>NC_089821.1:227905876-229155876 GCF_035046505.1 Tiliqua scincoides
CTCCCTGCCATCAGAGGAATCCAACAGCGAACCTCAGAAAGCCAGCAGACTGCAGCAGGAAGTGCCAAAATACATCTGAATGCTGCAAAGACCTTCCAGAGGCTGCAGGGACCTTTGGGATGGCACCCGCAACCAGTGCAGACTCCTTTAAAATGACCAGCAGAAGCTTCCACTGTCCATTTTAAAGGGGTCCTTGCTGGTCACAGCCACTATTCTGAAGGTCTCTGCAATCTCCAGAAAGTCTCTGAACAGCAGATAATGAGAACAGAGGTGCAGATAATGAGAGAAGGTAGCAATTCTGCCTCGCACAGATAGCAAATTCACATATAAAAAGAACTGGCCCTGTGAAAATTGTGTGTCTGTAACAGGGCAATTACCATTTCTGTAGCACTTTATTGTGATCAAAGCACTTCACATTCATTAGTTTAGTAATTTATACAAGAAACCTATAAGGCAGGTCAGAATTTTTTCCACTATATTATTCTGGGTGGGGTGGAGATAAGGCTGATAGATAGTAGTTTGCCCAAGGCAAAAGTGAGTGCATTGCTGAGGAGGGATCTGGAAAAAAAAATTGTGTTTCCCAATTCATACATAGCTCAGGCTCTCAGAGCCACTAGCTCTCCTACTGAATGTTCATAGGGAGCTCTAAAATTTGCATAGGGAAAATATAGAATGGCACCTAACAGTAACTGTGAACAAAGGTTTCTTCTTTCTGAATTTCCTGCATATGCTTCTTCGGGGAAGCAACATCATAGCAAGGAACATCAAATGTGTCTCATCTTGCATTTGATCTCTGTAAGAGTTTTGTTTTCCCAGAATCATAGGAAAGCCTATCGCGTACCTGCAGTTTGTTGGCCCACTGTGTTGAAAGGAGCAAGAAAGCGCCTGCATTCTGGGCTGCTGATCACTCATGTTCCTGGAGCCAAATGGAACAGATGAGTTCCTTTTGAAACTTGGGTGGCCTTGCATGCACTCAAACAAAATGTCTTTCCAAAAAATGCATTTAGTTATGGAGCATCAAGTTGAGGATCAGTTTTTATAAAGAGAGTACCTACCTATCAGTGAGTGATCAATAAGGTCAACACAGACAAAAACACCTTCATGATTGCAGTGATTTTAAATTGCTCCCTGAGTCTGCTGTCTCCAAGCAGCAAGTCATATGTATGTTTGGGGGATTTTCTCCCAGTTTGGGAGATTATATGGTGGTGGTGGTTCCACAGCAACCTCTCCCTCCAGTGGCAAGGTGCCTAAACTGGCATTGCAGTGGCCCAGATAAAATCTCCCAGTCCAGATGGCCAGCCACTGTACAAATGGCTTTCCACTCTCAGTATCAGCTACCTTAAGGAAGAAGTCATGGGGCCATTGGGATGTGCTCAGCAATGCTTTGCCTCAGACACAATCTGGAAATGTAGCAGTTCCTCAGAAAGGTACTTCCTAAGGCAGCTATTCCATAGAAGCCATGAAAAAGTTATGCCATTTAAAAAATCAGAGTCATTTTACTTATCAGACTTATCAAATACCAAAGCACACCAAAGCAGCTATTGCACTTTTGCAAATATGGCCTCAGTGGATACAGGCTTGAAATGACCTTTTTGTGAGCACTGAGGCTATGCTTTAAAAAAAGAAAACCATTCACGAGCTTCCTCACAAATCTTCAGGTCATTTGGAGCCCAGGCAGTTCACAACAACATCGTAGAACAGGATCATGTGGTTACTGCTCGAATGCAATGTTACAGATACAGTACTGTATCTTTAAGGATTAGCCAATAGTTACTCCAATACAAAGGTGGTTTGATCCTTGGGTGGTACTTTCTAGGATTTTAGAACTGCAAATCTACTGTCCCACTGCCCCCCAAAGTTTTTTTTTAAAACCTCTAATGGCCAAAAAAGAAAAGAAAAAGTTTGACTTTTAGATAAAAATAATGCTTGACCTTGGAAATTTTCTGGAGCTTTTTTCCTCTGGGATTTTTCCTGAAGTTATGTAAACGGACACTAGCTGGCTGCACAGGCTACTGGAGAAAGATTATCTCTCCAGTAGCCTGTGTTAGTCATGGTGCAGTCTCATGCAGGCTGTTCTGGTTAAGGAGGCTTACTCCCAGAAAAGTATGCATAGGATTGCAGCTGAAGGCCTAGAACAGGGCTGGGTAAACATTTTGGCAGGAGGGCCACATCATCTCTCTGACACTGTGTTGGGGGCCAAGAAAAAGAAGAATTAATTTACATTTCATATTTGAATAAATTTACATAAATGAATACATTAGAGCAGAACTTATATGGATGAATGAATTTTATTGAACTTATTTATAATACACACAAAAACTATAACACAGTCAGGTAGAACCACATGAGAACTATGAACTGTTTGCCACACACCTCTTGCACTGTGAAAACATACAGGCCAAGCCAGAAACACATGGAGACATAAGCTGTTCAGAGGCAATTGGGGTTGGTGGTGGGGGGTTACATAAGAACATAAGAACATAAGAACAGCCCCACTGGATCAGGCCATAGGCCCATCTAGTCCAGCTTCCTGTATCTCACAGCGGCCCACCAAATGCCCCAGGGAGCACACCAGATAACAAGAGACCTCATCCTGGTGCTCTCCCCTACATCTGGCATTCTGACTTAACCCATTCCTAAAATCAGGAGGTTGCGCATACACATCATGGCTTGTACCCCATAATGGATTTTTCCTCCAGAAACTCGTCCAATCCACTTTTAAAGGCGTCTAGGCTAGACGCCAGCACCACATCCTGTGGCAAGGAGTTCCACAGACTGACCATGCGCTGAGTAAAGAAATATTTTCTTTTGTCTGTCCTAACCCGCCCAACACTCAATTTTAGTGGATGTCCCCTGGTTCTGGTATTATGTGACAGTGTAAAGAGCATCTCCCTATCCACTCTGTCCATCCCCTGCATAATTTTGTATGTCTCAATCATGTCCCCCCTCAAGCGTCTCTTTTCTAGGCTGAAGAGGCCCAAACGCCGTAGCCTTTCCTCATAAGGAAGGTGCCCCAGCCCCGTAATCAGCTTAGTCGCTCTCTTTTGCACCTTCTCCATTTCCACTATGTCTTTTTTGAGATGCGGCGACCAGAACTGGACACAATACTCCAGGTGTGGCCTTACCATCGATTTGTACAACGGCATTATAATATTAGCCGTTTTGTTCTCAATACCCTTCCTAATGATCCCAAGCATAGAATTGGCCTTCTTCACTGCCGCCGCACATTGGGTCGACACTTTCATCGACCTGTCCACCACCACCCCAAGATCTCTCTCCTGATCTGTCACAGACAGCTCAGAACCCATCAGCCTATATCTAAAGTTTTGATTTTTTGCCCCAATGTGCATGACTTTACACTTACTGACATTGAAGCGCATCTGCCATTTTGCTGCCCATTCTGCCAGTCTGGAGAGATCCTTCTGGAGCTCCTCACAATCACTTCTGGTCTTTACCACTCGGAAAAGTTTGGTGTCATCTGCAAACTTAGCCACTTCACTGCTCAACCCTGTCTCCAGGTCATTTATGAAGAGGTTGAAAAGCACTGGTCCCAGGACAGATCCTTGGGGCACACCGCTTTTCACCTCTCTCCATTGTGAAAATTGCCCATTGACACCCACTCTCTGCTTCCTGGCCTCCAACCAGTTCTCAATCCACGAGAGGACCTGTCCTCTAATTCCCTGACTGTGGAGTTTTTTCAGTAGCCTTTGGTGAGAGACCGTGTCAAACGCCTTCTGAAAGTCCAGATATATAATGTCCACGGGTTCTCCCGCATCCACATGCCTGTTGACCTTTTCAAGGAATTCTATAAGGTTTGTGAGGCAAGACTTACCCTTACAGAAGCCATGCTGACTCTCCCTCAGCAAGGCCTGTTCGTCTATGTGTTTTGAGATCCTATCTTTGATGAGGCATTCCACCATCTTACCCGGTATGGATGTTAGGCTGACCGGCCTATAGTTTCCCGGGTCCCCCCTCTTTCCCTTTTTAAAAATAGGCGTGACATTTGCTATCCTCCAATCTTCTGGTACCATGGCTGTTTTGAGGGACAAGTTGCATACCTTAGTCAAGAGATCTGCAACTTCATTCTTCAATTCCTTAATAACCCTTGGGTGTATGCCATCAGGGCCCGGTGACTTATTGATCTTTAATTTATCAATGAGGTCTGAAACATCTTCTCTTTTAACCTCTATCTGACTTAACTCCTCGGTCAGGAGGGGCCGTTCGGGCAGCGGTATCTGCCCGAGGTCTTCTGCCGTGAAGACAGATGCAAAGAACTCATTTAATTTCTCTGCCATCTCTAAGTCTCCTTTTATCTCCCCTTTCCCTCCCTCACCATCCAGAGGGCCAACCGCTTCTCTGGCGGGTTTCCTGCTTCTAACATATTTGAAGAAGCTTTTATTATTCCCCTTAATGTTGCTGGCCATGCGTTCCTCATAGTCTCGCTTGGCCTCCCCTATCACCTTCTTACATTTCTTTTGCCACAGTTTATGTTCCTTTTTATTCTCTTCATTAGGGCAAGACTTCCATTTACGGAAGGAAGCTTCCTTGCCCTTCACAGCCTCTCTAACTTGGCTGGTTAGCCATGCAGGCACTCTCCTGGATTTAGTGGAACCCTTCTTTCTTTGCGGTATACACCTCTGCTGGGCCTCTATTACTGTTGTTTTAAGCAGCCTCCATGCACTCTGGAGAGACTGGACTCTTTTTACCCTCCCTTTCAACCTCCTTCTAACCAGCCTCCTCATTTGAGGGAAGTCCGCCCGTCGGAAGTCAAGGGTTTTTGTTAGAGATTTGCCTGGTATTCTTCCCCCAACGTGCACATCAAAACGGATCGCAGCATGATCACTGTTCCCCAATGGCTCAGTAACGTTTACATCTCTAACCAGGTCCTGCGTACTGCACAAAATTAAATCCAGAGTCACCTGTCCTCTGGTGGGCTCCTTGACTAGCTGATCTAAGCCACAGTCATTTAGCACGTCAAGAAATCCGGTTTCCTTATCGTGACCAGAACACAAATTGACCCAGTCAATATGAGGATAATTGAAGTCCCCCATGATTACAACCCTGTCCTTCCTTGTCACCTCCCTGATCTGTTTCCTCATTTCAAGGTCCCCATCAGATTTCTGGTCTGGAGGACGATAGCACGCCCCCAGTATTACATCGCTGCACAAGCCTGGTAATTTAACCCACAGAGATTCTACGGTGGAGTCGGACCCACCTTCAATCTCTACTTTGCTGGATTCTATCCCTTCCTTAACATAAAGGGCCACCCCACCTCCAACACGCCCCTGCCTGTCCCTCCTGTAGAGTTTATAGCCCGGGATTGCGGTATCCCACTGATTCTCCGCATTCCACCAGGTTTCCGTTATGCCCACTATGTCAATATTTTCCCTTGTCACCAGACATTCCAGTTCTCCCACCTTTGCTCGTAGACTTCGGGCATTTGCATAAAAGCATTTATACACGGAATGCCCCAGGATGGGCTACTTATTTGCTCCTTTGTCCCCGCATCCTCTCATTGTGCCAAACCGTCTATCACATCCCATCACCCTACCTTTCCCAATTTCTTCTCCTACCCTGCCTTTGTCTTGTTGTTCTCTAACCTCCCCATCCTCATCCCATAGGGATGAGGAGTCCCGAACCGGATGCCCCTCGGCTCCTGTCGGCCTTCCCCCAGGGGGTTAAAATAATGCCCAGGGAAAAGCAGAAAACACATAGAGACTATAAAAGGCCTTGGTCTAACTCGGCCCACAGCTTGCATCTGGCAGTCGCAACAAGCAGTAACGGGCCAGTGCGGGCTGCAACAGTCTCTGACGGGCCAGAGGCTCATGGGAGACTGGGAGCTTCCTGTGGGCTGGATTGGGGGGCCACAAATGGGTCAGGGTTTGGGCACCCCTGGCCTAGAAGATTGGGTTTGCTCATGTCAGTGTGACTTGTTCATCTGAAACTCTCTGCCAAGATTTTAATATTCATCAAGGTGCAGATGTATGAAAAAATGCAGTAGCAGCTGGTGGGGCTGTAGGATGCGTACATGCAGTGGCATAGCTAAGGAGGTGCAGGGGGTAGCAGTTGCACTGGGCATCAAGCTTTAGGGGGGCAACAAACTGAGCTTGATAGTAGTGACCAAAATTGTGAAAATCTTGGTATGTATGAATAATACCATCATGTTATATATCATTGGAAGGGTAATTTAATGCTGGATGCAATGAAACAAACTGCACTGGAATATCTGTTTTCTATCAAAAGTTATGGCCAATTAAACCGAAAATGAAAACACAACTGACCTGTGGAACAAAAAGTGGATTTGCTTAACTCCAAACTGACCTATGAAACTGTTTGTTCTGAGTGCCAATGAGATGTTATCATGATACGTTTTATTTATTTATTATTTATTTATTTAATTAAATTTGATTTTTGTCATGCTACAAAATGTTCTTTGACCCCAGGTTGTAGATAGATGCCTTAGCTATGCCACCGACCGGGGGGAGGCAGCAGAGCTAGTGGGTGGTGAGCTGCTGGGGGGAGGAGGTGGGTTCCTCCCAATTTTCACTTTTTAAAAAGCCTGGGTGTGACGTCACTTCTGGTTGTGACATCACTTCCGGGGCAACATTTTGAGCTTGGCACTGGGCTACACGATCATTAGCTACGCTGCTGCATGCATGTGTGCACGAGCACATGTTCTATATATTCTATATATTTGCATGTACAGCATGCACCACATCTGTACCTATGCCTGCTTTTAGACAACCCAGCCTCCACCCGATGAATAATCACAGCCATCCCCACCCTTCTTCAGGGATTATATCTACCAAATCACAGTCAGCATTACTTAGGATTTTTCAGGCAAGACAAAACCTCTGAACGTATGCAGAACACATGTCCTCTGCTACTGAAAAAGTAAACCAGGTGCTTCCCCTCCCCCATATGCACTTCAGGTCATTTATGACCCCTCCAACAAAATTGGTGTGTGGAAATGAATCATTTCATCACTGCCAGAGCCAGATTGAGCATAGCAAGAGATAAAATGCTCCCCGATGTTGACACGCCTGCTGGCCCTGGCTTTGAAAGCAGCACATTTGGCATGGTGAGAACAATTCTTGTGTACAGTCTGTTTCTCACTACTACTGAATGCACTGGCACCAGAGCATGTCGGGTGCATGGCCGGTGAGTGCAATCCCATACCCCTCCCATACACTCGTTGAAGATGTGGGGGCGCATGAGAAACCTGTTTGTGAGACAGTGTGAAGTCAGGTGAAAGTTCTTTCTGTGATAGTTTGCAAATATGAGTCATCATGTGGTGTGGCCATCCCCAAGTGACAAATATACCTGTCTAATCACATAACGAGGGCGGATTCCCACTATACCCTCTTCTTAGGGACCCATTCCTGAGTTCAAAATAGATTTGTGTTCTTTTATGTTTACAGGGTTTACGGATGTCAAATTAGGAATTTGTCTCTACAGGAGTAAGCACAGGCGTGCGCTGCTTATCAACCTTCTGCTTAAAGATGGACCACATATATGACAGTTGTCAAAGCACAACACAGAGGCTCTTAATGAGACTGTCAGGTTTCCCATAGCCTGCAGCAGAGTGTCTGTTTACACAACCAGGAGGCTCTTAATGCAATGAAGAGGCAATCTATTTCCAGTAGCCTGTGCAGCTAGTGAGTGTCTGGCAGGGACTGTCTGTTTATACAACAAAGACAATAGATTGGGCTGAATGTTCACTTAATGACTCAATCGCATAACAACAGGGACTGGAGAACACATCCCTGTTGTTAAGTGGCAGACACCTGTGTACTGTGCATTTTTTTTTAAAAAAAGGTTATTTATAGCTTAGCTTGTGGCAGCCTCCTGGGTTAGAATGACCAAAGGAGAACATCTGACATACTCTGGTTTACAGCTTTAAAATCTCACTTTCATGTCCACATCTCAGGTTAGAATTGCTTGTGCACCTAACAGTATCAGCAGGCCAGTCTGATTTGGTTCTGTGTCTTCTCTGAGGATGCCTTCCATTTGCACCTATTTGTGTTTGCAACTAGGCTATATTCAAATGTCATTTCCCTTGTTTCTACTCTGCCCTTTTCTGCAGAGGTTTCAACAGCCTGGCTCATTAAAGCCAACAACACAAGTTGATGACATACTGAAGGACTGAGAGCAGAGGCAGTGGGATCTGTGTGAAGCCAGTCTGAACACAGAAGGGAATGAATGATGTTGATGCCGGAGGAAGAATCCATGGATAAAAAAAATGCAATATCACCTGATTGTATGAGTGGATTAGATTTAAGCCCCTCTGAGCTCCTCTGAGCCTGACAAAATAGCAGGCTTTTGTTTTGTGGTAGGTTTCAGACCACACCTTTTGTTCTACCTTGTGCTGAATTAAATTCGTTCCTTCAGAAACACACCTTATTTAAAAAAACACTCTACGTGGACAGGAGAGCTGTTTTGATGCAGGTGAAATGACTCCTCCGAGTCTTGTCTGCCTTGACAACAAAGCAAGGGGACTGCTCATTCTCCGAGGGAGTCATCGTTGAAATGTAGGCTGAGAAGATGCATCACACACCTGGTTGCCTGACATCTTTTGGATCTGACATCCAAAACAGGAAGCTTTGCAGCTTAATCCCAAATGTGTTTGCTCAGAAAGAAGTCCCACTGGGTTCATTAAGATTAACTTCCTATTAAGTATGCTTTACAGCCTGATCTGAACCATGTTTATTCTGATTTAAATTCCAGGGACTCCAGGGGGAATGACTGTGCATAGATTTCCTGATTAGCTCCTTCTCAATATCTTCTCTGTTCCCTCCTTGGCCCATCATCTAAATAAAACCAAAATACTAGTGCAGGGCATTCTCTGGACTATACCACTAGAATTCAGGGAATTGCAGAATTGATTTTTTTTTTAACCCTGACTGTGCTCCTATACCTCCTGTACTTTTAACAGCTATGTGGCAGTTAGGGATGGATGTCCACCCAGGCTCCTCCAGGCTCCTCAGCATCATCAGGTCCTTCCACAAGGACATGAAGGGCACTGTAGTCTTTGATGGCTCCACATCAGACCCCTTTGACATCCGAAGTGGAGTGAAGCAGTGCTGTCTTCTTGCGCCAACCTTGTTTGGATTTTCTTTGCTGTCGTGCTGAAGCAGGCCTTTGGAACTGCAACAGAAGGCATCTATCTGCGGACCAGATCAGAGGGAAAGCTCTTTAACCTTTCCAGACTGAGAGCAAAGTCCAAAGTCCAGTTGAAATGTCTGCGTGACTTCCTCTTGGCCGACGATACAGCTGTCACCACCCACTCTGCCAAAGATCTTCAGCAGCTCATGGATCGTTTTAGCAAGGCCTGCCAAGATTTTGGACTGACGATCAGCCTGAAGAAAACACAGGTCATGGTTCAGGATGTGGACTCACCTCCCTGCATTACAATCTCTGCACATGAACTGGAGGTTGTCCATGACTTTGTGTAACTTGGCTCAATGATCTCCCATACTCTTTCGATTCCGAGCTAAACAAACGCATCGGTAAAGCAGCTACCACTTTTTCCAGACTCACAAAAAGAGTCTGGTCCAACAAGAAGCTGAAGGAACATACCAAGATCCAGGTCTACAGAGCTTGTGTCTTGAGTACACTTCTGTACTGCAGCGAGTCATGAACTTTTCACTCACAACAGGAGAGGAAACTTCCCACATGTGCTTTCCACATGTGCTGCCTCCGACGCATCCTTGGCATCACCTGGCAGGAAGCAGTTCCAAACAACACAGTCCTGGAACGAGCTAGAATCCCTAGCATGTATGCACTGCTGAAACAGAGACGTCTGCGTTGGCTTGGTCATGTTGTGAGAATGGGCAATGGCCGGATCCCAAAGGATCTCCTCTATGGAGAACTTGTGCAGGGAAAGCACCCTACAGGTAGACCACAGCTGCGATACAAAGACATCTGCAAGTAGGATCTGAAGGCCTTAGGAATGGACCTCAACAGGTGGGAAACCCTGGCCTCTGAGCGGCCCGCTTGGAGGCAGGCTGTGCAGCATGGTCTTTCCCAGTTTGAAATTTGGCCAACAGACTGAGGCAAAGAGGCAAAGAAGGAAGGCCCACAGCCAGGGAGACAGACCAGGGACAGACTGCATTTGCTCCCAGTGTGGAAGGGATTGTCACTCCCGAATTGGCCTTTTCAGCCACACTAGACGCTGTTCTAGAACCACCTTTCAGAGCGCGATACCATAGTCTCCCGAGACTGAAGAATGCCAATGGCAGTTAGGGGCATAAGAACTCTGCTGGAGGGGTGGAGAGAGAAGTATTTTTAAGATTATAAATAGAAAATTAATGAATATAATTTTCAAAGAAGTGTTTCTTTATAAAGGCATGTTATAAACAAGCATCTTATGGAGCTGGCTGACATTCTACCTTAACATCCCCTGAAAAGCACTTCACCTGAGATGCTGTAATATTTTGAATGATCATTTAATTAGCCAGCGATTAGCTAATCAGTTAAAAGGCAGACAGTTAATTCAAACAAAAATAACTTTAATCAGTCGACATCTCCCCACCTTCTTTAATAAGCTTTAATTGAGTCTGCTGTTCATTCACATCAATATGATTAAATCTTCTTTTCCTTTCAAACTTCCGGGAGATCACAAAGCAAAGCTCTGGAAGACATGATCAGACAAATGAAGACATACAAGTGCTTTCCTGACTCACCAAGGGGTAGTTATGAAGAAGTGAAATGATTGCCAAACCAATATAGCTTTCCTGCTGCCTCTGATGCCTCTCCTGTTGCTTCCCACTTCATTTTGCTATATGGGTTCTCCAGGCCAGAGACAAGCTTCCTGGAGGTCCACCTGCATCCCCACTCAGTGGCCTCAGAGCTAAAAGAAAGCTAGAGAGTGATGGTTAAGAGTTAAAACCTTGTTGCAGTAGCAAAATCCACCACTGGTGTTCCTGAAGGGGGGGGGGGGCAAAACATTTTTTCAGGCGCAGGGATCTACCACTAAGTCGCCAGTGCTTGTGTCAAAGGCAACCCTTCATCCTCTGGATCTGCCAATGGCATCAGCCAACTGGGGGCATGAGTTGCAATTGGTGCTGCTTTATCAGCACTGTGAAAAACCCCTTGCGCTGTATCAAAGAGCTACACAAGTGGCTTTTGAGGATGGAGTGAGGGTTCACCAATTTCACTGTGGGCTGTGTCTTACAAGTGACAAGAGCAGCCAGTAAGGAAGATGATGGAAAGGGTTTTTAAAAAATAGAATTGGGAAGCTTTGTCCCACATATCTTCAATAGGACTGGGAAAACTGAATTAACAATTGTTAACTTGGCCACTTATGCATATGAGTTGCCACTTGATAATGATCATTGCTGAGTGCACAGACATGCATGTGTCAATGAGGCTTCACAGGATAGAATAGTGATCAATAAGTTCTGTAAGGACAGTGCAGGTCAAGGGGTGGCTGGATGATTTCGTCTGCAGTAAAAGGTGTGTCTCTAGGAGATCAGTCTCTTTATATTCCACTTGGCTAATAAATCCTACAAGACTGATCCAATAGTTAATGTTAGGGAACACCGGGTAGATGTTGCCTACCTCCTGGAGAGTGTCAACCTCTTTCCCTAAATATTTGGATAAGCCAGCCACCCATTAGCCACAGAATTATATAATTACACTGGATGCCGTCCTTAAACAGATGGTTGCAATGTTTTGGTTTACAGCATAACATATTTTCCTATACTTCTCCCATTACATCAGATTCGGCACATCAAGATGAAGGCCCTCATTTCCCACTGGGAGCACGGCCAGGCCCACAGCACCCAACTCAAACCAGCCAACTTCAGAACTGAACATTAAAAGCAGCAGCAACAAAGGCAGCGCTTAAATCACGGCAAGTCGCAGTGAAAGACAAGCGCTTCCAGAGTTCAGATGAGACACACGGGGAAGCTTTTTTGAAAGGTCTAAATGCTGGAAAGGGATTTGATCTTGACTGAAAGCACATTGCAATCTAAATGAACTACAAAGGCAAAAGGATTAGGCTGGCCCAGATTGAGTTGATTAAAAACAGCTTCAGGGTTCAGCGACAAGGATCTTTGTTGGCAATCTCCCATCTGAAGAGAAAAAGGAATTGGGGCCCCACTACTAATTTTGCACCAGCTGGAAGTGGAATGAGGAGGGAGGTGGTGTCACAGTGCAGAGAGTTACAAGAACTTAAAACAGAGGAGTAATTTCCAGACGGATGTTCAGCAAAACCAGGACCTCTCCCAGAGGGCTGAGTGGCAAATTGCTCATCTGATGGCTATCTGTTTCCCAGCTAGGCTGATTCTGCATGCACACTGCGGTGAATGGCTTTGCCACTGGCCCCAACAGGGCCCACATTGATCTGGAGCGTCGAATGGTCAAGCGATGGCTGTGGCGGGGCTTCAGCACAGCGGTGGGGAGAACTGCCACCCGCATTTACTCTGCCAGTACTCGGGGAACACATTACATGTGGATTGACTTGCCAACTGCTGCTCCCGTTGGAAGACCATTGGTGTCAGAATCACTGTGGCCTGAGAGTGAATGCCGCATTGACCGTGCCACATCCGCAAGCGAATGCCACAGGATGCTGCAGCAGCGGGCCGGAAACAAAACTCACTTCACGGGGGGGACGGGGACGGGACGGGACTCGTCCTTCAATTATTGAACTCCAAAGGGCTCCAGTCCTTTCAGTTCTTGAATAGTGCTCTTTGGAACTGCTGGGCTCTGTGAACTGAGAGAAGACTTTGGTTCTTATCATTACTAAGGTACAGTTAAAATACAGGCCCTTTTTGATTGCTGTCCAGTTGGAAGCCCTTGTAAGGACCCAAGTGCAGGGTTTGGGGTTAAGGCCAGTGCTGACAGAGCTCCATCCGAAATTCTTTTACCAAATGTCTGTGAAAACATTCAGCTCAACTGTCCTTCCTTATATTTATGTTACGACAGCATGTCATGCTAATGCTACACTTTATGATGTTAAGCTTATAGACTTGATGATCTTTCTAACTGGAAACTCCCTTTCAGAGAAGGTGAGTCACTGTGCACAGCGGATTTGTTTCCTGGTGCAACTGCTGACCTTCCCCCAGCTTTTCTTATTCAAGGTCTGTTGCAAAAGAAGTACAGCAATGGCTTTGTTGATCAGCACCCATGGGATTGGGAACTGACTGTCACCGAAGTATGCTTAACAACGTTTTAACAAGTCCACCTTCCAGCTCTCCCCAGAGAAGGTTCCTTCTGCTCTCACCATTTTGTCCAGCTTCCTCTGTGGTGCTGCCTACAGGAGGATGGGGGAAGGGCGTTCCAGGGGGTGGGCGGGCAGTGCAGGAGGCAGGGCTGGGACCTGACTGTGATGCCAGATCTCAACCCCATTTCCTAAGCAGCACGGAGCAGCTCAAAGCCGCTCCGTTCTCCTCGGAGTAGTGTCACCTCCTAAGGGGGTGTAAGTCCAAGGAGACCTCTTAGAGCTGTGGTGGCTTACCTGGAGGTAAGGGGAAGAGTTTCCCCTTGCCTCTGGCTGAGCTACTTCTAGCCCCAGTCTCGCACTGGATAAAGCACAGGCCTCCTGGCCTGCCTGTTCCAGCACAAGATAGGACTGTGCTGCACAATGCCCTGTTCAGAAAACCAGCAACAATTCCTTTGCGACCTTTTCTGCTACAGTGTTAAAGTCAAGTGGCAGAAGCTTTTAATCTCTGTTGCTGCTACATGCAGATTTAGGAGAAAAGCCCTGTGTAGCAGAATTCTCATCAGAGTTTGAAGTCACTTTTCTTTGCAAATTGGATGTAGATTATTGCATTGATGTGCATGTGTCTCTGCTGTCTCCAGCCTTCGGTATGGGTTTTTGCTGATAAAGCAAAAATAACTTTTAGTTTACTGGAGAGAGCATACAGCTCACTGATCCAGGATGTGCTCTTCATGTCTGAGATCGCAGGTTCAGTCACTAATATCACCAATTCTTCTTTTTTTCTTCTTTTAAGGATCTTTATGGCAAGACACCTGGGAAAACCATCTGCTTCTTATGTAGCCACTGCCAGTGAGACTATAGACTGTGCTGGGCTAGATGGACTGAGATTGCCGGACTCGATCCTGTTGGATAGAAAGATGAGTATCAAAGTAAAGTATTATTGTCTGGGCTCTGGATTGGCTCCTAATGGTCTTCTCCAGGTAGACAAAAACTCAGCATTTGTTGTAAAGTGGAACTCTGCGCTCCAATTCCTGACACTGAAAGAAGCTTGAAGATTGTATCTCTGGCTTCTTTAAATGTGTTTGTGGTCATTTATATGGCAACACATTTATAGGCTGTAAATCAAGGACAGGCAATTTGTTTGGCACTGGGGGCATGTACGGAATGCATCAGTCACAAATCCCAATATGTGACCAGATCTTGTTACACTTATGGTTCCCAAGCAGATCAGCTACAAGAGGATCAATAAATGGAGGGTTAAAAATAGAACCTTTCAAATTACTTGCAATGAAGTACTGCAAAATATTCCGCAGGGTTTCAGGGAGAAAGGAATGTCTGAAACGTGTCTGGATCTTTACACAGGGCAAATTCCAGTGTTAACTTCTTGCTACATTCATCTTTAAGATGCATGTAAGAAAGTGATGAGAAAAAGACCACAAGCACATATTTTTGTGGTTAGGTACAATTTTAAGATGCTCTTGTCATCTTGGGGCAATTCTGGCAGCATACAACCAATGGAAACAACATTTCAAGGAGCTTTGCTAGCGGCACCCATCATTCTTGAATCTGATCATTCCACTATTGCCAGGACTCTTGTTCGGAACTGTCTTCTTTTCATTTCCCTCCACACAGGGGAAAAGTTTCCGCTGGATCAATGTCTTGCTACATAGTATTGCATGAGGACGAATAAACAGGGAAGAGAATGAAAACACTTCCTTATTCTACCAGCAAAGGTTCTTGGGAGAGTTTGCACCCCTTCCTTCCCCGATATGTCTTGGACTGTACGGGGAACAGCCTGCAGCTGGTTTCAGCCCAGTTCAGGCAACCCTCCAGGTTTTGGTATTGGGAGTGCCAGCTGTGCCTCAGGGAAGTTGTTCCTGCAATGTTACAATGTCTGAACAACAACAACAACAGTATTTATTTACCGCTTTTCAACAACAACAACAAAAAGCCTTGAAAAAGCTTTTTTTTCACTTGAAAAAGCGCCTCTTAACCAGTTAGCAGAGGTCAAATTTGAACAGAGTGCAAATTTACACACAAGGAAATCTGCACTAGAGACATTCCATCCAATTCTAACATACTTACTCTGAGCTCATTCCCATTGATTTCACCGGGAATTACTCCCCAGAAAAAAAGGTGCATGGCATTGCTGCCTTCTTTCAAATGTCACATTTATTCTATGTGGTACATTATTCCTCAACTGATTTTTGCACAATGTGGGCTGCAAATTCATCAAGAGCAATAAAGGAGAATCAAATCAGAGATAAGAGCCAAATCAAGACTAGACCAAAAAACAAAACAAACACAAAACCATAAACGTACCACAGAGAAGCAGCAGCTTTTTGTTGGGATACCTCTTAGAACATACAGTACACTGTTCTTGTTGTTTTAACAGTAGACAGCATGTGGGCTGTGACACACTGTGGGCAAATGACACTGTCTTCTTTATGCAGGTGTTGCACAACTTTGCCATCTAATGCGTGCCTTTGAAAGTGCTTTGCAGAGCCTTTTTCGGAGCCTTTTGAGGCCATTCATCCATCTGGCAAAAACTGCAAACAAAACACTGTTGTCGACAATACAGTGTGCTTGACAGAACCTTTTTTCTATGGTGTCATCTCACAGTCTTTGCAAACTGGGCATACTCAAGCTAACTGGGCAGAGGCATTCTTTACAGTAGTACCCCTGTTTGGCAGTGGGACAGCGAGAGATCCCATTCACCACTGGCATTGCTAGGGGGTGCGGGGAGTGCGAGCCGCACCAGGTGATGCGCCGGGGGGTGATGCGCCCTGGGGGAGGACACACTAACATTGCGGCGTTAGGAGCTACCCTGTCATGCCATACACTGTTGGATGCGGAATGGCCAGCGGAGTGCAGTGCAAAAAACAGAATTGAAATAGCTCCTTCCCTTCAAAAGACATGGCCAAAAAACCAGAAGGAAAAAAATGCATGGAGCCCTATGGAAAGTGAAAGTGAGCCGTATACTTGTGAGTAGACGTACTTGCCATAGTCTGTCGGAAAGGGAGAGGGATCCAACGACACCACAATGGTCCCGGTCCAATGAATGCAGCCCCCCCAAAACACCTAAGAAGGAGATTCCCCCCAGCTGTGAGTCTATTGAGCTAAAGCAAAGTCACATGGCCACGTTTGCTCATGATTAGGTGAACTTGTCTTTGTTGAGGCAGGCTGAGAGGCTCCAAGGACATCAGAATGGTTCTCATCCAATGAGTGTAGCCTCCAAAAACACCTGAGAATGAGGTGTTCCTCCCTCCCAGCTGCAAGTCTATGGAGCCCTATGGAAAGCAAAGCAGCCTCATAGTTGCGTTTACTCGTGACTGGGCAGACTTGCCATGGCTGGTGGTCAGGCCAGGCAAAGGGGAATGTGAGGAATGGTCCCAATCTGATGCAGCTGGAGTGCAACAAATGTCCAGAGGCAGCCCCCCCCCCCCCCACTAAAAAAGACAAAAATGTGGCTTGAACTGGTAAGGGGAAAGTTTTCTATTTTGCACTTGCAAAGCCAGGTGGGTCTTTATTCTGATGTGCCTGAAACAGAAGAACTTTAAGCTGGGCACTGGGAGGGCTGGAAATCTCACTGATTCTTTTTGGGGGGTTGTTATTGCAGGCAGACTACAGAGTAAGTCCCATTGACCGCTATGGGACTTACTTCAGAGTAGGCGTGTATAGGATTGGGCTCACAGGCTGCAATCCTACCCACACTTTCCTGAGAGTGAGCTCCATGGACCACTATAGGACTTACTTCAGAGTAGACATGCATAGGATTGGGCTCGCAGGCTGCAATCCTACCCACACTTTCCTTAGAGTAAGCCCCATTGACCACAATAGGACTTACTTCAGAGTAGACTCACTTGGTGGAACAGGACTGGCTCCCCCTTACTTAATTATTTCTTTTATTTTAATTTAATTATTTATAATTATTTATTTTAATTTGCTTGATGAAGTCACTTCTGGCCATGACATCACTTCCAATGGGTCCTGGACAGACTGTTATTCTAAAAAGTGGGTCCCAGTGCTAAAAGTTTGAGAACTGTTGCAATAAGGTGTTAGTAATTTGACACGTGTGTGTGTGTGAGACTCTACAAGTTTTCAAAATCACTAAAATCAGAATTTGGAGGAATAATACCATCATGTTATATATCAATCACTGCGTAATTCATTCATGCAGAATGCAATGAAATAAACCACATTGAAATATCTGTGTTTTAACAAAAGGTACAGCCAAAAAACCAGTGGGGGCGGGGCAACGGTACATCACCATCCCCACCTGGGGTGTTGCCCCGCCCACTACATGTGGTGACTCGCAGGCCTCCCGCACTGGGTGACAGGAATCCTAGTGACGCCACTGCCATTCACTTCAACATAATGTCTTTTTCAGTGACTTCATTTTCACAGAGATTCCAGCTGAGTATGCAGATTGTATCTCATCTGGACTGTCATCATAATGTGGTGATGTGGCCGAAAGGTGCCTATCATGGCATCACTCAAGTGTGCATAATAGCCCTCCCTGGTGAGGCTGCCCTACATGCAACACTTAAATGGCTCACCAACTCCTGCAGTTGTCTCAGAGTGACCTTTCTGGAGCAGGTCCACATAGCCAGCAGTTCCACCATAGTCATCAACTTCTCTATCAGCAGGCCAGTACAACCCTGCATAGAGTCCAGCTCAATTCCTAAAGAGGTCAAGCAAGTGGTAGGCCCGTTTCCACTAGCCAAGGAAAACCCAAATCTCTGATCAGAGAATAAACTCATCCAATAAGATGCCGTACTGTCCTGAAGCACCTGAATCTATTAACAGAATATATTGGTGCTAGGCCCTGATGTATATCTTCGTCCTGCACCTCGGTGCCCATTCCAGCATCAAGCTGAATTTTTAAAATGCTGCGTGCATAGGGACAAGTGCTGAGTCAAGAGGCCCTTGACTCATGTGTTCCACACATGTGACTTGAGTGTACATGAGTCAGCAAAAAACAAGTCAGCTGATTTTCATGACTCGGACTTGAGTCACCTGACTCTAGTTCCCATCCCTGGTTTCTAGGTCAGTCAGATGCCACACAGATCACTGCTGCCAAACTGGAGTTTGCACGTATGGGCAGAGAAAACAATGAATGCCAGAGTTTCTAACTGCAAAACCAGATCCACTTGACCAGGCAATAAACAAGAGATTGGGATTGCTGCTGTGCTGTGTGACTCTATTTAAAGACTCTTTACACAATTTGGTATTGTCTAGGGAAAAAAGCCCTGCATGCAGCTCTTATTAGTCACACATTTCCTGCAAGAAGCAGAGCTTTAATTACAATAACGAGATTTCCATTCCTAACATATTCAACCCCCACCTATTTTGCTTTAGAACCTGTTATTTTCAATCATGGCCCCAAAAGAAGCATCTAATTATTATAACTGTGTTGTTGCTTCACAGAATACCATGAGGTTTATTTTTCCTTCTGGCTACAAGAATTGAAGCCTTTTTCAAACTGCTTCGATTTTGGCACAGTAGCTTTCTTGTTCGTCCATAATCTGGCAAATCAGAATTATAAATGATGCAAACATAAAATGATGCTGGAACCATCTTCCCAGCTGTTTTGTGGAATCCTCTGGCTTGGAACAAGAGCGAGATAAGAGAATGAAGGTCCAACAAAGACAGGAGCTCCATGTTCTAATTAGTCACTAAGATACAAATCTTTTCACAAAACTCAGGAGTTTGGGGGACATGTGATACTCCCTGCAGTCTGCAAACTACATTATTATGGCACTATGTTAGAATTTCTCTTACCCAGTAGCCTACAACAGTTTTCCCCTTCTCTCCAGCATGACTGAGAGGACTGCTTCCTTTATATTGTGTTGTCATTATAAAAAAAACCCAAGATGTTACCAGGGCAAATTTTTACAGCTCCCTTTTTTACTTGACCTTGTTTGCCAAGTAGTTGTCAAGGAAACATGTTCAGTCTATTTTACATTTCCTCTTTCTCTGACTCAAGATGTTGTTCTTTTGCAAGTGGCTTCTAAGCAAATGTGAAGTTCTAAAAGACACAGAGAAAGAATCACTTGTTACCCACATTTGTTTCTTGCTAGCCCAGTTTTGAGGGCTTTTAAATTAGGTTCATGGTTAGCCAGGACTGGTTCAAGATATCACTAGAACATTAGAAGAGCCTGCTGGATCTTCCTGCTGGATCTTCCTGTCTCTCACAGTGCTCCAGTGTCACAAGGAGCACACAAGACAGCAAGAGACCTGCATCCTGGTGCCACTCCCTTGCACAGGCGGTTGCACATACCCTTCATGGCCTGTAATGAAATGTGATGAAATTTTCCTCCAGAAATCTGTCGAATCCCCTTTTAAAGACATCCAGGCCAGGTGCCATCACCACATCCTGTGGCAAGGAGTTCCACAGACCAATGACACACTGAGCAAAGAAATATTTTCTTTTGTCTGTTCTAACTCCCCTGACACTCAATTTTAGTGGATGTCCCCGGTTCTGGTGTTGTGGGAGAGGGAAAAGAACACCCCTCTATCCACTCTATCCATCCCCTGCATAATTTTGTATGTCTCAAACTGTTGCTGATGACAACAGTGGTGTTGCTGGGCTGGCTGAGCTGGTGGGATATTGCTTGGGCTCTGCTATCTCCCCTCCTCCCCCAAACTAGCCGGTCAGGGTTAGGGTGAGGAACATTGTGCGTGTATCTGCGTGACATCAATGCAGCATCCAAATAGGATTGGCATTTAATTTCTTCACGCATGAATGAAAAGGGATTTAGATAAGAGATTTTCAACTGCTGTGCTGCAAAAGTTATGCAGGTGTGCTGCAGGAGTTTGGTACACAGCAATAAAAATTGCTGAAAAACCTGTCTGGGTTCTGCGGCTCTGTTTCTAGGGCAATGGTGTGTACTAACAAATTGACTGCGCCTCTTCCTGTGCTGTCCAGAACCCAGACAAGTTTCCCAGAAGCCAGAAGTGATATTACAAGAAGCAAAGACCATAGAGGTCAGTGTGCCATGAGAAGAAAAACACTGAAAATGGCTGATATAGATATTCACACAAAGTGCTCACATGACATGCTATTTTTCATATGTGGGGAGTGTTTGTGTGAACATGCCCACATGCAGGCAGGATTCCCTCATAAGGTGAGAGTGTGAGCCAGCTCTTAGTAGCTTCATGGGGCCATCCAAGGCCCTTGTTAGATTTTTTTTTTTTCTCCCTTGGTCTTTAAAATGAAATTATGGCTGTTTTGGTTTAAAAACTAATTTATGTGCATATATTATTTTATCCATAATGTTTAGAATAGTAACAATAAAATCACAGCAGACAATTTCCCAAAAGGCCACTGCCATTAATTTTGAAAATAACTGTAAATTGTAATGCAATTACCATAGCCATGTGGGAAACAAAGAGACCAAAACTCATTTAAAAGTCTGCAAATATTTTGCTGGCTTTTCCAGCTCCATCATAAAATGTTCCCCAAACCAGGAGCAGAAGTTGTCCCGATCAAGAACAAAGCAGTCTAAAAATGCATTGCTGGCTTACCAGGAATGAGTAGCACTTTGGGCACTTTTGCATAGTCTTCCAAAAATCAGGGATTTTTGCTCTGAGCAGCACACAGACATCTGTGTTGCCACTGATGTGGAGACAGAGCCGTCCACAGAAGAGTGCAGGCAGGCGTGGGAGCAACTCAACCAGTGTGGGGCACCCCTATTATGGCCGCATATTGGTCATGAAAGCATTGGGCCCAGGGCAGCTGCCCTAGTTGTCCTACCCAATAGTATTTGTCCTACCCAACTCTGCATAGAGACATATACAGAAACGTATAACAGCAAATTGTGTAGAAAACAAGGAAGAGCAAAGAAGGAGGTGAATTTGGCATTCTAGAACAAATACAAGGCTTGTAAAAAAAATAATGAAAACCATGTTTAACTAATTGGACCCTAGGCTACCATTTGACTTCAATGATGTGGTTATTGCAAAAGTATAAAGAGCATCTCAAAAATCCCTTGGTGCAGAGCTTCCATCCATTTGGTATAATGCCAATAGAACTAAGAAAACTCCAGGGACAAACTCAACCTTAGGATGTTTGATTCTAGAAGGAAAAAAATAAAATAAAATCAGTTGCTCAGAGCAGTGAGCTTTCTCCACTGTGGGTCCATTGCAAGAGGCTGAACTGCAATTTCACAATATGTTCAACTTCACAAAAGGAAGGTTGACCAGGAACAAATTTCAGAACTTGGTGTTATCAAGTGAAGATTCTAAGGAAGCCTACTGACCTAGCCTCAAATTGTTATACTCACGGCCCAATCCTAAGCTTACCTTACACCAGTGCAGTGACTGCTGAGTGGGCCTAGAGTGTGGCAAATCTACCATAAAGCCCATTTGTGGCACCCTGGGCGTGCCATTGTGTAAACTTTCAGAGACGGAAGTAGCAGGTAGCCTGATTTTAACTAAATTCCCCTGCGCTGATGCAGCAGTGCCAATGTGGCTTCCACTGCATCCTGCAGAGGAATTTTGAAGGCTGGAGGTCTCCTTGAGGTAAGGGAACATTTGCTCCATGCCTTGGGGTACACTCCAGCTGACACAATAGGACAACTTGGAATTGTGCCAGCAATATCACTGGCACAAGTTCACATTGAACTGTATTGGCAGATCAGGGCCAGGAAGGGGGACAGAACACAGCTCACAACCAATACCTCCTGATCTGCCCACCCTGTCCTAGCCCTCCCTCCCCCCCACCCCAAGCCAACCCCTGTGCCAGACCTACCTGCTCCAACGGATGTAGCTAGGGCCGACAGAGTGCTGGCAAAAGTGTGAGTGCTTGGATTATTAGACATTAGTCATTAGTTCTGCGGATGAAAACTCAACTTTCAAGGTCTTGGAACAATTAACAACAAAAAAAGTGCATTATTGGGTTGACATTACAATAGTTTCACAATGGTGTCTCCAGAATGGATTACCATTGTACAGCAAGGGCTCCACTGTATGTACTTTGCACACGGGCTGCAATGGTGGGGACAGATCCGTGGATTTTCTTTTCTATTGAGCAGCTACCTCCTTTGAAATAATTGGGAAGGTCATGTTGTGCAGGAGTTCTATATGCACACTAGAGACCCTGAACCTGCAAGACTATGCTTAGTTGGGGTACCCGTACTCCCTTCTCTAAGAATAGGGGGAAGCTCAGCATACACTGTGGAGTACACTGTAGAAGCACTTTCTATTCCGATAATAAGAAGGGACAAGCCCTTGGGCACTCAGGGCCTAGAATTGTGTCCCCAAATAAGAAAACAAATCATGAAGCCAACACAGGTCTTTCCTGAGTTTTCCTGTCTGCTTTCTGTCTTTCTTTAAGTTCCAACTTTGTAGGAGGGACAAAGTTTCTTGTTATTTCTGCATTTTTCAGTACTAACGAAACAGCGATGAGCTCTCTTAATTGAACTGCGTGGATGACAACATAGCAGTCCTAAAGATTAATGACTCAATTTTGGAGACAAGGGAGAATGCAAAGTGAAATTGATTGCATTAATTGTTTCACCGAGAACCTATCTTGTTCGGCAGTATCCTGGAATATACTCTGTGTTGGAACATCAAGGGTGGTCTTGTTACCTGTGTTTTTTTAAAGACTTTGGCATTATATTAGATTTACTTTTAAAGCAATTTCCAAGTCTCTGGCTGACAATAATTGCACAGAGCTTCTGACTGAGAAAACGATAAACGGAGAAGCTTTTGGAGTGGAAACCTTAGTTATCAGTAGATCACTCAGTAGAAAGAGACAGAGCATGAAATATAAGGCAAGGATGACCTGTCATGCTGGTCTTAAACATAAAACAACACATCTGTTTCTCAACTTCATGTACCAAAGTTTTCATAATGGTACATTGCCAGCTAAAGAGTTCCCTTCATTAAAATGCAGACCATCAGATTAAAAAGGGGGAAAAAAAAACAGCTACTACTGGCCTTCTGTCTGTCTCAGATTTTATTTATGATTTGTATCAATATGTATAGGCTTACTTTCTTTCATGATGGAGCTCAAGGCAGCATAGATAAAGGTCATGGGAAGTTGTCCATCTAGCCATTGACAGAGCCAGAGTTACATAATATGCCTTGAAAGCCCCACCTATTCTAAGTGTAGCCCTCTCCTCATCTATGAACTCAGTGGGTGGCTTTCAGGGAGACCCTTGCACTATGCAAGAAGATGCCAGCTTGAAATTGCTGGACTAACATAGCAAGCTAGATTCCACCCATTTAGGTCTCAATCAAGACTGGGTTATCTCTTCTACTACAAATGTTAAACTAGCATTGGAAACTAGGAAGATTGTATGGGTTATTGCAGTTGGGAATGGTCACTGTGCTTATTCAGATTTTGTATAGTAACGGCACAGAATATCTTGCATTTTATGGCCTTTGGCTTCCACAGTACAGGTGTGTGCCACTTTGCGACCTACCGGCTTACGCTGTGATTGCATAACCAGTGACCATGTGTGGTCACGTGATTGTCAGGAGCGCACACCCCCAAACCTCCAAAAGTGCGGAGAGTTCCACGCCCCTCCCCTCCCCTCCGGAGGGTTGTCTGAACCTCCCAGAGGTTCCTCCTTGAAAGCTTGAAGCCTTCCTCCATGAAACTGGAAGTCGCACGAGAGACACAATTTCCCCCAGTCTGAGCTCTGCAGATGCAGCAAGTGGATGCACGCTGCCTCTGGGAAGCTCAGATGACCCTCTGGAGGGGAGGGGAGCATCCCCTTCCCTGTGGAGAGTCCAGATTGCATCAAGCCCCACTTGATGACAGGGATTACGGTCCCAATCCCTGTCGTTAAGTGGCTCATGACTGTGTTCACTTATCGTATGTACGTGGACACACACAGATATCTCCCAACTGAGAATCTACCATGCATCTGATGAAGTTGTCTCTAGTCCACAAAACTTATGTCACAATAAGTTGTGTATTTAAGATGATACAGGGCTCATTTGTTCTACCATCTGGAATACAGCAAATCCTCAGACTTGTTTCATTCACCATTGTTTTGTTTTAAAGTTGGTCTGCAGTTCTCCATCTTCTGACCACTGCATCCTACATGGTTACACATTGTAGGGCTACCAAAAGCCACTATCGGGTCATGCTGGGCCTGTGACCCACTTGTTGTCCCTGTTGCACCCCAGATTGCCTTGGCAGTGCTTGACAATGCTTTGCAGTGTGATAGGAAAGCGTCCAGTGAGCCTGTCCTTGGAGAGAGTGCTATTTTATTCATTTAATTTTATTTGAAACATTTAAACCCCGCCTTTCCCAACGCTCAAGGCGGCTTATTGAGCCCACCTATGGTAACATTCATTTCATTATCAGTTGTTTTGCTTAAAGTTGCAGTTTTCAAGAACTTGTTAACAACCTTAAGTGAGGAACAACTTGCTGTGTGGGGATCATACTCCTTTCCAAGTTGCTCTAAGAATTACTGAGATGCATGCAAATCATTTTGAGCACCCCAAAGTGCTATATTAAGGCCAAAGGTGGCTGATCTTCCGCTAGTCCCTGGAGGGCAGCTCGATCTGCAGCAATTAGCAGGTGATAACGTTTATCTCCTTGCTATGAAACACTTCACTTTCTAATTCCTGCAGATTGTGGTGAAAGGCAGAGCACAGCCATCAAAGCCAGATGGAAAGTTGGAAGCCGTAAGCACTATCTTGGTTCCTCTGCCATGCTCGTTAAAACATTCATGATAATTTCAATTATCGCTCTGATCAAAACTTGTCACTGTTGCAGTCAAACTTACTAGGAGGCTGTAGGAGGAACTGTTCTCTATCTCTTCTGTTCTGTTTTGTCCTATTTCCACTTGATCCATCTTTAGGCTTCTCTTTTTCTGCCCACTGCCTGTTTTGCATCCTTCCTTTCGCCACGTTCCAGCTGATTTTGCATCCTTTAGCTTCCCAATGTCCTGGAGTTTTCCAACAGTTTTCAGTATGCCCTCCAAAGCTATTTTTGTTCCTAGGGTTTAGGTGGGCAAACTGGCAAGTTTCCTTCCCCTCACAGAAGCTAGACTGAAAACGTTCTGAGAGCTTTATTCTCAGAGAAGCTGGAACGTGTGTGAAAAACACAGTGCTATCACACCAGCTCAGCCAATGAATGTCTGAGGAATCGCCACCAGAAGTGAAATGCAATATGGACGTTGGCACAGAAATGATTTCTGCTGACCATGTCCCATCTGAGTGGGTTAATATTATCCCCTCTTCCTGCAATATCATTTACTTTGTCATCCAGCTGCATTCCTCTCTGTTTGGCTCCAGTGCATAGGAGATAACATGCATAGAGAATTGTTCCTTCCCATGACACTACCGTATCAGGTTGGAAAACTGATGACCCAGAGAAGACAGAGCTTTTATAGTCAAAGGCCAACAAATCATTGGGAGGTTGTTTTGGGTAAAGGCCAAGGACGTTTTTTCCCCCCCCCCCCTGAACAGTCATCAAATCACATCCTGGTATGACCTGATAACATAAGAACATAAGAACAGCCCCACTGGATCAGGCCATAGGCCCATCTAGTCCAGCTTCCTGTATCTCACAGCGGCCCACCAAATGCCCCAGGGAGCACACCAGATAACAAGAGACCTCATCCTGGTGCTCTCCCCTACATCTGGCATTCTGACTTAACCCATTCCTAAAATCAGGAGGTTGCGCATACACATCATGGCTTGTACCCCATAATGGATTTTTCCTCCAGAAACTCGTCCAATCCCCTTTTAAAGGCGTCTAGGCTAGACGCCAGCACCACATCCTGTGGCAAGGAGTTCCACAGACCGACCACACGCTGAGTAAAGAAATATTTTCTTTTGTCTGTCCTAACCCGCCCAACACTCAATTTTAGTGGATGTCCCCTGGTTCTGGTATTATGTGAGAGTGTAAAGAGCATCTCCCTATCCACTCTGTCCATCCCCTGCATAATTTTGTATGTCTCAATCATGTCCCCCCTCAAGCGTCTCTTTTCTAGGTTGAAGAGGCCCAAACGCCGTAGCCTTTCCTCATAAGGAAGGTGCCCCAGCCCCGTAATCATCTTAGTCGCTCTCTTTTGCACCTTTTCCATTTCCACTATGTCTTTTTTGAGATGCGGCGACCAGAACTGGACACAATACTCCAGGTGTGGCCTTACCATAGATTTGTACAACGGCATTATAATACTAACCGTTTTGTTCTCAATACCCTTCCTAATGATCCCAAGCATAGAATTGGCCTTCTTCACTGCCGCCGCACATTGGGTCGACACTTTCATCGACCTGTCCACCACCACCCCAAGATCTCTCTCCTGATCTGTCACAGACAGCTCAGAACCCATCAGCCTATATCTAAAGTTTTGATTTTTTGCCCCAATGTGCATGACTTTACACTTACTGACATTGAAGCGCATCTGCCATTTTGCTGCCCATTCTGCCAGTCTGGAGAGATCCTTCTGGAGCTCCTCACAATCACTTCTGGTCTTTACCACTCGGAAAAGTTTGGTGTCGTCTGCAAACTTAGCCACTTCACTGCTCAACCCTGTCTCCAGGTCATTTATGAAGAGGTTGAAAAGCACCGGTCCCAGGACAGATCCTTGGGGCACACCGCTTTTCACCTCTCTCCATTGTGAAAATTGCCCATTGACACCCACTCTCTGCTTCCTGGCCTCCAACCAGTTCTCAATCCACGAGAGGACCTGTCCTCTAATTCCCTGACTGTGGAGTTTTTTCAGTAGCCTTTGGTGAGGGACCGTGTCAAACGCCTTCTGAAAGTCCAGATATATAATGTCCACGGGTTCTCCCGCATCCACATGCCTGTTGACTTTTTCAAAGAATTCTATAAGGTTTGTGAGGCAAGACTTACCCTTACAGAAGCCATGCTGACTCTCCCTCAGCAAGGCCTGTTCATCTATGTGTTTTGAGATCCTATCTTTGATGAGGCATTCCACCATCTTACCCGGTATGGATGTTAGGCTGACCGGCCTATAGTTTCCCGGGTCCCCCCTCTTTCCCTTTTTAAAAATAGGCGTGACATTTGCTATCCTCCAATCTTCTGGCACCATGGCCGTTTTGAGGGACAAGTTGCATACCTTAGTCAAGAGATCTGCAACTTCATTCTTCAATTCCTTAATAACCCTTGGGTGTATGCCATCAGGGCCCGGTGACTTATTGATCTTTAATTTATCAATGAGGTCTGAAACATCTTCTCTTTTAACCTCTATCTGACTTAACTCCTCGGTCAGGAGAGGCCGTTCGGGCAGCGGTATCTGCCCGAGGTCTTCTGCCGTGAAGACAGATGCAAAGAACTCATTTAATTTCTCTGCCATCTCTAAGTCTCCTTTTATCTCCCCTTTCCCTCCCTCACCATCCAGAGGGCCAACCGCTTCTCTGGCGGGTTTCCTGCTTCTAACATATTTGAAGAAGCTTTTATTATTCCCCTTAATGTTGCTGGCCATGCGTTCCTCATAGTCTCGCTTGGCCTCCCCTATCACCTTCTTACATTTCTTTTGCCACAGTTTATGTTCCTTTTTATTCTCTTCATTAGGGCAAGACTTCCATTTACGGAAGGAAGCTTCCTTGCCCTTCACAGCCTCTCTAACTTGGCTGGTTAGCCATGCGGGCACCCTCCTGGATTTAGTGGAACCCTTCTTTCTTTGCGGTATACACCTCTGCTGGGCCTCTATTACTGTTGTTTTAAGCAGCCTCCATGCACTCTGGAGAGACTGGACTCTTTTTACCCTCCCTTTCAACCTCCTTCTAACCAGCCTCCTCATTTGAGGGAAGTCCGCCCGTCGGAAGTCAAGGGTTTTTGTGAGAGATTTGCCTGGTATTCTTCCCCCAACGTGCACGTCAAAACGGATCGCAGCATGATCACTGTTCCCCAATGGCTCAGTAACGTTTACATCTCTAACCAGGTCCTGCGTACCGCACAAAATTAAATCCAGAGTCACCTGTCCTCTGGTGGGCTCTGTGACTAGCTGATCCAAGCCACAGTCATTTAGCACGTCAAGAAATCCGGTTTCCTTATCGTGACCAGAACACAAATTGACCCAGTCAATATGAGGATAATTGAAGTCCCCCATGATTACAACCCTGTCCTTCCTTGTCACCTCCCTGATCTGTTTCCTCATTTCAAGGTCCCCATCAGATTTCTGGTCTGGAGGACGATAGCACGCCCCCAGTATTACATCGCTGCACAAGCCTGGTAATTTAACCCACAGAGATTCTACGGTGGAGTCGGACCCACCTTCAATCTCTACTTTGCTGGATTCTATCCCTTCCTTAACATAAAGGGCCACCCCACCTCCAACACGCCCCTGCCTGTCCCTCCTGTAGAGTTTATAGCCCGGGATTGCGGTATCCCACTGATTCTCTGCATTCCACCAGGTTTCCGTTATGCCCACTATGTCAATATTTTCCCTTGTCACCAGACATTCCAGTTCTCCCACCTTTGCTCGTAGACTTCGGGCATTCGCATAAAAGCATTTATACACGGAATGCCCCAGGATGGGCTGCTTATTCGCTCCTTTGTCCCCGTATCCTCTCATTGTGCCAAACCGTCTATCACATCCCATCACCCTACCTTTCCCAATTTCTTCTCCTACCCTACCTTTGTCTTGTTGTTCTCTAACCTCCCTATCCCGAACCGGATGCCCCTCGGCTCCTGTCGGCCTTCCCCCAGGGATCAGTTTAAAAGCTGCTCTGCCACCTTTTTAATGTTATGCGCCAGCAGTCTGGTTCCATTCTGGTTCAAATGGAGCCCGTCCCTCTTGTACAGGCCCCGCTTGTCCCAAAACGTTCCCCAGTGCCTAACGAATCTAAACCCCTCCTCCCTACACCACCGTCTCATCCACGCATTGAGACCCCTGATCTCCGCCTGCCTAGCTGGCCCTGCGCGTGGAACAGGTAGCACTTCAGAGAACGCTACCTTTGAGGTCCTGGCTTTCAGCTTCCTGCCTAAAAGCCTAAATTTGGCCTCCAGGACCTCCCAGCTACACTTGCCCACGTCGTTGGTGCCGACATGCACCACAGCCGCTACCTCTCCCCCAGCACTGTCTACCAGCCTGTCTAGACGAGAAGTGATGTCCGCAACCTTCGCACCAGGCAGGCAAGTCACCATGCGGTCCTCACATCCGTCGCAAACCCCCCTCTCTATGTTTCTAATAATCGAATCCCCCACTACAAGAAGCCCACGACCCCCCTCCCGCCGAGGAGTATCCCGAGTGCGCTCGGATACGGGCCCATCCCCTGGAGAAGGGATCCCCCCTAGGGGATTGTTTCCCTCCTCTCCAGGATGACGTCCTCCAGTCCCGAGACTTCCCACCCGGGCAGCCGAGGAGCTGCACGCCTGAGGTTGGGACGAAGCCTGATCGTCCCCAGAAGTCTCCCCACGGTCCTCCTCTGGCTGCCTGCGCTTCTCCAGGTCGGCCACCAAGGCTTCAAGGGAGCGGACGCGTTCCCTGAGAGCCTGGAGCTCCTTGCATCGAGGACACACCCATGACTTATGCCCCAGAGGCATATAATCATACATGTGGCACTCGATGCAGAACACTGGATAGCCCCCACCCTGCTGCTGGCTGTCTGACTGCATAGCTTTTTTGTTGTTGTTGTTGTTGTTTTATTTAGGGGTCCTTTTAAAAACCGTACACTGGATAGCAGCCCTCTTCTCAAGGGAAGAGGAAGGGCAGTGTCTGGGGCCCTGGCCTCCTCGCCCTGCTGCTGAACTCGCCCAGATGCTAAACTCTTGTGCCTTACCTGGCACTTAGTTCCCCAGGCACTTGGTTCCCAGAGGCCACACGCGTCTGCAGAGACCACACGCGTCTGATGATCACCAACCACTCAAGAAGATGCTGCACCAATAGTGTAGCTACAGAGGGGTCACAGCACTAAGTGGCCCCACCCCCTCACCATTGTAGCCATTCCGGGGGGGGGGGTAAGAACAAAGTGAAGGAAACACCACTTCAGGAATAGCTCCAATGGAGAGGGGCAACACGTAAAGCATGTTGAGGTGCCCTGCAAAACTTAGTTCTGTGACCCGCCTATAGCTATGCTACTGCACAGCACAGCAAGGCAAACAGCCATGTTATCACATGCAGCCATGTCAATGGAGTCTGCTGTGGTGGGATATTGATTGGACAGCCTTCAGGAGGGAAGGAAAAATATTTACTTACATAAACAAAAAGTTTACTTGTCTTCTAATAGACTGCCCAATCACCTATGATCCACTCCTTCCCTACCCTGAAATTTCCCTTCCTTCCCCTTTCCTGCCCTTGACACACCTCCACTGCCAGCTTAGTGGCGGCTGCTGCCCAGGGTGTGTTGGATGCTGTTTTAGCCATTTTTGTGCCACAGCAACCCTGCACTCCGGGCAGCTCAGGATTGGGCTACTCGTTGCAGCTGAACTGATTGATTCTGGCATGAGCTTTTGGAGGCAGTTGCCTATTTCATCCTATACTGCACATGAGGTGAACTGAAAAGGGCAGGTATTTCTTGTTCAGTGCTGGCTGGAATTAAAATGAAGTACTAATGAGAGAGTAGACCTGCTCTCTCTCAAACGAATGACCTACCAAGCCAAATGCACTACCTCAGTTGTGTGCTGTGTCCCTTCGCATGAGCTAGTGCTTGCCCCAGTCTACAATGGCAGGCCAGAAATGTTCCCTGTAGTCTGAAGTGCTTAATGCACAGAAATGTACTGCCCAGAGGATTTCACTGAGATGACCCAATTGTGATTCTTGTAGCAATGGAAGCAAGCCACCTCCTTGCCAAAGCTCAAAGAACTTTACAAGATGCTGAGTTTTATTGTGATGGGAATAGCAGTGATCCTATTAGGAGTACAGTTTCCATCGTTACTCTGAAAAGGCTCAACAATCGTGCCGACAGCTGCAACTTCGATCTTTGTTTCATTTAACTCCAGATGTACCTTAAATAACAAGAGATGGGATGGAAACCTTCTGGCTTTCTGTGCAAGAAAGTGCTCCATATTTATGTGTAATAAGAATCGGAGATTTAGCTCTGCTGCCTTTTGCTTAGTCCAGGGGCTACTTCACTTGTTTGGTGAGTTGCACCTTTAAATGTGTCGAGCTGGCAGAGGAGGATGGAATGTGCCTCCTTGTCAGCAGTAGCGCGGTAGCACAGTGGGGTAGCACCGGAAGCAACCAGTCCCGCACAAAGCCACAGACACAGATACAGGCTTGTTGAGTATAGAAGCGTGTATGTGACAGTCTTATGACCTGCTCTGATTGGCTGCCCAGTGGCGCATTGCACCACTCCTCCATGGACTCACATCACATACCCTGAGTCACACGGCTCCCACCTTACACAGGTGCATGCAATTACCAATCAGTGCTGCAGTAACATTGTTTACATCACACCGGGCCTGGACATCAAGGCCCCCTCTGCCACATCCTGGCTCATAAGAATTCAAGGCCCGAGGGATGCCAAAGGCCTGACAAAACGTGATCTTTGCTTCGCTCCTGGTTGGCTTCACTTTATGCCAAACTAAAGCTCCTTTGGGATGAAGCAAGTTCAAAATGGCAGCATGTATTTACTTATAAAATGAAACCACGTCAGGGTGCCTACCCTGCCATCCCTCTGTGCTTCCTTCAATCATTGCTCTCTGACGAGGAATGGAAAACCTCCTAGGTACAATTTGAATTGTCTATATTTACCTGGCCCCAGAAGTCGATAATGAGGAGCCCATCATTCAACGGGAGGAGCCCCTCCTCAGAAGTCATGCATATGCTTTGCATCCAGGAGATCCAAGGTTCAGTCTGCAGCATCTCCAGGCAGTGGCATAGTTATAGGGGGTGGCACAGTAAGTACTGCAGGTGCCGCAAAGCACCATGTAAGCAGCCCATTCGACATCAGAACCACTCTGGGCAGCAAAATGCAGCATGCAGGAGATGCCATTTGGTTCAGTGTCTCCTGTGAATTGCATTTGGCTGCCTGGAATGGCTCTGACAGTGAATGGGGGAGCACTTGCAGCACCTGCAGTACTTACCATGTCACCTCCCTGTAGCCACGCTACTGTCTCCAGGTAGGGCAGATGAGAAATTGCAGCCTGAAACCCTGGAGAGCTGCTGCCAGTCAGCGTCAACAGTACTGAAGTACCAATACCAGCTGTTGGAACCCACAGTACCAATGGTTCAGTTCAATATAAGCTGGATCTTCCTTATGCCTGTGACCCACTATGGACTAAACTTATAACTGGATAAAAATAATGCCGTGCCAACTAGTTCTTCATTGCAGAAGACTGAAGTACTGCTAAGGAGAGTTTCCTTTGAACTGCCACCTGTGCGTTGGTGTGCAACTACATCAGACTCCTTACTTGGGTCACTAACAGCCAACAGAGCACATGCTGCATGCAATGGCAGAGGGGGGCAATCGAAAGGCCAACCAGAGGTAAGTAAACTTTTACATTTACCTCTGGGTAGGCCTACTGGTCACCTATGTCACAGATACCTATTTTGCCGGCATATGTCTGAGGAGAGGAAGGGGGTTGAGCATGCTAGAAAATGGGAGATAGGATCTGGTGTGCACCTTTGCTGCCAAGATCCATCCCCTTCAGCCTGTTTCCTGCCCCCTAAACTTCCCACCCCAGAATTCCCCTAAACCTCCCCCTCCTGGTACCTGCCACCAACTTACTGAAACCAGTGCAGCCTCTGGGAGCCACTGGTATACATGTTGCACCTCTGGCCATTTGTGTCAGTGGCCTGGAGGCATGTACTGACATCCTGGCTTTCACATCACCACAAAGGGCCTTGCATTGCCAGAGCACGAGTTCCAGCAGTGCAAGGCCCAAATAGGATTGGGCAGCGTGTGTAGTGTATATGGTTCAGTTGAGTCATTACTCTAGCCATCTCTGGAGTGAGAGTATCAACTCTCCCCAGCTGTTTTATGGAGAAGATCTGATTCAATTAAACAGTGAGGAAATGTTGAATATGTAGGCCATGACGACCCAGTTGGCGATTTGCCAGGAAACTGGTGTCAGTGCTCCCAGTTTTGTTTGTAATGAATGACAGGGGATGCTCCATATCTCCAAGCAATAAAATTGCTGATCTCACTTGTTCAGCTCATTAAAAAGGCAACACCTCCCACCACTGTGTCTGGGAGTACAATGCTAGGAAAATAACTAGCTATGCTTCTTCAAAGCAACCAGACCTCCTTGCATCTCCAGAGTTGTGCTGCAATTTACACAAATTAACAACATTGCAACACTCAAACAAGCAATGTGTATGTGTTACATGTGTAGGAGCTAAGGATTCTTGGGATCTCAGTTGCAGGGCAGAAAGCCACAAAATTACTGTATAGCCACAAACATGACTTGAGATACACGATTGTTGTCTGAGTTGACTAAATATGAATTTTGCAAGGGGAAGAGAAAGATGTCAAAAGGACAAAAGTGTTGGGAGTGGACTGGACATGAATATGAGCCATATGCAGAGGACCCCATTCCCCATAAAAGTTCATCCACAGTGAGGGCGATGAGGGAGAAGAGGTCTCTGTTAAGCCCTATGGCAGTTCATCTGTGGGTGGCTCTGTGCCAATGAAACAGTGCACTGCGCATATCCCTAAACTTTGCTAATATTCTGAAGAGAAATGAATGTTTAGGACACATAGGGACATGAAGGATCAAATAAATGTTCAGAACTTCAACACAGAGGATGGGCTCTGGCAGACCTGGGGCAAACCCCTGTATTAGAACCCGTCCCCCCCCCCCCCCCGTGCCCAACCTGGCTGCAGCAGTTGTGCCTCTGAAGGGCCCTTTAAACACTACTTCCGGTTTTGCTTAGGGTCCATCGGAGGCTCTGAAGCCTTTCTCGGTGCTCTAGGATGCCACATAAGGCTCAGGAGTGCCCAGGTATGTGATGGGGGCACACCAGCCTGGGGGGGGGGTTTCACTCTGGCCCTGGGTATGAAATTGCCCAGGGTTGCCACTGCCTTGCTGATCCTGGGTGCCAACCCTGAAGGGGTCAGAACTGCAGTGAAGGAAAGTAAATCACATCAAGGAATGCTTCTATGGGAGAAAACCAGCTCTCAGAAGGTCCTAAGCAAAAGGAATGATGTGGTTTATAAACACTGATCAGTTCTGCTGCCTTTCCTGCCTCTCTAAGAATTAGTGCATATTCAAAACCTCAGCATGTTCTGCTCCTTAGCAAAGCTTTCTGGAGATGCTGTGAAGTGATATTCTTTGGCTTAAGGTCATCCATCACATCACTGATGTTATTCTTTCACCTCCTAATGAAAACAAGACGTACATTGTGCTGGAGGAAAATTCATGCTGACATCAAATTCTTAACCCTTATTAATCATGCTGCACTTGCAGAGTGCCTACTGACACCGCATATGTCCAAACATATGGTTTATGGAGTGTGTGGGCATCCTTGGAAGTGTATATGGGTATGGTGTGCATGAAAGCTCACTCAGCAGAAGAGATCAGGGAGAGACCAATGAAGATAAAGCCTTGAAGCCTTCACAGATAAATGGAAGAAGCAAAGCCAAACCAAAACCTGAGGGCTTCCCATTCTATAGCTAACATCAATATCAAAACATCAACCTGCTTTCATAAAAGGCAGAACTGACTCAGGAGAGCAGGGAGATAATAAAATGAATAGACGTGATACAAACTACAGTGTGGGAAACAGAGAGAGGTTCAGTCTGCAGAAAGCTTAGCCTTCACAGTATTTAGCAAAGCATACAGGTCTTTTAGTACTCTCAGCGGAATTACGCCTTTGCTCAGAGGAATTATTTGTGTATTTATTTAAATAATTGATATCCTGCCTTTCCCTCTGAAAAAGGAAAAAAAAACCAGTAAAATGCAAAAAAAAAAAAAAAAAAAGGAACAAAATAAATAGTGCAATAACTGTAAAAAAAACAAAACCCACAGGACGCTTCTCTGCAGATGCAATAGTGGCAGAGAAAAAAAGCCATCACTGCCACGGAAAGGGTTCCAGCATGAGCTCTAGCCCATGTTTGATAGGGCTTGTGAGTTTTTTGCAGCTGCCATTCCAGACAACTGCCAAGCTGCTTCTGAAAGAATGACTGAGGATACCACAAATGTAGAGGTTAGGCAACTAGTTCAAAGTCGTGCAGTGAAAGAGTGACAGGATTTGGCTCTATTAATCTGGACTTTATTTCTTGGGGTAATAAAGTCATCAAGAGTTCCAGCTGCATTCTTCCAACCTCTTTGTTTCTGAGAGGCTAAGCCCTGATGGGCTCTCACCTGGCTGTCATCTTACACACAGGCAAAGTAACCATGAATAGTCAAATATGAAAATCTAATCTGGTTTACTAACATACAGTCACTTCTTTTCACATGTGGCCTCGCACGTTCAGCTGCTCAGCTAGAACAAGCTAAAGATTGCTTTCAAAGTCTTAATTCAATTTCAGAGAGCTTGATGTGAAATCTCACAGAACAATAAGAGTCTCTCGCTAAAAGGAAAAGGCCACAAAGCTCTCCTGATGAGTTCTTTGATTTCAGATTCACATATATTCATACCATTCAGCAGAGATGCTTCCTTTAAAACATCTGGGGATTGGGGTTCTATCCAAACAATACCCTTTATAACTTTCTTATAACTAATTCAAGGAAAACTTTTTTTTATGAATAAGACTTCACCCCTTCTGTAAGCTTCAGTGAACAATGGGAGAATTAATTGTTCCTATATAAGGAAAGAGAAATTTCATCTTAAGAGAGAGAAAAAAATTCACAATGGCATCCTCAGACAATGTAATCTTTAGACACTGAGGTATCATCACTGCATATTTCCATAGGTTCATAATTACTATGGCTATTAACTCTTCTGAAGAATTTTAGTTATCTAGACTTCGGTCTGATGTGCACATACCTCATTGTAAGTCTCATTGAACATACTGGGGTTTACTTTTGAGTAAACGTGCACAGGCTTGCTCTGCTTATCATCTTTGGCCAATTGAATGGTTAATTACATTTAAGTAATATACATGTTACTCCATCGCAATCTAGATGTGTTTTTGAAATGTTGAATACAGGTGGGGCCTTGGTATCTGCAGGGGATTCGTTCTCAGACCCCCTGCAGATATCGAAAATAGTGGATAAGCTAATCTGAAATTTTTGGTCCCTAAGGGAGCCCCTCTAGAGGTGCTTTCTGAAGTCCACAGAGGCTGCAGGCAGATGCTGTGGGCTCCAGAAAACGCTCCTTAAAAAGGTTTTCAGAAAGGCTCCTGGAACCAAAAAGATGCAAATTCCAGTTTCCTCAGGGAAACCAGAAGTGCCGTTTTAATGCCTTTTATGGAGGGCTTCCTAGGGCCTCAGAATGCCTTAAAAGACATTAAAACTGCACTTGGTTTCCCTCACATGTGGCCTCTGCAGAAAGCAGCTCTGGACCCCTTCAGAGGGCTCAGGTGGGGCCAAGTCTGGCCCAATGCGAGTCCAGGGGACTCATGTTGAGCCAGATCCATGGATGTAAAATCCACAGAAGAATAGGCTCCACCTGTACAGTGCTTTAAAAACACAAATTTTTTTCGGGGGGGGGGGGGAACCAACGAACTACTATCTGCTGTTAGAAGCAAAGGTCAAAAGTCCTCTCCCTATTGACGACCCTATTGACAACCTAGTGAGATCTTTGGACTGGTTTAGACAACACTTCCCTTCCCATTACATGGCTCGAGTTCATTGTGAACATGAAAACAGCTGCCCCTTCTGCCCACTCAGTGTACAATTCCTGTCTCTGTTGGCCCCAGCAATCTATGGGCAGGGGCAGAACATCTGGAAACAGCCTGTCCAAGCAAAATGCAGTATGCATATGTCAGTGTCATGTGGGGTCACTGCCTGGAACAATCTGGTATGTAACCCTGCAATTTTGGTCTATAGGCATAAGCTGTGTTTGGAATGTAAACTTTCCCATGAATGACTGGAGTTGGAGCTGGCACATCTGGTGGACAGGCAGGTCAGTGCACTCAGAATTCTATCCATGCAGCCTGGATCCAGATAGGCTGGACCATGTCAGGGAGCATATTTCAATCTGTCAGCTTGGTAATCACTGGTCTAACTTGAGAACCATCATTCATATCCAAGCTACCTCAGAAGCTCTAATCACAAGTAGCTAATCACATGGTAAAACTGGACTATATCACTTCAAACTGCAAGTGAAGGACTGTATAACTGCACGTTCTCCCACAAAACACTATTTTTATGAAACTTAAAAAAATGTGTCTAGAAGAAGGCTAATGAAGAAGAAGGCTAGAAGAGAACCATTTCTCCTAGGATCCAGCCTTTTATGGGCAGGGTGGCTTTTTAAAAATATTAATTCATGTTCCAGATCCAACTTGAAGTGGTACAACCCAAAACAATTTTGCTTTGCGATGAAATGCTTGTGTAGAGAGCCTTTAATAAGAGCAAAGACATCCAGAGCCAATTATGAGGAATCCAACTGGATTGAGCCAGCATTCCAAATTCCTGGCAGAATACCCACCAGGCAAGGAAAAGGAACTGGAATATCTTTGCACCATCCAATGTGCACTACAAGCATCTGCTCTGTAACTTGGTTGCCAAAATAGGCAGCAAGGCAACCACTACACATCTCCTGCCATTATGTTTGCCCAGCAGGGCTTCTTGAAAGAAGTCTGTCTGTACTTGTCCTCCAATAAATGATTCCCTGAAGCAACCTTCAATGACTGCAAGGAATTCCTGTGGTTGTAGGAAATGCTATCGGGAGTGGCTTCCCTTAGGATATGTGCAAATGCACCAGAGCTGGGACACCTTCCCCAGAGAAGCCTGTAATAGCAGCTGGTGTACCTCACCTGCAGGTTGTTTCCTAATAGGAAATGACAGGCAGACAGGTGTTTTTTTTTTGGGGGGGGAATCCTGCATGTAACCTGGCCCCCCACTCACATGTCCAAAGAACTGGAGAACATCAGATGCATCACCTCATTCCCACACTCTCAGGTACATTCACTGTTAGTGCAGATGTTAACAAGTTCATTGGAAAGAAAGTTTTCTTCAAGATAGTTTTTTGCAAGCTGGAGAAGACAAGACAGAATGTTATTTATAGCTTTACAATATTTGTGGGACTTCTCAGGCACCATGGTGTGTAGCGACACCTTGACAGCTGTCATCTCTCAAGGTGAAGCATTTGTGCTCAATGTATACCCTTGGCCAACATGTTCCAATCTAGGTCTGTACCCCTTGCTTGAAAGACACTGGTGCCCTTCATCTGACCTTGCTATCCAATGCGTCAGGCATTAAACATCAGGACCATTCTGAAAAGCTAGTGATTGTACACTACTTGAATACTACTTCCACTACTAGAAAGCAATCACCATTACCTCTTTCACACTGCTTATTATGTTCAGATCACTTTCTTTTAAATTTCTTATCAAGATCTGTTACTCTCATTGCTCACCTCCTGAGTTAGAAAAGAGGGCAAGAAATGGGGAACTTTCTTGTAGGCCCAAGCCATTCTGTTTCGATTCCTATTTTACCCATTTGTTTTACCCTACTTCAGTGGTTCCTAAACTGTGAGCTGTCACTCCCTGGGGAGCTATGGAAACCATGGAATCCTTGTGAAAAACTGACCATCCTATACAAGGTATGGGATTGTAGCCCTAATGGGGAGCCACGGCCAATGGCCCAGTAGGTCAAGGGAGCCGCCAGTTGAAAAGTTTGGGAACCTATATGGAGCATTTGAAGTATACCTTGAAAAATATAAAGTGTGACTGCAGCATGTATTACACAGACTTACTTGAGACTCTGCAGCAAAGCTGGCCAGAGAGCTGTGATTGACGGCAGTACCCTTTAGCATGTACTGTATATTCAGTGCTTCGAAGTCTACATCCTAGTTTGGATGTGTGGCTGTGAAAAGTGAATTTGTCCATAGTCTAGTGTATACAATGCCCAAAGTCTAAAGTGCACAAATCTGTGTGCATTGTGCACAACTGAGAAAGATGTACAGGATAGGGTCCAGTAGTGCTCCTTAACAGTCACCCACTTGCCAGCTCTCCATTTTGAGTGCTGGAGAAGTGATTGCAGTGTCAGACTAGAACTGGGGAGATCTGGTAGCAAATCTCCTTTCAGCAATATGCCTCACTGGGTGACCCTGGGCTGATCGCTAACCCTCAGCCTAACCTCAACCACGTAGTAGAATTCTCATCTCATAGTATTGTTATGAGAATGAAATGGGTGGTGGTGGTGGAGAACATTGTATGGCACACTGAACTCTGTTAAGAAAAGGGAAGGTAGAAATATAATTGAGACTGAGAATAATTGGAATAGGCTAGAATAGAAATAGCTGTGGGGTCAGTTTTAGGGGAAGTAGCATTTTCTTCTCAGGTTCATAGAGATTTGTCTTCAGATTTGCGGAAACCACTACAGATGAAAACTTTTAGTTCCCCATGAAACTGGGCAATTTGCCTCTTCCCTAGATGGTGCTCATTCATAATGTTTTCCTGGAGCCGATTTAGAAGAAAAAAGATTAAACAATACCCAGTGCACTTGGTAGTTTAGTTGGAAGATAATACTGTGCGATTGTGCCATTTTCTCAGATACTGACATGTTATAATCACACAAAAATTAGTGTCTAAAATTCAGGACATGCCAGATTGCTACTATAGTACAACCTGTCTAGTCCTCCAATTACCAGTCGCTTATTTTAGCATCCCTTATGGACATGCCTGCCTCATTTTGGACTTCTCAGTGAATTACTGCTAGCAAAAGGAGTGGAAAAATTAATAAAGTACATTCTCATTGTGGACCCTCTAATCTGAAAACCACATTTTGGCCTGCTAGATTGCTATGAAACCTGCTCAAATAGCTTTCAGATGGTTCAAAGACACTGTGTGATGAATACCCTTGGCTAAAGACTATCCACCCAGGAATATCATACAAAACACAGATTAACAGCAACATTGGTTGCAGTGCAGGCAAAAATGCAGTGCATTTCATCATTCATCATTTCAATGACTTTTCATCATTCTACACGTATATTTTATATAGCTTATGCCCTAATCTTATCTCATGATCTAGCACAGTAAGTCACTGTAAGTCCAGCCACCAAAGACACACCACTCTCATGCACAAATGGCTGGAGGCACAAATGGCTGCACAAATGGCTGTGAGACTCACAGACACCTCACTGGAATGAGTAAGTTGATGGCAGGGGCAGTTGGTGGTTGGCAACCTTCAGTGTCGAAAGGCTATAGTATAAGCCTACAGCACCTGGTATTCCCAAGCGATCTCCCAAGTAGTAACCAGGCCCGACCTTGCTTAGCTTCTGAGATCAGACAAGATTGGGCATGTGCAGGGTAACAGTTGCTGCCATTTGAGGGAGAATTGTGGGTACAATGGGATGGGGAGTAGGCTGGGCAGGGGGTGGTTTAGGAACAGAAGGGGTGGATCTTCGCAACAGTGATGTGCACCAATATTCTATCCTCCTGGCCTGACACATCCCTTGAAGCTCCTCGGACTTATGCCAGCTATTAAAGGAGACTCATTGGTGACTGGGTGGTTTACAGGGAGGTAAATAAAAAAGATTTTTACTAACCTCTCCTGGATAACCCTCACCAAAGCACGAGTGTGTGCTCCATCAGCAGTGCTGGGTGCAATGGGCTAACAGAGGACAGGATTGGGTTGGCTGTGTAAAATTTTGACATAAGGTTGTATCCCAAGGGGCACACATGGAAACATGATGGTATATTGTGTGGTAATACAAACTCATGTAGAATAAATTGCACAACAATGTGATACTGACAATTTTATGTGTGACATCTTGTGTGATAGCCTGTCAAATGTGTTGCACAAGTGCAAAACCAAGTCAGAATTCTGTGTGAATTTCTGTGTGCAAGAAACTTGCATGATCTTTTACTTGTGAAGAAAACCCCCATATGTGCAAGGAAGAATAATAGGATATAACCCAATAACACCAAAATTATTGTGAGTACCAGTTGAAGACACTTAACGCTAGTTTAATACATTTTGTTGTATTTTGTTTAAAACATTTTGTGGTGTTGTGTAAATGCATAGCGATGTTCTGATTTTGCACAAAATATGTCAACAAAAAAAGTACATAAAAGTTATTGGTAGAACTCCAGCAAAATAGACAGCGTTGTGCGGGCATGCAGAGGGAAAAAAAAACAAAACCAAAACATGAAAAACATTGAAAAGTGGCCTCAGGCAATCTCCTGAACTGAACTCTGAATAACAAATCTGCTCAGGTTTGTCCTAAATAGTACTGTCCACAAGAGGCTGCAGATTTCTACAACAAAACAATTCACAAATATAAGAGCAGCATTTTCACAAAGGAACCAAGGGCAGGTTGTCAGTCAGTTGCAGGCATCTATGGCCCAATCCTAACTTACAGTAGTGCCGGTGGAACAGATGTTTTGCTGGCACACACTGCTGCAAAGCAGCTGTAAAGCACTTTGCAGCAGTACAAGCAGCTGGCATGCCAGTAGAAAGGCCAGAGTCTTCCTGTGTGCACCCGCCTCCTCCCAGGCCTGGACAGCCCATCCCTACCCCATCTTCTCCCCGTTTTGCCCTTGATCCCCCCATTCCACCCCATTCCTGCCCTCCCTCACCCTGTTCCACCCCCTGTGCTGGACCCACCTGCTCTGTCAGGAGGCCTGCCAGAGCAGATAAATCCAGCTCAGGGGGTGGAACAGGGTGAGGGAGGGCAGAATGGGGTGGAACGGGGGGGCTCAAGGGAAGAATGGGGAGGAGATGGGGTAGGGATGGGCAGACCAGGCCGGAAGGAGGCAGGTTTGGTGGCAGTAATGTCTGCCATATCCAAACTGTCTGATCCATTTGCATGTGTCAACACGGACTTGCACCAGCAATATGGCTGGTGCAGATTCAAGTTGATCCATAATGGTTGCTGGAGCTTACCCTAAGAGGACCTCCAGTAGTCAAAACTCCTCTTCGGGATGCAACAGAGGCCTCACCAGCACTGCTGCATCGTCGCATGGGAGTTTAGATAGGATTGGACTGCTAGATTTATTCCAGGCCTGAGCGTACACCACTGTCAATGGCAGCTTGAACATGAGGGGCATCATGGGAAGCCCAAAGCCCATGGGCCTCCCATGATGCCCCTCATGTGCCTTTTGATCCCACTGCCACAAAATCATGAGGGTTCGGTCTGGCCATGTGGGCCCTTAGCCAGTGCTAACCCATGGCATACTTGGCATATCCGGCTTTGTGGTGCTTTTGCAACAGCTTGCACCAACAGAACATGCATTCTGCCCATGCAAGTCCGACATAGGATTGGGCTGTAAATAAACAAGCTATAAATACAGCATCTAAGATGATAAGGTTCTCAGGTCTATTTTACAGTGACAGAAAGGCAGGAAAGATTCCAGTAGGCTAAATGCAGCTTCACTCATTCAGGCCCACACTGCAGCCATTTCACTAACAATAGTAGTTACTATGCCGGGTAAATGTCTCCTAAACTGAATTAGGAACAAAATAGCAGCAAGAAGAGACAGTCTTTTTTTCCCTCCTTGGTTATTTAAGATGATAGAAATTTTTAGGAAGTCTGGTCTAGACAGCAAGGGCACAAGTATATTCATAAAGGTTAAGTTATTTTAGCTGCAAATATAATTAATAGGTATGCCTAGACAAACGTTAATAAAGAGAATGAAAGATGTCAAATGTGGACATTACTCCTCAAGATGCCTATTTTTCTTTTGCTCAGTGGTTTGAATCTCATCCATCAGAAAATATGTTGTTGAGTGCACTGAATGTTTCTAGACATAAGCTGTGAGATTATTATTTCTAGACACCCTTACTTATCATTAAGATGCTAACTTAGCGCTGCTTCACATGCATGTATACACTGCTTGATTTCTTGTCAGCTGATGACTCACTACATGGAATTTACAGGAGACAGATCGATGAAAGTGTTGACCCAATGTGCGGCGGCAGTGAAGAGGGCTAATTCCATGCTTGGGATCATGAGGAAAGGCATTGAGAATAAGACAGCTAATATTGTAATGCCATTGTACAAATCGATGGTAAGGCCACACCTGGACTATTGTGTCCAGTTCTGGTCACCACATCTCAAAAAGGATATAGTGGAAATGGGAAAGGTGCAAAAGAGAGCAACCAAAATGATTACTGGGCTGGGGCACCTCCCTTATGAGGAAAGGCTACAGAGTTTGGGGCTTCTCAGTCTAGAAAAGAGTCGCCTGAGGGGGGACATACCATATTTTTCGCTCCATAAGACGCACCTGACCATAAGACGCACCTAGATTTTAGAGGAGGAAAACTTACTTTTAAAGTAAGCCTGCCCTCTCCCTGTGGCGCCTGTGCAAATGAGGACCTTGCCCCCAGTGCGGACCTTGCCCCCTTTGTTCTCCGCCTGCCCTCCCCCTGTGGCGCCTGTGCAAATGAACACCTTGCCCCCGGTGCAGACCTTGCCCCCAGTATTCGCTCCATAAGACGCACACACTTCCCCCCCCCCCCACTTTTTCTGGGAGAAAAAGTGTGTCTTATGGAGCGAAAAATACAGTAATTGAGACATACAAAATTATGCAGGGGATGGACAGAGTGGATAGAGAGAAGCTCTTTTCCCTCTCACATAACACCAGAACCAAGTGACATCCACGAAAGTTGAGTGTTGGGAGAGTTAGGACAGACAGAACAGAATATTTCTTTACCCAGCGTGTAATTAGTTTGTAGAACTCCTTGCCACAGGATGTAGTGATGGCATCTAGCCTGGATGCCTTTAAGAGGGAATTGGACAAATTTCTGGAGGAAAAGTTCATTATGGGTTACAAGTCATAGTAGGCATGTGTAAGCTCTTGGTTTTAGAGGCAAGCTGCCTCTGATTGCCAGACGCAGGGGAGGGCACCAGGACACAGGTTGTATCTGTTGTCTTGTGTGCTCCCTTGGACATTTGGTGGGCCACTGTGAGATACAGGAAGCTGAACTAGATGGGCCTTGGCCTGATCCAGTGGGAATCTTCTTATGTTCTTATGTTATGTTCATATATGTAATATAACATGTCATGTGGTTGCATAGGCAAGTATGTCCAGGACTTTTGTTTTTTGAGGGGGAAAAAGTTTGTGACTTGTGCCTTCCTAGAAATGCCAGGGATTGAACAAGGGATTATCTGCATGCAAAACATATGCTCCACCACTGAGATACTGCCTCTTCCCTTTGGCTCTTTTGTAATGCAGTATACTCCCAGGGCCAGGTCATCCATGAGGCCAGGTGGCTGCCTGAGGCAGCAGGTTGGCAGGGGGTGCCCACCTGCATCTGCCATTCACAGCCCCAATCCTATCCAACTTTGCAGCCATAATGCAGCCCCAAGGTAAGGGGCTAACATTCCCTTAACTTGAGGAGGCCTCTATGACTGCCTCCCACCACTGAATGCAGCAAACACTCTGTTGGCACAGCTGCGTTGAGCCTGGAAAGTTGGTTTGGATTGGGCTCCTTTCTCCTCCTCTTCTTCCAGTTCCCTGGATTGGAAAAAGAAGAGAGACAGAGCAAAAGAGGAAGTGTGGAGGACAGCTGAAGAGACACTCTAGTCTACCACTCTCCTCTACACATCCTTTTCCACTTCATTCTCCAATCCAAGAAATGGGAGAAGCAGAGGCTGTCGCATCGCCACACAAGTTGTCACAGGTGCTGGCCTGACCCAACATACCCTACAGCAAGACTTCCTAATACCTTAGTTACTTGTCTAAGCCTGAATCTAGTCTCTTTTGTTTTGGATCATAGTGAACAAGTCACTTTTCCTAGATACCCTTTAAGTGTATTCATCCATTAGAAGAGTCAAACAAAAGCTATGCATGTATTATGTATCTAATGAAGCTAGCAGAGAGAATATTAGAAATAATTGCTGCCTGACTTTTCTGAGATTGGTGGTGGTTTGAAATCTACAGTGCAATTTAGGAGCAATATGCATTGCCTTTAGACTCTTATGTGTGAAATTATGATATCATTTCTTATCACTGATTCCATAGACAAAGTTGCACACCATTAAGATGACTCACTGGCACGTCTTATGCCTTCGCAATTTGTGTCTGAGCAAAAGTGTTCTAATGTGGTGAGAATGTTGGCTAGACAAGGTAATCTGAGTATAAATAATCATCGTAAAGGGAGGGGTAAAATATAGTGAATAATTCATTCTCTTCCCTGGAGTGTCTCTGATGCTGTTTTATACTGCAATCTTGTTTAGTGAATTGTTTTGAGTCTTGGTTGCCACACCTCAAGAGGGATATGATAGAGCTGGAAAAGGTGCAGAAGAGGGCAGCCATAATGATCAGAGTGCTGGAGCAGTTTCATTACAAGGAAAGGCTGCAATTCTTTGGGGCAGTGGTTCTCAAACTTTTTAACCCAGGACCACTTTTTTAAATGAAAATCTGTCAGCAACCACTGGAAGTTATGTCATTCACCTAAAAGTGATGTCGTGGCTGGAAGTGACATCAAACAGGAAAATTTTTGACAATCGTAGGCTGCAATCCTATCCACACTTACATGGAGTAAGCCCCATTGACTATCATGGTTAAAAGCATATACATTGTAGCCTGTTAAAAGTACAAATCTCCCCAAATGCAGTCACATACCATGTTGGCATCAAGTCTAATATACTAAAAATAAAATACTGAAATGAATGGGAACCCACCTAAAATTGGCTCGCAACCCACTTAGTGGGTCCGACCCACAGCTTGAGAAACAAAGCTTTGGGGCATTTTAGCTTGGAAAGTATGCCTTTATCTCCTGCTTGTGGGCTTCCCAGAGGTGGCTTGTAAGTGCTGGACTAGATGAGCCTTTGGCCTGGTCCAGCATGGTTTTCTTAGGTTCTTATCTAAAATGCCTGTATAAACAAGGAAATAAAAGGGAACATCACATACGCAAGTTTACATTGTCATGGGAAAATATAGCACAGACACTGATGGCATGGAATTGTTTCTATACTTGAAGTTGAGGCAATGAGGAGTCTAGTGTATTTTCCACTGTTGCCTGACACACTGAATCATGAGTGGGTGAAGAGGAAGAGGGCTGGGTAGCAATATGTCTCAGCTGAATAATCACACATAAGCAATGCATAATTTCCAAAAGGTCTCAAGATATTGCATTACAATCCCTTTCATATCTTCCCTCTCATCCTTGAAAACTAGTGTTGGTGTAGAGCTGGCATTCAGACATAAAACATAGTAGTATTTCCTGGATATAATATGATTTCGTTACGATAGCTCAGTCTTCAAGGGTGATATTATACTGTGGTGTGTTCTATGATTTTCTTGGCTTCCACGGGGATGAATGTGGGGGCTGAACTGGGTTCAGACTGGAAATTTAGAATGGTGTGCTGAACAGATTTACCAGCTTTCCATCTCCCTTCCCCTCATATCTCAGTTTTCAAGGTAGATGATGATCTATTTTGTATTGTATTCCTCCTTTTGAAAACATGTGCAAGATTTATGGACCCACTTTTCAGACATCAATATGGAGAGGGGAAGAAGATGCAGACTGAGAAATGACATTGAGGAAGAGGTTTCTCCCCACTGAGGACGTAATCTGGATACCCCCATAAAGCTGTTGTTTTCTGTAGGAGGGAAGCTTCCATTGGCACCAACAGAAGTTTTCCTTTCCAGTGGAGTTGGGGAATAGCAGCTGTGAGGGGCCCCAATCAGGATTGGGACCAGAACTGTGGAAGATGAAAGTGTTAAAGCTCCCCTCCTCCAATCTTTATTGCCTGCCATGTGCTGTTTACAGAAAAAAAAATAAAGCACAGACGCTTTATTATACTCTTTCGGTATAGGGCCAGGATCAAGCCACACTTGGAGGCTGCACTTGAAAATGGAGCATACATAAAATCACTGATACAACATGCAGCTCCACACATCCACTGTGTCTCCTGCTCCATTCCTATAATGAACAGCTCTGCTTTTCTCCCTACTGATATGTACATTGCTGGTAAAATATGCCTAAATTCAAAAAAGATTTTTTCTTAGGACTGGGCACATCACTTTCACAAGTTTTGTTGGCATCCTTCAGTCTTGGAAGACTATGGTATCGCGCTCTGAATAGTGTTCTGGAACAGTGTCCTCTCCAGTGCGCGAAGCCTGGGTAAAGCAGATATGGAAGATAGGCTGTTACCCATGCAGCAAATCCCCCCTCTCCATGTCGCTGAAATGGTCCAATGGAAAGGCAGAAGCCAATATGGTTGGTTCCAGCAGTGTCGCAGGAGTTGCCAGAATGTGACTGTGTTCAGCCATGAACTGCCTCAGGGTCTCCGGCTCCGGATTTTGCCTCGAGGTTGACTCCTGAAGCCTTTTCCATAACGGGATGTAGCCACAAGGCAGTGGAGGTTTGGGATCAGAGTTTTCCTTCTCTCAGATGAGCTGCCTTCCCAGGCTAACGAGTCCCATCTACCCGGTGACTGTTTAGTCGCCTCTTATGACAAGTACAGCCAAACTGAGGGCCTATTCTTATCCCCAGCCCCCAGGGGAAACTTTCACAATATGTAGGAGAATTTCTATGGCATGTTAAGCAATACATGCTTGTGGTTACAGTGCCATTGCTTTGCATTTTATATATGTGTGTTCAGCTGTAAAAGGAAGTCACTCAAAAATAAACTCTAGCAAGCGATGAGTCCAAAATATACAAAGACTCATTGTTATGAAAAGAAGGGCATGCTCATCTGACAGTGCTTGTTTTCAGAACTGCTTTATGATATGGCACTTCAAAAACAGCTGCTCCAGTGGGGCTTCAGACAAATGCTTATTTACACAATAGAGGGTGATTGTGTAATCAAAGATGTGTGTTCTTATTTTGTCATCCTGCCTATGGAACTCTTCTAGACACTGGACACAGCAAGAAGTGTTGCAGATGTTCCACTGATCGTTAATTTTAATCCCTTTGCAGTCAGGCCTGGCTTGCGCCAAAAACTACGTGTGTTGTTCTCTCACACTTGTTGTTCTCACCGCCCAAGTTGATGAAGTGGGGAGGATCTTGGGTGTTCTGATCTGTCCCAGAATCCTCCCCACTCATCCAATTAAGACGTAAAGAGGCAGCGGGAGGCAGGTATCCTGCTTCTGACAGCTGGAAAGAAACTGGGAACAGAATGGCAGTGGCCAGCCCTACCTCCTTCTCCAGCATGATGGAAGAAAGGTGAAATAGAAACATAATAAAGAAATAGACCAGTTGCTAGTCAGTTTTTGAGCACGTTCCAAGCAGGGATGTGCAATGCAGGGGCAGCAGGTGAAGCAGAACTGCCCCTGCATTGTCCATTGAAAAGCACCACAGCTGCCCTGCCTGCTTACTCCCAAGGAGGCGCTCCTTACTCCTGAGAACACTCTCCTTACACCCAAGGAGGCCCTTCTTACACCCACTTTCTTGGGTGTAAGGAGGGTCTCTTCAGGTGTAAGTAGGTGGGGTGGCAGTGGTAATTTCCCATAGACTATGATGGGGTGGTTCTCAGCAGCGGACCTCCTCAGCCCTGCGCCCGGGGCAAAGGTCCATGATAGCGCCCCCCTCAGGCTATCGCTGCCCTCCTGTGCAAAAATCCACACACCCCCAATCACCTGAGGCTTACAGAGCCTTGCACGACCCAAGATGATGTCGGGGAAGCCTCTCTATAAACTGAGCTTCCAGGAAACCAGAAGCAGTTTCTGCCCCCGTCAGGAGCCTCAGAGAGGCTTCTGCAGGGTCCTAGTGGCTAGCGCCTGGGACTTTTGCCCCATCGGACCTAATGGTAGGTCCGCAATTGGTGGTTCTACCTCACCTGCTGCCCCTGCACCCAACATCCCTTGTTTCAAGTGTTCATGGTTACCCTTAAAGCTCTTTCTAGTTTTGAACCTGGATATTTGAAGGCCGACTACTTCCACATGAACCTACTTAAATGCTTAGGCCATGTACTGAGGTTCTTGTCTAGGTGCCTTCAGAGGTTAGGCAGGTGGTGATCTGATAAAGGCCTTTTTCATTTGCGGCACCCTTCCTATGGAATTTTCTCCAGCTGCTCATGAGTCCTTTTGGCTCCAGACCCTTTATTTTAGTTATCCAACCATTTATATCCTGCTTTTCCACCCAAGTCCCTCAAAGCAGCTTCCAGTGCAAAATTTAAAGAGAGACCTATTAAGAATATTTTCAATAAAATAAAATGCCACAAGAAAATCTAAAAAAAAAAAAAACCGCCACAAGAACATTTACAACAGCAGCAAAGAAAATGAGATCAGACTGAAAGCTTTCTTTAATAAATAAATAAATCCCATTTTAGCTGATTCTTAAAAGACAGGCAGTAACGGAGCCATCTGCCATCCCCTTCTCTTTTTGTTTTGAATGCACTCAGATCTTTTCAAAATACTGCTCAAACTAGTTTTCATTCTGCTGCTGATATGCTTTTACTGTTCTGCTGGTTTTATCTGGATTGCTTTAAATTTCTATAAACTATCTTGTGCCTGGTAACACAGAGAGGAAAGAAATAAACCTACTACAGATACTCGCCTATGAATCGATCCCACAGATAAGTCAAGGGCAGGTTTTGAGCCAACAATCATGGAATTTTCTATGATCCTCGGATAAGTGGGGGGTTAAACTTAGGGGTTGTCTGACTATAGTTTTGACTGATTTTACCCCAGGCCAGATCCTGAAAAATAACTTACCACTAATTGTCACCAAAGAACAGTACAGTCTCTAATTTATTAAAAACATAGTAAAAGATCATAAGATACATTTTTATTCTTTTGAAATTCTGGTCTTCACCACCTTTTTGTAAACACTCTCCGTGCACTGTAAACAACATACCAGTAGAACAGTGGTTCCCAGCCTGAGATTCATGTACTCCCAGGGACACTCAATGAGACTTTTAGGGGTACTTGAAAAAGAATGGAATAATGGCAGAAAAAGGCAGGTCCTGCTCCAGAATGCTTTGCAGGGCCAGCAGGGCAGGAAGGGAGGTTGCTAGTTGGCTGTGAAAGCCTCACAAATACCTAGTTTTTGGTCATGAATTCATGTATGAACCAGTGATTGAAAACCAGCACAGTAAAAAAGCTGAAACATAACATCGAAAGTGATCAATCACCCACAATTTCTCAGGACACTTCTGGTGCCACACAGTGCAAAGGCAGAGTCTTCTGTTCTTCAAACAGATGAAAAGAGAAAGTATGTAATGAATACATGAAGTCTGGGTTTTCATATGGAGGAGATGAGGGCTTGTATTATTAATTACAAACATTTTGCTAATACATTATGAAGGGTACAATTTATGGAAATGGGCTGCCAAGGGATATGCAAGTGAAAAAGCTTAGGAACCACTGCAGGAGATTCATGAATCAAATCCACCTTTAAGGTGTCTGGTGGGTTAAGCCAGAAGCTCTATGTACAACATACAACCCATAACACATAACTGAGAGTGTGAAATTCAATTCACAGCAGAGAGATGCAGGGCACAATCCTAAGTGTGCCTTATGCCGGCCCAAGTCCCTTGGGTCGGCATAGGAGGGTCGCAAATGTGCCGTAAGGCATGTTTGTGCCTCCGTGGCTGGGAGCTGCATCAGTGCATTTACATGCGCTGATACGCAAAGGCAGGCAGAAGCCTCCATGGCAGCTTCAGCGCTGCCGCTTGTGTCAGCACTCTTGCGCCGACACAAGTGGCAAAAGTAGGTGTGGGGAGGGGGCGTGGGGAGGGAGCATAGGGCTTTTCTGGGCAGGGGGAGGACAGCCCCAGGGGCGGGCACACGGGAAGCTGGGGGGAGGGCTGAGACCCAGCAGTTATGCCGGATTCCAACCCCTGTCCCCGGGGAGAGTGGAGTGTCTTGGTGCCGCTCCGCTCTCCTTGGACTTGAGCCAGCTCCGGAGGTGGTGCAGGTCTGAGGAGACTCATTGGGGCATGCAGCCCTTACCCACGGGTAAAGGGAAGAGCTTCTCCTTGCCCATGGCTGAGCCGCTGCACCCAACGAACCTGTGTTGGATGCAGCACAAGCCTCCCGGCTTGCCTGCTCCAGCACAGGTTTGGATTGTACCTGCAGCTGCATATATCTGCAACCCTTTTTACTCAGAAGTAGACCTGCTGCTTTCCATGGGTGTTATTCTTAAGTAATGGTGCATTGAGTTGTAGCCTGGGATTTTGATTCAGATGGAAAGGAGGATCCCATCCTGGTGTTGAAAAAAAACAGACCTGCTTTGCAAGCATTTGCAGAGCAGAACCAGGCTGCAGCAGAAGGAAGGAGAATAAAAGGTTAACTTTGGCTGGAATTTCCCAGTAAAGTTGCTGTAGAAACAAATTGCTTCTAATGAGAGGTGCCTGCCTGCTGCTTGAGAAAGAAATGGAATTTTTCAGAGTTGAAAGAATCTGCCCTCTGATTGACCCGGAGATAAGGCGAAGTGATATTTGGAGCTTGATTACTTGACAAAAACTTTTAAGTACTATAGGCAAGTATCTACATAAATATACAGTCAGATTTTGTGAATGACCCAACATCTGGGCAGTTGGGCACTGAAGTTCCCGCAGGCTTAAGAAGTTGACCATCCTGAAAGTTATGAATGTGTAAAAAGGCAGTTCATTTGCAACATAGTTGGGACAATATTGCCTTATAGCACATCATCTTGTCACTGAACCCTTGCAGCAGTAAGTAGAATAATAGCTGCCTCAATGAATGGCAGTCAGGTGTTCTATTTCACTGCTGTGGAAACATCTGTGATCACCATTAGCAGTGGATACTTGAATGTGAGTGAGGTTTATGTGGAAGGAGAAATATAACGCTTAATGAGCACCTGAAGTTGCCAGCCAGCCGAAGAGGAAATAAGGAAAACTGTGTGGAATGCACCTGATCTCCACAATCTTATCAGTACAATATATAGCTTTAACAGCCCCAGTGTATCATCAGGTTGAGCTGACAGATCTTGCATTCGGGCAGTGCAACCTAACTTACAGCATTCCAAAACGTGACACCATATAGCCTGCTACCAGGCTGCTGCCAGAAATGTCAAGTGCTGCCTGCCGTGCGGCAGTGGTCTCCTTACATCCCCTGGTGCCAGTATGACAGTGGAAGAAATAGGCCATGGGTGGGGAGGGGGAGGATCAGGGATTTCATGGGAGGAACCAGTGGTTGGGGAAGGGGAGGGAGAGGGTAGATCTGTCAGCAATGTTGCATGCCGGATCTTATCCCCTCTTTTTAAAACCTTACCCCCTTTTCCTTCCTTGGACACAGGCCACCAAAATAGATGGCGTAAGGCCAAGGAGACCCATAGGTGCAGACCCCAGGGGTGGGGTGGAGGAAGGCGGGGGAAGGCAGGGAAGGGTGAGGAGGGGGTGGTATGGGGGAGATGGGGTGGGTAAATCAGGCACGCAAAGGAGGTGGAATCAGCAGCACCGGTGCACGCTGTATCCTAACCCATTTCCTAGGACTGTTCTGCCTGCATGGCTGAACTTGGTCCTTGTGCCAGTGATATTGCAGCTGCTGGGGCTTACCTTGGGGCAAGGGGACAAATGTCTCCTTACCCTGAGGCGGCCTCCAGGAATCAAAATTATCCTGTGAGATGCAGTGTCGCTCACTCTGGCACAACTGCGTTGCTGCACAAGAGTTTACTTACCATTGGTCTGTAAATGGTCCACTAAACATGCCCAGCTCTGATTGAAAGGGGTAGAAAGAGGGAAAGCAGTGGATATGGGAGCCGTCAACGTTGGTCCAGTGGGGACTGAGGTGCACAGAAGCCTGCGGAGAAATCTCAGATTCAGTATTTTTTTTTAAAAAAGGATAAGGTCTAAAAGGCTTCCTTTAAAGGCAACAGAATTGTCTGCTTACCAGTGTTGCTTTTGAAATATTGATATACTTCTCAGTGCATAGGCACAGGACTTTTGAAGCTCCAAAAAGGAAGTCTCCACAGGTTAATAGTACATGCTGTTTTACCCTGTGTAATGGCTACTGCCTGCTGCATAACAAAAGTGTCATCCAAACATCTGCATCTGGGTAAATTTCGGACAAAATTATGGCATTAAGTATATCACAAATAGACATCTGACTGTAGTTGTGGAAGTAACCTGCAAACAACAATTGCATTCAGGACCATAAGAACATAAGAACAGCCCCACTGGATCAGGCCATAGGCCCATCTAGTCCAGCTTCCTGTATCTCACAGCGGCCCACCAAATGCCCCAGGGAGCACACCAGATAACAAGAGACCTCATCCTGGTGCCCTCCCTTGCACCTGGCATTCTGACATAACCCATTTCTAAAATCAGGAGGTTGCGCATACACATCATGGCTTGTACCCCATAATGGATTTTTCCTCCAGAAACTTGTCCAATCCCCTTTTAAAGGCGTCTAGGGTAGACGCCAGCACCACATCCTGTGGCAAGGAGTTCCACAGACCGACCACACGCTGAGTAAAGAAATATTTTCTTTTGTCTGTCCTAACCCGCCCAACACTCAATTTTAGTGGATGTCCCCTGGTTCTAGTATTATGTGAGAGTGTAAAGAGCATCTCCCTATCCACTCTGTCCATTCCCTGCATAATTTTGTATGTCTCAATCATGTCCCCCCTCAAGCGTCTCTTTTCTAGGCTGAAGAGGCCCAAACGCCGTAGCCTTTCCTCATAAGGAAGGTGCCCCAGCCCCGTAATCATCTTAGTCGCTCTCTTTTGCACCTTTTCCATTTCCACTATGTCTTTTTTGAGATGTGGCGACCAGAACTGGACACAATACTCCAGATGTGGCCTTACCATAGAATTGTACAACGGCATTATAATACTAGCCATTTTGTTCTCAATACCCTTCCTAATGATCCCAAGCATAGAATTGGCCTTCTCCACTGCCGCCGCACATTGGGTTGACACTTTCATCGACCTGTCCACCACCACCCCAAGATCTCTCTCCTGATCTGTCACAGACAGCTCAGAACCCGTCAGCCTATATCTAAAGTTTTGATTTTTTGCCCCAATGTGCATGACTTTACACTTACTGACATTGAAGTGCATCTTGACCAGATCAAGACCCCAGAAAAGCACTGAAAATGTCAAACGTAATTTTCTACCTATCTCAGGCAGAATCAGTCAGCTAATTATAGATATGCCTGAGCAATGCACTTAGGCAGGGGCATACTAATGTACGTGCAAGAGAGAGTAAATGTTGTTAACAGTTTCATATGGGGCATCCATAAGAACATAAGAACAGCCCCAATGAATCATGCCATAGGCCCATCTAGTCCAGCTTCCTGTATCTCACAGTGGCCCACCAAATGCCCCAGGGAGCACACCAGATAACAAGAGACCTCATCCTGGTGCCCTCCCTTGCATCTGGCATTCTGACATAGCCCATTTCTAAAATCAGGAGGTTGCGCATACACATCATGGCTTGTACCCCATAATGGATTTTTCCTCCAGAAACTTGTCCAATCCCCTTTTAAAGGCGTCTAGGGTAGACGCCAGCACCACATCCTGTGGCAAGGAGTTCCACAGACCGACCACACGCTGAGTAAAGAAATATTTTCTTTTGTCTGTCCTAACCCGCCCAACACTCAATTTTAGTGGATGTCCCCTGGTTCTAGTATTATGTGAGAGTGTAAAGAGCATCTCCCTATCCACTCTGTCCATTCCCTGCATAATTTTGTATGTCTCAATCATGTCCCCCCTCAAGCGTCTCTTTTCTAGGCTGAAGAGGCCCAAACGCCGTAGCCTTTCCTCATAAGGAAGGTGCCCCAGCCCCATAATCATCTTAGTCGCTCTCTTTTGCACCTTTTCCATTTCCACTATGTCTTTTTTGAGATGTGGCGACCAGAACTGGACACAATACTCCAGGTGTGGCCTTACCATAGAATTGTACAACGGCATTATAATACTAGCCATTTTGTTCTCAATACCCTTCCTAATGATCCCAAGCATAGAATTGGCCTTTTCCACTGCCGCCGCACATTGGGTTGACACTTTCATCGACCTGTCCACCACCACCCCAAGATCTCTCTCCTGATCTGTCACAGACAGCTCAGAACCCATCAGCCTATATCTAAAGTTTTGATTTTTTGCCCCAATGTGCATGACTTTACACTTACTGACATTGAAGTGCATCTTGACCAGATCAAGACCCCAGAAAAGCACTGAAAATGTCAAACGTAATTTTCTACCTATCTCAGGCAGAATCAGTCAGCTAATTATAGATATGCCTGAGCAATGCACTTAGGCAGGGGCATACTAATGTACGTGCAAGAGAGAGTAAATGTTGTTAACAGTTTCATATGGGGCATCCATAAGAACATAAGAACAGCCCCAATGAATCATGCCATAGGCCCATCTAGTCCAGCTTCCTGTATCTCACAGTGGCCCACCAAATGCCCCAGGGAGCACACCAGATAACAAGAGACCTCATCCTGGTGCCCTCCCTTGCATCTGGCATTCTGACATAGCCCATTTCTAAAATCAGGAGGTTGCACATACACATCATGGCTTGTAACCCGAAATGAATTTTTCCTTCAGAAACTTGTCCAATCCCCTTTTAAAGGCGTCCAGGCCAGATGCCGTCACCACATCCAGTGGCAAGGAGTTCCACAGACCAATCACACGCCAAGTAAAGAAATATTTTCTTTTGTCTGTCCTAACTCTCCCAACACTCAGTTTGAGTGGATGTCCCCTGGTTCTGGTATTATGTGAGAGTGTAAAGAGCATCTCTCTATCCACTTTATCCTTCCCATGCATAATTTTGTATGTCTCAATCATGTCCCCCCTCAGGCGTCTCCTTTCTAGACTGAAAAGAGCACCTTTCTCTCACATGCTCAGGGGGAAGGGTCGCCTGGAGAGAGAAGGATTGATGGATTGTCAGCCAGCTGCCCCCCCCCACTAAGGAGGCTATTGTTAAAGGTTTGATCTCGGAAGCTAAGCAGGGTCAGGTCTGGTTAGTACTTGGATGGGAGACCGCCTGGGAATACTGGGTGCTGTAGGCTTATACCATAGTCTTTCGAGACTGAAGGTTGCCAACCAACCTTTGTTAAAGGACTGTTCAGTTTTTTACACTGATTTTAAAGGGATGTATTTTTCCCCTTCTCCAGGGATCAGCACATTCCTTCTCATTTGCAGTGGCCATTCTTGTTGAGTCAAATCCGTATAAAAAATCAGTGTATAAATAGGCTGGACCTATAATGTAACCAGTGGACCACTACACACAAGAGGCTGTTCCTTTTCCTCATATGATTTCATCCCCCTTTACCCTATTCTTCCCTCTTTTTCCCTTGCATGTATATCTGCCAGCAAAGTTGTAAATAGCTCCAGACCACAAAACCTTACGCCATGCGAAACCTATTAGTCTTTAAGATACCACCAAATGCTTTGCTGAACTTGAAAAGACTAGTTAAGGTTCTGTGTGTGGGAGGGGGGAGTATTTTGTGCTCCATTTTTCCCCCTTCATAACTGTTTGACAGAGTATCTCTCTGGGGGACAATCAATGGAAAGAGGAGGAAAAGCAATTTAAAGTTGGTAAATAAAAAGTATGAAGAACTTTAAGATTGGATGTGAAGTTTTGTGCAGCACATCTACCTCTCACCAGGACATCTTGAAAAGCAATTTGTGGCAACTGTGCACTGCTAGGTAAGGCTAGAGGGCTTACCTGGTACAGCTCCAGATGTCAAAGCAGTTGAAGGCGAAAAGGGCAAATGCAATTGAATGTATTCTCCTCACAAATATAATACTAGTGTTGCTAGGGACTGGAACATTCCACATGGGAGGGACGCTGGACTCTGGTCACAGAAAAACTCCATTGTTTGACTCCTCCAGTTACTTCATCTCTTGGCATTTCATCTCTTTTAACGACTAACAAAGCTGAAATGGAAACTTGTGTTAATGTAGCCTCTCATGCTAATGTAGACTGGCTGACCAGGCATGATCGCTCAGAAGAGTCTGGCTGCAATCCTCTACTTGCTTTTTCCGGAAGTAAGCCCTACTGAACACAATGGGATTTACTTCTGAGTAGACACACATAGGATTGTACTGTTCGTTTCTTACAGACAACCTACAGAATATGTTAAGCCTATCGTTGAGAGATGGACTTAATGCTGGAATTGTTTCTTTTTTCACACAAACAGCATCAGGGACAGTCATTGCAGGGAGTGGGAAGGGGGGGCGTTTACAGATACTTTCTCCTGTGCCATTTTCCCATCAAAAATAACCCCCTGAAAAGTAGCTATTTGCCCCCAGAACAAAGATTTGCAGTTGTGTTTGTCCTAGGTAGGGGTGTGATCCTTAAGGAGGGCCCATGACTTTAAGAGAAGAATGTGAAGGCCAAGACTCTAGATTTTGTATGTGGAGTTTAGCAGCTCCTTGACCGTCCCAAATGCATACTCAAGAGCATCCAATCTCCATTGGCTGCCTGGGCCACATACACAGTTGTATGGGTGAGATAGTGGACAAGTCAGGAATTGTGCCGGGATATTGAGGCCCTTATGCACAGCGAGCTCAGAGGTCTTGTGCACACACACAGAGATACTCAGGCTGCCCTACCCTTAGTTTACTCTCCCTGGTGCCTAGGTCCCAGCTCACTTGGAGGCTGTGGAAGTAATTCCTTCCCTCCCTGACATGGTCTCTGGAAGTGACCTTGGCACCAGGGAACATCACTGCATCCAGCAGTCCCAATGCTCAGTTCATTCCTATGCTACATTCACATATGTAGTGAAAAGAGAGCTCAGGTTCAATGCGCAGTGCCTTAAGCCCCCTTTGGATATACTTCTAGGAGAAAGTGTGCATATTCATTTACAAATTATTTTTCCTATCTTGACCAAAACCTCAGGCTAAACTACTTAGGGCCAACCTTACTTTTCCTTAGTTGCATCTTGTAGATGTGCCCAGGCGAAATTGATGGCAGACAGCTGAAAAGTGGCTGAAGATATAAGACTTAAAAAAAACTGAATGGGTAACGTTTGACAGAACAGTTCTGAGAAGGTTTGCTAAGATGACTCCAGTGCTATATTCCTCACCTTTAAGGGATGGTACACGTGGTTTCTTATCTGTCTCATGGTTGCTTCTGTTTCGTGACTGCATGCAGGAGTTGTCTCAAGTATCACTGCTTGTCAAGTAGAATGTGGAGAGTTTCTACACCCAGCGCTGAATTCTCCTGGAGGTGTCCATCACTGTCATGGAAATGCTCCAAGTCACTGCCATACAAGAAATGACACCTCGCATTACACTTTGGTGTGGAGAGTCATCACAGCCAGAACACATTTGCGCTAGACCTTAGACAGGTATAGAGAAGAGGGAAGAAGCAGCTGAAGATACAAGTCTGTGTAATGCCAGGACAAGGTCACAGTTCATCTGTTAAACAGAAGTGGTCATCAAACATGGACTGTCGTCAAACCTTGGCCATTTGCCTTCTTGCTTCCCAATAACTGTGTTAGAAGTCTAAGCAGAGAAAAAGTATTATTGGAACCAATCTTTAGGAGGAAATTCAAGTAAAAGACAATGCTGAATGCCACAGCCAACTTGAAATTCTCCCTTGTTTTGCTGCCTCTCTGAAAACAAAAATCTAATGCTCAGTCACCATCACGACCAACTCTTTATCGTATGATTTGGATTGTGTTTGGACTTTCCAGTCATCAAAATTGCATTAAGTTTTCACTGGCGAGACTACAACTTGCACTCACTGTTTGCAAGTAAGGACGGTAAACAGACCAAATCAAGGCCTGCAACTGGCATTTCAGCAGTGATTTCAGCAGGAGTCTCATACCCTGTTTCTCCTTTTTTGTCAGCTGCTAACTGAGAGCAAGCAGGTGTGTCACTCACTGCACAGGAGATGGGAGGGGGAGTGTCCTGGTGCTCAACTTTTCTTCAGTGCTGAAATGTAATCCCTGCTGTTTATAGTTTGATCCCTTCAAACCATTCCTAGCCGCTAGGTTAAAAACATGAGGTGCATGACATTTCTTAACTCTACAGCATGCCTTTCTCATCAGAAAAACAGGAACATAAATTAAAAGACCAAATGTTCTCTCAAACCAGGGTGAGGTTCTAAACAATTGTGGTGGTAGGATAAAGAAGACAACCTTTTCCAGAAAGGAACATTTGAAGGCTCACAGATGAAGGCAGAAGGTAAGTTCCTCCCCATAATGCACTGGGAAAGTAACCCTATCACTCACATGAAATCCATGTGGGTAGCGGTGACTTTACCTTCAAACCTATGCCGAGTGCCAGAGATCAGCAGTGAACTGCATCAAATAAATGAGATAGTTCTGAGCATGTGTGAAGTGCACTCTCACCACTAAGCAGCCAAAGCTGCTCCCACTGCAATATCCTAAATTGGGGGAAAGGATTTCCGGGTGTCATGGTTTTCAAAGAAGCACACCCAATTAATCATTAAGATTAAGAAGGCAAGATCATGAAAAGTGATGAATGTCTCCTTTGCTGAAACACTTCATTTTTAGTATGGTATAGAATCAATATGGATGAACATTCTGGTTGTGCTAATGCTTACCGAGTGTGTTTGAGAGAAAAGTCTTTGTAGATGATGTAGTTCATCTTCCTGCCAAGCCACCACTGTTCACATTAATGCGATTTCTGTTCTATAAAATACAACTTCCAAGGATGGAAAGCATCCCTACTTTCCCTTGAGATATTAGTTTACATTTTAATGGATCTTGCTGTCAGACTATGTTTTCTTTGATGTTTAGATTGTTTTCAATTTCTTTTTTTTCAACATGTTACACCATTTCATATCATCCTAAAACTTACTTTGCTGAAATGTCTTCAGCAACTTGACAAAGGCCCATGGGTTTTTATTATTACATTTTTAATGTTATATTTAGCCAAGTCTTACAGATTTAGCTCACAGTTCATAATTGGTCTTTTCCTTCTCTGGATATCCACTGTCAATTTTGTTATTGTGATGGCTGATACAGAGAAAGCCCAAGTATTGTACTCCTGTAAGGGTGCTTCCACACTAGACATTTACTGTGAAACTGTCACACTTTGTTCATTCACTTTTTATGGGGCATCTGCATAAACTATAATCATGTTATAAACATGATTCTCCTATGTTTTCCCCATGTTTCCTTAGCATTTGGGGAATGAAATTAGAGATGGAAAAAAAATCTGGTGGGAGGAATGGTCTCCTGATGATGTAGTTGGTGATGTCACATCATTTCCTGTTTGCAGTGCCAATCAGCAGTGTTATTTTTCAATGTGACTTTGCCAACATTGAGGTGCCATTGAGGGAAGATGCAGATGTAGATCGAAAAAGGAGCTAGACCTCTTAAATTTGAGATTGGTGACTTCGTTTAGGTGAACTTACCCTACCGAGTCAGAAAACAACATTACAGATATTCATGCCTTTTGCAAATTATGGACATCCAAGCTATGCTTCAAGATGGAAAAAAATGGAACATTTCCAGATTTGCCAAAGATCAGCAAGCAGCAGATGATGCTGCTGCTTTGGACTTCTCCTTTGGACTAGAAAGCCTAGATGATGCTGATAGTAGACACGTTGAGGTTCCTGAATTTAGTGCAGCTTCCAGACTTCAGATAACTCTCTGGCCTTGAAAAGAAGAGGAAGATGCAAGAAGCAGCCTTGAAAATTTGAAGATTTTGCAACTAAAGTTTGATCACAGTTTATGGTTTGTTGCATTGTTCTGAAGAAGAGAGATGTGATGTACTATTATAGTTGCAGTTCCTCTTTTATCTGTTTCTTATAAAAGTCTGTCCATACAGGCCCTTTGTAAGGGAGGTGGAGGGCAGAAAAAGAGCAGAGAGAGGGGGGGGCCTATAACCATGTCTGTGAATAGAGAACCAATATTGGTGCTTAAATCTTGTGTGCTGCACCAGTTACAAAGGTGTGGTGTGCCCATACTGACAGCTCTTGGGTTTAAAGTTGGTACCTCTCTATCTGAGAAAACTGATGACAGCGGACAACAGTGAGCAAAAGAATATAGGCCAATATAGTTTCTCATACAATTTCAGTTTGGTTGTGTTCAGTCAAAAGGAGAAATGGGTTTCCATGAACGTTAATCAGAAAATTCATTTTATAATGGCCAGCCCAGGTTTAAAACAAGGCTGCTGCATCGTTTTCAAAGGTAGTTCCTGGGTCATTCATGTGGAAAAGTGCTTATTATCTTCTGAAATTTCAGGGTGGTCATGTGTGGAAAATAGATAGGCCTTCCCTTTAAAGAACACAAATGGTCCTGCTGCAGAATTACATCTGCCACAGGTAAAAACTTACTGTTACTTCTGCCTCATTTTCAATCAATTCTTTGGTTTATGGGCCTAAAGACCTTCAGGGAATGCCACAAAGCCACATGCAGTCCCTGCATACTCCATCTAACATTTGGAGCTCTGATTTAGATGACAGATGTACACAGCCATACGTAACAGCCAGACAACTTCCCATTGACTCCACGTTTGAGGAGGCTCAAGAGGGCAAGTTATTCCAGCTAAGATCAGCATTAACTTAAGTTCAAAAATATCCTGACCGCATCCACCTGTTTCTGACCGAAGCATTCCAAGACGAATGGGAAGGGTTTGTTTGTGCCTCCAGTTCACCTCCCCCTCTCCCACTTCTCCCTTTCACATCCCCTTTTGGAGCTCCTGCCATCACAGATGCAAGTTTCAATTCAACACAGGATCTGTTTACAGATATTAAAGGAAAACTGCCATTCTTAACACATGGTGGAAAGTTATTATTAAATGCAGAAGACGGAGCCTGTGAGAAGTGCAGAAATATTCTCACTTTACCTTCTCCAAGAAATGCTATTTGTATCAATACATGGACAGCAAACAAACAAAAAGAAATCACATTCCCTCCCCCATGTGAAATTATGTCTGATGAACTGAGCTCTCAAGTTCCATACATACTCATAAGCACCCAGTCATGCTTTTCACATTATTCTTTGAAGGCTTGGGATGACGGTTGTCGGTGAGTCACGCTCTTCTTGGAAAGGATGTACAAATAGCTTGTCTAAATTGTGCTGCTAACTCTGTCATTTTCTGGCAGGATTTTTTGGTGCTTTGAACAGCTGCATGAATTGCAGTATTTCAGCAGGTGGGGCGTTTTTCTAGTACAAAATGCAGCCATGGAAAAAGTTTCACTTCCTGCATTTCTGCTTTTTGGACAGCTTTGAAAGCAGAAGAGTTCTGCCTGAAACAAAGCTGGCAGTCAAGTGGCCTCCTTTCTCACTCCACTCTTCGGACTGATCAGACTGGGGTTATTGGATAATTGCTAGTGTTCCTTAAGACTTTTTTTGTTTCAAGAACACAAGAGCTGGGCTGGATCAGGCCAAGGGTCCATCTAGTCCAGCTTCCTGTATCCCACCGGGGCCCACCAGATGCCTCTGGAAGCATGCAAGCTAACAAGATACCTGTATCCTATTGCCAATTCTTTGCATCAGGTATTCAGATACCTCTAATGCCCAAAGGCTACAGATAGTCATTGTGGCTTGTAACTCAAGATAGATTTTCTCTCTACAAATCTGTCCAATCCCCTTTTAAAGCCATCTAGACCAGGCACCATCACTACTTCCTGTGCAAGCAGTTCCACAGATTAATGACACTCTGGATAAAGAAATTGTTTTTAAAGAAAGAACTTCACTGTCTACTAATCATCACCAGCTACTCCAGGAGATATTGGGGCTGCTGTTCTTGGGTCATGATACTGTTCCCGTTTGCCTATAAAAAGTGTTCGCTTTCAAATTGCCAAAATGATCCTAGATAGGAACTACAGTTATGATAAGGTATCATCAAATATGTACAGTATTTGCAATTTGAATAAGCCAGTGTTTCTCAAACTATGGGTCGAGACCCACTAGGTGAGTCGTGAACCAATTTCAGGTGGGTCCCCATTCATTTCAATATTTTATTTTTAATATATTAGACTTGATGCTACCATGGCATGTGACTGCATTTGGGGAAATGTTACAGGCCTGTACTTTTAACAAGTACAGGTGTGCACCACTTAACAATGGGGATCTGTTCTCCAATCCCTATTGTTATGCGACTGGGTCATTAAGCGAACATTCAGCCCAATCTACTGCCTTTGTTGTATAAACAACAATCCCTGCCAGACACTAGCTGGCTGCACAGGCTATTGGAGATAGATTGTCTCTTCTTTGCATTAAGAGCCTCTCTGTTGTGTAATCAGACACTTTGCTATGGGAGACCTGACTGCCTCATTAAGAACCTCTTTGTTATGCTTTGACCACCATCATATATGCAGTCCGTCGTTAAGAGAATGGTTGTTAAGTGGTGCACACCTGTATATTCTTTTAACAATGATAGTCAATGGGACTTACTCCTGGGTAAGTGTGGGTAGGATTGCAGACTAGGATTGTTAAAAAATTTCCTGCTTGATGATATCACTTCTGGTCAAGACATAACTTCCGGTGGGTCCTGACAGATTCTCATTCTAAACAGTGGTCCCAGTGTTAAAAGTGTGAGAACCACTGCAATAAGCCATTTCTTCAGAATGGTTTGAAACTGCAGCTGCAAGATGGAGCAAGTTCAATAACTATAAGTTTCTCATGCACAGAAGTCAACGCTGAGGGCCAGTGCTCATCTCTGGCAGCTTTCCTGGCCACGTCCTGAAAAAAACTAAATTTCCTGATTTGCTGCAACAACAATAAAGAGAACACTCTCTCCCTCACAGCAGGCAAACATTCTCTGCAAATGGCAGTCACTGTGATAACAAAAGCACCATTCCAATTAGGAAACTGGAGACATTAGCGACATCAGCAGAAACCCATCAGGACTCTGCTTTATGAGCTTTGTCAATGACAGACCTTTGCTCCTCCCCAGCCTAACTGCAAAGTGATTGCCAGAGCCTCTGGGTTGAGCCTGATGCGCTACCCAGCATCCTGACAATCATGTGACACCAGGTGCCCTTGGAAATGGCAAATACGGAAAGATACACAAACATATGAACTTAGGTAGACAGGCACAAAGGCTAATTCGGAAAGATGTGGAAGGCAAATATCAGCCGCAGCAGTAACCAGCCCTGGACAACTGAGGTTTCTGATATTTTAATTTCAAGACTGAAGAATAGAATCAGCTGGGAGATCTTTTGTTTTTCAAGTGAGCATATCATTGTGACAGGTACTGCATGGTCAGGCACTACTTTCATGTAGCAAGAGATTTCCTTCGTTGATAGTGCAGCAGTGATAGCTGTTTCAAACTACAGAGCTATCATGTGATAGTTGCAGTTATCACAGTCTAACCCAGGGCATGTGAATTGTCCTTCAGGTCGAGTGTTTAAATGACCGCCTTCTTCTTATCATGTGATGGCTTTTCACTTTCCAGGTGGGACATTTGGTGGGTATGATGTTGGTATGATGTCAAAAAGCAGTGATGGCTGAGACTAACACAGCAGCTGATAATTTAAAACCACAATTGAAAGGGTGAGTGAAGGGAGCAGTTAGCATTTGAACAGCACCTCTGTAAATCTGCCTTCAGAAAGCAGCACAAAAATACAAAGCACACCTGATTTGAGATGACAAACTGCACTTACACATTCCAGTTTTCTATCAGAAGACCACTATAATCCAACCTTAGTACAAGGTTATTTCCAAGTCTCTACGCATTTGTCAGACTACAAAGAAACAATAGACTACATTTGCTGTTGGAGGCCCAGTTTTCTAGATAAGGACTTTTATCCTTATCTAGAATTATATTCCTTATTTGAATAAATTCAAAAAATATTTTTCATTCTTGACTCACAAGAGTCCACAAATATTACATAACAGCAGAACTTTTCAGGGGAATTGTCCTGTGCTCCTGACACACCTCAACCCACAAGCAGTTAGAAACTCTGCTGACAAATAAAAATGAGTTTAACGTGCACCTTGGACATACACGGAGGCAACCAATTATTTGTCAGCGCATGAGGAGGATCAAGGCAGTCACTTCATGTGGTGGATCACTGGGGGTCCATGTCTGGCCCCGGCTGGCCACCTACCCTCAGTAACTTTCCTGTCTGCCAGCTTCCTTTCTTGCCCCCCATCTGCCCATCCGGCACTGCCCACCATCACCATCCGCCTCCACCTTTCCCTTTTTCCTCACTGCATTTAAAAGGAAGTGGAGGACAGAGAGGAAGTGGAAGTGTGCAAGAGAGGAGAGGAGAGCAGTGGACTAGAGCTCTAACCAACTGATCTCCTCTCCTCCACACTTTCTCTTCCTGATTTCCTTTTTCAATCAAGGGAGTATGGAATGAGGAGGAGAAGGAACAGCGGCAGCAGATGTGAAGGCAGCAGAAGCAGAGCTAGCTCTTCATGCCTTTATGCACTGCCACGTAAGGGAGACGGTGACAGCGACTGGTGCCCCATCTCATGCGCAGCTTGCTGTTGGCCCGGGCCTGCATGTGCCAAGCAATGCATCAAACTTCCCCTACATTCTCAGTCAATCTGAACCCTGTGGTCAGACCTGTCCGTTTGGGCATTCCCATTTACCATAAGTATAATGCATCTACTGTACAGTGGCGTAGCTAAAGGGGTGCAGGGGGTAGCAGTTGCACCAGGCAACAAGCTTTAGGGGGGGCAACAAGCTGAGCTTGACACTAGTGGCCAAAATTGTGAAAATCTTGGTATGAACAAATAATACCTTCATGTTATATATCACTGAAAAGGTAATTTAATGCAGAATGCAAAGAAACAAACCACATCAGAATATCTGTATTATATCAAAAGTTATGGCCAATTAACCAAAAAACAAAAACACAACTGCCTTAAAGAACATAAAGTGGATTTCTTTAACTCAAAACTGACCTGTGAGACTGATTGTTCTGAGAGCCAATGAGATTTTATTATGATACAGCATGGAACCAATAAGGTGTTAATATGGAGGGGGCAGGTTTACACCCCCCCCCCACACACACACATGGACACAAATATTTGTGTTGGCATCCTTCAGTCTTGGAAGACTATGGTATTGTGCTCTGAATAGTGGTTCTGGAACAGTGTCCTCTCCAGTGCACAAAGCCTGGGTAAAGTAGATATGGAGGATAGACTGTTACCCATGCAGAAAATCTCCCCTCTCCACCCATCCCATCGCTGGAATGGTCCAATGGAAAGGCAGAAGCCAGTACAGTTGGTTCCAGTGGTGTCGCAGGAGTTGCCAGAACATGACTGTGTTCAGCCATGAACTGATCAGGGACTCTGGCTCCGGATTTTGCCTCAAGGTTGACTCCTGAAGCCTTTTCCATAACTGGATGTAGCCACAAGGCAGTGGAGGTTTGGGATCAGAGTTTTCCTTCTCTCAGATGAGCTGCCTTCCCAGGCTATCAAGTCCCATCTACCCGGTGGCTGTTTAGATGCCTCTTATGACAAGTACAGCCAAACTGAGGGCCTATTCTTATCCCCAGCCCCCAGGGGAAACAAGGAGAATCCAAAAAGTTAGATGCAGAGGGTTCAATGAGTGCTAAATTGTGCTGATTCTGAGAGATGGAGCTGAGCACTTGCACTTGAGGTTGCTAAGCAAAGGTGCAAAGTTAGTAAAAAAGAAATCCCCAAAGGACCCAAGGAAGAAAACTGGAACAGTGGGAAGTAGATTGGATACCTGTTATATATAATTATTTCGGAGTCTCTTGTGGTGCAATACCATTACGTGTGCCATCAGCACTAAACACATCTGCTCACACAATGCAGCCTTGGATTCCTTTTCCCTTTTTCCTTTCTTACAGACCATTGAAGGATTAATAGAAACCTTTTAAAAAGGTGCATTTTCTTTTCAGATTTGTACTAAATGACTTTTCAGGCTGTGGGAGAAACAGTCCCAACATTTATGTGCAGTGCTATCCTTGGCACCCGGAGTGCAGTAATCAGTCCCACATTATGGATGGGGCCGGAGGGGTTAGTCAAGTGACGGGGAGGTTATCCTTGGGGATCGTTGTGTCACTTTTTCAATTCCTTTTAAAGATTCCCTCTCGAAAGCCTTCCCACTAACTCGATTTATCTAGCTTCCTTAAATCCCAGGGGCTGAGTGGGCATTGTGAGATGAGAGAACAGACATTGCTTTTTGGTTTTCCAAAAGCAAGCGACTTCTGAGTGCTGCAGCATGGATGTACAAACCTATTCATGATAAAAGTGTAAGAGATCTGACTTTCAAAGCATTAATTGGTGCAGGCACAGCAGGAAAAGGTAAAAGATGGAAGCTTGCCTTTAAGGATGTCCCATAGGTATCAGTGATACACTAGCATCCCTTCTATTAACATCACACGTCCAGTGGTGCTTGGAGGTGAATGGAAGGAGCCGTGGATTCCTAGAAGTTCAAAATGACACTTTTGTGAAGCAGTTTCACTTTCCAGTGCAACAAAATCTGCATTCTTCCCAGCAATTTGGCGACTAGCAAATTTTTTGTTGCCTGAATTCTAGTAAAGTGGACTGTCCTTTGTTTTGCGCAGGTTTCAACTTCTGATGATTCTGGGTGAAGTTTACGAATATTTTTCTCTGTAAACTGCTTTGTGAACTTTTAGTTGAAAAGCGGTATATAAATGGTATATAAATACTGTTAAAAATATATATACTAATTCAGAGGTTCTCACACATTTAGCATTGGGACCCACTTTTTAGAATGAGAATCTGTCAGGACCCACTGGAAGTGATGTCATGACCAGAAATGACATCATCGAGCAGGAAAATTTTTGACAATCCTAGGCTGCAATCCTACCCACACTTACCCAGGAGTAGGTCCCATTGACTATCATTATTAAAAGAATAGTAGCTTGTTAAAAGTACAGGACTGTAACATTTCCCCAGATACAGTCACATACGAGGGTAGCATCAAGTGAAATGAATGGGGACCCACCTGAAATTGGCTCGGGACCCACCTAGTGGGTCCCAAACCACGGTTTGAGAAACACTGTACTAATCAAACAAGTCACTGGAAAAGAAGACCTGTTCTAGAAAAACCCCCTGATGTTTTCTGTCTTGATGTTGCCAGTAATACACTTGTTGTGAAAGCAAAGAGGAAGCGCCTTTGTATATTGTCTTTGGCATTTTCTCCTGGTACATAAATAATGATATCCTGTTTCACGTAATGTACTGACCCAGAGGAAGTCAGAGTCTCTTCTTTCCATCTCCGCAGAATGGAAACAGATAACTGAAGTGACCACAGCAAGGACAATTTCTTTTCACATTCAGCACCTGAGTTGGACTTTACTAGAGAAAGAGACTTTGGCATATGGATAACAACACCAACAGCCCAATCCTATCTGAACTCCTGTCCCGCCAATGCAGTTGCACCACTGGAGCACGGCTGGATCCTAAGGGGAGAAGATTGGGAACTCCTCTTCAGGTAAAGGAACATTGGTTTCCTTGCCTGGAGGAGTAAGACTCTGCTGCCATGATGGGTCTACTTAGATTTTGCTTTCACAATTCAAATGAACTTGGGAAGGTGAACTGAGTCCGGGAAGGGGGATAGGATATCAGTGGAGCTGCGGCCACCAATACCACCCCTTCCTCGCTTTGATATCCCCCCTGGCCCTGATCTCTACCCCATTCCTCCGCCTCCCTGCCCCATTCTTCCAGTTCCCCGCATACTAGTACTGGGGCTTTTCTGGAGGCCTCTGGCACATGGCTTCTCTCCACTTAGTGGTGGCCCAGTTGTATGGAATGGCGGGTTGTGTTTTGAAACCATTTAAATTTAAATGGTCTTCTATTCACTCTATGATTATAATGATTTACACTAGAAGTTTTGCTTTTTACCAACCTCAAGTTCAAATTATTTTCAGACTGGAACCGAAAAGGCTTTCACAGACTGTGGAATGAATATAGCTCAGTGATGTAGCTCAGAGTTCTTATTTTACATGGGTAAAGTTCCAGTTTCAATCTCCACCATCTCTAGGTAAAGATTTTTGCCTGAGACTACTTCCAAGCAGAAGAGAGAACTGACTCATGGTATAACTCAGCATAAAATAATAATAACTCAGTATTGTTATTATCTCTTTATATTGTTTTTCTGTCTTGTACATTTTAGCGTGTACTTGTAAGCCACCTTGGGCATTTGCTTTGACATGGGAAAGGCAGGATCAAACAAACAAACAAACAAACAAAGCACCATTGGAATGTGAGTTCCAGCAGCTCAGTGGGCCCTTAGCAACTGGGCTGTGAAATGTGCAAAACTGGGGGAAAAATTGCCACAAAAATTGGCATAATAGTCATCAGACACCTGAAGGGGTCAACTGAGTGGATAGGTATATATAGCATGGGTACAAAGAGGAAAATAAACAAAAAACACATTTTTTTACAAAGGGAACCCAGAAGGCCAAGCAAAGCAATAGGCACTAGTTGGCATGTCACATTAACTATGCAGAACACAAACATTTACAAGGCCCAGTCCAAGAACGAATCCGTCATAGTCACTAACCCAGATCAGAAGTCATATTCATGGTTTATATATGATCTCTGCAAACTAAGAAAAGTCTAGCCTTTTACCTCTCTTTAACTATCCTGACAATGTCAGCAAAAGTTTGGGTAAAAGGTGTTAAATGGAAACAGATCCATGGAAAGTTGATTGTGTGAATGCACCGAAGGCACCTCTTGCTTCATTCCATGAGAATAAAAATGATTCACAGATGAAACAAAATCAGCTTCAAACAAAATAGCCCTTTGGCAAAGGAACCCAAAGACCTTCACAAAGAGCCTCCACCAGGATTATGCTTCCATGAATGGCAATAAGGGATTGCACATTACAATCCTTGAAGTGCCTTGGAAATCTCCTTGGAAAACAGTTCTACTTCTGCCTTTGAACATCTCTCTCTGAAATCCTAGTGATGTCACTCCTCTGAGGAGTGGGATTGGATATATCTCAGCATTCCAAGCACATCTGTTACAAGGTCCTGCTTTTCATGTAAGGTGAGAGGAAACAAGATAACTATATATCTGGCAAGCTGAGTTGCTTGCTGATGCATTGTGGGATGGCTGTTACATCATCAAATAGCAAGGCAACAGCTTTTAGAACAGTGAGAGTTCAGTGAGAGAAAGAAAAATACTGCTCCAGGCTACAACATACAGCAGAAATGTGTTCCTGTGTGACAGTGTAATGAGGCTTATCTGTATGTGAAAAGATGCCCCCTGCTATCTAGAAAAACATTATCTGTGAATGAACATACCCTAGGGGTCTGTAAAAGAGCAGAATTTTTCAGTTTATTCTACTTGGACCTTTGACCCTGTCTTTTCCATCTTCTGCCAGAACCAGACAATATTTCAAATGTGTGTGTGTGTGTGTGTGTGAGAGAGAGAGAGAGAGAGAGAGAGAGAGAGAGAGAGAGATATTCTGATCCACAAAAATCTGCACAAAACTCAGGATGCGACTGTTTTAAAATGACTTAGGATGGCGTGGGAAGCTGTGTTCAGGGTTTTCTCCTACAAAAATAACCTCTTTGTTCTTAACAGGACTGTGGTCTGTTAACTTTCACCATATTTCTCCTATGAAAATATCCTGGACCTGGATTTTAAAAGCTGTGCGCAGCTGTTCCAAATTCATTTACAGTGTTCAGAGGCTGAAGCTGCTGGCTGAGACCATCAAAACATATTTTTAATTTAGAACATTGGCCAAGACTGAGCCTATTTTAGGCATTCCCCCCCCCCTTTTTAAACCAAACCATGGGGCCTCGTTCAAATTATGTTACACAGAAGATGAACAAGAGGCAAGCAAATTCATACATAAATCTAAGAGACAGGAGAATCCACGTTTAAAAACAACCCTGCATATATTAGACATATATGGAAACTTTATTCCAGACCTCCCACCAAAGCCAGATTCACCGCCTGCTGTTTTATCTGCTGAATAAGATTTTCAGTGGTCCAGTTTTCCATTCATATGTGTTTTTAGGGCGATGCCACCTGCATATTACAAGGAAAACCTGGCTGATTCCATCATTTAAGAAAAGGAACAGGAAGCCTTATTGTTTCTTCTTACTCTGTTGGGATTAATGCGAGTTGATTGGTGAACATGCATGAACACTTGTGTTTGCACATTCACAAGAAGGCATCAGCAACATCCAATAATTGACAGTGTCCATAGAGGGGCAGCGCAATCCTAACCTGTGCTGGAACAGGCAGGCCAGCGAGTTTGGGGTGGTCTGTGGCTCAGCCAGGGGAAGAGAAAACTTTTTCCTTACCCTAGGGACAACTGCATAGACCCCAATGGGTTTACTCGGATCTGCACCACCTCAGGAGGTGACGAAGAGCTGTGCAGAACAGAGCAACCTGGAGCCATTCCGCACTATCCGAATGTACGCGATCCAAATGTACACAGTACAGTGGCAAGTGTCAATCTGGTAGTATGTACATTAGCCTATCAATGTACACATTCCCTAAGGACTAGGCATATTATCTTGGCAATGCACAATATGGCACAGCTGAGACGCTGTACATTCACCCAACAGTACTTGCTGAGTTAGCAAGCAGAGGTTACAATATGAAAAATCCCTATGCTGCTGGCTCAGCCCCCTGGGCATTGGCTGGAGAGAGCCTGTAGCATGTGGTGATGGCTGACAATTACAACACCTATTGCTGAGCTGCCCCACACCTCATGGTAGCCACTCATGGCTGAATGACTGGCTCTGGTATCAGCTTGTATATGCAGCTGTGGCCAGCAGAGGGGAGGAATGAGGAGGAGACAAATAAGGAGAGAGAGGAGGAAAACAGAGATGAGGAGGAGAGCACTGAAGGAAGAGGACAGAGAAGGAGGGCCAGGGACAGCCCTGCAGTCCACCACCTGCCAGAACCTGCTTTCTCCCTACAAGGCCACAGGCGAGCCCTAGGAAAGCCATGAGAGGGAGTGGTACCCTCCAGACTCTCAGACCCTGCACCAGTGCTCCATCTGGGCTCTCCTGTATCTTCAGCAACTCTAGCCCCTGGCAGAAGGTGGGAGCAAGAACAGGACCTTTGATGGGAGTGTGTGTGGAGGACATGGGCCAAAACTGAGGTGGATGAACCCACAGGAGGGGACAGTGGAAAGATCCCTTTGTGTTTCCCCCCCCCAGACCATTTTACCAGTAAATGGTGAACCTGAAATCCTAACTTTGCCTCGGTACTCTTCCTATCAACCCATGTGGCCTTCTCAAATCTCCTCCTGTAGAAGGAGGCAGACTTTCACCATCCCCTTCTCATGCAGTCACTTTGTGCATGTTTTCTATCTTCCTATGAACATGCATAAACCCTTTTATTTATGCATATCTTCACTGAACTAAAACCTGCACGGGCACTTTTCCTTGGAGGTATTTATTCTTCCTGCCACCACTCCCTTCAAAGGTTCTTAACTGAGGGTCTGTAGCTGAACATAACCGCACATACTTTGCATGCAGATATACAGGCTGGCACAGCATATTTATTTATTTTTAGATTTCTGTACTGCCCTTCCTCCAAGGAGTTCAGGGTGGTGAGCATGTTCCTCCCCTTCTTTTGTCCTCACAACAACACTGTGAGGTAGATGAGGCTGAGTGATTTTGATTGGCCTAAGCTTACCCAGGAAGCTTCATGACTCCGTGGGGATTTCAACTTGGATCAATCTCTGGTATCACCAGGCAAGGCTGGGAAGGGCCTCTCTGAGGGTTGGACCTGTCTGAGAGCTTAGGGCAGTGGTTTCTCAACCTTTTTGACTGGTGACTCCCTTGACTTATTGGGCCATTGGTCGTGGCTCCCCATTAGTGGGGAGGTCGTGGCTCCCCACGTGGTTATGCATTATATAGGGTGACTGGTTTTTCGCAAGAATTCCGCAGCTGCCCTGACAGGTTTTCATGGCTCCCTGTTGAACTTATGTTGAACTTGATGGATCAGTGGTGTGGCTCATTGTAAGGCAGATTTGTAGTTAGCCTTCACTCTGGACTTGGCAACTGTTTTCATAGTGATTAAGAAGCAGAGTTAACTATAATTCACATATACAAACGTATAAATGATTATGCCATAAGGTAAGAGATGGGTTACTTTTTCAAAGCAGGTATGCTTATGTCAGCTAAAACCGAACAATTCAATAAAATTAGTCTTTCAGCTCAATAACTGGGTCCCAAACTTGAAATGAAGACAAGGTTGTGGTTTTATAGACCCCTTTATATATATTAATGAGTCATTTCCTTATGCATTTCATATTGAACTGAAATGTAAGGGTGATGGAAAACAATAATCCTCACCTTTTACCCCTCCTGTGCTTTTAGCTGCTGTGTAGGAGGAAGGAATTCAAAAGCTGCAGATTTTCCTTGGTGCATCTATTCTATTGCATTCTGGCCAATTACACAGTGCCTTTCTAAAGGCACAGTGCCTCTGTCAGAAAACTACAACTATTTATGTGTATGCTATCAGTTCTAGTCCTGTCCTCAGGCCTGCTGTCTCTTAATTAAGTCTTCCTATCTTCAACTACATTGCACAACACAGTCCAAAAATCTAAATGCTGTACAAAGTTCAGCTTTCAGGTCTACGATAAGCCAAGCAAATTGAATTGCTTTGGGTACCATGAGCACAATTGCATACCCATTTTTTGGTCATTTATTCTGAGCACAGGGATTGTAATCTCTTAGCACACAACTTGGATTTTTGTGGTACAGAATTTGGCACAAGATACAAAAACCACATAGCATACAAGAAGATTATTTTGCAAGCATACAAGGAGAAGATTATCTTATTTATTATAAGAATATTCCCACTAGCCATAACACTGGATTGCTTATGGGCACAGATGTTTCTGTGAGTCAGCCTGGAAAGATGTCAGATGCTTAATGCAATGGCCCTGATGTGGGTAGCCAGAAATATCCACTCAGTTTTCTAATATCTTGTTATTGCTGAAAGATAAATGTCCCATGTCCGTTTTTCCTGTTTACTGAGTATGGAACAGATGTGTCTCTGGTCAAAACTCTACCCAAGTCTTGTAATGGTTTTACAGGTGACTTTGTGCTTGTGTTTCACAGAATTAGCAGTAAGCTGCTGATTGCTCCCCAAATGCTCGTGCCATTAATAGAGTCACAAGGCTCTTTACAGTGATGAAGCAACAGTAGCTCTCCTGACGGGACCAGGGGTTCCTGAATCATTCCTGGAAGAAATAAATGTGGATGTGTTAGTGGATGTATTAGTAGTGACCAGGGCTTTTTTTCTAATGGAACGCGGGGGGACGGAGTTCCGGCACCTTTTTGCAGGGGCCCCTCCCCTTCGGAGGCATTCCAGGAGGGCGGGGAGCAAAACAGAGGCAGAATAGACAGGCACAGGGTTGTACTCTAAGGCTGCCATCCTATCCACAGTAAGCCCCATTCACTAAAGTGGACTTCTGAGTAGACATGCATAGGATTGGGCTCCTATGTAGTAGGAGCTCCTACAGTGTAGAAAAAGTAGCTAGGGGGAAGGGGATGTGGACATTGACAGCCCAATCCTATGCATGTCTACTCAGAAGTAAGTTCATCTTTAGGGGGGAAGCACATAAAAATATTTTATTTCTCCAATAAAAAAATGGTTTATAAATAACTAAATAACTAAATAAATAAAAGGTTAACAAGTTGTGAGATCCTGCACATTTTTTTCCACAAAAAAAGCACTGGTAGTGACTATTCACCAGGTCAACAGTCTGGGAGTTTCAGTGTCATTTTTAAGGTGTGTGGTGTGAGTCAGGCCTTGAGATGGGAAGAGGCTGGAGGCAAAAAATATGAATCACAGGCAGGCAGCCATTTTGGGGGGGGGGAGAACTCCCCACCATCTGGGAAAGAAAACACTCTTCTTTCCCCAGTCCTTAGATCTTTGAAACCTCCAGTAAATGAACAATGCAACCCACAACCCAGATAACCTTATAGAATTCTTTGAAAAGGTCAGCAGGCATGTGGATGCGGGAGAACCCGTGGACATTATATATCTGGACTTTCAGAAGGCGTTTGACACGGTCCCTCACCAAAGGCTACTGAAAAAACTCCACAGTCAGGGAATTAGAGGACAGGTCCTCTCGTGGATTGAGAACTGGTTGGAGGCCAGGAAGCAGAGAGTGGGTGTCAATGGGCAATTTTCACAATGGAGAGAGGTGAAAAGCGGTGTGCCCCAAGGATCTGTCCTGGGACCGGTGCTTTTCAACCTCTTCATAAATGACCTGGAGACAGGGTTGAGCAGTGAAGTGGCTAAGTTTGCAGACGACACCAAACTTTTCCGAGTGGTAAAGACCAGAAGTGATTGTGAGGAGCTCCAGAAGGATCTCTCCAGACTGGCAGAATGGGCAGCAAAATGGCAGATGCGCTTCAATGTCAGTAAGTGTAAAGTCATGCACATTGGGGCAAAAAATCAAAACTTTAGATATAGGCTGATGGGTTCTGAGCTGTCTGTGACAGATCAGGAGAGAGATCTTGGGGTGGTGGTGGACAGGTCGATGAAAGTGTCGACCCAATGTGCGACGGCAGTGAAGAAGGCCAATTCTATGCTTGGGATCATTAGGAAGGGTATTGAGAACAAAACAGCTAGTATTATAATGCCGTTGTACAAATCTATGGTAAGGCCACACCTGGAGTATTGTGTCCAGTTCTGGTCGCCGCATCTCAAAAAAGACATAGTGGAAATGGAAAAGGTGCAAAAGAGAGCGACTAAGATGATTATGGGGCTGGGGCACCTTCCTTATGAGGAAAGGCTACGGCGTTTGGGCCTCTTCAGCCTAGAAAAGAGACGCTTGAGGGGGGACATGATTGAGACATACAAAATTATGCAGGGGATGGACAGAGTGGATAGGGAGATGCGCTTTACACTCTCACATAATACCAGAACCAGGGGACATCCACTAAAATTGAGTGTTGGGCGGGTTAGGACAGACAAAAGAAAATATTTCTTTACTCAGCGCGTGGTCGGTCTGTGGAACTCCTTGCCACAGGATGTGGTGCTGGCGTCTAGCCTAGACGCCTTTAAAAGGGGATTGGATGAGTTTCTGGAGGAAAAATCCATTATGGGGTACAAGCCATGATGTGTATGCGCAACCTCCTGATTTTAGGAATGGGTTAAGTCAGAATGCCAGATGTAGGGGAGAGCACCAGGATGAGGTCTCTTGTTATCTGGTGTGCTCCCTGGGGCATTTGGTGGGCCGCTGTGAGATACAGGAAGCTGGACTAGATGGGCCTATGGCCTGATCCAGTAGGGCTGTTCTTATGTTCTTATGTTCTTATAAGTCTCAGTGTTTGGTTTTCGGTGGGTGGAATTTCACTGAAGTACATGGTACTAAAGCAGCTTGAACATAAGTATTCGTACTTAACCCGGATGGGATGGGAGGACTGGAATGGACTGAGTTGTGAACTGAAAGGAGATTGCTGTTACTTCATCCACTTAAAAATGTCATTGTTCCCATTTGCATCTTATGGACCATAAATTCCTGGACGTCCCTCCTAACCACTTCTGATCCATTCCCACAATGAGGTTTAAGTGCCATGACATCAGCATGTGGATGCCATTTTAGAGCTTTGTCCGTAACAACTGTGAGTTATTACTGCCTTGTTGAAAGCTTTTTAGACCATCACGGTTCAGACAGAAATGGATCTCTTTCACTTTGATTTTCAATAAGGGGAATTGCAAATGCAGGTCTTCAAATGCTAGCAATTGTCTTTGAATGCTGATCTCACATGCGTGCCTGCCAATTTGAAAAGCAAGGAGAGTATTTCAACTCTCCCCTTCTCTCTCGGGTTTGGCTGAGGACTCCGGGTTTCTTGAAACAAGTCACACCTGCTCAGTTAGCACCAATAAATCAAATCTGCACTTGCTAAAGGCAAAGTGAAACCCCCAGATTACAAGCACAGGCGTAGAGATTCATTGGCAGGAGCTGTAGTAAACAAGGATGAAGGATTTGGGCAAAAGCACTTTCTGTTTTTCATTTGCTCCTAGCCCTGGGACTGTGATGCCATTCAAGGTAATGTACTTTTCCTAAGTACCTCATTTATGCTATTCACTGCAATAGAGCCTCAGCAGAGGTAGTCCTATACAAAGGCTGCTCTTAGCAGTTGACCAAGAATAGCTCCAAGCATCCTGGTATTTTCAAGATAGCCCTGATAGATCACCAACTTCTCTTTAAGTCAAGACAGAGAAATGGCTCAGAGGAATGTCCCAAAATTGTAAATGAGGAGTCTTGAATTTATTGTCCCTTGAGTTCCATGACCATCCTCCTTGATCACAACAATCCGTACTGTTGGAATACAGATGGGGAACACCATCTACAGGACTCTGGAGGGAACCTGAGACCAGGTACCCGAGACCCTTTACTTTGTCCCCTGTGGTACCTTAAGAGATATATTCAAGCAAAGTAACTGATCTCTTAATCCAAGTAAATGTGCCTTTTCCTTGTTTGCCTATATTTCTTAATAAATCTTTGAAAAGCTCTGTCTCGGGTTACTGAGAGCCTAATTTAGAGGCATTTTGAGGTTGTTCACACTGCTATCTATATGTGGCAAAGCTCAATACCAGTGGGAAAGTCCAAAATCAGACATTAAGTCAGATCCGAAGAGCCTTGCTACAGGTTAATGCTAGTGTTCATTTGAATAAAGTGAAGAATGGCCAGCTGGGATTTCAATGATCCACGAGATAGTGTTGAAACCAAGATTATATATATTGGCAACCTTCAGTCTCGAAAGACTATGGTATCGCACTCTGAAAGGTGGTTCTGGCACAGCGTCTAGTGTGGTTGAAAAGGCTAATTGGGGAGTGACAATCCCTTCGACACCGGGAGCAAGTGCAGTCTGTCCCTGGTCTGTCTCCCTGGCTATGGGCCTTCCTTCTTTGCCTCTTTGCCTCAGACTGTTGGCAAAATGTCTCTTCAAACTGGGAAAGGCCATGCTGCACAGCCTGCCTCCAAGCGGGCTGCTCAGAGGCCAGGGTTTCCCACTTGTTGAGGTCCACTCCTAAGGCCTTCAGATCCCTCTTGCAGATGTCCTTGTATTGCAGCTGTGGTCTACCTGTAGGGTGCTTTCCTTGCACAAGTTCTCCATAGAGGAGATCCTTTGGGATCCGGCCATCATCCATTCTCACGACATGACCGAGCCAACGCAGGCGTCTCTGTTTCAGCAGTGCATACATGCTAGGGATTCCAGCACATTCCAGGACTGTGTTGTTAGGAACTTTGTCCTGCCAGGTGATGCTGAGGATGTGTCGGAGGCAGCACATGTGGAAAGCGTTCAGTTTCCTCTCCTGTTGTGAGCAGAGAGTCCATGACTCGCTGCAGTACAGAAGTGTACTCAGGACGCAAGCTCTGTAGACCTGGATCTTGGTATGTTCCGTCAGCTTCTTGTTGGACCAGACTCTTTTTGTGAGTCTGGAAAACGTCTGCTTTACCGATGCGTTTGTTTAGCTCAGTATCGAGAGAAAGAGTGTCGGAGATCGTTGAGCCAAGATACACAAAGTCATGGATAACCTCCAGTTCATGCACAGAGATTGTAATGCAGGGAGGTGAGTCCACATCCTGAACCATGACCTGTGTTTTCTTTAGGCTGATCGTCAGTCCAAAATCTTGGCAGGCCTTGCTAAAATGATCCATGAGCTGCTGGAGATCTTTGGCAGAGTGGGTAGTGACAGCTGCATCGTCGGCAAAGAGGCAGTCACGCAGACATTTCAGCTGGAATTTGGACTTTGCTCTCAGTCTGGAGAGGTTGAAGAGCTTTCCATCTGATCTGGTCCGGAGACAGATGCCTTCTGTTGCAGTTCCAAAGGCCTGCTTCAGCAGGACAGCGAAGAAAATCCCAAACAAGGTTGGTGCAAGAACACAGCCCTGCTTCACGCTGCTTTGGATGTCAAAGGGGTCTGATGTGGAGCCATCGAAGACAACAGTGCCCTTCATGTCCTTGTGGAAGGATCTGATGATGCTGAGGAGCCTGGGTGGACATCCGATCTTGGGGAGAATCTTGAAGAGGCCGTCTCTGCTGACCAGGTCGAAAGCCTTCGTGAGATCTATGAAGGCTATAAAGAGTGGCTGTCGTTGTTCCCTGCATTTCTCCTGCAGTTGTCTAAGGGAGAATACCATATCAGTGGTGGACCTGTTGGCTCGGAATCCACACTGCGATTCTGGATAAACGCTCTCTGCAAGTACCTGGAGCCTCTTTAGTGCAACTCGGTCACTTTCCTACAATGCTAAGGAGAGAGATGCCACGAAACCAAGAAATGTTCTGGTTAATTAAAATGAACGGACAACAGCAAGTACTGGCTATTTTTGCAACTTAAGTTCATGGCCAGGCATTGGACTCTGATAGAAGGAAGGGTTTTGTTCATTGTAAGCGTCCATACAGTACACCATTCACTTCTGCAGACTTCCTGAAAAAGTCTTCTTGGTGCTGGGCTGAACTGCTTCCCACCCTGGAGTCTGATTGTCTACAGTTGGTTTCCATTCCAATCACTTACATTGTGGAAGAGGCAAACTGCTTCTCAGTTTAATTTTTGGAATGTAAATGGAAAGTGGACTGCCATGTCCATGCGCAGTGGAAACTTGGAGTCACCCCACAAACCCAGCTCTTCAGCATTTGTCTCTTTCATTTCCTAGTGGTCTCAAGGATCAAAGTATGAGAAAAGATGGTCTTAGCTCATTGTATTTTTGGTTTCCATTCTCATAAGAGCAGTTAACTTAATCAGTGCTGCTAGACATCTGAGAACAATATACATTGTTGCTTGAAGAATGATGAAACAGACCAGAGATTGCAGGAGGAACTCATTTGTCCAGGAAAGGGCAAAAGGAAACAAAACCACAGGGGTCTCTGCATAAAAAAAAGACCATCAATCATTTGTCCAAGAAAATTTAACCAACATTAAAAATGAGTTTTCTTGACCCACCAACCCCCAACCTCTGCAAATGACCAATCCTGAAAGTCTCTGAAGCTTCAGAAGGTAACACAAGTAATTCATCCATGTGTTTCTTCATGAGTTACTTGCTTCTGTACATATGTGTAAGTTAGTCCCAGTGCCACTGGGCACACGTAGGCAGGCAAGTAAGTTAGCAATGAAAAGAAGCAGCGGAAAACTACACAAAAGGGCAAATACAGTCTCCTGTAGTGGGGAACTGGTAACCAAAAACACTGTGTGGAAATGTTGGAGTATGCGTGGAGCTCAGTACGGACAAAGAATCCCCATTATCCTCTGTAGAAAATATTCGCACATTTAATTTATGATTTACTATGATACATTATCTCAGACACAAAGACAGGCCTGATGCCAGGTTTTAGTAGCCAGCCAGGCAAAGCCTTTGTCGTGGTGCTCAGTCCACTAATGCCCCACCCTCCTGGCTTCAGCTCCTGATGTCTCCATGGCTCACATGTCTGCTGTTAGCCCAACTGTTGACTGTTGGCCAATGACTGTTAGCCCAACAAGCTTACTGGGCAGATACATCAATAGATCCTTCTTCAGTGCTGCTGCCCATGGCCACCTCTAGATGTTCTACTCCCTTGATGACATTGAGAAATTCTGAAATGGTGCAACTGTAGACTGGGGGGGGGGGGTAGAACTGAAGAAGGAGCCGTCATCACCCCTGCCTGGTAAATTTCCTGTCCTGAGATCTGCTAAGTGACAACAACCTCATCAATGCCTCTGTGCCACACAGCACTCTCGGCTTATCTCATTCTCTGACACACGCCAGGAGGCCAGGATGTCCACAAATTCTAAAATAAAAACATTGATCCCACTACAGGTAATAGCACTGAAGCACAGCTGCCCACTTGCTGCTCCTGTCCAGTAAGCTTGCCCAGGCCAGGAGTGGGCACCAGCAAACACTTCTCCCTTTGCAACAGCACAAGCAGCTCGAGCAGTGACAATGGAGTAACTAGTCATCTTCTACCACTTCATCCATGAATGGGCTTCTTCCAGGGGTCTCTAAGGATATCATTTGTGGAGAAGGTGAGAGCAAAGCAGCAACTCTAAGGGCACAAACCTCACTAACTTTCCATTACTGACACAGCTGTGCCAATGCGGCGTGCACTGCATCCTGCAGTGGAGAAGCAGTCAAGGAGGCCTCCTCAAGGTAAGGGCATGTTTGTTAACTTACCTTGGGGCTGCATTGCGGCTAGATCGGTGCTGGAAAGTTGGTGAGGATTGTGCCCTAAATTGCACCACTGCTTATTGTGACACTTGGCTGGCGGGCCTTGGGGACTGGTAGTGCAAGTGCTGGTGGCAGCAGGTTCTCCTGGAGTGCTGGGACTCTGGCATTTGCTCATGGGTGCCGTGTGCTGATGTTGGCCCTGACAGAGTAAAATGTATTGCTGGTGCTCATGCACATGAAGTGATCTGCACACACCAGGTGTTCATACTTGGGGCCTTCACACTTGAAAAAAGAAGAATCCTCCAGTAACAATTCCTGCTGTTGTACACTGAAGAAAATATCCTTTTGCTTGCTGTTCCATTTCTGTTCACAGCTGGAAGCGGAGTGTGAGATGTAGACACTGCTGGGGTTTGTCAATATCCCTTGAATCCTATCCCCAAGGGACACTAATTACCCCAATAACAGTTCAAACAAGGTTGCCAAAAAGAAAAGTCTCTTTCTAAATGATGCTATTTTTTAAATTACCTGAGGGTTGCCATGCTCTTCAAAGGATTGTTTGATCAATTCTGTATGCACAGTAGTCTAGCTAAAGTTCAGGCAGTATTAAATGAACTGCTCCTAGAAGCTGAATATGCCTGTTTGGATGGAAGATTTTTAGAAGATTCAAAAGGAACTTTCTGCTGGGTAACAGCTATAGTTCCCTTCTCCTTTGCAATCACTGTTAAGATCAGAATGAGCCCAAGGTATGCCTGGGATAAATACATAGTTCATCAAGTAGTGCCATCCCTACCAACTCATTTGAAGATATTGTTGGAGCTCATGTTGGTGGCCCTTCACATATGACCCCCAAAATCAAAGATGTAGAACAATGAAGTATCTTCCTTTTAATGAAGTAGAACTTTTGTTCAGGAGTGTCTACAGGCAAAAGCGAGGTGACATTTCTGAGGCCCAAGAGGTTAAGCCATCATCCTTTCAACATTTAGCACAACTGTATACTGTAGAGTTGTATACCGTATTGTACTGTACTTTACAGTGTACTATACTGTACTGTACAGCTATTGAATTACATATACATTTGCTCCTCTCTTTAAGCATCCTTGCATTTAAAAAAAGCCATGTTTTGTTTTGCACAGAGGAAGATTATAGTCTTTTTTTCAGTGAGCTGCATGTGGTTTGAAAGCAGTTTACTTCCTATGCTCATATCCTATTTTCAAATAGGTTTTGGGCCCAATCCTATCCAATTTTCCAGTTCCAATGCAGCTGTGCCAACAGGGTGTGTGCTGTATCCTGTGGTGGTGGTGGGCAGTCACAAAGGTCTCTTCAAGATAAGGAAACAAATGTTCCCTTACCTCGGAGCTGTATTGTGGCGGAAAAGTTGGAAAGTGGCTGGAAAGTTGGATAGGATTGGGCTTTGAAAGTTTTTCAAGAACTTACAAAGCCTGTTTGACCATTCTTTCAAAGCCCAATCCTCTGTGATGCTTTCTGAAATACTCTCCCTCACCCCAATAAGAGATGTCCTTTTCCAATCTGGTGTGGAGTCAAATGTACCCCAATGTAAGTTGTACAAATAATAACCTGGGTGACTTGCCTTCATCATGACATTAGCTTAAAAAAAAAAATCAGCTCTGCATTAAGCATTTTCCTATAGCAGTGCAAGAACAGAATAGCAAAGATAATGGGGTTGATAATTACTTTTGTACATAGAAAAACAACTGAAATGAGCATGTGTGGGTTACTTTCCATTCAATTCACTGAGGTGCAAAATGACACTGACCCACCCAGAACACACACTGCAATTTACCAAAAGTTACAAGAAGGAGACATGAACCTGTTGGATATGGGTGTGATCCTAACCAACTTGCCAGCAATGACTTGGCTGTGCCAATGTGGCAAGCACTGATTCCTGCAGTGGGAAGGCAGTCAAGGAGGCCTCCTCAAGGTAAGGGCATGTTTGTTACCTTACCTTGGGGCTGCATTGCAGCTAGGTGAGTGCTGGAAAGTTGGTTAGGATTGTGCCCAAAGGGTCTAACTTAAGCTGAGTCATATAGTGGAAGACTCCTTTTTTCTGATTGCTCCTCACCAACCCCTGCTAGTTTGCTGCTAACAATAAAAGAAGGGCAGATGCAGTAAAAATGGTTTTAAGAGGGAAAAAATTAAATTTACAATTTAAAGCATATCGTCTGTAAAGCATGTCATCTGTTCCATGCGGCTGTCAGAGCTCATGAAGGGAAGTCCTGTTTACTGAACGGCCAGGAGGGAAGGAGGGAGGAAGTAAGGGAGGGATACAGCTCTAAGGGTCAAAGAGGACAACGTAAGCAAGGAGACAGATACTCCGAGTGGTGTGGCAATTGGCCTCATAAAGACTGAGGAATCCCTGGTGTTATAACAAGATGAAATCAAAGTTCTACCTTTTTCTTTCCCCAGTTTGATCTCATTCATCAAGTTAATGGTTTTCTGTGAGCTAGTTATGAAAGAGTGAGTTGTCCAGCTGATGTGAACCAACCTCTGTAGCTTTAGAAATGTTGCTATGTTGATGTTTCTAACATATGATTTCAGTTCAGTTCTTAACAGTTCACTTAGATGTCTTCCTATTACTCTGTCTAAATGGATGCTGAAGCTCACCGAAGCAAGGAGGCATCCCTGACAACTGTCTGAGTGACAGTGAACCACCAGCCTTCCATCATTTGCTCATACAACAATGCTGCTTGTCATTCAAGGACCACATCACATTAATTAAAACAATGTGTCAAATTAGTGGTGGCCAAACATAATGATGAGAATCTTCTTAGGCTGTGACAAACACAGTACAAAACGTGGAAAATATACTGATTTCTTCCTTCTATCACATGGACTCAAATACTTTCACATAACATTGTCACGCACATAGCTCCAATATCTGAACATCCCATAAGCCAACCAGAGCTTCGGTATCTATCTTGTCCCAGGGTGGGAGTTCCACCTCCAAGAGCTAGGGAAAGGGCATTTGAGACACAGGGGTAAATGTACTGCTTTTACTAATGCTTTAGGGCAGTGGTTCTCACATTTAGCACCGGGAACAACTTTTTAGAATGAGAAACTGTCAGAACCCACTGGAAGTGATGTCATGACTGGAAGTGACATCATCAAGCAAGAAAAATTTTTGACAAGCCTAGGCTGCAACCCTGCCCAGGATTAAGTCCCATTTACTGTCATGGTTAAAAGAATATACATGGTAGGTTGTTAAAAGTACAAGTCTGTAACATTTCCCCATACACAGTCATAAGAACATAAGAACAGCCCCACTGGATCAGGCCAGAGGCCCATCTAGTCCAGCTTCCTGTATCTCACAGCGGCCCACCAAATGCCCCAGGGAGCACACTAGATAACAAGAGACTTGCATCCTGGTGCCCTCCCTTGCATTGGCATTCTGTCACATCCCATGGGAGCATCAAGCCTAATATATTAAAAATAAAATATTGAAGTAAATGGGGACCCACCTGAAATTGGCTCGCGAACCACCTAGTGCATCCCGACCCACAGTTTGAGAAACACTGCTTTAGGGGATATATTGGATATACAAAAGTACAACAATCTGAATCAACTAAGCACAGTTGCTTCTCCTAGGGATGGGTCCATCAGGACTTGTCTGATAATTGTGTCTTCCTAATCCCAAGAGCAGAATCACTATATTGAGGAGTTCATCAAGGGAGGGGAGAATGCCATAATATCCATGCGGGCACCAGCAGCAGTACAACCCAGTAAGCTGCCCAATGCCTCCTCAGGTCCACTGCTGTTGCCTTTATACTATAAAAAAACAAAATATGGTGCTCTATGCACTGGTTCTTCAAATGCAAAAAGGCTGAACTTCCTGTTTGAGATAGATCACTTGTTCCCAACCTGTGGTCCGTGGACTACAGGTGGTCTGCGAGTCCCTTAGAAGTGGTCCATGAGGCCTTGGGAAAATAAAAATCTCCTTTGATCACTTCCAGTGTCTTGCTGGGCAAGCAATCTCCCATGGATCAGCAAAGAAGGTGGAGACCACCTGCAGCCACAACCACTTGCCTCAGTGGCTCCTAAAGGCTGGGAACCACTGAGAGAGAGAGAGAGAGAGAGAGAGAGAGAGAGAGAGAAATTAAAGGGCCTGCATGAATGAAGAGGCTCCTTTGTTTGCGTGGTCCCAGGCTGTAAATGAAATGCATTTCCGCTTTTGAAGAAACTGTGTGAAGAGCACAGTAAGCAGGCAGATGATACTTTGTCCTTGCTTCTAGCAGGTGGAGAGTTGATCAAAATTGCTCACAGCTGCAGATAGAGGCAGCAGTGGCGGCAGACTCAGGGTGAAGGGCATCCCAAATATGCCACTCTCTCCTGTCCTGCAATCTACTGCTGATGCGACCTGTATCACCTGGCTGAATGGTTGGGCCATCCCTGGCCGGCACTCCACATGTGTAGACTCAGCACACAGGCAGGGCAAGGCGATACACTACACAATTCTTTAATGGAGGCTCCATAAATGCCACATTTCAAGCATCTGTTTTCACGATGGTGGTAGTTGAATGAGGCACAGTTTCAGAAGATAGCAAGGTTGCCTTCTCTGTAACTGAAAGAGGCTCTGTACCATGATAGGCAGAAATCAACCGGTGAGAATTTTCCCCGCCACTGCATCTCCACATGTGCAATTGTCCATTATATACATGTTAGGTTTTTATGTACTTTATGTTAAAGATAATCTCTAGGAATATTTCACCTTGAAGGGTACAGACTCATCTATAAAAGTCTGTGTCTGATTTAAGACCATATCATAAAAAGATGTCCACATAGCTCAACAACTGGTGAATAACTTTTCTTTCAGCTAAACCTCCAAGGTAAGTGTTAACTTTGTACAAAACAAGGCATGAAAGTTTCCGCTCTGTGGGAATTTTTTTTTTAAAAAATGCTGACTGATGGGAAACAGAGATTTCTAGTGGAAGTTCCGACATAACCTCAGCTGAAATGCGTAGCACCAAAGAGAGTGCTGCGAGGGAGGAAAGTTTGGTTCTTATATAATACTGTCATTCCATTAAAACCCCATGTTTGTGTAGTTTCCCCCTCCATAAAGGATCATGTGAACTTTAAAGAGAGTAGAGAGGAACAAAGACATAAATATTATAGCTGTCAAAACAAAATAATGTTTAAGTGAACTCAGGCTCATTTCAATGGGCTAACCAACACATGCTGTCCATCAAAACAGTCTGGAAAAAACAAATCAGGATGGTTATATTTAGGCAGATATGTTATCCAAACCAGACCAAGTGAAGCAAACTGTACTATACACACTGGTGTTGAAGAATATGAAGGGGCTGTGAAAACTGTGAGTGAAAAGTACAAATCGGGTCTTCAAAAAGAGGGCCTCTTTTTTATGTTGCAGTATGCAACATATTGGTTGGAAGCTTTTATGATTGGAAGGATTTGCCATTTGCTATTGCGCTAGTCCCTGTCATAAAGTGGTTGAAGCAGCTTTGCTAGAAGTGCTTTTTCCATGTATCTCACTCTGATGCAGAGATCCATTGTTACATACATGTATTTCTGCAAATTCTGACATTTGCTGCTATCTGTGGAAATTTCTGTCTTCCTTGTGAGTGGTCCCATTTGGGCTACACATCTATTGGTACACAAATCCTGAATTGAAAATTCAAGGTCTGTTCTCTTTATCCCGATTTGGAACTCGCAGTTTTAATTCACTGCAGGTTCCAAACCCACAGTGGAGCGCTGAACCTGAGCTTCCAGGTGCGACCAGAGGTGTTCTCCGGTTACATCTGGGAAGATTTCCAAGGCCTACAGAAGCCGTGCGTGTCCGCTGTGGGTCTCAGAAATGCCTCTGGAGGTGTCAGAAAGGCACTTCTGGTTTTTTGAAAACTGGAATTGCCTTTCTGGCACCTTTGGAAGCCTTTCTGAGGCCCACACATACACCTCCAATTGCATCTGGAGGTAATTCTGGACTGACTTGGACATTCCCTTACTTGCCAGTTTTGGTATTTGTGGAGGATCTGGAGACAGATCCCTCATGGATACCAAAGTCCAACCTGTGTAGCAGTAGTTTTGTAGCCACCCTCGTCATAACACCAATTTAATAATTTATTTTGCAAGGATGCGCTTTATCCTTGCAAATCACAATGAGGTAATACCAGTGCTTGGACAACACTTGCTAGAACACCACTCAGGAACTCACTGCAGCTGAATGTGTGAACTTTCTCTATTGAGTTTGATATCAGTTTTTATTAAAACTTATATCTCTGGGGCTTGGTTTGTGACACATCAAGTCATCAGTTTGTGTTGTAGGCCTTGAGTGATGACCAGGTATGACTGAACAGGCATGTGCTTACCATGATTGGGTATACATTTTTCACATCAAAACACTAAAAAAATATTTTGTGTATGTATTGATGACTAATATATTCCATCCCTTAGTTTTTGCAATATGAGGTTAAACACAAGGGTATAATTATCAAGAAGAGAGTTCACGTACTCCAGGCCATTTCCTTAAGCAAAGAGCCTTCCCAGCTGCTTTGGGATCTCACAGGGCACTTAGTTGGAAACAGTGATTAAAAGCCGTAATATCCATCATGGAGTCATTTTTCAAATGGTGTCTGCTTAAACCATAAGAATATGCCATTTAATGTCATGAAATACATGCGGTGGGGTAACAACCTGAATCTGCTTCTCTTCTCAGTTGAGAATATCTTCCTTCTTTTATTGTTTCAGAAGTTACAGCTAGGGAAGATTTTAACAGAATACAAAAGAAACATTCCTAAGGAGGCTGAAGACTGCTCACATATAGAAGAAAATACATGTAAATGAGCCTTCTGAAGGAATGAGCTTGATTGTTTACCAATTCCAAAGAACTTAAATCTGTAGAAGACATTATCAGTGCAGACACAGAGTGGCATTTGTTCCCTGAGGCCATTGACAAATATACCACTGAGTTCCTTAATTGTCAGGTTCTACAAATATGGAGAACACAAATAAGCGCAGCGCCTTACGGTTTTCAATTATTTTGGGAAGCAACAAGAACTTGTGGGGGGTTCCAAAAGGCATTGTTTCTCTGGAAAACAACTGCAACAGTGAACAAAAAAAAGTTCCTTCTCCACTGGACTAATTTAATATTTGCATTCTTGCAAATTTGCATATTTGCATTCGACATGGTCGCTAGACAAGCAGGGTAAAACTTAATTGGCATCTTGCTTTGTAATGCTGCATAGAGTTCAGCCCAGGTGGCAGAGAAAAAAGGGTTCACAAAGTAATGATTTGTACTGGCAGTTGCCAAAGAGAAAACTGCAGAGGCTAGAGGTGCATGTGGAGTCGGAAAAGGAAATCTTTGCTTTGAGCTGGAGTTTTCTGTGATGGCTTTCTCAAGACTTGTTTACATAAGTAGCATCTTGTGATGCTATGACAGTATTCCAATGCCTTCCGGTCACACCTGGTTATATAGATGGAATCCTTCACATCATGGGGCCCACTGAAGGGCACCTTGCCTAGAGCCCTTTCAAACCTGCACGACCGATCCTGATGCAAAATCATTTTGTGAAATTAAAAAACTGGACAACTTAAAATACCCAGCATTTGATGGCCCAATTCTGCCTAAATCCCCCTGAGGCAATGCAGCAAGGGCTGGCATGGCGTCTGCTGTATTCTGCAGGATTTTTGGCTGCGGAAGGTCTGCTCAGGGTAAGGGGACACTTGGCCCGGGGTAAGCCCTAGCTACGGGTTGCTATGGGTCAACCCAGACCAGCACCAGCTAAGGGTCCAATCCTATCCAATTTTCTAGCCCCAATGCAGCACCAGGGTAAGGGAACAAATGTTCCCATACATACACAGAGGAGGCCTCTGTGACTGCTGCCCCACCACAAAATGCAGTGCATGCCCCATTAGCACTGCTGCACCAGCCCTTGAAAATTGGATAGGATTGGGTCCTAAGTGTCTGGTGCAAGTTCAAGTTGATTCCTGGAGGTGGATCAGACCTGGGAAAGGGTTTGGGATTTGGTGAATGCTGCCCCTGCCAAACTCACCCACCTCCCGGAACTGACCCACCCTGGTTCCCACTCGCATTATCAACCTGTTAATCCTACCCCCTCTCCTGTTCTGCACTCCCCCTCTCCCATGCCACCTTCCCCCAGCCTAATTCTACCACTTGCACCGCCTTCCCTGCTCTGGTGGGTCTTCGGCCATCTGCTGGCATGCGGGAGGCCACTCTGGTCTCCATGCCAGTGGTCCAGCAGCAGACATCAACAGGTGCTGCTTTTCAACTGTGATGGCCTGTGCCCAGTTGGCATAGGATCGGGGCATTATTCTGCTCCAATTAAGAAAGCATTTGTTTTTGTTGTAATTGCTATCATGTATTCTTAACAAGAGATTTAAAAAGTGATAAGTGCAAGTATGATATCAAGAAATGAATCCCCCCCCCCCCGCAAAAAACATTAGAAACTAATGAAAGCACCAGAGCAAAACAAAACAAAGCAATTAAACAGCCTGAAAGAGCTCATTTCTTTTTGCTGAGGGACTTTTCCTCTCTCATCACCTTCTGCTTGGAGCTCTCTGGAGGCTCAAGTTTTCCGCTTCCTCTCTTTTGCTAGCAGGGCCTAGATGGAAAATTCTTAGTAATTGCAAAGCATCCCTTAGCCTGCACCAAAAGACCAGAGCTCGTTAGCGATCAAGTCATCAGGACATCCCAAGAGGCCAACGCATTCCAGCTTGCTGTATGAGGACCTCTCTATAGATCTTCTCAGTATTACCATATACATTTGTTTTCTTAGTTTGAAGGAATAAATGCAATGTAATTCAAAGGGGAGTTTACTTTTAGTCAAATGTAAGGACATCTAGTTTGCTCTCTGAAGCTTGATGCCAGCAATAGAGGCCCCATCCTATCCATAAGAACATAAGAACAGCCCCACTGGATCAGGCCATAGGCCCATCTAGTCCAGCTTCCTGTGTCTCACAGTGGCCCACCAAATGCCCCAGGTACCTGATAACAAGAGACCTGCATCCTGGTGCCCTCCCTTGCATCTGGCATTCTGACATAGCCCATTGCTAAAATCAGGAGGTTGCACATACATATCATGGCTTGTAACCCATAATGGATTTTTTTCCTCCAGAAACTTGTCCAATCTCCATTTAAAGGCATCCAGGCCAGATGCCATCACCACATCCCGTGGCAAGAAGTTCGACAGACCAACCACACGCTAAGTAAATATTTTATTTTGTCTGTCCTAACTCTCCCAACACTCAATTTTAGTGGATGTCCCCTGGTTCTGGTGTTATGCGAGAGTGTAAAGAGCATCTCTCTATCCACTTTATGCTTCCCATGCATAATTTTTATGTCTCAATCATGTCCCCCCTCAGGCATCTCTTTTCTAGACTGAAGAGGCCCAAATGCCTTTCCTCATAAGGAAGGTGTCCCAGCCCAGTAATCATCTTAGTCGCTCTCTTTTGCACCTTTTCCATTTCCACTATATCTTTTTTGAGATGTGGCAACCAGAACTGGACACAATACTCCAGGTGTGGCTTTACCATCGATTTGTACAACGGCATTATAATATTAGCCGTTTTGTTCTCAATACCTCTTCTAATGATCCCAAGCATAGAAACCCAATAGACTCTTCTAATGATCCCAAGCATAGAATCGGCCTTCTTCACTGCCGCTGCACATTGGGTCAACACTTCATCGAGCTGTCCACCACCACCCCAAGATCTCTCTCCTGATCTGTCACAGACTGCTCAGAACCCATCAACCTATATGTGAAGGAGATCCTATAAAGGATCTCCTCTATGGAGAACTCGTGCAAGGAAAGCACCCTACAGGTAGACCATAGCTGCGATACAAGGATATCTGCAAGAGGAATCTGAAGGTCTTAGGAGTGGACCTCAACAGGTGGGAAACCGTGGCCTCTGAGCGGCCCACTTGGAGGCAGGCTGTGCAGCATGGCCTTTCCCAGTTTGAAGAGACACTTGGCCAACAGTCTGAGGCAAAGAGGCAAAGAAGGAAGGCTCATAGCCAGGGAGACAGACCAGGGACAGACTGCACTTGCTTCTGGTGTGGAAGGGATTGTCACTCCCGAGTCGGCCTTTTCAGCCACACTAGGTGCTGTTCCAGAACCACCATTCAGAGCGCGATACCATAGTCTTTCGAGACTGAAGGTTGCCAACATGCAAATATGTGAAGTTTTGATTTTTTGCCCCAATGTGCATGATGTTACACTTAGTTAGATTGAAATGCATCTGCCATTTTGCTGCCCATTCTGCCAGTCTGGAGAGATCCTTCTGGAGCTCCTCAGAATCACTTCTGGTCTTCACCACTCGGAAAAGTTCGGTGTCATCTGCAAACTTAGCCACCTCGCTGCTCAACCCTGTCTCCAGGTCATTTATGAACAGGTTGAAAAGCACCGGTCCCAGGACAGATCCTTGGGGCACACCGCTTTTCACCTCTCTCCATTGTGAAAACTGCCCATTGACACCCACTCACTGTTTCCTGGTCTTCAACCAGTTCTCAATCCATGAGAGGACCTGTCCTCTAATTCCCTGACTGTGGAGTTTTTTCAGTAGCCTTTGGTGAGGGACCGTGTCAAATGCCTTCTGAAAGTCCAGATATATAATGTCCATGGGTTCTCCCACATACACAAGCCTGTTGACCTTTTCATCCCTGAGATACACCAACATATCTCTAAGTATTCTGGCACACCAGCAGCCCCACTGGTGTAAAAGTCCGCCCATCTACGAGTGACACGTATGAATGTGACACAGACACTGGTGCAGCATCGGAAAACTTTGGGCCAGTGTAGCTTGGACATCACTCAAACACCAGCACAACTGCTCTGGCAGAGGAAAGGCAAAAGGAACAGGACATGGGAGGGACATGTTATTGAAACTTTGAAATTATGGAAGACTATGGTAAAAGGGTGGCTACATGAAGTCAGAAATATGATTACAGAGTAATGCAAAAAAAATTATAGGGAAGCAAATAAAATTAAAGGGAACCTCACTATGTGATTTGGGGGTTTCTTGCTCTAAATCTAGTGAAAATTGTCATAAATTAAACTTTGATAGTTTGATGAAGATAGTCAAGGGAGAGTTAAAGGCTGCAACTCTATGCACACTTTCCGGGAGTAAGCCCCACTGGGGAGTAAGCCCCACTGAATAAAATGGAACTTACTTCCGGGTAGACACACATAGGCTTGCACTGAAAAAGTTGTTGCAGTGAAAATGGCAATATAGCCTAAAATCAATGTTCTTCTTCAAAATATCCTATTTGCTATTTCAGTGAGACAAATCTGAGAGTGGCACAAAATACTGAATGGCTTTATTTGGGAAGGCAAAAAGCCTAGAATTAAGTTCAATTCTATCTGTAGACCAGGAGGTAGAATATCCAGATGTGTCTTTTATCAGGTTGCTAACTATTTAAGGACCCAGTCCTAAGGTCATCCAGCACTGGTGCTGAGCCCTAGTGCTGGTGATGGGTACAATTAACATGTCGTAAAGCATGTTTACGACACCTGGTGAGTAAGAACCAGGTCAGGGTTAAGAAATTATGTTTGGGCTTGTTCCCGGATTTAGTAAGCATAAGAAGGGAATTATACCAAGACTGGATTCCTGATAACCAAACGTTGGTGTATAATTAATTGACAGAAGTTTATCCCACCCCCACTTTTATAGGAAAACATCCAAATAAGACATCACCATAGGACACGGATTCATGTGACAGATGGGATAATGAAATCTTTGACAATATTTGAAAAAGTAATTGGATGTCGTGTCTTGTCAATTATTTATCAGATTTTACTATATCGCAGAATGAGATCTTAAGATAATTATAAAGATAAGAGAACAAATTTATTCAGAATTGTTTTTAGCTGTACAGGAATGGGATACAATTTGGACAGATATCTTCAAATATATAAATGCTTCAACTTGAGGGGAAAACTGCTATGAAGTTTTGATATTTCTCTGCAGTGAAGCCTCTTAGATATATGGGCAAATGAAAGCAGACATTATATACTGCTGATGGACATGTGCAGCCCAGTTCAAATTAGCCTTCCAGCAGAGGTTGACACTTGATGGCATTGCAAAATGCCTGCCGGAAGCTCATGGGGCCATGTGGTTCTGGGCCTCTGCCGCAGATGGCGGGGAGGATCCTGCACACAGTGTGGCAAAGAGGAGCCCCACTGGCATCAGTGAGTTGGTAAGTGGACATAATGGGGTGGAAGTCGGAGGACTGCGGCGGAATGCGGGAGGGCTGGAGGCATGTCAGAGATGGGAAGGTGTGGTGCCTGGGACTGACAACTTGTACTGGATGCTATCCCCTCTGGAGGGAGCTGACGCTTCCCCTTATTTCGTCGGACTTGAGCCCGCTAAAGAGCTGCCACAGATCCAAGGAGACCCATTGGCAGTCGTGGGACTTAGAAAGGTGTAAGTGAAGTTTTCCCTTTCCCCTCCCAAGCCTCCTAGTCAGTCTCTCCCATAGAATGCAGCACAGTCTGTTCTGCATGGCTGCATGCTATGACAGGGGAAAAGCATAGGATGGACCTCAAAATCTAAAAAAAAAAAAAAAATTAACTGGAATTTTTGTTTCATCCACTATATAATGAATGTTAAAAATTCTAGGTCCCTAGCTCTAAGGAAACTCAAGTAATTCATATGATTATTGCTGCCAGATTAATAACTAAATATTGGAAAGTGACAGCCTTTCTGAAGCCTAGAGAATAGTCAAGCAAAGTATGGGATATGGCAGTAATGAATGTATTAGCTTGGTACATAAAAACTAGTGAACAACCTATCATGATTAATAGATAGAAGGAGGATGGGTGAACTTTAGAGTCCATTAGAATCTGCAATAACAGTTAATTTCATTCCATCTATTATGGTTTCTGTTTGGTTATTATGATCCTCAGTTTGGATATCTCAAAAAAGTACATATTTTGGGATTTATACGTAATAAAGTTGAAGGACGTCTTTCTGTTTCTCCGATATAGGGGTACTTCCATTTTGGGTGACTTTTTCTAGTGTCTTTAATATTTATTTTTTTAATGACTTTTTTTGCTTCATAACTTTGAAAAATAAAACTAAACAAAAAACCCCATCACAATAATTAAGAGGGCAGGGGAAAGATTAAGAGGCTGCTCCCTTTATGCCTACTGTGATTTGGCAACAGGTAGGGCCGTATGGTGCCATTCCAGTCTCCTGCCTATGCATTCATTATACAAGGCATGTTGTATGCACAGAACTCAAGAGTGTTGAGTCCTGACCATCTTCATAATCTTTTTAGTTCAATGTACAACCTAAGCTCCATTTCCGAAAAAGCTACAACTGTTTGTCCTCTTTCATTAAATGTTCCTTACAGTAACATTGAAATCAAAATGACAGTGCTGTTTGAAAAACATATGCTTTCAGTCAATTTTTTTCTTCTAAAATGTGAGTTTTTGAGCAGCAAAAATTTAATGCATGAGGCTCTTATAGTAAAAGTGCCTGGAGCCAAACAAAACTCTCTAAATGGAGGAGAAGCTGTGAGAATCACAATTAATCTATTCACAAGGGGATGGAAAGGAAAGGGAGGCACTTGCAACCACAGCCTGAGTGTTCTGTTCAGCAAAAGAATTCTCATCCAGTTAAGTACAGCCCCCAAAGGTTGGTACTAAACTGAATACAGTACTATCAGTCGGGTGGCAGAACTGTAACATGGCCAGAGCAACATAAGGTCTCCACCAGAGTTATACTGCCTAAATGGCGACATTTATTTGGGACCCTGGAATGCCACACAAACTACATGGTTACGGGCACTGCAGGTGGAGATGAACAGCTCATCGGGGGCTACTAAATCACATCCTACAAAATATGTGAAGGTATCAGATGAATAATTGTAGATGCATAATTAACACCTGTCAATTCAAAATACAGTGACATGGAAAAGAACTGTTAAGTGCACCACTGATTTAAAAAGTTAGTGGCTATTATACTTAGTAATGTTCTAAATTCAAAAGACACTCTGAATGTGCTCAAAGTTTAGGGACTCGTTTTTGCAGCATAAACAAAATGACAGTGACCAACTTTTATCCTTTAAGTTATGATATCTTTTTATTAGTCAGGCATTTGGCATCCCAGGCCCTGAATTGTTATAAGCCAGGATGTGCCAGGAGGGGCCTTGATGTTCAGGCCCGGTGTGAAATGTAATTGAAGGAACAGCAGCAGCACTGCACATGTGTGTGATTAGCAATCAGATGCACCTGTGTTAGGTGGGAGCCATGTGACCTGGGAGTATGTGAGCAGAGTCACATAGGCTATGGTGGAGTGGTGCAATGTACCACTGGACAGCCAATCAGAGTGGGTCACAAGACTGTCTCGTGACTATGAGGTCGCCCTGCTCTGATTGACTGGCCCCGGTATATATGGGGGCAAGAGCAGACACCAAATGTGGATTGCTGTAGTGGAATTTCTACGTGTCGTGCTGCTGATTTGTTCTGTGACTTGGACTGTGCTTATCATGACTGTGCCTCTCTGTATCGCTGACTTCTGGACTGTATGACTGACTACTCTTCTTCCTGCTCCTTTACCAATATATGCTTCTGCAACAAACAAGCCTGTGTCCAAAACAAGTATGTGTCCAAAAGTCCACATACTATTGGAGCATGGCTTCCTCATGTTATGTGTGCATGTGGTGCTTTCTGCAATTTTTTTTTTAAATTTTAACAAATTAACTAGATTACCAGGTAACTAGATTATCTAGAGGATTTCGTGACAGCAGAAGTGAGTTCAGTTGTTGCAAAATGGTTGCCAAAGGACCACACGGTGCTCAGTCAGTGGCCATTTTGGAAGCACTACCACACAAGGTGGCAACACTCCCATTTCCTCAATGGATTGCCAGTCACCCTCCAGAGATGGTAAGGGTGTGGGGCGGGGGTGAAACCGAGTGGAAAGGGGAAGAAACAGGGGGCAGGGAGGCTGCAAGAGGAGGTGGACCTGGCACATGCTGAATCCTATCCGCCTTTTCTGCAGCCTCCCGGCCACCTTTTTCTCCTTGGACTTGACACGGGTCTGACCCATTGTGAAGTGGGAGGCTTACACAGGTATAAGGGGATTTAAATCCCCTTTTGCCTCTGAAGCCTTCCAATCTAACTCTCCCCCCCCCCCCACTGGATACAGCACACCCATTTTTAACATGGTTGCACCATCATGGGGGAAAGGGTAGAATTGGCTCTAAGACACAGTATTCTAGCAAAGGAGTGCTCTGCAGACTTCCATACTTTAAGATGTAAAGCTGCTTCCTAATCTTTTATTTAAAAGATTTCTCTGTACAGGAGGCTTTTGGACCAGAGAGATGCAGATTCATCTGTTTCGGGGGGGGGGGGGGAAGGAGAGCTGAATGACAGTAAGTTTTACGGGCACCTCAATGTGCCAAGTGGCTTTCCCCCTTGCTTCCAAAGCCATTCTGGGTGGTGAGAGCAACACAGAGGAAACTCCTCCATGTTGCTCCTGTTGCCCAGAATGGCTCCAAAATGAGGGTGAGGGCCCTCTTACATGGCACATTGAAGCACCTGTGAAACTTGCTGTTTGCTTCTCCCCAGGAACTCCACTGCTGCATGGCTCATTTGATGCTAAGGTAGAGATGCTGCTTTTTAGGGACCCGTATTTGCAGCATAACTAAAGTGACAAACTTTTATCCTTTAAGTTACTACCTAATTGTAGGAAAATATTTCCAGAATGGGCCAAATGACCAAAAACACCATCTGCTATCCTCTTGCACCGCTTTCTTTTATTTCAATGGGCCTTGTACAAGAAAACAACCTAGAGGTTTGTGCTCTGTGTAAATTATATACAACTATCTTCTGACCATTACAACTATATAGTCCATTATTTCAAGGTTGCAATCCCAAGCGTACATACCTAGCAACGAGTCCATTGGAGAACACTAGAATCACTTGCTTCTGAGTAAATTAGTAAGCAAGGATCGGGCAGCATAACTCTTGTTATGATGGCTCCCAATTTTCTCTTGCAATCTTTCTGGAACTACTACAGCATCAATCAAGATAAGAAGTAGCCACACATGGCTTTATAGTGGTACTGTTGCAAGAATACTTTGCAGTCCCTTGCTTAATACAGCTGAAGAAAACGGGAAACATTCTGATGTTGCTTCATCACACTTAATTGTATTTTTTCCTCTTATCATTCTTTTTGCATTTCACTGTAATAATAAAATATCACCTTTTATGAATGAATTACCACTGCCTTGAACGGCCAGCAATTATCCCCAAATACGCTGAGCAGAGTCTTGACAGCCTGTAGCTAAAGAAGTTTTAATATTTGCATTTTCTTTAAAGCTGCCTGCGGTATCACAGGAAATTATCCCTTCATGCTCTTTTTGATACTAAAATATGAAAACTCACTTTCCCATCATATCACTAAAAGCATTTTGCATGCTGGTTTGTGCATTTTGTTAAAAAAAATTAGATACACAATGCACGTGTGGTGATATTGAAGGGTGTAATTGCTGCGGTTGTAGAGCAAGGAATAGGATGTGTTTGCTACTGATATCAGAGCTCTAGAATATCCAATTTCACTGCTTTGGTTCCACAGCAAATCCAGTTTCCCTGGCTCCTTCATTATATATACATATAATGTCCAGGAAGATTGTATTGCAGCATACTGTTACCTGTGTACGTATGTTGCATTAAAATCAGCTGATTTTAGGTGCTGCTAACTGCCCAGGAATGTAGCCTGTATTTTTAAACACATGTTGAACATACTTTGGCAAAGTTGCTGAAGTATGATTTTCCTTTACACATAATTTTCAAGTGGAGGCTCTTTGAAAGATTAATTACAAAATCAGAACGATAGGAAAAAGCACAATACTAGATACATGTACTCTAAACTAGATCAGTTGAAGACCATAGCTCCAGACTGGAGGTCCACAGCCTTGAACATGCTTGACAACATTACTTCTGGAATAAAGAAGCTCTTTTTGCTATTGCACCCTTCTGGAATGGATCAGGCCCTTCCCGCTCCCCCAAGCTTAATCTAGGGCCCACTTTTTTCTGGAGGGGTGCTGCAAGTGTCATCTTTCTGAACTTTACTACTTATCTGTCCAATTAGATTGGAGTTGAAATAGCTGAGGTGATAATTTTGGTAATTAGATTATTTTGTTTTAATATTAATGAGCAATTGAAGTTAGTTTACACTCGGTAAAAAGTGAATATATATAGTATAGGGCATTAGGGAAAATTTATTGTATATTATATAAATATATGGATAAATCAATAAGAGGTAGAAACAGATGAGTAAGTAGATTAGGAGATATATGTAGTATGATTAATTAGTAATGGTATATGGTATTTAGCACTCCTAAATGTATATTATGTTTGTATGTCTGTGTGTGTTAATTAAAAAATAAATAAATAAATAAATAAATAAATAAAGGAAGGAAGTGATGTCATGGCCAGAAGTGACATTATCAAGCAAATTAAAATAATTTAATCAAGCAAAATAAAATAATTAAATAAGGGGGAGCCAGTCCTGTTCCACCAAGTGAATCTACTCTGAAGTAAGTCCTATTGTTGTCAATGGGGTTTACTCTCAGGAAAGTGTGGGTAGGATTGCAGCTTGTGAGCCCAATCCTAAGTCCCATAGCGGTCAATGGAGCTTACTCTGTAGTCTGCCTGCAATAACAACCCACCAAAAAGAATCAGTGAGATTTCCAGCCCTCCCAGTGCCCAGTTTAAAGTTCTTCTATTTCAGGCACATCAGAATAAAGACCCACCTGGCGTCACAAGTGCAAAATAGAAAACTTTCCCCTTACCATTCAAGCCTCTTTTTTGTTCTTTTTAGGGGGGGAGGCTGCCGTCTGTTGCACTCCAGCTCCATTGGATCAGGACCCTTCTGGTGTCCTCACATTCAACCTTTGCCTGGCCTGACCACCAGCCAAGGCACGTCTGCCTACTCACAAGTAAACATGACTGTGAGGCAGCTTTGCTTTCCATAGGGCTCCATAGACTGGAAGGGAGGAACCTCCTTCTCCAGTGTTTTTGGGGGCTGCACTCATTGGATGAGGACCCTTTTGACGTCCTTGGAGCTTCTCAGCCTGCTTTGACTAAAGCAAGTCCACCTACTCATGAGTAAATGCTGCCAGGTGGCTTCCTTTCAGGCTCAGACCAGCAGCTGAGAGGGGGGAGATTCTCAGGTGGTTTTTTTAGGCTGCATTCATTGGATCAGGACCATTGTGGTGTTGTTGGATTCCTCTCAGCCTTCCCTTTCCAACGGACTATGGCAAGTACACCTACTCACATGTAAACACACTATATGGCTCACTTTCACTTCCCATAAGGCTCCATGCATTTTTTCCTTTTGGTTTTTTGGCCATGTCTTTTGAAGGGAAGGAAGGATTTCAATTCTGTTTTTTGCACTGCACTCGGCTGGCCATTCCACATCCAACAGTGTATGGCATGACAAGGTAGCTCCTAACACCGCAATGTTAGCATATCCTCCCCAGGGCACATCATCCCCCCCAGCACATCACCCAGTGTGTCCCACACCCCCCTAGCAACACCAGTGGTATAAATCCAGCTGGACCTGCCTTGGTTTATGTGCAACTGATTTCTTGGTTAGCATATGTCACTGTGTTGTTTGAGAAGTTTACAGATTGAGGAACTGTTTTCCCAGATCCCCAGTCCAAGCTTCTTAGAGAATTATGCCCACTTTAAGCTAATTAGCTCCCCTTCTTTCCTCAACAATGGTCCTATTTCTGCCCTGCACTGCCAGACCCCACCACTAGGGTAGCTCACCTGTTCAATCTGCAGAGGTCTTCCTTCCTACCCTCTCCTGCCTCTATAGCAGTACCTTGGTCCTCAACAGGTCTTGGGCATGGCAGCCACACACCAATCTCCAAAGTCCATTCACCCATGTCAGTTAGTCCATCTAAAGTTCCCCAGTCCAGCTTTCCTCCTCTTACTACCCACACACCCTTCCTGCATCAGGTGCTCCTTATATCCCTAGAGACCTCATTGCCTCTAGTAGTTGCAGCTGTGCAGCACATCTTCTGCTGAAATTCCAGCCTTAACCCTTAAAGGGGCCACTGCTGACACCATATCCTATCTTCTCGAGGGATCTTGTGCATTTCCATTATAGGCACAGATACGCCACATCTTCATATCTTCTGTGAGGGTTACAGTCAGTGGTTTCAGGAAAAGAATGTACAATCTTATGTGGACTTACCTAGAAGTAAATCCTAGTGAGTTCAGTGTGAAATACTCCCAAGTGAGGGTCCAGTCCTATCCAGTTTTCCAGTGTGGGTGCAACTGTGCCAATGGGGCATGCACTGCATCTTGTGGTGGGGCAGCAGTCACAGAGGCCTCCTAAAGGTATGGCAACATTTGTTCCCTTACCTTGGGGCTGCACTGCAGTTGCACTGGTGCTGGAAAATTGGATAGGATTGGGCCCTGGGTGTCCATAGGATTGCAGCCTCAGGGCCCAATCCTACCCAAATTTTCTGCACCGGTGGAGCTGTCATGCAGCCCCGAGGTAAGGGAACAAATGTACCCATACCTCAAGGAAGCCTCTGTGACTGCCTCCCCACCACAGGATGCAGTGTATGCCCCGCTGGCACAGCTGCATCGGCACTGGAAAATTGGATAGGATTGGGCCCTCAGTCCACAAAGCCAACAAGTTCTCTACATTTGGGAGGAGTGTGCGATGTGTTTTGTTTTTTTCAAAAGTTGTCCATCTTGCTCTTGTTCCAGCCTTCAAATAAGCTTCGCAACAACCCATTCCAGAGATGGGCAGCCCAATCCTGAGCTGCCCAGGGCGCCCAGGCTTGGCGGCATCAAGAAGGGGTGCCGCCAAATCCAGTGTCTCCTCCACTACTACAGGAGGTGCCTTGAGAGAAGGGGACGTTCATCCCCTTCCCCCGAGTAAGGGAAGCAGCCCCGCAATGGGGCTACTCACTTTACTGCCAACCAAAAGGTCAGTGATAAGGAAAAGGTGCTTGTGTAGGGCGCGCAGCCTTCCACGAGCACCCTGGATCCTCCGATCTGCAGATCCTCCTCCCTCCCTCCCTCCCCCGGCATGCCTCCTCCCCACCCCTGCCCCCACCCCTGCCCCGCCTACCATTCCACAACCTGGCGGTCCAGGAGACCGCTGAGCCGCGGAACCTGGGCGACCGCCCCACGCTAGCCCAGCACTGGCTGGCGCTGGGCTATCACAGACGGGAGCCCAGCGGTGAGCCCCGCAAACATGCCTTACGGCACATTTGCGACTGTACTCGGCGGCACGGAGCCATGCCCCCGAGTACAGGATTGGGCTCTTAGTTACTCAACCTTAACTGGAAAGAATATGACTAAAAGAAAGAAAAGACAGCAAAGAACAAGTGACTCCCCAAGCGCTTCCTGCAAGGCACCAAAACAACTTTGCCAAGGCTCTTGTTCCTGTTCTTAACTATTGTGCTGCACTATCACATATTGTGATATTTTCAACCGCAGTGTGCCATGGCACATTGGTCTACTGCAAATGGTTCACAGGTATGCCACAGAAGTTTGAGGGAAGATCATATATTAGTAGGGCCATTGAGGGATGTAATCCTCTGGCCAGCAGTGCAGTTTGCCTGCTTGAACGTGTAAGTTCATACAAGAGATAGTGGTTCTTACGTTATCCTGATCCTAGATTTCTTAGGGCTTTCATCATCCACAGGACATTTCTTGTAATTCAGTGGTCTTCAAACTCAATCATGCCACATCCCCAATAAATAAATCAAGTATGAGACTGAGGACCCACTGCTGAGCCAGGATCCAATCAACCCACCACCCTCCTCAGCCCACCCCATTTCCCCCTCTTGAGTCTTCACAACAACCCTGTGAGTTAGCAACCTGAGCAAGGCCAGTCTTAGGAGCTGCAGGGCAAGTCAGTGAGAAGAGGCTGTGCAGGATTATATGAAGAACTGTTCTAATCAAGAAGTGCCATCATTGGATTGAATCCAAGCCCTCTCTCGCACAGGCTTAGAAAGATTGCTGCAACCCCCCAAATGAGGCTTAGCGACCCCATTTGGGTCACGACCTGCAAGTTGAAGAACACTGTTGTAACTGAAACATGTCATTTGCTTCTCTTTGCAAATGTGGTGTCATTCTCCATTCATAGAACTGGTGGACATTTTTTGAAAAGCCTGTACGTAGTGCAAGCACATCCATACATTTCCAGTGTCTGTTGGCAACCTTCAGACTATGGTATCGCGCTCTGAAAGGTGGTTCTGGAACAGCGTCTAGTGTGACTGAAAAGGCCAATCCGGGAGTGACAATCCCTTCCACACCGGGAGCAAGTGCAGTCTGTCCCTGGCCTGTCTCCCTGGCTATGGGCCTTCCTTCTTTGCCTCTTTGCCTCAGACTGTTGGCAAAGTGTCTCTTCAAACTGGGAAAGGCCATGCTGCACAGCCTGCCTCCAAGCGGGCCGCTCAGAGGCCAGGGTTTCCCACTTGTTGAGGTCCACTCCTAAGGCCTTCAGATCCCTCTTGCGATGTCCTTGTATCGCAGCTGTGGTCTACCTGTAGGGCGCTTTCCTTGCACGAGTTCTGTCTAACCTCAGCATAAATTGCTATGATGAGACCAAGAGGGCAAGGATCGAAGAACATCCAAGAGAAACCGACACAGAATGTGGTGTTGGGGGGGGAGGTTGGGCCTTCCTACAGCAGTGGGTTGTAGCGAAAAGCATCTGTTCTCTTCTGTTAGCGTTACGTTTTGTTTCGAAGATCTCTCTGCATGCATTTGAAGATCTGAACACAGAAATAATTCTTCAACTTGTTGTTAAGTCGTATACAGTATATTATTAATCAAGATCCTGTTAAGCATGTCAGCTAAAAAAGTAATAATTTATTTTGCAGGACACAGAGGGGATACGTAATCTTGTCATGACAGTTTTATAATAGTTAAAAAGAAGATCTTCTACTGTAAGGGCCCTGCCCCTGCTGTCTTACATAGTATCAAAGATTTATGCACCAAAGCATGTTTTGTAAAAGTTAACAAGGCTGAGCCACGGAGGGGGCTGAAAGAGCACTGCCCATGGAGTCAAGCTTGCCCGAATCAGCAGACTTGACAGGTACTTGAGCAATGCAAAAACAGCACACAGTGGAGCCACCTCCTAGCCTGACAGTCTGTGATGAAGAGAATGGATGGGATACAAAGAATAGTGCTTGTAGTCTATATTTCTGCATTCCAATACCCAGCTTTGATATGCTCATTGATTCATGGTGTCTATAGATGTGCTATGTAAAAATTGGACATTGATTTATTCATAGCATCATCTGCTTATTTTTTTTTCTAGCCGTGTCTATTGACCCCAGACATTTAGGCTGCAATCCTAACCAACTTTCCAGCACTGACATAAGGGCAATGCAACTCTAAGGTAAGGGAACAAACATTGCCTTACCTTGAGGAGGCCTCCATGACTGCCCCCCAACTGCAAGATGCAGCACATGGCCCACTGGCACTGCTATGCCAGTGCTGGAAAATTGGTTAGGAGTGCGCCCTTAAATATATATCTGTGGGCGCAATCCTAACCCCTGATGTCAGTGCTTTCCAGCACTGACATAAGGGCAATGCAGCTCCGAGGTAAGGGAACAAACATTCCCTTATTATCAGGAAGCCTCCGTGAGTGACACCCAACTGCAGGATGCAGCACATGTCCCATTGGCACCGCTATGCCAGAACTGGAAAGCACTGACATAAGGGGTTAGGATTGCACCCTGTATCTATCATCACATGGGGCTGTGTGCAGCTTAGGGGATCAGCCATAGTTCAGAGAAGAAGCACATGTGACTGTATGCAAAAGGTCAATCTCTGTATGCAAAAGGTCAATCTCAAATTTTCCCAGCTAGGGCTGGGAAAGAACCCTCTCTGGAATCCCAATGAACTGCAATGGGTCGGCATGGGCAATGTGGAGCTAGATAGACCAATGCTTCCCAAACTGTGAGTTGGGAGCCAACTTTTGGTGGGTCCTGAAGAGCCTCCAATGAAAAACAGAGTGATGGAAAGATCAGATAACTAATTGCCTCAAGCCCTGAGGCTGTTCAAAAATCAGATAGCTGCTAACTGCTCTGCGAAGAGCTGAGTTCCTGCAATTTGTAAGCTTGTGTAAATATAGGGAGATAAATGTTTAAGAGCCCAATCCTGAGCTCGGCGCAGCGGCTTCATGCCACTGCGCACTGTCACAAACATGCCGTAAGGCACGCCTGCGAGTCCTACTGCTGGGCTACCGCCCGTGCTAACCCAGCCCTGGCTGGTGCTGGGCTAGTGCCAGGCTAGCGATGGGTGGGCGTCTGGCCTCCACTGCTTGGCGGTCTCAAGACCGCTGAGCCATGGCATAGTACGCAAGGGCAGGGAGGGGGTGGAGAGGATGCGTTCTGGGAAGGGAGGAGGGGGGAAACTTTTCCCCTTACCCCAGGTAAGGGCTGCTGGTGCCTATGGGTCTCTTTGGACTTGCGCGACCTCCTGAGGCTTGAAGCCGCTCCATTCTCCCCAAGAACGGGGGTTGGGATACAGCATAATGCCAGATCCCAGCCCTGCCTCCCGCTCCCTGCCCGCCCCCGGGCCGTCCATTGCCCTTCCTCCCCCCACCCAGGAATGCCTTCCTCCCTCCTGCTCCCCGACCCCCCCCCATGCCTACCTTTTTTGCTTACATCAGCCCTGTGGGGCCAACGCAAACACTGGAGGGGAAACTGGTGCAGAGGCGTCTGTCAGTCTCCGCAGGCTGGCGCTTCTCAGAACACCAGCCTGGCTTCCCCTCAAGGAGGCGCAAATGTGCTTTACAGCACGTTTGCGACCCTCCCTGGTCAGCCGATGGGACTTGGTCCGGCCCAAGTCAGAGTTAGGATTGTGCCCTATGTCTATCCCATTTTATACCTGTAGCAACCCTATGAGGTAGGATAGAAGATGGGGGGGGTGGGGGAGAGAGCTAAAGGGGAGGAAAGGAGGGCCTGATGAGGCAGGGATTTCAACCTAGATCTTCATGGTCAAAATCTGACCCCTCTGCTCACTGCACCATATTGGCTCAGAAAAGTAGCAACCAAAGCAGTTGCCTTACCACTTGGATGGCACTGTGCCTGTGGCAACATTTGCAGGTTATTTCAACATCTTTAAGCTGCACTCCATTTGAAAAACGCCCACAATCAAAAACAATATCACCACAAATGCAGTCAAACAGCATGTTAAGATCCACAGAACGCAAACGGAAGCTCAGCAGAGGGGTACAAACCGACAGAACCGGTTGTCCTTTGCATGCGGAGGAATCAAACACTGGTGAACATTTCCACTCTGTGGGGGAAAAAAAGCACTATGCAAAATGCTTATGAGTTTGTATGCCCAATGATAATAATCACTCTCACATAATACCAGAACCAGGGGACATCCACTAAAATTGAGTGTTGGGCGGGTTAGGACAGACAAAAGAAAATATTTCTTTACTCAGCGTGTGGTCGGTCTGTGGAATTCCTTGCCACAGGATGTGGTGCTGGCGTCTAGCCTAGACGCCTTTAAAAGGGGATTGGATGAGTTTCTGGAGGAAAAATCCATTATGGGGTACAAGCCATGATGTGTATGCGCAACCTCCTGATTTTACGAATGGGTTAAGTCAGAATGCCAGATGTAGGGGAGAGCACCAGGATGAGGTCTCTTGTTATCTGGTGTGCTCCCTGGGGCATTTGGTGGGCCGCTGTGAGATACAGGAAGCTGGACTAGATGGGCCTATGGCCTGATCCAGTGGGGCTGTTCTTATGTTCTTATGTAATGATCATAAAGAGCCTTTGATGCTGTTAAATGCCCAATACTCTTTCACGAGTATGTTGCAACCAGCTCTCAAAGATGATAATGAGGGGGGGATGATGAATCAGGGGTGCAGGAGCAAACATGTTGCTTCTGCAAAATGAATATGTGCCCTTTGCAGACATGTTTTGCCTGTCTTGGGACATGACTAACTGCAGCTTCTCTGTTTGTGCGCCTGTCACCAACTCAGCATTTACAGTTCACGGGAATAGCAATGAAGAGTTACGGCAACTGTTGGCTGTACTTGCCACTTACAAAAAGCACATACCGTATATCTTTGCGCATCTTTCTGGCTCCACGGTGTCTGGCAGTGTGCAGTGTATCTTTCTAATTGGCTTCCACCAGTATTTCACCTTGTTTTGCGTCCCTCTAAGGAGGAAGTTTGTTTCCAGTTCGTTTGGTTTCAGACCTAATTTATGGTATATTCATCGTAAACAGGGCACAACACATCTCAGCTGAAGCAGTTAATGGAAATAGTGCAGGAGCGAAGCTGAAGCAACAGATAATGTGGCATGGGGCCACCTCTCTGAAAACATAGATCAGTGAGCGGAAGATAAGCTTCCCTGCCTTGTTTAAGCCTGACAGTGAGAAGATATCTGGGTAAGCATCTTTAGTACCAAAGAAGATTCAGGCTGGGTAGGACTGTTGGGAACATATTTTGTTCAGGATGTCAAGATATTGATGCAGTTAGAGAGAACCCACATGGAATAACTCAGGATGTGGTTCTGGCTCTAAGCTTTAGCTGAGATGTAGTGAGGAAAAAAATGGCATATCATCACATAAAGCAGATATGCAAAATGCTGACATTTCCTGTCTTTTGAAAATTTAAACTCTTCATACACATAGAATGTTCACCTCATACACTCCTGGTTGGCAACCTTCAGTCTCGAAAGACTATGGTATAAGCCTACAGCACCCGGTATTCCCAGGCAGTCTCCCATCCAAGTACTAACCAGGCCTGACCCTGCTTAGCTTCCGAGATCAGACAAGATCAGGCATCTGCAGGGTAACAGTTCCTGATTTGGATGACATGTCCAACCAGCTCTACATTCTGCACGGTTAGGGGCAGGGTGACCTGATACAATGGAGGACAGTGTGCCTATACCTTTAACCCAGCCATTTTCAACCACTGTGCCATGGTACACTGATGTGCCGCAGGTGGTCCACAAGTGTGCCACAGGAATTTGGGGAAAGGTCATTTGTTAGTAGGGCCAATGGGAGATGTGAGTCTTCCCCCCCCCCCCACAATGGCAGCATGGTGTGCCTTGTCAATTGTCAAATACCTGGTGGTGTGCCTTGACCATTTTAGTGCCTTGTCAGTGTGCCCTGAGATAGTAAAGGTTGAAAATCACTGCTTTAACCATTGTATAGAACAGAGAATTTTTAAGCCCTTCCATGTTGAGCTGCATCGGCTAAAATTCCCTCTTCTACACAGTGGTTAAAGGTAAAGGCACTTTGTCCTCCATTGTATCTGGTCACCCTGGTAAGTGGGCAAATACATCCAACTCACTCTCCCGGTCCCAATTTGTGTAATCATGTGGCAGTTGGATTGTCTAAACTGCCCCCCTTCACATGTTTAAATGCCTCACATGATTTAAATGCTATATTAAGGTAGCATATTAATTGAGTGTGAGGGAACATTTTATATGCATCCTTCGCACCCCCATGCAATTACGTGAACTGTAATAGTGCATTAGGAAGGGGAGTGAGATATGCACACGTTCATTCCTAATCATGTGATTGGGAAATATCCTGTCTGAAGCAGCAACTATAGGCTGATAGGAATGTTCATGGGATAGGAATGAACTATGGGTGAATGTTCTATGGGTGTGTGGAGTTTTGATTTTTCAAAAGGCAGAGAAGTTTCACTAATTGCATCTTGGCAGTCTGGAAACCAGAATAGTGACCAATATGGTAACTGGCCCTGTTTTGGCTGGGAACAGTGATAATGACTTAGGGCGCAATCCTACCCTACCCTGGAACAGGCAAGCCAAGAGGCCAACTTCTCCCCTTACCCTGGGTAAGGTGCCCTTGCCCCAATGGGTCTCCTGGACTTGCGCCACCTCCTGAGGTGGCACAAGTCCAAGGAGACTGGAGCAGCTTGAAGCCGCTCTGATCTCTCTGGGAACGGGAGTTGCCGGATAACTGCCGGATCCCAGCCCCACCTTCCGCTGCCCACCCACCCACCTGCCCCTAGGACCAACCACTGCCCGCCCTTCCCCTGCCCAGGAACGCCACCCTGCCGCCTCCTCCCCACCCACCCCAAGGCTTGTGTCAGCCCAGCTGGGCTGACACAAGCCTCAGTGAGGAAGCCGGCATGAGGCTTTGTGTCAGCCTCTGCAGACTGGCGCTCTTCTGAGTGCTGGCCTGGCTTCCTCCCGAGGAGGTGCAAACGTGCCTTCTGGTTTATTTGTGGTTTATTTATTTTATTTATGGTTTATAAATGAATATGGTGTAATTCAATTATCATGTCTCTTCCATCCTATTTAGGAACTTTGATATTTTAAGCAAGATACAAGAAAAAAAAAGGGCATTTGTGTGTTACGAACATACTTGCTGCCACCAATGATTTTTGGAACAGCGGTCACTATGGCCAAGCACCACTACAGGAAATATATGTCCAGAGGTGTCTACATTAACTGTACCAAGTATAGGGCTTTAATCCATCCAATCATGATTTCACTTAAAATCTGCTCTAAGACACTAGACAATAACTGCAGCAGCAACAGCGGTAATACATTTTAAACACTGGGCCTAATTGTTAATTTAAAAAATATATTATTCCCCCTGCACTTGCCAGCCATGTTATACAGCTGCAAACGTTGAAGCCGTTAACATATGGTGAAATTAGAGCCGGCTAACACCTTTTGATTATTAAACCCTCAGGAAAACCCTTGGGCTTGTAAAGAATGTTTTAATGTAGCAATTACAGTATGGAAGGGATGCTGACAAAGAGACTGAAGAGCGAATCTGAGGATGACATTAATTCTAAACTTTAGCCATGTGCTGTGAAAGCTTTCTGGCCTGCATCAGACATTGCTTTTGGAAGAAGTATGGTGGGCTGCTTACTAAAAGACTAAGGGCGCAATCCTAACTTGTGCTGGAACAGGCAAGCCAGGAGGCTTGCACTGTATCCAGCACAGGACTGTGGCCAGAAGTGGCTTAGCCAGAGGCAAGGGGAAAGTTTTCCCTTCCCCCTGGGTAAGGGCTGCTGGCGCCTATGGGTCTCCTCGGCCACCTTCTGAGGTGGCGCAAGTCCGACTAGAGTGGAGCAGCTTGAAGCTGCTCCAAACTCCCCAGGAACGGGGGTTCCCTGCCTCCTGCTCTTCCACGTCACTAGTTAAGATGAATCACAGGTATTGTTCTGGAGAGCACAGTGAGCAATTTATGACTGGAAGAATTTAGCTAAGATTAAAATTAAAAGAAGAAGCTAACAAGGGTCATCATTTTACTTTGGGTGGGAAAGTGCAAGGAAGGTCTCTTGTTTTTTTGTTTTTTTTGAGGGTGCAGGAAATCATATATCATCATATATCGTTAAAACTAATAAATCATTACATATTTTAATCAATTTCCTCTTCTAAATTTATCTCTTAATATCATTTTTCATTCATCTATCATATCATATCTAATTATATATATAATACAATCATCTAAATGCCCTATCATATATTTCTAAAACTTCATTTTCAACCAAGCATAAAAAGGTTTCCATTGCTCAATTTGTGTCGGTTTTTGCTGGTGATCCAAAACCACAATCATTATTTTCTCTTTCTCTCCTTCCTCACTCTCCCTGGAACATATCTCAAAATTTTAACTTTACTGTCATCCGCTATCCATTCCTTTTCCTGTGAGGCCTTCAGTAATTTATCTCTGTAAAAGGTCCTGATGAATTTCACATAAGTTTCTCTTGGTAATCTGTGTTTTCTCAGATAAAAAGTGCTCACTCTTCTCACTGGATCCAGTTCTTTAAATATCTCCTCCAATGATGTATCAATCCCTTCTCATATTAATCTGGCAATCCGTCGTGATGTATCTTCTCCTTTCTCTTCTGGTATATTTTGTATCCTCACCACTCAAGCTGCACTATCCATTTGAATTTCCATTAACGTTGTCTCTGCATTATGCTGATTTTCTTCTGTCTCCAATATTTTATCTTGATCTTTTCTTATAAGTTCATCTAATTGTTTAGTTAAAGCATCCACGCTGGCTTAGGTCTGTACAGATTGGTTTATTTGTTGCTGTACCATTGCCAACAGTTTTTCCATATTATCTTGCATAGTCTGTTTCCAGTCTTTCCCTTTTGATTCCTTTTGTATTAATTTTCCAAGTCCCATCTCCAACGCTGGCAAGCTTCGGACTTTCGCTGTTTTAGCCGCCATCTTTGTTAATGTTCTTTAAGACCACTAGATGTCCTCAGTGTATTATCTTCCTTGCTCCACTTATAAACACAAATCCAGTTCTTGCAATGTCTTTTTACATCCACTAGATGTCACTGGTACACTGTTCTTGTTTTATTTTTGTTTCTTATCTACTGTGTTTATACTTGTAGCCTTGGCAACCGCATTCCTCAATCCGCAGGAACGTCAAAACATCCAGCTGCACTCCCAAACGATAGTAGCAAACCAAGGCGATAAACACTCCAATGCACAAACTTTATCCAAGGACAGTTAATTTATAATCCACTGAAATTCAAAGTTGTAAAGTTATAATTATATTTTCAGATAACCATAACAAACTTGGTAAATCTCTTCTACGATTTCTCCTCACACCGATAAACAGCTGGGGGGGAATCTCCCCCCTCCTCTTCTTCTCACCAAATCAGGCAATCAAATTACTCAGTTCACACCAGGCATACACAAATGAAGTAACACTTACTTAAGTCTTTCCATGTCTTTCCCTGCAGGGGCCTTCAGCTTGATTCAAAATGAATTCTTCACCATTGCTGCCAAGACGGCGGAATCTCCTGGGAAAGCCCCTCCTTTTATCTCCTCAGGAATCGTGCCATCACATGGAGGAGTTTGTCTCTCCTGACAAACAATCCTTGGATCTCTTCAGATCTGCAGTTTTTGGGGGAAAACAGAGTGCCTTTCAAGAGCCCAAGAAAGGCATGTCTGCTCAGTGCTGGCTGGCCCTTCCCCCTCAGGGAGGTCTCTTGTTGTCTTGCATGCTCCCTGAGGCATTTGGTGGGCCTCTGTGAGACACAGGAAGCTGGCCTAGATGGGCCTATGGACTGATCCAGTGGGGCTCTTCTTATGCTCTTAAGTTACCGCAAGTTTCAAACAAAGGGCTACTCATGGATCTACTCAAAATTAAATTGCAAAAGAGAAGATTTCACTTGATGTGGCACTTTTTTATAATAAAATAAGAGGTGCTTTTGGAAGCCCCATACATGTGATGCACTCTTTAAATGGTGCTCCTGAAACTTACATATATGTAAGCCAGGGACTCTCAAAGTGTGCATCACAGGTGTCATGGCACACTCACAGGTGTGGCATGGGATATCCCTGGGGGCCCCTCCTACCTGTTCCCCCAAGTCTGCCATCTTGGATCTTACAAAATTTCCTGAGATCCAAGATGGCTGTGCCCAATCTTTAAAAATCTTTACTTTCCTCCCTGTGGGCCACCTGGCCTCCAATGGGTCATCTCAGACCCACACCAGTTATTTAGCTGGCATAAATCTAAGGATAGTCAAGAGGTGTGTTGGACCAGGAAAAGGGGGTAGAATATCATTGGCTGCCACTGCCACCAAGATCCACCCCTCCTGTCCCCAAATCACCCTGGCCAGGTCCCTGCTCCCAAACTACCCACGATCCTCTCCCAAACCACCCCTGCCGCTGACCTGCTCCAGCATGGGTTCAGCAGCCAGCTTCTTCCAGCGTAGGGCTTCCCTGCTTCCACACAGTGAGCTGCCCACTGTCAGAGTGGTTTGAGCAACTGCAGCCATGGCCTTACATTGATGGATCACAAAATCTGTCAGCATAAGGCCACCATAAGATTGGGCCAGAAGGCTACAATCCTATATGCACTTACCTGGTTGTAAACCCCATCAAACACTATATGGTAAGTTTTACTTCTGAGTAGACATGCATAGGGTTGTGCTATAATAGTGGCTCTTCTAGGTTTTGGTCCTGGATCTTTCTCATACCAGCTCTAGCTGGAGATACAGGAAGCCACTGTGAGATACAGTAAGCTGGACTAGATGGGCCTATGACCTGATCCAGCTAGCTGTTCTTATGTTCTTATGTTATGTTCTTATGTAGAGGAACAAAACTTATAGTTTCCCAAATAAAAGATCAAAAGCAGTGGTCCTCAAACTGGTGGGTTGTGACCCACCAGCCTGAGAACCACTGCCCCTTTCCCTTTAAGAGGTGGGGTCAAGGTGAAAGCAGTGATGCAATCCCCAGGATTACGCCACTGCAGGGAAGAGGGGGCTTTTAAAAAGCTTACCTCCTGCCAGGGTCCATGGGGTGCGGGGAACCCTGCAGCTTGTAGAAAGTGAAAAAATCCGGCAAGTGGATAGTGATCTCTCACATTCTACAAGCTGAGGGGAGCCCTGCTCAGCATTCTGCAGGGCTCCTCACACCCCTGAACCCTGGCAGGAGGTAAGTTATGTTTTTAAAAAGCCCACCTGCCCCTGCAGCGGCACAATCCTGGGGATCGTGTCGCTGCCAATTTCTTTGGGAGTTTTACTTCTGAGAAGTTTGCGTACCACTGATCTAAAGACATTCTTCTTTTTTGAAATGAAAGGATTGGACTATTTCTGAGGATGTCAGATCCCTGCAAGACATCTGAATGGCTACAGTCCAGCCCCAGAACAATGTACACCAAACAGAAGTCTAGCTGGGTGACACGGTCAAGGGACTAAAGAAGGTCAGCCATGCCATCCTTCACCAATACACTTCTGATGCCCTCTACATCATCTTCTGCCAGCAATGCCCTGCTGCTGCTTCCACAGAGCAAACAGATTCGTCTCTGTTCAGGAGGATAAATAGGCACAAACTGGGCAATAAAAATAGAAACACGGAGAAAATCTGTGGGGACTATTTCAAACCTACTAGGACATTTTGTAGCAGACCTTAAAATTGCCACACTCCGGGGGGGGGGGGGAGAGAATACCAATGCACATTATTTCAAAGGCAGACTTCTGAGTGAAACGGTTATATTTTATTTCATTAGCAAATTATTACCTGGAATTTGATTGCTGCGTACCTTGAGAATGCCTAGCTTACTACAGAAAGGTGTCACATTTATACCTATGTAGGTGCTTGTTAGCTTATATAATTTATATCTTGCCATTCTAAATTCAAGTATACTTTATTTATGCTGCACTTGGTCTCAATAGCATGGCTGCAGGGAGGGCCCAGCACTAAGTTTTGCAGGATGCCTCCATGAGCCGTGCAAGCTGCCCCTCCCCCTCGCCATTGAAGCCATTCTGGCAGGAAGAGCAAAGTCGACGCCTCTGCTTTGCTCTTGCAGCTGGGAATGGCTCAAACGGTGAGGGGGAGGGGCAGCTTGCACACGCATTGAGGCACCCTGCAAAACTTAGTGCTGGGCCCCTCCCCGTGTAGCTGCACAACCGCTTGGCCTTTCTATGTGTATCAGTCACCTGTTGCTGTCAGCCACATGTGGGTCACACACAAATTGAGTCTTGGATTGATTTGAGTGAATTCCGTGTTGACTTGCACTCCGCACTGTGCTATAAAACACCTATTGCTGTCTTGCATTGCTGGCCTCTGTACTGAAAAAGGTGGATCTGGACCACAAAAACCTGTGCCACATAAGCACTGATCATCAAGTTACAGCAACTCTCCTCCTTCACAGGTCTTCTGCTTCTGCTACCACATTTCAGAACAGTGCTCTCCTACTGTTGGTCCATTACGCCATGCAAAACAGTGCTGCGGTCCTCCTAACGCTTCTTAGTGGTGGAGAGAAATCAGCCAATTGATTTTCAGCAAGGCATTTAATTTTGTTGTGCCCTCCTCCCTGGCTCTGCAGGCCCCAGCTTGCTCCAGGCCCATGCGGCTTTCTTTCTTCCTTTCACTTTTCATTCCTGCTTCCCTCCTCCCTTAGTGAGGAGCATAACCAAATAGCCTGCTTTTATTAAGTACAAGCCATTCTTGAGAAGGCTTAAAGAGCTGCTTTCTTAAATTGGGTGACTGACTAGGGCAGTATTTGAAAATCCACAGTGCAGAGGCTTTCGTCAATAGGAATGTTGACACACCTGTACAATTTGATAGTCTCACTTTTGTAGTTTCAAGATCCATCAGTAGAGATAACAATGTAATGCACAAAAAATCAGCCTGCTTTATACCTTTAAGGTTACTCTCATGCATTTTTCCCCCCAACTGGAACTCTTTTTTTCCTCTCTTTTTTCATTTTTTTCAGCAAAGAATTTCAGCCTTTTCAGTGGACATAACCATTCAGCAGAGCCTTTTAATTCAGAAATCTTTTATTCACTTGCACATGGGTACTCAATTACCATATGGATGACAATGTTGTAGTAAGAAAATCTTTTTCTCAGCATTCAGTACATAATCTTGCCTTTCTGTGTCAATTTTCACAGCGTGATGCGTCTCAAATAATGGAAACGTGACTTAATTTTCACTCTGTCCTTGAACAGTGTTCAGTAAGTCCTTTTGATTGAAATATACTTGCTTGGGTTCCTGCTGAAATGAAGGCTGTGCCCCTTGGTATAAAGTGTTGCTGAATTATAAAATTAAATGTTTGTTGTTCTCATTTTTAACTATGTATCTGTAACATAAAATAAACAACATTGAAATAAACTAAATAATACAATAAACTACATCAAGCAATTCTTTTTGCTGTTAGGGTTGGGATAGAGTTATTTACTAAAGATATAATGAAAGCACAGGATCTGTATCCTCCATGATATGACTGAAGAAAGAAAGAAAGAAAGAAAGAAAGAAAGAAAGAAAGAAAGAAAGAAAGAAAGCTTTCTGTCTGCCAGAGGCAACAGCTGCTGCCCTGGGTGTAAGATAGATCATTTGCTTTGTTTTGCTTTGTTTTAATGTTTTAATATTTTAGTCAGTAGTGTTTAATGTTAGAATTAATGTCTAAGGGCACAATCCTAACCAGTTCTAAGTAAGTCCTATTTTGTTCAATGGGGCTTACTCAGGAAAGTGTGGTTAAGACTTCAGCCTTACAGCCCAATCCTATCCACACTTTCCTGGAAGTAAGCTCCACTGACTCTAATGGGACTTACTTCTGAGTAGACATGCTTAGGATTGGGCTGTTGGTGTCAGTGATGGCGGGGTTGGTGTGGGCAGTGCTGAGGTGGCTGGAACATCAAAGGGAGCCCTGGTGGGCACCTGGGAGGTTGCAGGAAGGAGTCCTCTGCATTCTCGCAATGGGGCCCCAAGCAATAGCAGCCTCGTATGGGGGAGGAGGTTCCTTCAACCTTTTCCATCCTCCCTGGTAGCAGCTTCCACTTAGCCTTCACTGGCTCCCCAGCTGTTGTTGTGCTGGGCACCCTTGGCTCCACTCCCCCTCCTCATCGGCTTGCACTGGCCTTGTGTAGGGAGGCTCCTCCAGCAGGTCCCTCTCCTTCCTGTCTACCTGGCCACCTAAACCCTCCCTCCCTTCCCTAGCCATCCAGGAACTTGTTCTAGCTGTGCCTTGCCCTGCTCTGGGGCTGCCGGCAGCCAAGGTTGCTCCCAGGAGTGTCACTGCACAGCTCACTTAAAGACTGCTGAGGAAGGGCCAAGGCTCCCAATGCTGGCGCTGGTTTTTGCCCCAGAAACCCCCACAGCAACTCTGCCGTTGTCACTACTGAGCCACAGCCACCTGGGTCCCTGGCAGTATCCACTGCTGGTGCCTCCGTCATGGTGGCTGGTGATATTGGGCGGGAGAATCCAGGATCCTGGTGCTGCTGGACACTGCGGTGAGTGAGCATCTTGGGCAGAGACAGACTGACTGACTGACAGACTGAGCAATCTCATTGTGGCAAAAATATTATGAAAAGCCACCTGCCAAAGGAACAGGCACAGAAGATGTAAAAGTAGTTCAAGTGATGCTTTTCCCATCCTGCCCCCCCCCCCATGCTTTTTGGACTTACTCATAGGTAACATTGTTCATGGTATGATTGCTACCTAGCCTAGCAGGCAAATGATTTAGGTTTATTTTACTATGTATGCCACTTTGTGAACTCAATATATAAATCATCATCATCATCATCATCATCATCATCACCATCACCATCACCACCACCACATAAGAAGAGCCCTGCTGGATCAGGCTGAGGGCCCATCTAGTCCAGCTTCCAGTATCTCACAGCAACCCACCAGATGTCTTCAGGGAGCACATGAACAACAAGATGCTTGCATCTCACTGCCCCTCCCCTGCGGATTGCTCACTGGTGTCTTTATGCTTCCCCAAGCATGGTGGGGGGCAATTTAGTTCAAGAAAATGATGTGGAGCAAAAGTGTTAATCCTCCCTCCCGCAGTCTTGTGGCATTGACCCAAGTCATGGCTGCTATAACCTTATAAGAAACCAGATTCGATCCAACTTATGAATCTCATGTGTCACAGCTAGTTTGGCCCCAAGACAAATATGAGTCCTGATGGCTCAAGAAAGAAATTACGTCCTCATGAATTCCATTCCTGGCAACCATCACTCTCTAGAAACAAAAAGTCTTGATAGAGTCTCACTCTCTCTGCCTTCCTCGGAGCAGCCTGGGGGGCATATCCTTTGAAAGTGTCCCCTTCCATTCCCTGTCTCTATCGTCTCTAGAGAGCTCACACTGTAAGAATGTCTAAAAGCTCAATCCTGAGCTCCTGAGGCGCGCGGCTGTGTTGGCACCGAAAACGGCTGCCACCACATCCTGCGCACCCAAGACAGCCGTGGGCGGCACCTCTGGAGAAGGGACTTTTGTCCCCTTCCCCTGGGTAAAGGGAGAAGCTCTGCAATGGGTGAGGTAAAAAGCGATGAGATGAAAGCCTTTGTGTCAGGTGCTGAGCCTGGTGTGGAGGCTTTGGATCTGGTGGAGCAAAGCTCCACTGGTCCTCCCTCCCTCCCTGCTCCCTCCCCCTGGCATGCTTCCCACCTCCCCATCATGCCTCCCCCCAGCCTTCTCCCCGCTCTCTGCCTGCTTCCCCCTTTCCTGCACACCTAGGTCCACCTCCTAGACTGTTCTCCTCTTCAATATGGAAGTGGGATTCTCCCATTGTTGATTATGCCAGTAACAAGAGCTCAGTTCATGAACTGAGCTCTGCCTGCCGTAGCTCACAGAACAATGACTGTGCACATTGCAACAATTGGCTGTCATTCACTGCAGAGCTAAGCTAAATGCACTGGGCCCCATTCATATTAGTGCTGGGTTTTGCAATGAGTTCTCAGGTTTGTGCCTGGTTCTTACATTGGTGAATGGTGATTATCATGCTGTAGCTTGCGAGGCGATGCAACCAGCCGTGAATGAATGGCCCTGATTCATCTCAGGGTAAGCCTTCAGGATTTTAGGCATAATTGAGGAACTATCAGAGGGAGGGGCAGCCAAAACATATACCTTTCACAGGATGCTCTCCTGAAAATGTTCTCACCATTTCTTACCACATGATCCTTGTAGAAATATGCCTTATTGCAAAAAGTGGGTAGCTTTTTCTTTTCTTCTTTTCATTGGGCGTGTATTCATTCAGTCAGTCATTCATTATTAAAAAAAATATCCTTGATGAAGCAACTCAACACTATGCCATGTGATGCTGTTCTAGCTGCAGGCATTGCATGACAGGAGGGGGAAGGGTGTGCTGTCACCCATGGAAAATGGCTATTAAGCAAAGGTGTCATTTTATACACACTGTGGCAGTTTAAAGAATCACAGAATGATAAAGGTTACATCAAGGTCAGTTTCTATCTTGGGAAAGACATAACATAGCTTGGAAAACACCCCTTGATGGATATTTTCATTTTTTTTTTTTTAAATGTAAACTCTACTCACAAAAATTCCACAATCATAAGGAACTGCCTTTAACTTGAGTTACACCAGTCAGAGCTCTTCCAAACACCTTGGCAACTAAAACCCCATGTCAAATATTTCTTTTGAATGAACAAAACAATTTTTCAGATAAGTACTCAAAATATATGGCTGTATTCTTCCATGTATACTTTTCAAAACATGGTTCTGTTTTGTAGTAGTAATTGTTTGCTCTAAGATGACATCCTGGCAACTGTTTTGTTCACGTGAGCTGCTACTGATCACTGGCAGACTCCCCCCCCCCCGCTCTTGGGGCAAAGGTGTGCAATGCTTCCCCTGTGAGATGCTGCCCCCCGCATGATGCCACCCCTTACCTATTCAGTGTGTCGGAGCCTTGTGCAACCTCTAAACCGAATGGGGAAGCACTCTGAGGCTTCTCCCCGGACTAAAGCTGCACTTCTGGAGAACCAGTTTCCGACCTCAGTAAGGCTTCCCGCGCAGTCGTACCATCAGGCAGACTCAGTGCCCAGGGCATTTGCCCCGTTTGCCCAGTGCTAGGGCCACTGCTGCTACTGATTGCTGCATGATGTAATATACACCCCACTTCATGATCTACCTAATTAGGCCTCCTGTATCATAAGAGGCTAATAATTTGGGGCCAAGCTATACATGACAGAGGCTGTTCTGTATTTTTAAATGTGTATGTGCCCCATAATGTGTAAAGCAAGTATTGTTTATGGGCAGCCCTGCGGCTGTTGGAGGTCTTTTCGGGGCAAGGGGACTTTTCTCCACTTGTCCTTGTCCACCAGCAGCTGCTATGGGTCAACTTGGACATGCACTAGCAATGTCACAGGTGTAGGTTCAAGTTGATCCCTACAGGCAGATCAGGCCTGGGAAGGGGGTTACAATTTGGTGTATGCCACTACTGCTAAACCTGTCACCTCCTGGGCATGATCTGCCTACCCTCCCCCATCGTCCCCTACCCATTCTGCACCCATGCTAGGTTCGCCTGCTCCAATGAGGCTCCATCATTCCACTAGCAAGCACATTTTCCGCCAGTGTGCCCACTCCCTGCGCTGCTGCAAAGCATTTTATGGGGCTTTGGGGGCAGCCAGCACCAGTGGAACACAGCTCCAGCAGAACAATTTCAAATTGCTTTCAACAGAATTGGCCCATCAGGTTTGTACCACTCAATCACAATATCATGCAAAATATCAATTGGTCTGATTTTGCTAGAACTCTTTGTTTTAGGCCCACCTCACCCCAGCAGTGTCTTTTCTAGTGGCTGTCTGCTGGTGTTGCATCTTTTTAGATTGTGAGCCCTTTTGGGACAGAGAGCCATTAGATATTTGATTTTCTCTGTAAACCGCTTTGTGAACTTTTTGTTGAAAAGCGGTATATAAATACTGTTGTTGTTGTTGTTGTTTTGAACATTAAGAATAAATTATGTCATCTCTCTTCACTCCAGACAAATTAAATGAAAAAGCATTATAGGTCCACATTCTGCACAAGAGCCAGAATGCCGAATGATACTGAGACTGTGATTGCTTTTCTAGCAGAGGCAGTAGCAACAGATCTTCCTGATGCCTCTAGACACGACAAGTGCTGCATCCCACAACAGCAGTAGGGTAATAGAAGTGCTGTGATGAATTGATGTGTTCATTAGTCTACAATTTAAGAATCAATGGACAAGGCTTCATAATAGACCCGAGCTCACTGAAGCCAAGTTTCAGACTTTAATTGCAGCAGGAGCTCAGTGTCGACATTTATTTTCTTAAATGCTTCCCCGGAACAAAGAAAACAATCAAACAGATTGAGAGGCTGAAGCATAATTTGGTCGTTCGGCATGTGTGTTTTTTGCAGGGAAAGAGTGAGTAACTTAACTGGCAAGTCACTTGGAACAGCTTGTCTGTATTTACTACAGGGTTTGGGATGGTTCAGATGAAAGATTTTCACTTTATCCTGCCAGGCTGTCCTAATGAACATGCAATGCTCAATCTGCTGTGGTCATAATGGGTGGAAGATGAATCATTATGGGCATGCCACTGTGAAGCTATGGGTGCATTATGTACATGAAGTCCTTGAAAGTCACAGTGGCTTCAATTGTGTGTTGGATCCACTGTAGTTTTGCTAAGCCAGCATTCAAGGGCAGGCTGGGCGGTCTCTGTAACCCATATTTGTGTTCAATTTAATTTTAAATTCAGGTTCATTTGCAATAAATACCATCTCCCTTTTGGCCCTCTAGGGACTTTTGTGGAAGCTCTAGAGCACGGGGGTCAAACTCATTTCATACAACAGGCCAAATAGCATTCATGATGCCTGCTGAGGGCAAGAACAGTGATTTCATTAGGCAGGAAGTGATGTCATTAAGCAAGTCATGACAAGAAATAAGCACTTTTTTCTCACTTAGGAACTCATTGGCTGCAAATGACAGAGAAGAAAATATGCAAATCTTGATCATATTTCAAGATATGGAAGAGCCCAATTTTCTTGTGGGCTGCCCTTTCAGCAGGAACACCTCAGCACTGCTCAGCAGCTGAGAGCCTGAGGGTTGGATAAAAAGCTTTCATGGGCCGCATCCAGCCTCCAGGCCTTATGTTTGACACTCCTGTTCTAGAGACATTCTGAGCAGTTCTGTCACCCTGTTCACTGGCCACCCAGGCACTTCTTTGTGTGTGAACGTGCCATTCCTTGGAATACGTTTTGCTGCATTTAGGTTGAGTCTGAGATTTTGTGTGTGCAACCGAGCTCTGGGCATGTTGACATCGTGGCCCAGGGCTTGATTGCTATTCTGCAATCCTGAGATTCTCCAGCCATGAGATGATCACTTGGCTGCAGTGAAAAAGTCAGTGTTGTCAATGAACCCTATGCTGTGGAGAGAAAGGGATTCTTCCATGAAATGCCAAATTTTATTTTTTCAAATGAAACACACACTTTCAAATGAAAACACATCTCCAGGTTTGAGTGGCAATCTCATACAAAAACCCCTAAATTCATTCAGAGATGAAAGTTGTTGCTTGTGATAACTGAGCTGGAGAATGAGACATTTGTAACATTATTACCAAAAGGATAGACCCTGCACATGCCTGATCTCGTCTGATCTCGGAAGCTAAGCAGGGTCAGGCCTGGTTAGTACTTGGATGGGAGACCACCTTGGAATACCAGGTGCCGTAGGCTTATACCATAGTCTTTCGAGACTGAAGGTTGCCAACCAACCAGAGAAAACAATGATTGGACTAGAACCTGGTGCCCTGCCTTGTCCATGCGCAGGAACCCTTGAAACAAAAAAGGGCATTAGTGAAGGCCGGAATGGAAGGACCTCAGGAAGCAACTTGCTCCAACAAGGTGCATACTGGAGCTTGACTGAGCCCATGGGCATCCCTAGAGCCCAAACTACCCCCCCCCGGCACTGTCCCTCTAGCTTGACTGAATTAAAGGATCACCTTTTGACCTGGAGCCTTCCACTCCTCTCTCCATCAATTCCCTCTTACTTGTTGCTGGTGTGCAGATACTGTGGGGTTTATGTTGTGGAAGAGGCCAGTCCTTCAAGGGACTCAGACTCAAGAGGTGCTGTCTTGAGGAGCTCCAAATCCAGGATCTCTTGGCTGACAGGTACAGTCTCCAACCCAGTGGCAGGATCCAAGCATAGACCCAGTGCTGATCTTCTGATCTTAGTGCACCCCCACTGAATCAGAATTCAAGCTGCAACTCAAAGTGGGGATTCTGAAAGCACATAGCATAATTTTACTGCTGAAGATGAGCAGGTCTGGCCCTGTAAACTATCTGTAAGGAAGACCCCTGGGTCTTCCTTACAGATATGTCAGCCGCCATATGTCAGCTGCTGAACCATATGTCAGCCACTTTTTCTTCTTGAAGAAAGAGTAGGTATGTCAGTGCAATAAATAAATCACAAAAGTTCATCTTAAATACACAGAAGTTGTATCTTGCACTGCAGTGTTCTTTATTCATGAACCTCTTGCTTACTGAACTCAAGCTCTAGCTGTTTTCCCAGCAAGTGATGCCCCATTGCAGTCAATGAAGTAAAGGCACCCACTCTGCAAGCCTCTGCTTAGCACAGCCTCCACATGGCCCTTTCACTATCACAACGACCCCAAGCATTTTGGGCTCTGAAGAGCACTTGAGGTATGTGGAGATGCTACACTGGTGTCAAAACCTGCTAATGTATCTCTACAGAAACAGAGGGATGGATACAGTCCCTTAAGAAAGGGCTCTAAAAAATGTGCATTCAACGATGCATCCATGCGAGAAACCTCATGCCACTACATAATACAGGATGCAACTTGCAAAAACGTCATGTTAGAAATGGCCTACTGTTAATGGAAGTCCTCTACAATTAGGGACTCTATGACAGTTCAGGGCAGTGTGTAGTGTAGGAATGGGGGATGCTGAGGAAGATAAAAGTTGTATTCAGTGAGCCTTTCCATAACATCCGTCCCATTTCATCTCTTCTCTGGTAATGATGGCCAGAGGCAAGGTCTAATGATAACTCTTTGCTAGTGAGTAGCATACGTGTGTGGAAGTCAGACATGATCAGAGATAAAAATAGGGCTGGTGGTATAAATGTTTTATCTGTTATGAAGCTGCTGGAGAATAATGGCCTTCTTTTGAACAATGTGTGGAAGGGCACAATAAAATATGCATGTCACATAAGCAGAAATGACTGGCTGGGAGAGATAACCAATATACCAACTTCCTCCTCTTCTTTCTAAGGAAATAAAATCCAGAGTTTTGACTCTGCGCGTCCAACTCGGCGGTACTTAAGGGACTGAGAAAGATGCATGTATAGCTTTCAAGAATTTGCAGGGTTATGGGCAAGGAGAATTCACGGGGAGGTATGAGATTAGAAATGGAATGAAAATGGCGTGACAGTCTAGACTCCAGCAGAAAGAGCAAGAAAGGTTTTTCAAAACCAAGGCAGGAGTAGTCTTGAGCCCTGCATGGTTAAGATAGTCTCTCTCTTTTTTCTTTTTCTTTTTCGGAAAAACAAATTATGCTGCACCAGCATGATGGCTTTAATGCTCTCCAAGAGGATAATAAGAGAAGGGGGAAAAAACACCCCCAAGAGACAAAAGAAAATGTTCTCTCAAGGAAATTAAACCAGATTCCACAAATAATAACAATAACCTACACAATGCAGGTAAAACTTCAGACACAAATGAATGAATAGCAAATGACATTAGCGGAGCCTGAAGCAAAGACACCTCCAAAGACAAAAGGAGGGAGAGGGGCTTCACAGCACCCACTGAAACATATTCCCAACAATATGCATACTAATGAACTTGAAACACCACTTAGTTTTGCATCCATTATTCATTGTTTGGCTTTACAGAAAATGCAACATTACAATGAAGCGATTACAGGGAGCATCACTGGCAGTGAGATGATAACAGGGAAAGAACTAGTGGCAGCATCTGTTCTGTCAACCTCCGGTCCCTGTGCATGAAAATTAGCATAGCATCGGCAATTAGAAAAATGGGTTTGGGCAAGGCAAGCCTTCCAAAGAAACACAGGGCAGGCCACCCTTCTCTGAGCGTGGTGTCGCAAATCCTGTATCTTTGTCATTCAAAAAGCCTTGAAAGCAGGACCAGCTTTAAGCCAATTGGATCAATTGTTCCCAATTGGGCGCCACACATAAGGGGGCCCCTCTAGACCCATTTGGTCCATTAACATACACACACTTTTTAAGCACACATTTTGATGGCTTTTCATTCTATCCTAGAGATATTAAGTCTATAATAAATTTTATTTATATCTCTAACATTCTGCAGGCCTTGGCTGGGAACTTGGGGCCCTGCACAAACAATTTCACCAGAGCCCTGCAGCTCCTAAGGCTGGCCCTGGTAGAAATCAGAGAATTGCTTCCTATTGCAAAAAAATGGGTATACTGTATGGGGACAGGAGGTGCTCGAAGAGGAATGGGGAGAGAGGTTCTACAGGGAAAAAGAGAACGAACCCTGTGAAATGCAGGAAAATCACATGTTTTTGCAGTAGTGTAACATAAGAACATAAGAACAGCCCCACTGGATCAGGCCATAGGCCCATCTAGTCCAGCTTCCTGTATCTCACAGCAGCCCACCAAATGCCCCAGGGAGCACACCAGATAACAAGAGACCTCATCCTGGCGCCCTCCCTTGCATCTGGCATTCTGACATAGCCCATTTCTAAAATCAAGAGGTCGCACATAGACATCATGACTTGTAACCCGTAATGGATTTTTCCTCCAGAAACTTGTCCAATCCCCTTTTAAAGGTGTCCAGGCCAGACGCCATCACCACATCCTGTGGGAAGGAGTTCCACAGACCAACCACATGCTGAGTAAAGAAATATTTTCTTTTGTCTGTCCAAACTCTCCCAACACTCAATTTTAGTGGATGTCCCCTAGTTCTGGTGTTATGCGAGAGTGTAAAGAGCATCTGTCTATCCACTCTGTCCATCCCCTGCATAATTTTGTATGTCTCAATCATGTCCCCCCTCAGGCGTCACTTTTCTAGGCTGAAGAGGCCCAAACGCCATAGCCTTTTCTCATAAGGAAGGTGCCCCAGCCCAGTAATCATCTTAGTCGCTCTCTTTTGCACCTCTTCCATTTCCACTATGTCTTTTTTGAGATGTGGCGACCAGAACTGGACACAATACTCCAGGTGTGGCCTTACCATCGATTTGTACAACGGCATTATAATATTAGCCATTTTGTTCTCAATACCTTTCCTAATGATCCCAAGCATAGAATTGGCCTTGTTCACTGCCGCCGCACATTGGGTCAATACTTTCATCGACCTGTCCACCACCACCCCAAGATCCCGCTCCTGATCTGTCACAGACAACTCAGAACCCATCAGCCTATATCTAAAGTTTTGATTTTTTGCCCCAATGTGCATGACTTTACACTTACTGACATTGAAGCGCATCTGCCATTTTAGTTTAGTTATCTGCCATAACTAGATGGTAAGTACTGAAAGCGCCACAATGCACTGTGTAAGTGGCCCCTCCCACTCATTATTGGAGCCATTACAGGCAGTAATGGCAACCAAGGCCAAGGGAAACCAGAAGAAGGCTGCCTTGGGGATAACCCCCTCCCAGAAAAACAGAGAACCACCAAATCCTTGGAGGTTTCCATCAGACTTGGACAGAAGCAAAAGCTGGTTGTCTGGGAATATGAGGCTCTAACACTCCCAAATGGCTGGAGGTCAGGAAGGCGAAACAGTAAAAATGCACCAAGTTTGTTAACAGGCAGTAGAAAGTAACAAGCAATGGACACAAAACATGCAATGATAAAAAGACATGGCTAATCCAACAGAAAAATAAGAAGGGGAGAAGGGGTGATGGCAAAGATTGGCAAACATATTCAAAGCAAAATGAAAACAAACCAGTGACATGAGTTTTCTGGGTACTTTTCCTACCTACATACTCATGCTAGTCCCAGAACTTGGACCTGGCAACCCTACTTAGTTAAGCTGGTGGCAGCTCCCACCAAAGCATCGGGATGCACCTGACATCAGATCAGGGCAAATGCACAAAGAGATGCACCACCTCACTTTTTATCGTCTGTGAACATGAACCCAAATTCACCCATGAGACTGAATACTGGGGGTGGTGTTTCCTGAGTCATTTACTTTCCTACGCTGGGGGATTAAGTGCGCTTCACAGTCCAATGAGTTGGTTCAGCTCCAAGTTCTTGGTTACTGTCAGGTTGGGCAAAAGAAGGAGATCAGCAGCAACAAAGGAGCAATGGTTGCCGCGTCTGGATGACTCAGCAGCTTCCTTGTAATGCTGAACTCTATGCAGTGGTTTCCTCTGGGATAATGAGGTCCAGAATAGGAGAAACATAGATAAAAAATAGGGGGAAATCTGGGTTTTCACCGCTGGGGTTTTAAGGGAAAACATTTCCTTTAAATGGCAAACTTTGTACAATTCAGCGTATTTGTTTCCCAGATCAGCATGGCTGGGGGATTTGTGCTTAACTATCCCTTATTTGACTCTTATTTAGCCAGACATCCTTATCAGGGTATATGTGGAAATGGAAAGAAGCCAGTAATTTAGCATCACCACCCACTGGTGATGTTTGTTCTGTAGTGGAATGCCAAACACTCTAATTGTTCTGTAGTCAGAACAAACACGGACTACGTAAGGAGCAAAATTAAGGGGCAATTCAGCACTAATCCTTCAGCTATGATGACCTGGGAAGCAAATAAATGGGCACAATCTGTAAACAAAAGGATTTAAACAAAAGTTTTAATTCCACAACTATCTAATTGCAGAAAAGCAATTCCTCGGCTGTGCTAAAGGAAACAACCATTTTGTTTCAGTGTTTTGATGCTGTTCTAAGCCATTTGTTTCCCTGGAAGCAACTGCTTCTCGGCCCTTTTCCTTCTTCTTTGCCCTCATTTGCCCACACTGCCCTTATCCCTACTAACTGCAGCAACTCATATGATCTTATTTGTCTGCGACATCATCCCATTTGACATAATGGCATAATGGCCACCACGTTCTGTGGGCTGTTACAGACAATTGGCTTAATCATCATGGCGGCAAATGAAGCCAAGGGCAGCGAGAGCAAAGAGGGAATGAAATGGTGCTGCGGAGAAGTGCATTGCAACAATGCAAATGGTTTTGCAACAAGGGCAGGAAATCGCTGGAGATGAGAAGTGCTTTGCAATCATCATGCAAAAGAATATGATATGAGAGAACATATCATAACACATCATTTGGCTCAGGAACAGACAACACTCAGCTGGACCATGCAGGTGAAATTGTGTCCAAAGGAAGACTTCTGGCGTTTGGACAGCAAGCATAAGGATAGCATGATTGTGTCTGACACTTGTTATGATATAGTTTGGCTATGCTGAACTTTGTCCAGAGTGAACAGTTTATAGACTATGATAAGCATCTGACATCTCCTTCAGCTTCTTTTGCCATAAGGACAGCAGTGCCAGTGTAACCCAGAAAGCCGTCCAATGACACCTTGGGTCTGCTGCCTCTACACAATTTTTTTTTAAAGGATGCTCTTTGCACAGTCTCTTCAGTCACAGTGGCATAGCAAGCATTGGTGTAGCAGGCCAGAGGCCATTCCAGGCCATGCCGGTTGTCCTGCTGCACCTCCCCTGCTGATCTGGAAGTAATTGCAGTGACATGATGACCTCATTTCCCGAATCACTTCCCAAACGCTCAGGAAGTGACCAAGCTGAGAACGACTGTAGAGGCGGGAAGAAAAACCTGCCTGCCCCACAGACATTCTTGGCACGGTCACACACTGCTTAGAGCAAGGCTAGCCAAAGCGGGCAACCTCGCTCCAAGCAGCTCAGCTGCAAGTGAGGGGGAGGGTAGGACTCGGTGGGGGAGGCAGCATTGCCATCCCCCCATGGACCATCGCCCAGGGTCACAGCATCCCTGTGGCACCCCCCCCCAGCTATGCAACTGAGCGTAGAGCTTCCATGTTCCATTTGAAGGGACTGTGCTAATAAGGAGCTTTTTCATTCACGCAGTTCTTGTAAATCGAACTGGAAGTCCTGCACTTCTGTGAAGAAACTGTGCGAGGAACATGGTAAGGGGGTGAGTGGTTCACTTTCTGCTTGCCTTAGTGGGCGGACAGCAAATGAGCACAGGCTGCACCTGTGGCAAGTTGGAGGGCGGGTGGCGGGGCACCCTCTCAACCCCCAGAAATCAGCCTCTGATGCAACTTTCATGAGCTTGCCTAGTGGATGGGCAGTCCCTTCGTAAGGAGTCTATCCAATCTTGATTTATATTTCAGGTCCTGGGAATGCTGTGCAGAAAAGGCTGCCATATATTTCCTTGACTGGCATATCCAGGCTTGTCCACGACCTGCTTCAATTAAATGAGTTAATACTTTTAGTAGCCTTGGTCCGACACTACTTAAAATTTTCCTCAGCTGCAGAAATTTCTTAATTTGTTTAATATAAATATTACAATTGCTCACCATTGAGAACACAACGGATATTTGATGGTCATGCTGGCTTAGGAGACTCCATTTTCTGTTTCATACTTTTGGCCCATGCTGCATTATAACATGGTTATCTTTCAAAATCATCTTAAGCTGGGGCTAAACGTATGAAATTTCTTGAAATAGAAATAAGATAGGGAGGGGGAAAAAAGGATTATCTTTAAAATTACATTTTTTTGCACGCAGGTCTGTGTGTCATAAGTATCAAATGAGGCTCACACTTCATTTCACACTTCTAGACTTGCCTTCCTTACCTAAGACTATGCTCCTGCTTCAGTTCCACAAAGTTGATAAGCAGCTGGAATGACTGACTCAGGGCCCAATCCTATCCAATTTTGCAGCAACTGTGCAGCTGCAATGCAGCCACAAGGTAAGGGAACAAATGTTCCCATACTTTAAGGAGGCCTCTGTGACTGCTGCCCCACCACAAGATGGAGTACGTGCCCCATTGGCACCGCTGCACTGGCCCTTGAAAACTGGATAGGATTGGGCCCTCACTGAGCTGTGCCACCAGCCCACAGAATGTTGTTCCATGTCACCAAATACCTCTTGATTTTGGTCTGTTATAACACCCCAGTTGTGGGTGCCACAAATTGCTGGTGGCTTCCCTGGAAAAGGTGTTATCACTGTGACATTTCACACATCGTACCATAAGATTCTGCTGCCTTACCACGAATTGTTGCCTTGACACGAGCATTTCTGAAACACATAACTAGAAACATTTTCTATATAAGAATTATATTAGATTATATGATGTATATTCAGATGTTGAAAGCACAATATATTGTTATGAGGGTGGGGCAATAAATGGTGGTTAACCAATTCTTTGTTAGGCAAATTACTGGTAGTGGTCCTTAGTGGAAGATATCCAGGAGACTTCTCTGGAAGGTGAAAAGCTCTCCGAGCATGTACAGTATCCTATCTTTATTCCCGAGCAGCTGATGGCAATGGCTGATTGGTGAGCAGGGCTGACCCAAGACCAAGAGGTGATGAAGGCAGGACAAGAGAGCTGCTGCAGGCGCAACTGAAAGTGTGTGGTCTGTTTTGCACAATTGTATGCTCCATACAGCAAGCTAAGCAGGGTCAGGTCTGGTTAGTACTTGGTTTGGAGACCACCTTGGAATACCGGGTGCTGTACCATAGTCTTTCGAGACTGAAGGTTGCCAACCATGCTCCATACATGCTCCATAAACCATGCCACCCAACCATGCTCCATACAATTGGGAACACTGAAAATGCTGCTCCCCCCTCCCATATCTGTGGATGTGCCAGCCTCTGCTCCTCTCACTCCCTGGACTGGAAAAGGGAGAGGGAATGAAGCAGAAGAAGAAGTGTGGAGGAGAGGAGAGTGCTCTAGCAGCCCACTACTTTTCTCTCTTCCGTACTTCCTCTTCTACATCCCTTTTCCAATCCAGGGAGTAGGACGAAAGGAGGCAAGTGGTGGGCTTGAGTGCCCCCATAACCTGCTGTCTGAGGTGGCTGCCTCAGTAAGGCTCATGGATGGGCAAACCCTGTTTGTGAGTGAAGCTGTTTTAGAAGTTTTACAGATTGTAGATTCTGAGGTTCTAACTAATGTGATTTATTGTAGACTTGTGAGAGTGTGCATGTCATTGGCCTCCACCTCATGCTCAATGTGTGTGTTTGTAAATGAAGACAATATTACAAAGACATTGTAAACTCTAGTGCTCTCTTCTCCCAAGGAAGGCAGAAATCAAAACCCGTGGAACTTCTTACCACTTTGGGGCTGGGGGACACAAAACAATATATCAAAAACAAAAAATATATCAATATATCAAAAACAATATATGTTTTGCCCTTAAAATCCTCCTCCTGAAACCAGACACAGGAGCCAACTCTTTCTGGGATTAAGCTTTGAAACCAGTTCTCGTGTTGCTTTAGACAAGAACTTAAGAGCCCTCCTAGATCAGGCCAAAGGCCCATCTTGTCCAGTTTCCTATATCTCACAGTGGCCCACAAGATGCCTCTGAAAGCACTCAAAACAACCTGAGACCTTCTGCAGCCAAAGCATGTCAAAAGCCAACTGAAAGGTCAAAAGTCAGTGATGGAACCTTAAAGGGGGGAAATTGTGAAGCAGGGGGCTAAGGGCGCAATCCTATCCTGCGCTGGAACAGGCAAGCCAAGAGACTTGCGCTGTATCCAGCACAGGATAGGGGCCCAAAGTGTCTCAGCCAGAGGTAAGAGGGAACTTTTCCCCTTACCTCTGAGTAAGTCACCCTAGCTCTTAAGGGTCTCCTCAGACTTGCCTCCTGAGATGGCACAAGTCAGAGGAGAACAGAGCAGCTTGAAGCCACTCTGAGCTCCTTGGGAATGGGGGTTGGGATCCGGCATAACTGCCAGATTCCAGTCCCACCTCCCGCTCCCCACCTGTCCGTCCCTGGGGCCGCCCACCGCCTGCCCTCCCCCAACCCAGAATTCCTCACTCTCGCCTTCTCCCTGCCTCCTCCTCGCACACCCCAGAGTCTTGTGTCTGCTGGGCTCGGCTGATGCAAGACTCGGAGCCTCCATTGGCATGGAGGCTTTTGCCAGCCTCTGCAGGCTGGCCTTGCTGACTCACGAGGAGGTGCCATAAGGCATGTTTGCAACCCTCCTGAGCCAGCACAAGGGACTTGCGCCGGCCCAACGCGCAGTCTGGATTGCACTGCACGAGCCCAATCCTAGCCCCCAGCATGTAGTTGTGCCAAACAGGCAAGCACTTTCTGGTGGGGGGGTGGGGAACGGGGACAACTTGGTGGGGGTTGGTGGGAGAGACAACTTGAAGGCAAACCAGAAGTAAGTAAAAAATTACATTTTCGGACTCTGCAACATGAAGTAAGTAAAAAAGTTACGTTTGGGAGTCTTCAGTCTAAAAAGAAGGCACACGAGGAGGGAAATTACTGAGGTATATAAAATTATGAATGGGATACATACAGTGGATAGAGGGAAGCTCTTTTTGCTCTCATACAACACCAGAACCAGGGACATCCACTCAAATTGGATGTGGGAGAGTTAGAACAGACAGATAAAAACTAGAACAAAAAGAAAAATTAAAGATGATGTCCTACAGGAAACTGTTTTCTTTAGATTTATCTTCATTGCAAAGAAACTGTCAGGTAATAATATATCAGAAAGACAAAATATACTTTCTGGAAGAATATTCTGGGATTTGGGTTTTGGTAGGGATATCAGGAGCGGGTTAGGGAAAAATCCATATGCGTATAGGCCTTAAAGGCACAGTCGTCTGCTTTATTTGTGATCCATGTAACAGTTTTACTGGTTTCATTAGTAGGGTCATTTAGTCTGCTGTTAATTAGCCATGTCCTTACTAATAGGCATAAAAGTCAAACAATGAGAATAAAGACCTTGCACGCTATGCTTCTCCCAAGATCCAGTTACCCAAAATGCAGAGAGATGCTCATAGGACTGTTCCGCCTTTCCCGGCAACTTTTCACTAGGTCTTTCACTTTCTCTTTTTCTGTGGGGGTGAAAATTACGATTTCAGTAAAATGGACAGCAAGATTCACAGCAACTCTTAAGTATCCTCTCTTTAAGATTACAGGTTGCGTCTCGCTATTCGTGAGGGTTCTATTCCCAGAACTCATGTGGATGGCAAAAGTCACATTAAAACAAATGCAGTTAAAAGCAATGTCCCTTTGCTAGGCGATTTGAAAACAGCCTTGCTGACATTTGTAATGCATCAAGCAGAGAATCAGTCTCTCTCCAGGCACTTAGAAAAGCTTCACTCTGAGGCAGCAATCCCTCCCTTCTCCCAGAGCCATGGGTGAAAGAAAGGAGAAGGTGATAATCACTGCCATTTAGCATTCTTTCACATGCTCAGGGGGAAGGGAAGGCTCAGGGGGAAGGGAACAGGACTGTTCTTCACATATAACATTTTTACTCTTCTTGTCCTCCAAGGAAATGGCATATATGCTTCTTTACCTCTTTTATCCTCATAACAGCCCTGTGAAGGAGAATAAGGGCGCAATCCTATCTTGCGCTGGAACAGGCAAGCCAGCAGGCTTACACTGTATCCAGTGCCACAGTGGCTCAGCTGAAGGTAAGGGGAAACTCTTCACCTTACCCCTGCGTAAACCACTGCAGCCCCTATGGGTCTCCTTGGACTTGCACCACCTTGCACTGCTTGGGGGTTGGGATTCGGCATAATTGCTGAATGCTCCTGCTCCTGCCTCCTGCTCCCCACCCACCCACTCCTGGGGCCACTCACTGCCCACCCTCCCCCCACCCCAAAACGCCTCCCTTCCACCTCCTCCCTTCCTCCTCCTCACCCACCCCAGAGTCTTGCATTGGCCGAGCTTGGCCAACACAAGGCTCGGTCCCTCTGTCAGTGCAGAGACTGAATTCAACCTCTGCAGGCCGGCACACCTCTGCATGCTGGCCTAACAGACTCACGAGGAGGTGCAAACATGGCTTATGGCACATTTGCAAGCCTCCTGGGCTGGCACAGGGGACTTGCACCGGCTCAAGGGCGCCTCAGGATTGCGCCCTGTGTTGAGAAACAGTGACCTGCCCTGTGAAGGAGATTGTTGAGAGACAGTGACCAATCCAAGGTCACCCCAGTGAGCTTGAGTGGGGATTTGAACCCAGGTCTCTCCAATTCAATCACTCCAGACATCACCTCATTGTGGTTCATTTGAGGAAGAATATTGAATCTTATTACTTCCCACTTGCAGTCTGAAGAGGTTCAGCCTATAGATTTATATCTATCAAGTCTGCCTAGAATCTGGTTTACTGCTTCATCTCTGAGAAGTAGGCCAAATTCTCTCTTTACGAAAAGGGGGGGAAGGTTTTCCTAGGACACAAGCCCATTTAAACAGTTACAATAGACACCTAGTGCATAGAATCAGTGAGAATTCTCGTGCTTCTGAGGAATGCTGAGCAGTGGCCTGAGGCATGGCAGGGAGGAATGCCCTTTGTCCTCCTCAAAGGCACCCCTGCCTCTCAGCTGCAAAATGTGCTACAAGGAACTTGGAGTGGGAGGAGGGAATGTCATCTTGAGCGGGAAGCAAAATACTGTACTGTACAATAGGATTGTCTGGGCTAATAGCCTTGCTCGTGATGACTGTCGTGAATGTACATACTTTTTTTTTGCTTTGTTTTCTTTTGTTTTAATTCCTAGTAGCAATTTTGAACAGTGCCAGAGAGAGGGATCCATGCTGGTGCCAGCTTTCCACTCTGCCTCGTTCATCACTGTCATCAGCTATTTTTAGTCGAACTTCTCGGGGAAGCAGCGAGAGCAATTTGTGAGACGGCACAACGATGCTGACAGCAGTTTATCTTAGCAAGATTATTACTGCATGTACACGACTGACTAATGGGACCTGAATGTTTTAAAACAACCTTTTTGGTGAATGTCTTGTTACCTTCCCCCCCCCCCTCCACCTTTCCACAGCTTCAAGCATAAGGGATTTAACTGACAAGAGAGGGAAAGGTAAAATAGAAAACATCCTGTGGGACAGAAAAAAAAAACCCGGAAAATTTCCAGGCAAACTCAGGCTTGCTCTGTTTCATTTTTTAGCTGTCTCTGGTGTTGTCCCATATTTTGAGACAGGAGATGGTTATGTACAAGTTGGCGAACTTTGGGACTCTGCCACACAAACTGGCCTGATCAATTATGCCCCTCCCCAACCACCTAGATGCACCTGAACACTCTGTCCATGTTCTCTAGGGTCCATGTCAGCCAGCAGCCAGAATTTCATTCCACAAAATCAGGGGGCGATTAGGAGGCTGTCCTCAGTACAAAAGGACCCTTGTGCATTCCAGGAGGACAAGCTGCAAGCATTCATGCAATAGATGTGACAGAACCATGCACAGTGATCTGAGAGTTTAAAGTGTCACCATGCAAAATGAGACTATATAAAGTCATCTTCAAGTGGTTATTGTCCTTGCATCCTAGAACACCATCTAGTTCAATCGCTCTCTGGATACTCATTACAGTCTGTTATTGTCAAAGGGCTGCTGCAGCATAACTCGACTATCGAAAACAGCAGTCCAAAGCCAGAGAAATGCAGAGAGTTAAAGCAAGAGCCTGCTATTAAACTGTGGAGTTGTTTCTCAGGGGAAGGCTTCTCAAAGCCACACCGCCTGAGGTGTTTTAAACAGAGTTAGATAGTGCCCAGGAGGTTTCTGAAGGAAAATTGTGGCTCTGCTGGGCCTCGTGGTATTGCTGTTTTCCTGTGGCTGTTGTACAAACCAGTGATCATAAGGGTGGATTGTGCTTGGTGGTCATGTAAACTTCTACTTTACCTATTGCATTGGACAAATGGTGTACACGATACAGGTGGGCATGCCAAGAATTGACGTCAGTGCCATACATGCAAGGCGCTGTTTTCTCCAGATGGCAGCAAACCCCAGGCCTTATGAATGCAGGCGCTTGGCACAAAGCTCAGCAGCCCTGTCTATCAGTATTATCACTGATCCATGGAGGCAGCAAGCAGCACAGCCTCCACTTCAGTGAGACCTCTCCAGCAGCTCCAATGGAGTTGATCAGATTTTGCTGCCAGCTATTCTATGCCACGCCAACTCCAGATCTGCTCTGTCTTTCCTGACAATAACAGTAACAACGGAAAGAAACGAAATGGTTGCAAGTGTTGTTTGCAGTCATGTGGGAAGTCATTCATTTGTTTTATTGCAGGCAGCATTCTAGTGAGCAAATGCGGGACTCTAAATGCCTGCTGGGCAGGTTCCTTACAACAGTTAGATTTGAACATAGCAACCATAAGAATTGCCTTGCTAGCTCATATAAATGATTTATCTAGATCAGTTCTCTGTTTCCAACAGGGGCCACCCAAACATCCCTGGAAAACTTGCAAATATGGCATGACAGAAATAGCTATCCCTTGACACAGTTTGACTTACTAGGGAGGTGAAAAGGGCGGCTGCCTTCCGTGCTTTCCATATGTTCTCTTCTGAGCCCCTGTACTGCCATTTGTTGGACAAAGAGGTCTATGGGTGTAAATTTAGTGGAATGATATAGAACCTTTTTTCCAATTGGTCCTCATCAATTTCGAGGTCACTGCTAACAGGAAAACAAGAGCAAGAAAAAGGTTTCAAAGAAAAAAAACACACTTAAAATACAATTCACACAAGCACATGCATCTTTGTTGGCTGTACAGGTCCTAGACTTTGGAACAATGAATCCTAGAGCTATTCCTTTTGTGTGGCCGTGTGAGATTTTGCCACAAGCTATTTAAATCCCACTCTAACTCCAGATCTGTTCTGTCTTTCCCAACAGACGTGGTTGCTCCATGCTGACAGGCAAAACTCATGGAGGGGCCTCTTATTCTTTCAAAGGCTGGGGGAGCAAGCAAACATGGTAAAGACATATCTACCAAAGTCATAGAAGACAAGAGTAACAGCTCAATCCTATTCTTCCTACCCACACATACACTGATGCAGCCAGTGTATCACTGGCTACACCGGGGGGGGGGAGGGAGAGATGAACTGCATCACAGGGGGAGGGAGCAGATCAGCGCGGTAAGGAGGGCTTGTGAGCAGTAAGGGAAAACATTTTTCCTTCTCTCCCTGTAAGTTCCTCAACTTGCAATGGGTCTCCTCAGACCTGCGCCAGCTCCTTAGCTGGTGCAAGTCGAAGGAGAGAAAGGGGGAGCTGCTGGCTGCTATTGAAGAGGATAAATTTAACTTCTCACAACAGGAAAAGAGTCAGAGGGGGGATATGGAGGGGACTGGCAAGGATAATGAAATTAGCAGCTACCCATGACTATTGATGTGAGGGGAAATTGGAGTGGTGGTGGTGAAAGTGATTTATGCCAATGCAAATGACCACATTTTGTGGCAAAATTCATTGTGTGTCCTTGAGAGGTACTCCCACTTGTCCCAAAACCACTTTCACTCCATTTAATCCATGGGTAAAGAAAATAGTTTTTATTTACTTCTCCTCAGGTCACCAGCTGCTCTATGCAGGCTTACACCAGCTCTTTTGCTGGCACAAGTCCAAGGAGACTCTTAGGGGAGGGCCTAGGCCGGAAAGGGGGGATAGGATCTTGGTGTGCACTGCTGCTACTGAGATCCTCCCCTTCCCACCCCCAAATCCCCACCAAAACACCCGAAATGGCGCCCACTGCCACCTTATCTACTCTGGCGTGGTTTCTGGGAGCCACTGGCACACATGCGCCATGTAAGACAGCAGAGTACCTTTTGCAATGCTGTAAAATGACTTATGGCAGCGGATTGCAGGATCTGCCACTGTAGACCCTCCATCGGATAGGGCTGCCCTGGACTCTAGAAATGTTCTCTCTTTGTCATAAACTGAAAATGAATTTACTCCATATAGGTGAAGGTATTTGAAGTCACCTAATACTACAGCACTGTCTCCTTGGAATGTCTTCCTGATTTTTTTTCTCCAAGGCAAGATCACTCTTAGATAGTAAATTTATCTAGTTACTTACATTTAGTAATTCATTTACTAATACCAATATTTTTTTTAAATCAGTGTAGCATGCTGTGAGTGTCGAAATTTTTACACTGTTGTATATTTTATGCTGTTGTAAGGTGCCTTTGTGTAGCAAATTGAGGAAAAGGTGGGGTAATTTTTTTTAAATAATTTTTTAACATTAACATTACAAATGAAAGTAGCAGGAGGCTTGACTAGGTGATCTTTAGATCCATTTTGGAGCTACATTTTTTGAAAGTTATTCCTAGAACACATAGAATTCATTCTCATTGTTGTGTCTCTTGTGAAATATTCATGTTTGAGTTGATTCTCAGGAGGCCCACTTTTGCCTGGGTATGTATTCACAGGTGTCTGAAAGAGTAATATATGCCACAGACTCTCAGGTAGACCGACAAGTGGCAGGACACCTGAAGAGGCCCAGGTGTCTGAAGACGCATGCTACTTATTCAGCAACAAGATCTCTATCTGCCTTCCGTGCTCAGGTGTGAGTCAGAGAAATCAACCTGTGGCTGAAATATGGAATGCAATAAGTAGCTCCTCCGGAGATATATCCAGAGTTGTCTTTAAAAAATCTCTTCCTTTAGGATCCTTTGTCACGCCTAAGTGCTGTCAGTTTTGAAACATGGAGAACTTATTGCCTCTCAGCCTGCCTCTCCTTTTTGGAGATTCTTCATACAGCAGGCAGAATCAGTGCATGGAATAGTTACATGTGCACAGGAAAGAGAAAATAGCTACTTTGTGAAAACCAACTTGTATTCAGAACCTCTATGCTCAGAAACCAGGTCTGTGCTTGAGGGACTAGGAACTGTCAGCTTCTTAGGAGACCAGAGACACATCTTTCTCTCTGCTTGAATGTGCTGAGTAGCCGGAGGCTGGCAGTTATGCATTTTACCCTCTTGCTCCTAGTTAGCTTCATTAACTGTGATGGCATTTCCCCTCGGCATCCTCTGAAGGATAAAGTAGAGTGAAAGGGAGATCTGTGAAAGAAAGCCATCAGGAAGATCTCCTGCACATGTTCTTAGGAAACAAATAGATCTGTGCAAGAACAGACAATGCTCCCCATCTTTCTTATGCAAAACAAATATTGGTGAACTGAGTCTTATTCAGTATACCTAACTGCAAGAACAATGCAGCTGTCATGGGCAGCCCCATCCTCCAGGGCTGCAGTGCTGGTCCCAGTGCACTGCCCTGGCAATGGCTGTTGCAAAAGTGCCGTAAAGCACATTGTGGCAGCCTAGCAAAAGCAGATGTTAGTGCAGAGGCTAGCATGGGTGGGGGCTGAGCCTTCATGCCGGCGGCAGTGTCAGCAGGCACAGATTACAGTAAGTTCCCCATCTAGCAGTGGGTAGGCATTTGGGGGCAGGAAGAGGGCCAGGGAGGGTGGGAAAAGGGGGAAATGGGAAGGGGAGAGGGTGGCACAGGGTTGGGGGTGAGTGGTTCAGGCCCAGGAGGGAATGTGGCAGGAGGGAGGCTGCCATCACAGAGGCTTTTGCCATTGTAAAAGGCTTTTACCTGATTAAAGGCTACTCCCTTTACCCAGGGGAAGGGAACAAAAGTCCCCTTCTCCCGAGGTGCCACCCGCAGCTGCCATGTGCTTTCAGTGCTGCAGCCACGCACCCTGGGCAGCTCAGGATTGGGCTCTCAGTCATCAAAAATTTTGGAAGACATATTAAGTGTTAATACAATTATAGCTTGTGATAATTCTAAGAAAGCTACTGAAATAACAAGGACATGATTTAAAGATGTAGATTTACAAAGGGACTGATGCTGTTAACTGCAGCTAATATAATTATTGCTTGTCTCCGAAAGCTATAATTTTCCTTATTGCAGCGGCACAATAGTGTAACACACCATTCCATCTTGCACACAGTCTGCATCTGTGTAGAATGGAACATGTAAAATCCCAGGAAATTTTCGGGCCCCCTCCTTTGGCTCCTGGGCCCTCTTTCTGACCCTGGGCCCAGGTACAATTTACACCCTGCACCCCTTATGAGCTCTTCCACCATGACTGTTATTTTAAATACAAAACACGGAAGTCACAAGTAGCCATTTAATCACATGTGGCTTAACTGGGGAGGGGGGTGCCACATTTCAGTTTCAGTCCTACAATATCTCCTTTTGGTCAGTTTAAATAGGGTGACATTTCTCTACCTAGATCTGAAAATGTCTGAATAGAGACTGAAAAAAGAAAACCCGACAGAATGTACTGGAACAGAAAAATACTGAAAGTAGCACAAAGACAGTGATCAAAACAAAGGCACATGCTGAAAACAAAGGTAGAGTTAAGGAATCTGTTGCTAAGATAATTTTGCAGCCTTGGAAGTGGGGAATGTATAAGCTTTGTTATGTCCCAGTATGCCAATCAGTCCACTATGGCTGAGAAATGTGCTTTGTGGAGATTCTGCAACAAAAAACTGCACTTAAAAATAATGGATATTTCTGTGAAAACATTGTCAGTGGGAGACAATGACTATTCCATTTTGTTTGGGCTGGTCTCTTGCACATTCCCAATGACTGGTTTTTTACATATTCTGGCAAATAAGAATGAATAATGGCCTCTCGCTTGTAGAAAAACCTGTTACAATTACACATTATTTATCAATACATACCTGAGAGATTTAAATTGCTTGCTGGAATGCAAAGCTTAATTATTTCCTCCTAATGATTTATCTCTGGGCTAATATCCTGATGTGACATAGGATTTTCTGACTATAAATCATGGCCATTATAGGCATGATTTCAAAAAGCCTAGTTCATTGAAAGATGTTTCAAAAACAATATACAGTCTTGACTCCTGGATATTTCAGGAAGGAATATGGATATCTTTTATTTGTGGTTTGTGGTGCTCACCCAGCAACAGCAGCTACATTCAGCAGCTGGCCTGGGTTTTGGTGTTGCATATGTGGAGAAGTCTCACTAGTGGTTCCTAGACTGTATTGGTTCACCCTGCATGGTCACAGAAAGTGTACTACAAGCACATCTGCACTGGCGGAGAGCTTCCACTGTTAGTGACTTTGAATTGTGACACAGGGGTAGTCAAGCTGCTTTTTGCCCCACTGCATTCCCTGATCTAATGCCACCAACACTACCATGTTGAAGCCATACATTCATCTTCTGAATTCCCCCTTTTCTCAGCACAAATGTATGAAAACTACCAACACTGGGTACAATTTCATATGAACATTTAGCTAAGGTAGAATATTACGCAGGGAGTATTTTTTGATACTGTTTTCTACTTTGAGATTGCAGTCTTCAGCATCCTTGAGAATAAGTTTCATTGAACACGACAAAGTGGGGCTTACTTTTAAGTAAACATGAACTGCATGAGCCATTATATACAGATGGCCTGTGCCTTGCGTGAGCGTTACGTTTGAGGGTTAGTACATAAAGTCAAAATCACATATAGTCAAAACTCCCTTAAATCCAACACAAGAGCTTGGACCAGATTCATGCTATGTTGTAAATGTTAGACTCCATAGCCATTTTCATGCTTAGCTTGTTCAAGAGGTTGCGCAATCTACGTGCACATACATAAGCCTATCTTTGAGTTTTACTCAACTTTTTTTGGTGTAGTCTTCTAACCTCCTGTGACTTGAAGATACCATTAAGTCATGGAAGGATTAATCCAACCCATAATTCTCAGTAACCTTGACAACTGTCTGTAAGGTGTGATGGTCTGATTACCCTCATATTACAGCTGTTGGGCTAAGGCTGAGAGGGCAGGCTTGAGGCCAGTTGAGGTCTCAAGGTAGCTTGAGGCCTGCCTTAAGGTCAGTTGGCAGGTTGGTGGCTGAAGGAGGCAAGATTTGAATCAGGAACTTTGGGGCTCTTCTTTTAGCTACACCACTGACACCCCATTTGCTACAATGCAGCTATATGCAGGTGAGTGCCAGAGAAAGGCAGAGGAGCATCTGGACCACTGCCTCATAAGAACACAAGAAGAGCCCCGCTGGATCAGGCCAAGGGCCAGTCTAGTCCAGCTTCCTGTATCTCACAGTGGCCCACCAAATGCCCCAGGGAGCTCACAAGACAATAGACACAAGCTACATCCTGCCCTCCCCTGCATCTGGCAATCAGAGGTAGCCTACTTCTAAAACCAAGAGCTTACACATACCTACTATGACTTGTAACCTGTAATGAACTTTTCCTCTAGAAATTTGTCCAATCCCCTCTTAAAAGCATCCAGGCAAGATGCCAACACTACATCCTATGGCAAGGAGTTCCACAAACTAATTACATGCTAGGTAAAGAAATATTCTCTTCTATCTGTCCTAACTCTCCCAACACTCAACTTTCGTGGATGTCCCCTGGTTCTGGTGTTATGTGAGAGGGAAAAGAGCATCTCTCTATCCACTCTGTGTGGATCCCCTGCATGATTTTGTATGTCTCAGTCATGTCCTTCCTCAGCCGCCTCTTTTCTCGACTGAAGAGGGCCACACGTTGTAGCCTTTCCTCATAGGGAAGGTGCCCCAGCCCAGTAATCATTTTGGTTGCTCTCTTTTGCACCTCTTCCATCTCCACTATATCCTTTTTGAGATGCGGCGACCAGAACTGGACACAATACTCCAAGTGTGGCCTTATCATCGATTTGTCTTAACTTTACGAAGGCATTCACATCCTGCTTATTATTCCAAGGAACATTCCCCCCTCCCCCAAAAAGGATTTATTTCTACCCAGTTGTTTATGGTGGTGCAATTTTAATAAACTGATATTTGCAGTGCTGACCTCCTGGTGTTGTAGCCTGTAGCTAGTAATGAATGACAGCCTGCCGAAGCAATGAGCTGCCATCCCGCTTCGTCCAAAGGATGTATCCCTGCTTCCCTTCTAACCTCCTCAAGCATTTCTTCTTGCTTAAAAACCTGTCAGGAATTGGAGGATATGTCAACGTGCCCTTGAATATACTGTACCTCGATCAATCTGCTGAATATCAGAGCCCCAACTGCCTCTGACATCACAGCCGTTTCTCCCAAATCCCATCTGCAGACAAGCTAATCGTTCTGTCCTTTGCAGATGCCTGTGTACAAAAGGCAGACTGAGAAGCATACTCCATCTCAGAAACGTATTAGCAAAGGCAGAACTCTCAGGTTCTGACCTTTGCAGTCTATAGGGAGGGAGAGAAATAGAGGCATCTAGGATGAAAAAATAAAATCAGTTCCTTAGAACCAGATTCCCTGCAGCTGGAAACAATATCAAATGTGTGACTGAAATGCAAATGTGAGTTACTGCAACTCAGACATTCAAACCACCTGCTGTTTTGCCCACCTGCCTGTTCTTCCTCACCTGCTGACTGCCTGGTTGTAATCTTCACATGACTCTGTCCCTCCACGAGCTTCCCAGTGTTCTCTCCTCTTACTCTTATTTATTTTTATTTTAAACAGATGCCTTCTCTAATGAGAAGAGACAACCATGCTTGATGCATTCAGTTAGAGAATTTGATCCCAGTTCTAGTTTCTAGCACACATTAAGTTTGCTCATTAATTCACAATGGCCAACCTGCACCAGACCTGAGCTGGTGCAATGGTCATCTGATTTGGTAGATAGTTTGTTAAACATGGATGTGGGAGAACGTCTGTGGCACTTCTGCCACAGTGTCTATTTCCACCAACCCTGACTAGTGCAGAAATCATAAGTAGCAAGAACTGAGCAGGAGTCTGGGACAAGCCAGGGGCTGGAACTACACAGGGAAAACATGGTCTTGACCAGAAAGCCTGGACAAGCAGTACAGTAGAATCCAAAATGCCAGAGCAACCCCCTATGGTAAGGAGCTTTGCCCACAGAGCCGCTGCACCAGCCCTGAGCAGTTAGGGTCTGATGGTTTCATAGTGGATGTGATTTGCTCAGAGACCTAACCTGGAGCAGACAAGTGACGTGCATATCCTCTCCAAACAGCAGGGAGGCCAAATGGAAAATATGTCCCTGAATCTAAGCTTCAGTGTGCATTTATCATCACCACTGATCCTGGGGTCCTGGGGTGTTGCAAGAGGGTCCAGAGCTGAGTGGAGGTCCCAATGGAGAATACTGGATTCCTTGCTATTGTAGTTTCCTTGGGCAAACTGTCAATTGTGTGCATTTATATTTTTGCTTGGATTTTTAATATTTTTTCTAGGCAGTTTTTTTACTTTGTTTTACAATACTAAATCAGCTAGCATTCCCATCTGCCACAATAACCGACACCTACAACACAATTTATCTCTTCAAAATGAGAGCATGCTTCTCAAATGTCAACTTAGCATCATGGCATGCATGTGGCATACAAGTCCTTGTGGAAGACGAGAAAAATTCATCTTCCAAAGGACTGGTCCTACCATTTATTTAGGGCACAGAAGGAGCCTTGGAATGAAGCGCTAATGATAGGAATGGTAGTTCCAGTCCCTTGCAGACATGAATTTTTCTCATCTTCCACATTTCTAATCACTGAGATGGGAAGGAGATTATAACACAGTTGTCGTAGGATTGGGGAAAGATCTACTGAAGCTGAGGTAGGATATGGCCAGTGCATTTAGAAGCAGCAATGGTAAAGCCACATATAAAGCAAAATGGTTGCTTATCCAGGACTAGGTTTAAAGCTAACATCACGTAGTGGCCAAGAATCTATGAATCAGGATTTCCCTGGGTCAAATTTCACCTCTGCCATGATCCCACTAGGTAGTCTTTTGAAGTCATTCTCTCTCGGCTCCTCAACTGTAATATGAAGCTGCTAATAATGAATGGTTGGCAACCTTCAGTCTCGAAAGACTATGGTATAAGCCTACAGCACCTGGTATTCCTAGGCAGTCTCCCATTCAAGTACTAACCAGGCCTGACCCTGCTTAGCTTCCAAGATCAGACAAGATTAGGCATGTGCAGGGTAACAGCTGAACCTGAATTCAATACACACTTACCTAAGAGTAAGTCCAACTGAATATAGTGGGGTTTACTTCAGCATAAACATACAAAGGCTTGTACTGTTCGTCACCTTATAGGGTTGTAAGTATGATTACAACACAATCATACACATGTGTTGTCTTGTGTGCTCCCTGAAGCATTTGGTGGTCCACTGTGAGATACGGGAAGCTGGACTAGATGGGCCTTTGGCCTGATCCATCAGGGCTCTTCCTATGTTCTTATGAACCTCACTGGACACTCAGGGCACAATCCTAACCCACTTTCCAGCACCAACATAAGGACAATGCAGCTCCTAGGTAAGGAAACAAATATTCCCTTACTTTGAGGAGGCCTCCCTAAGTGCCCCCCAACTGCAGGACCCATTGGCACAGCTATGTCAGTGCTGGAAAGTGGGTTAGCATTTGGGCCGCAGAGAGTGCTATATAAATGCTAAATGTTACTACCATCCACGATCCCACAGGAAAATAACCAGCACTAATGGGATTCAAAAGAAAAATATCTGCATCTGTTTCTATGGATAGTGTCTTACCTACTTCCAAATATGGACTGACCTTCAGTTCATTAGGTTATAAAATCCTCAGATAAATCCCATTGTCTGATATTTTAAAGACATGATCTCAAATTTAAACAATAGAGACTACTGCTGTTTCTGCTACTATGATACCCCTTATCTGGGACTGAGTACCCTTATCTGGACAACTTGGGATGGGAAGGTATCTGGATTTCGGATTTGTCTGGATTTTGGAATAATTGCATAAATAGAAAGAGAAATGCTTCCTCTTGCTCTTTTCACTGTTATCCATATGGATGCCTGCTGGCCTGTTTAACATTTTTCAACAATGTCTGTACAGGTACACATCACAGAACAGATAATAGAACTGACCTGCATGGTACATAAGAATGAGCACAGGACCTTCTAGTGTTCACGCTACAGAAAATAAGTCTTGGACAAGAATATCTGGATTTTGGAATAGTCTGGATTTCAGATGTCTGGATTAGGGGTAGTCTACCTATACTACTAGTGTACCTGCAGGCATATCAGCCATTACAAAGTTAAACATAAGTATAGTAGTAGTCATTGTGATCATTACAGTCTTTACAGTATAATTGCATTTATGATCTCGGATCTTGTCAGACAATACGGTTTCCTTTGTTCAAGGAATAAAAGCAGTTGGATAAATGTATTATCCCAGGGCCCAATCTCTTCCAACTTTCCAGGATCGAGGCAGGCACAATGCAGCACTCAGGAAGGAGAACAAACATTAAGGCCATGGCAGCGCAGGCCAGATCCTAACCCCAACCTGGCCAGTGTTACACGGCCGCTTAGATTTGTGGCCACTGGCGGACACATGACACAGGGTAAGAGGAATAAAATCCCCTTACTCTGAGTTGCACACCGGCCCGCACCTACCTTGTGCTAGAGTCAGTGCAGGCAACTCAGCCTGCCTGTTCCAGCACAAGTTAGGATTGTGCCCTTATTTTAATATTTGCAAATTCTTGTTTTACCTCAGAGAGTCTCCCTGTTTCCCCCAGAAAAATAACAAAACCAGAGCAAAATGGTTTTGCCCATTTGCATCAGCTTCCCTGCCTTAGCTCTCCTTCAGCTTTCAGAGAAGTCAGCACTGAAAGATTAGGCAGTATGCATTGTTTTCCTGTGCCTAGCCTACCACCACTAAATTCAAAAAAGAATTTGATTATAAAAATAGTACTATCGGGCAAAAATCTGCAGGAAGAACATGCTCCCGGCCCTTGAACCAGCACTGCAGATGAAAAGGAATGCTTGAGACATCCCTGACGTCATCCAGGCACTTCCCAAAAGCGCCCTGTTAATTTAAACATCCTCTAGAAGTGTCTATTAACTGGCTGCCATCGCTAAAGCATAATTTTAAGGGAGCTTCCCAAAATCTTCCTGTTCATATTATTTCACATCTCCATGGAAGGCTTCCTGATTATTGGTTTGGAACATTAACATGCAAATGATAGAGGAAGCAGTGGGTATTTAAATGTACAGTGTCAGCTCAGCACAAAGGATTTTCTGGAACAAAATCACAGTATTTCCCTTCAAGTGGGCGAAATTTTTTAAAAGAGAAAGGAAACAAGTGTGCAGCTACACACATACAAAAGGGGGATCCTACATTGATTCTGCTCTTGTTTTGTTGGTCATGCGGAATGGAAATGCCCTGTAAGCTGGAGACAATGGTGAAACGTTACATTACTGTAAATACAACTCTCGGCTTGCTTTGGGCATAGCAGATGACAAGAAACTGCAGCAACAGAAATGCGTGTTCATGTTTGAAAAAAGTTCAGCCACCACACACAGCATGGACATCTCTAGTCTCGTCTCGTAGGGACTTATCCTTCAGGATGATAACAGAGTGAAGGCTTAAGAAATAAGAAACATGGGCAGAATGTTTAACACCTTCTATATGGTCTTCCTTTTCTTTTTTTTTTCTAAAAGGTGAATGCAGGTGGCATTCTGCCCAGTTTGATTTCGAGCTGGTTCACATGACCATTGGGTATGTTGTGGCTTCTTGACAAGCCTGTGTGTGCCGACTCCCTGCCTGTAACCAGATAGCTACGTGCAGCCGTCTCACCATGATACTGCACTGACAGAAGCTTACCTTCTGAATTTGGGGCTAGAGGACTAATAGTACAGTCTATACCTTGAGTCAAATCCCTGCAATGGTCCCACCTGCCCATTGTAGCAGCCAGCCTAGAAGCAAAGTAGGGTGTAGATGGAGCTTGGAAGCAGTGATAGAACCAGAAAAAACTGTGGTGGACACAGATGTGACAACATATTTACTTCCCCAGGAGGTTCATTATATTCTGTTCCTCATTTTTTCAGCATTCTTCAAGAACATCCTTGCTTGCTCAGACCTTCCCAGGTTATGTTAGGTGGCCTCTCTCTCTCTCTCTCTCTCTCTCTCTCTCTCTCTCTCTCTCTCTGGCTATTATAGTAATATTGCATTCTTTTTTTGCTTTGCCAGAAGACCCACGCCTGTCCTCAGATTCAGAGGACTTCTAGAAAGAACCTGAAAGGGGGTCAGAGTTTCCCCGTAGGAGTTGATGCTTGGGAAATCAGGCAGGAGCCCTTTAAGCCACAACAGATTCCCCAGGAGTAGGTGCAGAACTAAATGCCTTCAATTCTTCAGTAGCTATATGATCTCTCAGTCGCCCTCATACCTCTACTAGAACTACATCTGAGTCTGTCTTGAATGCCATGTTTGGTTCAGTCTGTTCTGTGGCTCTGACTTTTAAGAACAGCCCCGCTGGATCAGGCCATAGGCCCATCTAGTCCAGCTTCCTGTATCTCACAGTGGCCCACCAAATGCTCCAGGGAGCACCCAAGACAACAAGAGACCTGCATCCTGGTGCCTCCCTTGCATCTGGCATTCTGGCATAGCCTATTTCTAAAATCAGGAGGTTGCACATACACATCATGGCTTGTAACCAGTGATGGACTTATCCTCCAGAAATTTGTTCCCTTTTAAAGGCATATAGGCCAGACTTTTAGTACCTGCAGAAGTTCCTGAATCCTTGGCGGTAATTGACTACGATCACACTATGTCTTTGGTCCCCTTGTGTTGCTAGTCTTCTCAGGACTGCAATCAGAACAGGCTACAATGTCATAGTCAGACTGTGGGGCTTTACTATTGCCTTGCGTGCTAGAAAAGTGCAGGTAGAACAAGCCCTGCCCTCATCTGTGCTACACACAAAATCAGGAGTACTGGGCAAGCTATCTTGCAGGGGTGCTTGTCCACCATGAGTCTTTTTCTCTTTGAGAACACCCAATTAGGGACCTGTAGAAACTCATGATTCCCTGGAAAAACCAGTTGCTACAACAAATATTTTCAATACTGAAAGTAAGAAAATTACCGTCATCTATTTTGTCATTGAAAAATTTGATTTTCAGGAGAAATGTAGGTCAAACACTGTTTTTTCTCTTTCTCTGCTCCCAAATTAGTGTCATCAAACCGAAGCTTGTTTACAGCTCAGTGAGTTCTTTTCCCTTTCTGAGGGTCACTTGCTTTTTAATCTGGCAAAAGACAGCACATGGAGACTTCAGGTGTCTGAGCAGATAAGTGAAGAAGATTGTAAATGATTAGGAATGCAGCATGGAAATATATTGGAGGACTTTTACATTATGAAAGCATCAGTGACAGCTCAAATGGGCACCCAAAGAAGCCCCACATTCCTCAGCCTGCAGCTAGTTTATGGATGTTCTTCTGCAGCTGCTTTTGAGATGCTCAGGATAGTCTTGCCTCACTGCCAATTTCTATACAGAAGGCGACTGGTTTTGGTGCCAAAGTAGAAAAACAGAACAGAAGTAACAGCAAAGGAAAATTGAATTAGTAAACAGTGTGCTGGTGATAAACAAAACTTCAGTTTGGTTTCAGTGAATATTCAGATGTTATTATCAGTTCCAAACCTTATGAATGATAATAATGCTCTTTTATATTGAGTCCATGCAGTCCACCACTGTCAGCTCCAGTCTGCAGGCAGTTGCTTCCTTCAGTCTCCCCGACCTTGAGTCTCTTGTTAGTGAACACCAGGGGCCAACTACAGGCCTATTTTCTCAACCAAGGCCTGCTCATGTTGACCTAAGCCGCTCCCATTCCTGGCATGTTGGCTATGTGCACTCATGGTGACCGGCAGGATTTCACTTCTGTCATGCAAACACAAGCCACACTAATGTGGGTTAAGGATGATGTACTAAAAGCTGAAGCCGTGTATGACCAGAAGTGTACATGAATGGCTTTCTGTGGGCTAGGAGTAGCTGATGGTCAGCATGGGCAGGCTTGTCTCCATGGCTGCCCTATGCTCCAATGGTTATGAGTTTAGGTCTGCAAGTTAATTGCAGTTAGTAGAGACAATGTGGTCAGTGGTGACTGGTGAGGTGGGTTGCTAGGCAAAAGCATAGACAGCTCCCAAGTGGCAACTGAGGGAGGCAGAGACTTCCCACCATTTCATTTGGGCCTGGAGCATGGTTTCTATTGAATTGGTGCCCAAGGACAGGCACGTTGGCTGGGGTGCCTATCCAGCCAATAGCCATGTATTATTATGGTGCTGCCCGCAGCAATCCTTCCCCCACCGCTGCTTCCATTTCCTGGCGCTGAAAGGTACAGGCTGGAATTCCTTGTACCCGCCAGTCTCTCCACAGTGGTTGCCAGCAGTTTTGCCCACCGACCATCTCATGGACAAATCTGTGACAAATTGATGTAGAAAAGGGGGAAAGATATGCCAGCTAAGCAACTTCAGGCAACCAACATTTTGAAGGGTTATAGTGATGCTGACTGCGTGAGCTATGATCAGCATGATGCCACAAAGATCCATAGTGTGTGTTGGGGTGTGAAGAACAAAAGTGTGATTTGTGCCCGTAACAGAAGACAGACAGCTGTTTTGCTATTGGTGTCTTAACCCGCCAAAACAGAAAAGAAGTGGCCTTTCACATGCCCCAAAATGTAGGGAGTCACTTCTAAATATGCTCCTGGAGGACGGGCTCCAAAGAATGACACAGGGAGCCGTGTCCCATCATTAGTCCCTCTAGGTCAGTATCATCTCTGCTGACTTTCAGAATGAGAGTTCACCATGGATCTCCAGGGTTTCAGATGGAGCCTTTTCCAAATCTATCAGGAGGTGCCAAGAATGTGGGGTCTTCTGCATGCAAAGTGCTCTGCCACTGTCAGGCAGCAGATTGGTGGGTGGTGCCCATCTCTGTCCACCAACATGCCTCCATTGCTCCTCTGTTTCTTTCTGCTCCCATGACTGGAAAAGAAAGAGTGGAAGGGGGGGAGGAACCGTGAAGGGGAAGGAAGCACCAAGTGAGAACATTGGAGAGTGAGAAGGGCAGAGCTTGGGGCATCATCAGGTAGGAGACAGTATTTGGCATGCCTCCTCAGGTGTCAGAAGGTTATGGGTCAGCCTTGGCCACTGTGCTACAATCCCTCACTGTGGGAATGCAGACAACATTTTGCAGGACTGCTCTTCTCTTCACTTTGGAAGGCTGGACAATGCCCTTTTTAGGAAACAGAAGTAGCTGCATCCATTCGTATGAAATGTCAGGAGAGGACATTTTTACTGTGCACGGACATACCAAAGAGAAACTTGTGTGCTGTGTGTGTGTCCACAGATGCTTGTGTTATCTGTAGTATGTGAGGGAACTCATACAAATTTCCTGAAGATTTGACTCAAAATAAATGCTGTTTCAAAAATCCCGTTTTCCTCAACTCCATTGGTCCAATATTATGCAGCAACTTCATCCTAATGGCCTCGAATGGAGACCAGCTTCCCCATTCATCTCAGAGGCATCCATAGAGTTCCATGGGGACCAGAACATCAGAAGGGCACGTCTGCGTCAGCTGCATTACAGAATTTCCCTTGATGAATTGGGGCAATACTGTATGATTTCCGTGATGTTTGCCTCCTGCTTCTGAATACAATCATGCATAAATGCATAAATAAATAATTGTGTTTTGAAGAGAGATGTGACATGCAAGCTTGTTTCCCTTTACCTAAGGAGCGATGTAGGTATGCTGTATTTTACAGGAGATACTATATAGCCTATCATTTCTCTAATTTCTCTTGCTGCTTTATTTCTTCTGCTTCATACTCCATGACTCACTCAAAAACAGTAGAGCAGCCATTTCCAACCACTGTGCCATGGCACACTGGTGTGCCACGAGTGGTCCACAGGTGTGCCACAGGAATTTGGGGAGGTCATTTATTAATAGGGCCAATGGGAGATGTGAGCCCCCACTGGCAGCATGGTGTGCCTTGTCAATTGTCAAAAACCTGGTGGTGTGCCTTGACCATTTTAGTGCCTTGTCAGTGTGCCCTGAGATGTAAAAGGTTGAAAATCACTGCAGTAGAGCATATCTCAGAATTTCAACATTATGGATGAGCAGCCCTATGGAATATGAAGGCAATTGGTTGCAAGTGTCTAATGTTGCATTATTGCAAAGGGGAGGGCGGTGCTGCTCTAGTCATTCAAGCACGGCAGTGTGCTTTTCCTTCATAGCTCCTTTGTGAGATAAGTCCAAATTCATGTCATGTTTCTGCAGGCGCTGACCTCCAGTTCCACAAATAAGGAAAGTGGCTGGCGCAAAGCCAGGGGACACCTACATGCATAGCATAAATTCTTCTGGTGTTCCTGAACTGTTTTACTGCTTTTTTGTTGTAGAAAAAAGAGCTTAAGATTGTGGCAACGATCATGGCCCAAACTATATGCTTTACAGAGGCACATTCCGTTTTCCGCCAGGAGTCTGTTCCTGAGGGTGTCTTTGACCTGGCTTCTTTCTGTTTGCGTCTTTGAAACATGTGCGGAAAAGCTGGGAGGAAGTGGTCCAGGAGCCCAGATTGCATCATGGTGGGATATTTCAAGCTGATCACAATCTGCCACATGCAACCAGTGGTCCAGAGACGCTTTGCCATCTGTATGCATCACACTTGCATCTCACCATTCTCACATCTCAAAAGCTTGGGTTTTCAGCCTGTTTTTCCCTGATTTCTTTCTGCATCTCTGAAAGATGTGAGCAGGGAAAAGAGAAGCAGGAGCTAGTCCTTAGAATCAATAACCTGGGTGGCTAAAATGGGTCTCAAAGCCCCTCAAAGCAACAGCAGGGCACATTCATCCATAGACACAACTACTTCCTGCTCACAGAATATCAGCAGTTGCAGTACTGATCACTGATCACGCAGGCAGACCATTCACACAAACTGCTAAATGTGTGTATAAGGTAAGCAGTTGAAGACAATCCATGGATCAAAGCAAAGCATACAGAAAGTGACACTTCAGAGGTAGGGCGAACAATAGGGAGCAAAGCCCTGCATGGAATCCCTCCCCACCCTTGGACTGAGCATTGGACCCTAGTGGTACCATTGGCAATGACTGATATGGGGTCAGCCCAACTGGGTAACACCCCCCTGGTGGTTTGAGTCCTTGCCTAGTGTCCAATCAGGCCAACTCCTGACACCATCCCAAATTCAAAAATTCATAAAAGAAATGATCACAAAGGTTTTCAGCAACTTAAGTGATAACTAGAAACATTGCAGTTGAATGCAAGTAAAGATGATACATTTGTTCCCACATGTTTACCTGCACAGAGGTGATTGGAAGCCCAATTTAATCATAATGCAGGTTAAGCAAGGCAGCAACCCAGGAAGCAGTGCATGTATCTGAGTCAGTTTGCCTATTTATGCCTGTTAGTTCTTTGTGGATTGATAACCATGATGTGTACTTCACTTACGTGCTAAAATTACATGTATGAATCATAGAATGTTATAATTAGAAGGTAACTTTGAGGTCATCTAGCCCAACCCCCTGCTTAGTGTAAGCAACTGCTAAAGCATCCCTGGCAGTTGGTGGTCCAGTCTCTGCCTGGAAGGGCCCACCACGACATGAGGCAGATAGTTCTAGTACCAGGCAGATCTCGATATGTCCAGCTGAAGTGTACTTCCCTGTAGTTACAGTTACGTAGTCTTTCGCATCCTTATTCCAGTTCCTTGACTTTGTTCAATGTAGGGCGCAATCCTAACCCCTTATGTCAGTGCTTTCCAGCATTGATATAAGGGCAATGCAACTCTGAGGTAAGGGAACAAATATTCTCTGACTTTGAGGAGGCCTGTGAGTGACCCCCAAGTGCAGGATGCAGCACATGTCCCATTGGCACCACTATGCCAGTGCTGGAAAGCACTGACATAAGGGGTTAGGATTGTGCCCGTTATGTCTGTGCACAAGTTCAATTGGGTTTATTATGCACCCTTCCTTGTATACTGACACAGACCAAATTTTATGCACTGAACAGATGTGTAAATTCCATAAAGTGCTCATATATCTAAAAGGCTTGACTAGGAAGAAAACACAGAGCTTTTTAGTGTATCATGTGATATGGAGAGCACCAGCTGTGATACATTGAAAAAACAACTTTATCCTGTATCTTGCTTCATATGTCCATCCCATCTCCTCCCGCCCCCCTTCCACTCTGTGTCAGTGGATGACCCGGGGCCCCCTTGTCACGAGACAGATGCTGAACAGTCAGCCAAACAGATGCTTTTGAGCAAGGGACAAAAGAGGTTATCGTTTCATTTCTTAAAAGTGCTTTAATCTTTGATCAACATGCTTATAGTCCTTTTAGGAAAGGAAGCACTTCCAGTAACATTTGATTTATCAAAAAAAAAAAAAAATTGAGTGCAGAAAGATAAGGATTCTTTTCTCTCATTCTTCTTTCTTTCATACTAAAATGAACCACCTTATCTACCACAATTTTTACACAGTTCACTACAAATTTGGGATTTTTGATGTGTGCCTTTTTTTTTGTCCTTCATAAAAGTGCATTACTGTGCTTAACTCCTAGAGCTGCCAGCTGTAGAGCTTTGTAAATTATGAGACTATGAAACATTTCATATATATTATACCAACACATGAAAATAGGTTCAAGAAATAAACAAGTTCAGGAGCCATCAGTATTGTGGAAGCTCCAGGTTCAAAAGGCATACTGCTGGTTTCAACTGCCACAGCCTGATTCAGTTGCCTGGGGTTCTTAGTGATAGAAGGAGTGCAATCATGTTTTCATGTTGAAAGTAAGCTATTTTCTAACCCCAAAATCATTCTTGGGCCAGTTATGAACTTCACTGGTTGTTCAGACCCCAGTATGGATTATCATCCATAATCCAATTTTACCAGTTGGATCAGTAAACCATTGGGCAGCTGTTGGCCCTACATGAAGGAGGACTTGGGCAAAAGGGGTCATTCTCATCACGCGTTTGAGTCATTCTTTCATACTTTTTATAAAGATTCAGTAGATTTGGAAAATGAAGGTTTGCACTTTCCATTAATTTTAAACTCGTCTTCTCAAGCCCAGGCATTTCCTCCGACATTTCTCAGGAGAAAGGAGACATACCTGTTTAATATTCAATGAGAAAATAGTTCATCATGGTTGAGTAGCAAACAAGTAGTGCGGCAAAGACAATTCCAAAGGAACTGGAAGCTGATATACCCCTATTCAAAGAATTCATTCATCTGAATTGGGGAAAGAACTTCAAATTATGCATCTGCCTTTCGACTTAGAAAATGCATAGATTTGAACTATGAGGCCACAAATCCTAGATGCTTCTAGTATATTGCGTACACCTCCCAATACTGCCCTGTTGTCTTCATTCCTCCCCACCAACATCAATTCTGGTTCGCCACAGGCTTTGCTTCTGTGCAAGAAATGTGCAGGGCCTTTCCTGAAGATAGTTGCAGGATATTTGACATACCAGTCAGCAAGGAGAAAGCAAAAATCTGCCCTCCTCCCCTAAGGAATTAAGTTGCCTGGGAAAAGGAGGTTTCACCACAGCCCTTCTCACAAACCTAAGGCATGTCCTGCAAGCTTCTCTCTCGCAGGTTTCTGCTTAATTAAGACTGTGCTGCGTCATGCTGCCATGGCTACTGAGGAATGATGGGAAGGCATTAGGAAAGCAGAGGCAGCTGCATCCACTTGCTACCCTACTGGCTCACCCTCCTGCCATAACTGGAGGTGTCTCTTCTTCCCTTTCTTAATGAGACAGGTACCAGATTGTAAATGTTTTGCCTGCCCCAAAATGTTTTGCTTTCAAATGTGGCCTTAAACGTGGCAGCACTCTGGGTGATCAATTCCATAAGAAGGGACAAGCAAAGGGACTCCCTCTGTCTGGAGGCCAGACCACGTGGAAAGCTTGCATTCACTTCCCCTCCCCTCCACACCTCTTCAAGTGAAGATGCTGGTGTTAATGATGGCACCAGCTGAGCTCCCCGTGGATGACACCATCTGCAGTGGAGTTGATGAATTAGATTCTTAGCACCAAAGGCAGGAGCCACACAGAACATCCTGCAAATGAGACTGATACAGAGGTAATGATGGCGACGAGACTTTCTTTGTTTATAATTGCATCCTCTTCCAGAACAAATTCCAGCCAACATTGCTCCCTCCCTCCCCCCTCCTCACTTTCCACTTTCTAATTGGCTACAGCAGGTCAAGCCTTCCAGACAACTAACATCCCAATCTTATCCAGGGTTTACAGTGGCAGCAATCCAGCACCATAAATTCTGGTCCGATGGCATGATAGCTGTGCCACTTTCATGCACACTAGGGATGATGATGATGATGATGATGATGATGATGATGATGAACAACAATATTTATATACCACTTTTCAACAAAAGTTCACAAAGCAGTTTACAGAGAAAATCACGAAGGATACCAGCCCAAATGGCCAAAGGCCCCACTAGTGCAACAGTGGCTCACACGTGCCCTGCCAGAGAAGTAGATTGGCAGCAGGGGCAGTTTGGGAAAGGATTGGGGCAGTTAAGGGCAGGGAATGTGCTAAATGGAGGCCAGGAAGGGGAGGATCTCAGCTGCAGTCATGCATGCCAAGAGCACTTTCCCCCTTTCAAACCTTCCCTTGAGGGGCCAATCCAACTTTCCAGCACTGATGCATCAGTGCCAATGGGATGTGCACTGCATCCTGTAGTGGGGGGTAATCACTTAGGCCTCCTCAAAGTAAGGGAACAACAGTTTGGGCCTGCATTTGTGGCTGCATTGGCACTGGAAGGTTGGATAGGATTGGGCCCTGAGACTCCTTGGACTTACATCAGCTAAATAGCTGACCAAGGTCCAGGGAGATCTATTGGCAGTCAGGTGGCCTATGGGAAGGTAAGTAACAAAGATTTTTACTTACCTCTCCTAAGCTTTCTTGTCTCCCCCACTGCATGCTCCTTTAACAGCTCTTCATGCAGTGAGCTGGTGGGGGATCAGTTTGGGTCCTTAGACCGTAAAAGATGAGTTTGCATGAGTGTGTAAAACAGTGAGCACACGCTTGTTTTTATCCCCCTTTCAGATAAGGTATCTCCTATGATTATTTATTGATTGATTTGATTTGATTTGATTTGTAATCCGCCTTTCTCCCCGGAGGGCACTCAAGGCAGCTAACAACATTTAAAAGTCATAAAATACATTAAAACAACAGCAATAAAGTAGATAAAAAACAACCAGCAGCAATAAAATCAGCAGTAAAAACAATTAAAAGGAGCCATCAGACATCAATGGCTTGCTGGAATAAAAACGTCTTCAGGGCTCTCGGGAAGGTTAACAATGAAGGAGCAATTCTCATTGCAAGGCAGTTATCTGATGTGTTCCAAGAAATCTCACTCCCAGGTGCTCTTTTGGATTGACAAATGAACGTGTGAAGCAGGGTTAATTTATGGCTAGCAAGAAGACATGTGTGTGAAAGAGATTTTTCCTTTCTCCCCTTTTGTATTACAGTGGTTCCCAACCTTTCGGAGCCCGTGGACCACTGAAGTAAAAATTGGAATTGCCGTGGTCCCCATGTAACCCCCACCCACAGCACACAAAAAAATACAATTAAATTTGTAATAATTAGAGAAAATTTATTAGCGATTTATTCAATTTCTTCATTATAGAGGAGATATGTGGGTTGCTGCTTTTGTTGCCAGCTGTGGGCAGTCTGTTCTCTGCCCTTTATGATGGTCCATGAAGGAGTGCTACCTCTGCAAGACACTGGAAGTGATGGAAGGCTTTTTTTTCTGAGACCTTGTGGACCACTTCTCAGGGTCCAACAGACCACAGGTTGGGAACCAATCGTCTAAATACTTATGGAATATACAGTTCACCGAAAGGAGATAATTGCGAGATAGGGCTGGCTTGCATTATCCCCATTTTTCATACTCTCATGGAGGAGGATGGAGGTGAGGAGAGAGGGGTCTGGAGGCCATTGGGTAGGCCATTGTCTAGGCCAAGTGTTTGTTTTCCCAATTCCAAGGTTTTCAGGATACAAAACGCCCTTGTTCCCCTGGCTGGGATTCATGCATCTCTACTATATTTGGTTCTCTATTTCTTTTATTTTTCAAATGGGATAAAAATATCCAATAGCTTGATTTTCATTTCTAATGCACGCTGCTCTCTGCTTACTGTATCCATCTCCTATAACATGTTACATGTTGATGTCATGTAGCTTGCAACATTGACTTCTGTAACATCACTCGAAGAATAATAGAGAAACAAATTTCCCCTCTTCAAATATCGTTTTTGGACATGTAAACTATATAGACCCATTGATGCTCAGGCAAACTGGCAGATGGACATTCAGGGTGTTTACCTGGCATGAACTCTTGGCTTGACATACAGGCAGCGGTAAAGTGTGTCACAGGGTCACGAATAGGGTGTGGAACCCTGGAGAGCCGGGAAAATCCAGCACCTCTCTTTTATTGACATGTTTAATTTTTAGGCTAATGCTGTATCAAGTGCCAGCTTGACCCCTCGGGTCCTGTATGATTTCACGAGGTTGGGACTCAGAATGAAAGAATGTCTCCTTGACAGAAGGCACTCCCCCTATGATTACTGCCATTTCAACATCTGCTTAGCAGCAATGGCCCAGGGCTCTTTTGACAGCCAAAGCAGCTGCACTGCATAGCATGATTGGCAAGGTGTTCACTTGCACTGTCACGGGGATGCTAGGGGATGATCCGTAAATCATGTGGTGCTGTACACAATCGGAGAATGAATTGAACCTCTCTATTCGGCATAGTACAGTACAGAATCCAGAAGAGTGTTCCTCTCTGGTCATGTATAGATTCACTGGCATCCCTAAGGATAATCCCTTCATTTTCCAAGTGAGCATCTTGGCTGCATGTGCTGTGCATGGGCAACTCCACAACTCTGCATCATCATTGTGCTAGATGTTGTGCAGAACACAGCCTATTGGCTAGGCAAACAGCTGGCCAAATCAATTGAAATATCTGTCCTTCTCAGTAATTTGCCTTACTATCCAAGCACCCCTGCCCTCTTGTTTAGGTGTTTCAGGGGGATGTGCTGCTTTGCACGCCCTCCACAGGATGCAGCCTGCTCTCCAGTGGCATGTCCGCATGAATGGAGTTATTTTTTAACTCCAGGAGGCTAAAAAAAATAGGCAGGAGGACCAGGCAGGAGGTCTGGTCTAGAGGGTAGAGCCTCCGTTAGCCTGAAGATAACATTGGAAGGTCGCCAGTTCGAGGCCACTGGCAGCTCCGGGAATGGCGAGACCTTGAAGCAGCTGACAAGCCGAGCTTGGCTGCCCTTCAACTGACAGATGAAGGAGCTGCTTGTCAGCCTGCGTGGGAGGCAACTGGAGGCCAGAAGTGATACCAGATCAGAAAGACCCATCTGAAATGTTGTGTGGTTCTTGCAAGACAGAACCTTTCTCTGATTGTAAAAATCCCCTCGGGGATTTAGAAACAGCCTGCCTATCTAAACTGCCTTGAATAAAGTCAGAGGAGTAATCCGATGACCAGAAAGGCAGTATTTAAATACCCAGTTGTTGTTGATGTTATTTTTTTTTAATGGATTTGGGCTGTAAATGTCTAAAAAGACAAAAAAATAAACAAGTGCTCCAGTGCAGAGCCATACAACTGTATTGCAAAGAGGACCTACTCAGCCCACCTCTGTCTCTTCACAGATTCTATGATGAATCACCATCTTCACTCTTGACTCATCCTATGTCCTCTTACTTGACTGATGCCTGAGTCCACCAGTGCCCTGGCCACCACAACTCCAAATCCATGATGGAGAAAAATGGTTGTCAGATAAATCCAGTGCTGGATATCTGACAGAGAAAAAAAGCCACAGATCTTTACTGTGTTTTTTTAATTCCTGTTGACACATCTTAGCTTAGGTGTCTCATAATAAGAGGCACGCAACATATGAGACCTAAAAGCTTTTCATATCTTCACACAAACTTACTTTTAATGTCTAATCTGACTTTGGCACTTAAAAAGTGCTTCTGTTTTGGAGGCCGTCGCTCCACACTGTCCATATGTTTCCTCCACAGTGAGGGTAATCCCTCTCCAAGGCAGTAGGCAGCTAATTTATGACAGGTAATTGAAGCAGTGGCCTCCCAGGCCCTTCTATGTATAGAAGAAGCCATTCATAATACATGTGCCGTACAGGAAGACATTCAACGAACACCAGCTGAGGATGAATAATTAACACATTAAAATTCTACTCTTGTTACTGGATTTCATACAAAATACCCTGCCTTTTCTCAGATACTAGGTTTCCAGAATTAGTTTAAAGTGCTTTGCATTAGCAAAGCATCTGAGTTAATTCTAAACCAGTGATGGACCAACTCATAACCCAGAGAAGCAGATTTTTGAACAGACTGAACAGAGCTGTCCTCAGTGCGTAGCCACTGGCAGGTATGAAGGCCACAGCCACTCACTCAGCCTTGATTGTCATCTCTGAATATGAGTTTACTCAGCAATGTTATACAAAACCTTAAGATCAAACGAACAAAAAAAAGAATCTCTCTTCTCCTGACAATGAATGATTATGCAGACTGTTCAGTTCCATCAAGAGGCAAAACTCAACGCATGCACCACTGTGTGTCACTGATCCTTCATGTGTGAGAATAAAAGATGCTTTCTCTCCATAGAAAACCACCATGTCAGAGAGAAAGGAAGAGGGCATACCAGCTTTCACGTTTCAGTTGGACCTCAGATAGAGCGTGAGAAGCATTTGGCATGAAAATAGTGCATAATGACGGGGATCCAAGGACTGTGCAAGGTATTCTGTGCATGCACTGAGGTAAACTACTTCAAACCCCCATGTGGCCTGAAAAATTTGAGGACTGGGGACACTGCCAGAAGAAGAGTGGGACACCACTGCTTCCCCTACCTGTCATAAATGCCCTCTGCCTCTGAAAGGGGTTACTTGTTCTGGTACATGCACATCTCCTCTTGCCCTGTAGAAACAATATCATACAGTATACATGTGCACTGTTCTATTGTGTTCCAGAATTGGCTGCTTGATTTGGACAACTTCCTTACAAGGAAAGATTCATCACTGAGATCAAAACAGGAAGCCCTTTAGCAAGTCTTATTCATTTCAGTGGGGTGTGGACAAAAGTCAGAGAAGTATACTCCATGCTGCAATAGAGAGTCAGGCCAGGTGACCAGAGATAACCAGAGAGGTCATCTCACTGATGTTGGAATGGAGATTATTTAGTAAACAGGTGACTGGCCAGTTATGGCATGGATACCACAAGTGGCATAGGCGGCTGTAATTTGTGGAAGTCTCCTGTACAAGAAAAGGAGAACTGTGGCCCTGGCAAGGTGGGCGGTACCCTTTTCTCATTCTCCCAAACTGCTTCCCAGTTCAGGATACTTGAAGCAAAACTACAGCATAGAATTCTGGAGGGGGTAGATGGGGAACGATGCACATGTACTGGAGCATTGTGCTGGAGTGGCATTCTCCTGCATCAAGACCTGATTTGTGGCACACCAAGAAGTTGGCCGCCATTATATGTAGAAACCCCTAATTACATGCTCCATATGGTTTACTTAAGCAGGTTGTCATTAACATGGGTGGAAAATTCTTGAACTTCTTACTCTTATTCCCCACAACGCGAACAGGCAATGTAAATGAAATGAGGCATTTTATAACCATCTAAAACCATGTGCTTGAAGAAGCTTGGATGAATCATATATATTGCTTCTGGCAACCAGCCCCTGTGAGATGTGTTTTAATGATCACTCTAGACCTAGAACACATGAGTCAAAATGTCCATTACCTTCCATTGAAGAGGGCTTCATCTGGCTGGAAGTCTTATTCAACAAAGAACATAAAAAGAGCCCCACTGGATCAGGCCAAAGGCCCACCCAGCTTCCTGTATCTCACAGTGGCCCACCCACTTCACTTTAGAAGTGACTCCCACTGAAACCTGTAGTTTCATGTCTGGATAGACTTCAGTAATACTGAGCAGCTTGCCACTGTTCTTACGAAGCATAATTGAGTCAAGATACACTGATTTCCGCTGGAGAGACGTTCCAGTGAACTCACTGGGACTTAGCACCCAGGGATGTGCAGTGTGGGGGCAGCAGGTGAGGCAGAATTGCCCCCTGGAGTCCTTCAAAAAGTGCCACCACTGTGGCTATGATTGTGCAAGCTACCCACAACCCACACACTCCAGCCACTGTTCAGAGTATATGGGTTCTGAAAACTTGCATACCTCACATGGCGGCAGCAGTGGTGGCATTTTTCAAAGGGCTCCAATGGAGTGGTTCTTCCTCACCTGCTGCCCCCACACCACAAGTCCCTTGGACCATGTAACTCATAAGAACATAAGAACAGCCCCACTGGATCAGGCCACAGACCCATCTAGTCCAGCTTCCTGTATCTCACAGCGGCCCACCAAATGCCCCAGGGAGCACACCAGATAACAAGAGACCTCATTCTGGTGCCCTCCCTTGCATTGGCATTCTGACATAGCCCATTCCTAAAATCAGGAGGTTGCACATACACATCATGTCTTGGAACCCATAATAGATTTTTCCTCCAGAAATTTGTCCAATCCCCTTTTAAAGGCATCTAGGCCAGATACCATCACCACATCCTGTGGCAAGGAGTTCCACAGACCAATCACATGCTGAGTAAAGAAATATTTTCTTTTGTCTGTCCTAACTCTCCCAGCACCCAATTTTGAAAAACCATTACACTGAATAAACATTATCATATGAATGTGCAAAAAACATTAAGAGTCCTTTTTAAAATGCAAAATTGGATATTACTTTGAATTAGAGGCTTGATTTATAATCTTTCCTGTGCAATTAGTGTCTGAAGAACATGCCTTAAGTGCAACAAAGGCCAGTTTTGTCCCCTTCTCCTGCACAAGCATCACACCAGGATAGCCCTGCAAACAGGAGATCTGTACATGTCTTCCAAGTCTTCAGCCAGCTGCCCCCCTCCACTTGTCCAAGTTGCACAAGCTCTGGGGTTCATACAGCCCGAATGTGCAAATTCCCAAATTGACAGGGAATACAAGAAATGTACAGACCTCAGTATTGTTTAACCTGACTTGCAGGAGCTATCCAGGGTCTAGGCAGGCAAAAGTCTTTCCATTTCTAGCACCTGGGTCATCTTAACTGCATCTCCATTAAATAGCATACCAGAGGCAATTTGTTTCCTCAGTAATAACAGCTGAGTATTTAGCTTCTCCCTTGGAATTGTGTTGGAGCAATCACACTAGGACTGGGTGAGACCAAGTTTTTGTCCTCCTCCAGGTGATTTAAAATAGCAGTAGCAATTAAATAGTCAAGGCACTGTCTCAAGATCAAACCTGGACATTCTAAATGAAAGGCATGTGCTTTGCCACCAGAATATATGGGGGGGGGGGGTTCCAAGAAGAAGCTGTATGTCATGACAAGGCCATGCTGTATTTGTTCCCTTCCCCCCAATCAGCAGCAGCAGCAAGAAGGTCAGATATGAATCAGAACCAAGGCATTCACTCTTTGTCTGCAACACAGTCCAAATTCATATCAATCCTGCCAGCTTTATGGTTACTATTTGCTCCTTTTAGCATCAGTAGAAGCTTCTCTCATGGGGCAAATGGCAACCCACTCTGTGTGGGGAGGGGGGTCATTTCAGGGCAATAGTTAAAGTGCCCAACCACATGCTGTCCGTATTGGACTCCCCTTGCAGCTCCTATGAGGGGGGAGGGAAATATCAAAATGTGCAGTCTCTCCCTTAAACATGCTCTCAAAAGTGCAACCTCTGGGATCACTTTTACACCAAAATGTTTTAATGAAATCATACAAATTATATGAGTCACCTTTTTTGCCTCACCAACCATTACGCATTTACTTGTATGATAAAGAGTATTATGTTTAATAATTTATCCTGAGCATTTGTCCCATAGATGACTGCAGCCCCTTTTATGATGCATTATTCTTGAGTTTTAAGCCACTAATTCAGCAATAAGATACCATGTGTGCGCTTTTCATCTGAGATGTCAAGGATAACATTGAAATATTTGAGGCCTGTACTGAGACTATTTTATAAACCAGAGAGCAGAAAGTAAAGTACCAAGCACAGAAATACTCCAGATGGGTGTGGCTTATGAGTTGACTTTTCATTAACTGGTGAAAGTGAGTTACAGCCCAATCTGATGCATTCCAACCCCCATCAAGGCAGGAGTGCCAAAATGATTGCTGAATCCTATGGTGGAAGGGGGGGGGGTGGAAGTTGAAGAGGTCTCTTCTAGGTAAGGGAACATTTTTTCCCTTACCCAAAGGTAAGCCTCGATGGCATGGAGAGATCTACTCAGACCAGCTATTTTGCTGATGCAAGTCCGCATTGACCCATGCTGCAGGATCGGGCCCAGGAAGAAGTTTAGGATATCAGTGGCACTGGCCTTTCCCATTCTCCAATCCCCTTCCAATTCATTTCAATGGGACTTGTATGGAGAATTTCTTGGTGGATCATGCCCTAAGATACTAAAAAATCAGGAACACCCAGAAAGCTGTATTAGATCTCACTGATGTTCCAGCACTAATCAAAATTCAGCTCAGTTACACCACTGCATTTTAAGATAAGGAAAACGTGTGTGTTTGTAGTCAGAGTGTTTAGGGAAAATATTAGAAAGAAAGGCATGTTTTAATTAAAGGGTTCGGCTTCATTGCCTACTCCTGTGGAGTGGAGCAGCACACTATCCATTTTTCCTCTCCAGACACACCCTGAGATTGGCACTAGTTCTCCAGAATTATCCTCAGGGCTCAGTCAGGCACTGCAACTGCAGCACAGACACTTTGTTCACTTCTTCCTGATTCTCAAAACAATTTGATAATTAAATTATATGATTCTAAACTTTGTCTCCATTATCAGTTAAATTCTCTGCATTTCTGAAAGTGCAGGGCACATATCGGAACAGGGTTGGGATCCTAGGGTTTCATTTTAAAAGAAAACATGTACATATAAGCACCATCAATGAACGGAAAATCAGAGGGGAATGGGGTAACATCAGAATAATGCTCTCTGTTTACACCCAGTTTCTGCATGTAAATCTCACTTCCCTCCCTCAGTCCTTCTGGATGAATCTATTTTGCACCAATCCTGCTGGGAACTTACAGCAGCGGAATTAGCAATCCACTAATAGAATTAATGATGACACATGTTCAACTTCCTGGTGAAGAGATTTGGGTTGGTTAACCGCAGTACTGAGACTTGATCCAGTACCTGGAAAACACACAAATTAAGCTATCGTGTTAGAAAATATGGCAATTCTGATATGCACTTGCACTTAAAAAAATCATTCGTTGGAATTACCTTTGCTGCTCTCTAGGCATCTGGGGGGGGGGGGGAGATGAAAACCCCAATATGAAGTCTTATATGGGCAAAAGAAAAAAGTCAGTATTTTGTGAAGTGCAATGTGACATAGAAATGATTTCATAATATTGGAATGGCATAACTCTTTGCTCTGCTAGTATATGGCTAGAAATGACTGATAAAAGAGTGAGGGAAGTTGCTCGTCCTCAACATACTGGCTCAGAAGGTTGCTGAAGGCCAGCATGGATAGATCTATCGCACAAAAATACACTGACATTCTGTGATAGTGACTATCCAATAGTCACTTTGTAATTGTTAACTTCCTTTTATCATATTTGTGCCCTACTCTTTCTCTCAAATGTTGAGTGTGGTTACCTATTGTTCTCAGGTGGTCTCTTATCCAAACAGTTTACAGGGCTTACGTTCTTAGCTTCAGCTTTAAGCCTGGGTGATGTGTCTTCTGCTCCTTTCTCCAAGCCCCATCAAGCATCTGATTCAATCCAGCTCTTCAAAGGAAACCTTTGATAATATCCCCAGACAGACATCATCTGCCACTTTCTAAGCTAGTGTTTCCTTTCCTTCTTTCCTTGTTTACTCAATTAGACTCCACTAGATAGTTCATCTGACTTATATTACAAGTGCTCTGCGCTCCACAGAACACCATATTGTCGCAAGATGCATGAAAAAGAAATGTCCCATCTCTACACCCGTCCCCCTACTTTGTTCTTTCTCATCACCCAAACTGAGGCTTAACCCTAAGGGCTCCTTACTTTGCCCAGAGTTCCTAAGGGCTATTTAAAAACCACCACTGAGGGCTGCCCCAGAGTTCCTGAGGGCTACTTAAAAACCACCACTTCCCAACCACTTGCAAGTAGTAGAAAAGTCAGATAATGAATAATTACTGGGAAATCTCTGATTTTGGGGGAGGGGGAGGGAATTACTATTGATTCACATATGCTGAAAACAAAGAATGAGATTCAGCTCATGCCTAAGGTCTCCTGTTGGATCAGGACTTAAAAGTGCTTAGTTTGGATAGAACATGGCAGAGGGACCATGCATGACTCCACTATGTTCTCTTGCTCTCTCTTATGCCTGGATGTCTTCCCAGATCAGGGCAGGAGGTCTGGTCTAGAGGGTAGAGCCTCCATTTGCCTGAAGATTAACATCCACAAGGTCGGCAGTTCGAGGCCACCGGCACCGTGCGACCTTGAAGCAGCTGGCAAGCTGCAGCTGAGCTGTTCCATCTGCTCGGAGCGTGGGAGGATGGAGGCCAGAATGTTAAACCAGATCGGAGCGTAACATCTTGAATGTGGTGGTTCTTGAAAGAGAGAACCTTCTTTCAATTTGTAAAAATCCCTGCGTGGATTTAATAAGCCTGCCTGTGTAAACCGCCTTGAATAAAGTCTTGAATAAAGACCAAGAAAGGCGGTATATAAATACTGTATATTATTATTATTATTATCACCAACCTAGGGCGCAATCCTAACCCCTTATGTCAGTGCTGGAAAGCACTGACATAAGGGCAATGCAGCTCTGAGGTAAGGGAACAAACATTCCCTTACTTTGAGGAGGCTTCTGTGAGTGACATCCAACTGCAGGATGCAGCACACACCCCATTGGCACCGCTATGCCAGTGCTGGAAAGTACTGACATAAAGGGTTAGGATTGCGCCCCTAATGTCTTCTCTCTTATTTCCTCAAAACCCAACTTTATCTTGAATCCTTTGGCATAAATTTATCTCCTGCTGCAACTAAGCAATACATGTTCATGAAATAATGCAGCATAAGTGACAGGACCATTGCATCCTGGACAATTGTGTCCCAGCCAAATGAATCCTGGTCATTGCATCCTTGGACATTTGCATCCTGGATTTTTTGCACCCCAGACATTTGTGTCCCAATATACATTTATTTGTATTAGATATACTTTTTAATTTTTAAAACACAATGGGTTTTAAAATGGGTTTAGGGTTAGGGCTGGGATCAATGGTTGGCATCCTTCAGTCTTGGAAGACTATGGTATCGCGCTCTGAATGGTGGTTCTGGAACAGAGTGTCCTCTCCAGTGCGCAAAGCCTGGGTAAAGTAGATATGGAGGATAGACTGTTTCCCATGCAGCAAATCCCCCCTCTCCACGTCACTGAAATGGTCCAATGGAAAGGCAGAGGCCAATACGGTTGGTTCCAGCGGCATCGCAGGAGTTGCCAGAACATGACTGTGTTCAGCCATGAACTGCCTCAGGGACTCCGGCTCCGGATTTTGCCTCGAGGTTGACTCCTGAAGCCTTTTCCATAACTGGATGTAGCCACAAGGCAGTGGAGGTTTGGGATCAGAGTTTTCCTTCTCTCAGATGAGCTGCCTTCCCAGATGGTAGAGTCCCATCTACCCGTTCCCATCTACCCGAGTCCCATCTACCCGGCTGGGATCAGAAGCTTAGCATATATAACATGGTGTTTGTTCCCCAGTAATAGTTGGTTTGTTGCCCAGTTATAGTGGAACACAAATAATGGGACACAAAAAAACCCAGTCATAAATGTCCAGAGACACCAATGACTGGAATGCATTTGACCAGGAACTCAATCGTCCAGGACACAAATACCCTAGTACCAAAATAATCACCTATTCGACACCTGTTTTCCCTGTTGCCACTTGCTTCTTCTGTTTGCTTGTGCCTGTTTGTCCATGGTGAGCTCCTCGTGGCCGGTGGTCTGTACTCTCATTTGTTGTAAAGTGCCACATATATTTCTGTGCTATGACAGCAGCAGCAGCAGCAACCACCACCACCACCATCAAGGTTCATGAACTGCAATCTTGGGGGTGCCACAAAAGACAGGATTGGAGAGCTGGGAATCTAGTCCATTGCCCACCGCAGTGGAAAAGAGTAAAGGCATCAAAGCCCACATTAATAATAGTATATACAGTGCAACACCTTTACTATTTCATCAAGTACATGGAATCATGTTTGGCAACTAGGACAACCAGTAGTTGTAGAACAGTAGATGATTCATATCATTTTACACCCTCCACAGCCATTTTCCTTCAGGAGATGTTTGGCTATGAATTTAGAATGTCTCTCACTCTGTCTCACTCTTTGCCTAATAATAGGTTGTCAAACATGTTTTTTATTACAGGGGCTTCTCAGTTTGTTGTTTGTCATGTTATCTTTAAACACTGAATTTAAGCCTTGCATTCCTGCCAATTTCGGGTGTTGTCATTGTATGCATATTGATTTGTTTACTCTCTTCATCACTGCTTGCTTCCTGGTAACAGCACAGTTTCTGGCCTTCCTGCAGAAGAAAATTACTTTTCAGAGTGTTTTTGGTACTGAGGGCCATTGACCTGGTGATACACTAAGCAGTCAATGTAGTGGAGGCATTATTTTGGTGGCTTGCTTTGCTGCAGTGGTACCCATCTGCTCTTGAAACTGGAAATTAGTTAATCCTGGATGTCCATGGTTAGAGTCAGGGATGGGAAAACCCAGCATGGCTTGACTCTAGTTGAGTCTACAGTCACCACCCGCTGTGACTCAACTAGAAAAAGAGTCATAATGGGGGCACTTTCCGAGTCATCCTTTCGTGACTCTAAAGGACTCGAGTCGAGCCCCCCCCCCACTTTTAAAAAGCCCACCATGGAAAAAACAGGGCTGGGCTCTGTGTGTGTGTGTTGGAGCTCTCGTTGAACATTCCCCTGATGTCCCCATCCATCTGTAAACAGGGCAGGAGGGGGTAAGAGGGACTGCGAGAGAGCTGGGAGAGAAGCGGCAAGAGGGAGGAGGGTTACATGCAGAAGCCGCAAGGCTTAGCAGGATTACCCGATCCTTTGCAGCTCTACACTGAAGTAGTCACATTGCAGCCAGTCATTCAATGAGGCTTCCTTCTCCCAAGTAACAACAGAGCACCTCACAGCAGCCATGTGGTGAAAAGTGTGATCACTATGAACTGCCTGCCTCCACCTCCCTGGGCTTCTGCAGCCAATCGTAAGGCGAGAACATCCTTGGGCTCCTCTTTCTGCCCTCCCTCAGCCAAAGAAAACACCAAACCTCCCACCCTGTGTCCAGTGATCATCCGTCCTTTCTTCCTGTCAGAGAACCTGCTCCTGCCTCCCCTCCTCCTGCTCAAATACAAATGCTGTCATTAACCCTTCCCTGCCTCCCGGCTGGAACTTCCCTGCTATTGGCCCAGTTGGAATGCTGTTCTCATAAGGTTTTTCATGCAGTGAAAACAGTAAGCAAGCACACCCAGACACAGGCAGACTTGAGTCTTCATGCATGGGGATGAGTGCTGAGTCAGGGAGGCCCTGACTGGAGTGTTTTCCCAAGTCTTCCACACGTGCAACTCATGAGTCGGGTCAGTAAAAATCACACATTTTTGTGACTCAAGTCCGAGTTATCCGAGTCAAGTTCCCAACCCTGGTTAGAGTGCTCTATTTGGGAGAGACTGATGCCCCAATCCTATCCTCCACCATTGGAGCCAATGAAGCCATGCCACGGAGGTGCGTGCTGCATCTAATGATGGGAGAAGGGTGATCAGGAAGCCTCCTTGAGGAAAGAGAACTTGTTCCCTTATCTCCAGATAAGCCCACTGATGTCCTATGGGCCTCCTACCAGCTTTATCATGAGACTGTGTTAGGACCCTGGTACACACCAGTGCCACCCCTGGCCCTACATGAGACGTCTTTTCTCTAAATAGCCAGCAAAGAGTCAAGTAGTCCCATTGCAAGGCCAATTCTTTTACTTGGGGGAAGGGACTAATGCCCCCTTCCCTTGAGGAGATGTTGGGAGCTGCCTGTGGCTGCCTGGCATCCATAGGATGCAGCGGCAGCCATTTGGACACTGCTGCCGCCCGCGGTGCCAGGCAGCTCAGGATTGGACTTGAGTGATCTCCATCAAAAGGTATAAAGAAAAAGATTTTTTTTTTCTGTTTGATTCAACAGTTCAGTTGCTTTAAGGGAGCCCCTTTCCTCTGGCAAAATTGGCCACAACCCATAATAAGATTTCAATCATTAAAATTTTTCCTAGTGTGAATGCCCCATATGAACTTATTGCAGAAGGACGAAGTAAATTCATTTGGAGGAAAGTAAGATGTCACAATTCTTGGCAATTAAATTCAAGAGAAAAGTCTGGATTTGTTATGATGAAATGAACCGATTTATGCTCCAATTTGAGGAATCTGTGGCTATAACCCTTTATTGAAACATAAAATCTTCACCATGCATTATGTATAAGAGTTTCTGTTATATTTAAAATTGTGTTCTGAATTATGAGCATTATCTTATTGGGGCAAGTTGGTTTTTCTCCATGAAACTGTAATGAATGTGGTAGATTCACTAAGCATTTGCCCATCCATCAGGAAGCCTGAAATGTAGTAAATCAGCTAGAGATTGTTTTTAATAATGCTCTAGCATAAAGCAATTTAATAGCCTGCCAATATGGTTGAAGCTTATTGTCTTGAAATAGCAGCTCAACACAACAGAGACAAATAGATTTCCTACGTTCTATGTCCTTGCATCAAGGCATGAGCCCTGAACCAGTCCCCAAATGGGGATTAATGGCAAAAGAAGGAGGACGCCAAGCAATGATAAAGGATACTGTAGAAAATACACCGAAAATGAAATGATCCGAGAAAATATGCCAAGTCACAAACTTTATGAATGCACTATAAACAAGAGAAGGAAGGTAACAAGTGGTTAAGAGCCCAATCTTAGGCATGTCTACTCAGAACTAAGTCCCATTGTAGTCAATGGGACTTACTCCCAGGTACATGGTGATAAGATTGCAGCCTCAGTGTGCTTCCAGAAAAATGTACGTTTTCAGTGTAATCCTGAAAATCCTACTACTTTCCTCTCCTGGTGCGCCATGGCAAGCGTGCGCGCACGCACGCACGCACGCACACACACACACACACACACACACACACACACACACACACACACACACAGAGGATACATCTCGAGCGTCCTTGGCATGGCTGCATTCGTAAGGGGGGAGAAGGGTAGGATTGGGCTGTTACAATATTACAAAATTAGGGGCCAGCCCAATTTTGGTGTGATAGTTCCAGTACATGTGATTTCTTCATTCAACAGGAGAAACCAAATAGCCCTAAGATTCTCGAGGAAAAGCCTTCTTGTATGCTATCGCATTTTTGTTTTTCTGTGAGAGAGGAGCAGCTGAGAGATAAAGCAGAAAGGGAAGTGGAAATGAAATCTTCTGTTCCAAATCATTGCAAGCTGATAAACTATTACATTCGGGTTAACTATCTATCTATGTCTGCATCGATTGCACACATCATTAAAAAACTATTTGCTGCAAACTAAATCACAAATGAGCCCTCTTTGACCTTCAGCGGGTCATTTGAGGAATGCCATGATGATCTATCAAGTAGAACCTGCCACAATGTAGCCCATTCCGAAACAGCATCCTAGAGGCAGGCACCTTTGCTCACGCAACTTCATAGAGAGAAAGGTTCATGCGCAGGATTGTATTTTAAACGTTCGCCTTGTATTTGTGTATGCAATATTTGTGTAGTTTCATAGCTATGCGCCCACAGGAAGCCAGAGGCTAACACTGGGGGGAAGAGGAGTAAGGCTTAGTACTTAACCTTTGTTTCAAGGGTGATAGGCTTTGGTCTCTGTTGAAGGAGTGGGGTCAAGGATGTCCATGGGAAAGGCTTCCCATAGCATTTAGGGAGTACAGCTCACATTACCATGAGCGCACTGATACAAGTAACAAAGTGTCAGTGTGGGCAGGGCAAACACAAATACTGTGGGTACACAGGCATTTCCCACAGCAATCACATAAAGTAGAGGTGACATTTTTAAACATTGCAAGGGGGGCAGCCTGATTAGATTGGGGCTGCCAGACACTTGCATGTGAGTGTTTAAAGATGCTTCTGTACCCATAGCAACCATAACTGCTACATAAAGTGTGAAGCAGAGAGAGAGAGAGAGAGAGAGAGAGAGAGAGAGAGAGAGAGAGAGAGAGTCGAAAAGAGCACATATGAGTGAGTAACTGTGCCTTTAGCAAAAGGTAAAGAAAAAAATAAGCAAATGAGAGCTAGATGGTCTTTCATGCCTGTTCTTTCTGCAACTTGCTCTTCTTAGGAATCTGACAGATGTCTACACTGAAAACCCTCAAAACAGATATAAAATCTCTTCTGCAAAGGATCTGTCCAGTCTGCAAAGTATCCCATTACAACCAGAAATTAATCCACAATCAGCTTAAGTATCATCTGCTTAAAGGAATATTTCTGTCACTGAAAAGTGCTTCGCTCATCTTCGGAAAGGAAACCAGCTCACTAAAGCCCATTAAGGAAGAGTTGACAGGGAGGCTTATGTCTCGTCCAGGGAAGCAGGGTCACCTGGCTCGTCAAAATATTTTGCAATGGCTGACTGTGATGTATTAATCCTTGCCTTGACCACAGGAATATTTTATTTTTGGAGAGGATAGATGAGAATAGACTGCACAGACTACCAGCTAGATCACAGTGTAGTGAGAGTGGCTCACCTGGTAACCTTGGGAGAAAAGGATTATCATTTAAACAATTGCAACATTAGAAGGCTTATGCCCTGATACAGCAGTCCCATGTGACTACCACAGCTCTGTGGTATGCATGGAACTCCTTCACATTCAAGGATTTCCCTCTCACATTCACTTCCATGAGATGCAGCCATAGTGTGGCCTCTTCTATTCAAGGTTCTGTCTCAAAGGCCGCAATCCTAACCAACTTTCCAGCCCTGACTTAAGGGCAATGCAACTCCGAGGTAAGGGAACAAACATTGCTGAGGCCTCCATGACTGCCCCCCAACTGCAGGATGCAGCAAGTGCCCCACTGGCACAGCTACGCCAGTGCTGGAAAGTTGGATTATGCCCATAGTCATTAAGCAGGAGCAGAGGCAGTATTCATTCCCAATACACGATGCATAGAACACACTTTTCATTTAGTACAGTACTTCATAAACTTTCTTGTGTTTTCCCTCACAATAAGAACATAAGAAGAGCTCCCCTGGATCAGACCAAAGGCCCATCTAGTCCAGCTTTCTGTATCTCACAGTGGCCCACCAAATACTTCAGGAAGCACACAAGACAACAGATGCAACCTGCATCCTGGTGCCCTCCCCTGCATCTGGCAATCAGAGGCAGCTTACCTTTGAAACCAGGAGCTTGCACATATCTACCATGACTTGTAACCCATGATGAACTTTTCCTCCAGAAATTTGTCCAATTCCCTCTTAAAGGCGTAAGGTAAGATGCCAGCACTACTTCCTGTGGCAAGTCGTTCCACAGACTACTTACACACTGGGTAAAGAAATATTATCTTTAGTCTGTCCTAATTCTCCCAACACTCAACTTTAGTGGATGTCTCCTGGTTCTGGTTTTATGCAAAAGGGAAAAGAGCATAGCTCTATTCACTCTATCCATCCCCTGCATAATTTTGTATGTCTCTATCATGTCGCCCCTCAGGCGCTTCTTTTCTAGACTGAAAAGCCCCAAATGCTGTGGCCTTTCCTCATAAGGGAGGTGCCCCAGCTTGGTAATCATTTTGGTTGCTCTCTTCTGCACCTTTTCCATTTCCACTATATCATTTCTGAGAAGTGGAGACCAGAACTGAACACAATACTCCAGGTGTGGTCTTGAGAAGCATCCCTTAATCTACTTTTTGTAGTCTTGAATGTTTCAGTCCAGTTATTTAAGTACAGTAGTTTCTGGAGTTCTGTCAGCCAATCTGCAATCCAAGGGGGAACCCAACTCTTAGCACAAGATAAATCACCATTCCCATTTTACTGACTGGTGGTCTGGGGCTGAAAGATAAGCAGTTTCTGGGCTTGTTCATAGCCACACCATAAGTAAGCTAGAAGAAAGCTATGAACAGAGGCTTCCCAGGTCACTATGTACTGGAACGCAATGTCTGTCTCCATTTCTTTTCCTGTGCCTTCATGGAGGACACCATGGAGGCTGCCACGATGGCCATACCAGACACCAGCTCCTCAAGTTCCCATCAACATGAAAATGTTGATTTTTTTTTTGCCTTTGAATTCTATTAAAGTGTTGTCAAATTGAAACTCTTTTCCAACCTTAAGAATGTTCTCACTGTTTTGAATCTGAGGTGCATAGAGCATACAGCATGAGTTGGGGAGCAACTGCTGTGTCCCAAGTCTTGGAGTAGGGTGGGAGGGGACAAATGTTGAATGGGAGGAGAATCCAGCCCTTACTGTTGTTGCTTCTGTAAGCCGAAGAGCTTCATGCCCTAGGGGAGAGATATATGTTGTCCAGATGGATTTCTGTGTTTTTGTTTTTTTTTAAAGATGCCTCTCAACCAATAGATCCTTTGATCCTGGCAAACGCCTCTAAGAAAATCAGGATTCACATCAATAATGCTCTGATTAATTAATAGTAAATGACACCTCAAGAAAACATTTGGTACAGCACCATCTGCTCAAAGCTGTGGCAGATCTGGAGCACGGGGAGGATTACAGCACAAATGTCACTGAGTACGCCGAAGCTCTCCCATTGAATTGACACTCTCATCCAGGTGTTCTTTCGCTTGGAAAAAAAGACTACCTTGGACGGATATAAGCACTTACTAATTAAAATGATAGATCCACTCTATTATGCAACTGTGGCAAATTTTCATGATTGCAACCTTTGTGAAAATGACATCCAGGGGCACAGCATTCAGCATAAGGTCACTATTTACATTTCAAATAGCAAAGCCCCATGGCAGCAACAGCACTGCTAGTCTAATGCCATGTTTCTCCCTATGCACTTCAATGGGGAAATGTAGCCTACTGAATAATCCCTCTACCAATCTCAGCAGAAAGACCACAGCCTCGTTTTTGGTCAGAATGTACACCAGCTCCCTTGTGCTAAGAGTTGGGTTCCCCCTTGGATTGTAGATTGGCTGACAGAACTACTGTACTTCAATAACTGGATTGATGCATTCAAGACTACAGAAAATAGACTAAGGCCTGCTTCTCAATAGGTTTCCTTGAAGAATATCATCTCTGTGCAGGACAACTGTTTTTTGTCACTGTCTTTTTCTCCAAGAAAACCAGTGGAGGGGGAAACAAGCAGAATGAGAATGAGGGGAGGGCAGAACAGGGGTAAGACGGGGTGAGACTGAGCAGGAATGAGGAGGAACAAAGGTGAAAAGGCTGCAAGAAGGGATGGATCCAGTGGTGATGGCAGGCGCCAGATCCTATCCCCAATGACAGCAACCTACTTATCCCCTTTCTGTCCTCAGATTTGCACCAACCTCCTTAAACAGAGACATGGGGGGATCAAGAGCCCAATCCTGATCTCTGCGCACCGGCTTTTGCACCACTGGCATACACTGGTGCAAATGTGCGTTTGCATTCCAGGGCTCCAGAACTGCCATAGGATCTGCCATAGGATTGAGTAGTCCCATTGCAGGGCTACTTCCTTTACTTGGGGGAAGGGGACAAACATCCCCTTCTCCTGAGGAGGCAACAGTGGCAACAGTGGCTGCTCGACGTGCACTGGATGCTACGGCAGCTGTTTTTGCCACTGCAGCAGTCCTGCGCTCCGGGCAGCTCAGAATTGAGCTGTCAATTCCCTTTCTCTTGTGAAGTCTTCTGATCCAGCCCCCCCCCCCGATACAGCACATTGCACCAGCAGATGTGGGGAAGATACATAGAGTGGCTTGCCACTATCACCATTAGAGATAATGTGGCTATCATAGTGTTGAACAAAAAACATGATGGTTGGCTGGTGTTTTTGTTTTTTTTTAAATATTGCTCAGGGAATTATAAATTTCATGTCCAAAGCATAAATATAAGATAGCTAAGAAGAGAAGATGAACTATTCCAGGAAAAGAAGAATGTCAGCCAGTATGATATCAATGTATAGAGTTCACATACAAAGAGTTAATGAAGATTTATGAAACAATAAGGTGAGAAGAAATTTGAAAATCCAGCAAATGGATACTGCAGAAAGAGCATGTTGAATGGAAGAGCAGAATATAGGAAATGTCAGCACTTCCTAGAGTTGATAACATGACCAAATTGGAATCTAGAAGACAGAACGAAAAAATGAGCAACCCAGCATATCATGTAATGTGATTCAGAGATAGGAAGTAAGAACATGATCTCAAAAGCAGATGGTGGTGAAACAGACAGGATTCAAGAGCAGCAAAGGCAGAGAGACTGCAAAACCAAACGGATGAAACAATGAAACAGGGAAAGGCAGAACATCCGTAGTCAATTAGTCTGACCTCAGACAACACAAAGAGAAACAGCCAAAAGCCATCAGAGTTGCCTGAGTTGAGGCAAAATAACCAAGAATCGTTTCCAGTGAACTTTATTTAATGTGTGCAAACTTTTATGAAATACTGCAAACCTCATGTGACCAAAAGGACTGGTTGGGCCCTTCTGGCTGAGATGAATGGGTCCCAAAGAACCCTGGCCCTTCAAAATTCCATTTTAAAAAGTCTCCGAAAGGCAGCTGAAAATCAGGTTTGGGGTCAGGGTGCACTCCGCTTCCAGGAAAGTGGCTCCATCTGGGCCTCTCCACTGTGGTATAGCGGTACATTTGAAGCACAGGAGCTCATCATGGCACACCCCCGTAGCCACATTCATACCCAGCCACACACTCCTAAGATGATGCACCCCAAAACAACTTTAAATTTCTTCATTAGACACCTCTTCTCCACTTCTTCTCTTTATACATCATTTAAAAATCTAGCTCATCACAAAGATAGCTAAGGGGCGGTGACAGCACAGGAGAGCAGTAGCGTACAGCTTGGTGAGAGTCTCTGTGCGACTCTGGTGTCACTCCTTTTCCTGTTTCCCATGGTGGACTGCAGGCAACCAGAATCGAAGCAGCCTCTGATTCTCCTGCCTGCCTTTGATTCTCAAAGTCAGCCGGTGAGCAGACAGGAACATTGCTCTTTGTCTTCCTACCACATCACCTTCCCCTTCGAGTCACAAGGGTGAGAATGCCCATGAAGGCTGCAATCCTAACCACACTTTCTTGAGAGTAAACCCCATTGAACAAAATAGGACTTACTTCTGAGTAGACCTGGTTAGAATTGTGCCCAAAGTTATTTTGCATTCATATACACAGTGTGGCCTGGAAAGTCATTTTAATTCAATAAATTGTGGCCCAGTTATTTTTCCAGCTGCCTCATCTCAAAGTCTTATTTGAGGGCTTTGGGGCAAAGAGGGGCTTCTGATCGGAAACATGCCTCTATTGTACATGTTTCTGCACATGACTACTGTGACCCTACATACGTGGGATGAGAGCAGCCTCTTTCTTGAGCCTGAAACTTCCCAGAAATGCCTAGTGTTGAAACAAAAATTCTTTTCAAAGTATACTTTTGTTTCAACAAGGATATCAAGTTTTTGCTTGATAAAGAGAATGATGAAAGATGTATTTCTCCCTCAGGATTTCAGCATTTTCAGTGTCAGTGAGTGACCTCTCCCCAACTTGAATGGGAATTGGCTTTGTTATGAGTTGACCCATCTTGACAAGGCTAGCACTCTGAAGAAACTTCTTTGATCCCTGAAAGCTCATAACATCAGAACAGTCATTCTACTTTTGCTTTTCTTACTGCCAAAACAAAAAACAAAAACCCTCCAATTTTTACTGAATTTTCAACAGCCCCTGAGAGATGATATGGGTAGGTTGTGTGAGGCGTTCCACCTCTGCACAATTAAAAAAAGCAGCTGATTACTGTGCTCCTCCCACAGGTTCTTTAATTGCAGAAGAGTGGGACTTCCTGTTTGATTTAAAGGGACTGTGCAAATGGAGGCGCTCTTTTGTTTGTGCGGTCCCTGTAAATGAAAATGGAGGTCCTGCACTTCTTCATTTCTATGTACCACACTGGGAGCAAGGTAAGGAAGTGAATGATCTGCTTCCTGCTCACCTTTAGTGGGCAGCTGTGGCATACCTGGGGGACAAGGGGGACAAATGTCTTGGGCATCAGACTGAGGGGGTGTCCCCACGCCCCATCCACCCTTCCCACAGCGCCCCCCACAATCTAAGAGCTGCCCCCTGGGGGCCTTCCCCGCAGAGGTGTTCTGAGGGCCGGAGAAACTGTGCACGGCCTCCCTGACCCTCCAAAGGCCTTGTAAAGCCCTTGAAAGGCTGAAAAACATCACTTGCAGTTTCATGGAGAAAATCGGAAGTGACATTTTTATGCCCTTAGACAGCATTCTGGGGGATAGGAAGCCTCAGAAGCCAGGGAAACAGGAAGCTAGACTGGAGAAATTACCATTCTGTTCAGACAGGATAATTCAAAGGTTCTGGTATGAGTCTTTTTCTTACCGTGAAGGGTTTTTCTTGCTTGAGAAGCAGAAATCCCTACTCTTTGCATATCACTGACCTCATAGAGACCTATGATTTGGCTGCAGTCCAGCATAAAGTTGCTGAGTGAATGATATTTGCCATGGCTTGAGGCTGGCCTTCCACCACGGAAACGCAGACCTACAGAGACATTGGACAGCCTCACAAGTAGAAAACATGCTCCACTGACTGTACATGACCTCTTTGTATTGCCTGTTCCTTGCCACATGTTATTGCTTGCCCTTCTTTCCCTATTATTTCCGGTTGAACTTCCCAATCCTTTAATATTGCTTACCAGAATTTAAAATAAGATTTCCATTCATTTGCTTTCTGGGGACCAACTGACATTTTTACTTTTGGGGGGGGGGGGAATGGCATGTCTGCCTTATTTTTTTTTTTTTGCTTCCAGACCAGTTAGCAGACAACCATGGGGCAGTCCCAGCCACACCCAGCAGGTTCTTTCTTTTTTAGCTTTACCTAGGGAAATTGACAAGTTTTGCCCAGAGACCCAGTCCCACCTGCCAAACACTGTGAGGAACTATCAGCATTAGTCCTGCTTCAGAGGCAAAAACCAGCAGGTTCCTGGGGATGCTGGAACAAACCTCTGCACTGGGTCCCCCATTCCACCCCTCCCACTTACTCTCTGATGGTATTTTAAAGATGATACAAAACACACAAAGATCCCCTACCTGAGTGTGTTTTGTGTTTGCCTCTGAAGAAGAACTTGCTCAAGTCACGTCAGGCATTCCTGACATTCTTGGCATATTAGAATGCATGTAAGTAAAAAAAGTTTGCCAGCACTTTGGGGGGCCCTTTTATTCTGCCATCACTACCACCAGTTCTGGGGTTCAAGGGTTAGACAAGTCAGGGATGCACATGGGATGCACATGGGCCTGATCTCACCATGTTCCGATACCTGCCTGGAGTCTATGTCCAGGTACTCCAAAATTCTGGGCTTGAGCTCTCAACCCTTAGAAAAAAATGCTGGACTCCTCTTTCAGTACCTACTCAGGTATGTGTACAGTAGTGAACACTGTTAAAATGTTCACAGTGTGAATATTGTGTCAAATGAAAGTGTGTCACACATATCTGAAAATGCAGGGACGTATGCCAGATTGACACAGCTTCCTGATTTGTATGCACTATTTCGCCTTCACACATTTCACACCGCTCCTCTTGATATACAAAGAGCTACCTTATACTGAGTAAGACCATGGGGTCTGCCTCATCCAGAATAGCATAAGGTTTTTGGGCCCTCAGGTAGGGGATCTTTCCCAGCCATATTGCCCAGCCCTGAGATTCTTTAATTAGAATTGTAAAGGATTAGATTTCAGGCATGCTGCATGCAGACCATATGCTCTGCATAGACAGAGCATGTAGACATGTCTGTTGCAAAAAAAAAAAAAATGTGAATCAGCTCTTCAATATGTCTCTGATTAGAGCTAGATATGCTGTCTTTTAGTTGTAAATGAAGATGACATTTAATCCTTTGAGACTGTGCATTTTCATCATGGCCTCTCATTCTCTGTGCTGTGAGATCAAAAGGAGCAATGTCCAGAATATGAAAATAAGGACAGAAAAACTCAAAAGGGGATCCAAGCAGACTTCAGACTGGACCCAAGTCTGCTATTAAATCAGCATGCATCCTAACTAGTGAGGGGGTGAACTCCCTGGCAGGCTTGGAACTGGGCTTGGGAAAGAGCTGAGTTTGTTTTAAGCCTAATTCTGAGACACACTGCACTGTGTTGCACCACTGATATGTCATTTGAAGATGTGTGTGTTTGTGGTGTGCACATGTCCTGATTTCACCTGTGCAGCCCAGGTGAATTTCCTTATTGCATGCTCAGGAGGGGAGTGTCATCTGAGTGGAAGAGTGTCACCCCTCCACATGTGCTGGAAATTGATTGTAATCAGAGGAAATCAATTCTGCATGTTGGTAGAAGCTGACATTGTACTGATTGGCTAGAGTCTGTAATGTCACAAACTCACTTCCCTAGACCTAGTCCTTTATATCATATATCTTCAAAAATGGACTGTGTTCTTTGATAAAAGAAAGATGCCAAACAACTGTTAAATTGGTTAAACTTGCAAGCCGTGCCTTAATTTTGTTTTATTTTTAAGAAGAAACAAACCACTCACTTGCAGCATGGTGAGAAGTGCAAGACCGTCCATATCCAGTTCACAGATAAAAATAAAAGCATTGCAAAGCTGGAGATAAAGCTGTTGTAGAGAAAAACTACTATAGTTTCTGTCCTTAAGCTATGCGTGTATTTCTGGATAAGTATGATGTGAACAGCAGAGTTATCACAAAAGAAATATTGTTGTACACAGCTCCACATCAACATCAAGTTGACTTTGGTGACCCCTGAGTGTCAAGATTTGAGGCCATTTTCTGCCATACATTACAGAGGCTCAGAAGTCATTGTGCATTATTTCTCACGATGGTGAACCCAAAGAAGCATTTTTAATGGCTGGGGACCTGTTATGAAGCAAGGTTACCATGAAACCTCCAGGCCTTCTCTCATCAACACCATGCAGGGCCAAGGAGCAAGTCTAAGGTGCCAGGGAAAAGTGCTGCCATTCCTGCCAGAACCTATTACTGAAGTAAGAACCTTTAACAGAAAAGTCACCATTTTTTCTCCTGCAACTATATACACACACCATTGAAATGGTTGTGCTGCTGTGTAGCTTCACTACTGCTGCACATCAGCTGAATCAACTTAACTACGGCACACCAGCATGAATGATATAAACAGATGTGACTTGGTGCCAAGTTGATGCGTTCACCTCAAGGAGATCCACATGGGGCGAAAAAAGGAGATTGGAACAGCCAGAGTGAAAAGCCAGTTCACTGCAACTGAGCTCTGAATGGATGCCAGGCATGGGAATTTCACCAGAGGGAAAATGTGCTGGAGAAAGTGTAGCGTATATAATGGTAGAGAGAGCTTTTCCCTTCTAAAGTCGGAGAAAAAAAGCAGGTACTCGCTGCTGCAATATGGCAGATTTGAATGTGAACTCACCCAGCCTTCATCGCATTGGTGAAATGGAACTTGTCGATATTCCTAGTTCACAATGCAGGGAAAGCAGGTTTAATTCTTTAAATACAGGCAAGTAGGAAGTGTTTTTAAAATTGTGTTTGGCAGGGTGTATTAAACAGCTGTTAGAAGTTTAAACAGGAAAATAATTGGAAAACCAAAATTTAAGATAAGCAAGGAATCATCCACATTAAATTAAAAAAACAAAACTATAACAACAAAAACCAAATTCTTTTTTTTTTAATTACAGTTTTTGTTGGGGTTCCCCTCCTCCAACAGGTCCCTAACTTACCCATGGAGAAGACTTCTGGGCTGGAGGATCAGGGGAAGCTGGTGGAACATGGGGCCACCTCCCCATATGCTGCCTGGGCACTCCTGTGGGCAGCAAAGCGCAGCGGAGGAACACCGCACACCAAACCCCCCACTCCCCCCTCCGCCATGGAGGAGGGAGACAGAACACAGGCCATTTGGCTGCCGGGCAGCTGCCCCTCCCCCATCTTGGGGGAGAAGGGGAGCGCTCCCCCACCCAGCCAGCCAGGACCTGCCTTGCTGGGCAGGGCACCTGGCTATGATGTCAGTAGCCTGTGACTGGACCTCCCGACATCATCTGCAGAGCTGCAGGACCCAGGTGGGCAGGACCAGTCCACCCCGCAGAGGCAGAGCCCAGGGCAGAGGCGGCAGCCTCACCAGCCACCTCAGGAACAACCCTGGCAGCTCCAAGTGAGAGGAGGTGGGAGGGAGACAGAGAGAGGAAGAGGAAGAGTTGTGGTAGTCACAGGGGAGGGCAGTCCCAGAGACCCACCCTTTTTGTGCCTCCCCTGTGAGGGAAGGGGAGGGGCCAGCCCTACATAAACCAGGATGCCAGGGATGCAGTTGGGAGAACAGGCAGGAGGATGTGCTGACAGCAGCCCCTGCTTCTGACTCAGGCAAAAGCTGCCAACCCAAAAAGGGAGAGCGGGGTGACACAACCCCCACTTTGCTTCTGGTTAACTCGTCTGAGGCCTCCACGAGGGGTCCCCCTTGGAAAGGCCGTGCGGGCCAGCCACCTCCCCTCCCCTCCCCCCGCAGGCAGGCCTCACAGTTTTATTTTTAAAGATCAAAAATTGAAACATACAAACTTAGTAAGTTAGAAATACAAAATAGAAATAAATGAAAATAAAAATTAAAACAAAAAAAGCAGGTATTGAAAGTTGTGTGGCAGGTGTGGAGTTCTCAATCTACGTTCTGCAAAATCATGTAACATGTTAGGTGTCAGACAGTCTGATAATTATTCAAAAGTATGTTTTCAAAAACAAAAAAAGAGAAAAAAGTTATATATCCATCGTCTACTCATCAAACCCATATTTATTTATTTACTTACTGATTTAGGGCCCAATCCTGTCCAATTTTCCAGTGCTGGTTGTGCCAGTGGGGTGTGTACTGCATCCTTTGGTGGCGGGGCAGTCACTGAGGCCTTCTCAAGCTATGGGAATGTGTGTTCCCTTACCATGGGGCTGCATTGTGGCTACACCGAAGGTATTTGGAGGCAAGGTAGAGGACAGATCAATTAATAGAATAAAATATCATGCTGCCCCTAAATTATCTGCCTTTCGTTTAATCACAATATTTGTTCCTTATTCCCTGTTCCCTTTGCGTGACAGCTTTTCAAGTATTTGAAGACTGAGGCAGGACTTGATGACAATCTTCTTTTCTCAACCCTCTCTCCTTCTTTTCATTTTTTTTCCCACTGAATTTGCCTCCTAAGCCCTTTATCGTCTTTTCTGCAGACCCTCTCCCAAAGAGTTTTTTTTCTTTCTGAAAAATGAAACATACTATTTTGTGGGTGGATGTTATCAAGCCCTTGCCATCAGCTGAAAGGAAATGAAAGGAAATGAAACCAAATAAAGAAAAGGCAACAGCGATTTGGAAAACAATGATTTTTTTTAACAACAGTTGTCATCCCATTTAGAGTGACATGGAAATGTTTGTTATCTTTTCTGCCAGAATGCCATGATGCTATTTTATTGATAATATCTTGGAACTGACAGAGAGGCATATTAATCAAGAGAATTCAGAATCTGGGGCTTTGAAAACATCAGTTAGTGTTCTCTAAGTGACTGCAAGATTGAAATCCATTGAATATTGTGACTCAACGTAGCAACATTCTTTCTAGGCCTCAGAGGACAGCCAATCCTCAGTCCACGGCATTGCAGCAAACCATGTTCATTTCAACAGAGCATATTTCTTGTGATATCTGACTCTCAGTATTTCGCACCCTCAATGACTGCAGAATGTGCTGTCATGAAAAACTCCAGTTGGATAGCCAGAGAGATATCCAGAGGGTAGATGAGCAAAAATTCATAATTGTTTGACAAGGCAGTGTGAGGGCAACACTCATCCACGCACAACTCATGCTTCTCTGTTAGAAGCAAATGCAATTCTTTCTCCTTACCAGTCCCCTAGATTTCTCTGCTATGACATGTTTGCACTTTTCTCCCTATCTACTTGCCTAATGATTTCGAGTTGCCAACCAACCAGGAAAAAAAAAAAAAAAGGTTACATTTTCCAAAGTGGTGGGGCCACATTCCTTTGCACTCAAGTCAGCTTTTTCTTAAAGGAAAAGCCTTTACCTGTTCACCTTAAGGGACCGCCTCCTCTCAGATCAACTGGGGAGCCCCACCGATTGCTATACATCTAACTGAAGCAGCTGTGGTGAAAGGACTTTCTTGCCTGGGAGATCACTCTCACCAATATCATTTCTCCATGTTCTGAAGTCAGTTGTATTTTGGCAGCCATTTAACCTATCTGGAGGTTGATCAGCTGCCTTATACAGAGTCAGACCAGTGATCCGTATTGCCAATACAGACTGGTAGCAGTTCCCCAGAGTGTCAGGCAGGATTTTTTCTTTGCCATACTCAGAGATGATAGGAGCTGAACCTGGGATCTTCTGCAGGCAAAGTAGTTGCTCTACCACTGAGCCATAGTCCTTCCTATCCCAGACTTCCCTCTGGATATTTTGAATGCTTTTCATCTGATGCCCAGTTTGTTTTTAAATGTGCTAATTTGATTGCTATCCAGATCTGCTTGGACACAGTGTAGTACTCCCATTCTTTATTATCTGCACTGGTTAGCAGTGCATTTACAGGCACAATTCAAGGTGCTAGTTACCTTTAAAGTCCAACTAGGATAGGCTTCTCCCCCATGAGACTGCCCACTCACAATGTTCCTCATTGCAGGCCCTCCTTCACATCGCTTCACCTTTGAAGGTTCAGTTGGCAGAGCCATGGGTATAGGGCCTTTTCTGTTGTGGCACCTAGTTTGTGGAATTCCTTTCCCCTATGAAGCTTAACTGGCCTCTTCTTTGCTGGATTTTAATCCAGCTCTAAGGACTCATCTCTTTTGCTTGATATTTTACACAGACACACAAACAGTGGCATTGCTAGGGGATGCAGGACACACCAGCTGATGCAAATGGCGGGGGGGGGGGGTTTGACACCACTACTCACCAAAATTTTTAAGATCTTGGTATTTTTGAATAATACCATCATGTTATATATCGATAAGCAATTTCATGCAGAAAGCAATGAAACAAACCATGATAAAACGTCTCTATTCATTCAAAAGTTATAGCCAAACAACCAGCAGGGGCAGTGCGATGGTACATCACCACACCCGTTGCCTGGGGTGTTGCCTTGCCCACTGCACGGTAGGCGCCCATCACAGGGGCGATGCGCTGGCCTCCCGTGATGCAAACCCTAGATATGCCATTGTACACAAATTAATCATAATAATCCTGCTTAGGTGACTATCAACATTCACTAGCATTTTTGTCAGAGCATTCAGACAGTCACAACATTTGAAATCGTTGGCATTCACATGGGAATGTCAGCATCTGCCAGATTTTGAACATTCCCTGTAACATATACTTACATGCCTATACGGTATACATATATATGCATGACAAAACACTTTGCATTCCAATTTCCTTGCTGTGTAGAAGATCATAGTCTTTATTTACAGATGGAGATCTGTGGTTGAACCGAGACTGAATCTGGCTTTTCTCAAGTCCATGTACAACATGGTTTAAATGAATAAAACTGCTTTATACTCTGCTGGAGCCTTGGCCTGTCTGACCTAGAATTTCCTATTCTGACCAGAAACATCTCCCCTCCCCCCCCCATTTTGTCACAGCTGTGGGAGGTGGTATGAAAGTATGTAAATAAATGTACGTTTTCTTGCAGAGGGGAACAAAAAGGGGAAGCTACAATAACAGGCTAGATCTGGAATGCAGTGCTAACCTCTTCCTTCAGCTTCAACATGTAACCTCCATCAGAATTGAGGTCCCCAGCATTTGGACATTTTTCAAAACTAGGAGCTCCAATCACAGGGCCACTGACTGTCCTGATCTAAATAGCCCTGCACTGTGACCCTTTCCGGAATCCACCTTAGGCAGACATTGCCAAAGGCTCAAAGCAAAGCTATATATCACCCTTCCTCTCTCAGGACATTGTGCATAGTTCCTTCCTTCCTTTTTTTGTGCTCATAACATGCCTAAGAGGTGGGTTTGGCTGATAGTGACTGGCCCCACATAACTCAAGAAGCTTCGTAGTTGAGCAGGGATTTGAACCTGGATTTTCCAAGTCTGTCCAACTCCCAAACCACTACACTACCCTGGCAACTAAGCTTGATTGGATTTTGGCTTTTCACACACAACATGGCAAATCCTCTAGCCTGATCACGACTTGCTGCTAAGGGGGCTGTTGACTGATTCAATGTTATCCCCTTGCCTAGTTCTATTTTATAAAAAAAACTCAACAGATGGGCCTTGAGGTCGATCTACAAGGAGCTCCCTCTCCTGAGGTTATCACCAGACTTGTGAAAACCAGACTATATGATATAGAAAGGCAAGAGATTCTAGGCGCAGCTCAGAAAAAATGTTCCCCTCTGAATTTTCAACTTAAAATCACAAGTGGTCAACAACCAAAATATCTGTCCCTCCTAATACAACCCCTGGAGAGAAGGGCCTTTACCTTGGCACGCTGTAATGTGACCCCCTCTAATGACTTACATGGCAGATTTAGAAATGCCTCCTGGGAAGATCGTTTATGTAGCTGCAATTTAGGCGAAGTAGAATCTTCCACACACATTATGTTGCACTGTCCCAGATATCAAGCATTAAGACAGCAATTTCTCTCTCCCTTGCTCCATCCCAAAACAGGGCATTCTGAGAAAGATATAATTCAATTCCTTCTAGCAGGTGATGTAGAGCATACAACCCTCTCAGTCACACAGTTGCTAAATTTGAGTATTCTGAATCGAGCCAAGCCTTCTGTACCAAGTAATCACTGAGTAGGTTACATCTTGGCAAGATCTGCAGAGTAACTGATTGTTTTCTGTCTTTTAAATAATTCATGTTTGTATGTAAAATGTAATGTACGTTCATTTCTGTGTGTACACATAGGTGCACACATATACATATATTTGGGTGCTACTTAGGTTTATACTCTCTCTACGATTTCTGTACAGAGTCTTCACCTATCATATGCCTAATAAAGGTTTTGTTGACTGTTGACTGTTAAATCCTCTAGCTTATTGGTTTTCAAACTTTTTAGCACAGGGACCCACTTTTTATAATGACAATATGTCGGGACCCACTGGAAGTGACGTCATTAACCTAGAAGTGATGTCATTGTCGGAAATGACATCATTAAGCAGGAAAATTTTTGACAATCCTAGGCTGCAATCGTGTCCACACTTACCCAGGAGTAAGTCCCATTTACTATCATTCTTAAAACCATACACACAGAAGCCTATTAAATTACAGATCTATAATGTTTCTCCAAATGCAATCACAGACCATGGAAGCATCAATTCTAATATATTAAAAATAAAATATTGAAATGAATGGAGACCCACTTGAAATTGGCTCGTGACCCACCTAGTGGGTCCCAACCCACAGGGAGAAACACTGCTCTAGCTCACGTAAATATGTGTTAATCTGAAGACAAACATACTCATAACAGCACACATCCTTGTATGTATGCATTATGTGAGGATTTATCAGATATGACATAACTGGAACAAAAATGTTCCATGTACACTTGGAAAACCTATTACTAGAACGTAATTGTTGAACAGATGGAGTTCTTCACACATTGACTATGGAATTTAGATGCACAGTGAAGATAACACTGTGTTGATAGGCTACTCAGTTTTTGAAATGGTTTTCACCTACTAGCTATCAAGGGCAGTAACTCAGCTTAATGCTCACATAATAAATAATAAATAAAACAGCGAAAGGGAATGCGGTGACCAGCAGGAATGTGTTTGTCTCTAAACAACTGAGAAGAGCATTCATGCAAGAAGGCTCATATACAAACGCACCACAAACACTTGAGCATATCAATCTCACAGATAAGTCGAGGGCAGGTTTTGAGCCTGGAATTTTCCATGACCCTCAGATAAATCAGGGGTTAAACTTGGGAGGAGGGGCCTAACTATAATTTTGTATGATTTTACCAAGGCCAACTCCTGAAAAATAATTGGTAGTAAATAATACTACCAGTAATTGTTACCTAAGAACTGCACAGTCTCTATTAAAAATATAATAAAAGATCATAAGATACATTTTTATTAATCAACATTTTAATTCTGGTCTTCACAACCTTTTTGTAAACATTATTATCAGAGTAAGTGCACTGTAAACAACATATTAGTAGAACCACTAATCCAATCCTTCTTTAAGGTGCCTGGTGTGTTAAGCCAGAGGCTCTACATATAACATACAACATATAGCACATAACTGGGAGTGTGCAATTCAATTCACAGCAGAGAGGCAAGCAACAAGGAATGAGCATGAGCAAGTGTAGCTACACATAGTTGCAACCCTATTTACTCAGAAGCAGACCCATTGCTTTCCATGAGTGTTATTCTTAAGCAGAGGTTTTCAAACTCTCCGGGAGTTTGAAAACTGCTCTAAGTCCTAAGCTTGGGGGAGGCAGCGGGGGCTGGGGGAAGGCAGCAGTGCAATCCCCAGGATCCTGCCACTCAGGGAGCTGCAGGGTCTTGGCTGGACATACCAGAGCCTCTTGCAACCTTCCGGGGGCACAGGGAGCCCTGTGTGACCTTCTGCATGGCTCCCTGAAGCTTCAAAAGTGAAAGTGGAATGATCGCACACCCAAGTAAGTGGTAAGTGCACTTGGGTGGTAAGTGCACCCAAGCCCCTGCAGCTCCCTGAGCTGCACAATGCTGAGGATTGCGCCGCTGCCTCCTCCCTGCCTCCTGACTGCCCCTGCACCTTAAGGGGGCAGAGGCCAGGGCCCACAGGCTGGGGCGTCACGACGTCCCGGTCTGAAAAGCCCTGATCTTAAGTAATAGACTGAATTGTAGCCTTGGCTGCAGATGGAAATGAGATTTACATCCTGGTCTTTAATAAAACAGACCTCTGCCAAACATTTCCAAAATGGAACAAGGGTACAGAAGGGTCTGCTAAAGAGAATGAGGCCTGCCTGATTTAAATGGACGTCTTCAGCCCTGGCTGACATTTTTCTCAGGAGGAGAATAAAAGGTTAACTTTGACTACAGCTTGCAGTCTTGTTGCCATAGAGATTGATTGCCCTTTAATTATCTCTGCATTGTCCTCTTGCTTCTGGGTGGAGTCCTGAAATTTCTCGCCCCATGGGTAAGTACCTATGGGGTATACATTCTTCCATACACATTCAAGCACTGTTATTGAATATTGTAGTTTCACTGTTGCTTCCATCCTTCCCACCGATGTAATGTGGTGTGCATGGAATCTGTGAAGTTGGTGACCATTTGTGAATGCTCTATAGCAGTGGTTCCCAACTGTGGGTCACAACCTGATTTGTGGTGAGTCTCCAAAGGGTGATGGAAAGATCGGATAATTAATTGCCTCAAGCCCTGAGGTTATTGAAAAATCAGATCCTGTAGCTGCTAATTACCCTGCAAAGAGCTGAGCTCCTGCAGTTTGCAAGCATGTGAAAATATAGGGAGATAAAGTTTGAGGGTTTTTTTTCTGGTTATTATTATACATACATACATACATACATACATACATACATACATACATACATACATACAATATTAAAAGTCTGGCAAACCTAGGTGGGTCCCGATAGAGTGGTGTTTTAAAAAGTGGGTCCTGGTGCTAAAAAGTTTCAGAATCACTGCTCTAAAGAACTGTGATAAGATGCATTTATTTTGGTAGTGCATCAAAAGAGGGCCAGCACTTGCTCAGAGGCCATGCCTCTGCTTAGAGACTTCATTTTATGGATTGTTGGCATGGGCAATGAAAGCTGGATAGATAGACCAATCAGGCCTAACCCATCTACCAAGAGCTGAGTTGCTCCTTTTGGTGCATCCACACCTAATATGCCCAAGAATTGTATTTAATTCTTTTGCCACTGCAGCGTACTGTGGACTCATGAAATCCTTTCCAGCTCTCCAAGGACTGAGCTATCTTTCTTCGTTTTTCTTGCATCTGAGAAGTTCCCCAGCAGTAGCAAAACAAGCTGGTTATCAGTTCCTGAGTGCATGACCTAACACGTTGCACTACAGAGCTTCCCTTGCTTTCTAATACTATAGTGCCATAAGGTCATCTGTTTCAACCTAAATGACTTCCCAGTTCTTTTTCTTGTACTGCACAGTCAGTTTGCTGGCATCTGCAAATTTCATCTACTTTCTTTCCTTCTCTCTTCACTAATGAACATGCCCAAATACAATGAGAGCTGAACTGATAATGATTTCTGAGCAGAGCCAAAGGGGTCAGTCTTTCCATCTTGGAGTTTGCATCTTTCCCTTTAACCCATTCCTTATCACATCTGACAAGACTTACAGTGATGCTCAATTTAGGTTTCAGTTCCTTAAGTGTCAAAGTGATAATCCAAACTGGGAAATGCAGCTGATTAATCAGCTCATCAAAGCAGGAATGTGTGGTGGGTGGGGAGGCAGGTGAGGCAGAGCCTCCCCACTGGAGTCCCTTGAAAAGTGCTGTTGCCATATGAGGCACCCAAGCATCCATAATCCATGCACAGATCCTGGACTCCAGATCTGCAGAGCACATGGGTTGTGGGTGCTTAGGCGTCTCACACGGCAGTGGTGTTCTTCAAAGGACTCTGGTGGGGAAGCTCTGCCTCACCTGCCCCCTACCATCCACAGCACATCCCTGCATCAAAGTTTCTTATATGATTCTAGTACTGCCCAATTTATGTTTACCAGAATTACCATTTCATTGACTCATTTCTTCCACACCTATTTATTTCTTTAGACTGGATGTTTGTTCCAAGAGCAAGGATGCATCAGAAGTAAAACAGGTCCACAGTTGACCAAGACAAATATTTTATTTTTTCAGGAAAGTTATTTTGTGGGAAGCGATGCTATACACCCACCCATGTTTTATAAGGAAATGACTAGCCAGAGACATGGGTAAAATAGATGTAATGTGGCAGACTTGTGTACCAGAATCAGGCCTGCTTTTCCGAGTGGTAAACTCGGAATCAGGCCAAACTTTTCCGAGTGGTAAAGACCAGAAGTGATTGTGAGGAGCTCCAGAAGGATCTCTCCAGACTGGCAGAATGGGCAGCAAAATGGCAGATGCGCTTCAATGTCAGTAAGTGTAAAGTCATGCACATTGGGGCAAAAAATCAAAACTTTAGATACAGGCTGATGGGTTCTGAGCTGTCTGTGACAGATCAGGAGAGAGATCTTGGGGTGGTGGTGGACAGGTCGATGAAAGTGTCGACCCAATGTGCGGTGGCAGTGAAGAAGGCCAATTCTATGCTTGGGATCATTAGGAAGGGTATTGAGAACAAAACGGTTAGTATTATAATGCCGTTGTACAAATCGATGGTAAGGCCACACCTGGAGTATTGTGTCCAGTTCTGGTCGCCGCATCTCAAAAAAGACATAGTGGAAATGGAAAAGGTGCAAAAGAGAGCGACTAAGATGATTACGGGGCTGGGGCACCTTCCTTATGAGGAAAGGCTACGGCGTTTGGGCCTCTTCAGCCTAGAAAAGAGACGCTTGAGGGGGGACATGATTGAGACATACAAAATTAGGCAGGGGATGGACAGAGTGGATAGGGAGATGCTCTTTACACTCTCACATAATACCAGAACCAGGGGACATCTACTAAAATTGAGTGTTGGGCGGGTTAGGACAGACAAAAGAAAATATTTCTTTACTCAGCGCGTGGTCGGTCTGTGGAACTCCTTGCCACAGGATGTGGTGCTGGCGTCTAGCCTAGACGCCTTTAAAAGGGGATTGGATGAGTTTCTGGAGGAAAAATCCATTATGGGGTACAAGCCATGATGTGTATGCGCAACCTCCTGATTTTAGGAATGGGTTAAGTCAGAATGCCAGATGTAGGGGAGAGCACCAGGATGAGGTCTCTTGTTATCTGGTGTGCTCCCTGGGGCATTTGGTGGGCCGCTGTGAGATACAGGAAGCTGGACTAGATGGGCCTATGGCCTGATCCAGTGGGGCTGTTCTTATGTTCTTATGTTCTGCTGTTGAATCCCTATAAAGTGTGAGATGGGCACTCATCTTACCCCGGCAACACCACACTTTAATGGTCCCCATCACACTTTATAGTAATTGACGTGGCTTGTGTCTGGTTGTTCCAGCACCACGTCAACTTTGGCCCTCCAACATCAATTGCATGGCAACAATCTAGTTCTTCAGAATGACTAAAAGCACCCAGATGTGTTGCTACTGAGGTTGGATGCCATTTTTCCATACTATTCACCTTCTAACCATAGAGAGTGGGGGCAATAAAAGTTCTCTTTTTAATTGTGGGGTATTTTCCATCTATAAACATATCTTTGCATACCATTCTGTTTTTCAGACAAAGCTATTTCAACAGCTGTAGAAAGAGCTTGGTTATCATAGTAATCCACATTACACAATTCTTTCTGCAGACTTTTTTCATGCATTTGATTGAGCCATTAAATATGCGGCACCTTCTCAAGTGACTTCTCCATGCAGGGTAGAGATCAAATTGCATGCAAGGCAAGGGTCCACTTTGATAGCAAATCCAGTCTCAGGAGACTCCTCCCTTCAGTGAGTGAAGCTACTAAATTTCATTACTTGAATAAATTGAGGCTCTGAGTTTCCAGGTAGGGTTAAAGGTCAAGAATCTTTTTCCCAGTGGGGTACCAAGCAGAACAGGTAAGCAGCATCCTCACAATGCACTGATCATAAGGACATCTACCTTTGTGGCATTATGAATTTGTTTCATAGCCACTAGCAAAGTCCCCACAGTTTCTGTCCATTATAACCAAAGACATTTTCCTTAGATTTTACTAATTGTGAATGACTCTTCTCTTCCTAAATTTTTAAATGATACTTATGCTAGTGGCAGAATATTTCATTCTTCTGCTTTGAATATACAGAAGCAAAGAAAAAATTCCCTAGGGGATACACTAAAGCCCACCTCCTCACCCCCTCAGTGATAAAATAACTTCTTAGTATTTAACAGTAATGGGGAGGGTTAAATTCTATATACTGTACCAGGTGCTAAGCTATGGACAAAGAGTTTCACTAAAAGTAACCTTCCTGCAAGTGCAAAGGATTTGACTGCATGACCAGTTACAATGGGCTAGTCAACATTGAGTCAGCTAGTGGTTGGTGATCCATATTGACTCAAGCTGCAGATCTCCTAAGCATTGTCTAGAATGTTTCTTGAGCCATTAAAACTCTTCAGAGAACTAGAAGCCTTCTTTGAACCTCATCACCTCAGAAACCTCAGGTTTTTGAATGAATATGATTAGCAAACCTAGTCAGCAGACTTCGGGTCCAATCCTATCCACCTTTCCAGAGCTGATGCAGCTGTGCCAACAGGGTGTGCACTGCATCTTGTAAGTTAGGAGCCAGGCACGGAGGCCTTCTCAAGGTAAGAGAACTTTTGTTCCCTAACTTTGGGGCTGCACTGCAGAAAGTTGGATAGGATTGGGCCCTTCATCAGTTTCAGGTAGATTTGTTGTTGGCAACCTTCAGTCTCGAAAGACTATGGAATCACGCTCTGAAAGGTGGTTCTGGCACAGCGTCTAGTGTGGCTGAAAAGGCCAATCCGGGAGTGACAATTCCTTCCACACCGGGAGCAAGTGCAGTCTGTCCCTGGTCTGTCTCCCTGGCTATGGGCCTTCCTTCTTTGCCTCTTAGCCTCAGACTGTTGGCCAAGTGTCTCTTCAAACTGGGAAAGGCCATGCTGCACAGCCTGCCTCCAAGAGGTCCATACTGATTATCTGTGGATTCAGATAAAACAGTGGGTCCTAACTGTGAATTCCAATCCTGAAGGTTCAGCAGGCCCTGGTCCTTCCAAACGTGACCAGAGCTGTGATCCGGTCATGTCTGGAGTGACTTCTGAGGACTGGGAAAGTTGCACGTGGCCTCCATGACCCTCAGAAGGTCTTTTGAGGCCTCCAGAAGGCTGAAAATTGAAACTTCTGGTTTTCAGCCAAAAACAGGTTGGCAGATTACAGGGTGCCTCATTCACTGATTTTATTATCTGCAGGTTTCGGCACCCATGGGGGTTCCAAGAATGGAGGCAGGATTGTATTTTCTAATCAGAGTTTTCCCCATTGCATCCTTATGTGTTTCTCCTGTACTTCCTTGATTTTGCACACCTTTGTTTGGTTTCTCTGCCCCAGTGGTCTTACTTTCTGATGTTTTCTTTCCTTTTTGGTGTTCTCTGTCTAACCTATGCAAACTTCCTTCCGATAACACAGGCCAACACGCATTTTGCTTCCTTAAATGTTACACTAATTCCTGGGTATATTTGGGGTGCTGATTTCAAAAATGGCATCTGTTTTGCCCTATTATGTCTAGTTTGGGAGATATAGTATAGCCTCTTTAGTGAATGGTTCAAGCACCTTCCTCATGAGGAAGCCTACACCATCGCTACCTCATGAGGAAGCTGCTTGAACCATTCACTAATGAGGCTATACTATATCTCCAAAACTAGATGTGATTCATATCAAACCACCATAAAGTTTGGGAAAAACTTTTCTGACCCTCAATTTTGTAGGCCTGTGTAACCTATCTCAGCTGATTTCTGACACTGTATTGTGGGACACCATAGCCCAACCCTGTAGGGCAGTGGTTCTCAAACTTTGAGAGAGCTTTACTCCCACAGTAAGTCTTTGTGGGGGAGGAGCTAGGGCAGCAACACAATCCCCAGGATCACGTTGCTAAGGGGGGGGGGGTGCTTTCACTTACTCTTCAGTAGGTAGGTCTTCTGGAGGCTGCAGGAGGTGCAAGGAGCCCTGTGTAGCCCTTGGCAGCGCTCCCCAAGGCTTGGAACATTCAGTAAAAGAGGGTGCAGAGCACTTCTGTTTTGCAGGAGGTGCTTTGCACCCACTTTTACTGAATGTTCCAAGACTTGGGGAGGGCTGTGGAGGGCTACGCAGGTCTCCCCACACATCCTGCAGCCTCCAGCAGTACTACTTCCTTAAGAGTAAGTGAAAGCACCCCACCTTCACCCCCCAAAGGATACGATCCTGGGGATAACCTCCCTGCCGGTCCGCTTCCCCAGTCCCTTAAAGGGACGGGGGAACCTTTACACAAACTGGTGGGTCGCGACCCACCAGTTTGAGAATCCCTGCTGTAGGGAAGGCACAGAAACCCTCCACAGCATGATTACTAGAGGTAAAGGCACTGGGCAAATAATTCAATATCTGCATGAGAGCTTCTTGTGTTCCTGGATTAAAAAAAATAAATTGGAACTGTAAGAACAATGACTTCCATACTTCCAAGAACATATGAGAAACTACAAAGAAAACTCCATGAGACATTCAGGGGGCAGGCTAGACCAAATGTCTTCATTTCAGATGAATGGGGATGTGGACCTGTTGTGACTTTTAGGAGTGGGCTTCACTAAAGGAGCACCGGTCTCTGTACAGTGCCATTCATCTTGAATACTTGGGCCCCAATGGCAATATTTGAACAAAACTGGTCAAGAGATAAAATTTATGCCAACAAACCATTATGTTTCGAACTTGAGATTGAACATTCTGTTCCTACCCAGATCCCAGAAGACTTCTCCTCTAATTATTCATATTTTGTGATTAAGATGTTCTTGGGCTGTCTGCCAACCTTACCTCCTTGCAAAGTGAGATGATTGGGCCGACTGCCAACTTCACCTTCTTACAAACAGGGAGCAAATCACTTAGCTCACGGGGCATAGAGCACTGTTGTGTTGTGCAGCTCCGAGACAGAGCATGAAGAACTAGTCTGGGGTTTCTTAGTCCTTTCGGCAATTTTCTTCAGCAGGAAAAAGAACATGGCTCATACAGGCACTTAAAAATCACTGTGGGACTTCCTGTCATACTTCAAGCGCTGTATATCTATATTCTGTATCCAATTGCCACCCACCTCGTCCAAACTTTGTAAGTGTTCAGGTGAAACATTTCTTGTGAGACACATTCAACACCTCAATTCTCTTCAGGTATGCGATGACTTCCCTGAAGTTTGTAACAGTTTGAAAGAAATTATCTCACAAAGGCTTGTGAGAATAAACTGGGCACACGTGAAACTAGATCAGAGGCTTAACAGCAACTACTTATAAGGCTTCTATAAGTGCTCAAAGACTTCATATACAGTTTCTCAGTAATCCTTAAAACCAGCATGTAAGGAAAGCCAAGAATATTAAGCACCAGACAAAGCATTCCTAATACAGTATAAACAAAGAATACCAATCCAGTCAGCTGCTTTCTAATATTCCAAGATTATTAAACCCTTATTACAGATATGGGATGAGGCAGAGAAATAGCTTGACTGCAACGATTCATAGAGAGTGTGACTAAGAGGATATTTGAAAGTAGAGACTTACTGGCTCACTTCTCAACTACCAGCTCATGCCAACTCCCAGCAACACTGGGAACAATACTGAACAAGAAAAGATTGAGAATTTGCACACACACATGGGATTCATTTCTTACTCTTGAGATACCACTTGGCTTCATCTAGAACAGCCATTTTCAACCTTTTTCAGCTCATCGCACACTGGCAAGGCACTGAAATTGTCAAGGCACATTCCCAGTTTTTTACTTACATTAAATCACTACATTACAATTTTTAATTAATATAATTAATACAATTAAATCATTACATGGCAAAAACTCACAAGAAACTTGGAGAGGAAATGTGATTTTGGAAAGGAGCAAAAGTGTTCTGAAGTAGAATGATCAGATGTTATTAAAGTGTTATGCCAGAAAGTATTATGCCATTTGTTGGGCCACTGTGAGATACCGGAAGCTGGACTAGATGGGCCTATGGCCTGATCCAGCGGGGCTGTTCTTATGTTCTTAAAGTGCTGGCAAAGAGAGGTCAGATTGAGCACATAGTGGAGAGATGTGGGGTGAGGGGCAATGAAGAGACATGAGTGAAACAACTGCAGTTCAGCTGGAGTGGGGGGGGGAGAAAATGTGAGGCAAGTGATTCTGGACCTTTGGAAGGTGGGGGCCAGTGAAGGGAGGGACAGTAAGAGAGGTGCTAACTGCGGTTTTGAGATTGGGGGGAATGTACCTTGGGGAGGGAGGGGCTGGGGGGAGAAGTGCCTATTGCTTGCTCACATATCCTAGGCTAATCCTAGGCATGTCTACTCAGAAGTAAGCTCCACTATAGTCAGTGGGGCTTACTCCTAGGTAAGTGTGAATAGGACTGTGGTCCTCTGAAAGGCAAAAGGCAAAGCAGGGAGGGTCACTCTGAGGAGTTGAAGGCAAACTGTGGCAGGAAAAGGGACTTTCAAGAACCCTTTAGCCAGCCAATTCTTAGGCTGGTGGCTTCCACAGACCCGCTTGCTTCCTGTCTGTTTGCCTGCTGCTGCCTCCCTCATTCTCACTCGCTCCGCCTGGACCTCCTCCAGGCTCCTCTGGCTGCTCAATCAGCATGCAGAGGAGGCAACACAGACTTAATACCCAATCCTAGGCATGTCTGCTCAGAAGTAAGCCCCATAATAGTCAATGGGGCTTACTCCCAGGTAAGTGAGGATCAGGTTGCAGGCTTCGTCTTGCTCAGCAGCAGGAGATGCATTGCAGCTGCGGTTGCTCCTTTTTCTTCGGCTGCTGCCTAAGGGTCAAAGCAGCCGCTTCTCCCATGTGTGGGGCTGCTGCCTGTCTTCTCTGGCCCCGCAGCACACCTGAGGAAGCCTCGCAGCACACCGGTGTGCCGCGGCACAGCGGTTGAAGACCGCTGGTCTAGAAACTGTCAGTATCAAAGGATACTTTTCAAGGGCAGGCCCACATGGAGCATGGAGCATTAGTTTAACCAAGGTGCAGCCAAAGCATGGGTATCTGACCAGAAGGATTTCTCAGAAGGAAGGTCACAGTTGGGGCCACCAGCTGAAGCTGGGCAGGATGGAGTTGCTCCTGTGGGAGTAGAGCCTTATTCAGGAGCATCCTTAAGTTGTGAACCTACTTCTTCAGAATGAGTGTTACCACATCAAAATCCATTCCTGAACCAAGTCTTCTAATAGCCATCAATCAGCACATGGAGACCACCATAATCTCCAAACACATTTCAAAACATCCACCAACTTCCTGGGATCAGATGATATACTGAGACAGAGTTGGACATCATCCATATTGGTGGACATCAATATGGACATCATCCATATTGGTGGATATCTCAATCCAAATCCCCTGACCATTAATTATAAAAATGTCACAGCCCAATCCTATTTAATCCCCCTTGACAATATAGCCCTGCCAACAGAGCATGCACAATATCCTCTGTGTGTGTGTGTGTGTGGGGGGGGGGGGAGAGTTCTGGAGGCCTCTTCAAAGTAAGGCTCTACTTCTTCAATACACATTTCTGTGCCCACTCTTGGCTAGCATAAGTGGACCCAGGGAGGTGGATCAAGGCCAGGAAGGGGAATATTGGCAGAACTTCTATGGCTAATAACTGCACTGTCCTCACCCTTGACACCCTTGCCCTACCCTAGTCTAGTCTACCCTAGTCTAGTTGCCCTGACTCCTACCCTGTTCTTCTCCATCCCTGCCGCATTTCTCCCCACTTCCCACAAACTGCCCACCCACCCATGCCAACTTACTGGCACCAGGGCACCCCCTGCACAACTTTCCAATAGGCGCCCACTTGTGTACAACGACTTGTTGCAGTTCTGATGCTGGAGAGTTCCAATGGCGCAGTGGTCTGTTAGGATTCACCCTTTAGAAAAGACTTGAGAACTAGACAAGATTGCATTGCTGTAGCATGGTAAAAGGACTCCCATTTTATTAAAATATTGGAACACTTTTATTCTATATATTAAGATAATAATGATGATGGTACACAGTGTATTATGGTCTACCCTGCAGCAACTCAGCACAAATCCTTTAGTGGGGTTTGTCTTATAAACCCCATGCGGAGACCTTTGAAAATCATATTGTTATTGTGAGGTTAAAGTAAAGAAATGTACCCTGCCCATAAACACTGGGAAATGATTCTATGTAACTTTGAAGTTACATAGTGTTGTAAAAACCACCATCTTTCCCAACAAAAGCACAAAACCACCATCTTTCCCAACAAAGCACTGAAAACATTTTAATTTAATTTAGATTTAGCATGAAGGTTTTATTCTCCAAACACTATTCAGAGTTAATTCAAAGTTGATGTCACCTACTCATCATCCTGCTGTGATTTCTGTTTATGATTCAACTGTCCAGCCAGATCAACATAACATTCTTTTAAAGCTGGTTGGTCCCACAACCAGCCATGCAGTAAGAGTCTGACATATCTGATAAATACGTTGCTGCTGAAAAAATATTCTACAGAGTATAGCCACAGATTTAAATCATGCCCATTTCAAAAAAGTCAAATCACCTTACAATCTGTGGCTTACCAAGGTCACAGATAATAAAGATAGAATAAGGATGAAATAAAATGAGTCTTTCTCTAGGTCTTAGAGAAATTATATCTTGGGATATAATTCACCATTTCATAAATGATTTGATTCTTTTCTCGTTTTCACTGTTACTCATCTGACCATCAATTTCACTGGAATTAACATGGCTTTTACTGAAGATGTAGGGCCCTGTAATATGTATATTATAAAACACACAAAGATCTATCAATACACAAATTATACAATTACAACCAACCATGTACCATCCAAAGCACTGACAAATGGCAAGAACCACACTTCATCAGACTCGCATTCCATCTCAGTCAGCATTTTGTTTTTGTTAGCAGCCAATCAAATGTCTCTGAAAAGCGACAAATAGGGTATGAATTTGTTCCAGCATTTGGTAATCAGAATCATGTCATAGAACATGGTGGTTTCATTACTTATGATGGAGGATAGCCATTGATAAACCAGATTATTCTTAAAAACTATCTAGTGGTCAATCTAATCTAGTTGCATTTTGAGGTAGAAAATTCCATAGTTTAGAATAGTTTAGAATAGAAGATGGTGTGAAGAATATTTTCTTTTGCCTGTCTTCCAAATCAATTTAATTCGGTAATCCAGAGTTGTTGTTCTGTGCAAAAAGGAGAATCAATTTCTATTCATTCACTCCACATCAGCCAGGAGACAAATCTCTGACACATCTCCCATCTCTCATGCCTACAAGAAAATACTTTCACTTATGCTAATTGTATGATCAATGCAGTGAACCCTCAATTTAACAGGGTGCCCGTTCATTCCATTAAATCTAATGCAGTGAAGTCAATGGAGACACACATGCACAAAACATGACTAGTTTTTAATGAAGCAGAAAAATGTCCATTTTCAATTTATGTTAAATCAAGGTCTGTTTAATCAGTTTTTATGATACATGAAAAAATGTCCATTTCCTCTTCAGATTAATTATTTACTCTTGATAGAAGGTTGCTTCATGGATTCGGAACTAGACGTGCAGGAAGACCAACCGGTAGGTCTTGTGGAACAAGAATTTCACAGACTTAATTCTGCTTAAATATTAGAAGTACAGTTTCTTTAATTAAGCATCTTATTGTCTTTAGAATAACTGGATATACAGGTGGAGCCTATTTATGCGCGTGAGTTCCGTTCTGTGACCCATCTTAAGAAAAGATGTGTTATGCTAAATTGCATAGAGTTAAGCAAATACGCCGCAGCCTGACACTTAGGGATGGAAGGAAACTAAGGCAGCTGCTATCAATCGCCTGCCTCTCCTCCGCTCTGCTCTGTACTCAGCCCTCTGTTCCAGCTTCTTTCACAGGTGGGATGCTGAGCTTTTAAGAGTCCAGTCTTATGCATTTCTACTCAGAAGTAAGCCCCATTTTAGTCAACGGGGCTTACTCCCAGGTGAGGATCGGATTGTTGCCTGAGATCCCAGTCCTATGCCTGCCTATGCAGAAGTAAGTCCCATTCTAGTCAATGGGGCTTACTCCCAGGAAAGTGTGGATCAGATTGTAGCCTAAATCTCATGCTTTGGCTTGCTTGCTGGGCTGTTTTGTATGTGTAGGCTGGAGCACAGAGAGCCTGCACCATCTCAGTCTGAAGTGGGGAGGGAATTCAGCAAACACTCCCTGGGTTTTTTAAAGCACTCCCCTTTGTTACTACCACCCCGCGGGTGTGTGTGAGTGAGAGAGAGCTCCACCTCGATGCACATGTTCTGGCTACAGAGGTTTTCCACCCCCTTTTCCCTCTTCAGCCTCTTTGGTGGCTCAGGGGCTCCAGGAGTCTTACTGTTCCTTACTGTTCCAAGGGGAACCTCTTGCATGGCTCCAGGGCAATTTCCCTGCCTGAGCCTTTTTGCAGTGTTTTGAGCTGCCTTGAAACAGAGCAAGAAGCCAGGGCAAAGGTGTGTGCAACTTTCAGTTCCCCCCACCCAATTCGCATTGAGACAAATCAGCAGATAAAAAATCAGTGGATGCACTGATGCATCCATAACATAATCAGTAGGATGCAACTACAGGTTGCACCTGTAGTTAATTTTCTTCCAATAGCATTTCTTGAGCAAGGTGTGAAATGGGACTCTGGATGGGGTAATTTGGAGATTTAGCTCCCCTTTGGCTTATGCATCTAAGCTTGATTCTGGGATCCTAAAAATCAGCACTATCATAATAATAAAAATCATAACACAATTTGAAAAGTGAAATTAAAAGCTGAGGCCTGATCCATTTACTTACACATAGTCTGCTTTCCTGTGCATATGTCCCAGAGCTGGGTTGGGATTGCTGATGGCAGTTTGTTTTTATAGTAAAGTTGAATATATGCAAGCACTTCAGAATTCAGTAATAGTATACTCTTTTCCCATAAAATAGCCAGGCACAAATCACACTGCATGTTTATCATATATAGTGTGTAAAGGAAAAAAGCTGCAATCTGTGTTAGATTAGCAGAAGAGGGGAAAATTAAAAGTTATTGGCATTGTTTTCTTTTTGAGTCTTGCAAATTGGTTCATTTTTTACTTTCTTCAGGCTTTTCAGGTATTGAAATGAACAAATAATTGTTACAAAATACCTCATAAGCAACCACAGTGGGCTATTATAGAAATAATGACCATTGTGAATGTGGGGAGGGCAACATCAATTTGGTGCTGGCATAAAAGGCAACAATGGAGACAGAAAGATGAAGACAGTCCCATTAGTGAATCCCCCAGAACAGCTAAATTAACTTCCAGTTACTGCAATAACTATAAACCTAAGAAAACATATGCAATACTACTGAAACTTTAACCCATTCTCCAAAAACAAAAAGAATTATACAAAATTCTCTCTACACTAACTTCTTTTTTAAAAAAGTTGCTTTTCCAAAATGCTTGTTTGCCCACAATTCTAAGGAAGATTAGCATTGCTTGTCTTTGCCTTCCTGAGAAATAGGCTAATATTAATGCCTTTTGCAAGGTATCTGAAATATGAACCTAGAAGAACATGCAACTGCCATGTTTAATTACCATAAATTAATACGAATTTTAGCAAGCATCTTGACTAATGTCTAAGAATTAAAGTCATGGCTAGAAAATTCAGAATTCTGCAACTACAAGTGCACCAATAAAAGATCATGCTGGGTTCTTGATCAAGACACGAAACTTCTATCTGTAGCTGGTTCTACCCAAGTTCACTCAGAGGGAAATTTTTGCTACATCAGCTTATATAATTTCATTAAGGGTGTATTCACATTTCCATGTTTTTATTGTAACAGGGTAGCTCGGATAGCTTGGTAACTGGGGATTTATGCCATATTGTGGCACTCCCATAATCTAGGAACAGTATCCATCCATGAACAGGGAATTTGCACATGACAAGTTCCTTATAAGGTTGCAATACAGCCAAAATGAAACACATTTAACTTCCACTGAAATAATCAGGACATTACAATGCCTAACTTGGACTAGAGCAAGTTGAATAATTGAACTTGTCTTCATGGGCAGCCCAATCTTAGGCTGCCCTAATCCCGTGCTGCAGCCGCAGCACCAGCAGCAGGTGTTGCAAACATTGCAGAGCAACCCCCAGCCACTGGCAGCAAGGGAGTATGTGCCAAGTGGCGCAGGGGTGTGGGAAGGTGGCAGGAGAGTGGGGGAGGTGTTTCTAGCTGGAGGAGGGTGGAATAGGGGGAGGGACTGGCCCAGGAGGAGGGTGAACTGGAGGATTCAGAAGAGGAGGCATCCTATCTCCCATGGCAGGCTTGAAAGCCCGACACAGGGCTTCTCAGGTCTGCACCAGCAATTTAGCTGGCGCAGACCTAAGAAGCCCGATTGAGCAGACTGGGGCTTTACTCAGGGTAAGGCGACAAATGTTCCCTTCCCCCAAGGAGACTTCCAACTTGCTTAGATCCAGCACAGGATCCCTGCAGTGGGTGTTTGGAGCTGCCGCTCCTGTGTGGGATAGGATTGGGCCCTGTAGGCAGAGTTTAAATAAAAACCATCACCAACCTTGCAACTAAGGTGCTTATTTTGCTTTTGCTGTTTAATCCTATTTTTCTAGAAAGCTGTTTCAAAGTTAATAGGCAATTTTACCACTGCAATATGTGCACATAAAACACATTTGTTTCACTTGGCAGGAACCCTATTTGTTCCTACTGAATATATATTCAGAACCTTCTAGTTTCATAACAGCCTTTCTAGTAGATTTTGAGCACCACAATACATAGATGTGTCATTGGGTTTTGTTTTTTTTTGGGTGGGGGGGGTTAATAGCTGCTAAGAGGTTTTCTCTAATTGCATATATTAAAAGTAGACCAAGATATCAAGGTGTTAACACAACTGAGATTTTAAAATCAAAGTTTAATCAGATAAGTTAAATTTTAAATCAAAGACTTAATGATTGGCTTCTCTTTTACAGATATCACCCACAAAGGTAACTAGGGGCCCAATCCTATCCAATGTTCCAGCGCCAAGTCAGCTGTGCTATCCTGCTGTGGGGGTGCAGTCATGGAGGTCTCCTCAAGGCAAAGGAATGCTTATCCCCTCACCTCGGGGCTGCATTGGCGCTGGAAAGTTGGATAAGTTTGGTCCCTAAATTCAACACTGAATTAAAACCCCGATGAGAAGTGAGTTAGAGCCATGTATATGCAAGGCTTAAAGTGAATATTTATCAGTCAGTGAAAAACCCAAGTCTTCTTTGTGGTTGATATTTTTTAACATTTATTAAAAAAGCAAGATGTATGTTCATTTCAAATGAAACAGTTAAAAATGTTAAAGCATACAAACACAAATTGTGTACTAGCAGCATCCAATTGTTAGAATTTTCTAGAGCTCTGCAGTGCAGTTTTGGCAAGCCAAAAACACATTGTAGCTTGCAACCCACTGTCCTCACCATAGTGCAGATAAAACAAAAGCTTTATAAAATTAACAGGTTAAATAGCTTAAATAAAGGTGTTAAATACAAGTCACTCATTCAAAGAAAGCTTCTGTACAAAGATAAACAAATCTGGAATTATACAAATGACCAGTTGGCTCACACCATACATAACTTTAATACGAGTTAAGCTCTCTGTAACCATCTGAACTGGACATGAACTATACAAAAGTAACTGAAGTTGGGAGTGAGTAGATCAAGTGAGCCATGTACAAGGCATGTGTATCTTTAGAAAACTCAGAACACTGTTTAAATTCAGGCACCATTTCTCCTGCAAATAAATAATCCCTAATGTATCTGCATCCAAACTAGTGTTAAATTCATCAGTGCTAATTTTTATACACACAGTTTTGTGACTATTCAGTTCTACTTCCATTCTTATTGCTATGACAATGTGACTGTGGAAATAATCTACTGTACATACAAAAAATAGAGCACCTTTAAACATGAAAGTATATGTCTAGTTTTCTTTATCTTACAATACTGAAACCCAAGCTACCATAACTGCTTTAGCATTGTCATTTGGAGCACCTCTTCTCCAGGCAAATCCAAGTCAGAAATATATTCTAAAATGTCTAAAATGACACCAGGAATTGTACATTCATCTTCACCAAAACAAATGCTGCCATTCATTCTCCATGTTCTTCAGATGACTATGAAGAGAGTTTATAATGGTCCACAGTTCCAACAAATAAGGCTGGAGAGAGATGACAGCAGAAACATGTAAAATGGACTGTGAACACAATGAAATTATATTAGGTTGATTCAAAATTACTCGTATAATGTGGTTCCAATAGTGCTTTTTCAGGGACTCCGATATTAAGATTTCTTGTCTATTGTATTGAAAAACCATTCTGTAAATTTTCGTAGCTGAGCAGCAGCTGTTTGTGATTCTTCCTGAAGTCTCATGTTATCTTGTCTCAAATGCTGAACTTCAGCTTGGAGAACAGCTTTGTCTTGTTTTTCCTAGATCACAGAGGGGGAAAAAAAGAGTTGAATGACACTTATAAACATGTTTGTGGCTCTTGTTTTGGAATGAGTCAGCACAATTCTAATTAATTCAACTCCCTATTCACAGTGACAGTATGAATCTTTACACTGAATCCCCAAATTGTTCAAAAGAAGAAAGCTACACTGAATCACACAATATTCAGACTAACTCTTGTATTAATTTTTATTATAGACAACCTCATTGCAGGGGAGCAGAGTAAAGGAACAAACTAATACATCTGAGGTTTTCAAACTCTCTGGGAGTTTTAAAACCGAAGTAAGTGCTTGCAGGGGAGGGGAGGGGGGAGGGAGGGAGGCAGCGGGGGGGGGGGGAGGGAGCAACATGACCCCCAGGATCATGTCGCTAAGGGGGGCTGCAGGGACTGGGATGCACTCATAAGACCCTGCAGCAGCCATCCTGGGGTGCAGGGAGCCCTGTGGGAGCATCTGCAGGGCTCCCCAGCCTTCTAAAAGTGAAAGTGGAGTGATCATGCTCCACTTCCGGCTTTGCGAAAGTTAAGATTTTGCTCTCAGTTAAGATACAGGCTTGACTCAGATCTCCACTCAATTGAGATACTCTGAGATGTGGTTATCATGTATCCTAACATCTTAATGTCCAATAATTTAGGAAGCCTATTAAAAATATTTACATACTCTTCAAAAAAAGTTCACAGAAATGGTTAATGTAGTGTAGCAAATTAAATGAAAAGAAGGTTCCCTGTCGCAAAAAGCTCTCTCACACACACAAGCCACAAAAGAGATACTAGTAATCAGTATGATGATATACTGGAAAGAATTGGCACAGCTGCATCTCCTGCCATTTATAAGAAAGCAACCACTTTTCAGGTATCTCTTAGCCAGTTAGCATGGATGATTACATAATATTATCTAATTCACTAACCTATTCTCAGCACAATGATTTTGTTAAGAACAATTAACTGAATTACCTGGAACTGAATTGAATTAACAAACTAATTCAACCACAGTCAAGAAAATAAAGCAGCTTTGACATCTCTTCTCAGAAGATGATCTTAGGCTCAAACTATATGTTGCAACAGCAGACGTATTTACTTAAACCTGAGTCTGCCCTAATTATGTATAAAGGGTTTTTTGTGTGTGTGTGTGTGGGGGGGGGGAATTAGAAAAATCTAACTTTTAGAACAAGAAGCACCAAACATCTAGGTGTTACCCCATTCCCCAACTTGCATCCCACAGGTGTATCCTCAGGTGTTTCTGTATCCTCTGATGTATCTGTTTGTGATGTGCATCTGTTTCTGATACAGGTGTATCTGTATCCTCAGGTGTTCTCTCCTTCAGTCATGTTCCAACAGCAGAAGTAGCTCAGTTGGGAAAAGAGTGTTTGTGATGAGAGTATGGCAACATAAGGAGTAGATGGAAGGACCATTACTCTCTTCAGCTGTGTTCTCCTTTTGTTCTAAAAATTAGATTTCTAATTCCCCCTCTATATTTAAAGTGGGGCAAAGCTGGGTTTGAACAGACATATCAACTGCTGTTGTATGTGGCTTGAGCCTTAGACAGAGGAAGTGTTCAAATTCTGCAGAGCACAGTGCTATAAATCAGGCACATCTGCTCTAATTCTAAGAGAACTTCCACAAAAGCAGCCATACTCTGCTTCATCACAAGTTATGCAACCTTTCCTTGGAGTTGCAAAAGTATTTTGTAAGCAATCTTATATAAGAAGGCAAATGCAGAACAGTCAGAAAGCATTGGACCTGTAGAAAATGAAAGCAATCTTGCTTGTTGTTTGTATGGTAAACAAATATATCAGTACTATCTGAACTTATTTATGTTGAAATGTTATATTTTCCTTAATTTTGTTATTCCAATAGTATTCATGAAGTGTACAGGAATTGCTTGAGAATTAAGGATATGCAGTCATAGATTTGGAACAAAATATGTGTATTTTTAAAGACTATGATTTAAACCACAATTGACATTATTTCTTTACAGGAACTACTGTAGATCTGGAAGATGCTTATGTAGCGTCTACCAAGTCTTATTCAAATAGCCCTAACATTAGCTTCTATAAATAGAATACATCACCTAGTATATCATCCTAGTATCTTATCATCCAGGTTATAAGAAATCAGACCTATAAGAAATCAGACCTAGTGAGCAGAATGTAGGACCAAGCTCACAATTCATAAATAGCTAACTTTAATTTAAAAAAAAAAAACCAACAACAAATACAGAAAGCAAATACAGATAGTTCAAAGAACATGACTAGTGTCATGTGTTACAGAGGGAAAAATCAATAATGAAAAATCATTATGTCAAATCTAATGGGAGGATGCACCTTCATACTGGTGAATGACTTCAAAGAATGAGCAAGGACTTTGAACTCATTTTCCTGCTAGAAGAAAGCTTAACAAAAAGACTGACAGTCTCTTCTGATTGGTAGCGACTACTCTACCAGGCTTTCTCAACCCTACTACTTGCTTTTAAACTGGTGACACCAGAGTATGAATCTGGGCTCTTCTGCATGTAAAGCACACACTACACTTCTGCACCTGGTTTGTGCTCATTTTGGGCAGAAGTCATACTAGCCAAGATGCTATTGCAACTAGGTGAAACTTTTATTCAGTTAAATATTTTTACCTTCCGAAGATCCGTTTGTAATTGTCGGAGGATCACTTCCAGTTGGTTTACTTTTCCAGTCAAGGTAGTAGGGCTATCCTCCCTGAAAAATTAAATCACATTTTAATTGGAGTTATGTCAAATGCACACCCATATAAAATAGTTCAGTATCAAATTCAACTACCAATGACGCTATAGGTATCATCAATGTGGATATTCAAGTACTAGTCTCCCCAAGCAGTGTCAAAACTATAACACAATCCAACAAGAAAAGGTAAAATGCACTCAGTGAATGTATGAATATTTCTGCCAGGTAATGCAGTAAGTGTAAGCTGATGCTCACAGGGGAAATTAACAGCAATATAAAGCAAATTATATAGCAATCACTGAACAACATGAAGAGCTGATATAGCTCTGGTTAAATTGCAGCCTATCACAAGAGAATCAACATGAAGAGTCTTCTTGAAGCCACTGGCTGAGGTTTAATCAGGGATGGAAAAGTTCAGTGCGGTGTGACTCGAGTTAAATCACAAGTCATCGCCCCCCTGCGACTCAACGAGTCATAATGGGGGCACGAGTCATAGTGGGGGCACTTTCCAAGTTGCTGAGTCACCTTTTCACGACTCGACTCAAGCAGCCCCCTTTAAAAAGCCTGCCATGGTTCCAAGAAAGGAAACTGGGCTGCTGCCAGGTGTGTGTGCTTCGGGGATCCCTTCCAACACTTACCCGCTGTCCCCACCTAACCCAAAGTCTGGAAGCAGCGCAGAACACACCGACCCCTTCCCCTCCCTTCTCCCATGCAATACTGGTCATGACAAAAGAAACCCCCCCCCTTCACTTCACAAGCGTGGCAGGGAACAAGAGTGCATCCCAGCTTGGCAGCAGCACGAGCCAAGCAAGGAAAAGACCATTTTCTGAGGAAAATGGGGCTGCACTGGGCTGTAGGCATGTCTTGATATTCCCTTTAAACATTCCAGCGCTGCCTCCCCCCCACCCCACCTGTCAGGCAGCAGTACAGAATGTGCCCATTCCTTCTGCAAAAGAAAATGCAAAAAAAACAGCAGGAGGATGACAAGAAAACTCTGCCAAGAGACACTTGGAGAAAAATGTAGGCGATATGTCACTCCCTGCTGTCCCCACCTCCTGCCGCCCCTCCTTCTCCTTTCAAAACCCACTTGTTCCTGTGGGGAAAAGCGGCTCCTCCCGCCCCCCTCTCTGTCCCAGAGAAACATCCTCCATCCAACAGATGCAAAGAAGGCTGTCTGAGTGGTTTTTCAGCATCCAGCTCAAATGGATACATTTTGCAGGTGCTGCATCATAAGACCCTGTCAACTTTTTAGGAGCACAAACAAAAAAACCGTTTTGCTCCACCCCCCAGCCCATCTCTGAACACAGTGCATCCTGCCAACTGCTGGTGCTGGAGCTTGTGCGCACAAAATCAGCCTCCTGGATGAATGCAATAGGTTTTTTGTGCAAGAGGGAGGGAGGCAGCGCAACCTGTGTCCGTTGACACGCAACTCGAATCAGAGTGGAATCTGAGTCACGAATCAAGAGGCCCCTGACTCAAATGTTTTTTCTGAGTCTTCCACATGTGTGACTCACGAGTCAGCAAAAAACATGCATTTTCGCAACTTGAGTCTGAGTCACCTGACTTGTGACCTGACTTGAGTCAGGTGACTCAAGGTGACTTGAGTCACCTGACTTGAGACATACAAAATTATGCAGGGGATGGACAGAGTGGATAGGGAGATGCTCTTTACACTCTCACATAACACCAGAACCAGGGGACATCCACTAAAATTGAGTGTTGGGAGAGTTAGAACAGACAAAAGAAAATATTTCTTTACTCAGCGTGTGGTCGGTTTGTGAAACTCCTTGCCACAGGATGTGGTGATGGCGTCTAGCCTGGATGCCTTTAAAAGGGGGATTGGACAAGTTTCTGGAGGAAAAATCCATTATGGGTTACAAGCCATGATGTGTATGCGCAACCTCCTGATTTTAGAAATGGGTTATGTCAGAATGCCAGATGCAAGGGAGGGCACCAGGATGCAGGTCTCTTGTTATCTGGTGTGCTCCCTGGGGCATTTGGTGGGCCGCTGTGAGATACAGGAAGCTGGACTAGATGGACCTATGGCCTGATCCAGTGGGGCTGTTCTTATGTTTTTATGTGTTCCCATTCCTGGGTTTAAGCATGCACTACATAGCAATGTAGTAAAGACTAGCCTTTGGCTATTAGAGTTTTGGTTCACAGGAATACAGACAGGATCTTTTCAGTCGTTTCCAGACTGTGCAATTCATTCCCTTAGAAGGCATGACTGGAGAAGAAATTTATGTGAAACAGCAATCATGGTCTGTGATTCAGACAACCCTGCTAGTGAACAAGCCAGACCTTAAGAAGGAGAGGTATCTTTGGTAAGTTTATTATTAATGCATTTTTCACATTTTCATACCATCCTTCTGCCAAGTTGCTCAGGGTGGCATATGTGGTTTCTTCCATCCTTTTGCCCTCACCACACCCCTGTGAGGTAGTTGAGGTTGAGAAACAGTGACTGGCCCAATGTCACCCAGGAAGCTTCATGGTTTAATGGGGGTTTGATTCCAAGAACAGATCCAGTACAACATCTCAAAAATGAAACACCACTTACATGGTTCAGGCAAACAAATGGCTTCCCATGCAGATTGGTGTTTACAAGTGTCAGATTTAGACTAGGTGAGACTCTAACCTATATTAAGCTTGGAGGCCTCTTGTTAAAAAATTAAACCAAAATTTGCAGCACAAGACGTGTTAAAAAGGTCTACATAATATATATCAATATATATGCATTATACATAGCACACAAAATTTTAAAAGCCCTCCATTCTGAATTTTTTTTGAGACCCTTGTGGATTGTGAGGCCCTAAACTGTAGCTTTTGCCTAAATTTGGCACCAGTGTCTACGTAGTCTATAGTTTGGTGCCAGTCTTGCAACTCTAGGAACATCTGAAACAGGGCTCAGCAGTGCAAAATGAAAAAGTACCAGAGCTACTTATAGTCAGCACAGACAACACATATTTTATGCATATTTATACATATTTAAATGGATCTACTTTGCACTGCAATCATTTAAATGTAAAAAATTTGCTTGCAGCACTTCTTTTTAATGTAAATGTAAAAAATTTGCTTGCAGCTCTCCTTTTAAAACCTTTGTGCCAGAGAAATGCAGTTATTGTGACAAGTCAAGAGACAAGGAGGAGCACTGGACAGTGATTTAATGAGCTAAATTAACATTGCATGCAAGCTTCCTCTGGATTTTTATACCTCTAGGGTGATTGTTGGTTTACAGTCTCATTGGGTACTATCAAAATTGCTGAAGTGCACCAAAGATTTTGTATATCCTCCTGTCACTGTGCTCAATAGTGGTTCTCCTTCTACTAAAGGCTTGAGCTTAGAGCAGATGAAAGAATTCTCTCCCATGCTTTTATCTCATGCTATCTACAGTTAATGTCCAGACTGTCAAGAATGAAATGCTACTTGAAGGACCAGAACCACTGAATTAAAGTCAGAATCAACCTGCTGATAGTTATAGTGGTGGTAGTGGGGGGGAAGGTAGAAGGCCCTTAATGAACTCCACAAGTCCCACTCCCTGGTGCCTTCCTCCTACTAGACCTCAGAAGTAATAACCCCCAGACATGTTCCGACAGGATCCTTGTGGCAGGCTGTGGAGTCCTTTGGCATAGCACAAGCCTTGGGCTGATGATGCATGGCTCGCTCAACCCAAGAGAGGCTCGGTGGTGACATCACCATCAGGTCTCTCCGGGTTGGCTTTAACTGACAGTTTCCCTGCTGAGTATCAGCTGGGAGTACTGTCAGTTGGTAAGTGGTGAGGAAGCTTAAATAATGCTGCACCAGGACAGGGGGTAGGTCATGGGGAAAGCAGATGAAAGAGAAGGAGAGACTGAATAGAGAAGAAGAAAATGGAAGCAGCAGGCCAGGAGCAGAGGCAGTCAGAGAGGACATGGAAGCAGGAAGGTGAGGAGGAGGAGGTGGGCAAGAAGGAGGCTGGGGGTGAAAAGCAAGGACAAGAGGGCATGAAGAGGCAGGAGGACAAGAGCAAGTGAGGGGTCCAGGGGAATTGGACAGAGGAGGAAGGGCTCCATCCAGAGGAGTTATTTCTGGGGTGTGGGAAACAGCAGGGAGAGAGCCCCCTTTTTTAAGGGCCTACCAGCCATGGCCGGACCCCAAGTGGCAAGCCAGTTCCCTGGACAGGCTGATTCAGCAGGGCTTCTGCCTAGCCTAGGACAAGCACACTTGGGTGGGCACCTTGAGGGTGCAGACTGCATAGAGGGTGAAGCAACCTAGCTTTTGTCCTCTCCCAGTGGGAAGCAGCTTTTAGTTGTCATTTTAGGACTGTCATTTCAGTCCTCTCCGCAGCGCACAGATACATCCCTTGGGACTAGGGCGTGGGCCCAACAGTGCTGTTAAGCAACACATATACATTATGGAAAAAAGTAGAAAGGCATTTGTGTGAAGAACAACAGCTTCTTATTGCTGCTTAAATGCACAGAAAAAGAAAGATTAAAGATGTGTCCCCAGCAGTATTTTAGTGCCTGTTAGGGGAAAAAAAATATAGATATAGATATATATTCTTGTCCCCTTTGTTTTCACTATGCCCAAAAGGTAGCATTCAAAAAGAGAAATTTTCCCTGAAATTGTGCATGGGCTCAACAACAGACACCCCTCCCCCCGGAAAGGATATCAGTCGAGATGTAGGTTGGTTAGCACCAGAAGGCAGTGATGCTCAGTGGATTCCTTTCACTATGGAAACTCCTCTTGATCAGTGAACTCTCTGCACTAGTCTAATAATGGCTTCAGATGCCTCTGAGGCCTATGTGCACTCAGCAAGATTTCAGATGTTTGTTTTTGGAATGGAAAACTCCCAAGTCGTATCATAAACTACTTTTAAAACCTGACAAGAGTTTCAAAAGTGGCTTACAATGAGGCATAACCAAGATGCTGCTTGAAAAACACATAATCCAAAGCTCTCTTAAGAGTGCAGAACTAGTTGCATGATTTGCTGAATGGCAGCTTAAGTATAAAAAGTCAGTAAAGAAGGCACTACACATCAACACAGTTCAAATAGACAAAAAGCACCATCTGACTTACATACCCTGCCATATCAATGAAGCCTTTTCCACTTGTTGGACTTGCACCCAAAGGTAAGTCTTGATTTCTCTCCAAATCTTGCATGTGCTGCATATCATTTAGAGTGCAAAAAGATGCCACCCTTTGATCTAGAAAGGCAAAATAAAATAAAACCAAATAAAATGCTGTGTCAAAAACCTTCAATACATAAAACTGACCAAAAACTAAAAGGTATGTTTTTATCTGGATCCAGTTACAGCCAAGGAAGCAAGGGTCAGGTGTTTTTAAAAAAGTTTCCACTAGTCTACAACAAACTCCCTGATATCAAAGTTGCTATAGTCTCAATTTTGCATATATCACAATAAGACAGATTTGTTTTCACCACTGCTAACTTAGTTATGTGGAAATTTACAGAAAATCTGAAACTATTTCAAAACCAATTAGAAAATGCAGGAGGAAAAAATCATTCCATAAAAGCTATGGAATCCAGTATAGCAAAGCATATTCACTATACTTGAACATACCGCAAAAGAAATTGGTTACCTTACCCTTGAAGGTCAATATGCTAGTGCTACATTTATGACTTGAATAATTGTTTTACCAGTCTTAGACACAGAAATCTGCTTCCTTTTAGGGTTTTCAAGATACAACTACCCCAACCCCCCAGAACTCACATAATACATGCATAAGTTGCTTGGGAACTAAGATTTCTCACTGAAAGACATGCAGTGTGGCAGACAAGATATTCTCAGCGCTAAGGAAACATAGTACGCCACACAAATTGATTCAGAACGTGAGTAAATCACACTTTGAGCTTTTTCCATGCAGAAGGTTTATTCTGTAAAAGAGAGACTGTTTACATGTAAATTGAAGTTAACTCAGATTTCTCTAGAGAATCCACCGACTTCTACTGGTCCTGGCCAGAACATGCCTTCCCCTTTCATCTCACAAAGGCCCAAAGCTTGCATATAATCATGCAAACGTGCAAACATATAAAAGCATAAAGGTAGGCTTAAAAAAATTAAGATCCAACAGTCAACCCCAGACCATCACCTAGAAACGGAGTGTGATGACAGACTGGCTCAAGTTCTTCGTCAGAGTCAAAATCTGAAATAAGATTTAGAATGTTCCTATGAACAAGAGTCCACTGAACTAATTTGGAATAATGAATGCTGTTCTTATGAGAGTGAGGTTTGCTTAATTCCACTCATGCTAGCTCTATGAGTTCTTTCATTAACCTTCTCAAACAGTATTTTTTGACATCAACCCACCAGTTGAAAATGTAAAGATCACCACAATCAGTTGAAAAGGGGTGAACTAACACAGTGAGATGCAGGAAAAGACTGGGTATCATTTTCAGGTGTAACAACTATTTTAGCCACTCTAAACTTTTGCTCTGTTGAATTTCCAATATTAGGAGCAGTAGACACCTGTTAAATATATCCCCTATTTGCAACTTATGATCTTTCTCTTGTTTTTGAATGGCAAATTCATTTGTGCTGCTAAGACAAAGAAACATTTCACACTTCAAAGGCATCTCAATATGATAGCACAAAAACATCAGGGAAATTCCAAAATAAGTGTACTTAGCCCAGAAAAAATCCATAGTAAAGTCCTGAAAATATGTGTATTGAAAAAGAGAAATGGGACAGAAATAACATTGCAGTTTGAATCCTAGTTATTCTTTTCATTGTAAGCACTGCCTACAATTTTTCATCTCATTAGGGAGGAGAATCAGGAAGATGATAGTAATTCATACAATAAATATTAACTTGAATGACAGACTAATATTCCTTATACTTCTCCCCCCCTCTATTTGCTATCAAGCTATGCAAATATTTACTTCTGGTATATGTACTGATAGGTCTTTTATATAGGTCTCATAAAATAATTTAAGACTTAAATAAGAAGTATGTTATATCAGGTTACAAGCCAACCTTCAGAATATTTAGCAACTTTCAGTACTGCCCCCTATCCAAGAAGGCGTTGAATGAAAAGGGGCTTTTCAACATCAGCGCCAATGCCCAGATGCAAAAAATGTACAAAATTAAAATACTGAGAAAAATACAAGTCAGTTTAAAAACAAAAAACAGTACAACCACAACAGAATGAAACAGCAGCAATTAAGACATCAAGAAGAACAGCATCATCATCTATGTATTAAGAACAGAATAAGGAGGCATTAAAGCAACTGAAAGGATAAGGACATTATGGCCCCGTGTCTTGAAGAAATATGCAAAGGTATCAGGTAAGTCTTCCTAGGAAGGAAATTTCGTAAGTGGGGCACCACTCTCCTCCTAAAAAAAACAAACAAAAAACCCTCTTGCTGGTGGCTACAGCCTCAGCTCTGTAGAAGCATCTGTAGACAGAAGCATCTGAACAGTGTATGAAAAGACTGAAATGAAAGTTCTGCCTCCAGTGACAATGCTAGATCTAGGAGCACCATAAGATTGTAAACCTGATCACTCAGAGGAAATGCAGCACAATTCAGAAGTGGTTTTTTAAAACAATAGGAAGCAAATCTAGCAGTCTCGAAGGACACGATCATGCAACCAGTCCTTATGAAAACATCCTATGACCAAGGATTTTAACTACCACCAGCCATTTGCAAATATTCCCTTCTTGGGTAAGGTGTCCAGTCAGGTGGTGGTTGTGCACCTCCCAGTTTGCTTGGATAATACCGATTATTTCCAGTTTGATTCTAGCCTTCAGTTTTGCACAGAAGCTGCATTGTTGCCCTCATGGATGGCCTATGCAAGGCAAAGGACAGGGGGAGTACAACCTTGTTGATGGTCCTGGACCTTTCAGAGGCTTCCAATACCATCTTTTGGGAACAGTATCTTAATGTTGGGGAATAGGCTTTACTGTGGTTCTAATCTTATGCTTTAAGCACTGCCAGAACCCAATCCCCCCTTCAGACAATGGGCATGCACCCAACACTGGAAAAATGCTACAACAGTGACAGAGCTGGCATAGGTTTCCAGTTTCCATAAGGAACAATGGGGAAGAGGAAAATAGTATAAGATTGCACTTCCTGTCATTCCCTTCTGCACCCACTTCCCAGCGCATAAGACACTACATTTGGCAGTCATCCACAGCACATCCAGCAGCAGACCTGAGGCGGAGCAAATGGGGCAAATACCCAGGGCGCTGAGCCCACACGACTCTAGGATCACATGGGAAGCCTTCTGAAGCTCCTGACACGATTGGAAACAGTACTTCCAGTTTTCTAGAAGTACCACTTAAGACCGTGGGGAGGCTTCAGAATGCTTCCCAAGTCAGCCCTGGAGTTGCGCAAGGCTCCATCGCACTGGCAAAACATGGGGGACAGCATCATTGGGGGGCCCCATCGTGGACTTTTACCCTGGGCACAGCGAAGAGTTAAGTCCATTACTGAGCACATCAGTCCCTGCTACAGAGACTACAGCTCAGATTATCAGATGTATGGCATGAGCATATACCCCTCTGGTCTTCCAAAGAGGAAGTTTGGTGAAGGGAACCACGATGAAAGAACACATGGCGCACAAAGAGAGTACTATGCAAACAACTTCTTGTCCCTCAGTGTATATTTTAAGATATTTTGTTAACTTTTGTCTTCTCAGAATTCTAATTGCAGGTATTCTGCCTGAGGTGGTCCCCACACACAAACACCCAACTGGAGTTCATCACTCTAACAAGACAGATGGACAATGTAAGAGATGGACAAAATAAGCAAGGAGGGGAGGGAATTCCATGTTGCATCTTTGTATCATGTTTCTAACCCTCCTTCCGACCCTTCTGGATTATCAAACATGTCTCTACTATCAACTGTGTTACCTGATCAACCTTTCCTTTTGCAACAGTTAAGAGTATGATCTGCTCCTTTTTGTGGAATTAAAGGGCTCCATTTGGGCTCCCACCATTGGTATTGCTGGCCAAACACCTGAATCCTTTTTTTCCCCAGGCTGCATTATCACAGTAGGGGGCTCACCATGATCTCATTCTCTCCCACAGGGCACCATTCTCCTTACAAACACTAAGCAAGCATTTCAAGCCAGAGAGCAAGTGACAGATGCTGTTCTCTATTCCTTGTTACTCTGTGTCTCTCCTTGCTCTCCACAGGCAGTTGTCCCACAGCTGAAGACACTGTACAGACCTCAAGGGAAGCCTACAGCCTAGACTCTCACTGGTCACTTCCCTCAGTGATCGGTAAGAGCCTAGCTGCTGCTCAGCAAATTTACCGACCTACTCCTTCAAACAGGGGTCCTTGGCTTTGCAGACTCCAGAACAAGTGAACCAAGTGGTGTAGCCATACCCCATTGACACCAGTTACTTGGCTGTCTGTTGGATAACTTGCAATGGCGCAACAGCCCTGCTGGGAAGAAATAGTTAGCAGTGTCATCTGTGTGTGTGTTTCCCTTTCAGATGCTGCTCTATCACTGATACTGTTCAATAAAACCTTTGGCTTGATCTCCCTTCTTGTCTCTGTTAGCAAACAGGGATCCCTTCTTCTCCCCCTATTTATTTCTCAACTCAGATAGCCTCAGGGTGGAACTTTGCAGGGGGGGCAGGGATACTTCTCAGTGATCATGAGCCCCCTGTTGTCAGCTGCCACTGGTCAATGAGGCAAACAGTGGCAGGGAGACAAAGGGTGGCATACCGAAAGCCATGCTGGCAGGTGCCAGTAATGAAGCAAAGGGCATAGGATGTGGCCCAAAGGATAGGTTGCTGCAGGAGCTGCTATAGTTCATTTGCTGGTCCAATGATTGGCCCAGGTAGTGCACCTTCTGACAGGTCCTCGTGTTACAGCCTCCCAGCCTGTCTGCAGTCATGTGAGGTGTACATTGCTTGTCTTCTACTATGGCTGGTTAGAGAGCAGTTTTGGTGAGTAGCTGGTGCGGGTTCTAGACCTGCCTCCTCTTATTTTTCCCTGATATAGGTGTATCTAGCCAACCATGCAAAAGGTGAGTAGCTTGCCAGTTAGGGCATGTTTCTTGGCTGGGCCATCCCACCTGACTCGTAGCCTGCATCTTTGTGCAGTGAGCTAGCAGGACCCTGCTTTGCCTGCATGCTGCTGAGAGTCCCTTGTGTCCTAACCCAGTCCCTTTCCTGGCAAAAAGGTTCATTCCAGGTGGCTGATTGCCCCCACAGGAACTCAAACCCCTGCCATGGAGAAACTAGTGTGTTTTTTGCACCTGGTTACCCTTTCTCAAGGGAGCTATCTTTCTGCCCTTCCTTTGCTGTGTTGAAAAGGTATTCCTTGAATGTGTTTGCTTGTGTTGGTGGGATAAAGGGCCTGAACCCTGATTGGTGGAATTTCTAACAGGTCTTTGTTTTTGGCCATTCTTGCCAGTGCCACTGTAGCTCCTGCAGGAGGTGGAGTGGTGTGGCATCTCTGTGTCATGTGTTTGTGGTCCTTGGGACACCTTCCCATGGTTAGTGCATGCATCTGTTACTGTGCTGCTCATTCCCAATGGCTGGCAGAGGGATGTACCTCCCAGCATTGGCTGCTCATTAGCCCTGTACCTGCCCCCTGCTTCTCTGACAACTGGCGTTTGATGCTGTGTGGATGCAGTGATTGGCTCCTTGGACCTCACACTGATGGGGCATAGATACATGTCAGAGTCAGAGCACTGCTATGTGGATTAGAGGCTGTGTCAGGGTTTCCACGGATATTGTTGGCATGAGAAAGTCTGAACTGCCATGGTGTTCCCTGAAGGGCTTAGGATGTGATGGACATCATACCAGCATCCATGCAACACTGGCATAGTGTCCAAATAGGATTCGGCCAAAAGTTACATTAAAATCAGTGGGCTTCCAAAACACACCCTATGAATATGTAGCAGAATTCTTTAATGTTCATGAAACATTTTATGGGTTCTGGAATTGTAACCATAAAAGATGACAGCTAGGATATGTCCAAAGCAACGGTAGAAGTCCTTTACGTCAAATCATCTGTGTATTTATTTATATACTACAGGTATACCGCCTTTCTTTGGTTGTCAGATTTCTTCTCAGACTTTAATCCAAGGCGGTTTACATAGGCAGGCTGTTCTAAACCCCCATAGGGATTTTTACAATTGAATAGTTCTAGTAGTTCTAACTCCTGGTTCCAGCTGGATTCCTTCCCAGTACGGGAAGGAATAGATGTATGAATATGAATTACTTGTTAGTTGGCAACCTTCAGTCTCGAAAGACTATGGTATCGCGCTCTGAAAGGTGGTTCTGGAACAGCGTCTAGTGTGGCTGAAAAGGCCGATTCGGGAGTGACAATCCCTTCCACACTGGGAGCAAGTGCAGTCTGTCCCTGGCCTGTCTCCCTGGCTATGGGCCTTCCTTCTTTGCCTCTTAGCCTCAGACTGTTGGCCAAGTGTCTCTTCAAACTGGGAAAGGCCATGTTGCACAGCCTGCCTCCAAGCGGGCCGCTCAGGACCTTCATCAGAAGTTGATGAATTACTATGAATGTATGTATGAATATATCAATGCCGTCAGAGATAAGTCCATGGTTGCAAAATCCCTCCCTTCTATTTATTTGTATATATGAAGCATGTATGATTTGCAGTTGCATTACCACTTGTATTCTCTCTCTGATTTAAGATTCACTTGAATGTGAGCTTAAGCAGTGCTTGATGCTTTGCTCCCAAAGCTAAAGCTTAGTCTGTATTCTCTTATCTCAAGTTAGAATACAAAACAAATCTGCTCTATATATGTACCAATTCTGGTCAGTGAAATTTATTATTAGCAAGAGATAAAGTAATATTTCAGTTAAAGTAATTCAGTTAAATCAGGGACAGGATCTGAGAAGTGAAATCAGCATAGATCAAGTTTGCATCATTCCTGGATAAATCCCAAAAACAGAGGAAAAGTTTCCCAAATTAACTCCTAAAATGCATTTTGAACCACTCTAAAATTTAAAAGCAGCTTTGGGATTGATGCAAAAGCTCTTAAACCTGTGATGGTGTGCACCTGCTGTTTTTTTCCTTGTGCTTTCTTCTAGATCACAACCTGAATTCTTGATTCTTTACATCTTAATAATCTGAACAATACCAATTAATAGCAGAAAATATGTGATAAAGGAAATATGCCCCAAAGTATTAATTGGCACATGCATTTCAAAGAGACAAACATAAACAGAAAGATATTTAAAAAACAAACAGAAAGACATTAAAAAGTTGGCTTCCAAATTAACTTCTAATTCAATTTAAATTGTACAAAACAATTGCTAGGTTCAGACATCACATAAAACCATGGTTTGTGCAGCTAAAACATTTACTACCTAAAACTTTTGTACCTTGCCTTTTGCCTGGCCAACTCAAGGCAACTTACAAACAGAACTATATAAGACAAAAAAACAAAAACTCAAGACGACAGCTCCAACAACCCCAATGCACAGCAACACTCAATCACCACCACCTTCTCAACAAACCAAAAGAAAGTCAAGTCTTTGTACATCTGAAGGAGGATATAGTAAAGGCTAACCTGGTCTCTGATGGAAAAACATTTCACAATGTAGTTCCACGTTCTATCTGAACTTCAGCCTACATACAAACTGTGGTTTGTTTTGGGCCAACAAGCCAGGATCTGAAACCATGGTTTGAATTAGGTTTCATGTTATGCCTGAACTTATATACCATTGCTAAAACAGTGTAAGGAATATTGCTCTGCCTCATGAGGCTGCTGCACCATGAAGATGGAGGTGACCCTATGAAACTGATTTCTAGGAAGATGGGAAACATAAGCAGCTCTAAACCGGAGTTTGCCTACAGTACATCTGGAAGTTTAGTCTATGATGTGGGTTCTAAAGCACGGTTAGTACAAACCATGGTTTTGTGTTCTGCCTGAACCCAACCTATGAGTAGCCATGTGTTGCATCATGCATCCTTGGGATATCATGTATTATTATATGTATTATCAAAATAATATAAACGTAGGGGTTGTCTAGAAAACAGTGCCCACTTTTACCTGAGGAACCAACTAATGAAAAAATTTGTTTATAAACTTAGGATCCATCTGACCAATCCATTTCATTGAGTATCTTGCCTTTTTCATCTCCACCTTGGTCTTAATCAATTGCATTTTACAGCAACCTAGTGTTCCACCAAAGTTCCTGTGACTCTCCTATCTATTGCAAGTGATTGATCTGGCAAGTGAGAGAACAAATCAGTCAATAGTATATGCACACGGTTGCCAATAGTCATATGTATTGTTACTGGAAATGATTAAACCTTAATGAGCACCAAGTTTTAATTTGGACTAACTATATTTAATGGAATGGTTACATAGATTCTTTCATTACCTTCAAATGCTTGTGCAGCATCTACCAAGTGAGACCAGTCTAATCCTGTGGCTGTATCTGGAAGGGGCATCAGACCAGGATCATTGAATCTTGACTTGTCAGATAAGGACCCATCTGAGAACCAAAACTCATCTAAATTTAGGAAAAAAGTTGCCTTTAGGATTTTGTCTTCATGTGTTAGAAGCATGTTGATGGTCCACTGCAATGTGTATCTAGCTTCCCAACTAATGGTTCCTCTTGAAAATTTTGAAAGTTTAGGCCATTTGTTTGAGGGTTGGGGAATCTTAATCCTAGCCACTACCCCTCCAATGAGTATCAGTGTCATCAAATTCTCTTTTTTGCACTGATAGTCTTTTTGATGCTTTATTAACAATGATTAAGAGTTCAAAGGTGGGCCTCCTTTAATTTTCTCTGCCTGTTACCCGAGTATATTGACCATATCAATTCTGACTAGCCTCTTAACCATGGTTTGCAAATCACCAGCAAAACTGCATTTTAATTCTAATTATGATAATCCAATTTAGTGTTAATCATGCTTAACACTAGTTGATTAACTAGTGGTTCAGACTAGTTCATGGTTCAGATTATGGTTCATGGCACTTTCTTCTTTGAATCTCTCCCTTAGCAAAAAAGCAAATCATAATACAGTTGAGAATATAGCTTCCTAAACTGACAACTATGGGCCATCTCATGTTGCCAAGGTAACAGTTCCTGCTTTTGCACTGTCAGGTCCCAAACTGCCCTTCCATTCTGTGAAATGATGAACAAAATGGGATGGATAGATGTCAAAGTTATTTCTCCTGCAGCACTGCACCCCCTTCAGCCTGATGGTGCATGTTCCATAACCTTGCTTGTCCCAAGGAATATGAATACTTATCAGTAAGCCATGTTTAAAACACACTTCCTTCATTCAGCCTTATAATAATCTGAAGAGCACTCAGCCATTTTCCTGACAACTGCAAATTAACTGGCAATCAAATCAGAAGATGCTTAAAGACATGTACTTACGTCTTAGGGTTCCAATACCAGCAGTCAAGCTTGTTCTGGGAGGCAAAGTACTGTGATATGGTGGTGTAGTGCTGAACAAAATATCATTTGGCAAAGCCTGGTCTAGCATTGAACTTCGTGAGCTAGCATATGAAGATCCTCTCCGATTGCTACATATACTCTCATCAGAAAGAGTGCGATACAGAGTCCTCCTTGGTGACAGGTTGCCATAAAATGAAAACTAAACATTTTAGAAAAAAAATAAGTTAGTAAGTAAATCTGAACATTTATTATATTATGGTTACTAAGAGTTTGTCTACAGATAAGCCATAACTAAAACTACAGGGCCCCCGTATCTGCAGATCCCGTATCTGCGCATTCACTTCTCCACAGAAAGGGTACATGTGCACTTCCTCCAGAAACCAGAAGTGATGCTTCCCCAGACTTCCTAATGCCTTATCAGGCATTAAGAACATCACTTTCAGTTTCATAGAGAAACTGTGTTGTGTTTTTAATTGCCGAGCTCACTCCGAGCCCAACATTTTAAGATGTCCACAGATGCCTGCAGCCTCTGCTGGGCTCCGGAGCGTGGATAGGTGCAGGGTGTTCACCCATACCTGCAGTTTCACGTAACCATGGGGAACAGAACCCCCTGTGGATACAGGGGGCATGCCTGTATAGTAGACTAGCATCACATTATTATCTTGGCACCAGTTACAAAAGATCAGCTGTCTCAATCATGTTAGATCTTCTGGAATTATAGTGTAATTACAGGATTTTCAGATTGTCTCCCAACATATGAGAATACATCATCATAATGTATTAGGGACTGCAACATTTTATTAATTCCAACCTGAGAATTTTAGCTGGTATGGCTAAAATCAGCCTATACATGCGGAAGGCAGTTCACACAAATGATTTCACAAGCAGAAAGGTGTTCACACAGTTCTCTGTTTGAGTTGCAAGAATGTCACTGAAGTCTGAAACAGGTCTGAGATATTATGACGTGTGAAATCTACTGCTCCTTGATGAATACATGGTAATAGTATAAATGAAAGCAGAGTAGTGTTGCCAGCTCATGGAGTGACAGAATTGCTAATGACTTCACACATTCCTAAGAAACTGGCCCAGAGAGCCCACATATTCTGCCTGTATGTGATCAATTTTCTACCAATCTTTAAAGCCTTTTGGAATGTGTGCACAAGCTGTCACAGGGTCCTCAAAGAAACAATGCCCAGACTGAAGAGCACCCCTGAACTGGAAACCTGCTGTTTCAGGAGGAGTACAACAACATCATGAACTACTTGCAAGCTTGTAAGTGATTTAGTTGAAACCCTAGTCAGCAGCACCTTAATCTTGCTTGGATTATTTACAGTCTTCCAGTTTTGCACAGCTGCATAGCCAAAGTTCAGAATATGGGATTTTACACCTTTCCCTTCCAACTATGGATTAGGTAAGGAAGGAACAGCATCATCTGAACCCAGAGAATCAACTCGCCTAGAGAATTCTTGATCTGCCATCTGAAAAGATACAGTCCATTTTACCACCTCAAGACTGCTTCCTCACTACCATTTTATTTCTCTATTCCTATAGGTCTGGCCTTAGTCTTGGGGAGGACCAATTTTCAGTTGGATTCAAGAACAGGCTCACCAAATGCAAACTGAACTTCTTCATATGAACATTTAAAACAAAGCTACACTTGATGCCCTTAGTGAAGTCTGGAATTTCTGAAACCAACCCTTTAGTACAGGGCTGCTCGAACCATGGCCGGGGGGGGGGGGTTGGATTCAGTGTCCACATGGTCTGCTTCCCCAGTGAACAGACCTTTTTGTTCCGCTCAGGTGTCACGCAAAGTCCCCTCAATTGGGGAACAGGGATACTCTGGGCAGTTGCGTCCGCTTGGATGTCCTCCTGTCGCACAGCCTTCTGGGACATCGGGCAGATGACGCGACTGTCCAGAGCGTCCCTGTCCTCCAAACGAGGACGACTCTGGAGAGGGGCCACATTCCAAATGCACAGCAGTCGCTAGTTTGAGTGCCGCTGCTTTAGAACACACCAGAAGTTCAACTCTTATTTGTAACATACATTTACGCTAATGTTTTTAAGGCACTATTGCCCTATGCAATTGAAGCACAATTAGCTTAAATGAAAACACATCATTTACTGCATTTTGAAAAGTATTTCAAATATACTTCATATTCAGTTAACATATGGTTATAAATTCCAGGTTTGAGAAATCACAGTAAGTAGCTATGCAAACAACAATACTAATATTCATCTATACAACAACAGCTTAAAGCGCAGAACTTCCATGATGAAACATACTAATAGCCCAATCCAAAGCTGGGGTAGCTCTGGCAACCTGCATGCTGCCCTGACAATGGCTGTTACATACATGCCATAAAGCACATTGTGGCAGCTAGAAGGGGAAAAGCGCCAGAGGAAGCCAACACCAGTCCATGCTGTGCCTCCATGCCATCAGGAAGACCGGTAGGAGCATGTTGTGGTAATTCTCCCAACAAGCAGTGGGAAGGAGCTTCTGGGAGGGGGAAGGGACCCAGAGGACCCAGGGGAACAGTTCAGGGTGAAACCGGGTGGGGGGAGGGCGCACTGGGGGATTCCGGCCAGGGAGGGGGACAGGATGGCGGCAGAAGCTGCTGCTGAATACTATTCCGTCTCCAGGGTCTAAATAGCTGATACAACTGAGTAGACCCATTGGGGCTGCCGGGGCTCTACATGGGGTAAAGGAATCAATGTTTCAAAGAGACCCCTGGCTGCTTTCCCAGCCACACAAGATACAGCAGTGATCATCATGGAGCCACATTACCATGGGGCAACAGCCAGGGATAGGACACGGTTCACACTTAGTTTCATAGCTATTATAAAAGTTACAATCCAATACACCAGTGGCACCCTACATTTTTTCACTTGCGTACTCCTTGGCAGCCCATTTCCATAAATTGTACACCTCATATTAGCTCTGCAAGGAATTCTAAGACAGATCTGCCTTTTCCTGCCATTTTTTCAATTTTTTTCAAGTATCCCTAAAGGTCATGGTATGCACCCCTGGGGTACATGTACCCCAGAGGTTGGGAACCACTGCTATACAAACAACTGAGAGTGATAGTCCAATCCTAACTACTCCTACAAAGTGATGCAGTGGTGCCAGCACAGCTTCTGCTGTATCCTTCAGGGGATTTTTGGCCACAGCAGACCTCCTTCGGGTAAGGGAATATTAGTTTCCATGCCCTGGGATAACCCCCAGCAGTCTCCATGGGTCAACTGGGACCTGCACCTGCTTGATCAATGGCACAAGTCTATGTTGACCCAGGAAGGTGGATCAGACCAGGGAATGGGGTCAGGATTTGGTACACACCACTGCTGAACCCAGCCTCCTCCTGGGCCTATTCGAACCTCCCCCGTTCCTGTCACCACCCTGCTCCACCCATCCCCACCCAGTTCAACCCCCTCCCTGCCTCCCGCCTACACCCCTGTGCCAGTTTACCTGTGCTGGTGAATGTCCAGCGTTCATCTTGGTGTAGACCCAGTTGCTTGCTGCTTGCAATGGCAGCCAGGCCATGTACACTGGCCTAGTTGCATTTGTTCCGTTGGCATAAAGGCCCATTAGGATTGGACTATAAGCTTAATTGAACCCACCTAGGCTGACTTCTGAGTAGGCATGCACAAGACTGTACTGTAAGGATGTTTATTATCTCAATCCTTATCTCTATTCCTTTCCTTATTTACTAGCTTTCTACAGTTCCTTCAAGCTTAGTGATATCAAAGGATTGTAGCTAACCTTTCTTCTGCCTTCCTCCACAGACATGCTGTCTGGCAACATCAGCTTCAGAAACTCTTCTTTTGACAAGACTTGCTGGCTTTCAGGAGGCATACTGCTCACAGAGGCCAGCAGCCGACTTGAAGGCAGACCATCAACATCATTATACAATCTGCAGAAACAATTGGTTGTCCATTGTTAGCCAACATCCCTGCAACACTCCTTCCATCTAAAACATCTTTTATGGTTACCTACTTCCATAGTGCCATGTTACATTATCGCTAATTCAAACCATCATGTATAATGTATTCAGACCATCATGTATAATGATGTTGAAGGCAGACCATCAACATCATTATACAATCTGCAGAAACAATTGGTTGTCCATTGTTAGCCAACATCCCTGCAACACTCCCTCCATCTAAAACATCTTTTATGGTTACCTACTTCCACAGTATCATGTTACATTATCTCTAATTCCTAAAATATTTAAAAATTATACTATAGATTCAGGACAATTTTTCCAATTTTTCACAATATTAATACACAGTTAAAACCTTAAAAAGCAGTTAAATACAAGCATAAAGTGTATAAGTTCTGTGCTATAGCAGCAGAAAATAAAATATTTTATATAAATAGCAGTGAAAATTGCATTAATAAAAGCGGCAATGTATAAAACCACAGTAATGGTACACAGAGCAACGACATGGAACACATCAGTCAAAGGAAAAAAAATTAAAAATAAATTTCCTACTGACACCAAGCAGAAAACACATGATTCTTATGTGTTCAAAGCCATCATCATCAGGTTCTCAAACTCAGTATTTATTTGTCGTCATGCTTACAACCTGAATTGGCAATTTCATTAAAAGCATGAAATAAGCAAATCACACTGGTCTCCTGGGTATTGGCTATGAGCTAAGTGGGACTGCAGTATCAGAATTATCCATGAACATATATGTGAAGCTCCCTTGTAATCAAATATATTAAACAAGAATGTTTTCTTATTATTCATATAGCAGCTTTCCAGTTAATCCAAATACAAAAAACTGGTCTGTGCATGTTTTTGTAGTTAACAAGGATCTCCAACCAGGTAAAAGAAAAAACAACAACTACAGTTTGTTATAATTAGTAGAACCAAAACTTCTAAACTCTTTACCTAATGTACTGAGAAAGAACAAGTATGTACAAAACTAACATTCATGCACATAACCATAAAATGTGGTCTGTCATTATTCTTTGAATTGGGTCAATATCTTAAAAGAAATGCAATTAGACAACTGGAGATTTCCAAATGCATAGCACATATATCTAGGATGAAATACTGCCACGTTCAAGTGCAGCATAATCAGCTATTGTGTCCTCAAAAAGAAAATTCTGGGGTGCTACATAATGGCCACAGTACATATTTGGCCCACCCAGGATTTTTTCATTTTATTGGTTAAAGGGGTGCGAAATGGGGAGAAATTACAGCAGAGGGGTAGGTTCCAACCCCGATCGCTGGTTCCCCTGTGCAGACTGTTGATTAAAAGCTTCCATTTAGCAGGCCATACAAGCTATTTTTCTTCTAGAACAGGGGTGCCCAAACCCTGGCCCTGGGACCACTTGCGGCTCTTGAAGACTCCCAATCTGGCCCTCTGAGAGCTCCCAGTCTCCAATGAGCTCTGGCCCTCCGGGGACTTGCTGATGCCCGTGCTGGCCCAATGCAACTGCTCTCAGCGTAATGGTCAACTGTTCGACCTCTCATGTGAGCTGTGGGACAAGGGCTCCCTCCACTGCTTGCTGTTTCACGTCTGTGATGCAGCAGTGTCAGCAAAGGAAAGGCTGGCCTTGCTTTGTGCAAGGCCTTTTATAGGCCATGAGCCTATAAGACCTTCATTCATTCTTAAGTTCCATCTCTCAAGTATTCATTTATGTAAATTTATTCAAATTTGAAGTGTAAATTAACTATTTTTCCCCCAGCCCCCAACACAGTGTCAGAGAGATGATGTGGGCCTCCTGCCAAAAAGTCTGGACACCCCTGATCTAGAAATAACATGCAGGGCGCAAGCAACGGAAGTCAGAATCATGTGACAGCAAAGTTATAAAGCCTCACAATGCCTTTTGGTTCAACCATTTAGTTTCTCAGTGAAATGGTCTGATGCTAGCTATTTACTGTTTCTGAGACATAATCTTTTTTGAAGATAGGCATCTTCACAACAGAGTTGCAGACTTGTGGGGGAGAGAGAACCCATTCCAAATACGCAAAATGAAACAAACATTACAATGTTGTAAGTAAGGGAGTTTCCATTTCTGGTAACCCAACATGTACTTCAGTCCAATTTCTGACTCATGTTCTCCAATTTGGAAACACTCTTCAGAGAGATACGTTTCTGAAAACTGCTGTTTCTCAGTCCAAATGCTGAACTAATACATGTATAAACAAAACAGGGTTAGCATTTCAAAGTTGCTGTTGAAATTTATATAGAGGAATCACTGCTGTAATTGAACAATATCTACTTAACTGAGATATGCAAATTCCTTTCTTCAGATTTAGGACTTTGACTAACATTTAACTTTAATGTAATGTACTTGCAATTGATTTCATGCAATAAAATTAAAAACAGGAGGGCTCGCATGCAGTGCTCTAATTAAAGAAGAGGGGGTCCAGCCCCATTAGCTAAAGAGCAGCAGCAATTTGGTTGACTGGAAGGTCGAGTAAGTAGGGCTTGCAGATTTAAATTAAGGATCCTCCTATATTTTCTCCCATAAGTCAAATGCTGGCCCACTTGCAGCAGGCTCCTGGCATCTCCTTTCCAGCCCTCAGGACTCATCATTCAGCTTACATTTTCTTTCCTTTACAGTTAGAGCCCCCTCCCTCTCAAATCACACCATTTTTTCTTCCCTAACACGAACAACAAAAACCCCTTACTCTTGGCATTCAGAAGCTTCGGATTCCTCAGGTGTAGGGCTACCATCTGATTTTTTCCAGCCAATGACATATTTACTTATTGCTCCTTGCCGAGGGTAGCATTTTGCTACTGAGCCAGAAATCTGTTGATTGCTGTTTTGTGACACTATGTATACTTTGGAAGTGTCTAAAGATCCACTGCTTTTAGGGCCATGTGTGGAAGGACTTCCTGAATGATGTGACCCACTAGAAGAGGGGGGAAAAAAGAACAAAACAAAATAGGCAGTATGGTATGTCAGGAAATTTGGAAGATAGGAAAATTTTTATCGTCTCCATGGTCTCTTTCAGAAGGACACAAGGCAGCAAAACTAATACAACTTACGTCCTAAATAGAGCACAGTTCAGTCAGTCAAATACTTTTAAGTCCTACTAGTTTCAATGGATAGCATTTAAGCTTATTCTTTACTTTTCCATTGAAGATAATAAATGGGAAGAGTCATTTGGGGATATAGAGTTGAATATCATTAGTATGTTGATAATGCACAGTACTCTTTCTCCTTTACATCTGTTTCATGTGCAGAACATTACTACTAAATTTGGGTATCTGAGATCAGTAATGGACTGAATAAAGGCCAAACACACACACTCAATCCCAATACGTTTTGGAGGAGACATTTGAAGGATGCAAGAGAAGAGGCAACACACAGGACATCTGGGAGGACATTTCAGAAACAGACATGAAGCTTGGGGCTCCAGTTCTTCTATTCTAGGCCTTTTCTGGTGGATTATCTTTTCTAATCCAGCCACAAAGCAATCCAGGACAAAGAAGCAGAACACCAGTTCTTAATCAAGAGTGAACAGTCCTGCCCTCTCTTTGCAACAGGGAGCAGAGTTTCATTTCTGAAAATAAAAGTGTGGAGAGACACAGACTTGGGATGTAATGTCCATCCTTATTGCTGTTCGTGATTCCTGTCCTACCAGTGTTGAACCCCAAATCTGGGGCTAGGCTCCAGAGTAAAAACACTGCTGCTGTCATCACCCACACCCTGCCATAATGTGGGTCATGGATAAGAGAGAGTGACCTCAAACAACTCTGTCAGGTACTCCAGTATTATCTCCACATTGCAGTTGGGGGGGGGGGGGGGAGAGCAGAAGCCAAGAATTTACTTACAATATCCCTGTGATACAATCCACTGTTAATATGGGAGATTAGAAGTGGACCCAAGCCAGAAAAAACCCTGCAGTGTAGACCAGTATTGCTGCTGTTATATTTTGAAAGCAAGTGGTTGGGGCTGAAAGTGACTTCTGAGAGCCCTGCAGTATCAGGGGACAAACTAATAAAGACCCCCTACTCTCCTGCTGTGGTTTTGCTCCTCCCCACTTCCTACTTATAACTAAATCCACGCCTCAGTTTGGGGAAGCTGTATGATTAATGGCCCAAACCTATTGGGGCAGATGGCAGTGGAACTTGCTTTTCGCTGGCTGCCAACTGCCATAAAGCAGTCAGTGCCACCCATAAAAGGTGGTCTGGCAGCACATGAACCTGTTTGCTTCTAGATCACTAGTGGAAAGGCCAGAGCCTTCCCACCTGTGTCACTGGGCCACTGGCCATTTGCTGGAGTAGGTAAGCTACTGGGAGAGACGGAGAGGGAGTGGGCAGGGCGGAACGGGGTAGGAAGAGTACAAAACTGGGTGTGGTGGTTGTGGGAGGGGATGGATCTGGCAGTGATGATCCCATCCTCTCTGGAGCAGCCTCCCTGTTTCCTTTCTTTCCTAGGTCTTACATTAGTGAAGTCACTAGTGCAGGTCCAAGGAGACCCATTGTGGGATGGGAGGTTTATACAGGGTTAAGGGGATTTAAATCCCCTTTCCCTTTCAAAGCCTCCTCCAGACACACCGCATCTGTTTTTGGCACGGCTGCACCAGTGGGGGGGGGGGAGATAGGATTGAGCTGTAAATGCATGTCTATGTTTGGAGAAGTTATAGGAGTCGAGGACTGTGGGAGAACTCATTCAGAATCTATTTTTTCTCCCTCCCCTACAGTTTTCTTTCTATAACTTTCCTCTTTTTAGCATTTATTTTGCCTCTCCTCACCCACGACCCAAAACGTATCCCTCTACTTGGTACAGGACTCAACCTCAAAGGACAGGAGGACTGACGGAATAGCTTATTTGAGTTCGAAGGAGAACATTACTAACTTCTTGAGATGTATTCCTGCAACTTCTTGCAACTGTATTCAGTGGTACGCTGCTCCTGAATATGAAAGTTCCAAATAGGCATTTATCTTTTTCCAGGTATGTGGCCCAATGAGAGTTAAATGTTGCATTTTTAAAAGCAGCGTTTCTTTTTGTATTATCAAAAACATGATTTACCCAAACATCCCCCAAGCAAGACATGTTTTAATTTAAAGGGAAGGAAGGGAGCAAAAGGGGAAAGGATGTTGTTAGACAAAGGAGCAACGCAGAGGGGGTGGAGCCAAAGAAGGTCCAATGATACTCTGTGTCCCAGGCCCCACAAAATCCTGGAACCAGTTCTGCATGCTGTGTTTATTACTGCTACTCTGCTAATGGCCTGTATGCTATTTTATTGTTTTATATTTCAAATTTTGGAAGCCACCTTGAGAGCACTAATATGTGGAAGAGCAGAATTTACTAATGGGACTTTATTAATAGTAATAATAAATTTTCAAATATATAAATCCAGCTTCCTATAAGCAACCATTTTGTTAATTAGAAACATGAAGACATACATGTCAAAGGATCTACTGCCTTTTATTTTAGAAATGCAAAAGCAGAACAGAGACCTATTTAACTGATCTAACAATTCTGAAGTAAGACAGAAATCCCAAACATACTTTTTAGAAAAAGTCAAGTTTCCCAAGGCCCAAATACTAACCGACTTTCCAGCACTGGCATAGCTGTGCCAATGGGACGTGTGCTGCATCCTGCAGCTGGCTGGCAGTTACAGACTCCTCCTCAAAGTAAGGGGATGTTTGTTCCCTTACCTCGGAACTGCATTGCCCTTATGTCGGTGCTGGAAAGTGGGTTAGGACTGCGCCCTAAAATGCAGAGAACTAACTTCTTACTAAACAAAGCTAGGATAAAGTCTCAAGTCACTGCAATCCTAATCCTGCAACTCTAGGGTGCACACATACTTATGCACAATATTCCTTTTGATGGCTGTAATCCAAAAGGTGCTTTTGCATAAGCAAGCAACTCATGTAGGGCACTGCCCCCATTTCAGCCAATTACCCCTTCTGCTGAAGATCCCCAACATCATGCCATTCTAGAGGGTTCCCCAATTCTCAGAAGCAATTTTTCAGGTGATGGGGGGGGGGGAATAGACCTGAAAACCTTGTTAAGGAACAGAGTTCTACTCTTGTGTTTTTGGATCCAATATGGCAAATACTATTGTGCAAATACAGCATTTGGCACTGAAAAGAATGGAGCAGGCTTTCCTTACATAAAATTTTGGGGAGCTTATTGGATCATAGTTTATGGGAAAAAAGTGTGGACTATTTCCATAGTAGTCCAAACAAAATGATGTTTGCACAAGTACAGTACTACCTGGATTACTTTAAGCATGGTAAAATTTTGTGTCCACTATATCCACTTTCTCTGTGCCCACTGGGGTGGGGGAGGCAAGGTGCACCTTTGGCACCACTGTTCCCTCCAAAGGATCTGTACCATTGTGCAGACTCTTCCATGGTGATGTGTCAGTATTGCTGAACTTCTAGGAAAACCAAGCTGCATGGAACTTGGTTTCAAGCTTTGCAGCCATGTAGCTTAGAGGGAACACTGGTGGCCACGGCTGGAGTGACGGCTGTCACACCAGCTCATTTTATATGTGTCTCGGACACAATTTGTGTTATGTTAAATTGGGACAAAGAAAATCAAACCTTGCTTCTAGGTATTATACTAGAATTTCTTCAGCGTGTCTTTATACAGCAGTTTCAATCTAAGTTGAAACGTGAAGAATCTTGTAAATCAATACAACATGGCACTAGCGCACAGGAATTAAATAGCAAGCAAAAGATTATTGTTGGGGTGAGCCAAAGGCTTCTGTCAAAAAGAAGGGAAGGTTTTATAATGATACATTTCAAAATAGAAATACAAAAAGGTAGAAGGATATCTAGTTCAACCCCCTGTTACAAGGCAGGACTGTTCACTCCACAGAATCCACAAATTAAACCATGTCATCTAGATCACACTGCTTAACAAGCAGATAACAGGTGTGCTACAAAGAAGGCTATGAAGGGAAACATCCGAAGACATAAATGCACAAAAAATGCAGTGATAATTTCATGGAGAAAATTTGTAGCAGAAGAAATGTTTAGCTCTTCCTCATACATAATGAAATGCAACAATGGTGAAATGAAGTTTTAGAAAAGCAATCCTAGGAAAATGCAATATTAGTGTAAATAAAAGTAAATTAACATATTGTTTACTCAGTACCATCAATCTGGTTACTGTACTGACAGAAATCACCTACCTGGAATGTGAAGATATTTCACTGAGGTCTCCCATGCTGCCATCACCAGTATGACTGCTAGAAATGGCAGAAGCATAGCTATGAACAGCATAAATTTTGGTCTGCTCATCATCTGGTCCAGGAGTTTCAGATTCAGTCCACTGATCCGTCCGAGTGTGCATTCCAGACCGGCTTCCAGCTAAGTGCAAGGGAGTCAAAACTGGAGCAGGCATACAGGGAGCTGTATCGATTCCACTATCAGTAGAAGCCCCTTTAATATATGTTAATCCAAGCAAATCTGTGTCCATTAGGTCTCCAGAGCCAAAGTGCTTATCATCACTGTTACTGGATGTATTACTGGACAGGGTATTGCTGCTGGAATGGCTGGAACAGTTCTTGTCTCCAATCTTAAAAACCAAACATTTCACAATGTGAAAATTTTACTTTGTGTAATCCACATTTTCACCAATGAAGGAAACACACACACACACACACACACACACACACACACACACACACAAAATTATTTGTTAGAAGTGCCAAATAAAAATGAAGCAGATATAGGATAGCTAGCATTATTCATTCAGAGACAGTCAATCAAAGCATGATCAAAAATAGATTGGGAAATAAATTATACATGATTACATCATGTAACAAATTATATGAGACTGAATGGAGTGAGATACTTGAAAACAGTTTGAAATGCACTTTGTTTCATGCAAAACATTATTTAAAATATTGTATAAAATTACCTTCAGGCTATGTCTGTAAGGGGTATATGAAACAGTTTTACATTTAGATTTGGGCCCCATTCCCAAGATTTCTCATTATGTACATGCAAAATATTCAGAAATACGGAATAATCCAATATGCAAAATACTGCTAGTTCCAAGCACTTTGGATAAGGGATGCCCAACCTGTAACTTTCATGTAGTAGCCTTCTATATATGTGTGTGAGGCTATAAAGTCAGATTACAAGTCAAGTTCGGATCACTACATCAAATATTAGAAGTGGGATTTCCATACACAAGCAAAGTTTAAGCATATGACAGGTCTTTGCTGTTTGGCTGCCACAAAATTAACTGCTGGTTGCCCCAATACCGATTTACTGGGAGGTGTTGTACACCATCCTAAAAACAAGTAGTTCTAGTACTGTATATGAAAGGGAAGGGTCTAAAGAAAAAAGCATGATAGACTTTACCACAAGGGGCTGAGACCTTAACAGAAACATAGGAAACTGAGAGGACTTGTCCATCAAGCCCAATATAGACTGGCAGTGGCTCTCCAGGATTTCTTTAGGCAGGGGTCTTCCCCAGTTCTATCTGGTGATGCCAAGGATTGAACTCGACTTTCTGTTTTCCGAGTATGTGTTCTATCCCTGAGCAATGATCCCCCCCCCAATCTAGAACAGAGTGAATGGATCTGGCCTTATAGCAGCTGCCACACACACAACAAACTATTTATATAATTCTATACTGTACAGTTGCAGAAGAAGTTTACAGTATGGTAGGGGATTTGTAATTTGCAGTTCCATGCAGGAAACATGAACTTAACAGTGCTTTTTCGAATCGTTGCAAGTGTTAATTGTATTCTGGCAAAAAATAAGACTGAGGCTGGAATCCTAACCACACTTTCCTGAGAGTAAGCCCCATTTAACAAAATAGGACTTACTTCTGAGTAGACCTGGTTAGGACTGTGCCCTGAATGTCTCTGTTCTCTCTCTTTTTGCCAATATGCAGATCATGGAAAATTCAACATACAGAAATGCAAGTAAAGTCTACAGTATCAGTTTGCCTTGAGGCAAGGAGACTCAAAGCTGAAAAGGGCGTGAATAAGTAAAGAGGGAGGGAGATGCAAGGTCTGTGTCATTTCAGATACAAGAGAGCCAGCACATATCCATATACACGCATGTGCTTGCAGAAGCATGGGTACAAGATGAATGGAAGCCTTGTGTGGAAGTTGCCTGGCTGTGGAATAGACTGCACCTGCCCGTTTTGGTCTTGCAATTATCTCCATTAGTCATGAATAGGGATCCATACTTGCTGTTCTCAGGAAAGACTACCTGAATTAAATTTGCTGAATGACTAAATTTGATTGATACTCTTGTCTTTCTGCCAAAAGCTCATGCTGAGTTTCAGGGGAAGGGAATTAGCTATATAAGTGGAATGAAGGAAGGAGCTCCTATGTCATTTGGTTTACCATAAAGGTAATAAATATCTGAGCATAAACAGGCTCTGTTTTCTTCTTTTTACATTTCAGTTCTCACATTTAATTTGGTTGGAAATAACCGTTTAACATCAGGTAATCATGGCCATCCTTCAAATTAACAGGAACAAACATAACGAGAAATTCTAATTAGATGCATTCTTAAAAGCTGAAATTTTACTAAAGTAATAAAAATGCAAGTGCTGTAATTAAAGTAGATGTTTATTCCTCACGTTATGGAAAGAGAAGGCAAAGCATGAATGTCATTTGAATACAACAGGGCATGTTCCCAGGGCTAAGTAAGCCAACGTATCAAGTTTTGACAGACACCAGAGTGATGCTTACATTAATGAGGCTTTAATCCACTCAGTGCCCTAGAAACCAGCACATGGCCTTTATAATGCGCTTGTTTTGAGGTCATTATCAGAAAGAGTACTCAAAGCTACTCTTGAATCAGAGATGCTTATAATGAATATGTAACACTTAAAAATCATACTGCAATTTATTCCATATATCAGTATTAAATGCAAGCACATACAATGGGATAGTCTCTTTACCATGAGATCAGAAGTCTTTTTGGGTTTCTGCCAAAAATCACTGATTCTCAGACCCAATTATTTTAAGCTTGGAACCGATGCTTATGTTTAAATAGTAGCTGTGTAGGTTCCAACAGAACCATGGGGGAGGGCTTTAACCCTTTGCCATAGACATGATTCCACCCTCCATGTTATTTGCTCTGGGACATAAGCAACGCTTGGTGCCAATATGCACTTCCTTCCTAGATTAATTACAAGACATCAAGGGGTATGAGATTCAAATCAGGAACTTGGTGGAAACAAAAGGTTAAAGTCCCCCTTCCCCAAATCACAGTTCTGATCTAGATAACCTGTCCACATGACTAATATAGAAGACAAGCACATCAGGTACAAGCATGTCCTTAATGCGCTGGTTCCCAAACTGGTGGCTCCCTTGAACTGTTGGGCCATTGGCCGTGGTTCTCCAACAGGGTTACAATTCTATACACTGTATTAGACAGTGGGCATTTTGCCAGGATTCTGCTACTCCCCTGGCTGTTTCCTAGGGAGCTATGGGTTCCCAGGGTTTCCCACAGTTCCCCAGGGAGCTATGGTCCACAGTTTGGGAACCATCATCATCTTAAACATAATGTGCAATTTGACTCTCAGAATTAGCCTATTAAGAAGGTTGAATGCAAAATAATTCCAAACAGAAATATGATATGTAAGAAGCACAGTAATAAGCTTGACACTGAAAGTTTGTGCGCTTTGCATAATCTACACCATTCACATCTCCTACTTCCCATTGCCATATGGGAAGACTATAATAACAATACATACACATTCAACAAATTGGAGGCTTTGACATCACCCAGGATTAGCAGGTTTCTTTCCACTTATACCCTGCCCTTTGCACTGTACATGTGAAAAAGACTCCTGTTGTGGGAAACCTTAAGTAAAAAAGACTTACATGAGAAAATTTGTTTGGTGAATCCTTGCCACTGTTCTCTTTCTGTAAGGCCCGGTCTTTATAGGTACTCAAGACTTTGGTTGAAGGTGCATGCCACTTGGTTTCTGCCATAAATAATTATGTGTTTTAATTTCCAAAACCACAAAACATATTGTACAACGGAAAGGCTCATGGCTTACTGTGATATGCATCAGGTTTGAAACAGTGAGAATCTTTGAACTTCCAGGATCAGATATTCTTGCTCCTTATTTCTAAAGGTAATTAAACTGAACTCTATGAATCTTACTAAGTAAGATATTTCTGAATGAGAAGTGAAAAACCATGTGGCTACTGATGAATACCTAGTATCAGGGGAGGTATATAGGTAAATAATATTGTTTTTAGGCATCCCAGGAACTTGTCAAAACATACAATTGGATTTGTAAGGGGAAACTCTCCCCAAGGAAGAACTTGCTTATATACACACGTATATTCTATTCTCTACTCCTAGCCAGATGTTGTAGGATGTTCATGATTCGTTAACCATTCCATTTCTACACTTCAACAAAAATGAAGTGGAAGCAGGGTATGGCAAAAGTGGGGAGGGAGGAGAGAAAGCATTAACCTCTCAGAAGCAGAGTATGCATGAGCCAGTTTTTCCAGCAGCAAGCACTGAAAAGGCATATGATGGGTCATATGTTAAGCATCTGAGAAACCAATTGACAACCTTCCTCTTACCACTTCCCTATCACCACTCCTCCTGAGCAAACAAAAGAGCAGTTAGAGGAAGAGGAGGAGCAGAATGTGCAACAGCAGGGAGATCAGTGGTAGAAGAGGTGGGTACAGCATCTTATACTTTATGCAGCTAGCAGGACCAATTGGGTCATATGAGAATAAGTAAATATATATATATGTATAGGAGTGCAAGTCTGCAAGGAGGTGTTACAACTGTGTAATAGTACTCGTAGGCAAGTGTGAATGGGAGTGAGCAAGTGAGTCTCCACTCCCCCCCCCCAAACACACACCATTTTATATTTCACCAGAGAGGCATAGTTGGCACTTCCCCATGGCTTCTTCCCATGCTAAATCCAGTATTCATGAAGGTATGGCTGATAATGCAGGATCCTGCCATGCAGGGTTTGCCAGCACTAATGGGTGATGTGACATGACATGTGAATATCCCACAAGAATATTGAAAGTGGACATTATCAAATGGTATGAAAACAAAGCTGTTTTTGTAAGGTGTGATATGCTGGGACAGTTCATGATGCTGCATGAGAAAAATAGTATGCATGCCAGAATGTTGTGATGTGACGGTGTGCAAGACTGCATGAGTAAGTGATGGAACAGGGTATGCAAGAGACACAGAGGGGGTACCAGGCACTATAAAAGGATGGGAAAGGGAAGAAAAGGACAAAGATATTAGGGGAAAAATATTTAGTTGTACTTCATTGCTCCAGACTATGTCACTGAATTGATCCCTGCTACACAAGTTTAGAATTCATGTTTGATGCTAACAATGAATTCCTGGATTTAACTAGGGATGCATCTATATTTTTAGCATTCATACACAAAAAATGTAAAATCAGAGACACCACTTCCACAAAGAAAGTCTCAGAAGAAACACAACTGGTCTGCGTCATTTGGTAAAATCCACCACTGTTTCCTCAGTTCCCATTTCTTAAGAGGCTGTGCAGTGCTACATGCTTCATCTTTAGACTATTAAAGGCACTTGGCATTTTTTTATATGGAATCTTATACAAATGGATAAGATAAACTAAAATGGTAGTTCAGCTTATAAAAAATATTCATTACCAGTAGGATGTCTGCCCCCTTCCAAAGATTCTTCATGTTCTCTGCCTCCTTCACTTTCCAAAGCACCTGAACCTTGATGGTCATGAAGTAAAGGGGATTGACACCTTGTAACAAAGAGAGAAATCAATGCTTTCCTCCATGCACTGTGAAAGCTACTTAAGTGTTTCCCCCCTTTTTAGATATATCACACATTTCCTGTATTTTCAGTGAGCAAACAAGAACAAAAACTATCGCAAAGAATGTCACAATTTTGAATGTATTCTTAGCTAAGTTAGACACATGTACAATCGGAAAGTGTTCAACTTTCTCTCAAAAACAGCAGTTAATGCCCCCATACAATTTACATTAGACCAGGGGTCTCCAAACTTTTCTGCATGAGGCTCACATCATATATCTGACATGGTGTTGAGGACTGGAGAATGAATAAATAATACATACACAGAGAACTGATGTGCTGAGAGTTTGATTGAATACAATAAGTGGGTGGGGGGTGGAAGGAAGAAGGGAGCAGAAGGCTAAATTGATTTGCACAGAGGGGGGGTGGATTTTGAAAAAGGATTGAAGGGAGCAGAGGGAAAAATTGACTTGCACAGGAAGAGGGGAAATAGATTTTGAAAAAGCATCAAGCAATCTATGACACAAATCACAAACTTCTTTTTGCCTCAGCTTCTGCTCTGTATAAGTTTAACATAGACATTAACTTTAATTTATATTTATATTCCAGGTCTCCCAGCAACAGTATATATCTCATCCAGCCACTTAGAGGCGCTGAATATAATGCAATGGAATGGAATAATTTCTTTCCATTACGTCGCATTACATTCAGCACCTCTAGTGGCTGAATGAGGCATATACCCATACTAGGAAACCTCACAGGCTAGATAAAATCCTCTGAAGGACTGGATGTGGTACCCGGGCTAGGGTTTGGAGACCCCTCCATTAGACCTATGGCTCAAACTTTATCCATCCCTTTCAGCTAGGTATAAATTGTCCAAGCACTCAGTGAGAGACCAGGTTGGAAACATTAGTGCATAAAAACTATGGACTATTATTTTTACAAAACTCTAATTTGCACCAATAGATTGCCCTAGGATGGCATCAGAGTTCAGCCAGTGCAGGCAGTGGGCTGAGGGTCCACCTGGCCAGGATGAACTCTGAATTCTTGGGTACTAATGGCAGCGCCCAAAACTCCATCAGATGATTCATAGGGCCCTCCTGGGAGAACCCTATGCAAGGTTTTGCTCTAGCAACCTGGGGCCAGCACAGCAGTGGACCTAGCACTTTGTGAACAGGACAAATGCCCTGGGCGCCAAGTCCGTGTGGTAAGCCTCTCTGAGGCTCCCAATGCTGTCAGAAACTACACTTTCGGTTGGTCCTGGAGTCACGCAAGGCTCCATATTGCTGCGGGGTAGCATCGCAGACATTTGCCCTGAGCGTGGGGAAGTTTGCCACTTGGCCAGCAGTGGATCACTCCATAAACAGTCTCGGATAGTCTGGTATTCTATTTGTACATGATCATATTTATGAACAATTCCTACAGAAACTAGACAGAACTGTAAATGGATAAATACCCTTCATATCCCACTTGGTGTCTCCACTGACTACTCCCACTTGGTCCTGGGTCACTGGAGGATGACTGGTTGCTTGGTGAACTTCTGAAATGTTGACTAGAATCATTATAAATGTACTGAGATACTGAGATAAATGTACTGAGATTTCAACAGCTAGCCTGTTAATTTGAATATATATACACATTCATAATGAACTTATTTTTCAAGACAACAATACAAAAGATACAGATAGCAATATGAAGACTTAGGGAATATCCTTTTTTGAGCTTGGAGCATTATTTGGATGGCCTTCATATCTGCAGATGGATGTCAGATCCATGCAATGGTGTAATAACACTATTTTTTGTAAATGAGGTCGCTGATTTCCCAAAATTTTCTTTTTCATTAATTTTTCTTTCTTCTAAAATATACCGAGGGTCTTATGACTGTGTTACTGTAAGTATCCCTTAAGTTGGAAAAACAAGTTCAAATATTTTTTATGATTAAACCACTGGCATAGTTGCCAACATTTGTTAACAACAACCGCACCATGCTGCTCAGATAGATAACATGGTGTGGTCATTGTGTGGAGACTTACCATGCTGCAAAACAACATGGTGCCTGTTTAGAAAGATTACCACACTATACAGTGGTTTACTGTGTCCCTCTACCTACCCATACCATTTTATTGATTTAAATGCCAACTTGCATCAAAAAGATACCATGCACATGATGCCTCAAGACCATGGGAACACAAGGACAATAATTTCGACTGGCAGGGTTTATAGTTCTCCTAGCCCACTGGAAGACTGATACTGAGCAAGGTGGAGAGTAAAAGTCTTACTAAGAATGGCTGCAGCATTGTATTTTGTCACAGAGAAAGATATCCTAGGGATGCACAAGCTCTTAAGATTGGGATCAAAGCTTCCCCGCAGATAAAGCAATCCATGCAAGACCCTTGCCAGAGTATTGCATTTCAAAAGTGAAGCACTATCCATCTGTGTAATGCCAAGAAATGGGTTTCCAGGAAACACCACCAATAAAGTGGAACAGTTAAGTGTTGTAAAATGAAATAGAATGCTGCCTACTTTTATAGCAGTTAGTAAGTGGCTTGGATGGAAAGAAGATCTACTGATGTTAAGCAACTTTTTATCATGAACTTTTCGAACAATGAGGTTAGCACTTTTTATATCAAAGCAAGTCACACATTTGTGCAAAGCATTTACACATTTAAAAACCGGATGAAATTTAAGTGTACTGTAATTTGAGCAGCACTTTGGATGCATATCATAGAAAGACTGAACTAAAGACACGGAATGAACAAATTTTAAATTTTGTCTATAGGCAACTATCCCAGGCTAATGAAGAACCCAGAAATTATAGTTTAAAAAAAAATAGGTAGAAAGTATTTTTTTTTAAATGAATCTGACTGGGTCTTGAGTAGCCTGCTGTTCTTCAAGGAACAGAAAGAATATTAGTGAGTGGAGACATTCCACTTTTTAAAAAGCAACAGGGGCAAAAGAAATACATCATGCTCAGAAACAAAATCTACAAGGTACCAACCAGTTTAGCAAAAAGGGTTAGGTTAGCAAACTCATAGAATTGTTTCTTCCAAACAAAAATAGATTGTACAACCGTGTATCACATTAATAAGAGATAAGGATGCAATCCTATGCACACTTTCCTTGGAGTAAGCCCCACTGAAGACAAATGGGACTTATTTCTGAGTGGACATGCATAAGACTGTGCTGTTGATCTTATAAGTAACTTCTGATTATTCAAGAAATTATTAAAGGAGGACACACAAATCAATCATGGAACTCTTTCCAAATGATAGAATCATTTTTTAATTCATCACTAACATCAATAGAGGTGGAATGAACTGACTTTTTGTAAAAAGACACAATTATTAAACTTTAAGCAACTGAGGATCCAATCCTATCCAGTTTTCCAGAGCTGGTGCAGTTGTGCCAGTGGGTGTGCACTGCATCGTATTGTGGAAAGGCAGTCACTGAGGCCTTCTTAAGGTGTGGGAACATGTGTTCCCTTAATACAAAGCTGCATAATGGCTACACTGGAGCTGGAAAGTTAGATAGGATTTGACCCTAAGTAAAACTACTCAACACCTAAATCAGTTTCTATGGTGTTTCACTAGTCAGCCACCATAGCAAAAGAAGCCTGGCATTCTGCTGCAAATAAACAGCAGTGTGTGACTTTTAATACTATCTAGCTTTATTGTATTTTAATCATTAGCAAAGTCTATTACTTGTTTTAACAAGGATTAATGAATGGAAGCTCAGAGGTCACTGGGTCATTATCTAAAGCTCAGATCTCTGTTAGAACCTTGAAGAGTTCTAGAACAAATGATTGGGGGAGGTGAGATTTTTTAAAAATACCACAACATATCAAGGGCCAGAAAGGTTTACTAGTAAGGCACTGAGAAAAATGGCAGGAATTAACACATGAAGTATATTACCTTGCACCATCTGGCAGCTTTCTGTCAAATGAAGTACTGCGAGGAATGCCTGTTTGCGCCTGCTGGAGAAGCTGCTGACATTGCAATCTATCAGATGTTCCTAGGATTGGAGAGGCACGAGAGAGGGGCTGCCCAGCAGGAGTTGGCACCCGATGCCAAGTAGTATTCCTTCTGAAAGGGGTTTTATACTCACATGGGGTACCTTCGCTATCAAGTTTGTACTCCACCATGGGAATTCGACACAATTCTGAGCAACCCCTGCAGTACACAAACATAACAATCCATCTTGGAGGACTGCAGGGATACTTTCCACCACAAGAACCAAATCCTTTTTTTCTTATAAATATTTATAATATATATGCATAGAATATTGCCTACAGAATGATATCACCAAACTAAACACTATCTAAACACAAACTAAACTAAACTACACAAACTAAACACTACAACGTTTGGGCCTCTTCAGTCTAGAAAGAGGCACCTGAGGGGGAACATGACTGAGACATACAAAATCATGCAGGGGATGGACAGAGTGGATAGAGAGACGTTCTTTTCCCTCTCACACAACACCAGAACCAGGGAACATCCATGAAAGCTGAGTGTTGGGAGAGTTAGGACAGACAGAAGAAAATATTTCTTTACCCAGTGTGTAATTAGTTTGTGGAACTCCTTGCCACAGGATGTAGTGATGGCATCTTGCCTGGATGCCTTTAAGAGGGGATTGGACAAATTTCTGGAGGAAAAGTTAATTATGGGTTACAAGTCATAGTAGGCATGTGTAAGCTCTTGGTTTTAGAGGCAAGCTGCCTCTGATTGCCAGATGCAGGGGAGGGCACCAGGACGCAGGTTATGTCTGTTGTCTTGTGTGCTCCCTAAGACATTTGGTGGGCCACTGTGAGACACAGGAAGCTGGACTAGATGGACCCTTGGCCTGATCCAGCAGGGCTCTTATGTTCTTATCTTTCAGAAGCCTGCATCTATTATTGCATGAAAACAGGTCTGTTTACAAAAATGAAAGAAAAGTATGCTAGAAAATTAATCCCTGCACACAAAAAACTGAAGAAGGTGGAACATTCACATTCTAAAGCCTTTAAGAAATGATCCAAGAGGCCAGCCCATCAATGAGGCCAACTGAGGTGGTCACCTCAGAATGCAGATTGGTAGGGAATGCACATCTCTGTCCTCCATTACTCTTCCTTTCTCTTGACTGGAAGAGGAAATATGGAGGGAAAGAGAGTGTTTAAGTAGAACACTAGAGAGTAGGAGGGGCAGAAGTTGGCACATCACTGATTAAGGAGGGGCAGCATCTGGTATGCCACTTAAGGCATGGCAAGTCTTTAGTCAGCTCTGCCTAATAGTGAATTTAAAGTATAGTACACATTTATAACATACATGTTAAGTAATAAGGTACACAAAGTTATCTTAGACTATAATCCAAGATTCCACCCAATCTCACCCAGATGCTTATTTTTCACACTTTGTGAAAAGTTAAAAACTAGCCCATAAAACTATTAGACTTCATTTTCCTAGGATATAATTAAACAGATAAATTTACTCCCATAGTTAATGTTTGTTATACCGATTTAAAATAGGGGAAGAGTGGACCCATGTATATGCTATCATCTCCAGACCCTACTAAAAGTAACATCAGTTAACTCAATAGTTCCCAATGTGACATATGCACCAGGACGTTTATGAATACTGTATTTGAAAAAAATTGAATGGCAGAAAAAAGGTACATACGTCAAGAGCGTAAGACAAGATACAAGTCAAAAGTTGTAAAATTAATTCAACATTGTGACAAGTGGTACTCAAGCGAAAAAAAGGTTGGGAACCACCGAGTTAAATGATATTAAGGCATTATCCATCCAAAGTCCTATGTAGTTCAAGTGTGATAAGATGGTACTTGTGTCCCATTAATTTCAGTTGCAGCGCAATCCTATCTTGCACTGGAACAGGCAGGCCAGGAGCAAGATTGAGGCCAAAAGTGGCTCAGCCAGAGACAAGGGGAAACTCTTCTCCTTACCGCTGAGTAAGCCACCATGGCCCCAATGGGTCTCCTTGGACTTGCTCCACCCCAGAAGGTGGTACAAGTCAGAGGAGAACAAAGTGGCTTCAAGCCACTCTGCACTGCTCAGGGAACTGGGTTGGGACCTGGCATAACAGCAAGGTCCCAGTTCCACCTCCCACTCTCCGCCCGCCTGCCCCTGGGACTGCCCTCTGCCCACCCTCCCCCCATCCCAGGACGTTTCCTTCCCACCTCCTCCCCAGACCCCTGCTTCAGCCAAGCTCGACCAACACAACCCTCCCTGTCTGAGTCAGGGTGGAGGCTGGATGTAGCCTCTGTGGACCAGTGCATGTCCCTGCGCCTGTCTAGCTGACTCACAAGGAGGTGCTAATATGCCAGCCTAGGGTGCAGTTAGGATTGCACCCTAAGAGAGTTAAACAAGACAGCTAATCCTTGACTGGAGTATGCCTTTGGTTATTTCAGATGCTTTGCAGATGATGAATTGTATTAATTTTGTTAGCTATTCTAGTTCAAACTCTATTACAAAGTAGCATTAGTATCAAAACTCTTTAACAGCAACACCCCTTAAAATCCAAACCATTTTTCAATGAGAATGTTTTAAACCCAACTTGACAACCTGATGCTGTTGCAATTTCTTTTACTCTCAAAGACACTATGCTCTTTTCTATATGTCCTATGTCAAACTTGTGATCATGAGAAAAGGGGTTATAGAGCCATACTAGACATCATGATGTTGCCTAGAGTGTTAAAAAAACCAATCCCCCGAGTAGCAGGCATGCAGGGCTCTGATTGAGACTGGGTCCACTGTGTAGGGGTGGGGCATTAACCCTATAATTCTACAAAGTTTTCTTGATGAAAATCTCCCCCAAATGTGCCATTGTAGTAAATGGCACTTTGGGGTCCTGTTATAACTACAGGAAGATTTTTGGCAGAAAATGGCAGTAAACTCTTTAATTAAAGCATTCATTGCCATTTGCTGCCAAAAATCCTCCTGAAAACATAATCTACTACATCAACTATGATGCATCACAGTCTCAGTCTAGATATGGGTCTTTACTTTAAATAGAATTCTTTAACTAGACAGTGATGCATTTAATGTCACATCCAATTTTTCTCCAAGATGTAGCAACCTTTATACCAGAATTTCATTACAGAAGCAACACACACACAAAGGATAATGTTCTTATTTACACTCATCTAAATCTAGACCAGAAATGGCCAAATAAGAAGCCTCACTTCAAGAAAAAGCAATGGAATAAATGGAGGTGACTGTAAGTAGGAGGGGATGCTGGGAAATGCATCAGCAGTGTCTCTGGTTCTTGGCCCTCGGATATTTTGGTATGCAGTTCTTCAGTTTAGTGTCACTTTCAGCTTGTGAAAAAAATATGAATATCTGAAGCCAATGGATCTGACTTGAATTATTTTATGAGTGTTTTGTTTCTTTAAGCCACAAGATGCCATTGTCCCAACAGAGAAATCTAACAGATTGACTCTTTGGTGATTTTCAAGTATGTCAAGTTTCTACTAGTCATTTAAAAAACAAGACAAAGCCCTACTCTATTCCTTTACAAAAACAGAATGTGAAAAATCCCAACTGCATTTTATTTTACATTGCCAATAACCTTAAGTAACCTTACTCTAAATCATTTAAAATTTGTAGTCTCTTACTTCAGTCTCATCAATGCTATTTTAAATCTGTGAGTTCTTTGTTCTCTTTTAGCTGCAAGAGGTAGTTATAAAAAGCCCTTGCAATTGCTAGAAGTGCTCGGCACACTTGCTTCTGCATACCAGGCTCCCAACATCTTATCCTTTTTAGGAGAACTTCTGTTTCTGGCTTTAACACAATATAAACCACCACCCCCAACTCTCATAGTACACCAAAGGAATTCTATCACTGCATCATACAAGAGCAAAACACTAAATGTATCAGATCTGTTCAGTGAAATGCCCCTTTGCTTTCAAGTAAACCCTAACGAGATGCATTCACAGTTCTCTGTAGCTTTTTTTTTTTTAAAGAATTGGTAAGAACAAAAACACAATATCTAGAACAGCTAAAACCAACATCTTTCACAAGAGCGCACTGATAAAAATAACTACTAGTGTTGTGGATAAAATTCAGAATGTTGTTGATTCTCAGAGCTGGGATACAGGGCAGATGACACAAGAAAAAGTGAAGGGTTTGTTATTGAGTAAACATGCATAGGTTCAGGCTGTTAGTTGAGTTTTGTGGGTAAGCATGGAAAGTTATTAGATGCAAGAGTGATGAAGCTATTGGCAAAACAAGGTGTGCTCTCTTCTAGCAAACCTAGCCAGAATCTTAGCATGAACTGCATAACAAATTGCATGACTTATGAATGTAACACGAGTGCTAGAGAGGCTACATCAGGGTATGTGGAACTCTCCCCCCCCCCCCATACATTTTTGGTCTGCAGTTGGTTAAATCTGAGAATTGTAGACCGCCAGATATGGTAGGCCCACTGTATGTCTTTGCTTGAAAAAAAATGTTGTCATTTTGTAGATTATCTATGCATACTGAAAAGAAAGATTCTAGTCAAGTTAAAAAGTTACAAAGTAACAAAAAGTGGCTGTCATATCAACGAGATGCTCAGCATTCTTCCGTAATTAAAGCAGCACAGTTTAACTGAATCAATAAGAAAACTATGATAAACATAACTGAAATCCATAGACTAATCCATCTCTATTCTTTGATTTGCTACATAAGGTACAACTAGAACCATAAGTAGGTCACAAGTTTTTGACAAACAGAATGCCAAAAGTTAAAGTTTTTTCACTTTATCTACGGAAAGGACGTTACAGTAGATGAATGTATGCCCTCTTGTTACGGTGAGCATGCACTAAGTTTCAATCAAAAGGCAGAACAGCTTAACTTCAAGAGGAGTTAAATTGGTATGACTTATTTAAAACAGACACTACTGTCTTAAACAGGTATTTCTGGAATACAAAGTGGTAAGGAAGTATATGTTTAAATGGCATTACACACTGGGCATAGTGCTCATTGGCTAATACTGACACTCAATCATCTTACAACTTATTTTGAAAAGATAATCAAACTTGATTTTTTTGTAATAGATTTCAGCGACGGGGATCCCTAGAAACCCTGAAAAGCAGTCTACTGCATATTTTGTACTGGCAATACTGACAGATGAATCTGGATTACATACATTATACTATGTGACACAAAGGCCATTTTAAGATGTGCTGCAGGTGAACTTTTCCATAATTCTTCAAGTTCCGTACAATCTATCACCCATGAAAACTTACACGATCTGATTTTACATTTATTGTAAGGTAACAGTTTCACCCACCCACTCGCCGCTTCAGAAATGCTTTCGCTACAACAATCTCATTACCACCAAATAAAAGATGCAATGCCTATTTTCTGAAGACCTCTATCAAAGAAAGCCAACTGTGAAAAGGGCAAAATAATAAATCGGTAGCAAAAGCACAAATTATACATCAGCAATTGTTATTTCTGACCTTCTAGGTGATCCGTCCTCATGTGGCTGGATAATCACCACCTTTACAGTCACAGATGTGCGCAGCAGATCAATCATTTGTTCATGAGTCAGGGTTGCTACAGCCACTTTGCAGATCTCCACTAGGCGACTGCCTTGACGCAGACCAGCCTTCCATGCAAAACCAAAGGGTTCCACATCTGCAACAATCCCTTCAAAGTTAACATGGAATCCAAGTTGCCCCAAACCATTTCTTCTCAGGGTCATTTCAGTTGTTTCACATCCTCTGGTCATTATCTAAAAGAGTATCAGATTGTTAAATGTGGTCTCATTACACTAGAAATGTAGGTTTTCCATATGTTATAAAGTAATAAGGAAATAAAGCAGTGTTTTGCCAAGTTTTTTTTTTAATGTACATTTTCTAGAATTGACTTGGGTGTCTTACCAACCCTGTTTTACTTGTTTAAAAATATGAAATATATTATGCTTAGCAAAAGAGTGTACAATTTAACATGTTTATTAATTTAAAAGTACAGATACTTTTACTTCAACACTACAATCAGACCCCGGGTTACGTCCTGGATCCCCCCCCAGATACCAGAATTAGTGGTTACCAGGGTCCAAATTTAAATGCCTTTAAAAAACAACAAAAAATGCACAAAAATTAGGGCTCCTATTGTTTCACAACCAAACCACGTCGTTTCCAAGCCTGAGAAGCTTTTTTTTGCACTTCTGGGTCATGCGGAGGTTCCTTCCTTCTCCCTGGTTTGACCCAGAATGCATCATTCTGCATACAGAACCATCATGTATGTACCCTACAACATACTTGGTACTCCCCCTGCAACTGTGATGAAAAACGATCTTGCTGTTAATGAGTTGACAAAGTGATTCATGAGCACCATCAGTTCATAATTTCTGAACTTTCTATCATCCGTGAAATTTGAGAGAATCTGATGGAAAGTCCAGAAATAAATGTAGGGAGCATACACAACAGCTCTGTATGAACCAGTGACTAAGAAACTAGGCTATCACCAGTTTTGTGCAAAGTGAGTGCCCCAAAAACCTCATGAAATTCACAAAAAGCAGCAAATGGGGTGAGCATTGATGTTCTTCGACAAGGGTATGGGTAAACAAAAGCTTGAGCCATGCTACCACAAGTGCCTAAATTCAGATGGCGATTGCATCGAGAAGTAGTGTGATATAGTAACTTTTGTGCATATATACAATTGTTTTCCTTCATTCTTTTTTTTTTTTAAATAGTCTGCCAGAAGTTAATTTCTGTATAACCCTCGTATTAATATGTATGTTGACTAGAGGTTTTTAAATAAAAAATTTCATACAAAGTCCCATATTTGATGCCCTAGAGCAGGGGTCTCCAAACTTTTTGGCCAGAGGGCCACATCCAATATCTGACTTGGTGTAGAGGGCTGGAAAAAAAATTTAAATATAAAATTTAAATAAATAAATTAGAGATGGAATATAGATGAGTGAATAAATGAATGAATGGGCTCATTTATTCAACCTGTCTGCCCCTCAGAAGACCCTCCAGAACACAGTTCTAGTCATATTCAGTTGAGTGGGCCAGAGGCTTTCAGGGGACAAGAGGTTGGCCGCGGGCCAAAAAGACGCTTGCTGCGGGCTGCATCTGGCCCTCGGGCCGGGGTTTGGAAACCCCTGCCCTAGAGCTACCATTTGCCTTGTGTCCAATGTCTTTTACAATATATTTCTCTTTCTGATTATTATAACCATATTGGGACAGCTATGATTGCAAAATCTGTAGCAGTTGCATTATATCAAAACAACAGACAAGCAAAATGGTCATTTATTCTTACAGGTGCAAAGGTTTTTACCATAAGCACAATATTTGTTAATTATCACAATCTGTCTCATTTGGATTAATCGTACACTATATTAAAATTTTTTAAAACATTTAAAATGTAAAGAGAAGCTTAATGAAGCTAACGTTGTCAGTTGTGGGAATCTGCTAAACACAATTTCTTCAAGGGAAGACTCCTTTTGAAAAACACAGTAATAATTTAAAGCCACAACACACTAAGGGCCCAATCCTAAGCTTCGCGCATCGGCTCACCACTGGTGTGCACTGTTGCAAACATGCCGTAAAGCACGTTTGTGGGTCCTAGAGCTGGTGCTCCACTGGTGCTAGCCCAGCACTGGCCAGCACTGGGCTAGTGCCAGTGGAACACTGAAGCTCCATTGTTCAGCAATTGTGCACACCGTCAAGCAGCCGAGAGGTAGGTGGAGGTGTGGGGGGAGGCATCCTGGGGCGGGGGGAGGCGGCAGGGAAGACACGTCCCGGGTGAGGGAGCAGGACCAAAGGGAGGAATTCAGACCCTCCGTGTCGGGCTAACTGCCCAACACAGAGACTTTTCATGCTACGCTGACCTTCGGGTTGACGGAGCATCGAGTAGCCCCATTGTGGTGGGGGAAGGAGACAAAAGTCCTGTTTTCCTAAGGAGGTGGCGGCAGCTGCCTGGAACATGCTGGATGCAGTGGCAGCCATTTTCAGCACCGCTACAGCCCTGCGCACTAGGCAGCTCAGGTTTGGGCTGCTTGTCTGGACACAGAGAAAAGTCAAAATTAGTTTTGACTACCAACATTGACACCTCTGTCCCGTCCCCCCCATTTGTCCGTTAAATCAGGTTTCACTGTGTAGTCAAAATGCGTGGAAAAGCAGCACTGCTTACAAACGATAAAAAAACTCATTCTGCAGATTGAGAGGAAGAATGGAAAGACAAAAGCTAAAGCAGTTGAACAATCTTATTTTTTGCTACCATTTATACTTCTCATTAAGCCACTGCTACGTAAAGATTGCGCTCCTATACACATTCACCCAGCAGTACACTGTATTGGGACTTGCTTCTGAGTAAACTTGTATAGGATTGAGCTGTAACATATCTTGCCATGGCATTATTTGAGTTAAAATATTATACATTTAAGTTGAGCTTAATGGATATTTTTCCCCATGGAAGAGATTCCTAAAAGCCTCTTCCATCACCTGTTTCTGGCATTACCAGTTTTACCAACCTATGAGACTTTAAAAGGGTTGGAGGGGGAGAGGGAACAGAGAAAACAGCTTAGAGCCAGGATATCAAGGGGGCCAAGTCTTCTCTGACGATAAATTCTATTTGACAATTCCTTCAGGTGGCAAAGTATTCACACGTCAAGGATGGAGGAATTGGGGCAGAAGAGATCCCAGTCATTAGTCAGGTTTACTTGAAAGAGCCAGGAACTGAACATATTTATCTTCCAATCTCTCAGATTTTATAATGAGGAGGTGAAAAGATTTCTCACAATTCATGTCTACATTGTGATAAGCCAAACATACATTTATTTATTTCAGGATAGCAAACCCTACCCAGTTTGTTCCACTTTAAAATCCATACCAGCAAAAATACTACATTACTCCCTAAAGGTTGAAAGCAAAGCCAAAAACTCTTTGTTTTCTGCTACCATATAATTCTAACTTCAACAACAGTCCACTATACAGATGGCCCACCTGCAGTAGAATTAAGATGAGAGACATGGCAAATGCTACATTTGATGAAGCTATTTTCTAGAGCGGGGTCTCTAAATTTTTCGGCCGAAGGGTCGCATCAAATATCTGGCATGGTGTCGAGGACCAGAAAAAAAATTAAATATACTATTTAAATAAATACGTTAGAGGTGGAACTTATATGAATGACTGAAATGAATGAATGAGTGAGTGAATGAATGAATGAATGAATGAATGAATGAATGGGCTCAAATGTCCAGGATTTCTCCAAGCACCAACACAACCCAAGAAATAAAGCACACACACTTAAATGGACCCCATTCCCCCACCCTACAAGCACAACTCTGGTTGTGTTTGGTCAACTGGGCCAGAGGCTCTCAGGGGATCAGAGGCTGTCCATGGGGTGGATAGAGGCACTCCACGGGCTGCATCTCGCCCCCTGGCTGGGGTTTGGAGATCGCTGTCCTAGAGTTTAGCATTTCACAAAAGTTTAATAAATTTTACAAAAACTTTGAAATGTTAACCCAACAACACTGACAAAAAAAATTAACATTATACTGTAATATAAACACTGGAAAAGGAGACAAATCCTTACATATATACTATGATATACTCGTATATCCCACTGCCATTGATTGCCTCATTATTTGTGAAACATGGGGTTTCAAATGTTTTATGCTTCCCATGGATTTCCACAAAATTTTCACATTACAGTAATGTAGTAATGTAGGATAGCAGAACCATGGTTTTTGCATTGTGCCAAATGATTTGCAGTCTCTGTTACAAAGCGATGTTGGTTCAGCAGAAGGTATCACTTTTACATGTTTTGCCTCCTATTTTTTCAGGCGCTGGAACAGCAGCAACCACCTTAGAGCGTGCGCTTAGGAAATATCTCACGTCCTGACTATAGGGTTGGACACTGCGTCCAAGGATTTTTCAAAGGTTCCTTGAGCAGCTTTTGGTGGTGGCGGTGGTGGTACTGGGTGGGGATAACATTGAGACTGTTGTGCATGGGGGCGGGCAGTTCAGAAAGTCTGACAGCACTTTGGATCACACTGATAAAATGACAGCCAAAATATTATCAGTTCTAGCTACTACTGAGTTTTCATTTTATCAACTTTTATATTTAACATGTATCACAGTGTCTAATGATTTCCATTTGAGAGTCAACCTTTAACAGAAACAAAGCACATGCAACAAAGTTCATTTGTGTGATTGCTTAAGGACAACATTAAACTGGAAAGGAACAGTGTTGCTCCAGTATCCTGCAACCACATGTAGCTGAAAGTAACAAACCAAATTATTTCAATCTGAAGATTCGATTATCTGCCTGAACAAAAGGGTAGATAATCATCAGAACAAAAGGGTACACAAAAGGGTACACAATCATCACTGTTTACAGCAACTTAAAAAAAATAATGAATGTATGAAGGTGCTGAGAATTATCTCTTCTAGATTCTAAGTCACCATGTTAACTAGAGGACTGTTTTCTACTTTAGGGCATATCAGTGTTACAAGCTTAATTAGATAAATTCAACCAGCACAATCCTAATTTGTGCTGGAACAGGCAGGCCACTGGGCCTGCACTGTATCCAATGCATGTCTGGGCCCAAAACTGGCGCAACCGAAGGCAAGGGGAAAACTTTCCCCTTTACCCTGTGTCATGCTGCACTGGCCCCAATGGGTCTATTTGGATCTATGCCACCTCAGGAAGTGGCACAAATCCAAGCAGAATGGAATGGCCAGAGGCTACTCCAAACCACCTGGGAATGGGGTCAGCATCTGGCATAACTGCCATTGGTCCCGCCTCCCACTCCCCTGCCCACCCACCCCCAGGAACACCTGCCACTCACCCTCTCCCCGCCCCAAAACGCCTCCACCCCGCTCTCCTCATGCCCCTCCCTCAGCCAACATAAACTTACTCTGCTGGGTCTGGATCCAGCACAACTCCTTGAACTGGCCTTCTCAACTCTTAGGCATGACACAAACATACCTTATGGCATGTTTATGACACTCCTGGGTTGGCAGAAGTGACTTGTGCCAGCCTAACCTGGGGGTTGCACCCTTAGCTTCCTAAAAGACTAGCTAGCCTTGGTGGACTCTGCAGTGGTCTTTCATAAAATTAGATCAGTTGGCATCAATCTTGAGGTGCAGGGTTCATTCCCACTACAGCATCCTTCCAACTAATCAATAAGAGATTTATTGACCTTCAAGCACAGAATCTATATAGCACTGTGAGTAAATTCTGCTCCCCACTGATCCTTAGATCCATGCCAGATCTAGTCACTTACCATTGTACTTCACTTTGTTGAAGTGCCCCTATAAACGCAGGGCCTTCACCCTGACCAGGTGGAATGTATTTCCCTTGGCTGTGCAGTATGGAAGATTTAATAAAAGCCATAGAGCCAGGGTGGTGTAGTGGTTGGGGAGGTGGACTTAGACCTGGATGATCCAGGTTCAAAACCCCCCTCAGCCACAAAGCTTCCTGGGTGACCTTGGGCCAGTCACTTTCTCTCAGCCTCACCTACCTCACAGGGTTGCTGTGAGGACAAGAAAGAGGGGAGGAGCAGCTGTGTAAACCGCCCTGAGCTCTTTGGAGGAAGGGTGGTATAAAAATGTGAAAAATAAAATAAATAAGTATTGAAAGCTGTTGTAGATATGAGCCAGGTATGGTAGAATCTCTTTCACACATGATCCTGCATTTCACGCTCCATCTAATGACCCGTAAGAAATACTTAATCCCCTATGTGAACAAGTGGACAGATTGTTCGGATGATATTCAACTGAAAAATTTGTTGACATATGAGTACGCAACTATAATTGAGACTATGGGGCTTTTCTAAAGCATCTCCTAAAACATTGTGGCTCAGCCAACAGCATTAGGGAAATGGATCGTACCTTCTAATATTCTGGGATTTATTATTACTCTGTGAACTGTCTGTGTATGTATGTGTGTAATATGCCAATAAAGGTTCTGACTGATAAATTTTTAGTTTCATAAATTCTACAGTCAATCATTACATTTATCCAACACTTTATTATCTTGAAAACTACTTATAACCGCCGATGATGGAAAGCAATAAAAGAACCATACTTACTTCTAGCCTTTGAACCATTTCTCTGATATCTTCAGCACAGTTATCAAGGGCAGACAGAAGAACACATTCTCCTCTTTCATAAAAAACTTTAACACTCATTAGCCCAGATGTCCATCCAATAACATCTCTGCAGGAGCAGTTGAACACCACATTTTTGGATTCCTTTTCAATGAGCACAATAAATTCATTTGAGATACCAAGGAGACATTCAATGTCAAGGGACTGACCAAAGTCTCGTGCTATCACATTCCATATCACTGCTCCGAGGCTGAATAAGTGGGCATCTTTTCTTGGTTTAACTCTCTCTTTTTTCTTTGCTCCCAGTGTAATAAAACTAAACTTGACTGAAGTGTCTACTGTAGCTGTAGTAACAAAATTTTCTGCTAGATCTTTCAAGTACTCTTGACGGGTTCTGGTGGCCATAGCTCGAAACTTTTCTGACTTGTGTGCTGCATTTTCTCCATTAATTACTTTGGCTAAAAGAAAGTCCCGGAATACGGCTGATTTGGGGAAAGTCACTCCTTTGGGGATTGGTGGACCAAATGATGGTACATCTTTAGATCTTGAAACTCCAACACTAGAATAGAAAATGGAAGACAGGAGAAAAAATTATTGATGCATCAAAAATCATAAGACTGCAAAGTCCCTTTTAAATACATGAGTTAAGTATGCATGCATGGAAAACATTAAGAATCTTGTGTGACAGCACCACCTCAGCACTCTTCAAGGGCAGAAATGGCCAGTGCCTATATGCAAGAGTAGGAGGAAAAGAACTGTTCTTAATTCCCAACTTTTGCTGTCCAATTCAAAATTGTGCTGCATCAGCAAATTACTTAGGACAGGCATTCTTCCTATTGTACCAACAGGTCATTATAGGTAAAGATACCCTGATCATAAACATTTGACACTGATGTAATAGTGTATAAAAGAAATACACTACAGTTCTCTGCATTATGCTTCGTCTGGGCTGTGCTCCTGTAAAGAACTGCATTAATTTAAACAGTTATTTCTTAGCAAGCTTCTTCACCAATTATATGAACTGACAAGTTTTTTTTTTTAATTTCTTATGGTCAAATTAGACTTGTGTCAGGCTTCGCACCTCTCTCTACTACCTGTCTAATTATTATTGAGATTTCTTACCCTCTCTGGGCTAAGAGTTAACACGTGTGTAATCAATGCTGGGTATTTAGCAGTAGGGCTGACTTCTGTTTAGTCAATGAGATTGTTCCTTTATCCTTTAATAACCTGGACCTCCAAGCAAATAGATTACTTGCTTCTGCTGGTACAATTTATTCTAGCAGAATAATCCAGCATATTTTACTGATAGCTAAAGTTTTGTAAATAGGCACAATTGGAAAGAAAATGCTCAACTAAAAGCCAACTGCAATTTTCAATAAAAACCAAGAAGCAAATGACAATCATAAACCTGTACTCACCTATAGCACACATTTTCGGTGCAAGGATTGTGGACTTTAACAATGACAAATACATGTTGAAAATGAGAACGGATATTTTTTGGAGTAAAAGGAAGTGCTCCAGGCTCTTGAAAGACAATAGTAACAATGTCATTTCCTATGTGCCTTTTCCTAAGAAGCTACATAAAAAAAGAACACAAAAACCCCAGCATTAAGAGTTAATTGTGACTATATTTGGTTTCCTGTACATTCATTAAAAATTGCAATATTAAAAAAAATACTTTTAGTTTTAATAGTCTTGTTAAAAGTTTGTGGGAGACAGAGTTAAAGTAAAAGGTGTGAGAGAGTGCACTCAGACTACCTACACTTTATCATTCTTGTCCATTCCACTTGAAACACAACTCTTGAATTTTAACTAACTTTTCTTTCTTTTTTTAAAAAATGCTGCTATGCTAGAAGATGCAGTAAGAAACACAGACCTACTCATTGCTATCCAGTTGTGTTGCTCTCCATCTCTGGTACAATACCTATATTTTTTCTGTCTGAAGTACAACTTTTTTCCCCAGTTACTTCAAGATGTTTTTACTTATTAAAGCTGTTTCCATGCCCAAAAGAAACACTGAACATTTTAAATGGAACTTTTCTTCTCTTCAAGAACAAAGTAGACAGATTCTCAGTACAATCCTGAGAGATAAACCAGCAGACAAATAAAAACTGCATGGGTTCCAAAGGGTATACTGAAGTGGCTCATTGTGCATGCCAGGCCTCTGGGCAATTTACTTTCCGATTGCAACTTGCCAGGCCATTATGAAAGATCCCCAGATGTTGCAGTTCTTTGTCTTGGTTGTTGGTAGGGCAGAGTCTGGAGTAGGCAGGAAGTTTCAGATGCCATGGCATACATGCAGAGTGTCCTATACAGTGTTTCTCAAACTTTAAGGGAGCTTTACTCCCTCAGTAAGTCTTTGTAGGGGAGGGGCTAGGGCAACAACACAATCCCCAGGATCACATCCCTATGGGGAGACGCTTTCCACTTTATGTAGGTAGGGCTGCAGCAGGCTGCAGGAGGTGTGGGGCGTCCTGCGCAGCCCTCTGCAGTGCTCCCTAAGGCTTGGAATAGTCAGTAAAAGCGGGCACAAAACACCTCCTGCAAAACGGAAGTGCTTTGTGCCCACTGTTACTGATGATTCCAAGCTTCAGGGAGTGCAGTGGAGGGCTACACAGGGCTCCCCGCACCTTCTGCACCACTACCTACATAAAGTGGAAAGCACTTCCCCTCGCCCCCCACAGAGAGATACAATCCTGAGGATCACTTCCCTGTCTTTCTCCTTCCCCCACCCCTTAAAGGGACAGGGGAAACATTTACATGAACTGGTGAGTTGCAACCCACCAGTCTAAGAACCACTGCTATATGATGTTCTGGATACATCACTGTATAAGCACAAAATACACACAGTACAAGCAAAATATTTATGTTACGGACAAAGGGTTGTACTCTCTCTCTCTCTCTCTCTCTCTCTTAAGTGTAGTGTCTCACTCATGGAAAAGAAGGAAGGGTGCAATTTTGGATATTCTACTTTCCTTCTCCAATCCTCCTCCAGCACTCTTTAACCATCTGCTCCTGAGGGTTGGGGTACCTTCAGGAACAAAATGGCATGTGACTTAAAAGGACTGGACAAGAAAGTGGGAAACAGTGAAAACTGCACCCTCCATTATGCAAGGGAGGAAGCATTTATGTAAGTGGGGATTAGATCCAACACACAGAAGCTACAGGGCAAATGTTTATCATAAAAATTATAGTTTAGATTATTCTCTCAGGTAACATAACCTGCTAACAATGTAAACCGCCGTGTAATAAACATAAAACCAAAAGGTGTTTACTATCTTTAAAAATTATTTAAAGGCAGGAAACATGTTGGAAAAACTGCCATGATTTAGGAGCTCATGAGTGCTCACAAAAGTGAGCATGCATCCATTTTTTTCTTACAATTTCATTTCAGTCACCCATATCACTGAACTAGATGTTTCTTCAACCCTTTTCCATTAAATTTAAATGCTTGCAGATTGGTGAAAGAGACTAATGAAGGAAAAGCATCAACTATAAACTCTATTCATATGGAAGTAGTCAGAAGCATCAAGTGCTGTAAGACCTCTCTGTTCTTTGTATTTTTTGAGCTGGCTTACAACGGCCAAGGTAAAATTGGTAGAAAGCTAAGTGTCAACTTCTGCTGTGTTTTGAAATGTTTTAGGTTAAATTTACTTGAAATGTCAATGGTGTATATTATTCTTAAGCTTCTGACATGGTGTGAGCAAGAGATGTACACAAATACAGAGAAGAAGAAACGACAACGTGCACACCTGGAGCACACAACTGACTACACCAGAGAGTGCAACCCAACTCAATTTTTCATTTTGCTTCATTTCTTACATTTATTTCCCTCCCTTCCTGCAAGATGCACAGGGCAGTATACATGGCTCTTCTCAGATCATCCCAGTGAGTTTCATGGGATGAGGATTTGAACTCATGTCTCCTTTCTTCATGTCCCGACACTGTAAACACCAAGTTTTGCCATATCTAATGGCTCTCATGTCGTCTAGCGGCTGCAGTTTATCTTATAATTATGTACAGTCGCCTAGGTAGGATGTAGGTTCATGAATCTATGGGTGGACTATATTTGTCATCTTTATACAATTTATATGAGTTATTTGACTGCTAACTTGTCTTCTAAAAATACAATTCAATGTACTGGCTTGCATTGCCACTGATCAGGATTTTAAGGGGCTAAACCTATAAATTCCATATTAAGCTAAGGGTCATTTCCACAGTAAAGTTTCCAAGAATGCAAGTTCATCCAGTGAACAGAAGGAGCTTCTCACTCAAGCAAAGCGCCCTCCCATTCATGCGAGGATCTTTTGCAAGAGTAAAATACTTGATCCGTTCTTAGAGGGAGCTTGTGTTCAGAGCATGCTTGTGTTCAGGAGCTGTGGGCAGGAAGTCTGGTCTAGAGGGTAGAGCCTCCATTTGCCTGAAGATAACATCCGCAGGTTGCCAGTTCGAGGCCACCGGCACCGTGCGACCTTGAAGCAGCTGACAAGCTGAGCCGAGTTATTCCATCTGCTCTGAGCGTGGGAGGATGGAGGCCAGAATGTGAAACCAGATCAGAGTGAAACATCTGGACTGTTGTGGTTCTTGAAAGATAGAACCTTCTTTCAATTGTAAAAATCCCTACGGGGATTTAATCAGCCTGCCTAGGTAAACCGCCTTGAATAAAGTCTGAGGAGAAATCTGAATCTGAATTACCCTGAATGTGACACTAAAATATTAAAATAACAGTATTATGATAAGTCAATGTTAGAAAAAGATGCACATTTATACCACTTCCTTGTATGCACTCAAACTATTCAGTCAGAGGGCAAGAAATTCCTTGGTTCCAGCTGCACCTGCTAAACAAAACTGGCTTTAATCTTCAAGCTCTATTGCTGTGAGTGCTGGAATAAAACAATTCTTGCTATGTTACATCCTTTGCCCAAAGAAGAAACACTAACTCTGAACTTTTCAGATAAAGCAACTCTTCCTCTAAACTGGGCAGTCTTTCCAAACAGCTCCTTTTGTACCGCTGAGAGAGATGAATCGAAAAACTAAAGAAAGGAAGAGATCTCTCAGACTGTAAAATGATCAAACTAACAGAGAGACTGAATATTTTCTCTACTTTGTTAAAAGATGAACAATACATTTAAAAAATCCCCGCATTGCCCAGAGAAACTCTCCGATGATCCTAACTTTGCCATAGTGGAGAGAAAATTGAGGGAGGTGCACTACCTGTCCCACCTCCATGCGCAGAAAAGCATGTAAAAATTATTCACAGCAAGGAGAGCATGCCTTGTGCTCTTGAAAGATGTGCAGATGGGTCCACAGCTGGCTTGGGCAGATGTAGCTCCCACACAGAGGATCTGAAGAAGAGTTTACACTTGGCTCTGTGCCAGATGTTTAGAATAAGTGTTCCAGCAACAGAGACCAACTCATTATCGTACAGGAGAATTCAGATTTGTAACCATTTGCTACTCAGCTATTTTTCTCATCATAACAGGGATCTGGTTGTACTTCTCTATGTAAAAACATACAGTTTCCGACACAACTGAATTAACCATTAGTTAATGCATCATTTTGCAAAATTTTTTTGGAACAGCGCAATCCTAATCCGCACTGGTACAGCCCAGCCACGTGGCCTGTACTGCATTCAACACAGGTTAGGTAGGAGGTAGCTGGAGGTCACCTTGGGTAAGAGGATTTTTTCCCCTTACCCCATGTAACATCCCAGTCTGCCCTATAGGGCTACTTGTATCTGCACCAGCTGTTTAGTTGATGCAAATTCGAGAAGCCTGTGTAGGGCTCTGAGGCCTGGGAGCAGGGGTCAAAATACAGTGTGAGCTGCTGCTGAAGATCCTGCTGTCTCCCGGGCCTGATCTTCCTCCCATCCAGAAACGTCCCCTCCCCAACACCGGAACACCCTCCTGCCACCCTCTCCCATCCGCTGTACCACTCAGCGCGATATTACCTGCTCCAGCCAGTGCAGGGATTGCTTCTGGCACCGGCATACATCACTGTGTGGTCAGCTCTTGAGTCAGCTCTTGAATCAGCGCAAACGTGCCTTACGGCACATTTGCAACATTCAGGATCTAGCATAGGGGGCCTGCGCTGGTGCAACACACCATTACGATTGGGCTGCTCGTTGAATGGCAAGTATAATAGGTACATGTATACTTATGTACATCAGTTTTGTTAAACAAATATTCATTTTCATGGGGAAAAAAATGTTGAACAGAAAAGTAGAAAGTACATTTTGAGTTAGCAACAGGGTCTTTGCTGACAAATTTTAAACTGTGTTTCTGGAAAATGCTCTTCTCAGAATACAATTTGCTCTGCAGCAATACAAGTAATAGCACAATCCTAGGCATATCTACTCAGAAGTAAGAGGCAAAGAAGGAAGGCCCATAGCCAGGGAGACAGACCAGGGACAGACTGCACTTGCTCCCGGTGTGGAAGGGATTGTCACTCCCGAATCGGCCTTTTCAGCCACACTAGACGCTGTGCCAGAACCACCTTTCAGAGCGCGATACCATAGTCTCTCGAGACTGAAGGTTGCCAACATGAAGTGTGGCTTACTCTCAATAAATGGAGTGCAGGATGGCAGCCTTATACCTGCACTACTCTCAGACAGGATAAATGCTTTCTCATGCTCAGTCCTGGCATGCACCTGAGCCCTTCTTCTGTGCACTCACAGACAAATTCACACACACGCTGTGGCTGGAAACAAGGCTGCTACATTTGGATGGGGCCCCTCAGTGTGTTAGCCGTGATTGTTAGCCATGAACAGGGCCGTTGCAGGGCTAAATTGGAGACGCTCACAAATTCAGACTCCGAGGCATTACTTTGCCCATCTCTGTGTTGCATTATGCTGCATCTCTGGGATTATTTATTAGAATTAAATTCTCTTGGTCTGGAAGTCCCTCTTGCTGGTACCGCTCTTTTCTGGCATTTGTTTGACATATTAGACAATAAACATGTTGGATAATATCATGAATAAGATCCCAAGGACCTTACAATCTATGCATTTCACTACATTTTTCTCCAACAGTGTAAATCTATAATATTTACTCCGAACTAAGTAAAGGATTGCAGCCTAAGAATTAGCAGCTTTTGAGATGAATATATTTTCATAACTAAACATGATGTTTTGGATGTCTCTTAACTCAAAATGTAACCCTTTTTTTCTAACAGCAATAAATTCATTTTTTAAAATCTTACCAAACTGGACAAATTCTGAAAGACATCTCCCCCCCCCAAAAAAAAACCCCAAAAAATTAAACACTAACTTTATAATTAGTACCATAAAGGCCAACATAGTATTAGGAAAGGAAACCAGTGATAGAGCCATAATACGATCATAAATAGGAATTAAAATGTAAGGAACAGATAAGGAAAAGTTAAATCACTGATAACTTCAATATGGAAAATGGTGATAATGGTAAAATGCAATACAAATTGAATGGAGAAAAAGGACATGAAAAAATATTTCTGAGGACAGCAAAGATACTAGTCTGAAAAATAAACTGAGAAAAATGTAAATGTTCCCCACCAGATTGCTTTCTAACTGTAGGTTACCTATTTTCAAATTTCTCTTTAACTTTTTCTCTCTCCCCTTTCAAGTATTATGAAAGTATTTTGTTTACTAATCTGCCTTTACATATTCTGAGCAGCACGTAGCACACACCTCTAATATTACCTGACAGAAAACCACCTAATACTGTGACCACAGTACCCAAATACCAATCTTTCACCTCACTCTTAAATACATTAACTTGGAAGTATAGTGGCATGGACTACAATGGAATGTATTTCCAAATAAGCATGGGTAACACTGCAACCTTGAGTAGAATGATTTCTAAATAAGTATCAGCACTAATTGAATTCAACTCCTGATGAAAGAGGATCTGGTTAAGAGAATGTAGAAAAGTAGAATCCATTCGTTTCAAAAGTCTGACTCTGATAGTATTGAATCCAATAGAGTCTAAACTGTGAGTATGCAACCTCTCTGCCATTTTCTTTAAAATGCAGGATGTTCGGAGCTGGTTCCTATGAGAAGTCTCTTTACTGCCACTAATAATAAGAAATGGGACATAGTGGCATTAAAAAACTAACTAGACAATCAAAGCTTTTCTTCAGGTTAGTCTTTTCCAGAATATAATGTAACATCTATACTTCTAATATTTTAAATAGCATTTCCAAAATAAATGACCAATACAAAGTGAGTCCTACTCAGTTACTGTGGCCTATACCTATCTATAATAATACCTATCTACTGTTAATAAAACTCAGTTGTTCAAGCTAAAGAGGCAAAGCCATCTTGATGTACAGCGTAAAGTATTTCTTCATTCAATTTAATAGTGAAAAATGAATAGACATCACAAAGAAACCTTTGAACTTATTTTAATGTAACCATAAAATAAGTGGTTTCATGAGAAGTAATTGTAACTGAATATTTACACATTAAAATGTCAGATATTTCAATCAGACTTGATTAAAAATTGAATTCCAAAAAGCAAAGCAAAAACTTCTCTATAGTGAACAATAACTTGGTTTAATTTTTTCATAAAATCTGATTAAAACAGATTTGGTGAACAGATTTCAATTAATCAGGTCTGACAAAAAAAAACAAAAAAAAAGCAAATGGCAGAAGTGTAAAGGGAAATCTTGCAAGGAAATGATCTAGAAAGGATGTTTGTAAGGGTAAAAGTTCAACAGGGAAAGCCTTTAACTGTGACTTGCAAGGAAAGCCAATACAAAGTGGTGGTATGGACCACACTAGAATGGGTAGCTCCCTCTGTTCTGATCAGAACACTGAGTGAAGGCTCCCCACCCTATGATGCAGCCAAAGTGAAAAGTTACCTTAGTATTTGAATCTCCTGCTGGCTCTAAAACTAGAGGGATGTCCTGATCAGTGATCAAGCAGGGTGTAGTTATTTCCTGGAAAAAGCAACAGACAATTCTGGTGTGGCCTATTTCTGGCTCACAGGAAACTGGATTCTAGCAAATAGTTAGCCCATGCTCATTGGAGATAGTGCTCAGAGTAACTGGCTATGTGACTTGGCTGACAACCATAAAAGGAAGGATAAATGTATAAACAAATCAACTATTCACATCTAAACTTTAATGAAACAAGCCTGAGTCAACAGATGCAATTTTAAACTACAAAAAGAATTTCCCAATATACGTGTGGTGTGGATGAAATAAGACAGGCCTTGCGACAGAGCAAAATTTTTATACCATGGGGCTGGTAAGTGTGTCCCATAAGGACATCAGCAACTCTGGGCACAATCCTAACCCACTTTCTAGCACTGACATAAGGGCAATGCAACTCTGAGGTAAAGGAACAAACATTGTCTAACCTTGAGGAGGCCTCCGTGACTGCTCCCCAACTGCAGGATGCAGCACATGCCCCACTGGCACAGCTATGCCAGTGCTGGATATTTGGTTAGGATTGCGCTCTGTGTTGTCGAGCCTCCTACGGGTTCTCAGAGGCAAAGGTTTGTTAGTTTATGTGGATTCTTCTTAGCTGATCAAGAATCATCCTGTGCTTACATTCTACATTACATACCTTAGCAAGTAGGTAGCAACAAATTAAACATTCATTATTGGTTCTGTCTACACATTAAGGCTGGCTAAATGCTGGATATTTGAGTGTGCAGATCACATTTTATGGAGAAGTGTCCATGCTGTGCAAATACTGCTGGGGTACAGCATAATAAAAAAAATAATGTGGTGGGTCTTCATATCTCAGTATTACTTGGATTTGGAAAACTGCCACATTATTTTTATCCCAAGAAAGCCATGGAACGCAGTGTGATATTACTGCTAAATATACCAAGACTGTCCAAGATACAAAGACCGATGAGAGTCTATTAAAACATTGTGGAAGGGTGCGATTGTTATTGGGAAAATAATGGAATTAGAATTGGAATATTCTTAGGATAAATCAAGAACAGGTTTTAAGTTTCTCTGGAGGAAGACACATAAGGAACAATCCAGGAAAAGATGAAAGCAAAGGAATATTGAGAATAAAGAGAATATTGGTATGAGCGGCTCAGCACATGCAAGAGTGTGGGTGACAGCATACAATTCCAGAAAAAGAGGAGAAAGACAAAAGGTTATTTCCTATGTTCATGGATTAGGTAAAGCCGAGACAAAGACAAACATTTTCAACATCAAAACAGACCATTACTTATTGCCATTGCCTGTGATTAAGAACAGAAAATATTTCTTTGATATCAATATTAGTCAAGGATGTGTCTTATAGAAGTATTCTCTACAATAGTTGACACTTGTAGTTTAAACCATCCACAGATAGATTACTGTTTCTGAAATATTATATCATTCTGGTGTATTCTGCATTTTTCATTTTAAAAAAAGGAAACAGAATCTTTTCAGATAAAGACATAATTATGCAATAGCACCCTGGTAAACAACAGGGCAATCTTAGACAGGTATACTCAGAAGAAAGCCACCCTGAGTTCAATAGTACGTACTCCCAGGTAAGTGTAGATGGTACTGCAGTATAATTCTAATAGAATTTTATCACTTTTCTTATCTTTAGTACTTGCAGTGGATCTTAAATACAATGAGGTTTATACTACACAGAAAGCCTGGTACAATTCTAATCCTTTTGCTTGTGCAACCTGAAGTGCTACTCTGATCAAAATGATTCTGAATACCATATTTATGACCAAATAGGATGCATTTTTTCACCTACAGTTTCTAGCAAAGATTTAAATGATGTATGTAATTCTTTTTTCCCATCAGGCAGTGGTGTATACTATCTCAGTCATTTCTTCTTACTATGAAGATTTTTCTTGTTTCCTTATTCAACCAAGGTTGCATCCTAAGAACATTTTCTAGAGAACAAGTAACTCAGTTGGGTTTACTTTGAAATACACATACATAGGATTGTACTAAATGGATGAAATCCTATAAACACGTACTTGATGTAGGTACACAAAACCATGGCATTAACTTTGAGTGAAAACAGTACAAATTGGGTTGCATGAGATTGTAAAAGAGTGCTCTCTTTCTCATATATATATACATATATATAATGCCCCAGTTCGGCAAATAGTGCTCTTTACAAAAAGGCAAAAAGGTTCAAGATACTTGATTTGCTAGCCATTACAAAAACTATTTTAGTTTTCACTAAAACTAACTTACTTCAACTTACATAACTAAAACTTACTTCAACTCCCAATATGGTACATTCTGCCACTTACTCTCACCCACTACAAGTATGAGTAAAGTAAGTTTATATATTCAAACAGAACTACTACCTATTTTTTAACATCAACCCAGTACAGCATCAAAAAGGAGATAACTTCTATAATTCCCCTACAAGCCTGAATTTGGGTTTATAAAAATACTTATTCTTCACACATGTATGCAGATAAGTGGTGTTATTTCTTCTTTATCCGCAGACATAGCAACACACAGAATGTTACACTTTCATCAGTAATCTCATCTGTGAATAGCTCATACCTCTGGGCATATATTGTTATCCAAAATATAAACATGGATTTCTTCTTTAAAACTTCAGGTGGCCCCTTACACACACAGAAACATTGGTAGGCACTGGGGCACCTCAAAGATTTGCACTTCATAAAACATCTCGTTTATAAAGCACATTTGTGTCAAATATTTTATTGTAACAACTAGTACAGGCAAAGACGAGGTTAACCTTACAAGTATGGTAATCCTAATCCAGCCGACGTCAATGGCAAAAGCCCATTAACTGCAATCATATAGGATTGCACCCTCTAGGGTTTGGTGAAACCTCTGACACTGTGTAATTTTTAGCCATCCTTAATGTTTTAAACATATTCTAAACTAGAATAAAAGTGTTATTTGCTACATAATACGACCTGCCCTGTCTGTATTAAAGATGGGTCATATAGCAAGCATTTAGGCAACCAAAACTGGACATTAAGACATATGAAAAAGAGAAAAATACTTAAGCATACAAGCATACAAATTTACTGTTTCAGAAAAAAGTTTAACTCTCTAAAAATACTTGTACTGCAGCAAAATATTTAATAGTTTACGTTCTACATTAACTATATTCAAAATAATGTTTATGTTCTAACTCAGAAAATAACTCTAAGCATTTTAGTCCCTTAGTAATAATATGCATACATTACAATTTCTATGAACTATTCATATACAACAATTTTGCAGAAGAATTACATAAAAATGACAATTCAACCTCTTGGTCACACCATCATGTAGGATTCCAAAAAGCCACATACCTGTTGCCTATTACTGGGCATATATGGAAGCATAGTTGACACATGAAACATGATTTCATAATCTTTGTAGGTTGTATAAAGAGAATGAGTTCCAGTTGAATCAGCTGAAAATAAATTTCATAAGTAGATCAAGCGAAGACATAATACAAGCTAAAGCATGAAATAAGAGCACATAAATATATGTGCACTTATTGTTTCAGTTCTAAGAAATATTGAATCAATTCCATATTTTGCACAGTAAGTCCATCTGGCTTTCTAAGACCACTTCAACCCATGCGTTCTCTGCTTGAATTCAGGATTCAGCTGGTCATCTGTGACAAGTAACAACTGCCTACAGTTAATGAAATACAGCCCTACAACTTACACAGAGGATAACAACAGTCACCCATAATACCCATTATTTCCTCAATCAGGGAAACAGTGACTCCCTGTAGCTGTTGTATCTGGACTCTTTCTTTCACTCTCCTGGTGAAGAGATTGCACCCACAGTAGGAAATACTGACAGTGAGAAAAGGGACAGCACCAATTTAAAAAACAAAAGGGCAAACCTAGAAGATACAGAAGAAAAATGGAGTGGATCTCATCAGGAGCAAGTGATCCCTAAAATGAAGCCTAGGGGCAGACCAGTTTTAATAATAAATCCCCAGTTCCTTGTCTGTCTGTGCTTGTGACCAGAAGACACAGAAAACACCCAAGAGCAGCTGCCTAAGAACTTTGCTATGCCTGTAAAAGGGGCACATTCCAGCTCCTTTCCCGCCTTCTTGCCAAATTATTTTGTGTAAGTTTTATATATTACTGATCAAGTAAACGTTTTCCAAGGCAGTTTACAATTAAAAATACATATTAGTTACAATTACAAAAACATTACAGCAATTAACTATCCTATCCTCCGGTACCCGCAATCACACAACTGTGCTAGGGAGGCTCACGCTGTATCGTAAGATGGGAGGGGGGCCAATCAGGACACCTCCTCAGGGAGAAGAAACCTGTGTTCCCTTACGCCCAGGTGAGCCCCTATCACCCTATGAGTCTACTTGGACTTGTGCCAGCTCTGGCTGACAAGTCCAAGTGGACCCAAGGGGACATGACAAGGCTGGTAGGGGACATAACATGTTGGCAGCAACCACCCCTGCCCACCCCACCACATCTTCACCACTTTTAGAAGGTTCTTTTGCAAACTGACCTCTGCTTCCACAGTTACTACTACTTAATTTATTATTAAAAACTTACTTTTATTATCAAGTTGAGCTCTGTATTTACTGAAGCCTTTCAGCCGTACTCTCTGACCCAGGAGATCAAGAAATTCTTCAAAAGCAGGTCCTGCTGTCTCATTGTTATACATTTCTTCTTCAGTGCTTTGACCTGCTTTGCAATATAAGATCCCAATCTTGTGCTGAAAACTCAACTGAAAAAGGAAAAGCAAGTTACGGAAAGAAAGTCTGTCAGAATCTGACATTACCCCTGCACCTCCGAAATGAGCATGCCAGACAAAGGCTTGGGATAATGAGTCACCCTGTTAATACAATCAAAAAACCTATAGGAGGGCAGAAACAATCTAAAACACTCCCTACATGTGGGCTACTAATTTGGAAGAAACTGTGCTAGCCATCTACCTCCCCCCCCCCAGCTACATGGACATCACATCCTGGCTCTAAGCCCCCTGTGTCATCACCCAAAAAAGCCTATCAGCACCACTCCCTAGGGGATGAGGCAGCTGGACAAGTAGAGACCTCAGAAGCCACGCCCACTGTTATCCTCTGCCAAATCCAGACTGAGGGCTTGCCTTGCTGACACTGGAATGCATGCTGGATTCCCTACTGCAGGCATGCAGTCTTCAGGACATCAGCCCAGCCAGCCCCCACTTATGCAGCAGCCAATGAGGTGCCCCCATTTTCCCACCTTAGCTTGGCTTGCTTGGACTGCTAGGCGGGGGGGGGGGAGCTGTTATGAAGCTTTACCCTCAAACTGTTGTACTTCAACTTGGAAATACTTTTCAAATTTACATCCATGTGTTTGAACATTAATGCTGACACTGACAAACTTTGAGAACTCCAGTTGAAAAGTGGTGTATAAATATTCTTAACAATAATATGTGGAGTACAGAGGAAAAAAGTTTATAGGGTGGCCTTCCACTTAGCATCAATGGTACCTGAAAGGCCAGAAAGTAGCCCCTCCCTGTTCCCAACCATTTCTCCTTCTGCTCTCCTCCTCCTGCCACCCTTCTCTGTCATTTGAAAGGAAAGAGGGACTCTCACTCCCAGCAAAGAATAGGAAGAAGAAAGGTGGTGGTGCCAAGTTGGGTGGTCTGGGAATTACAAGCATGAAATCTGCGGTAGGTGGGTAATTTGGGGCAGTGTGGAGGCTGGGAAAGGTGTGTGATCTGGGTTGGTGGGCAATATGAAGATTGACAAATGGGGAACTAACATGGTCTCGTATGGGGGGGGGGAAATCAAGGAGTAGGTGGAAAACAATGTGCAGTATCAGACCTTTGTCCCAGATGCCTTACTTCCTATTTGGATATTACTTACCTTGATAGTATGAGCAATACAATATGTTTTCCATAGTAGTGCCCACACTATAATCCATGGTTCTTTTTTTTACATTTGGTATCCATATCCTATCAACGCTTCTAGTTACAGCAGTTACACCTACTGACATTATCAGTGAAACTGAATACCATTTTCTAATTTTGTATCATTTTGTAAAATTCAGTACTGTCAACATCACCACTAACCAAAATAGCTTGTTTTTACCCCAACAGGATTCAATGGGGTCAATTTCAGATATGGCCCATATAAGCAAAAAGCAACCTCAGTGTTTTTCTGATCTGAACATCTACTTTATCCACTGTAAACAGATGTCAGTAAAAGGAAAAAGGAACAGGTAGAAAGTACCACACATGGAACATGACAGTACTGAAAAGTCCAAATATTTAATTGGCAATGACATTGTATCTCTTACATTACAAATACCAAGTCTTTTTCTCATCATTTCAAATTTAAGTGACAACACCTAAGCTTCAGTGGGTTACTATTTGCAACAACATCATTCATTTGCTTAGTTTCCCCAAATATATGAGGGGTCATTATAACCACCACCCAACAGGAACGGTCTTTATTTCCAAACCTATGCAGCTTATTTCTGACAGCTGGCATAGATAAAAGCACCTGTAGGCCACATATGCACTGTGAGGGAGTGCTGGCAGGCCAGAGCACCATTCCCTTAATCACCCTGCTCCAAGCAATCAGACACCAACTTTGCAGGGGCAGGAACAGGAGTTATTTAAAGATACAGGTGGACCCTTGTTATTTGCGAGGGTTCCATTCCTGGACCTCTCATGGATACCAAGTTCTGCATATCAAATCACATGGATTTTGGGGTCCACTGAGCTCTGAAAGTGATCGGAGCCTTGCTCCAGTCACATCCAAAGCTGTTCTGAGGCCCATGAAGGCTGCATGCAGCCTCCACAGGCCTCAGAAGAGCCTCCAGAGGCGACTGGAGCAAAGCTGAATGTGGCTCAATGGGCAGGGACGAGAAAGGAGCTCAAGGCTGAGGGTCCCTACTGGTTCACTTTTGCTTGTCAGACGGGCCAGATACTTAGGGAAGCTCCTTCAAGTAGGAAAAACTCAAGTGAACGCAACTCCCTCCTCTCCACCTATGTTTCAACCCCCTCTGAGACCAGTTATAAGGCTAGCCGACTGTTGCTTCTTTCCTAGAATGAGATGCCACAACCTCCAGTCAGAGGCTCAATGGGGGCTCCCCCTTTGCATCAGGTTTCCACAAATACTACACATCAAATTATAGCAATAAATAGCAATTAGTTTTCTTGTTTTAGATATTGAATAGTTCTCCACCCTCAATTCTCTTCATAATTTCAAGCAATATTCAATTGGGCAACTCTAGTGTTCATGTTTTATTTCTATTCACCTTTGCCAATTAATGAAACTTAGTGACAGATAGCCTTGATATACTGCCTACAGTCCATGTACAATGGCAATACTGACTTAGATTGAAAAATACCTACTTGGTGAAAATATAGCTTTTAACTAAAGGACAAAAATGGTACAGCACTAACACTGGCCCAGTGTGACATACTGTGCACTAAACTTGAGTGAGGAAATCCAAATTCAAATCCTTTCAAATATGAAGCTCACTGGATGATCTCGAGTCAGTCACAGTGTCAGCTCTAACCCAGTTCTCAAGACTGTTGTGACGGGGGAAAAAATGAGATAGTGTTGTGTATACTGCCTTAAGCTCCTTAAGGAAAAGTAATAGACAAACATGATAAACAATTTCATTGATCAACCAAGCTAACTATAATTATTTGTCTTTCCATGTTTGCCAAACATATACATCCACAAACATGTACATTACAGTTAGCTTAATCAATCATATTACATGCTAAATTAAGATTAATACTATCGTTTCAATCTGGGGAGTCACAGAAATCTCCACGCAATGGATTAAGAAAAAAGTAACTACAAGTTTTAAATGGCTAAAATACACTATTTTCAAATACACACTCACACCCCATGTAGACTAGAACTTGGGCACAACACATTCAAGGAGACCATGTTCACATTTCATCTAATTGCCATATCTATCAGCTGAATGCACACATCCCTAAATGATTACGTTGGGATTATATTATCCCAAATGATTGGCCGTTTGGACAAACCAGGACAGAGAGAGAGAGGGAGTGATGTCTTTGATGGCTGCTCCAAAGTTAAACACTATTTCTTGAAGGCTGGGAAGACCTTTACCTCATTTGGAAGCAATGGGCAACCCAATCCTACGCATTAGCAGCGCCAATGGCCGTTGCTGTATCCTATGGGGCTAGGCAGCCACCAGAGTCTCCTTGAAACAGAGGCCTGGTTGTTACCCTGTGTTGAGCTCCACAGTCGGCAATGGGTTTCCTTGGAGCTGCACCCACTATTTAGTGGGTACATAACCAAGAAGGTCCATGATGGTCTTTTAGGCTCAGGAGGGGGCACAGGATTCAGCAGCAGACTCTGCCACTAACGCTGCCCCCTCCCGGGTCCAATCCTGCCTTTGGTCCACCCTCCCACCACCCAGTTCCACACCCCCACACCCCAAAAAGTCTCCCTGCTGGCTGGTGGGAACACTTATTAGCTGGGGCTCCTATGGTGCGTCTCCCTGGTGCTGAGGGCCAGTGCTGACTGGCGCTGACCTCTGCACTGGTGCTGGAAGCTTACTGCAAGTGGAAACGTCCTTACAGAACTCGCACAACAGCGCTTGCCAGGACAGCGCACCGGCAGCTGGTGCTGCTCTGGCTTAGGATTGGGCTTTTTAAAAAGATTTTTACTTTTGGCTGCATTGTGTAAGCTTAGACTAACTCACTGTGAGGTGAGTAACTCACTGTGAGTAACTCACTGTGTTAGAAGTGCCTTATTTCTTTTCATCTGCATTGTATTTCTTTTAATCTGTTTTAAGAATGCATTTTACGCATGTATTCAAATTTTTTTTTTCTCCTGCTTTGAGCCATAGCGGGGGGGGGGGGGGGCTAGAGATGTACACAAATACAAAGTGTCATTTGTCATATGCTTTGTATCTGAGAAATCTTTAACGTTTCTGTTTCCATGGTAAGTTTGTTTGAACTGTTGCATATACATGAGCTTTATGACAGTTGTGAAACTATGAAAACTGGAAAATCCCTCAATGCCTGGAGAATTAAAATGCTTCATTAAGAGTTTTTCTATGCTAGTCTTTATGCTATCGTAAAAGCTGCAGCTTTGTTGGACTCTCGTTCTCCATTTGCCTCTAAATACAGCCTGGGGTTTAACTGGGCAGTGTTCAAACTTCTTAGCAGAACTGGCTTAACTGTTCACCATCACAATCACCCATCTACATGCAGAGTTCCTCAAATCTCATGGGTTTAAAAACATACACATACAGAGAAAAAGATTCCAGGAAAACAATGCAGCTATTTATGAATTAAGCTTACCAATAGAATGACATCTGGCCTGCTTCTTTTGTGGAAACTTATCCAGGCTTCATATGCTCAGCAGCGTAAACATGGATTCAGATCTCTCTATAGCTAGGCAGAACTGCATTACAGAACACCACCCAATATAGCCTTCTTTTGTCAATCAAGGAGACTGTCAAGAGAGTGGCTTGAGATGTCACAACAAGGAGTGGACCTCAACACGTGGGAAACCCTGGCCTCTGAGCGGCCCGCTTGGAGGCAGGCTGTGCAGCATGGCCTTTCCCAGTTTGAAGAGACACTTGGCCAACAGTCTGAGGCAAAGAGGAAAAGAAGGAAGGCCCATAGCCAGGGAGACAGACCAGGGACACACTACACTTGCTCCCAGTATGGAAGGGATTGTCACTCCCGAATCGGCCTTTTCAGCCACACTAGACGCTGTGCCAGAACCACCATCCAGAGCGCGATACCATAGTCTTCCGAGACTGAAGGTTGCCAACAAAATCACTGAAGAGGAAGAAACTATGCTCTCTATGGCAATTTAGTCTCCCTTTCTGTTAAAGATCCTTATGAAGGTATGAAATGTGAAATAATTTTAAAAATCCTCCATTTCAAAGGCAAAACAAATCACACATTAAGCTCTATCATGACAAGTTAGTTAAGTTGAATGGCACACAAGTTCAAGGAAGTTGTGCAGCACCTACCCCTTGTTCATCCAGTTTAAGCAGCTGTTCAGAGACTTTAGGAGAGTTGGAAGCTTGCCGCAGGCACTGAATGCTCAGTTCTGGTATTACGTATTCCAATACTTCTTTAAGAGGTAAGCCTCGTGCTGTGCCATGTCTAGCAGTAGATGGAATGGCATCTTCTAAAATTGCCCCTCTCAGTGTGGTAAGCTGTAGTGAGAATGGAAGTCTTACTGAGTATTTACAATTCAAACACAATCCTCAGCAAATAGAAAAGGAGGCACAAGTTATGCTTAATGCATTATGCAAAAAGTTAGCAAGACCAACTAAAATTAAACTGAAGATTATTTTAGAAAAGCCAAATAAAAGGAGAAGGTTTAAACAACCTGAATCAATCCCCATACTAAATCACTGGCATTCAGTACTTGTGGTTAACCTTTTGGTCATTCAGCATCACAGTTGCTATAGCTGTTGCACCGGACTTCTTTGTTAAAGTTATCATAAGCCACAAATTATGCTGTTACCAGTCCCCCAAGCAAGCCTTATATAAAATGGATAGCAGACTGTACAGAGAAATGTCGGTTTAATGTATTAGTCAAAGATTTGAGGACTAAAGGGAATTATACAGATATTCATCACGAAGGTGAAATCTGTCATGCTGTGGGCATTAATAAGATAAAATATTAACACGAAAAAACCCAACTCAGTTGCAATTAGTGGTGTACAAGTTCATTTAAAAAAATACTTGGCTAAATCCATGTAACTGGTCCCAAGTTTTGGTAAGCAATCCTCCTGCTACTTCAAATGGTATGCGCATAGGATTGTTCTTGGTTTGCTTTCATTAAACACAATTCTCTATTTGTAAAGCATTCAATTAGAACAATTCACTTCTTAGAATATGAAGCCATTACTTAGAATAAAGTACACTGAAAAGTTACACAGCTTGAATTTCCAAGAACATTGTAGAGAAATACGTATATTACTAGACATTAAAAACCTTTTACCATGGTCACACCACTCCATTCTCTTCCCCCTCTGATTCCCCCCCCCGAACATTCTTCCTCCAAATTCCCTCCCCTCATGTTTATACAATACTTTTATAATCCTCTTCTGTCAAGCATCTGCAGCCATACTTAACTTCTGCCTGTTTGCTGCCTTTACTGTCTTAGACTCGCCATCTGCTTCCCTGTGAAAAGGGCACCCATTCCCTCCAGCTCCATTCCTCAGTCTTTCATTAAACTGCAGAGGAAAAGAGGTCTGAAACAAGAACTGCTGGGCTAGAGTTCTAGTAAATATTTATTCTGCTAGAGCCAGCCATAAAATCATTTAACTTCTCCTAGGTAAAACATGCAGCTATCAACCCTCTGAAGTTTTAAAATGTACCATGCATCTCAAAATAAAGATGAAATACCATCATGACAAGGCATTTCTGCACAAATGCCAGAGGCCTCGGAACTCTACAAGGTCCAAATCCAGTAGGGTTCAGCCATGGCAGAAAGAAACATTCCAAGATGCTCTACTAATTCCCTTGCAGATTAAGACCAGGAGGATCAAGGACTGGTCATGCTACCCCAAACACAGAATTAGAGATCAAGGAAATCAGAACTATGCTGCACAGAATGGAAGTTGTTAGGGTGACTGGGTGTGTGTGGACAAGGTGAGATATACTGGTAAGAGATATGCATGAAGCAATGTGAAAACCCTACCTCGCTTGTTCTGAACACTACACGGTAGTTGAATTGTGAACCTTCTTTCTCTTTTGCATCTTCAAACTTCTCCCTTCGGATGCTGACTGCTACTGGTCCTAAATTTTCATCTATTCCAAAGTAGTTTTGATGCTCTGCAGTACATAAAGGGGAGAAGAAAATAATGAAGCATAGGACTGAAATTCCTGCTTATTCCTCAGATAAGGTTTATTGGTTGAAATTAGGAAGTGACCCCTTGCTGTTTGTCTTATACTTTTTGACATGAGAAGACACATCATATCTAAAATCCTGATGAACCTGTTTATGCTCACATACACATTTCGGCACATATTTAACTATTAGCAACCCAATGGAACAGGTTCTTTTAACAGAGGATCTCCTGTCCTTCTATATGTTTGAAATGTACAGATGCACACACTGGTGCCTTAAGTCCCTTCTATTGATTTCAGTGGAAGACAAAATATCCATGACCTTAATTCTTTCATGGAAGTCATGGTACTTAAATGTACTTAACTTTGGGGGATTGTGCTCACAATACTGAATTACTTCAGCAAAAAGTGTTAAATGCATACTGACACAGATGATGCTTATTGTCATCTTTTGTCTTTTAAATTCCTAGGTATTAGTACAGTTTCAGTCCATCCTACAGTTCACCAAATTGTCAATTAGCACTCTGCAGTTCTTTGATTATTATTTCTGATATTGATATAAGCTAGGGTTAAAGAGCCATGAAACTAATTTTGTGAGCTCAAGAGTACAGTAGATTTGTTGGGTTTCAACCCCCTAGAACAGCAGTCCAATGTGCTGCATGTTCCACAGTTTAAAGCAAGTTTTGCCATCTCAATTGTGTTCAGGATGTAGCCAACGGAACTCAGTGGAAACCAACCACCCACCCCCAAGACAACCCACTTAGGTGTAGCCTTGACTCGAGTTCTGTATTTTGGATCATTCAAGAGTGCTATACAATGTACAGAACTGACTTACCTATTTTATATACTAATTTTTAACAATCAAAAACTGCCTTTGATTGTATTTTAGGGTATCTATGATGGTCAGAGATAGAAGAGTCATAACAGTTCACAGAGCCCACAGATTTACAAAATGGTGATTTGGCTAATTTATACAAGGAAAAAACACTTGATGTGAAATGTAGGTTGCCATTTTTTAATAATCTCCCTCCCTTGCTGTTGGCCCTGAAAGCTCTGGTCCAAGTATATTGAAATGAAATCTGCACAGTAACTGACACAGCTGCAAGTATGTTATGGGACTAGCTCCCAACCAGGGATCTGAGGGGCTGGCATCCTGCCACATGCCCTCCCGGCCAGTGATGTAGCTAATGAACGTGTAGCCTGGTGTGGAGCTCAAAATGATGCCCTGGAAGTGATGTCACAACCAGAAGTGACATCACACCTGGGCTTTTTAAAAAGTGTAAATTGGGGGGAAACCTGCCTCCTCCTCCCAGCAGTTCAACACCCACTTGATCTGCCACCTCCCCCAAGCCAGTGGCATAGCTAAGGCATCTATCTGCTAACTGGAATCAAAGAAGATTTTGTAGCCCCCCCCCCAAAAAAAACAAAATCAAATTTAATTAAGTAAATAAATAAAAAGTGTGCCCCTTATTGGTTAGAGACACTGCGTAGGGGTGAAGAGGGACGGTTATTCTCTCTTTGCTAAATAAATATAAGAGGATCACCACTTCAAAAAGTACCTTTTTACAATTAGCAGGAGTAGCTGCATTATGATACATGGAAATGAGAGCTGACTCATTTTAACACCTTATTGGTTCCATACTGTATCATAATTACATCTCACTGGCTCTCAGAACAATCAATCTCATAGGCCAGTTTTGAGTTAAAGAAATCAACTTTTTGTTCCTTAAGGCAGTTGTGTTTTCGTTTTCTGGTTAATTGGCCATAACTTTTGATAAAATACATTCTAGGGTGGTTTGTTTCACTGCATTCTGCATTAAATTACCTTTCCATTGATATATAACATGATAGGATTATTCGTACATACCAAGATTTTCACAATTTTGGCCACTGGTGTCAAGCTCAGCTTGTTACCTCCCTAAAGCTCATTGCCCGGTGCAACTGCTACCCCTGCACACCCTTAGCTACGCCACTGCTCCCAGCACATAAGAAAAGCTCCACTGGATCAGGCCAAAGGTCCATCTATGTAGCACACTGGGGCTGCCATAGCAACAGGAGGTGGAGCCAAGGGAGCAACACAAAAGAGTGAATGGACGCAGAAAGGTATTTTACACAAAACCTCTCTCACACACACAGTACAGAGCTAAGGAGGAACACAGACAATCAAGCCATTTGCTCACATTCAAAGCATACAAGCTCTTAAAAGATATTTTTCTCCATGTTTTAACAGTACACTACGGAAAGACTTTAAATGCAGGTGATAATTTGACATTACAAAAATTAGGAAGTATAACTATTTCTAAAGGCTAACAAAATGTGCTTCAAATACTTCTATGAATGACACTTCAGAATGTCAAGAAAATCTTTTTTTGAACTATTTATACAATCACATTTCAGTGCATATTTTAAATCCAAAACAATAGTTTAAGCTAGAACATCTAATATTAAGCATCTCTACATTTCTGAAAAACACATGCACAGAACTTTTGTTCCAAGTCTGTGTACAGCTTCCAAGACAACTAAAGCAGTATTCAGCGAATCATTCAGTTTTATATGAATGTTTCCAAGATTATGAAATGTTCTTCATTCCTGAACTTAAAGTTAATTTTGTTTCACAAAACTAAGGCTGTAATCCTACACACACTTACCTGAGAGTAAGTTCCACTGAACTCAATGGAACTTAATTCTGAGCAGACATGCATAGGATTAGGCAATAATTTGTTCTTGTATTACCTTCAGTATCAAACCTGTTGACAATTTTGTGCGTGTGTTGTCATAATAAAGTGAATGCATTAAAAAAATTGATTATATCTGACTGATGGATAAAAACGTCCAGGTCTCATGACACTAGTTTCAATCATGCAATAGTTGAATGACCAAAGAACAAACCTATGAGATGAGGGTAGCCTTCCTGCAGTGGAGAAGTTCTATTTAGCAGAAAGACAAAGAGGAACTACAACTGTTTTGGTTATTTTAAAAATGAGGGAAATCTTGAAATGCCATTTGTATGGGAATAAATGATAACCTCAGATTTTAGTTTCTTTTTAACAAGCTACATGAACACTTATTTGTCAAGCAAAATGAAAGCACATCCTCAAACTCTATGATTTAGAAAAACCATGGAGAACTCCAGAGAGATAGAACAGTTATGCAGCTCATGATCAGTGACAGCATGGGCATGACCAAACAGGAGTACAGGTATGCACTGCAGAGGGACGTTCTGACAAACACCTGCATATAGTACGGTAGTCCCGCTGAACTCACCAGGCTAGCTTCTTTCCTTCCACAAGACAGCTAACTGGGGTTTCAAAGTCTTTCAGTGGTGTTTCTGGCAACTAGCTGCCTTCTTTCCGCTTTCCCCAGTCCTGCAAAGCATTATGGAGTACTAAAGGGCTGCCACAAGGCATCCTTGGGTGCAACCTGGCAGCCATTAATGGTTGTTCAGGCAACAACTGATGCACCCAATAACAGAGTTTGCAGAATGGATAATCATTGATAAGTGTAACATACCTGTACTGAACTGAATTCAGCAAACATGTACTGCAATTTTATTTCAGGATGTATATTACTATTTACATTCCTGTCCCACCATTCATTTCATTGGATCCCAAGGCAGTTAAAACATACAGGTCCAGACTGATTATCCACAGATTCGGAACCTGTGGTTTTATTCGAGACCTGTGGTTCAGCTGGACCTGGTCCCTCCAAATGACATGAAAAGAGCTGTGCTCTGGTCACGTCTGGAGGGCCTTCTGAGGGCTCTGGAAGCTGCGCACTGCCTTTCTGACCCTCAGAAGACCTTCCAAAGCCTCCAGAAGGCCAAAAATTGCAACTTCCAGTTTTGGGTTGAAAATTGGAAGTTGTGATTGTCTTGGGGAGACCTTAGAAGGCCTTCTGAGGTCGGTGAGGCCTCCCCAACCCTCAGAAGGCCCTCGAGATGTGACCGGAGCACAACTCCGGTTCTGGAAATGGAGCCCCCACGAACACTGAGGCACGACTGTAATTTACAAGGTATCAGCCAAGGTATTATTTAAATCCTGAGAAGGTGGTTTACAAATTGATGCTCATAAGACCAAGAAAGAAACCACTACAGGTGTAATGTGGCTTAAAAACAGGAATGCTTTCCCTCACCCCTGTCGTCAAGCAATGCCCAACACTAAACTAAGCCTCTGAAGCTGAGTGGAGCCATGCTTCCCTTGCCTCTGGAGGTTTTCTGAGCCCTGCACTGGCAGCGTGCATCCATTCCAGTTGCAAGGAAACTGGAAGTGACTTTTTTCACCTTAACAGGCATTCAGAGGCCCAGGGAAGCCCCTGGAGGGCCTCCAAATGCCTTATAAGACAAAAAAAAAAAGTCACTTCAGATTTCCCAAGGAAACATTAAGTTGCATCTTTTTGGCCGTTTTGGTCATTCTGAGCCTCGCAGAGGCAGTGTGCACACGTACACTGCCTCTGCAGGACTCAGAAAAGCCCCTGGAGCCAAGGGAAGCACAGCTCCTCTCAGCTTCAGAAGCTTGGGTTGGTGGGAACAGTGACTGGTGATGGACCACCACATATGTGGCTGGTCATTGGTCAGAACATCACAAAGCGACGTTCACCTGTGTTTGGTTTCGTCTCAAATATCCTCTAAGCCAGATCACTGCAGCCCCCTGCATCCTTTTGTCCTTTCAGACAATTCCCACCCCAACCACAGATCTTTCCTTAGTTGACAATTTTTGGTTTATACTCTCTGCTTCTTGCATCTCCCTCTCTCATTCCTTTACTTTTCCACCTACTTTTACTTCCTATTTGGACAACAGGGGAAATTCAATTTGTGTTTATTTCTCCTTTCTCCTGATTCTTCTTCTTCTTATCTGGAATCTCACTCTCTTTGTTGCATCTTCAGAGATTGTTCATCTGTTCAACTTTTCTAAACCCTTTAAACCCTCTACTTAATCTACTTGACCCCGTTCCTGTCTGCCTGCCTGCTATTTTCTATTGCTCCCATAGTTATTTTTTTCCTGCAGCTATTCTGGTTAAATTTTTTCTTTTCTTGTTCACTTCCATACCCTTTTCCCACATTCTGAACCTCCTGCCATGTGTCTTTCTTTGTTCCGAAGTAAGCTTCTTGACCTTTCAGTTTATTTTTGTCTTTGTTTTCCTCTACTTCATGTGCACCTTCATTTCAATTTACTGAACCAAGCACACATTATTCATTTCTCCTTCCTGATATACAAAATGCCTCTTCCCTTGCCCTCAAGATGTGTTTCAAAGTACATATTTCCCACATTTTCCCTTTAACTAGCAATATATTTTTCCTTTCTTTGCCTTCTCCTCTGTTGCTTCACAAGCTGTATTTTATAAGCCTTTGGCCAAGGAACATTTCTGAAAAAGAATGACAGAATTGTTAGTCCAGAACGAAGCCTTGCAAGAGTGTCTGCAGGGCTTCCCAGGTCATCAGAAGTGAAAGTGGAGCAATCGCGCTCTACTTCCGCAAAACCAGAAGCAGAGCGCCATCGCTTTACTTTCACTTCTAACTAGCTGGGGAGCCCTGCAGGCGCTCGCGCAGGGCTCCCCACACCCCCAACAGGCTGCTGCAGGGACTGGTGAAGGTATCCCAGTCCCTGCAATCCTCCTGAGCAACGCTATCTTGGGGATTGCGTTGCTGCCTTCCCCCTAAACCTGCTGCCTCCCCCCGCCCCCGTAAGGATTTACAGCGGTACAAACTCTCCTAGAGAGTTTGAAAACCACTGCCTTAAAAGGTTTGAAAAAAAAACAACCAGAAGTTGCAGATTTTTTTTTTTTTTTACTCCAAGTCAGTTTGAGCCTGGCAGAGACTGAGGGCAAATTTGCACGGCCTCTGCCAGACTCAGAAGACCCTCCGGAATCAAAGGGAGTGCAGCAACCCTCAACTCTGGAGGGGACACATGGGGGCCATGGACCCAATCCATGGATAACTAAAACCAAGGATATGGGATCCGTGGATTTGGGGGGCCCTGTATATCAAAAACATGTTGACAAGGAAACTGAGAAGGTGGTAAGTGGCAGAGTTAGTCCAAGGACCTCTTGTCAGTTATCTTAAGTGAAAAAAGCCACTTGCTGCATTTGCTTCATACCTTTCATGTTGCAAGAAGCAACAACGGGGGATTGTTTGCTCTCTCAGAACAAATGGCAGAAGTATCTTGCTCTGTCCCCACTCAGAGAAGACTCAGAAGTCTCCTTTTGCCACCTTCCTTGCCACCAAGTAGAAGACATGCAGCCGCAGACAGAAACTCTATGAAGATGTTTTCTTTGTCTCTTTTTAATGCTCTAGCTTCAGAACACACACACACACACACACCCTCCACAGGAAGCTGCCAGTCTTAATATGGTTGCTCATTAGCAACTAATTAGCAGTTCATTGATAGACAGCATTATTTCAAAAACAAGCCATGTAAATCACACTTCTGGTATTAATTTGTAATTCACGTTATTTCAAAAGAGCTGCCTGTACAGCATATACTTGGTGCTGATCGACTGCCAGGAAAACATGGATCAGGCAAGCAATGTGACTATTTCCTGGATGAATGACAAGAGGACTCAGATTCACAGGACAAGAAAGTCACATCTTTGATTCATTCAGTAAACAATCCCTGCTCCATGCTCAAAATGCAAATAGGGCTTGCTTGACCAATAGAGCTTTGTTGGCTCCAAAATTCAACTGTTCTTCCAGAGCAGCAAAATTGTATCTTGTGACCACAACCACCTCCAAAGGACTCCCTTTGGGAAAAACAGGTTTTGCAAAACAAAAAATTCCCCAACTCTAATGGTTTTCCCTAACCTCATGGTTAACTCAATCAAGGGCTCATTAATATGCCTCAGTGGCCCTACTGAATTAAACACCATAACCTCAACTGGGCATGAAAGACACTCACCCACCAGGGGGTCCAACTCAATTTGCTCACCCTGCAAAGGATTCTATGGAGGAAAGGTCTACAAAAACCCTCAGTACTAAAGCCTCTAATTCTTTACTTAGGGACATTCCTGGCTCCTCATTCTCTACCTCCATTCTGCCCATTTGTGGAGCATTAATTTTTCTGGTTCTTCAATAAAATTATCCCTGTTCCAGCCACCATCAAAGGACCATCATGCCAGTCAGCATCTAAGTCTGGTAGCACCCTCTTTCCTTTCCATCATCACTCTCCCTGAGGGCGACCTAAGCCAGTGCAGGCAGGCCAGTTAAACTTTGCTATCCCTTCCCTTTGGGAAATTAACTCTGCTCTCTTGCCCTACTTTCCTTTGTGATTAGGCTACTGCCTGAATGTTAGGGCTCACTTCATAACCCTCTTTCTATCTATGAGTCACCAAGTTATACAGCAGGTTTGCTTGGTCTTGGCTCTCTTGCCTTGAGGCCCCTGTAACACAACACACTCAAGTAAGCAGATACAGAACTGTTACCTTGGTCCTCAGCTCAACCTTGCTACCAAAACAAACTTCCCTCTATGTGTCGCTGTGCACTGTCTTGCACAGTCAAACTGACAATATGCTTAGGGCTTGAGACTCTCTACATGTGGTCTGTGATTGAATTAAGTCTATTTTTTTAATGCTCTCGGGGAGGTCTGAAATTACCTTGTCAGTGGAGACTCCTCCACAGATTTAAATGGAGCTTGGCACTCCAAGAAAAAAAGAAAAAAATGCATTAATTTAATTGCATTACATTAATCAAAGATTTGGGGGACTTAGGCTACCATTACTGACTTAATTAGTCCTGGTTATCTTCTGGTTGTCCAATCCCACTGCTTCTCTCATGTCCAAGTCTCCAGTTTCAAACTGGCTTTCCATTCAGGCCCCTTTGTCAGGGAAGGAGGATATGGCCTGCAGACTAGAGTCTTGCATGCAACATGACAAGACTGTTTTACAAAAATCTTCTCAGTTCAGGGAGGCCAATTTACTGGTTCCAATTGTTTCAGCCCTTCTCAGCAGCAACTCGTTGGAAGTTCTGATAATTCCTTCTCAAAACTTTTTCGCCAATTGCTGCTGACGTTGACCACAATTGTGAGGCAATTTTCAACCAACCACAAGGGATAAGTATCAGATCTAGTGTGATAATGTAAGAAATAATTGTCAGTTGTAATTTGTTAGAATTGCAGAATAATGCTTCTTAAAAAGGCATTACAGGGAGAAGCGCCAGTGAAAAGTTTTTGTTCATCATATGGAAAAGTGTACACACATATAAGAATACTGTACGCGTGTATCAGACCCATGAACTACTACAAATATTGTCTTTTCCTCATGCATGGTATAAAACACTACATTGGCCTCACCAACTCCAAATCTCACCAGCTGCCACTGGCCTCAGCCTTCCATTGAACAACTCAGTGTTTCCCTTAACTCAGTGTTTCTCAAACTGTGGGTCGGGACCCACTAGGTGGGTTGCGAGCCAATTTCAGGTGAGTCCCCATTCATTTCAATATTTTATTTTTAATATATTAGACTTGATGCTACCCTGGTATGTGACTGCATTTGGGGAAATGTTACAGACCTGTACTTTTAACAAGCTACTATGTACATTCTTTTAACAATGATAGTCAATGGGACTTACTCCTGAGTAAGTGTGGGTAGGATTGCAGCCTAGGATGGTTAAAAATTCTCCTGCTAGATGATGTTACTTCCAGGGGGTCCTGACAGATCCTAAAAATTGGGTCTCAGTGCTAAATGTGTGAGAACCACTGCCTTAACTGATCCACCAACTTTCTTATTCAAGGGGACTTTTGTATGCTTGAGATATCAGGAGAAAGTATTAGGTGGGAGGGACTAGCTCCCCCACTGCATGTTGGTGATCTCATAACCTGCCTCTAGGCTCACCTCTTGCATGTAGCACGTTGTTCAGGCTACATTGCCATCCTCTGAACTGCAGGCACCCCTTTCCTGTCATTTTCCACTAATCTCCCCCTTTTCTGGACCTTAAACCCTCTCTTCCTTAGCCCCAAATCTTGTTGGGAAACCCACCTAACCTCCGTATTTCCCTTCTCCTCCCTCTTTTTCCCATTCTTGCTCTGCCCACTTTGTTTTTTCTTCTTTCTCTTTTTCCTGCCCAACAACTGCTTGCACATAGGGTTATATCATGAGCAAATGGTCAGAAATAGTTTTTCCAACCATCTAGCTATAGCAAATGAGTGGTGTTCAGCTAGGCACCATTTCTCCCCATTCTGTTAAGTCACTACAATAAGACCTTTTGTTGCACCTTTCACCCACGTCTCCCTAATCTTTTCTCACTGAACTGCATAGCTGTGCCACCCACAACTCCCCAACACCCCAGTGCATGAATTATTTTCCCCCATGTGCACATGTTGAAAAAGTACATACAGTAACCAATTCCAACAGTCCAGGCCTCTCCAGGATCCCACTACATAGGCACATTCTAATACAGGGGTGCCAAACCCCGGCCCTGGGGCCACTTGCGGCCCTTGAGGACTCCCAATCCAGCCCTCAGGGAGCCCCCAGTCTCCAATGAGACTCTGGTCCTCCGGAGACTTGCTCAAGCCTACGCTGACCTGATGCAACTGCTCTCAGTGTGATGGCCAACTGTTTGGCCTCTCGCATGAGCTGTGGGACGAAGGCTCCCTCCACTGCTTGCTGTTTCACATCTGTAATGCAGCAGCGGCAGCATAGGAAAGGCTGGTCTTGCTTTGTGCAAGGCTATTGCAAGACCTTCATTCATTCATATAAGTTCCATCTCTGATATATTCATTTATGTAAATTTATTCAAATTTGAAATGTAAATTAATGCTTTTTTCCCCCCGCCCCCAACACAGTGTCAGAGAGATGATGTGGCTCTCCTGCCAAAAAGTTTGGACACCCCTGTTCTAATAGAAGCATGAAAGGCACCAGGTGCTGGGAGGTCTAGAAAAGAGTAGGTCATTACATGCAAAGGGTCATGTTAGAATGGCGTCTAACTCTCTTAAACTAGGTTCAGCTTTCAGCCAAGTACATTCCAACTCGTTAAGCACAAAGGTGGTGTTGCAGATTCGGCTAAACTCCTACAGGACCCCTATCTGTATGCTGCTCTCCGTACACAAAAGGGGAAGGATTGTGCTCTCAAGGTATTCTATAAAACAGTAATGTCCTAAGAGACACTTCGAATAAGAATCAGTATTATAAATGATCACATAGTTCATTCACATTCTACAAACAGCTGTTTCTATTTATGGTGGCACCTAAATTCTTATCTATAGACATGGAGGGAGAAGAGAGGAACAAAAACCTTAGAATTGTTTGTTGATGGTAGTAAGCCTCCAACACACATTTCTGAAGATTTCTACCCGCATTTTGTGCATCTCTATAATATCACCACAATGACTGAAATTATGAGAGTCAACTCAAAAATACTTTTTTATGCTACTATTTCTCTAATTTGGAATGGGAACTCAGTAATTACATGAATACATGTACAATATCATGATCCTTTAGGCCAGGGGTGCCCAAACCCCAGCCCGGGGGCCACTTGCGGCCCTCAGGGGCTCCCAATCAGGCCCTTGGGGAGCCCCCAGTCGCCAATGAGCCTCTGGCCCTCCAGAGACTTGCTGGAGCCCATGCTGGCCCGATGCAACTGCTCTCAGCATGAGGACAACTGTTCGACCTCTTATCTGAGCTGTGGGGTGTGGGCTCCCTCCATTACTTGCTGTTTCACATCTGTGATGCAGCAGTGGCAGAGAAAGCAAGGCTGGCCTTGCTTTGTGCAAGGCTTTTTATAGGCCTTGAGCTACTGCAACACCTTCATTCATTCATATAAGTTCCATCTCTAATAAATTCATTTATGTAAATTTATTCAAATTTTAAATGTAAATTAATTCTTTTTTTTCCCCTGGTCCCCGACACAGTGTCAGAGAGATGATGTGGCCCTCCTGCCAAAATGTTTGGACACCCCTGCTTTAGGCTGAAGATGATGATACCAATAGTTAATTAGTCAGAGAAGATGGCTTTCATTACATTTAGCAGTGCCATAACAATGATGTTCACACTTCAAAAAGACAAAGAAATGCATTCTCTGAGACATCTGCAAAAAACAAGACCTACAAGATTCATTTTACGTAATGTATTTGCACTTCTCATATTGCCGTCCAGACATTCAGCAACTGCTGTGAAATATTTAGGAGTAAATATATTCAGTCTCAAGAAAATCTCTTACCTTTCCCATAGAAGAACTTCCTATAGTAATATGCACCAAGATCAATGTGTTCAATAATGTAACGTTTTACTTTCTCCCTGTGAATTGGTTGGTTTTCCCTGGGTACTTCCAGGACAGAAACACCTGCATTTGTGCAGTGAGAACTTAGTGAAGACTCGAAAGAGCAGCTGTCTCCTGAAGAAAAAGATGCCGAATTCACCCTCGAGAGTGAAATCCGCCTATCACCTTCCCCACCAGTTTCATTTCTGAAATAAGGACAACTCAGGACCAGATCGTTACTTTTCCCATCACCTTCATCAGCATCAAGGTTCTCCTTTGAATTGAGATCCTCTTTACTCCCCAAAGGAGATTCACAGCTTCCAACATGGCCTGATGCCATTTGAGTTTGTGATGCAGCTGAAGCACCAGTGGTTATATTTTTCCTTTTTCCAACATTAATTCTGGAAGCCATTGCTTCATTTATGTTGAACAGAATGCTCTGAACATCATAGTGTGCAAAACACTTCTGGCAATTCCAAGGATGAACATTCTTCTCAAGTCGAACATCTTCCAATTCGGATGAGAATTTAAGAGTTTCATGTTCACTTTTAGCAGTTCTAAGTTTCCTAAAAAGAGATGTCTCTACGGATTCAGACTTCAATCTCCATTTGAAAGACTTGTCCCGATCTCTACCAATAAGCAGGGCACTATCAATGTAATCCAGTCCAGCAATTCTGACAAACTCTCCTCTGGAAATCTGTGCGGCTGCATGGAGACTTGGTGAAATGGTGGAGTCACAGTGAAAAAAATCAGAAAATCCAAATGGTGTATGTGTTTTATGCTCAAAGTTTTCCACTCGGTAGCCTCGAAGCATTGCAAAGAAGTTCTCTCCAGACAAGCCTTGTCTGTCTATTGATGATGTACTCCCATATTCCCTATGAAGAGCTGCTCCTGTATTAGGGTTGACAGCATTCTGGTCTAGCACATCCTCAGAGTCAATGTCACTGATCGTAACATCACTGTTGCTTCTTTGCCTGATAGGGTGAAGCCCCCTATGTGGAGAATGGATAAAAAGGTCTCCTAGTGCATATTTAGTCTCTGTAAATTCTAAATCAAAGTGTTCTTTTTGTTGCCCCTCATTCTGGTCCCCATTTACTGACCCAACAGTCTCATAACTAGTCTGAGGTCTGTTCTCCCATGTAGCTTTGCTTAGATCCTTGACACAATCTTTTTTAGGTGGCCATTCAGATACTCTGGCTCGGACCCCCATTTTAGGCATAGCTGGGGTACCATTGGCTGGATTACTACTTTCACCTTTGTTTGTTGAACTTAAAGAAGCAGGAGGACCCATATTACCATTCAGGGCTTTAAATTTTCTGGCGAAATAGTCATCAGACTGCATAGTTCTTGCAGATTCCTTGAACTTGGAGGAGGTTCTGCTGGGTTTGTGTTTTTCTTCCTGTGAAGACTTCTGATCACTCATATCCACGCAAGGGAGCGCAAAGCCTTATCTTCAAAACCAGTGCTGTCGGTGCAACATTTCCATTATTTATAAAATATGCAGGGAGCAAGCAAGGGGGTCTCTTTAAAGATCTTTCAGGTTGTCATTCTGGAAGATCTTTCAGTAGAAGTCATTTCTGGGTCTGCAAATTATATCTTCAGATCAAAACACATTCGATACCAATTTTATTCTTCTCCATGTACCTGTACATCAAAAGGGAAAGAAGCAATCAATTAACACATTTTCCACACAAAAGGTCAAACGAAATACTCTAAAATGAGTACATAGCACTGTCAGCATAGACTCTGATACATGAGAAAACTTCCATACCAAAAGGACACATTTGAAATTATAGAAAAGTACAAGCAATCATCTTCTACTTCAGCAAATTATAAGTGGTCCTTTCTAGTATAGTGGGCTGCAATGCTGTACATTTGTTAGTACTCCTGTGACAGCTGTGGAGCTATTGTGACGAAGCTACACTAGATGTAACTGGCTGCAATTAAGAAGACATTACTAAGCCCCAGATCTTAGTTCATCCCCAGCCTGCAACCTTCTGTGTCACTGTCCTGATGATGTCCACTGCACTTGCAGTCTAGAACTGAGAATGCTGTACTCCATGCCAGAAGCTTCAACAATTCCATGAAATCATGGAACCATTACCAAGGAGCTAACTACATGCTAATATTCACAACCAAGTCAACTTTTTTTTTTTTAATGAAAAGCAAATTTGGAATGTGGAATATAGAAAGGAGAAAGAGCAGGGGAAACCAATATTTTACCATTCTCTTTCCATATATTTCACTCCTTCAGTGCAGACTCCCTCAGTTAGCTTTCCCTTCTCCAGTCTTCGGGGTTTGAAATGCATGTTTGAGAAGATACTGTTATGATATTCTATGATAGGAATGGAGTAGGACACGATAGTTTTACAGAAAGATCGAAGTACTTAGGTTTACCATGGTCAAACATGTTGCCTTTGCCCATTCCTCATGACTTGCAGTAGTCACAAGATAAAGTTACAGCTTGTACCATGTTAAGAGCAAAGTTTGTTAAAAAGTTCATAAACTGAAAGTATTTATACCCCACCTTTTACCTAATAGGAAGGTGCTCAAGGCGGCTTACAGTATATTAAACACAAAGTTAAACATTATCAAATGCTTCTAATTTAAATTTATTTTATCTCAATACAGCTCAAAACTAAAGCAGCAGAAGAGAATAAGCAACATAACAGCAAAGTAACAGAAGACAATATATAAATACAGCAGTAAAATCAAACTTAATTCTCAAAGGCACAAAAACAAAAAAAGTGAGTTTACAGTTGCTGTCAGAGAGGAAGCCAGTCTGATCTCCAACAGCAGAACTTCCACATTCAGGGTGCCACCTGAATTGGAAAGAAAAAGATTCTTTTCCATATTGCCACAAGTCAAGCCTTTGCCAGCAGTACAGGAGGACTCCCTCTGCTGACCTTAGGGGTCAAGTCATTTCATAAAGGAGGTGGTATTTAGGGCTTTAAAAAGGTAGCCAATAAACACCATGACTTGCACCTGGAAATAGACTGGTATCCAGTTCAGGTGATAAAACAGCAGAGTAACATGGTTAAGTTTAACCTTAACAGTCAATTAATGAACACTTGCCCTCCTAAATAAGAGGTGATTTTACTATCCAACCAGAAACTTTCTATCAAGTATATAAAGATTTTTAAATACTTAGAAAAATAGAACTTAGATTGATCTTTATTTCTTTCATTTAATTAAAAAGCAGAGATCCAAGAACTCAAATGGCTTTTTTATATCATCACAGCGACTTGCAAAATAAGCCTTCAGAAAATAGTAGGAATTATGAGATGTTTATATCCAAAGGCCTCTCAAACTCCAAACAAGTTTAAATTGAAAACACCTTTTAAGAACGTCTTATTTTTCTGCAGATAACCTGTAAGCAATAAAATTATGCAAACAAACTACAGCCTTACACCACAGGAAGGGACAGCTTACCTCAATATTACGAATGGGAGAGACTGCCAGACTGTTAAAACTGTTGACAGTGTGGAGACTTAGTTGATGACAGTTACGTATAACTACATTCTGTGCTTTTTGTTGTGTAGCCAACAATAAGTTTAGATTAAACTGGACTACATGCTGTGTTTTTAATACGATCAATGCAAGGGTATGCAATGATGTCATTTTATGTGTATATATAACAGGTTGTAGCAAATTAACAAAGCAGATGGCCCCAATTACACAAGTTCTCCTCATCATGGGATAAAATTTGAGAAAAAAAAACAGGAAGTCAATTTTTCCCCTCAATGGCAATTACTGTCAGAAAAAAAAGAATCAATTCAAGCAGTGTTTCCCAGACAGTGGGTCATGACACACCAATGGGTCTCAACCTGATTATTGGTTATGAAACTGACAAGCTGACAGCCCACATGGAAAATGTATTGCAACCTATGGAAAGTGAAACTGAGCCACACGTGTGCGTTTCCTCTCAAGTAGGCAAACATGCCTCAGTCCACTTCGAAGGGCAAGACAAGAGGACCACAGCACCACCAAAAGGGTCTTGACCCAATGGAGTTCCACACACATAAGACAGACCCCCACCACAGTAAAAAGGATAAAAACAGAAGGTAAAACTGTTTTTTAGTCTCGTAGACCTAGACAGGTTCAAGTAGTGTTGTTAAAAAGTGGTCCCAGTGCTAAAAGGTTGGAAACCACTGAGCTAAAGAGACTACTGAAAAAGTTCTATAAGAAAATTATTTTGGTCAACAAGGCCAAAAGTGCCAGAAACTTTGAAGTCAATTTCCATGGCACAAAAGTTCTTAGACCAAATGAAAAGATTTAGAATAGTTCTTGAACTGAAGGGAAAACTAACTGGTCCAGAGTATGACAGATAATGTTCATGAAAAGTTCTAAGCAGATTGAGAGCCCAATCCTGAACAGTGCGCACCGGCTTACCGCCGGCGTGCACTGTTGCAAACATGCCATAAGGCACGTTTGCTAGCCTTACCGCCGGACTAGTACCGGACCTCCGCTGAGCTGCGGCACAGTAAGCAGGGGCGGGGAGGGGGCATTCCAGTGAGGGGGAGGCAGGTGGAGGGCAGAGAGAGGGAGGGGAGGAGGAGTGCTGGGGCAGGGAGGGAGGCAGGTCAGGTGGAGCTCTGCTCTACTGGATCCTGTCCGTTCGTGTGGGGCTTGGCACCCTACACGAACGTCTTTACCCTTACTTGAGGTAACTTGAGTAGCCGCATTGCGGGGCTACTTCCCTTACCAGAGGTGCCACCCATGGCGTGCAGGATCCGACAGCAGCCATTTTCGGTGCTGCCGAAGTTGCGTGCCAAGGGAGCTTAGGATTGGGCTGCCTGGCTGCAAACCTAAACACACTTACCTCAGAGTAAGCCCCAGTGAATACAGGGGAACTTACTTCTGAGTAAGCATGTTTAAAATTGCACTGTTACTGTATGATAAAAATTACAGTTACATTTCTTCAAATGAATTTTTGTTTCGGCTATATTAAAATTGTTTTCTTTATGTAACAGACATTTCCATATTTTTAAGAGGAAAAGGCTGAAGGCATTGATTAGGCTCATGCTGACTTATCCTGCTAGGTTGCTGGATAGTATTCAGTATCCACAGGACTAAAAATACTGTTCTGAGCTAGAGATTAGTCAACTTGTTAGATGCAGGCCATTCCAAGAATCCTAAATATTTCAATAAAGGCCTCAATAAAGGCTACACTGTAGAACTTGAATACTGGAGGGATGAGTCTGGCATTTCTGCATCATGATAACCTTCATCTATTTAAAGCCTGGAGTGGGGTAATACTAAAGTAAGCTAATTTTCTGATTTATATATGATTATTTTTTCACATTTTTATACCGCCCTTCCTCCACAGAGCTCAGGGCATTATACACAGCGCTCCCCTCCTTTTGTCCTCACAACAATACTGTGAGGTAGGTGAGGCTGAGAAAAAGAGACATTCTCATTTACTTGTCACAGTTTGTCATATCCTAAAAACCGTATGCTGAACAAAATCTCACAGGGGCATGTTCTTGTTCACCTCTGCAACACCTATAAAACAGGCAAGCACTCACCTGCAAAGGAGTAAGGATAGGATTTGTGAGCAGTTGTTCAAAGTTACTTAAAAATGTATGCACATTTGCCATTGCACAGCCAAATAGCTAAGGTTAAAAACTATTTTGATGGCAAATACACCAGTTGATTGAGTTTAAAAATCAAATCTATCCAGAGAGGCTGTGAATCCAGGCCTGGTGTATAGAAGCTGAGCAAATCCCATTTTCCATTTCTTTTTTAACCAAAAAACCCTAGGGAAGTTGATTAGAACCAAACTGGAGAATATCATCTGCAGACAGAATGGTAAGAGAGCAAAACAAGCCAGGGTTTCAACCCTGCCATTTTACAAGAAACTAGAGAAAGTGAAAAGGAGAAGCGGCGCATTTTGCAAGTGTTAATTCCCAAATATTCTCCTCACCCCCACCACTATGTAATGGTAAATTGCAATCAGACTGTACTTATTTTTAATAAATATTCATCAAATATTTGGCAGGTATGAGTTCCATGACTTGACATTCAAATGGTATTAATTCTGCAATATTCTTGTGTTACATACCATATGAACATTATTCCAAGGGAGAAATAGTAGATTAATTTCTGTGTGAAATAAGCCTCCAATAAAAAGGGTGTGTAGAAAAGGTAATTGTACATGGTGTTTTTTTTTTACTTCAAACTTTCTATAATGCCATTTACCAACTACAATTTATAAGAACTGCAGCAGTGGAAAACGGCTGAAATAATTATGAGTGCATTTCATGAATACATAAATCATAAATCAGGATTGCAAAAAAAAACCCTTGCATTATAAATGGTTATTCCTCAAAATCATATTTTAGATACATGATTAACAGTGAGGCTTAAGCAGAAAGGTCAAGGAAATGCATTCAATTTGATTCTTCCGTTCAATAATTATTTCTGCGAATATCTCTATTCTCTGCCTAATCCTCACTGCAAGTGAAATGGATTGGGAACAAACACTTGAAATAATGGTTCAATAGTCTGAACTACAGGACATTAATCTTCAACTAAATGTAGCTAAACAAGCCTTCAAGTTGACAGGTTCTAGTCACCTTAACCACTAGCTTTCATTTTTCTATTTTGAATCATAAGGGCCTTTCTTTCCAAATTAAAGGTGCTGCCTGTCTCCCTCTGAGAATGTGGCCACTCAAGTATCTTAATAGAAAAAGATGTTATGCTCTCAATAAATAATTCTTTTCTATGAGGTTGAGACCACACAGTTCCATGTGATAATAAAATGCAGCATGCTGCCTCTTTTTAAATTGTTTTACAGTTCTATAAGGAAACTATTTCGCCTGCAAATCACCATTACTTCAATGACTACGTTACAGCCCTGGAGTCCACATGTTTCTGAATGTGTACACAGACAGCAAGAGAGATACACATACATACTATTGACTAGAGCAGTGGTTCTCAAACTTTTTAGCACTGGAAACCACTTTTTAGAATGACAATATGTGTGGACTCACTGGAAGTGATGTCATGATGAGAAACATCATCAACTTAGTCTTCAAACCTAAGCTGCGATCAGCCAGAGGTCCCATTACACAATGTGCTCACGCTGTTATTTTGCAGAGCTCAAACTTCAAACATTCCAACTCAGAAGTCAAAGCAGAGTGCAGGTTTGGATCCTTCTCCAACCACATAGCCCTCCCCCCCTTTGCAGCATCCCATCCTCCCACTTATTCAGGGCAAAGCACCATGCCTCTCTACCAGGAGGAGTCTGCCCTGCCTAGCAGTTTTGTTCCCTGTATTTTCAGCTCTGTATTTTCAATGGTAACTGAGCTAGGTGCTACGTGAACCACCTGAAATTGGCTCACAACCTGCCTACTGGGTCCCAACCCACAGTTTGGGAAACACTGCACTAGAGCAGCGGTTTTCAAACTCTCAGGGAGTTTGAACCCTGCTGGAAAGTTGGATAAAATTCACCCTTAGTTTTTATGCACTGTACAGGTGCAGCCTATTTATCCACGAATTTTTAACCTGCGGATTTGTTTCAATTCGAATAGGGTGGGGAAACGGAAAGTCGCACACACCTTTGCCTCCTTTGCCCTGCACTTTGCCCTTGCTCCATTCCAGGCAGCCCAAAACACCGCAAAAAGGCTCCACCTTGCACAGGCAGGGAAATAGCCCTGGAGTCATGGAAGAGGTTGCCCTTGCCAAGGAACAGTAACACTCTTGGAGCCCCTGAGGCAGCAGAGGTTGAAGAGGGGAAGGGGGGGTGGAAAACCTTTGTAGCCAGCACACATGCAGCAAGGTGGAGCTCTCTCTCTCTCTCTCACTCACTCAGGGCAGGTGCGGTAGCAACAGAGGGATTGCTTTAAAAAAAAAAACCAGGGAGTGTTTGCCGAATTCCCCCTCCCCCCAGATGGTGCAGGCAATCACCAACACAAGCAAGCCTTCCCAGCAAGCAAAGCATGAGATTTAGGCTACAATCATCTCCGCACTTTCCTGGGAGTAAGCCCCATTGACTACAATGGGTTTTACTTCTGAGTAGAAACACATAGGACTGGACTCTTAAAAGCTCAGCATCCTACCTGTGAAAGAAGCGGGGACAGCTGGTAATGGGAGAGCTGAGGACGGAGCAGGGGAGGCGAAGGATCAGAGGGGAGGGGATTGATAACAGTTGCCTTAGTTTCCTTCCATCCGGAAGTGTGAGGCTGCAGTGTATTTGTGTAACTCTATGGAATTTAGCACAAGGAGTCAAAGATCCAACCACAACAACAAGAATTGCAGCTTCTTCTGCTGACTGGAGGTAGGGGAAGCATAATGGATTTCATTTTGGCAATGAGATTTTTGATGTGACTAAGTGTGTAGTGTACTCACCACTTGAGACTTGGGGAACTTCGTTGCTAGAGCTTCCAGTTACCTGAGTACATCTGCTGCTGCTTCTCTTCTCACTCTACCCCCCCCCAATCCACTGTAGATTTTTAGAATGATCCTGTTTGCTGGGAGGCAGAACTAAAACTGTGTTTGAGCTTTAATCACATGGGAATACTATGAATACTTGTTTTTCTGGACATGTTGATGAGAAATCAGAGCAATTTATCCCAGCCTCTCCTAACCCAATCCTATCACTGTACTGTTATCCTTTGTACAAGCAGCAAGTACCTTTTAGTGAAGTGGCAACTTCACAAATCCAGATTAAAGTTTTTTTTCTAATTTCCTAAAGAACAAAGTAACTGAAACAGAAATTCTACAATTAGCTACTAAGAGAACAATCCAGATGATAACAGGATAACAGGCATCAACTCTAAACAGTAATGCACAAAATTTCATTTTGAATAAGGGAAACAAGATCTAGTTTCCATATATGTTATCTCATTGGTGAAATGCCAATAGAGTTAAAATCATAAGTCCTATTCCCTCTGAAAATCCTTTATAGTCTGCACAACCAATATAATAAAATAATAATAATAACAACAACTTTATTTATACCCCGCCCTTCTCCCCAAAGGGACCCAAGGCAGCTTACAATAGGTTAAAAGCAGATTAAACATAATTTAACAAACAGATAAAAATATATTAACACATTGACAGATATCATAAAAAACAGTAGTCAGATAAAAAGTCAGGTAAAAAGAGCATAGAGCAGCAGGTCATAAAGGAATCAGTCCTGTAAAAACATACTAAAAGATGTAGAAAAGTTGTTTAAAAGGCCATGTACTCAGAAGGCTTGTTTAAGTAGAAGGGTCTTCAGGCCTCGCCGAAATATAGTGTATACTCTTAGGAAAAGTAAACAAGTTTGCACTATTTGATCATTAATAGTTCCTTCTGAAAGTGAGGATGAGAGTGGAGCTTCTACTTAGGTTCCCCCAATTCTCTTTGTGAGCAGTGTTCACAACAGGGAAGTGGCCAAGAGACAGATCTTCCATATGAAAAAGCAATTAAAGGATTAAAAAGATATAGAAACAAACTATCACAGATCACAAAGTCTGTTTCCTGAGGAAACCATTATATCTAGAAGGACTCCCTTATGAACCATTTTATAGCAGCAGTTCAAGAGCATAAAGTGCTAGAATTAGACTTTAAAATAGCAACAATAGCAGACAGTGAAAACAGCAGTCCCACATACCGTCGTTGTCATCCTCCTCCTCCTCCTCGGCCACTGCCACCTGGTAACATGTAACAGAACAGTGACTTGGTATCATCACACTACATCTCCTACACTGTTTTATTGGGTGCTACTTGCAGGAACAGGAAAACCTGCAACTTGAGCACATCACGCATCTTATTTTGCAAGAACACAATTGCCAGAAGAGGGAGGAAGGGACATGGGACTGCTGTTTTTTTGCAACAGTCATACAGCACCAACATCTACTTTCTGGTCATTGTGCCAATAAGAGGAGGGAGGACACCAAATGCAAAAGCAAAGAGGGTGATCGCAAAAGATTCAAAATGTATTTGCCCACCATGTTACAAACCGTATAACTCTTCCCCAGAACTGAACAGATTCAGTTGATTCAAAAGATCTACCTACTTCAGGGGTGCCCAAACCCCGGTCCTGGGGCCAATTGCAGCCCTCGAGACCTCTCAATGCGGCCCTCAGGGAGCCCCCAGTCTCCAATGAGCCTCCGGCCCTCCAGAGATTTGTTGGAGCCCACACTGGCCCGACACAACTGCTCTCAGTGTGAGGGCGACTGTTTGACCTCTTGCGTGTGGGATGAGGGCTTTCTCCACTGCTTGCTGTTTCAGGTCTGTGATGCAGTAGCGGCAGCAAAGGAAAAGCCAGCCTTGCTTTGTGCAAGGCCTTTTATAGGCCATGAGCTATTGCAAGACCTTCATTCATTCATATAAGTTCATCTTTAATATATTCATTTATGTAAACTTATGTAAATTTATTCAAATTTTAAATGTAAATTAATTCATTTTTCCTCAGCCTCCAACACAGTGTCAGAGAGACGATGTAGCCCTCCTGCCAAAAACTTTGGACACCCCTGTTCTATATCATTCCAAGTTTCCTCTGAGGAATGATCCTGCAATTCTTAGGATCAGGTCAAAGTTAAGCAAGATTACTTTATTCATTCCGCTGTTACATTTCATGGGGGATCAGTTTAAAGAGATAAAAGTTCCAAACAACACAGTCCTGGAACTTGCTGGAATCCCTAGCATGTATTCACTGCTGAAACAGAGACGCCTGCTTGGCTTCTCTGTCGTGGCTTGGTCATGTCGTGAGAATGGATGATGGCCGGATCCCAAAGGATCTCCTCTATGGAGAACTCGTGCAAGGAAAGCGCCCTACAGGTAGACCACAGCTGCGATACAAGGACATCTGCAAGAGGGATCTGAAGGCCTTAGCGATGGACCTCAACAAGTGGGAAACCCTGGCCTCTGAGCGGCCCGTTTGGAGGCAGGCTGTGCAGCATGGCCTTTCCCAGTTTGAAGAGACACTTTGCCAACAGTCTGAGGCAAAGAGGCAAAGAAGGAAGGCCCATAGCCAGGGAGACAGACCAGGGACAGACTGCACTTGTTCCCGGTGTGGAAGGGATTGTCACTCCCGGATTGGCCTTTTCAGCCACACTAGACGCTGTGCCAGAACCACCTTTCAGAGCGCGATACCATAGTCTTTCGAGACTGAAGGTTGCCAATACAATACAATATTAGAAAATGTTTTTATATTACTAGTGTTCATTTTTGGCCCAAAAAGAAAAACATGGCTAGTGTAGGTTGGATTACTGTAATCCACTTGATATGGGGCTGCTCATATGATCCTCTCTTTGCTGGTGTTCTGCATGGTCTCTTCTTTTGTTTTGAAGCAACAATTTTTTCATTTTGCTTCAAGCAGCATTTTACTTATCTAATTCTGTTGCTGATTCATTACGCTTATTTAGATTTTGTTTCTTAATTTTACACTCTAGTGTTTTTGTGTTTTTTTTTAAATGGCCTGTTCCTTGCTTTTTTAAATTAATATTTGGTGACAAGTGATTGTGTTCTGTTGCTATATTGTTATCTTTTATGTGAGGGGTGCTAATGGAAAGCCACTTTGGGATGCCCTATGAGGATAGATAGGAAAGATATTTTTTAAACAAATAACTAAAGACACAACTTTGACAGATAAAGTTCATCACACTGAAGAGAAAAAAGTGCATCTGCTGTAACATTCTTTTCTCTGAAACTATTAGATGTATCAGAAGCCCGGTCCTCTAGTCTACTTGTATTTAAGTAGTATCTTAAAAGAGAAAGGTTATTTCCAGCACATTGCCACTAATGTGGTTAATAATAAAATGAAATATTGCCTTCCAGGTTGGTTATGTTCTATTTATACATTTGAAAATAAGTTTCAAAAAATAGCATCAATCAAAAATAGATCCTCAATGAGGTTTCTTTAGATTACGTTACAATCAAGAGCAAAAGAGTTTCCTTTCCTATGCACAATTACAATAAATACTTCGCAATAAAATTCACTTGCAGATTGACAGAGTAAAACACAATTAACTGTAGAATGAATTTATACAGTATAACCCACATCCAGTCCATGCCACATTGTACTCGTATCACTACATAATACAGACCCAAGATTATCTTGCTAAATATTGAGTGCTATAAATTGATTGCTCACAAGACTTAGCTGGGAAGCATACAGCTGCTGTATAATCCACACTCCAACGCCTCTCCAGACAAAGCTACCAACTGCCAAGTGCAATCCAATAATCAGCATACACAAGATGAAGGACTAGACCATGACATCAGTTTATCTGCTTCACAGAAAATCAATTGTTTGGAAACAAAATCTACTATAACCTCAGAAATTCCAAATAAATAGTTGGCTGAAAGAAGATCAGCAGTGGATAGAGGAACGCACTATAAGTTAGAACACATTCCTAGGACAATTCCATATTTCTTCTGAAAAGCATTTTTTTCAATCAGAGTTGGCTACAACAATCCACAACATTAGTGGACTGAATGCTCTCTCAAAAGGTGCTCCGCCAAAGTGAATCAGAACTCAACAACACTGGACAAAGGCTGCTTCCTACAGAAAAAAAATCAGTCTTGGGCAAGTAACTGGGGAGAAGCATAAGAGGGGTGCTTGCACCATTCCCAGTCTGCCCCTTCTCTTCTCTAACCAGCTCTCCCAAAACAACCAATATTTCAAATGCACTTGCTTCTCCAACCATGAACATAGAACCAGGGAACGGATGAGTAATTTGGGACAATGGTGATTTGAAGCAGAAAAGGCAAGCATAGCACACAACCTACCTACTCCCACAGATTTTCTACTCCGAACCCTCCTCCCAAACCAACAGTAAACCCAAGCATAATTGAATTCAAAAAAGCACCTCTCCGCTGCTAATCTGCAAAGTGATGCATCATAAGTAAAAGGGCAGCATGCAGCATAATTAGGATCTCCCTTATCTTGAAAATATGACCAAGATTTGCATATTTTCTCTTCTGTCATTTGCAGCTAATGAGTTTCTATGTGAAAACCAAGTGCTTATTTCTGACCATCATCATGCTTAATAATGTCACTTTCTACCCAGGGCATGCTCCATGAATGGTAGCCGGCCCACTGTATGAAACGAGTTTGACACTCCAATCTAAACTATGGATCAAGCCTACAGAAGTGATCTTAATTATCAAGCAGTAGTTATGTCAAAGTACTGTATGCCTCATTTGCTTATTAGAATATTGCTGAACTGTGTGTGTCGCATGGGTTAGCAGTATTGGTTTAAATAGTGTAGGAAGGGAGAGGTTTACTCCTCTCCTGTGTGGTGTTTTTCTCCCAAAAATTGCTGTTTAATGGAGGAATTTCACTCTGGAACCAAGTCACCACTTCACCAGGCCAATTTTCAGGAGAAATACAGTGGGGGCGGGGGGGAGAGGAAACTGACCTCACCATGAACCTTGGTTCCAACTATGATCACTGTCCGGTGCAGCTGTTTTTTTAAAAAAAGGAGGCACATCCAGTTGTCAGCCTACCACCAGAGTGTGTATTTGCATATAGTATGGCCCTAAGAGACATAAACTTGTGTTCAAATACAATGAATGCTAAACCATGAGATTAAACCAGGGGTGGCCAGCCTATGGCACATCTGCACATGGATACTTTCAAAGTGGCACACAAATTCACCTGCCACAGCTGCACTGGTTGATGCAAGACTCAAGCCTACAGCACTCCTCCCAGTTCAGAGCCTGGAAAGGGAGCAACAAGGGCGGGGCAACTCAAAGATAGCATAGTGGCGCCTCTGCAGATCACATGGGTCAGCAAAACCACCAAAGCAGGTCTGGAGAGGGCCAAAATAAGGTGGAGTGGCACATTCAAGATTATGTACATAAAAAGTGGCACATGGCCTCCTTTGGGTTGGCCATTCCTGGATTAAACCTTGGTTTAGATTAGAACATTTTCTTGGAATATCCTGTCTGAATTTGTTTACAAAATCTGGTTATTTCAAATTGAAGTTTTCTGGATTCAGACACAATGGCAAATCCCAGTTTGAAGAAATCCACAAAAAAGAGCTACAAATTTCCTCCCTGCAGACAAAGGAAAGGGGAGCGCATGAGCACAAGGCTTGTGCTAGTAATGCAAAAGTCACGGTTTAATCATGTTTTAGTGTGATATCTGAACCTAACTTCAATGTTTACCTACCTAACCACTTCAGAATAAGGCCACTGAAATAAACAGACCTTCACAAGAACATGTGGTTCAATGATGGCCACATCAAGTTCCCATCTTTTCTTTCTCAGCTATGCAAGCCTTTTATCAGGATCATGTATTTCCCCCAAATAAAAAAATGAGTTTTTAGAAAGAATCATTTTTACTTCCTTATCCTGTGACCCTAGCTTTTGTGTTATTTTTCTTCTATTTCATTCTATATATTTTAATCTTTCCCCTGAAACCCTTTTTCTAAAAACTGTGTTTACTGAAAACTGGTTCTCTCAAGCCACCTTTAATAGTTTTACACCATTTTTCAGAAGACACCATGTTGATGCAATCCAGTTCCTTCCTTAATTTGCTTAGAATAATCCTTAATTATAAACATTTCACATGAGAGATTCCCACCCAAAGGAAGTGCTCTTTATCTAGCATAACATTTCTCCTACAGTACCCAAACACACTATTTGTATGCATGAGTTGAGAGACTCAGCCTTGCATGGCCTTATATTACAGATTTATAATTTTCTGCCAAGTTTCTGAACTGCACCTAGCATATCCAAACACATTTTGGTACGCAAGTGAGCAATTTGCCTGAAGCCCACACTTGCTGTGAGGCGCTTTGGTTCCTATGAGACCCACATAATTTTGTCTGTTTGAACTGTGCAGTTAAACATAGTGAAACAAAACAAAAAGGCGGAAGAGAAAGTGCAGAAAAGTCAATAAAGTGAAAGGGGGAAAACATCTCACAGGGGGTGAAACAGAAGCAACTTGTATATTTTTAAACTAGCCTTGTAGATTAGGGGTTGTACATCAGGGGTGTTGTCTCACAGAAGACATTTTTCCCCACACCATTAGCATGGAAACAAGGAATAATGACTTTCTGCTCTTACCCTTCAGCTTGAATATAAACAGGCCTGTAAATACAGTAGCTAGTTACCAGCATTAACATTTATATCCTTTCACCTGCAGAAAAGGTACTCTAAGCAAGGAACAATCCATAAAATACTTGATTTAATTATGTACTGTACAGTAAGAACCACTTCTGCAATATTTTATTTATGAGCAGGAAAATTCCTGATGCTTCTCCGACTTCCAATACTGCATCTACCTCCAACTGTACTACCTCCAGTCTCACACAACAGTTGTTTGTCAGCATGGAGAGCCCAAGCTCTTTTAGTAGACAGACTAAAAGTTCCAAGTTCTCCAATGAATATGCTCCTTGGAGCTGAGAAATATACTGCTTCCATCCCATTGGAAGAGGGCAACAAGTATAACCAGATGATAATCTCCCTTCAGAACAAAACAGTTCAGGAATGGGGAAGGTCATTGTCCCACTTTTCAACCAATATAAGGAAAAACTGGCAAAGTTTGTGGACGAGACCAAACTTTTCTGAATGGTGACAACCAGAAGTGACTGTGAGGAGCTCCAGAAGGATCTCTCCAAACTGGCAGAATGGGCAGCAAAATGGCAAATGCATTTCAATGTAAGTGTGTTTTAATGTAAGTAAGTGCAAAGTCATGCACACTGGGGCAAAAAATCAAAACTTCACATATAGGCTGATGGGTTCTGAGCTGTCTGTGACAGATCAGGAGAGAGATCTTGGGGTGGTGGTGGACAGGTCGATGAAAGTGTCGACCCAATGTGCAGCGGCAGTAAAGATCCCAATTCTATGCTTGGGATCATTAGAAAAGGTATTGAGAACAAAACACCTAATATTATAATGCCGTTGTACAAATCGATGGTAAAGCCACACCTGGAGTATTGTGTCCAGTTCTGGTCACCACATCTCAAAAAGGACATAATGGAAATGGAAAAGGTGCAAAAGAGAGTGACTAAGTTGATTACGGGGCTGGGGCACCTTCCTTATGAGGAAAGGCTACGGCGTTTGGGCCTCCTCAGCCTAGAAAAGAGACGCCTGAAGGGGGACATGATTGAGACATACAAAATTATGCAGGGGATGGACAGAGTGGATAGGGAGATGCTCTTTACACTCTCGCATAATACCAGAACCAGGGGACATCCACTAAAATTGAGTGTTGGGCGGGTTAGGACAGACAAAAGAAAATATTTCTTTACTCAGCGTGTGGTCGGTCTGTGGAACTCCTTGCCACAGGATGTGGTGCTGGCGTCTGGCCTAGACGCCTTTAAAAGGGAATTGGACAAGTTTCTGGAGGAAAAATCCATTATGGGGTACAAGCCATGATGTGTATGCGCAACCTCCTGATTTTAGAAATGGGCTATGTCAGAATGCCAGATGCAAGGGAGGGCACCAGGATGCAGGTCTTTTGTTATCTGGTGTGCTCCCTGGGGCATTTGGTGGGCTGCTGTGAGATATAGCAAGCTGGACTAGATGGGTCTATGGCCTGATCCAGTGGGGCTGCTCTTATGTTCTTAACTGGAAATAGGAACAGGGGATGAGTAGAGTAGTTCTTCTGACATGTTCTCTCTTTCAGAATGATCATCCGGATTGTTTTGACAGAATTACAGGGATGCTCATCTACAGGTCTGCATGTTTGTTTTTTGGAAAAATGCACATCTTTGGTTTTCTTCATGTCAATGTAGAACTGTACATACAATTTCTAAGGACAGTTAATAAATCTGGCAGCTAAGAAAAAATATGCTCTGTTCTGTAGGATGCAGCATCTTGCAGTTTGTTTCTAACTCTCCATTTTTAATTATTGTTGCAACAGAACATAAAATAAGCTACATACATCGTAAGAACATTTATGAACAGTTACAGGGCCGTCTTTGCAACAGCAGATAACATTGGCTTTGAACATGGAACGAAAGACTGGCAGTTTCTTGGGTTGAAAGGAAGAAGAGGACTTTGAGCAGGGTGTAGACAGTCTAAAACTCAGACTAAGGCAATGGTTTTCAAACTTGCAGGGAGTTTGAGCCTGCTGTAAGTTATTGTGGGGGAGGAGAGAGGCAGCGATGTGATCACCAGAATCACATCACTGTGGAGGGTCACAGGGGCTTGCGTGGACTCACCACAGCCTGCAGCAGGCTCCTGGGGGTGTGGAGACCCCCACGCCAGCCTCTGCAACGCTCCCCAACATGCAGAGATTGCCAAAATAATGATCGCAAACCATTTCTGTTTTTGCAATCGCGAACTGGAAATGGGTCGCAATCATTATCTGCACTGTCTACGCATGTTGGGGAGCCTTGCGAAGACTGCCGTAGGGCTCCCTGCACCCTCAGAAGGCTGCTTCAGGTTGTGGCGAGTCCAGGCAAGCCCCTGCGTCCCTCGACAGTGAAGCAATTCTGGCAATCACGTCGCTGTCGTCGTCCCCGCCCCTTAAGGAGGCAGAGTTCGGAGCTCTCTGGCTGGGGCATTGCAACACCCCAGTTTGAGAATCACTGAACTAAGGGAAAGAAACAGCTCTGGCAGTTTATTATCAGCTGTGACACCAGGTTATTGTTTATACAGTACATAGATTTGGCTCCTTGGTGTTACCTGACTTTCCAAGAGCGTTATGGACTAGTAAGAATATCCCAGCTGAAACCATCTAGGTTGCTTTCACACTAGAGTCCTTTCATGCTGCTGAGACTATCTTTTTCTCCAACTAGCTGGAAGCACAATGAAAACAGAGGTTCCACATAGTACTTAATATTTCACTACAGTGGGCCCTCCTTATTCATGGGTTCATCATTCACAGATCTGAGCGTCCACAAATGTCAAGACCCAGCTCAGAGGGCCTTCCGGATGCGATGGGAAATGGCTTCCAGTTGCATCTGGGAGGTATTCTGAGGCTGGTGAAGGCCCATGGAGTGGTCCACAGGACTTCGTTGGCCTCAGAAGGTCTCCCAGATGCAACCAGACATCATAGATGTGAACTGGAAGTGACTTCTGGTTGAGTCCAGAAGGCCTTCAGAGGACACTGGGAGGCAGGCACAAGCTGTGGAGGGCCCAGCATAGCCTCCAAGCACCCTGTGGTGCTGTGACCCTGGCCCTACCCTCCACCCCAATTTCATTACCTGTGAATTTCAGTATCCACAGGGGTTCATGGAACTGACCCACCCATGGATATTGAGGGCCTACTGTATATGAACAATGCCCTTCCCCATTATGAATATTCTCCTGTAATGTCTCACTAGTAAGCTGTATTCTGCAAAGGTCCCTGGCAAATTCAGTTTCAGAAAGTATTGTCTGCAGCTTCCAACATTTTATTGCTACCTGCTGTTCTCATCTGGGAAGTTACTGATGTCTCTTAATTGCCTCTTACTATCACTGACAGAGCTAACTGCCTCAGAGTTATTGCCTCACACTCATTCTACACAGGATGGCTCTCTTAGTTCTATGTACAATCTCACTGACAAACAAATTACCCTGGATAACATTCTGGTTAGCACTTCCATTGTAAGAAGCCCCCTTCCGTTCAGACTGTGCTTCCAACAGCAGAAACACTAGTCAGTTTGCTACTTACTAAGGGTAGTAATTTTACTTAATTAGCTCCTTAAGCAAGGGGAATCTGAATTTGCTATACCCAATGACTCCAATAGGGTAGGTTGGAATAAAGCTTAGTTTTAAACCTTTACGAACACCACTGAGTATGAAAGTTCAGCCTTGACCAAGCAGAAATTTCTCTGCTAAGCTGGAAAGATTTGATGACCAGATGTGGTAATCAGATGTTATGTTTAACCAGCATGAAGCACTATTTCGCTTCAGTTGTATATCACAGTTACTGAATAATTTGTTATGCTGTATATGGATTAGATCAAGGTTGCATAGTAAGGGGCTGCAAAAAGCAAACCAACTACACCATCTCCCTTCTCTTTCACAGTCAGTAACAAGGTTATCCTGTTTGGTAAGTAGTCTAAAAATATTTCCAGAAAGTAGTTTGATTAGTTGTCTGCATGTGCGTTTCATTAAGAAACCTCATTTCTCAGTGTAGTGATGTTGCTTTCACTCCACATCCCATCAGTTCTCTCCCAGCAGCTTTTTATCCAGGCTCAAAATCAACAAGTCTCCAATACATTAAAACAGGCCTTCTATTACATTAACCATCAGTTCAGGAATGTAACCATTCTTCAGCATGGTGAGATAAGGCAATCACACCTCATAAAGACACTAAACTGGCACATTTACAATCTTTATAACAGGGTAAGTGCCAAATTGCAGATTTACACGAATTAAGCTTTCCATTCGCCTCTGGTTATTAAGTGCAACTGCATTTGCAAGTTCTAACAAAACACAAACAGTGCTGAATAATGAAAGTTTTGTATACAGTAGAAGATGGAAAATGCAGTATATACACTTGATGACACTTGTTGCTGAACTAGGGGACAGTCCAAGAATCTGCAATTGGATCTGCAATTTCACAGCCACCAGATGTGAAAAGTCAAACTAAAAATGATTAAGTGAAAGCATGGAAGAGGGAAAAGGGTGTCCCCAGAAGATGAAAGCTGCACTGAAGCCCAAAGTAAAAAAATCTGGCTTCTAAGACCAGAGCTTGGCAAAGTGGACAGAGCTCCTGAACATGGTGATGGTGGGAGCAGGAAGAAGTCAGAAGTGGGAAGTAACATACAGTATTATGTCTACTGCAGAGATGGGCTACACAAGAAGCCAGTAGTTAAGGAGTACAGAGAAAGGAACTTCCTTCCTGGAGTTCTTCAAGTAGAGGCTCAGCAAGCACCTGCTGAAGTTGCTCTAAAAGGATTTCCTGCTACAGGCAGGGGGTTGGACTAGGTTACCTTGTAGGTTCCTTCCAACTCTGATTCTATGAAGTTCTCAGATTTTATGTACATCTGCCAGAGAAGCAGACTCCCCCTCACCATCTCTGCCAAATCTGGCTTCCAGACAGGGCAAAGTAATCCCACTAATATTCACTCTTCCATGAGGTGAGAGATAAAATGAATCATAAAGACAGGGAACACCAGGAAAGAGGAGGAAACTCAGGCCCCTATCATTCTTCTATCATAATTCTTCAAATTTGGAAAAAGGGGGCAAATTTCAAATTCATAAATGTTACAACAACAGCCAGTATTTCAAACAGTACTGGAGACATATTTTCTACAATAAAATCCTAACATGAAAACATAAGGAATCATAACACAGTCAGCTGTTTCAGACTGTCTGGTGATGGATATGCCCTGGTTCGTTTGGGGATGAATATGGCCTGAAGCCTTCTGAGCTCACACTCTTTCTCTCTCCTCCCCAGCAGGGAACTCTGGTTTGCTTAAAAATTTCCACATGATGTCCAAAAGCTTCTGTTTAACTCATTCAATCTCAATTTCAGTAAATCTGTATATAAAATAAATGTTAATTTAATGAGTTAAACAGCAGGTTTTGGACATCATGTTGTAATTTTTAAACAAAATAGAGCTCCATGCCAGGGAGGAGGGAGTATGCAATAAAGATTTCACATCATGCTAGTCCCCAAATACAAATGACCCATGGACCAAACAAGGTTTACCCTGGTGGATGGGCAGAAGCAGTAAGTAGAGGCAGGTATATGAACTCAGGAGACTTCACATTGTGTTCATCATTAGGAACTGGTATAGAAATCAAAAACATATGATAGGGCATTTAAGGAAAAATGATATATCCAAATTTGGCTCATGAGTTGTCACAGAAATACTTTTCTACAATTTTCATTATCAAAGTTATCTGCAAGATTGCTTCCATGAACTAAATTTAAATTCTACACTCTTTGCTGCATGTACAGAAGACAAGCCTACTCATGCTCAAGCACATGCTCTTATGTCCTGTATGAGAAGAAGAAGAGTCCTTGGCACACATTACCCACTTCCTACCAAAAATAATAATAAATGTCTGATCAGGATCCTCAGAAAACTCAACAGTATCTCTGATCAAAGAGCAGCTTTTAGTCTTTGTGGCTTCCCTATTCCTTTGGTAGATATCACAGTGACTATAGCTAGGCTCCATGTGCGCCAAGTGTTGGTTGTCTGACTGCTCCCTACAGAAGTTCATGCCATAAGGAATTAGCCACTGAAGTGGTACAGCATGCTTTGTTTTTGTCACTGAACATGGAAAACCAAATTACTAGGGGTGGTACCGCAATTCGAGACCCCATGACAGTTTCCACATGGTTCTAGGAGTGTAAAGCATTTTTATCCACACATCTCAAGCACACTACTTGTTTATAAAACACATCAACAGTGTCCAGCCCTTGAGAGTGTCATTGCTGCCATGTTATATTAACGTGTAGTATGCCCAAAACACAAGATAATGTGCTGCTCCAGCAACACAAAAAAAAAGAACAATGGATGTAGTGGCAATGCCATCTCTCTAACTAATGTTGACTGAAACACATAGCATAAAACTGCTTTTTTCATGCTTTTTAATAAATCATAACAAAAACCCGGAGAGTTAGGACAGACAGAAGAAAATATTTCTTTACCCAGCATGTAATAGTTTGTGGAACTCCTTGCCACAGGATGTAGTGATGGCATCTTGCCTGGATGCCTTTAAGAGAGGATTTCTGGAGGAAAAGTTAATTACAGGTTACAGGTCATAGTAGGCATGTGTAAGCTCTTGGTTTTAGAAGCAAGCTGCCTCTGATTGCCAGATGCAGGGGAGGGCACCAGGACGTAGGTTGTATCTGTTGTCTTGTGTACTCCCTCGGGCATTTGGTAGGCCACTGTGAGATACAGGAAGCTGGACTAGATGGGCCCTTAGCCTGATCCGGTGGGGCTGTTCTTATGAAGTAAGTTATTACCACCCAATCAAAAGAAGCTATAAAGTATGTTTACCCCCCAAAAGATGCTCCTCATTTCACTAATTAATAAGGTTACAACAAACCTGAAAAACATCAAAGAATACTTTTGTTCACTATTGCATTATTTATGAACATAGTCCTAAACATATCATAGTCCTGAACTATTTTCTTAGCCTAAAATCCCATGCTGTATACACTTTCTTGGAAAAAGTCACACTGAACACAATGAAATTTTCTTCTCAGTAGATATGCATAGGATTGTGCAGTTAAAGGAGTAATTACTTATTAAATAATACAATTTTAACCAAGGCATACTTTTGGAAAAAAAAATCTACATGCTGGTTTAGTAGTTATTATCCCATGAGATCAAAAGACATCATTACAATAAAGGTTACCTATTGCTTTTTCAAATGAAGGCAAAATTTGTGAACATAAGATACATTTAATTCTAAAATCTCTTATAAGAGAGTACTCTGCTCAGACACAACTTATCTGAGCAGGCCAGCTATCTTAATCCTTCCCTCTGCATTATCATTAGTGTATATTTGGAACACACTTAGAATTTAGGTATTGTGTGAATCATTTTATGCTCTTACACTGTTCTGCTTGAAAGCAAATACTGTAAGCACTGGTGTACAAATGGGTGGGGGGGCCAAGAGATCAAGACTACAGGTGCCCCCCTCTGGGAGGGTGACACCACTAGTGACCAAAATTGTGATTAGTACAAACAATACCATCATGTTATATGGTTGTGCACCATTTGATGTGCAATTTACAGCAGAATGCAATGAAAAACTGCATTGAAATATCTGTGTTCTATCAAAAGCTATAGTCAAATAACCAGAAAAGAAAAACACAACTGCCTTATGCCACAAAAAGTAGATTTCCTTAACTCAAAACTGATCAATGAGTCTGAGTGTTCTGAGAGCTGTTATTATGACATAGCATGAAACCAATAAGGTGCATGTCAGCTCCCTTTTCCATGTATCAGAGCTAATACTAGAACTCCTATTCAGTTGTGTGAGTGTCATCAAGTTGGCCACTTTTTCTGTTGTTTACTGATTGGTTGGGTAACCTGATCTGCTCTATAGTAAAATAAAGATAATGGGGTTGACACCAAGAGTTTTCAGACTGAGTGACACCAACCCTAGTGATGACACTGGTGGGAAGGTTGAGTGTGGTTGTATACACTGGCCTAGATGGCCTTTAATGTGGATCCTAAACACTGATGGTAGACTACAGTCGATCAGTCGTTATTAACCATGATAGCTACATTGAACCTTCAGATGCAGGGGCAGTACGTAATTAAGTCAGGGACCAGTCCAGATTTGGGGGGGGGGCGGGGAGAATGAGCACTATCTTAACTTCAGAGCCCAGGTCAACCTAGCAGGTAGACCTGGGCACCTGGTTGAACTTGTGCTTCTGTGGGTGAGGTTTGCTGGGTGGGTAGACCTGGGCTCCCACCTGGACATGGAGCCCAGATCTAGCTGCTGGGTACACCTAGGCTCCCATTCTGACTGCCCTCTGGAGCTGCCCCTTCCAGGTGGCTAGCCCTGGCCTCCGAGTTGAACTTTAGCCAAGGTTTGCTGGGCAGGTAGATTTGGGCAGACTTGCAGCCCATATTAATTTTGTCATATAGGGGGGTGTCAAAATGTATGGGCCCCGGGTGCCAAATAACCTTCATTGGCTGTAAGTGCTCATCTTCTCTCCATTTTGTGCAAATACAGTAGAAGGTTTCTTAGTTTTATATCTATAATAAAAAGTGTTTCAAGTCAGGGAAAGAATGCACCTTTCCTACAGGGCACAACATGGGCAAAAACAATGCAGAAAATTTAAGTGATTTCCAATAACTGAAGTATGTATCCACCAGAAGAAACGTATCTAAGCATAGTCCTTGGGTCTCATTTTTACCCCAAAATTCAAAATGGGAGGTCACATTAGTAGAAAAATTCATTTAATCTCCACACTGAGAGTAGGTAATTACCATGTAGTAGACCAAGGAGGACATTCAACTTCTACTTATTTTAATCCATAGATTACACTTCTAATTACAAGATACAAGATCTATGTTAGTGCAAATTAAAACAAAAGAACTTGTATAGCAGTGCAGCACATATTCAACCACAGGACTAAGGGCCCCAATCCTATGAGCTGTACCACCAGCTCTGAGTATCGCAAATGTGCTGTAAAGCATGTTCAAGGCACCCAGGGAGCAAGGAGCATTGGCAGTGGGCCTCAATGCCAGGGGGGCCTGCTGCGGGAGCAGTCAGCGGTAAGTTTCTCTGCCAGCCAACGGAGCAGCTTTTCAGGGTAAGGCAGAATTGGGTGGGGGGAAGGGAAGAGTGAGCCTGGGAGGGGGGCAGAGACTGCCACTGTGTCCTGTGTTCCCTCCTGCCAAAAAAGCCTGACATGGGCTTCCTCGATTCTGCGCTCACACAATAGCGAGCGCAGATCTGAGGAGACCCATTGCCACCAGCTACTTTCTACCTGCAGTAAGGGATCAAAGCTCCCTTAGTCCAAGGAGACTCCAGTCTGCACTGCCTTGGTGCCCGCAGGATACAACTGCAGCCATTTCAGCGCTACTGTTCCTCTGGGTAGACAGGACTGGACAGTAAAACTCCTTGGTAGAGATGTTTCCATTGCTTAGGAAAACTGCAGTTCCAGAGAACATCTAGTGCCATCCTCAATACACAGCTCCAAATACAAGCAAGAAGGGATATTCTGTACCGTATCGAGAACAACTTTCTGGGCTGAAGCTTCTTTTAATCATAACCTCAATTCAAGACAAAAAATTGTAAGCAGATAACACATTGGAGTTTAACTACCACATTTCCTCAGACAATATATATTTTTTAAAAGTAGACTCACATGCATCTAGCTTGCATTCAGAACTGCCATACTTCAGCAATAACATTCTAATGTAGCTCTCAGTCACATTCCATTCCAATGGTACAATCGAAGTATAATAAACTTCTTTATGCTCCTTATAAGCCATAACAGAATGGTTAGGAAATCTACAAGTTATGACTTCAAAACCATTAAATGCAAGTATGTGGTTGTTCTTAGGACCTAAAGCAGATGCACCTGTTTTGCAGTTCCTTTTCCCAAAGTGTTCTAAAATCAGTTTAGCCGACAATCCAGCTCAAAACAATGAGATATCTGAAAAAGAAGCCTTCCTTCCTTTCATATAGCAAGCATCCTGTAAACAAACAATTTCCCATTCTGCCATCCGATTGCTTTTGTTTACAGGCAGGAAGCACAACAGTAACTCTCCAAGTGGCAATGAAAGCAGAAAAGCTATTTCATTTCCTATCAGACTCAAGTTGTGTATGAAGCAGGTATCCCCAATGGTTGAGATCTTATTTTATAAAGGAGCATGCCATTTGTCTGGAATGCACATCAAGAAGCAGAAAGTAAAAATAAAAATTGGTGTACAAGCCTTATTTACCCCAGCAAAATTTTTTTAAAAAGTGCTTTATTTCATTTGCAGAAGGAAAAAGACCACAAAAGAAAAAAATATTTACATGAATAAAATGTTGTTCTTTAGATGAAGTTGAGTAAGTTCAGTTATAATGAGCAATCAAACTGCAGTAGCTAAAATTTGAAGACTATTCTTGCTTTGCAGGTCTATTTCAACTTTTAACTCAATTGGCATCTGCTTTAAGAATCAATAATATTCTAGGAATGCCCAGCACACAAATGATGTTTACAAACAATACAAGTTCTTGGCCTCAAGTCTTTTGCATCTATTTTCCACCTTCCATATTAAGGGGACCCAAAATGGCTTACTATTAACAGGTTTAATTTTATTGATTATTTAAAGACCACAATAAGTTAAAAAAAATAAAACTATTTTCAGAAGAAATCAGCAGAACATAAACTCACTGGAATGTGACAGTCTACCCGACATCAAAAAGTCATCAGAAAGGAGGCCAACTGACTCCCCAGGGAAGAAATTCCAGAGCCACTGTGGAAAGATTCCTCTCCTATATCTCCCCTGACCGAACCTCTGATGGCAATGAGACATGGACAGCACAATCCTACACGTGTCTATTTAGAAGTAAGCTCCCCTGTGGTTAATGGGACCTACTCCCAAGTAAGTGCGTACAGGAATGCAGCCTAACAGCCCAATCCTGAGTTGCCCAGGGCTCATGGCTTCAGCGGTGCAGAGAATGGCTCCCGCTGCATCCTGCGCACCTCAGCCTGCCGCGGGTGGCACCTCAGAAGAAGGGGATTTTTGTCCCCTTCTCCCAGTAAGGGAAGCAGCCCCGCAATGGGGCTACTCACAGTAAAGGTGTTTGTGTAGGGCGCCAAGCACCACACGAACACCTTGGATCCAGTGAAGCGGTGCTCCATGGGACCCACCTCCCTCCCACCCCCCAGCACAACTCCTGCCAGCCCTTTCTCTAACTCCCACCCGCCCTCTCTCCCCCCTCTGCCTGTCTCTTCCCTCCCTGGAACACCTCCTCCGCGCCCCCCAGCCCAGCAGTCCGTGAGACCGCCATGCAGCAGAGGACGGGCACCCACCCAGCACTACCCCAGCGCTGGGCTAGCACAGGTGCTGGCCCGGCAGTACGCCTTGCAGATGTGCCTTACGGCACGTTTGCAACAGTGCGCCAAGCTCAGGATTGGGCTCCAAGTCTCCCCAACAAACAACATGGTGAGATAAGATCCTGCAAGAGGAAACAGTTCTTTAAGGCAGTATTCTTCAACCTGTGGGTTGTGACCCAAGGGGGTCACAAAGCCTCATGAGACAGATCAAAGAAGTTTTTCAAAACCTCCTCTCACAAGAACAAAAATGGCTCAAGCCTCACTCTCACTTATTTTACAGTGGTCTCCAAACTGGGGAGCTCTGTGCAATGAGAGATTGCTGCGCAACAGGAAAGGTGTCCCTGGCATGACCGGCTCTTACCGTTCTGCCGGGGAGTCATCCCTCCCCAGCCAGCCAAGTCTGCCCAGAGATCTGGGCACAGTGGCTGGTGGAGTGACGGAACCCAGAAGTGGTGAGCCGGGGATCAGTTTGAGAGAGATTGGCAGTGGGGAAGGATCTCTACCCTGTGGAACAGTAAGCGCCATTCATGTGGAGGAGGGAAAAGGCAGAGCACCAGATCCAGTCTGAGGGACAGGGTCTGGAGAGCCCTGTTTTACATGATTATCCATATCCAAGATGGGGGTGGGGTAGTGATTACATGGTTCAATGAGGACTTTCTGGCCTGTGAATCTGTGGCCTCTTGCCATCATTCCTATTAACGAGACACATTACTGATCTGGCCTTTTGCTCGCCGGACAGGTACCTAGCATGTAGTTGTATATAAATGTGTGTCTCCTACATGCCTTGAATTAATCAGGAATATTAACCATGTAAGGAGGAAGAATAGAAATTTGTAGCTCAGAAATTATTTATAGCTTGCATTAGCAGAAGCCTTAACATTCACAGATCAAACAGAGCCATTTCTAGCAATCCCCAGGAGTTTTCTTGATTCATATGTCTATACAATCTCTAAACCTCTCTAGAGTACTATACATTGTCATGCTTAGTCACATCAGCCATTTCTTTTTAAGTATTTATATTTATTTATACATAAACTTTTTAAATGTATTTATTCCCTTTCTATTCCACTCTTCCACCAAGGAGCACAAGGTGGCGCACATTGTTCTCTACGCTCCCCCCTTATCCTCACAACAACCCTGCAAGGTAGATTAGGCCAAGAGACAGATCAGTAAGCTTCAAGGCACTAACCACATCACCAAATCTCAATTCTAACTCTGTAGGGCTTGTGACACAATATAACTTGCATCTTATTTTGAAACCGATTACTACAGTTGCAGGAAAAAAAACAAGAATGAACACATTTCTGCAGACAACAATTTGTAATACAATTGCTACCTGATTGAAAAAATAAATAGAGCTGTACAGAGACCAGTATTAATGAGCTGATGAAAAGAGCAGAGAATATGTGTTTTAACACATCTTTTCAGTTCCAATGAAAAAGCAACACTAAGTGCAGAACACAGACTGGCCTGCAACATTTTAATTGCTTTTTTATCTGAATTTGCCATGGGCAAGGTTAGAAAATGCTGCTTAAAAAAAAAAAGGCAATATTAAGTTAACAGGAACATTCTTCTGGTTCCTACCATCAAGAGACAAAAACTACAGTTAGAAAATTCAATAACAATAAACACTTAAACCTATCTTTTTCCATATTCACTAGGAAACCAGATAGCTCAGTCCCTCTGACAATTGCACTATTTTTACTATGTAACTAGGCACAACACCTGTAATGAAACTTCTCTCAATTAAAGCAGAGTTATTTGCTCGTATCTAAAAAGTTAACATTTACAGGAACCATCCACCATCTAAACGTATGTACTTCATATGCTTAACACTGGAACATTATAGAAATATTTACAAGTTTAAGCTGCCCAATGCATATGCATAAGAGGAATCAAATACACACACACACACCTGTGGGCTGGGCAGAAACAGGTTAATGATGTGTGAATTCCCCTTGGGCTGTCTCAGTTTCTACTTGGTTTTTGGAATCTTTCCTTGTGAATACTCACTCACCAACCCTTTTTCAAGCGCTTCCAAAAAATTAAAGGCCATTCCCACCCTCGTGATTTGCTACTCTATGTGCATATACACCAGCACAACCACAGCCCTACCAGTGAAAAAACACACCCATCTACGACATGCTGCAGGCGTTGTAACACCATGAGAAAAATGCCATGAGATTGTAGTTCATTTCATTTGGGCACTAGAGCAACCCTGCCAGCAGAGAAGCCAAAACATGGAGGAGAGTGGGGCACAACATGGACGGGACAAGTCTTTGTACACCTTTTCAGAACCATCCCTTCAGACAATGGACCCAATGTCAGAAAAATGCTACACCAACAACAGAACTGGCACAGATGGAGTAACCTCATAGTGAACAAATGGGAAAGAAAAAACTGCAGAAAACTACACCTCCTGCCACCCCCGACCCTGCCTACTTTTCTACAATGGATCACAGGATACAAACTACATTTGACAGCACAACAACCCCAGTACTGTACTAAAACTCCTGCATAGAGATTACATTAGAGATGAGAATACGTGTGACATGGGACTATACTCTTCTGGTCTCTCAAAGGAGAACTTAGCAAATAGGAACCATGGTGAAAGGTGCGCACACTTTGCACAAAGAACCTCCTGTCCGTCACAACACATATGGCAAGATATTATGTTAACTCTTGTCTTCTCAGAATACCAATTGCAGGTATTCTGCCCCAGGAGGTCTCCACACAAACACCCACCTGGGATCTCTATCTCACTACCCCAGAAGGAGAAAAACAATGCACCTCACACTGGTAAGCAAAGGGGGAGGGAATCCAATGTTGCAGTGTATTGATGCTGCCTCTCATGTCTCTGCCCCTCCCCATTCGGACCCTCCAGTATTATAATGCATCTCTACTATCAACTGTGTTGCCCACCCATTTCTTCCTTCTGCAAGGACTAAAAGCTGAGAGCATCTGCTCCATTTTGGATAATACCAGGGACTCCAATACTCACCAGAACCCCTTTGTTTTTCAGGACTTCACCATTGCCCCAGGAAAGGGAAAGACACTGTTCTAAAGACACTATGATCTTGCTCACTACAAGGCATCTGCATGTATAATCTGGTGGCAACAGTCTCCCTCACAGACAAGTACGCATCTGAAACAGGTGTGGCTGATGCTGTTGTCTATTCCTAATTACAATCGTATGCCACTTAACAACAGGGTTGCGGACTGGCATCGTCAAGGAAGCCTCCTAAGGCAAGGGGAAGCTTCATTCCCCTCACCTCCAGAGGCTTTTCTGAGCCTCCCAGAAGCAGTGCGCATCCACGTGCTTCATCACGTGAGGAATGCCAGAATTATGCGAGAGACATGTCTTCCAATTGGATATGACACATAAGACAACACTTTGTTCCCCATAACAATGGTATGATGCCTTGAATATGATACTTTTTGTATTGATTATTAATTTTGTTCTAATTAATGTTTGTTGTATTCGATGGCCACCATCCTTGTGTGTAACCTATGTAGTCCTAGCCCTAAGTCTATCCAATTTTCCTTACCTGTATCTGTAATAAATAAATAAAGCATTATAAAAAAAAATATGGTATGATGCCCATCCTCACAGAAACACTGTCAATATACTTACTCAAAAGTCAGATAAAGTAGGTTCTAGAACACACATCGGACTGCAGCTCTCAAAAGTAATCCTGTTCGGTGTGAATTAAATTGGCTCCTCCTTCCCCAAGCCTTTGACAACACTGAAATAGGCCTTTTAAATCACTAACTTCCTTTCTGCAGCCAAAGCAATCACACCATTTCTCTTTCTTTCAGTACAAAACAAAATGAGATTAAAAGGTCAGCTACAGGAAAAGAAACCACATAGCAAGACATGATAATAGAAATGCAACCAAGAAGTGCAGGGTAAGGTGGAGCATCATTTTCTGCCTCGCAGAACACTCTTCCCGCCAGATGCGCCAAAAGTACTTTGTCAATCCACACTGGAGAGGTTGGCACTGCAATTGCATTCAAAATCAGAACCGCTACCAGAAATCAAGCTTTTAATAGAGATGGGAGACACCAGAAATCTACCACTTTGGTAGGGACCTTATCCAGATTCACCATAGGAACAGAGTGAATGAATCCTTGTTCCAGTAAGAAATAATATAGAAGCAATCACTACATAATTTGATTTTGAAATTGCTTTATTTTGTTATATTGGAACATGTCACTGATTTTTTTTTTTTAATGTTTAAAATAAACACATCAATCAAGAGTCCTGGCTATTTCAGTAGTCCTGAAGAATGCTGATGAACTCATTTGTCATTATCAGTGCCATGAACTCTTCTAAGTATTATAAAACCACTACTTAAGAGTGTATGATTTTAAAATTAGGAAACATTAACTGGTAAATATCTTGAGCAAGCTGCACTGAATACTAACACACATGGTCTATGAAAGTAAACGTCCCCAGTTTTTAAAAATATAAATTATAACAAAATGAAAGATTGTGAGGCTGTAGTGAGAAAGTGAAAAATAGTTTTGTAGTCTGTACTCTCAGAAAGCAGTTACATTGTTATGTATAGTAGCAGAAAAAACTCTGTACTGTGCACAGTTGGAACTGTAAATGACCTTGATATAGCTGCTCAAGCATCACTCTCCTTTTGTTGGATACAAAAAGGTAGACCACAAATGCCACAGCTTGTGATGAAAATACACAATGAACAGCTGCTCAGTCACTACTACCTTCCCAAATCAAATGAATGCTCAAAATGCACACCCCCTCCCCATTCTTAATGTTATTTTTAACAACAGCTGTTATCATTAGCCAAGTTCCAGTAACTCCTCCAGTATTTAAAATATTAGTCTGCTATACATTTAGCAGTAGCATTTTAAGATTCTTCCCCATCTGAAAAATAGTTACAGACACTTTAAAAAAAAAAAAAGAAAGTAAATAATTGAATTCTATCATATTCACATAATATACCTAAATGGCTTTTGCAAAACAAAATACTAGTATATAACTATTTTTTACTTAAGCTTTCATGCTAAAAAAAACTCTTGCATGCTAATTTCTGGAATATCTGTTAAGATAATTTTAACTAACCTCATAATTGTAGTCTGTTTTTATGTATACTGTGAGCTGCTTTAGCGCTTTCAACTGTGAAAAGCGGTATAGAAATTGAAAAGTGAAATAAATTACTTAAATGTTAACAGATAAAGGGTTACGTTACAACTGTATACGAAAGACCGACTGAAATTTCGATTCATAGTGTGAACAAGTCAGAATTCCCTGAGTTCAGATATAATGGGGAACTACAATTACTCTATTTCAATAGTGAAAACAATTTTCACTGCAGAGCAGGAGAGGTGGGGCTGAATGCATGCCTGAGGCTGAGGTTTGTGCAGCCTACCTTGGAATAATCTACACCAGGGTTTCCTTAAGATGGTGCCCGGGAGAGCCAGGAAGAAACCACCACCACCGTGAAAGGGCACCATGACCATTGTAAGTTCAGGACCACTAAGTAAAACAAGAAGCAGGGCATATTGGGAGCCCCCAATGCATCCCACAATTTGTTTTACTGAAAAAAGTTTGCACAGGAAGGAAGGAAGGGAATAGAGTGTCATCTTTATCTTAGGTTGGGGTGGTGTCCACATACAACAGTGACAGGTTGGGGTTGGTTGGCGGATTATGTTGGGCTGTTCCTGTTGCCATAATCTTATTTCAGAGCCCATTTCTGTCAAATATAATTCTCAGATTATTTGAGTGGATTAACAAAGTTGTCATGAGGAAGGAGCCACAGGTCAGCAGGTCAGTATATGCTTTACATTCACAAGGTCCCAGGTTCAATACCCAATATATCAAACTAGAGCTGGAAAATACCCCTGCCTGAAACACTGGAGAGCTGTTGGCAATCAGCACAGGCAATACTGAACAAGATGAACCAATCATCTGACACAGTACAAGACTGATAACCAAGACTGCAATCCTACGTGCACTTACCTGGAAGTAAGTTGTATTGATTAAAATGTAACTTACTTCTGAGTAGGCATGCATAGGATTGGGTTGCTTCAGTACATATAAATTCACTAGTTAATGACAGCTTTCACTGTTATTTGCAATATTTCTCAAACTCCTAAAGGAACTTACTTTAGTGTTTTATCAAGGAAATGAACAAACTACCTACTCTGATTCATTGCTTTTAATGGACCTTAGCCTTGCCAGAAGGAAGCATAGCCTACGTGAATGATGGCAAACATTTTGGGCTTGGCATGTCAAAAATTCTACTGGCATGCCCCCCAAACAAAAGAGAAACAATTCTTTACATATTCATTTATTTTTAAAAAATACAGTCCAGTCATGTGTGGTACTATGTATTATATAAAGAAATGCACATAATTACAAAAACGAAATACAAGTAAAACTCAGTTATTGGGTATTGGTGAATGCTGGTGTCACCCAAAACATCATTGTATGTCACAGGTTCATCATCTCCGCTAAACTTTGCTAAACCTTGGATCCAGTTTTACTCAACCCTCTGTCTAGAACACAGTGCACAATAACACATACTGTACACTGAGATGCATTAGCTTAGAATGAACAGGCATCAAGAAAACTGCTTTCTAAAGTTTTTTCCATTATCATAAATAAAGCTAGTGATCTCTTCTTCCTCACTTTCATGGCAAATATTGTGAACACATCAATGCTTCCTGTTCAAATCATGCATAATCAGGACCTGAGACACTATACTTGTGCAACAGTAAAACACTCTAATTGGACTGAATGCACAATAGATCATCAAATAGTTAAGACAAAGCCTAACAGTGCTTGAAGTGGTACCCTTTAATACCAAATTTACACATCATTACTGAGAATGTGGGCTAAAAACCCTGATAAATCTACAATCATATACAGGTTGACTCTCATTATTCACATGGGTTCCATTCCCAGAACTCACCTGGATGACAAAAAACAGCACTATAGCAAATCAATTTAAAAAACAGTTTCTTTGCTCTGGTGATTTAAAAACAGCCTTACCGACCTTTGTGATGTTAAGTAATTAAGACAACAATCCGTCTCTCTCAAGGTGCTAAGAAAGGCTTCACTCCGACCCCTCCTTCACCAATGCAAAGTATATATTTCTTTCAGTACTCAGGGGGAAGGGAGGGGTCTTGGGCTAAATGCCTGAAGAGAGAATGATTGATAGATTGTCAGCCCAATGGGCATGCTCTCTTGCGATCATTGTTAAACACTGGTTTCCTTGAATTTAAAGGGCACTTCTCATTGCATTGAGAGAGATAAATCTAAGGATGATTAGGTTATACCTGTAATGGCTTGCATGACTATCCCTCTCTACAACTGTTAAGAAAAGCAGTTTTTTAAATTGTGATTTTAAAGGGATGCAATTTTCCCCTTCCCCAAGGATCTGCACATTCCTTCTCATTTGCAGGGGCCACACAGAGAGAGAGAGAGAGAGAGAGAGAGAGAGAGATCCAGCCTATTTATACACGGATTTTTTTGTACACAGATTTGACTCAACAATGGCCCCTGCAAATGAGAAGGAATGTGCTGATCCCTGGAGTGAATGTGCTCCACTCCCAGTTTTGCAGAGGTGAAATGCGATCACTACTTTCACTTTCTGGAGGCTGGGGAGCCCTGCAGATGCTCGCACAGGGCTCCCCGCACCCCCAGGATGCTGCTGCAGAAACTGGTAAGTAAATGCCAGTTCCTGCAGGCCCCTGATTGATGCGATCCCCTGCCCCTTAAGGGGGCAGAGGCCAGGTCCCTCAGGCTGGAGCGTCACAATGCCCTAGTTTGAGAAGCCCTGAACTAAGTGTTTCTAAATGATCACTGCTTGATCACTGTTTCAATCTGCTTACTGAAACAAATGAACAAGAACTAAATTCAAATAATTTGCAAAGCAGAATGAATGCCCTATAGCTACCAAATTAGATTTCCATCAACCCATCTAATTCATAATACCAGATATATCAAAATTAGAGTACCACAGTGGTACTGCGGGGAAAAAGTGCCCTGGATATCATGACCCAATTTTTTAAAATGTGCAGATACAAAATCTCAGTGTTTTCAGAGTTGTCTGTTGGCCCAACAGGACTAATAAAAAAAAAAAAATCAACCACGTGGTGGTCAAGATTTCCAATATAATTTTTCCTAAGACAGCAATTAATTCTAGTACTGTTCCATAATGTTCTTACCAAATCCAGGTTTCTCGTAATTTTGTGTTAACACGTTGACTGAAAAACAAAAACTTTGGGAGTTCAATGTCAGCATTTCTTAGGCCACCATATAAATCAGAGAAGGTTCTAGTTTTCGTTCTAACTGGTTAACCACAACAGCACCAAGAAACAATACCTACATTAGTACAGGAATGTGCAGAAAACCATACATATATGGTTTTACACACACACACATACATACACACACACACAGTCGTGCACCGCTTAACAGGGATGTTGTCAAGTGGTGCTTGATGCTAAGCAAAGCCTCCAAAGGCAAGGGGAAACTCAACCCCCCTTACCTCTAGAGGTTTTTCTGAGCCTCCCAGAGGCAGTGTACGTCCACACGCTGCCTCTGCGAGGCTTGGAATGCCAGCATTGTGCGGGAGACTCAACTTCCAGTTTTTTCTGGGAGAAAAGCCTCCAGAGGCGAGAGGCTTGGGGGGGGGGTGTGTGACTACCTCAGCTTCAGAGGCTTGGGGGGCGTGATCACCTCACCAGCACCAGCCATCACATATGCAACCTGTTGCGGGTTGGAAGGTCGTTAAGGGGCGCACACCTGTAGTTTGCCAATTCCCCCCACCTTCAGCATCTGGGTTCAATGAGAGTCATTGTTGCATTGATTCAAATGCATTACCTTAAACATTCTCCCTTAAAAAAAAATTATAATTATTTTTGCTTTAAATAATTTGAGTTGCTTTTTTTGTTTATTTTTAAGGGTTTTTTCCTTTAAATGACTCCTCCCAAGTGACAATTATGGTGTTATCAAGACAGCAGCTAGTCAAATAAAGTGTTAGCTCACTTCCAAAGTTTAATTCAATGAAACAGCAATAACTTCAACATCACCTGACCATTACAACAAGGAACCAAAGTCTTAAATGTGTGCGCAAGATGCTGTTGATTCCTGCTGTAATATTTCAGCAGAATATTGAAGTGCATTTACTTCTACTTTAGTGGAAGATTTGTGCATACATTATCTAATCCAAGATGCAATACATCAATGCCAGGGCCAACCATCTGGTGATAAAATCAGCATCGAAGTAGGAAGATGAAAGGGAAAATGATGATTCAGAGTTTCCTATAATACTCTGTCTAGGACCTTGGTCTAATTTCCATTTTGCATATCAGTTTCTGAATCCCAAAGGAGAAAATTTCAGTCTACACAGAAATAGCTCCACCAACCTGCTTGCTCCCATTCTCATCTCCCACCCCAACATTTTAACTTCTTAGATTCCTAACTGTGACTAATATTTGTTATTCCACATAAACAACTTCTTTACATTACGAAAACAGACACTGCACCTAACCACAGTCTTTTCTTTATAATGTATCATCAATATTTACTGATGCACCACCTCAAGTATAGTCATGATGAAACCTGCCTGGACATATCCTCCTGAATAAGTCACTAATTTACCTTGTGGGAAAGAATTCAAGGGTGATGAGCCCAAGATCGAGATAACAACATTATCTTCCAAGGATCCTACATGGCTTCATTACCCAGCTGGTTCTCACCAGCTTGGTTAAAAGTACTTCCAGGTCAGATGAGGACAACAGTCATACTCTTGTCTGATTTCCCAGCTTATCAGCAGGTGTCTACTTCCCTTTCAATCTCCTAGCCTCCTTTTCTGCTTGCCTACATTCAAGCTTGTTTATGCTGCAGGCTGAGACTCCTCAGCTCTAGACCAGGGGTGCCCAAACCCTGGCCCTGGGTCCACTTGCGGCCCTTGAGGCCTCTCAATGCAGCCCTCAGGGAGTCCCCAGTCTCCAATGAGCCTCTGGCCCTCTAAAGATTTGTTGGAGCCCACTCTGGCCTGAAGCAACTGATCTCAGTGTGAGGGCGACTGTTTGACCTCTCACGTGAGCTGTGGGATGAGGGCTCCCTCCACTGCTTCTTGTTTCACGTCTGTGATGCAGTAGCGGCAGCAAAGGAAAGGCCAGCCTTGCTTTGTGCAAGGTGTTTTATGGGCCTTGAGTTATTGCAAGACCTTCATTCATTCATATATGTTCCATCTCGAAAATATTCTTTTTTGTAAATTTATTCAAATTTGAAATGTAAATTAATTCTTTTTTCCCCTGACCCCCGACACAATGTCTGAGAACTGATGTGGCCTTCCTGCCAAAAACTTTGGACAACCCTGCTCTAGACCAACATTCCTTTTTCATGTAGCCTCTATTTTTTATTATCTCTTTAGAACTTACTGTGCAATTTCCTCCATCCCAATCATGCCAGGGCTTATCTTTTGCATTCTCCACTTATTTCGCTGTCATAATCTATCACCAATTTAAAATACAGAAAGGATGGAGAAGAAAGCAGGGTTCCATTCTGCAGGCCCTGTTGACATGGAAACTGTAGATACAGGAAAACTCTATATACATAGGAGCCCCCATGTGCCCCCCATTACCTTTGTTTTTTAGTTGTAGCAATGACAGCATGGGTGTTTCTTGCTTAAATTGAGGAGCATGACACAGGCATATCAGGCTGCACACTTCAGAGACACCAACAACGTTAACAGGGAATAGCAATGTGTCCCTGCATGTCATGTTCTTCAGTTTAACAAACACCTATGCTGCCATTGCTACAACTAAAAACTAAGGTACTCTAATGGGTACGGGGTGGTCCCCCTGGATCTGCAGATAAGTGAAACTATAATACTCGATCAGTGAATTGGGGGGGGGCCTGTTTTTAAAAAAATATATATTCCACCATTCTCGACAAATGTGTCTGCAAGTGGCAAAGAATCAAAGGCAGTAGAACTTCATTCCCAAGTCCCAGATATTTAGGGCCACACTGTGGGATTGACTCTGGATTATAAATGTACAAGTATTCATTTTGTACTGGCACAGAAGTAGAATTCCACAACTGGGAGTTCCAGGGAACTTCACAGACATGACCTTGCTGAACACTGGCTATGGGCCATGATTGTGTCCACACCTATGCCCAAGTAACCCAAGGCAGCCAGGGCCTTCCACTGCTACCACCATTGTCCCCATTGCCACTCGGTAAACCAGGGCCCACAGGAATGCTTACTTGGGTGGCTATGGGTGAGCAGCAGCAACTGTGTCCAGATATTTTGACCCAAAGTACCAGAAATTTGCTGTCTGAATGTTGCAGGGCCTAAATGTTCTGACCTGTATCTGTAAGCCCATGTAAAATGTAAGTACCTGGATGTAACTCTCTGTACAACATGTAACTCCAGTTTGTCCAGTCCAGTAAGTGGAAATGTGCTGAGTCATGATGACTCCACAGCATCAATGTAAGTAAATGGAAAAGGTGACAAGTGCATCCTGGGAGGCTGACATAATGGTCCTCATGAAGATGAGGTAATGGGATGAGGTCATCCTCACCTTGATTGGTCAACAAAAGTACTTAAGGGAAGCAGGCACAGCCTACCTCTGTTGATGTAGTCAGGTTGATGTAGTCAGGGTGAGGAGTCTGAGAGCATGTTTGGAGTGTCGAAGAACTGTGCTGTTTTGCTGCCAGAGAGCCTGGCTATGTGTACACTTTGTAAGTATAGCTGGTGGTGGAATTCTGTGTGATTTCTTCATGGGACTGTCCTGGATCTCTGCTGGTGCCAGCATTTCACTGCATTTTATCTTCCTCTACAGACTGTGCACACAGCAAACTGGAGCAGCAGACCAACTATTTCTTTCCTCCTAAATGGTTCCCAGTCAATGTGAACTTGGCAGCAGGTTGGCAACAATGCTCTTTCGCCTGCTGCAGGTGCCAGAATGAAGGACTTACCTCTGTCTACTGCCTGGTTCCTGGGCACCATGGGGGAGGGGAAGGAAACATGAACACACATTTCTCAAAGAATGGGGGGGAGCAAGCTATAGTGGGGAGCCCCCACAGGACTTTTGCCCCAGACCATCCAAAGGCCAGAGACACCATTGTCCTCAATCTTTTGAAAGCAACTCTTGGTACATGATTCTTCCTTGACCTTCGAACTTGTCTTGCATAGTGATACAAGAGAAATAACATGAAGTCCAGTGTTTATAAAACGTATTTGTCATGTACGGAAGTACTCAAGTTTCTATAACACTTCAGAATTCAAGATTTTTTCTCCTAATTAAAGTAACTTCAAATAGCTATTCAAATGGTTGCTGGCCAACAGCATTAGGCCCTGGCCAAGCTCCATACCAGGCCACCACTATGGGTCAACTTCTGAAACACACAGGTGAGGATTAAAGAGCCAGGGCAGAAGACATGGTCAGGACTGAGCAAAGTTGCTACCCAATCAGATGAGCTGTTCAAACAGAGAAACAAAGCTTGAAGCAGTTACCATGCAGAGCCTGCCAGGCCCTGTTCATTTCAGGTAACTTGAGCAGATGAGCCACATCACCACTTCCAATCAGTACAGTACATGGCTAGCACAGCAAAGCTCAGACCATTAACTTCCTCTTTCTGGGAGCTGCAGCAGTGGTGCATGGAGTAAGCCATCCAAGCTCTGCTTCACAACCCGACCCCTCTCACCTTACAGATAGCCAATGTAGTACATTAGTTAAGAGAACTGGATTGGGAAGTCTCTAGCCTAGCCTACCTCATACTCTGGGGGAGAAAAATAACCATGTTTACTACTGTGAATTCTTTGGAAGCAGGAAGGGATAAAAATGCAATAAAATCAATATTAGATTGGGAAATCCACACACAAGAGCAGTATGCAAACACCACCACAACCTTTAAGGAAAGGAAGCTGTCCAAGCCTAGAACCCTTGAATGGATCATGAATCACCCAAACTTCCATAATACAAAGCCAAAAGTGTTCTTGTGTAATAAAAACTGCTTTTCAGTTAGAAGAAAACCAGGCATATTGTGTAAGTTATATCCACCACATAGTACATTATACCCTTATATAATTTGTACTACAAATGTACAGTAATATATCCTCTAACCGAAGACTGAAAAAGCAGAGTAATTTTTATCCAGCAAATTCTGAATTAACACAGAACAGAGAAATTCACCATGTACAGAAAGACAAATACTGAAGAATATTTTGACAAAAATAAAGACTGTCATCCAATTAAAGAAATTTGGCAATGCTATCCTGGGCATGTCTACTCAAAAGCAAGCTCCACAGAGTTCAATGGGGCCCACCCCTACGCAAATGAATACAGGATTGCAGCCCAACAGCCCAATCCTGGCCTCCAGTTATACTGCCAGAACGAGCTTTCTGACTGTCACAAAACAACACATGGGAGAATGCAGCCTTTCGGTTGCCAGAAACAGCAAGTGGCAAGGTCCACACAGCGATGGAGTGGGAACACCCACTGTCACAGGTAAAACTGCATAGGGGGTGGGAGGGTGGCAAGCAAGGGGTGGGATGGGTGAGTGGAACAGAGAGGCAACAGGGCTATTCAGGACCAGGAAGGGAGCAGGTTCAGTAGCAGCGGCACCCATCAAATCCTAAACCCCTTCCTGCCCCTATGTATTTTTATGAACACCAAGCTTAATCTAGTACCAGATGAAGACAGCATCACTTCCAAAAGAAATTTGTAAACTGGTAATGGTATAAGACACATAGGAAAAGTGAGTTTTCAACAGCTGTTTGAAGATATGCACAAACCCAAGGCACATACATTCAAAAATTTTATGTCTGTATTACTGTAAACCAGGGCTTTTCAAAATGGGGCATCACAATGCCATTCATGCCTGCATGACCTTCTGTAGGGCTCCCCAAAGCTTTGAAAGCAAAAGCTGAGTGATCTCGCCCCGCCTCCACTAAACTGGAAGTGGAGCACGATCACTCCACTTTTGCTTTTGAAGCTTCTGGGAGCCCTGCAGAAGGTCGCACAGGGCTCCCCGCACCCCCGGGAGCCTGCAGGAGGCTCAGGTACATGCAGCCAAGCCCCTGCAGCCCCCGCTTTCCTCCTGCCCCTGCAAGAACTTAGAGCAGTTTCCAAACTCCCGGAGAGCTTGAAAACCGCTCCTGTAAACCGTGTTTCAGAAATTTCTCAGAGTAATACCAAAATCTTCAGCATAAGCCTATGTATGTCTACTCAGAAGTAAGTCCCATTGTGCTTAACAGAGATCACTACCAGAAAAGCAGGTTTAGGATTGTAGCCTTTCAGTCTCTTTTGAAAATTCATTACTTACTGGCTTTTTATTGATACCATTATGTGCTATCTACCACAAACTAAGGGGAATTGAATAAAATGAAGTATAAACAAAAATGCATGGATACAATGAACACACACATTCAAAAACAGTGTTTGCATGCTGCTGAAGTGGCTTTTAAAAGTTCAAATGTAATCAAGTTGACTTATTGTAATGAAACTAAGCCTACCAAATGGATTGCCTGCACAGTTAATTCCCATCAAGTCTAGGGACAACAGACGTAAGACATAGAATATTTTAAATGGAGATCAAATCACACAAGTAATATCCATCAAGACTAGCTAATTTTGAGCTGACAACATTTCTACTATTCAAAAGTGAAATTGATTTATTCAAGACAACAAGAAGCAGTAGCTTCTTGCACCTTTTATTTTCATAACTTGCACCTTTTAATAATCATTTCAAGGCAAATGCCATTTTTTAAATAGTGTTCACCCATGTGTAAGTATACAAGAAAAATATATTACTGGAGAAGAAAAAACTTGAGGTACAACTTAAATCAGGGGTGTTCAATAGGTGGATTGCGATCTACCGGTAGATTGCGAGGCAAAATGAGTAGATCGCGGAGTGCTGACCTCCCCCTTCAGGTGCCTCTGGGAGGAAACGCCGGGAGTAAGGCCCATTGTACTCAATGGGGCTTACTCCCAGGCAAGTGTGGCTAGGATTGCAGCCTCACAGCCTAATCCTAGGCATGTCTACTCAGGAGTAAGTCCTGTTATACTCAGTGGGGCTCAAGGTACACCAACATACATTGTACACATAAATGTTATATATTATGATGGCGCCAACATTGTAAAAAAAACTCTGGTAGATCTCCGGGCCTTGTTGGGTTTCAAAGTAGCTCTCGAGCCAAAAAAGTGTGAGCACCCCTGACTTAGATAATCCAAAAAATAAATAATTATTTAGATTACAATGTGGCTCCACTCTTGAAAATCATGCAACCCAATTCTGTGTATATTTATTCAGGAGTACCTCCTATCTAGTCCAATGGGGCTTGCTCTCTGTGCCTATCCAGCACACTTACTTGAAAAATTCTATCAAAATCAACAGGATTATCTGAATGGAAGACCTGTTATCAGCAGGACATTAAAGGCAATGAATGGCAGAAGTTCTGACATTGGCTCAAGGACAAAATCCATCACCTTGGCTTAATCCATCTATAAAATGTCATCACAATAGAATCAAAGCATTACTTCATTCCTCTTCCATATTAACTTTGTGAACTTTTCAACAGTACAACACAAGTACCTGTACTCGGAAAGCAAATCGAAGTCAATATACCATTTGCTTAGTTTACATAAAACATCACATGAATTGTATTCTGTTTTAAAGCCTAACTGAGGTCACATACAATATTGCATAACCTTAATGCTTTCATCAAACTGCATGGGAATAGAGATGCTCTTTACACTCTCACATAACACCAGAACCAGGGGACATCCACTAAAATTGAGTGTCGGAAGGGTTAGGACAGACAAAAGAAAATATTTCTTTACTCAGCGTGTGGTTGGTCTGTGGAACTCCTTGCCGCAGGATGTGGTGACAGCATCTGCCCTGGATGCCTTTAAAAGGGGATTGGACAAGTTTCTGGAGGAAAAATCCATTACGGCTTACAAGTCATGATGTGTATGTGCAACCTCCTGATTTTAGAAATGGGCTATGTCAGAATGCAAGGGAGGACACTAGGATGAAGGTCTCTTGTTATCTGGTCTGCTCCCTGGGACATTTGGTGGGCCGCTGTGAGATACAGGAAGCTGGACTAGATGGGCCTATGGCCTGATCCAGTGGGGCTGTTCTTATGTTCTCATGGGTAATAAAACAGGTTTCTGTCAGGAAGGTCCAACATTTCATTCTATCTACCAATTATAGTTCAAAAAGCAGGGTAGGTAAGCATTCCACACTCCAGAAGATCCTGAAGTACAGCTGAGATTCACTGAGCATATAATCTTTCCTAAACCCAAATGATAGAATGAAAACATAGGATTCTACTTATTTTAACGGTACTGTTGGGGCACTCTATGTTTGGAAACAAACATTTTTATCCTTCAGGGAGTAAACCAGGTAGAATTCAAACCATGACCACAGCACATCTTGAACAGGTCAAGCCTCACAGTGTCTATATAAATGGAGATAACAGTGTGCTCACAGCATTTGCAACAGTCACCAGCTCAAGGGAAGAAACCACACCATTACCCTCCCCTCAATGCACACACTCGCTACTCAAAGAGATGCTTGCTTACTCTTTGTACCATTGTAGAAAATACAACTTATTAAGACAGTGGCTTAGTAGGAACCAACAAAGTCCAGTTTGGAATGTCATCATTTCAGCCAGCATAAACATGTACCAAACAGCAAATGGCAATTAAAGCCAGGAAAGGTTCTTTTTTTAATCATTAAAGAGATTCTAGCAATTTAAGAAGAATGTGGACCAATCCCAATACATATATTCAATTACAAAGGAGTCCTCTTTGTTTCAAAGAAAAGGGTTAAAGTGTTTTCGGAGCATCTGATTGCCACAGAACTGTAGGAATTTTAAACAGAAATGCAAATATAGTACTTCTGTAAACAGGATGTCAAGACGAACTGCTGAATAGGAAACAGCTTCAATTTGGTTTAGAACCATTCAATATGAACCAAATTAAGAAGGTAACAACTCCGGATAAGCACCCTGTTGGCATCCTTCAGTCTCAGAAGACTATGGTATTGCGCTCTGAGTGGTGGTTCTGGAACAGAGTGTCCTCTCCAGTGCGCGAAGCCTGGGTAAAGTAGGTATGGAGGATAGACTGTTACCCATGCAGCAAATCCCCCCTCTCCACGTTGCTGAAATGGTCCAATGGAAAGGCAGACACCAATACATTTTGTTCCAGCGGCATCGCAGGAGTTGCCAGAACGTGACTGTGTTCAGTCATGAACTGCCTCAGGGACTCTGGCTCCAAATTTTGCCTCAAGGTTGACTCCTGAAGCCTTTTCCATAACTGGATGTAGCCACAAGGCAGTGGAGGTTTGGGATCAGAGTTTTCCTTCTCTCAGATGAGCTGCCTTCCCAGATGGTAGAGTCCCATCTACCTGGTGGCTGTTTAGTCACCTCTTAAGACAAGTACAGCCAAACCGAGGGCCTATTCTTATTCCCAGCCCCCAGGGGATTCAGGATAAGCACACACAGTATATGTGAGCTAACCTGGTGAAGCTCTAACACAGCTCACAATTCTGAATGATACAAGAAAGCCATCTAGTGTTAACATTTAGAAATGAAAAACGCTCAGGAAGAATTGGGTGAAAGAATTTACAGGAATCTTCTTGTGAGCAGGAGGCTTGACCACAACAAATGCTGATGAACATTTTAAAGAGTGTTGTACAGCCAACCCTACTGGAACACGATACCAACACTGCCAGCAATCAAAATTATCCTCCACCGTGGCCTAATATAGCTTAAAAGCTCACCTTATGTGAATAAGTGCTTCTGATTACTGTCAACTTCGGGACCATCTCTCTATAAATGTTAGGCTGAGAGTGGGCTACACAACCAGAGTGGCAATAAGAGTTGCACAAAAACTCATCAAGGCACAATAAAATCCTTCTATGAGATCACCAAGCCACTGTCTATGTTCCATTCAGACAACAGGCCAAGACATTAACAAAGAAAAAGTTTTTAAAGGAACCACTGTTCATTCTTCCAAGTGTAGAATAGAAGCCAAAAGGCAGCGGGTGCAGAAGAAAGAAAGAAAGACGAACACTGAACACTCATTTACCATTTTCTACACATAAGGACAAAAAATGTTGAGTAATCGCTTACTGGATCAGACAATAAAGCTATTTATTGCAATCTGATACACTTCAATCTTCTATGCAATTCAGGGGGTGGAGGAAGAGTCTCCCATTTCTTCCCTTTCTAAAAATCTGGTGGGGGTGAGACAATCTACTTCACAAAAGTAGATCTACATACCAGAAGACCAGGATTCTCCCACAGTTCCCAAAGAAACTTGACCACCAAGCCCGTTCCAAGGCAGCCCAGCTGCATCTGTCTGATGTCACCACTGCTGTGCCCTTCCCCTTACCAGGTCCAAACCAAACCTGACCCAGGCTGCACTCCTACCCACATTTTCCTGGGAGTAAGCCCCACTGACTATAAAGGGACTTACTTCTGAGTAGACGTGCATAGGCTTGGGTCCTTAGGTTCCAATCCTATCCACAGTTTCCCTGGGAGTAAGCCCCATTGACTATAATGGGATTTACTTCTGAGTAGACCTGCCTTAGACTTGGGCGCCCAATCATCCCGTGGTGCAGCTTTCTCCTTCTTCTTCCTCTTTCTCGAGTGATGCTGCCCGGCAACAACACGGCAGGCACCCAGCCAGACCCGAGAGAGACGAACTCTTGGCAGAATGGGGGGGAGCCAGCCAGCCAGGGATGCGAATTAGGACCCCTCCCCCGCCACCCACCCCCATCCCCGGCTCAGACACCCCTGAGGCGGGCGAGCGGGCGAGCCACCCCCCAACACCTCCCTCCAACTTCCCGCCTCCACTCTTGGGGGGGGAGGAGAGAGAGGAGGCGGCGAGGGTGACGCTTCTCACCCTAGCAAGTGCGTGCGGCGGCGATGGTGGGGAGACACTTTCCGCCTCCCTTCACACCCAGCCAGCGCCAGCAGCGTTCCTGCCTCCCACCTTCCGCTCGCAACCACAAGCCCCCCCGCCCTCCGCACCCGCTGAGGCACTTTCTCCGCCGCCACCTCCCTCCAGAAGCGCCCCCTCCAAAGAGCTCCTCGTCTTCCCCCCCCCCCAGGAGAACCACCGCGCTTCCCAACACGCTTGCAGAGGCTGCAGCCCTAGTCACACTTTCCTGCGAGGAAGCCCCGTTGACCGTGATGGCGCTGACTTCTGAGTAGACAGGCACAGGTCTGCGTCCTCGGAGCCCCATCCTGGGCACGTCTACTCAGAAGTAAGTCCCATCAGAGTTAGTGGGGCTTACTCCCAGGGAAGCGGGGCTAGGATCGGGCTGTCAGTCAGCTCCCCCGCATTCATTCATGCCCGGCTGCTGCTCAGGCACGCATTCCGCTTCTCCCTTCACAGGCAGCGGCGGCAGCGACGCGCTCACCTCCTTCTCACGCCCCATGCGAGACTCCCGGCGAACATCTCCAAGCCCTCCACTCCCGCTGGCTGCCTGCCTGGCGCGCGCTCTCCGGCCCGCCCGGGCTGGGGAAGGGGAGCGCCCAGCGAGCGACTTGTTCGCCGGCGCGCGCCGCCCGTCCGCTTCTCCAGCGCAGCAGCAGGCTGGGTCCGTCGCTGGAGAGGGGAGGAGGCAGCGCCAGGTTCGCTCTGGCTCCCGCACCCTCCCTGGCGCCTCATTGGCTTCAGCCCGCAGAGGTGGCCCTTTCGCAGGCACTCGCGCGCTCCATTGGACGCGGGAAGCCGCGCCCCGCCCATCCGCGGCCGATCCCAGCTTCTGCCGTGGGGGAATTCTCTCTCCTCGCTGTGCCGCCTCCTTCCCTCCCAGGCGGCGCATCTCCAAAGTTCTCCCTCCTGGGGCATCCTCACTGGGCAGGTCGGGGGAGCTCAGGGGAAGCCTGGAGATGATACCCTAGGGCAGTGTTTCTCAAACCCACTAGGTGGGTCGCGAGCCCATTTCAGGTGGGTCCCCATTCATTCCAATATTTAATTTTTAATAGATTAGACTTGATGCTGCCATGGCATGTGATTGCATTTGGGGAAATGTTATACATCTATACTTTTAACAAGCTACTATGTATAGTCTTTTAACAATGACAGTCAATTAGACTTACTCCTGCGTAAGTGTGGGTAGGATTGTAGCCTAGGATTGTTAAAAATTTTCCTGCTTGATGATGTCACTTCTGATCATGACATCACTTCCAGTGGGTCCTGATAGATTCTCATTCTAAAAAGTGGGTCCTAGTGCTAAAAGTGTGAGAACCACTGCCCTAGGGTGACCAGATGTCACAACTGCGAAGGAGGACCAGGCACCCCAACATGTAGGACAGCTAAGAAAAATGTGGGACATGACAAAATAAAGCCTAAAAGCCCTTGTATGTTGATTTCATGTGATTAATTTAAACACTATATTATTAAATTTAAAACTATATTACTTATAATTTATTCATTCCAAGAAGGCTCTGCACTGCCCACTCACAGGGAAAAGGAGGACATTTCAGTTCTTTTCCAGGACACGAGGCTAAAAAGAGGACATGTCCTGGATTGAAGCATAGGATTGTGCTCTAAATCCCATATGTGAAAACAGCCATCAATACACATACAGCCAAGGCAGCAACATTAGCCCTGGCAGTGAGGTTGAGCATCCTCTGGCAAATGACATCTCCCTTTTCATGACCCTGGACAACTCCCTGGTGAGACACCACAGTTCAGAGATCTCTGCTGGAGCAGGTGTGCCTAAACAAGTGCCAAAACACACAGGCCATTTAAAGGAATGGCCACAAATTCCCACAAAGAATGGGAATGCCAACAGGTAAGAAAGGACCTTTAAGTGCAAGCCTCAACATTGCACTCTGGACCATATTTTTATGTTACAGTTTTGTTACTCAAAGTTTTGTGACCAGCCATATGAGAGTTGTGTAATTCCACCAGTTCTCTATACAGATAATGGAATAAAGCAGGATTTCTACAAGGAAAGAAATGGAATACATAGACTAGGAGAATCCAGTATCTTGAGGAATGAGGTATCTTTTCATGCTGCTGCAGGAAAGCCAATGTGGTGTACCAGTTAAGAGTGTCCACCTAGGACCAGGGAGGCCCAGTTTCATTTCCCCACTGCAGCCTTGAAATTTTGTGGATGGCTAAAGAGCTGTTCAGGTTATGCTGTACCAAGGCACACATTTCCATGTGAAAAACTGCACTTGGGTCCTTTTTACCTAACAGTCTATGGACACTGCACATTGATCATACCTGCATTGAATAGAATGTGTGAATAACTGCTCCCAGGTACTAAGATTTATTTTACCTAGGTATAGCCTAATTTACTGCTGTTGTGGAAATAAAATAATGGAGGGAGAGAACTTTGTTCATTGCCTTGAGCTCCTAGTGTCATGAGAACAGGCCTTCAGTCATTAGGGCATAGAATGCCTTGCAGTTAGGAATAGACACACACAGAGAGAGAGAGAGAGAGAGAGAGAGAGCACAAGGGGAAATATTGGCATCATAAAATCAAACAGCTACTCTAGGGAGAAGAACCTAAAACTACAGTGTGCCCTGGAAGGATTTTTAATTGATTCTGTTGGGTGTTTACGTCTTGCCTTTGACTTCAGGCCTCAAATGAATAAGAGTGAAATGAGTATTTAATGAGAGGGAAGGTGTGAAGCATTTTTTTCCCTTGGCTTTTTTTCTTCTACTCCTTTGGAGGGCACCTGGCAGGGTGGTTTCCTATTTTGAATTCACCAACCAGGTGAAACACTGTTTCTGTGAGTGGCACTTGCAAGAGTCCAGACAGTTATGTGAGCAAGGTATTATTCAATCTGATAAATGTGCTAGTGGCTCCAATGTCAGTACTGAACAGTACTGTAATATAATGTACAGTAATGTCAGTACTTAATCATAATCATGCTCCTGACATGACAGACATAAATGCAGGAGCAAGCTACATGTTATGAAGGCCCAACTGTTTTGTATGGAAAGCAGTCTCAGCAGTTTTGAACAAAGAAATGACTGAGGGAAGGAGTGCTTAACCCATTTCTCAGCAGCTGTTTTTTTTTTCCCTGCTTCCCAGCTGCTTTACAGTGCCTAGGAGTTCCCAATGCACAATTATGTAAATACACACCTGGAACATGGTGGGGAGCAGGGAATTTGTCCATCAGAGAAAGGGTTAAGCACACTTGCCCTGTTCCTCCACCAACATTTCAGGCTCCCAGGGCAGTTATCATTACAAAAACCTGTCAGAGCTTCACTAAATATATTTGCATGAGCTTCCTATTCCTTACAGCAGAATATGCACCCAGATATAGGAAGGGCATTCTGAAATAAAGGAAGTCAAGGAATGGTCTTTGATGGTCTTTGCCCCTCCCCCCACCCCACCCCTCACACACTATTTTTGTCAAAATCTTATCATTGTTCATGTAGAAAAGAACAAAGCGTCTCATATTCCTTACAGTTTAGGCCTGGGGAATAGCCATTTAGTAGCCCCAGTTTTCACTTCTCTTGGAAACAAGAAATGTACTGACATTTACATTCAGCTGTCTTGTAAATTTCACTTTTACTGCTGTTAACCTCACAGAAATAGAGAAGGCAGGCAGAGTATATACCATGGTCAAAAATTTTCCAAAATACCCAGCTAATTCCACTTTGTTTTCACCTCAATAGATTGTCACACACATAATCTGATTGCATCCCTGATCTGTTTTTATTAAGTTCATTGAAGTCCTCCTGATGTTCTGGTCTAACTTGTAACAACATGCTATCCTGAATAATATTGAAGGATTGCATAACCTTGCAATTAATTAATTAAAATTGTAAGCCACCTAGGACATCTGCTTTTAACAGAGGAAAGGCGGGGTAGAAATCTTTTAAATAATAAATAAATACATACATACATACATACATACATAAAAGGAGACTCTGTCAGTTCATCAAATTGCCAAACCCCAAATGCTATCTGAAATACTCCCTTATAAACTTGGGGTGGAGTCATGCAGTCATCCACCATGCAAAAGTCTATGGAAATTTTGGTGCGCAAATGTACACACTCTGCACACATGCACTCCAATCATTTTTGGTAATGTGCATACATCCTGGCAATGAAAAGCAGCCATGGAACTTTTTTGGGTGATGGGATTGGCAAGCATATTATCAGATATCATCAGCTCACAGTGTGAGCAACAAATCAGTGCAATTTTAAATGAACTGTAAACTGTTTTCAAATATGCTGTGAGCTGCATTGAGTATCTACTGTGGTGGTAGATACATGCTGTTAAAATAAATAATTAAAGAAAGTAAACATGCATGTGAAAAAGAAATGCTTCTGTGTGGGGAATGAGTGTATGAATTCTCCCTTAGAAACATCTCTGTTGCTTTTGCCTTTTTAAAGACTATCCCTGCAAAATTGTTGAAAAGTACACCCAGACCTCTTTCCCTTGTGCTGCAATCAGCATCCAGAGGTCCATGTTATGCCTATTAAGCATTCTGCCTGTGCTCTGAAATCTGTTCTGTATAGCCTGTCACTATTGTACCTAGAAATAACTGATGTGTATTATGGCAAGGAGTGAAAAATGCTATTCTCAGCGGATCCCTGAGCTTTTTGTAGATTGCAACAAAATCCAGTCCACCAAGTCAGGTGGACTTTTTTGGTTTTTGGTTTTTATTTTTTTTGGTAATTATTTAGAATTGTCTTAATCTTTGGTTACCATATTTTCTCTAGAACACCTGAATCACCATGCCTAATCCTTCCTGCACTGCTGAAACTTGCATTGCACAACACAAGCCCAGCTGTTGCCACAAATGGAAGTAGAAAGTCATGCACAGCAGTGGCTCCAGGAGATGCATCAGCCCCAGTGAGATGGCAGAGGTGGTGTGCTGGGGACAGGAAGAGTTTCTAGCCAGATGGGGGGGGCAGGGACCATGCTGGGGGATCTTGGTAGCAAATGCACATGCTGAATCCAGTCCCCCTCAGTTCAGCTTACACAGCTTGCTTACTCTCCTCAGACTCACACCAGCTATAGAGCTAACATAGGTCCAGGGAGACTAATAGAACACCAGGGCCTCCTGATTTCCCCCACCACTACTGGATGCAGTGTCTGGCTCCATGGTGTGGCTGCAGTGGCACCAATGGCAGGGGATAGGGTTGGGCATTACAGCCCAATCCTATCCACACTTTCCTGGGAGTAAGCCCCATTGACACTAATGGGACTTACTTCTGAGTAGACATGCAAAGTCTCTTACACAATTTTGCAACTTGTTGCAATATTACTGTTTAATTTACATATAGAGCACATTGTCTTTACTTTAACCTGCTGCTTCTCTCGGCCACTAGGTGTCCTCTATTTATAATTGACAATACTAATTCCTGGAGGGAAACTGGTTTTTGTTGTTGTTGTTGTTGGTTTTGTTTTTAATCTATATGCATGTTAACATTTACAGATAGCCTACTGCCAACTTTTTCTCTCTTGCTTGTCACATTTCAGTATAGTTGAAATATTTCTTGCACTACTGGCTCTTTGACATGTGAAATATGGATAGGATTCATTCCTGTGCTGCACAGGCTGTGGCACTCTCTTGTGACAACTTGGCTTGAAACCAGATTGCTATGTTTTATTAAGAGATAATCAGTGCTTAAGATGTGGAGTTCACTTTCTGAAGGTACATGATAGTTTAGCAACCCGGATTTGAACAACTGTTCAAATGTCTTTGGAGATCCCACTGGAGAACAGGGAGATTTGTATTTACCGTGAATCCCCCTTCTCAGTGGTCTCCATGTCTGGATTAGTCCGCCCGCCCTCACAGCCGTTAAAAAAAAAAAGGAGGAGAAGCAGGCGTGCTGAACACCAGAATCGTAAAGTCAGGGGGACGCAGTACAGCGTAGAGTAGCAATAGACCTGGGGTAGGGCCCTGAGCCACCTGGGCCCATTCTGCACTCATCACATGCTGAGTAAAGAAATATTTTCTTTTGTCTGTCCTAACTCTCCCAACACTCAATTTTAGTGGATGTTTGCTGGTTCTGGTGTTATGTGAGTGTGTAAAGAGCATCACTCTATGCACTCTATCCTTCCCATGCATAATTTTATATGTCTCAGTCATGTCCCCTGTTATGTATGCAAGTTATGCAGGACCAAAATCCTGCATAACTGATTGGGCCACCATAACTGATTGGGTGATGGATCGAAATCCAACCATCCGATTGGCCCTCTAGTGAATGTTTCAATTGCACCAAATATGGGGAGTCTGGGCGGAGCTAAATGCTATAAAAAGCCAGGGGTGTTTGCCTTAAGTCAGATTCATTGCCAGGTCCTGTTCTGAAGATGGAATAAACGTATTGAGCTGTTATCTCTATGCCTTCCTTTATTTGCATGGAACCACTATATAACATCCCCCCTCAGGCGTCTCTTTTCTAGGCTGAAGAGGTCCAAATGCTGTAGCCTTTCCTCATAGGGAAGTTGCCCTAGCCCAGTAATCATTTAGGGCCAATCCTATCCAACTTTCCAGCACTGGTGCAGTGGCAATGCAGCCCCAGGGTAAAGGAACAAATGTTCCCATACCTTGAGGAGACCTCTGTGACTGTCTCCCCACCACAAGATGCAGCGCATGCCCCATTGGCACAGCTGCACCAGCACTGGAAAATTGGATAGGATTTGGCCCTTAGTCGCTCTCTTTTGCACCTTTTCCATTTCCACTATGTCCTTTTTGAGATGTAGTGACCAGAACTGGACACAATACTCCAGGTGTGGCCTTGCCATCGATTTGTACAACGGTATTATAATATTAGCCGTTTTATTCTCAATACCTTTTCTAATGATCCCAAGCATAGAATTGGCCTTCCTCACTGCCGCTGCACATTGGGTCGACACTTTCATTGAGTTGTCCACCACCACCACAAGATCTGTCACAGACAGCTCACAACCCATTAGTCTATATGTGAAGTTTTGATTTTTTGCCCCAATGTGCATTTCTTTACACTTACTTACGTTGAAGCGCATCTGCCATTTTGCTGCCCATTCTGCCAGTTTGGAGAGATCCTTCTAGAGCTCCTCACAATCACTTCTGGTCTTCACCATTCAGAAAAGTTTGGTGTCATCTGCAAACTTAGCCACCTCACTGCTCAACCCTGTCTCCAGGTCATTTATGAAGAGGTTGAAAAGCACTGGTCCCAGGACAGATTCTTGGGGCGCACTGCTTTTCACCTCTCTCCATTGTGAAAATTGTCCATTGACACCCACTCTCTGTTTCCTGGTCTTCAACCAGTTCCCAATCCATGAGAGAATGGATCCAATCCATTCCCAATCCATGAGAGAATGGTCATCTCTTACCCTTCATCTAGTTAATTTCTTAAACATCCATTCTAGAACCTTGATGTTAGGTCCATTGGATGAGCTGATCCAGCAACCAAACACATGGTTCTTTTTAATTTAGTTCAGAACACCAAAGCATAGCATTCACATTTTAACTAATGAAAGGATTCCATCTTAACCCATTTTTGCCCGGCCTACAGGTGTACACATTTTGTTCCTGTTCCACATATGCAACATTGGGCAGAATGTCTTGATCATGTTTACTCAGAAGTAAATCTCAGCTCAGTGGAACTTACTTCCTATAAGTTTATGTAGAATTGAAGCCTTGGAATTAAATGACAAATCCATGTATTGCTTTAAAAAAAAAAAGAGATCCAACAAAGTAATAGATGTGGGGGTGGGATAGGTTACAATTGTCAGATTGAATAAAATTAATGCTGCAACTGTGTTTTATATTAAGGATTCTTTGAGAGACTAATAGCCCAATCCTATCTAATTTTCCAGTGCTGGTGCTGCTGTGCCTATGGGATATGCATTACTTCCTGTGTTGGGAGTGCAGTCACAGAGACCTCCTTAAGGTTTGGGAACATTTGTTCCCTTACCCTGGGGCTACATTGCGGTTGCACCGGTGCTGGAAAGTTGGATAGGATTGGGCTGTAAGGGTGCAATCCTAACCCCTTATGTCAGTGCTTGCATAAGGGCAATGCAAATCTGAAGTAAGGGAACAAACATTCCCTTACTTTGAGGAGGCCTCTGTGAGTGACACCCAACTGCAGGAAGCAGCACATGCCCCATTGGCACAGCAGCACCGGCACTGGAAAATTGGATAGGATTGGGTTGTTAGTCTCTCAAAGAATCCTTAATATAAAACACAGTTGCAGCATTAATGGAAAAGCACTGACATAAGGGGTTAGGATTGCACCCTAACAGAACAGTCCTATACAGGTTCACTCAGAAGTAACATAATGGAACTTGTTTCTGAGTAGACATGCATTGTATTGTGCTGTAAATCTGCTTGAACAACTTTAATAAAATTGCATTGGTTGAAATGTGACACGTTTTGGCTATTTATCAGAGGAGAGATAATGCAGTGCCAGAACCATATGGATTTGGAAAGGCCTTTTGGTGATCTTTATTCCAATGTCATCCTATCAACTTTCCCACTTAAAACTGAATCCTTACCAGCCAGCCGATCTGGATCCAATAAACCAGGGGTGACCAATCTTTCAAATTTAGGGCTCCTGGACCTAGAAGTAGGAATTTCAGCAGGTGCAGCTTGTTATTTCAGATCGACTCCAGATCAGATATACAGGATATAAGGGAGGGAATGGAGGAAGGGAGGAAAGGAGACTGTCCTCCCTTCCTGCCACCAGAGCTGCTGCCCATGGAGCCCAGCAGACTGATTCCCGATAAGAGGTCTTTGGGCTTCACAGCAATTGTTGGAGGCTAGGGGTGGCAACTGTAAACAGATGTTGAACTTCCAGAAAGAATTTTTTTAACCCCTTTAGCATTCTCCAACATCTGTCATAATTGCCTGCCTAAATCTGATTCTAACTAAATCTAGCAATGAAAATCTTGTGTATATTTTATTATTTTTTTAATGTATAAGTTACTGCACAGTTACAACCATGTGTTGCAGAGATATGAAGTATAAGACTTTCTGATGACAAAGGTTGCCGGGATGGGGGTGAATCCAGAGAAACCACACTCGTTTATATTGCCTAAAAGCCATTTAATTCTATTTGAAGGAAGGATGGTGAAATAGTATTCACCTGAGGACATACAATGTCTTCCAATACAAATTAGTATGAGAGGGCAAACATAGTTCACCACAGTGCTAATATTATATCACAGTGGCTTGCCTCAATCACCACTAATCTCATGTAGCAGATTTTACTGTACATCCCCTGAAACCCATTTCCAGAACCCACATGATGGGGGGGGGGGGGAAATGCCACTTGTTTTAATTAGCAATATCCTCCAAATCAGTATGCCATTATATTAATTGCAGAAGTAATGTTTCATCTCATTTCCCCTGGTTTACTAACCACTGCCTCCATTTTCTGTGGTTTACCAGCAGGAAACCACTAGCAGGGACACATCCAGATAAGATTAGACAACATACAATTATCATTGGTACACTAGACCATGCTGACATTTTCCAGTTTCTCTGAACTGCTGCAACAAGACGCACTGTTATACCAAACAATTATCTCTGGGAAGGAAAATATTTTAAAGTTCTACCCTCACTCCCTCCTGACCCAGCTGTGGCATCCGAGATAGAGTTTCTAAATGCTGCAGCCCAAATTATTGCACATTTTCCCTACCAATACATATTCCAGTCAGTGCATTGGACAAGCACAACTTATAATTCTCCCATGAGCCATGATAAGGATGTTGATAGGAAAAATCCCTTTTTCTATGAGCATGTGACATTGCAAGTTGGCCAGGGTGTTAGACGTGTGATAAATTCACAAGACAAGCTCAGGTAACAGATCTGGACTGCCTTCACGGGCAGCAAAATAAGACACATACTTATGTCAACCATGAAGCTCAGTCTACAGAGAAATTCTCCTGCACAAGCCCAACTGAAATTAATGGGAGCTGTGCAAGAGCTGTGCTCTATATCACTTAACCCAACCCAATGCAACTCCCCATGCAGCGATGCAGCAGTGCCAACATGGCATCCACTGCATTCTGTGGGGCAGTCTTGGCCTCCAGAGGATTCCTTGGGGCAAGGGAAAATTTGTCCTCTTGCCCCAGAGAAGTCCTCTGCTGGCCCAGTGTCTCTAGTCAGACCTGTGCCAGCAGTATTACTAGCGCAAGTCCATGTGGATTCTCTACATATTCGGTTCGAGCCTGGAAAGGGGGTGAGGACTCCATGGACACTGCCACTGCTGAACCTGTCCCCTTCCTGGGGCCATTCTGCCCTCTTCCCCACTCCTGTTACTGCCCAGTTCTACCCATCCATCCCCGCCCCATTCCACCCTGCATCCTTCCCACCCCTGTGCAGTCTTACCATCAGCAGTGGGCATCTGTCAGTAGCTGTAGTGTGGAACTAGCCACTCGCTGGTTCTGAAAGTTGCCAGCCTGTGTTCTCCGGTGTGTCACAACAGCCAGAAAGCAATAGAACAAGTGTTCCGGAGGCATAAACATGTCATTAGGATCAGGCTGTTTTACAGAAAAGAATAAACAGCACACAGCAAAATCCTATGCATATATACTCTGAAGTAAGTCTCATTGTGTCCAATGGAAGTTACACTCAGGAAAGTGTGCATAAATTTGCAGCCTGTTTCCAGGTTCTAGGCAAGCACGGTCTGGTGCAAGAATGGTCAGATCTTGCCTATTCTATCCTGAGCTGAATTTCCTAAATGTGTGGATACATCCTGTATTCCTTAAAGCTATTTTTCTCTGATTTGCATCTCTGTATTGGAGGTCATGACATGGTTTTATTCCCTTTTGGAAGAACACTCTTGAAACACCTATGAACTAACAAATCAAAATTCTCAATTTATGGCAATGACCGTTTTTTATAGCTATGGATAATACTACACAACACCAGGAACAATCAGACCATGTATTTATTTAAAGCTCGCAGCCATTGTATATCTTCTGCTTCTTTGTAGGAGAACAGAAGCAATGAAGTCTGCCTCCTGGCCACTTTCTCACACAGGTAAAGCACCCTAGGATTTCCTAAAAGCTCCCTAAAATCCCTTCAACAGGATTCGCACTCTCTCAATGCACATTTCGTTGGCTGCATTTCAGCAAATGTGAAACAATATTGCTAATCCATTGTTTGCTCTACAGAGAATGGAGCTTAACTCTTTAAGGAGGCTTATTCCCCCCCCCTCTAAATTCATATAAACCTGGCATTGCACTCCCAGACAATGCCAAGAGGAGTAATTAACACACCAGTGACTTCCTGCACCCTAGATCCTATACCAACATGTCATACATTTCATTGGTGTAATATATGCATGCAGTGCATAATCTATGGCTCACAAGTGAAGGCAATCCATGATCAGTCATAGTGTAGACCAGCCATGCACAGAAAATACAAGAAATAACAGATCTAAATTTCCCAGATCTTTCAAATCTGGAAGCCATCTTCAGAAGCCATCTTCTTCAAATTAACCAGCCATGCATAGTGGCTAACCAAAGGATCAATGAACTGTTTCTCAACCTGCTTGAAACAGCACATGCCACAGCACACATCTGGTGAGTTTCTTTGGCTTGTGGGTCACAAGCTGTGCAGTCCTGGTATAAATAGTGGAGTACAAGCTATTGATGGTATATCCATCACAGTGGTTTTCTAGACACCTGAAACCCTAGCAGGCAAGGGGCTACAAAACAAGTGCCTATTGATGTGGATGTGATGGAATTCCAAGTCCCTGTTTGCCTCTTTTCCCCAGGGTCTAGTTGCAATCAATGGAAATCTTTCAAACAGACGTTAGACAGACTACTAAACAGTCCTTCATTTGGGTGTTTGAAATATGGAACAAAAGCAGTCTCAATTACCCAGATGTGACCAAAATGTTTCTGCCCCATGTTTCCAGCAAAGCTGTTGCAACCCAGAACAAAAAGGACTGAAATTAAAACTTTAAATGTATTATTTTAGTAGACTTCATTTGCCTTGAAAATGTAGACCAATCAGAAGAAAATGGCTGCTGACATTTTAAAGATCTGGAAATTTAGATCTGCATTTTCTTACATTTCATTTTTCCTGTTGATGTCTGGAGAGCAATCTGAACTGTACTCATATAGTAGGAAGCAGAACATTTTGGAACCAAGTCTGGGTGAGATCCTTCTTGGGGCAGGTGCTGATGGTCCAGAACCCTAGCAGAGCCCATTGCCATTATCCATGACTTGCAGCCAATTTTGTCCACCCTCTTTCCCTGGGCTGGAGTATGATGCCCCCTCCTTCCCAGCATACCTCTCCATCAGGTGGTGAGTGGCAGCTATGGGAGGCTGCCACTAACATTGATTCACTTGTAGCATTGATACACCAATGAGCCCTGGTTCTACCGTTCTAATCCCCTCCCCTCAATGCAATGTCACCACTGCAGCATCACACCAAGAATTCCTACTTCAGGCACATGGTGTAGAAGGGGAATTAAGATGGTGGTGTCTGTCAGCAAGAGTGCTAGGAAGACATCCCTGCTGTCCTGTACTGCCACTTCCTGCCAGGGAGGGCCCTACTGGCAACAGCACTGAGAGGCTGTAGTGACTTCATGGAAGATATTACCTAGGAGATAGGGTGTGGTGTCCACAGTGCCCGTTGCTCTAAGTAAATGCAGGGTTAAAGCCCAGGTGTTAGCTGGAGGTGTGCTGCGCAGCTGCAGCCACTAGAGGCTAAAGTGAACCTGGGGGCATATAAACAGCATCTGGAAGAACTAGTGGAGTGCAGTCTGACTGATGGGCAAACTGACCTTGGACTGTGACTTGGCTTAGTGGCTCTGAATTCTGACTTGGCAACTTTGATTGGACTGGGAACTGACTCTGACTTTTGCTTGCTGCACTGGTGAGTAAAACCAGGGAAACTAATCAGGCTTAAGCGGGCATGAGGCCAAGTGGGGAGGAGCTGTGATGTAACAGAGGTCTTCCTCGCTTCTGTTGCGTGATAAAATGTGTAAAGGTTGACTGACATGGCAGTAGCTGAGATAATCTACTGACAGGTGAGGGTTACCTTGTCAAGTGCTTCCTCAAGCCCAGAGCTGGCTCTAGCAAGTTTCTATTTAATCTGTTTGGATCTCACAGGCTAACTGCTAATCTGATTTTTAGCAACTGATATTACTGACTGGGCCTAAGACATGTTATATCAAGTCTGATGTGCTGAAGGTAAAGTGTTCTTGGAGCTGCACCAGCCCAATATCCCAAACCATGTGTTTTTGTCAGTGTTGTAGGGAAAGGTCACCTGTCAAAAATCTTGGGTCTGAGTATCAAGCAGATCTTTTGTTCATATATAACTTGCAGGTGGTTCACATGGTACATGTTTCTGGCACAATTATTTCTGCATGTGTCAGAGACATTTTGCAACATGTGATGCATGAACAGTCACACGAATGTCTACTTGCTCCCAACACGTCACCATGAATATTGGAAGTGAAATAGACAATCATGTGGCTATCCTCACATGAACCTGTACATTGATTCTGACAAGTGCATTAATCTTTGTCTCAGAGACAAAGCAAAGTGTGAAATGGCAGCATGCCTAGTGATCACTGGTGCATTTAGCTTCACAGTTACAGCATATACATGCATGCACACACACACCCCACCACCACTAAATGGTTAGTGAGGACAAGTCAATTCCAATTTTTTATCACCTTTCAGATCTTTTCTTTAATCTTTCCGCGCCACATTTCAACAGGCAAAGGACAATGGTAAGTCATTTCTCCTGACCAATGAGGCCTTTACTAGAGATACCAGAGATCTCATTCATGTTTCTTATTCATATGTTTTAACTTGTACTTTTATGTTTTAATTGTACACTGCTTTGAGCATAGGAAAGGTGGTACATACATCTTTTAAATAAATCAATAAATACTCGTGGTCTGTGCAATAAGATTTTAGAAATCATATCTGGAAATCCACATACTGTATATCTGTTTCCTTCCAGACCATACTTGCAGTCATAGCTCTATTCAATTATTTTAAACCTTGGGGTAAAGATCAGTAAGTATCAAGGTGCTTAAAATTCTCCCTCATGCTCCAAAAAGTGTGGGAAATTAGAAATCAGGGTGGTCATCTTAATTTCCATGTCATATTAGCAATAATGACTTTGTCCAGTGGCTTTTATTATGCTGGTTTTACAAATTAGGCTCCATGACCCACATTTTGCCTTGATCTTTCAGTTCAACACTGGGCTGGGGAAGGATTCAACCAGGGAGAAATTCAACGAGGGAAGCTTCCCCAGTCACTTACTAGAGAGAGCTGTGATGACTATAAGCCTGATAGTTAAAAATAGCTCTTGTGGCCCACTGCCAGTTTCATGAACCAGTTTCACTGCTGGAGAGTTTGGGAACTGCTGCCATAAGAGATACCTGCCCCTTTTGCTCCAAGTCAATCACAACCCTCAAAATTCACCCACGTGTGCTGTGGGAGGGGGAGCACCAGAAGGCAGCCCCACCCACGCATGCATACACCTGTAGCATTATTCTCTTCAATGCTCCATGAGGCATCTGCCAGGCCAGTGGTTCCCATGTATCCCCAGAGGTACTTGCCAAGACCCTTAGAGGTACTTGAAAAGGAACTGAATAATGGCGGGAAAAGGCAGGTCTGTATTAGAATGTCTTGTGGGGTGACATTAGAATGCTTTGTGGGTCTAATATGAGAGGTGCCATTTATGGAAATGGGCTACCAAGGGGTAAGCAAATGAAAAAATGTTGGGAACCACTGTGCTAGGCCACTGTGAGTTACTGGATGCTGGACTAGATGGGCCTATGGTCTGATCTGACATGCCTCTTATGTTATGTTTTTGGTTTATTGCTTAGGATCATTAATGCCATAATGTTTATTTCTCACTCTGGTGCCAAAACCAACAATATATTCTGTTGCATCCATCCATCCATCTTTGAAGGAAGCATCTAGTCTGACTGAGTAGAAAAAGAGATGTAAACTTGGGTCACTGAATTGTCAGATGCTTCTGAGTGTAGAAAAAAAATGTTTGTCTATTTGTTTTGCTCTCAGGCACAGTTGTACCCTGCCATTCAAGTCCCATTTGTGGATGTCATTTCATGACTATCTCCTCTGCATTTTCTCCCATCCTTTGTTTTACCTTTAGCATGTCATGCTGACCAAAAGGTTCCTGACTCATCCATCACACCAGACAACCAACAGGAGAGCTGGTCTTATCTTTTCTCTCATACTGTTTACCCATCATTCTAATGACACAGACTATATGTATTTTTTTCATCCACTGGGCAAAGGCAGGAAAAAGCTTAAATTCCATGCCCAGTCTTAGAACTCAACAGGCCACAAAGCACTTTGCAAACAATCTCTGTTTTGTAACACTTAAAGTGGAAACACTTTGATCTATTTTTTCTTTATAGAAAACCTACTTCACACCACTTCAGACACAAACAGGCCCACTCATGTATATATGAATTAGTGAATATTTTCTTTCTGTGCTGGACAAGTCCGTCACCTGTGTGATGCTAATGCCAAGTACAGTAGAACACAAATTTCTTTCACAGCCACTTTATTCTCCTTTCACATCTTGCGACGGTACCAGTTGCTGCATGCACTAGCTAAGTAAGGGTCCATGCCTACCTGGAGGTCCACCTGGCCAGTGAACCCTTGAATCCTCTGTACTGGTGACAGTTAGCACTCAGTGCACCTTCAGGAAGGGGGAGGGCACACCATGGGTGACCCAGTGCAGGACCTTGCCCCACAACCCCTAGCAACCTGGCATTTGTACATTTCCATTACAATTTCAATTCTCTTAAAACATTATTGCCATATCCAACCATGAATACTTTTCGCCTCGTGGCATGCCAATAGCATAAAGTACAATGCTCTGCTCTTGCACTGCTGTCAAGTTAAAGGACCTATATTTGCATTACCCCAGTTCTTCCTTCCAGTAAAGGCCATTTCCCACCAACTTCAATGGGGATAGGATGAAACCTATAATGGGGCTAATGCTTTTAAAACTGAAGAGGGCATTGCCAGTGTGTTTAAATTGTCATCTCCTTCTACAAAGGTCACTTACAGATTTTGTCTTGGAACAAAGCACAAGAAATACCCAAGACATGTTATACATAAGCTGTTCAGATTCTCTAGCTGAGTCTGTGACCAAGGGAGCATGTCTTAGTAAATGCCTCTCCTAGTTCTGCATTTTGAAAACCAGGACGTGCTGAACACACATCTGAATGCAGACAACCAACAATCTTCAAACCATAGCCCTCTTTACTACCAATACCACTTTAACTTGTTTCTCCTGTGAAGTCTGGACAGGGAATGGAAAGCCACCACATTTATCAGATTCCCAATCTGCAAAGGCATAGCAGAGACAAGCACTTGTAGCATCCTTCTGTATTACAAGGCATGTCCTTTTTTGAACATGGAGATTAGAAAGCGACATGGAACACTGCACTGGAGAAAGAGGATTCCATGTAGCTCTCAAACAGAAGAACGGAAACTGTTAAGCCAGTTTGAAAAATTAGGCTGTCACTGATGTGATTTTGGAAATTAGCTTTTGGGGTTATCAAGGCACTATACAATCAAATGGAACTCTTAAATTACCGAAGGCTTCATCTGAACAAATTAAAAACACAAATGAAACTTCCTATAATCCTAAATGTTGTATGGACTTTAGATCCCATTCTGGACTGTCTAAATATGAGAATGAAAAATAGTAAGAGTCCAGATAGAATTTACTGCATTCAAAACAGCTTTTGCTTCATGAGAAAATCCTTAATTCAATTCTCAATTCATTTCTGATCATCAATTCCTATGTTAGAGTATATATATTGCACTATTCTAGTAAGCTGTGAAGGTAAAGAACCCCCTCAAAATCTCCCCGAACTGGAAACAGCATATAGTTTGTCTTGCAAGAGTGTGATTAGGCCTATTGCTAAAGATTTAATCCGAGGGTTTACTGAGAATTAACTTTTTCATTCTGCTTTCTATATTGTGTAGCCAAATCCTTCAAATAAATAGGATGGGGGAAGGGGAAGAAACAGCTTGCTCGATAAGAATAAGAAACTAACAACAATTGAATGAAATTTGCATCTCTGTGAAAACCCAAATTATATTTGTGAGTAATCAGTGTATTAATTCAGGGACATTTCTATGGTACTAATCACTGTCATTATGTTTCTGAGCACTTCACATTCGTTAATGAATTTATTCTTGTAACAAGCTTGTTCAAAAGGACCCAGTGCTGTCTGAGTTGCATAGATGGAGTTTTGAAGCACAATGAGGCAGCGCATGTCAAAGTGTGCAAGATTTCTGAACTACTGTTTGAACCATGAGTTCTTAATGGCCCAATCCTACAGGGCCTTTATGATGGCAGATCTCGTGATCTGTCACAAAAGCTGTTAATGGTGGAGTGAAGAAGTGAGCCCGGCTTTCCCTAGATTTTGGGGGAAGGATTTTCTTCTTGGTGGCTGCAGTTACCAGATTTTTGCATAAAAATTATTTACCCCTGCCCAGTTGGCCACAAAGCTGCAATGGATCATCACATCCCTGCAAGTACTTTACCTAGCTGACAGTTATGATATTTCCCCCTGTTCACTTATAGCATCTTGTACTGACCACATAATGGCACAAAATAAATGGAAATACAGAGTTGTGTGCTAACAAAGAAACAAATTTTGGGTGCAAAGGGCTTAGAAGATTAGTTATGGACATGGGAATTTTCCCAAGTCCCTTTAAAGTACCAGTCATAGGGAGACTTATATGGTGATTTGTATGTTGTATTTTGTGCTGCCATGTGATGCATGGAGGCAGAAAATATCATGTCCCTTTGTGCTGACTTGGATATTGTTGAAGTAACGCAGTTCTACTAAAGATGACTGTTGTGTATGACCACTGGTATACCCAGCACTAAATATGAGTCTGGTCCTGCCTATAAGGCTCTGATGACTTCTCACAATGTCACTGTTTGTTCTGCCAAGACAACATTTAACAAATGCTGACCACCCATGTTCTCCCAGGCATTGTAAGCCATTAGAGGGCTTACTTGCTTCCAGGGCCAGCCTTAGGAACTGCAGGGTCAATTGGAATCATTATTTTCAGGGTCCCAAATTCACCACTAAGATCTGTAGAATCTTAGAGATGGATAAATAATATTACTGACTTTTTTAGAACTCAGATGAAAATTAAAATTGTTGCTGTTCACTATAAAACCTGCAATGTGGTGTTAGGTGTCCATTGCAATTTGTTTTGTGTATTTGACAAGGCTAGATTATCCTAGCACAGGGAGTCCTTAGGCTTGGGACCCTATAGGGAGCAATTGGTCCAACTGGCTTAAAGCCAACCCTGCTTGTCAGGGGAGAGTGACTCAACAGTGATGGTAAGTTAGATCATTTCCATGTTGGGACTAAAAACTTGGAATTATCTATTAAGTGCTCTGTACCTTTCGTCCCTATAAGGGTCAGCCACATGGAGAATCTACTTCCTTGTTAGGAAATGTGAAGTCAATGCCTCGTACAGAGGGAGTGTACCAGAAAGATACAAAACAGTTCAACTGTTTAGACAGGCCTATGATGTTGTGCCTCTGGAGAAGCTGAGAAAAAAAAAATGCTACCCCATTATAAAAAAGCATGATCGGTTTTTCCAACAACATGAGATCTCCTTTGATTTAAGATTGTTCTTGGGAGTTTTTATTTCTGACTCAGTCGCTGGTAACTGTACGCTCTGCATATGTGAAGTGCCTCTTATCTGATGGCTGAAATGAGTTGGAATGTTATTCCAGCAGCCCCACTGAGTCATCTGGGGAGTAGCTGCACTAATATTTGCTTAGTACTGGCCAAAGAGATACATGGTGGTAGTGAGGGGGTGGAATCCCATTCCACAGGAAAGAAGCGAACACGATATTATTTGCTTTTGCAGGGCACCTTTTCTTGGTGAAAGATCCCTGCAAAGATTGTATGGCTAACTATCTGTTTCCAATACTGGTGTGGGGGGGGTTTGATAACCATTCAGCAAAAACACCACACATTACTACAGGTGAGGAAAACTGAAGAAGACTGAATGCACAGGGGCTGCACCTGTGAACCTATACCTTGGATGAAGAATGTCAATGATGCTCTTAGCTTTTCAGTTCATGGTGACTACAAGGGCAGCCGTGCCAATGGGACATGCACTGCATCCTGTGGTGGTAGAGCAGTCACAGATGCCTCCTCAAAGTGTGGAAACTTTGAGCTGCATTGCATTGCATTGTAGCTGCACCAGTGCTGGAAAGTTGGATAGGATCAGGCCCTAAGTCTACTGCATTTAGTGCTACATCACAAAAGGAGTCCCCCCCTCTCTCTCAGCCAACAAATCCCTGAAGAGTAAGAATAAGGTTTTCTGTAGGTTCTGCCCTCCCTTCAATATAGTACTCAGCAAAGAGGAACTGATGCTCCAGAACAAGGCACCAATGCTTCCAGATTTCAGACCAAGTAGTTGAACATACAAAGGGACTACAGAGCATTAACTTGTTCTCACATTTGCATAACATGATACTATTCCTTTACAAGTTACCAGCTAACATTTATCTGTAGAGAAGCAGCGGAGCAAATATGAGTCAAGTACTGTCTTAAGCAGGGTAGGGTATGAATAGGGCTGCAATCTGAACCACACTTACGTGGGAGTAAGTCCCATTGATAGAGGTGGGTTTTTTCAGTGGTAACAAAATAAAAACAAACCATCCTATAACACAGTGGTTCCCAAACTTTTTAGTACTGGGACCCACTTTTTAAAATGTCACTGTATTGGGACCTACCTAGCTTTATGAGACCAAAAAAAATTTCACTTTACCAGCCACTCAAGCCTTTGTTTTTATCCTTTTTATAGAGAGGAGGGCTACCCCTGGAGTGTTTATTGATCTCCTTGTTCAGCGGATCAGGGCAATTTGGTGGCCCTCTTTGCCTGCCCTTCAAAGTGGAAAGGCATGTTTGCCTACTTGTGAGTAAACATGCGTGCTGCTCCATTTCAGTTTCCATAGGGCTCAAAACATTTTCCTTGCCAGCTATCAGCTTGTCAGTTTCGCAACCTACCAAAAATCAGGTTGCGACCCACTGGTGGGACATGACTCACAGTTTGGGAACCACTGCTCTAATACCTCTACATATTCTCTAACACCTTTACATGCAGGTGGCTGCATCTGCTGACACTATACCATCAATATCACCTACCTAGTACACTTTTAAAGCAATTATAATTTATAAAAATGCACCCTTGGAAGAAAACCCATAACACCACTTTCTGCACTTCTAACTTTGGAAAACACCAAATTCCATGAAAAAATAAAATCTTTTTCACTCACCTCTACCCACTGACCTTACTGGAGCTTACTTCTGAGCAGATAGGCATAGGAGAGAGAGAGAGAATTTCAGTCTACATTTTTTGTTTGTTCTGCTAAATCTATTCTTTAAACATCCCAGAGGTAATCTTCCTTTTCATCAGACACATGCCAAGTGGAACAGCACTGCAGCTTAGATAAGAGACGGACAAGATCAGTTCAGTCTTTTGACTACTACTATCAACAGAGGAACACCAACCATGATGAATTTCCTGCACAGATAGCACTTCTGTGTGGGGAAAAACAAGCAAAGCACCTGTAGAGCATGGCACCTGACAAACGCATAGAGGACATCTCTGTTTGGGTATGTAGTTTGCAAATGACACAAAACTGAGAGGAGTAGCTAATACTCTAGAGCACAGGAACAGAATGTAAGATGATATTGACAAGATGAGAAAATGGGAGAAAGCAAACAAAATGCACTTCAACAGGGATAAATGTAAAGTTCTGCATTTCAGTAGGATAAATCAAAAGCATTTAAATAAGAGTGGAGATATACTTGTCTCAGCACATTTGAAAATGACCTTTTAGTGGATGATAAGTTAAACTTCAGTTAGCAACAAAGAAGCTGAATGCAATCAGTTATGGACCCTGGTGGTACCCCAGGGTGCAATGCCACCCCCCCCAGATCACGCCGCTGCCTCCTGCCCCCAGGATACTTACCCAGTTGCATAGAGCCTTGCGCGGTGTTCAGGACAGCTCCAAAAGCCTTCTGACACTTCCGGAGCACTCTTAAACAGTACTTCCAGTTTCCCTGAAGTACTGCTTAAGGATACTCTGATGGCCTCAGAGCAGTCCCGGATGCCACATGGGGCTTTGCCTACCTGTGGAACAGCTCCAGAGGGCATGTGGAGGTGGTGGGCAGAGGCGGCAAAATGGCAGGCGTGGTGGTGTCACCCCCACAAGGCTCACAAGCGCAGTACCTGGGGCTTTCACCCCCCCCCTGCTCCCCCTAAGGTCCACCACTGAATGAGATTCTAGGCTGCATCCACATTTGTAGAGTAACAAGATCACCAGAAGTAATGGTACCTGTATTTTACTTTAGTCAGACCCCACCTGGAATATTGCGCCCTGTTTGAGAGTGATATTGAGGGACTGAAGGAAGTCCAGAAGAAGGCGACTAGGATGGTGAAGGGGCTGGGGAGGAAGTCCTATGAGGGTAGGTTGAAGGAGCTAGGCATGTTTAGTTTGGAGGAAAGACAGTTAAGAGGTGAGATATCTACTAATACCTGGAAGATGGACATTAGTTATTAGTTCTGGAGGGTAGGACCAGGAGAAATTGATTTAAACTACAACAGAGGAGATTTTGATTAAATGATAGAAAAAAATGTCCTGATTATATGAACTGTTCAGTTGTGGATCAGTCTGCCTTAGAAGGTGGTAGACTCTCCATGATTGGAAGTCTTTAAGCAGAGGATGTAATAATAATAATAATAATAATAATAATAATAATAATAATTTTATTTTTACCCCGCCTTTCTCCCTGAAGGGACTCAAAATGGCTTACAACAGGTTAAAACAGATTAAAAACATAGTTTAAAACAAATAAAAAACATATTAACAGATATCATAAAAACAGCAGTCAGACAAAAAGTAGGTAAAAAAGAGCATAGAGCAGCAGCAAATCATAAGAATCAGGCCTGTAAAAAATATTAAAAGATGTTAAAAAGATCTTTAAAAAGGCCGAGAACTCAGAAGGCTTGTTTAAACAGAAGGGTCTTCAGGCCTCGCCAAAAAGTCTCAAAAGAGGGAGCCATTCTTAAGTCAAGGGGAAGGGAATTCCATAGTGTTGGTGCCACTACTGAGAAGGCCCTATTTCTTGCCTCCGCCCCACGTACCTCCTTAGGCGGCGGCACATGCAAAAAGGCCTTCTCTGATTACCTAAGAGGATGAGCCGGATTGTACGGGAGTAGGCGATCTCTAAGATACCCTGGCCCAGAGCTGTATAGGGCTTGATGTATCCATCAAGGATGATATTGCTTATGGTCAGCATTGGTATGACATTGGATGATCTTGTAGGTCCCTTCTCATTAATGTTCTATGATTTGTACACGAAGGTAAGTAGAGAAGGTGCGCAATTGTTACATATAATGTGATACTTTTTGGCTACATTGTTACATTTCTGTCCCACCCTTCCAACATTTTATCCTCACAACCAGCTTGTGAGGTAGGCTATGCTGATAGCAACTTCAGCAAGCTTTGTGTCTGAATGGTTCTCTCACTCTTTATAGCGAATATCCACTTTTAGGGCCAATCCTATCTGTGACCAGCCTGTGTGATGCAGGAACATTGAAACAGCCTCTGTAACATCCTGCAGGTTGGCCAGAGACCAAGCAAGGAGAGATAAGGAAAGAAAAGGTTTACTTACCTTCCTCTGCTGCTCCCTGGTCCCCTATGGCCCACTCAGATCTATGTTAGCTATTTTAGTATAGATCTGTTAGGGTGAAGAGGGGTCTACTGGCCATGGGATAGGGGACTCTGGATTTTGCTGACGCTGCTTCTGCTGAGATTGGCCCTGGCCTAATCTCCTAATCTCCTAATCTTGGCCATGGCCTGGCCTAATCTCCACCTGATCCACTGCCTGCTGCCACTATACCTACACAGATGGCTGGTCTCCTGGCCACCACTGGCAGATAGGCTGCTGCACCAGTTTGTTTCTGGTGGTATGCCAGTGCAAAGAGCCCATAGACTTGGGCTGTAAGAAACTTGCAAGCAGGGTAAGGAGGCAACAACTCTACTCTTTGTTTGTCTCTACTCTCTTTACACTGCCTTTCGATCTGGAGGTTCCATGTGGTTGTCCTTTCTTTTTATTATGAACTGTTGGGAGGAGAAGTCAAACAAAACCAGCACAAACACTTGTCATTCATAATATTCTGCTCCTAGCATTGAATAAATCCATTGTACTTGTCCCCTACCCACTATCTAAAGCTTTGCACAGGCACTTGAAGAGGGAACAAATCTTGCGATTAACTTAGGGTCATGTTTTGAGGGTGTCATTCCATCTTGACCTAAGGAAAGGAAGAATTTAGAATGTTTCATGCCATGAGTGGCTGGCTTTAAAGGATTCCTTTGTGCTCTGGTGGAGGAAATGATCTGTTGTAGTTTTATTCATGTCTGTACTTCCCATATTGGGGCTGGGCTTGAACGTGAAGAGTATACTCAATTTTCATTTCACATGCATGGACCAGATACTGCAGGATATAGTGGAAGGGCCTCCACATGAGGATAATATTACACCATTTTGGTCCATATTTTAAGCAGGAGAAGATTTGACAAGCCTTTACAAAATATGTAAAATACTGTACAATTGTAATGATATAATCAGAGAGCTGAAAAAGTTCAAGAGTAATCAGACCCAAACCTCTGTTCCAAAGCAGGAGTCCAGAGGCAATTGTCTGCAAGAACTCCACATAATTCATACTACAGTGAGTCATAGATGAGGAGAACAAAGCGCCTACAACAACATGCCTGCAGAGCAGATAGTTGCAAATGGAAACAAACTGCATGCTACAGGGAGGAAAAATGCCCAGAGTCACTAGGCAATCTGCACAGGATTTCTTCCAGGGTTGGCCCCAAAGCTTCTGTGTCCTGAGGCAGTATGCCTACTGTGCCAGCTTCTGTTCCTCTGACACTCTAGCCCACCACTGTCTTTTCCACCACACCTCCACTTTGTTCTCCTCTTCCTTTTCCAACCAGAAAGTGGGAGGAGGAGGAGGTGAGCAGGTGGATAGAAGTGGGCACCCTGCCAGTCTGCTGCTTGAGATGACCACTTCAGTTGGCCTCATGGATGGGCTGGCCCTGATCCCAGCTTCAAGTATGGCAATCACACCCAACCTGACGATGAAGAGCCATCTCCTGACTCAACAGGTCTGTTTGTATCACCAGAGTTTTCCAGCCAATGCCACTATGCGTCACCAATTGCTTGTGTGTTACAAGTTGTTTGAACATAATATGCATGCTTCTATGTAAAGGTTAATTAGGCTAATTATAAGGAAATGGAGGGATATTAACGATCCAGGTCTGTCCTCACCATTGATTTGTGTTCTATTTTGGCTCATTAGTTCAGCACCAACACAACTATCGGCGTGTCTGAAAGCAAGGAGAGCGAGGAAAGCCCTCTGTTGAACAAATGATGGATCTTTCCCAAATTGAACCACCTCAAGAACTCAACAGTCTTTGTAGCAAAGGTCATGTTGTAGCACTCGCTTGCTTGTAGGCATGTCAGAGTCAATAAATATTTTGATATGTATTCTCTGGCAGCACAGGTGGTTGCTATTAGGCAGAAAAGGAACATGGAATCGGGGAAAGGAGAGGCCCATCTCAGCCAGAATACTTATATGGATTTTCTGTTGTCAAACAGCATTGCCTTTAACTCTTCAGTGCAAATGTCTCCACTTTGTATGGCGTGGGGGGATGGGTAATTTATTTCTATATCAGAACTCCAGAGTTGCCCACAGATTTTGCAGGCTATGTATCTTCCAAAAAAGAAAAGAAAAATCAATGAAGTTTACCAAAACAAATAATAATTCAACTGTATACTATGGGCAGCTTCTAACCGCACCAAGATCGACCATAAGCATTTTGCCTGCCAAAAAAGAGGAGCAAGATAAGCTGCAGACTAAATTGAAAACTCAGCTTAGACAGCTTGAAGCCTTAGTATAAAAGCTTCTGACATTCCCACACATATGTTTGAATTACTCCCAGTTAGTCCGTGGCTTTCAGAGTTTGGCACACAAGCAGACAGACATCATGCTCTGTTTGGGCTCCAAGGAAACATTGTAGATAGATTAAAAAAATGCATGTAAATTATGAGACCCTTGATATTGTCAATTAGGAAGACCGGTGGAATCGTACAAGTCATCATAACACTCAATAAGCTATAGCATAATGGCAGCCTTTTGCATCTCCCTTGATCTATTGGCATTTAATGAATATGGCAGCAATTCCTGCACACAGTTTGGCTGCTTCCACCCCACTGACTTTGAAATAAATCAGAAAAACAAAATACTGTATAGCACTACTGATCTACGAAAATGATCTTTCAAAACCATTCAGTGAATGGTTAGGTCAAATAAAAATGTTTTGACTCCCATTCAAAATCTCAGCAGAGCAAGAGTGGAGCTAACCTCCAATGGAAGGGGAATTCCAAAGGTCACGCACCACAATGGAAAGGACCCTGTCACGGGCTACTGCCAACTGAATTTCCAGCAGAGACAGAACCCTAGCGTCTCCCTAGATGTGCTCACTGAATTGGCAAAATACATGTTGAGAGCATGACCGCTTCAAGTATTTAGGTCCTACCTAAACCAGTAAAGGTTTTATAGGTCATCACCAACACTTCAAACTGTGCTAGAAACATAAAGGGAGCCAACATAGGTGGGATGACAAGGGTGTAACATTGTCACCACCCTGGCTCCAATCAGCACCCTTATAGTTGTATTCTGTACCAGTTGCAGTTTCTGAAAAATCTTATTGGCAGCTCCATGTAAGATGCATTACAGCAGTCCAGTATCACCAACATGGTGGTAATGAGTGGGTAAACATTGCCAAATCGGACCAAATTATGATGCTCCAGTGTTCAATACTACATGTCACAGTTGCCTTTGTTGGTTTTGCATGCCATTATAAGCTCCCTTGGGACAGCTGTCAAAAAGCAGGACTGAAATGTCAAAATAGTAATAGTTCTAGCACATGGCCAATCTGAAGCCTGCCACAATTTTTGTACACTCCAACCCAAACTTTCAAAAAAATTGCAATCATGCAACAGAAGAGAAGACTTCATTGAATGATCTCCATCCCACCTACCACTCAGCCCACATGGCCATGGAATCCCAACTGTCCTGCAAGGGAGAGGCAGGGGAAAAGAATCAGACACTTGTTTCTTCAGGACTGGTTTTGCTGAAGTTGTTATCCCACTGAATGCTCTGTACAACATCATTGCTCTGCCATTTTGTTGCCACAGTTGCTTCCAAAAAGTCTGCTATACTGTAAGGCAGGATAGCCTTCAGAATCTGAACAGCAAGAATCTGAACAGCAAGATTTCTGACTCCCAGTTACTGAACTATATCACAGAAGATGGTGAGTTTAAGAAATTTTCTATAGTCAGTCTTATGTTAATTGCTTGTCTGTCAGCCTTAGTTTTCTTCACCTGTAAAATAAGAGTATTTATTGGTGACCTCTGATCAGCTCTCTGAGCAACTCTGCTGACCAGTTTTAGAACTTTGTAATCTGAAGTCGATGAGATACAGGCTTGTACTTGTATTTATCCCCATGTGCAGCCCACTGAGTGCAGCAGATAATTGTCTCCACCACCTGCCCCACCATTTTGCAACTGGCTCCGCCCTGAACTACTATTTTGCACCTGTGTCTGCTTGATTGATCTTGAGATTCTAGTATAAAAAAACAAAAAAAACAACAACAAAGGGGATTCTGTAAGACTAAAGTTTGACTACTTCTGCTGCAAGGTTGACCAGAGATCTGTATCAGCAGGACATTGTACGAAGTCATGTATTATTATAATAGTTTATCTATATTTGTCAGAAAGATGTTAAAATTTTTATTTATCTCAAGGTATAACTTTGCGCAGGATCTGAAGATATCAATTTTTATTCTAAAGAATATTTCAGCCAGTAGCGGAGTCTTGCCTTGCTGCTGGCAAAGCACTTTATATTACTAAGTAAAGAGCTTGTTTGAAGCCATTTAAAATGTCTGTTTTGGGGAGAGCCTGGATAAATGTCGCTTGTTCCAGGCATTAAAAGCCACTTCCTGGTCAATACAGCAGGGACCAATGGAGCAGGCAAAAGGCTATAAACCCTCACTGTGACATGGAAAAGGTTCACCGAAACTGACAGCTCAAAGGAATACACAACATGACTATTGGCTCCTGTTCATGGCAGAGATGAAAGGACTTCTTGAACTATTGACCTGGGAGAATGTGGGCCAGGAGCTCCCTAATCCCACCACGAAGTGTAGTAGTAGTAGTAGTAGTAACTTTATTGTCATTGTGCTACAGCACAACGAAATTTATGCACCTTTGAGATACAAGCATAAATATATACTACAGTTCCAACAATCACACTCTACACACTCACCCACACATTCTATACAACATGCATCATAATATAAAAACAGTATAACAGCTGCCTTGGGTGCCCTTTGGGGAGAAAGGTAGAATACCTTTAATATGTTTTTATTTGTTTTTAAATTCTGTTTTTATATGTTGTAAGCCGCCTTGAGTCCCTTTGGGGAGAAAGGCGGGATAAAAATAAAGTTGTTGTTGTTGTTGTTAATACAAATCTAATAAATAAATAAATGACAGACCATAATGCCCAGGAGCATGGAAACAACTATAACAACAACTAACTAAGTGCAGCCAGGGCTAAAAATCCAAGCACATTTTGTGTGCTGTTTCTCTCCAAAACTATTCTTGTGGGAAAGGATTTTGTTCTTTTTTTTTTTTCCCCCTCTCATTCAGGAATAGCAAAAGCAAGTTCGTAGCCAGTGGTTCTTAAATTGTGAGCCAAGGCAGGGGCAAGGCAACCAAATGGGGGTTTCATTAGCCAGGCTTAAGCAGACCTAAGATTGTCAATTTTGTACCAGGCTCTGCTCCTCCCCTTTAGCAGCAGCTGGTCTGCAGACATAAGAAGGATCTAACACTTATGTCTCAAGTCATGAAAGATTTGCTTTCTGATTTTGGCAGGTCAAACAGCTGTGAAAAGCAACTAAGCAGTTCAGGACTTTTTTTTTCTGGTCATTTGGCAATCTAAGTGAATAGTCGGTATGTAAATTGTGGAACAGGGCATGGAGACAAAAAAATTGTCCAACACTAAAGTATTTTCTGTTTGTAGTACACCAGATGTTCATTTTCAAAACATTCAAGGCAAAAATTGCTTTTGGAAAATCTTGAACTGTGCCTTTTCCCCCTTTGATTCAAAGTAAAGCTTTGTGGTTTTTTCCCCTATGCTGCTGCTTTGGCACCATTTGTGTGTGTGTGTGTGTGTGTGTGCGCGCGCGCGCGCGTGCACATTGTGCACATGCTGCACACTAGGCTTTCTTCTTCCTCAGCCAATTCTAGCCAACTGGTGATCGCTGCACAATGAAGCCAATCAGATTTAGCAGTGTGATATCATTCAGGACAACAAGAATGAATCCTTCCCCCCCCCCCATGAGCATGTCTGTGCCCTTGTGAACCCATTATAAAATTCACAAAAGAGAGGGGTGCAAAAATGTTCTCAAAGATGTCCTCTCAGCTCACCTTTACTCTCTATAGCAGCAACATTTTGCTACTCATCACAAATAACAGGCTGAGAGCAAAATATGTTTCTGAACTTGTTACCTTCATCACACCTGTACTTGTTATTTTAGGCCTATTGACCTTTGAAGACACTGCTCAAACCTCCAAAAGTACATTTCATTTAAACAATTGAACAATGACTCTAAATAGTCTTGTAGCACAAAAAAATCCATGATGTTGTTTTATAGCACTATTCTTAAGGGATCTAACACTTCTCAGTTAACAGCTATTTTAAAAAGTAGTATTTCATGGTTCTAAGTGCATCACAAAGCCATACTTTATTGTTGTGACATACCATCTGTGAAACAACAACCTCTTTGAAGTGTGAGAAACAAAGAAAACACCCACTCTTTAAAGGCGAAACAGAGAGAGGAGGTTTGTGTTGAAGTGTAAGGAACTCATTTAGATTGAATTCCAGCCTAAGAATGTGGGTCAAATCTCTGCATTAGCCATGGAATCACAGGCGTTCTATAATAGATTTGGATTTTTGAATGTACAGGACAGTATAGGTAACATTTAAAGGCAAGGCCTGCTTCATGTCAGCAGCACAGCTGCTCCCTAGAACCCAGGACAATATGAAAAACGAATCAAGAAAGACAACGACTGAGAAGATACAAAGCCAACATGACTTGTGCCACTGGAATCTGTTAGCCCTTTGGCTGGTTTTATAGCAGGTGTTCCATTGTTTTCCCATTTTAAAAATGCTATTTGCTGTATTGGAGTCATCGCTGTCCTGCCCTTATTGTATCTGTAACAATCTGTGTTGCTGTTTTCAAATACCAATAGAGAAGTTGCTGCATGGCGGAAGGCCAGTGCACACACAATCACAAGCCATCGCTGTTTGGAGTCCTGTGCTCACAAGCCCCCATTTCCTCCTCCATCTCTCTGCTATCTTCCTAAGTTACATCTTCTGTTTTCCCAGAAACCGTAGTTTGCATTTGCAGTTCTGGCTTGGGCTGCACTGCTTTTGCCAGTTCAGAAGTCAGAAAGAGCATATCATGACAGTTGGGCTTCGGGTTCAAAGAGAGTCAAAGGACAAGCCAATGCATGAGAATTGCCAGGAATTGGCAGCAAACTCTAGTTTGCTATTATATGAGAACAGAAACTTTCTGTCTACTGTGCTCTCCAAAATGTAAAGCCAAAGTAGGGGAATACCTAAGAACCAGCAAAAACATCACAAAGGAATGAGCTAGTGTTCAAATTTGCCAGGACATTTTTTTTAAGGCTGAATAGAAAGGAAGGCTCTCTTAAGGAAGACAGGGAGGAGGAAGAGAGAAACATGAGAAGTGGAGCTTGGATTTAAAAACCCCAACATCTGCAACTGGTAGCGGTCTTAGGGCCAAACTACATGTGGCTGTCAGTCCATCATTAACAGACAGGCTTAAGACAGGAAGTGGACCAAAAGTGTTCCTTTTTTTTTTATCAAAAAGCAGTCACACTACACCAATCTGGCACATGGGGACTTTCCCATTATGCCATTTTCTCCACAGAAAATCACTCTCTAAGGTGGTGACTTGCAACAAATGTAGCATCGCATACAGTGATGAGTTGAAGTACTCGCATTATTAGTTGCATCACCCAATAAGCCCTGTCAGGGCCCATCCTTATGGGGGAGGGCACTTGGTACACTTGCTGAAGGGTGGTGGGAAGCAGCAGTGGTGCTTCTCTAAGTATCAGCCAGGCTGGAGCCCATGACATTCCTCCACAATGCCCTCAACAAAGCATTGCTCTGAGCTTCACTTGAGCCATGGGAGGCATTTAAATGATGGCTCCAGCCATGCCAGCACTGAGGGAAGCTCCAATTTGGGAAATCAATTTGGGAGATCAAAAATAGTTAAGGAGGCCCAGGGGCTATGCAGGTATCTGTGATAGTGGACCTTCCCAGGGCACTGTGGTCCCAGCATTTGACTCAGGGTCCTACAAGCTGGGCCTTATGGAGATCTGGAAACATTCAAGTGCTGAGATTCCATGTGGTCCTGCTCCAAGACCACAAAGAAAATGCAACTTCAGAAGGATGCTGAATTTGTGCAGCCAGTATTTCTTGTAGGTTTAATGAAACCAAGGTAAACAAAGTCATTCCTCAATGTGGTGTGTTTACATTACAATATTCCAGTAACTCTTGCTCTTGCTTATTATATTTCCCACACAAATAACTTGCTCTCCTGAGCACGACTCTCTCAGGGACAAGTGTTCATAATATAGATGACTATGAGTAGCTCATGATTCTATATAGTTTCAACAGAGGAGAGAAACTAACTGTGTCATCTTGTTCAATTATTAAAACAATTCTGCTTTATTTTCAGCCACTCGTGGAAGACATATAAGAAGGATGATTGCTTCAAATATGCATTTCAAAAGATCTTAGTCTCATGCAACAAACTTATTGATTTTTTTTATCCTACAGATGCCAAATGTACTATATTTGTAATTAAAGATGCCTAATAATTATGTAGATGTGCAGCAGTGGGGTGCATGCTCAGAATGCACAATGGGAGAACTCAAAAAGGAATGTAGCTGAATACATCTTTTAAAATTTAATTATTCTAAAATGTATACCCTACCAGTCTGCCAAAAGTCAGCTCTCATGGGAGCATCTGGGAACTGCTCAGCATTAAGTATACTGAGATTGCCATAAATCATTATTTCTATGGTGTCATTGTTTTTATAGAGTGCTAAAAACAAAAACAAAGACACTTCCCTGCCCCAAGGAGATTACAATCTAAATCTGAACAGTGACTGAGGCAACAGAAAGAAAGAAGGAAGGGAAGAGACAAGGGCAAAAGGGCATACTGTATCATGAAATGCAGTTGGCACAAGTTGGGATGAGAACTCTGGTGTTGAACCAAAGTTGGCATGGAAAACTGTGTTTTGAGGAGTGATTTAAATGAACTAGAGAGGTAGCATTGCCCAGGTGTTACACAGCAGAGTGTTAGGCATTAAGGGCAGTAGGGGAGAATGGTTGGAATATTTTGAGGAATCAAAAGGATAGTACAGCTGGAAGATTGTGGCAGTGATATACTGGGATAGGACAGAGCGATAAGATGGGCCAAAACCCTGGTATGCTTTAAAGATAAGGGCAAGAGGTTTGTGCTGAATTAGACAAGGAGGCAAAGGGCGCAATCCTAACCAACTTTCCAGCACTGGCATAGCTATGCCTGTGGGGCACGTGCTGCAGCTTGCAATTGGATGGCAGTCACGGAGGGCTGCTCAAGGTAAGGCAATGTTTGTTCCCTTACCTTGGAGTTACATTGTTCTTAACTCGGTGCTGGAAAGTTGCTTAGGATTGCACCCTAAGAGTATAAACTTCAGACATTTCACATGCCATTTGTGCTAGAAATATGATGAGCATGGTTTTCCACTGTCTCTTATTCCTTGGATAATGGATATTTTCTTAAAATGTTTTAAAACCTTCCCTCAGAGTCTGCTTTCCAAGAAGGAAGGGAACACTTGCAAAAAGAGAGGGAACAGCAAGAATTGGGCCAATGTCCCACTTGACTTAGTTAAAATAATGCACAACCCTGCACCAAGGCAGTGTCAACGATGACTATCAGATGTAGCATTGCAGATACCACGTGCTGAGCAACGTATGTCAGAAAGCAGCTACATGCCTGGACAGAAGCACCAGTCACAACCCTACATCAACAACTTTTCCCTGATGCAAGTGATACCTGTGGGTGTATATGAAAATCACTCTTTAAACATTTCGCTTTAGATGAAACTACTTGTGCGTTATTGCGGTGCTGAGAATCAAAGATATACAAGTTTCACATTTTTTCCCCACAATGCACCTTCATGGAACCCTGTTGCCAGAGGACAACATTCTGTGCACTCATGGCCAATGAATGCTTTGCCATGTAATACGTGGGCGCAAACCCAGAATAGAGCCTCGAGCAAGTCAGGCATTCAGTTAATGTGTTTGACTGCATGAGTAAAGATATATGCCTCCATTTTCCTTTGGATGTGTGCACAGGCATGAAGTGGCCTGAACAGTTGTGTTGAGCCACACATCATCTGTACACGTTGTTAGTCCCATGCATAGGGCACCTGGAGACTGATGTGGTTGTCAGTGCAGTCACCACCCTGATACCTGCATTTCTTCCACAAAAATCACAGCAAGGACCGCCTTCCACCTGCAAAGGTTGACCTCCAAATTAGTCTCACTTCCAGCTTTACTGGGTTTGTTGAATTCTTCCCAGCTCTGGCTTTATCATCAGAAGGCGCCGTTCTCACTTCCTTCATTTGTGTTTAGTGAGGCACTCTGGCCTTCAGTGCAGCAGCATCATTGCTGTAAGGGCAAAAATATTCTGCTTGAACTCATGTGTCTAGCCTTGTGACGTGTCAGTACTGGCATATGTCCACTATCAATGTATCAACCATGCGACACAGCATGAGAGATAAGGTCAGAAAAATATATCCAAAGTGTGAGTTGAAACCTCAACCAGTTCTTGCGCAAATGGAAAACACTTGTTTCCACAAGAGATGGGGTTGGGGCACTTTTAACCATTGTCCTTTTTCTCTGCAGCTCTCCACGTCCCATATCGTTATGTTCCAGAAGGTCCTACACTATAGGTACAGATGGGGGGCAGGGTATGGCTATGATAAGAAGGGGGCTAAGGAAGGTCACATGTGTGAGTTTCCTTCCACTCACACTCTTCAGGATCAAACCAATGATTTGATCCTTTTCGTTGTTGCTTTCCTCCTGCTTTTCTTTCTTGCATTCAGTTAGCAAACACTCTTGCTTGCTTTTTCTCCTTTGCTTCTGGAAAGATGATTTATTAGGGACTTCAGACAGATGTATGTCCAGTTAACACGAAGAATCTTGCTGAGGTTTGCAAAATGAAAAAAATAAACGAAAGGGAAAATTTGACAAGACATCACTGAGGAATTGCAAAACCGGTAGGTGCACAAAGACGGAAAAAGATATGAAGAAGAAAGAAGATTGTCAGCAGGGAAATTCAATTAGCAAGCATAAGATGAAAATAATGAGTAGGGAGAATTCGCTGCACTAAAAAAAGCTGTCATATACTGTACTGCCCAACACAACCACAGTTAGCTGTGCTAGTTTTGTCTTTTGGTTGTCATTTGTTGCAATTCACTTTTCTTTTCTAAAGAACACACAAAGCAGTTAACAATATAAGCCAGCCAAACAATGTAGGCAAATGTTAATATAGTACACTGTATCAATAAAGCAACAGTAATTTAATAATCCAAACTAGAAAAGCAAAACCATCGACCACAAACCTAGCACTGTATAAGAGCAGCAAGAACAGTAGAGCTATCAATACTTCAAACACCATTTCAACTATAAATGCGAGCAGATCAATAGCAAAGCAGTTATCATATCACCTCCCCAGAAACACCCAAGAACATTCCAGCCACGTCAACCAACAAAAACTCCAGGAGAGGGAGTAAAAAGCAAACACACATTAGACAGCCAACCCACCATCATATTTTGCCTAGGCTCTACGTACTGTTCGCATTCTCATCATGAACGAAAAGCCCTTGCCATCCTTTTGAAAGAAAGAAGAGACTGAAAATAAGACCCACCTCCAGCCTGGGGAAAAAAGAAGGCCGAAGGAGCCCAACAGACACCCCTTTGCAGTTCAGCTGTCCCACAGTGGTAGTGACTGAGAGAAAGAAGACAGTAGTCTCCCCTTCTGGGGTCAAAACTCCCACAACTAGCTCAAGTTCTCACACCATGGATCATCAGAAGAATACAGGGCAAAACAGGGTGAAGCGGACAGAAAATATTATCTCCAAAGAATCTCCCACAGCTGCATTATATGACTGCCTCTTGGTCATGACAGTCATATATCAAAGGGGGCAGACTTTGCCCTCATCACCACTGCCAAAGGCATATCACTCTTCGACATTCTCTCTTCTGCAACAACATCTGTGTGGCCACCTCCTCAGAGCAGCAGCTGCAAGTGAAACTGCACCATCCACTCAGGGGGCACATTCCTCAATTCCAGATGCGGGGCAGGATTTTCAGCTACTCACCCGGCCAATAACAGGCAGAACTGGTCACCTCAGATGTAAGAGGAGAATCACCAGAGCAGGGAAGGGAGACCTACATCCTCCCATCTCTGTTTTAAACATTGAGCTGTGCCTTCTGCACACCTCATCCTCCTTGTCCTCCAAATTCAATGTGAGCAGCAGCACAAAGCCTGGTAGATGTGAAAAGGATGTGTGAATGCACTAGTACCTTACGACAAGGGGAAGAAAAGCCACAAAACCCTGTAAAAAATGCCTGGTGCATATATAATCATCAGGTTGCTTCATGGCTTGCCTTTCCTTTCAACACTCAAGGGCCTTCGTTTCACTTTATAAGGCTGCCTTTAATCACTAGGGTTAAGCGCTGTCCTCGTGAGCCTGGTACTCCCTGTGAGATACTAATTGTACTGTCAAAAGCCTGGAGTTCAAATGCCAACTGGAACAGGCTGTGGCATTTGCTGTAGGCTGCAATTGCTAATATTTATGAGAACAAATCATACAGAAGCCTGATGGGGCAGGCTTTCCCGAAGGAGTCAGCACCAGAGGAGTCCCTTCCTGTAAAGCCGAATGACGCAAGGAGGCTCCATGGCAAGTCTTTGTAAACTTTGCTTTCCACAGTGATTTTACTGGTTGGATTCAGCTCCTGATGTCACAGCCAGCCATGCCTCATGCTCTCACAATGGATCATTCTGGCATAACACAAGGTCAAGACCACTAGTGAACATGGCTGGGAAATGTACTCCTAGGGAAGCAAATGACTTTCAGGTACAGTGCTGGCCAATTTACACTTCTTTGGGCAGGAATGCATTTAGCTTGTGAGTCCCCAAAAGGCTTCAAATGGAAATAGTGTCTGTGTTTATTTGAGGAATCTCCTAGTCATTTGTGAAATATTCCTCAAGACAACTTCAAAAAAAACCCAGAACTTTGCACGCACAGAAGGTTTTGTTTGTATAGCTGCTACTCCTGAACTGCTTGAGTAGTTTTTCTTGGATTGGATTGGTGAAAACAGCAGCAGACTGCAGACATCTTCTAATAACTATTTCTTGCTAACATAACTTGTTATATATGTAAGTTATGCAGGATCAAAATCCTGCATAACTGACTGGCCTAGACATGGCTGGCCAATCAGGTGATGGATCAAAATCCTATCATCCATTGGCCCTCCAGTTAAGGTTTCAACTGCACCAATCATGGGGAGTCTGGGTGGAGCTAAAGGGTATAAAAGCCAAGGGTGTTTGCCTTGTGTTTCATTGCCAGGTTCTGTTCTGAAGATGGAATAAACGTATTGAGCTGTTATCTCTATGCCTTCCTTTATTTGCATGGACCCACTATATAACATAACTCACCAGAAAAGCACTTTTCCAGTGATTTATGTTAGGAAGAACTACCTAGTTATTAGTGCATGAAAAGTAGTGCATAAAATGCAGGTTAGTTAAAACAACACTTACAAAAGGCTGCAACCCTATGCAGTAAGGCTTACTTGCAGGTTAAGTATGCAGTAGAGCAGTGATTCTCAAACTTGTAACACCGGGACCCACTTTTTAGAATGCTAATCTGTCAGGACCCACTGGACATGATGTCATAACTGGAAGTGAGATCATCAAGCAGGAAAATTTTTAATAATTCTAGGCTGCAATCCGACCCACACTTACACAGGAGTAAGTCCCATTGACTATCATTGTTAAAAGCATACACACAGTAGCCTGTTAAAAATACAGATGCGTAACATTTCCCCAAATGCAGTCACATCCCATTGTATTGTCAAGTCTAATATATTAAAAATAAAATATTGAAATGAATGGGGACCCACCTGAAATGGGCTCACGACCCACCTAGTGGGTCCCTACCCATGATTTGAGAAGCACTGCAGCAGAGCTTTCTTCTAAGTGAATATGCTTAGGAATGGATTGCATATGTCTGTGTCTAGTCAGGCTAGGACAATTCAGACTGGGGGAAATAATAAAGAGCCGACCTCACAGAGGCTTCTGCTACAAAACAGGAACTGTTCCTCCAGTTCACTCATGTTACCTTCTCAATCTGCAGCCTTCTGGGGTTGCCTCTTAGAAGAGAGGAGCAAGGAGGTACAGAAACCATGAAAACTTTATAAATTGCCTTGTACACTTCATGTTGCTGGATGGCTTCATCTAATGCAACTGAGCTTGCTAACAACTGCCTGGGCTTTTTCCCAGGGATTCTCTAATTTGCATTGCAGAAATAGGACATGGGTGCTCCAACTATAGTTCTGAGTAGTCTCAGACCACACTGCGCCTCTTGCAAAACCACTTCCAAGCCTAGCTGGGGGAAAAATCAGTGGCATTCGCATTCATTAACTACACATGAAACCTAATTCCATTAGGTCTAGCAACATTAAGTCCGGCACTTGCAGCGGACGTTAATAGCTTGAGGACATTACCTCTTCTGTGCAGACATGGTTTCATAACCTAATAAAGCCAGGAATTAGATCCTGGCTGGGTGCCTCTGCCACTCCAGCACAGTGAGCATGTAACACAGAAGCTGTACATTATTTATATCCCACATTGTCCAAATTATTAATTTACCAAAAAAGGCAGCAAGACGAAGCACAGTACAGGGCACCCTGCTCACAGCAAGCCTGATTTAAGAGAACTTGCAGCAGCAGCACGATGGCTGAAACGGGGAGAGGTTGCTTTGAGTTTGCTTTCTAGGCTTGTGGCAGATCACTTGTACTGAAAGGTTGTTAATATCTCCTCAAGCCTTTTCAGCGATTCAAAGAATGGACTACTAAGGGTGCAATCCTAACCCCTGGAAAGCACTGACATAAGGGGTTAGGATTGCGCCCAAAATATCCCAACAATAACTCAGGTGGGACCCCCCAAGTGCATGCAGAAACTTGATTGAGGGCTCAGTCCTACCCAACTGTTCAGCACCAATGGAGCCGTGCCAAAGGGGCATGTGCTGCATTCTGTGGTGGGGGAAAAGTCCCAGAGGCCTCCTCAAGGTTAGGGAGCATTTGTTTTCACCTTGGAGCTGCATTGCAGCTACATCAGTGTTGGAAAGTTGGATAGGATTGGACCCTGAATCTTTTTTTTTCTCTTTAGTGTACTAATACTTAGCATTTATATAGCATGTATAGATGGCTTAAAATTCCTTGCATCTGTTAGCTCAGGAATCTTTACAACAGCCTTGTATGACAGATCCCCATTGTTATCCCCATTTTACAGACAGGTGGCTGATGCTGGACTCCTATGCACACTTTCCTAAGACTAAGCCTGTCTGAACAGAGTGGTGATCAAACATGCATAGAACTGGGAATCCGTACAATAGATGCTCAGTTATTCCAGGTGATCCAAGTATCTTTTTCCCTTCTAGTGCTTTGGCTGGATGACCAAGATTCTAGGAAGTTCAAAGCTTCCTATATTTGGCTGGTACAATTTCTGAGGAGGGGGGAGAGAATGAATAATAACTGGTGTCAAGAGTGCAGCTGTAAATGTAGCGCTGCCTGCCTGCAAAGGCATTCTTCGGTGCTCCTGTGATATCTGCCCAACCTCTAAATGTGTCGATTATCATAAAGGCACTATAAATCTTAATGATATGAGCAAAGGATTCTTTTATGAGGCAATTTATTTCACTCTGTAACAAAACTGAAAACATTACTTAGTTAATCAGAGCAATTAAGCAATTCATTGGTCAGAGGTTAAAAGTGTGGATTTTTAAAGCTATTCCTCATGAAAGGATATAAGTGTCGGTTTCATTGTCATAAATAATCTGTATGCCGGTAACATCTGGGAACCTGGATGAGAAGAAGTAGCAGTCATTTCATCGCAAAGGTCTTCAAGAAGGGACTCAGAGCCCAGCCTCAGGTGAGTTGTAGCAGCGCTGCTGCTGTCCTTGGTTGTTTTGAGGCTCAGGTCTGCACAACTTGAGCAGCAACCAGCGCAAGGGATCCTCGATGACTAAAGGTGTTTGTTCCCAGTGAGTGAAACAGAATTGCCGTCTAAGTCTTACTGAACACAATAGGTTTACTTCTGAGTAAAATAAAAACAGTCAGCCCTTCTCAATTGCAGGTTCGGCACCTGTGGATTTGATATGGGTGCTGATTCCGTATCAGAAAGTCCTCAAGGACCTCCAGGATGCAACCTGAAGTGCCAGTCACATCCAGGAGACCCGGATGGCCTCCCTGGGCCTCCCTGGGCCTCAGAACACCTTCCTGACATGGTCAGAAGTCACTTCCAGTCACATCCAGGAAGTCCTTTGAGGGCTTTCCACATCCACTGAAATTGGTAACTGTGGGGGGTCCAGGAATGGATCCCCCGCAGATACCAAGGGCCTATTGTAACACCTTTTTCAAACATGAGGTAAATTCTACTGGAGAATTTGACTTTGGAGTGGGTGCTTTGTCCAGGTCCCTTAATTCTCAACAGTCTCTTACTCATGCACCTGCCTTTCCCTACCACAGCACAGCCCTGCCTGGTCTTCTTCCTCTTCCTTTTTCTTTCAAGCCATTCGTCTTTTCAGCCAAATACACCCCCTGCATCTATGGACTTATGCCATCAAAATAGCTGGCATGGGTCTAAAGAGTGACCAGGTAGCCTACCAGAAGGTAAGAAAAATGGTTAAGCCTCACCATTGCATGCCATGCATACTCCATCAGCACAGCTGCATAGCAGAATTTGGTGGGGTACAGGATTGGGCTCTGTGGCAGTGTGGTTGCTCACTCACAGAAGTGTAATAAGGGTGGAGCCTGAGGGGTACCTGGCCCAGGTGCTATACCAAGGGGAGCACAACTTTTTTCTTCTGCCAGCACTTCCTCCTCCATGACTTCTGGGTTCTCTTGGGGGGAACCCTTGGGGAAGCTCCCTCAGGAGAAGGAATGGAGGTGGCAGCCAGATCACAGCCAACAGCACCTCCTCCAGACAAACCTTGAAGTGACACAGTGACATCACCTTATCAGGTGATTACATTATCAAGTATTGTGACATAACTTTATGCCGTCACTGGCCCAGGTGTTGGGGTCTTTAGATATGCCTCTGCTCATTCACCCTCCTCTTGAGTGCTGGCTGTTGAAGGTGGGTCCCATGTTGCAGGTTAGGGTTTGAGGTTGGTACCAGCTCTTGACAAGTTGGTGCCCCCTGTCCTGAACTTCCATGGTAGGCAACTTTGTTACCCTCATCATGTTGTTTTAAAAGTACCACCTATATTGATATGATCTTTAAGTGGATAACTTCTTGACCAGATAAAAGAGTCTAGTTTGACAAAAATGTTCATCACCTGATCATCTTAGTTTAAAACAGGATGATTATAGAAAAGTTGTTCCCATTCACTACTATTTTAAAAAAACTCTCTTGAATTTTTATGGGAAATTGTACAGTGGTATTTTTGAACAACCAAAGCAGGGGACAACTGAAGAAGAAATGGTCACTGGGTGACAATATTACTGATACAATAACTGATCCTTGGAATGCTAGCATGTCTCACAAGTCACAGTTTCTGGAGATACCTTTGAAATGTAATGTAAACTAAGAGAAGCTGAGCAGTGATCTTTCCACGTTACTCTGGGACGTCCGATCATACAAATGAATGACCTCCATACAAAATCATTTACCAACAGACACACCTTCAGAGAAAATTAAAAGAAGGTGGGGAAGGAAGAGAATTTTGAGGCCAACATTCAAGTATAGCAGAATTCTTTAACAAATCCCAAAGCTATCACTCACAGTTGCTGGACTTAGATTGACCATGCCACACTCGTGGGAACTAGTGAGAGTGCTTTGTGGCTCCTGGTTATGTTCTGTGTGTATAGTAGGGATGCCATGGAGATGTTCTACCACATTGTGTCTGGATTGGTTCCTTCCTGTTGGTGTTTCTGTGTTAGCTCTTGCTTAAAATGAAATCGTTTTGGTGGTGGGAGTATAGGATCATAACAGAGGCTGGCCTTGTGCTCATATACATGAACAAAGAAAGCTGTCTTGTATATTGAGTTAGATCATTGGTTCATTCAGCTCACTATAGCCTGTATCGACCGACAGCAGCTCTCCAGTTTCAGACATTCTTTTCTAGCCCTGCTTAGACATGCCAGAGATTGCACCTGGACTTTCTTCATGCAGATCATATGCTTTACCTCTGAGCTATAGCAGGACCATTGAATCAGGCTGTGCAATCTTGCCTACTCTTGATTAGTCACAGTGACACAGTACAAGTTAAGTGTTGCCTAGTTCAATAATCCACATGTCTTTTGGATCCCCCTTGGGTTTTCTCCTTCTCTGACTCACTATGGGTAGTGAATTCCTGGTTCCAAACATTCTTTCATAACACATTTTCTAAACCTTAACAAAATGTCCAAGACTGAGCTTTAACCGTTGCCCACGTCAGCATTACAATGCTCCTAGGCCCCTAAAAATCCAATATTCTACCTTGCAGAATAAACAACCCCATGTAGTTTGGAGCGGAAAAAAGAAACAGATGGTTTTTCAGTCAAAGTGCTGAAAAAGAACAGGCAGATCGGTGCAAAACTAACATTGTATTATTGCCTTGTGTGCACTTGTAAAGTCTCAGCACAGGATGGATGATGAAGACTCCTCATGCTGATGTTGGCACTATATGCCCTTGGCTGGCTGTGAACAGAGTCAGCATTTATGAAAGCAAAGCATTCAAAGGCAACATACAGAAAATGACAGAGAATTAACTTGCTCTTCCATGTCACTACAAGGCTATGGATTTCTTTAGTCGCAGAACTCCTAAGACCAACCCATGCCTGTTATAAGCTTCCAGCAGCACCAAGACAGAATGTGATTCATTCTGTAAGGGTAAGTCTTGCCTCACAAACCTTATAGAATTCTTTGAAAAGGTCAATAGGCATGTGGATTTGGGAGAACCTGTAGACATTATATATCTGGACTTTCAGAAGGCGTTTGACACGGTCCCTCACCAAAGGGTACTGAAAAAACTCCACAGTCAGGGAATTAGAGGACAGGTCCTCTCATGGATTGAGAACTGGTTGAAGGCCAGGAAGCAGAGAGTGGGTGTCAATGGGCAATTTTCACAATGGAGAGAGGTGAAAAGCGGTGTGCCCCAAGGATCTGTCCTGGGACTGGTGCGTTTCAACCTCTTCATAAATGACCTGGAGACAGGGTTGAGCAGTGAAGTGGCTAAGTTTGCAGACAACACCAAACTTTTCCGAGTGGTGAAGACCAGAAGTGATTGTGAGGAGCTCCAGAAGGATCTCTCCAGACTGGCAGAATGGGCAGCAAAATGGCAGATGCGCTTCAATGTCAGTAAGTGTAAAGTCATGCACACTGGGGCAAAAAATCAAAACTTTAGATATAGGCTGATGGGTTCTGAGCTGTCTGTGACAGATCAGGAGAGAGATCTTGGGGTGGTGGTGGACAGGTCGATGAAAGTGTCGACCCAATGTGCGGCGGCAGTGAAGAAGGCCAATTCTATGCTTGGGATCATTAGGAAGGGTATTGAGAACAAAACGGTTAGTATTATAATGCCGTTGTACAAATCGATGGTAAGGCCACACCTGGAGTATTGTGTCCAGTTCTGGTCGCCGCATCTCAAAAAAGACATAGTGGAAATGGAAAAGGTGCAAAAGAGAGCGACTAAGATGATTACGGGGCTGGGGCACCTTCCTTATGAGGAAAGGCTACGGCGTTTGGGCCTCTTCAGCCTAGAAAAGAGACGCCTGAGGGGGGACATGATTGAGACATACAAAATTATGCAGGGGATGGACAGAGTGGATAGGGAGATGCTCTTTACACTCTCACATAATACCAGAACCAGGGGACATCCACTAAAATTGAGTGTTGGGCGGGTTAGGACAGACAAAAGAAAATATTTCTTTACTCAGCGTGTGGTTGGTCTGTGGAACTCCTTGCCACAGGATGTGGTGCTGGCGTCTAGCCTAGACGCCTTTAAAAGGGGATTGGACAAGTTTCTGGTGGAAAAATCCATTATGGGGTACAAGCCATGATGTGTATGCACAACCTCCTGATTTTAGAAATGGGTTATGTCAGAATGCCAGGTGCAAGGGAGGGCACCAGGATGAGGTCTCTTGTTATCTGGTGTGCTCCCTGGGGCATTTGGTGGGCCGCTGTGAGATACAGGAAGCTGGACTAGATGGGTCTATGGCCTGATCCAGTGGGGCTGTTCTTATGTTCTTATGTTCTTATCCACCGCACCTTAATTTTCCAACAAAAGTTCCCCTGGATTTTTTCAAAAATCTTCTTTATTTTGCAACAAAAAAGCAAACTTAGGCAGGAGGTCTGGTCTAGAGGGTAGAGCCTCCATTTGCCTGAAGATTAACATCCACAAGGTCGCCAGTTCGAGGCCACCGGCACCGTGCGACCTTGAAGCAGCTGGCAAGCTGCAGCTGAGCTGTTCCATCTGCTCGGAGCGTGGGAGGATGGAGGCCAGAATGTTAAACCAGATCGGAGTGTAACAGCTTGAATGTGGTGGTTCTTGAAAGAGAGAACCTTCTTTCAATTTGTAAAAATCCCTGCGTGGATTTAATAAGCCTGCCTGTGTAAACCGCCTTGAATAAAGTCTTGAATAAAGACCAAGAAAAGCGGTATATAAATACTGTATATTATTATTATTATTATTATTATTATTATTATTATTATTATTATTATTATTATTATTATTAACTTAAATGGAAACCTGTAGCACTTTATATGTGAAGCAACAAGCCAAAAGAAGCAACTTGACCTCTTTTTGCCACTAATTTAGGATTATAACAGGATGCTCCAAATTTTAATAAAGGGTCCACCTGACCCTGGCACAGGGTGACCAGATACAATGGAGGATAGAATGTCTATACCTTTAACCATTGTAATGACAAGGGAATTTTGGCAGGTGCAGTTTTTAAAGCCCTTCCATGTTGAGCTGGCATCACCCCCCCCCCCCCCGTGTGCAGACACAGAAGTAATTAGCGGTGGCATGAGGTTCTGAGCCTCTGGAGAAGATGGTGGGTATGGTAGTACTTTTAGATCTCCAAAGGAGAAGCCAGAAGGGGATTGGCAAGGGGACAGAAAAGCAACTGAAACAGGAGGAGGCAGTGGGTGCAGCTGGGCTTTTTGAGGGCTACCAAAAAAAAGACTTGCAGGCCACATGCGGGCCTTGTGTTGGACTACCTTGGATAGTAAGAAAGGGGAGTGGAAAGTCTCAAGCACCTAGGGAACTAGGGTCTTCCAAGGAGAGGGCACGGCTGGGTGAAGTTCACTGGGCTGCACTGACAGGTCACAAGTTGTGCAGAATTAGATTAACCTTTGATCTGATCCTGAGGCCTCTTGCTATATTCAGGCCTGGACTCAGTTCCAGTGTCTGAATACATCCGTTGAGTACACTGCTATTGCTCTTTCGCTTTATAGGCTAAAGTGGAATCGCAAATGCAATCATGTGATTGTTACAGCAACTCTTGGGCATTTTGCATAAACCCAGAGGAAGTATTCCATATAAGTTGAAACCCATGCAAATCTGTGGCTGGGCTTCTTTTGTAACACTTCCACTGTGCTCGTTCGTGCAGTCCCTGGGAGGAAATGTACAAGATGTGCTTTCATTAGTCTGTAGGTTTGTTGGCAGCTTTTGTCAAACAAGCTTAACTATAAAAATCTGAGATAGAGCAGGAGGAATGGTGGCGGCTTGCTATTATCTGCTTATAAAAGAGAGACCAAACCAAGTGTAACTGTACTTTTGGTCGATGCAGCGTTTCCCATCCTCCCACTGATGGGAAGGAAAGTGAGCAGTTGGGCTTTAAGGAGTGGCAGAGAATCCACCAAAACTGTGGGATAAATATCAGTGCAGAGGATCTAAGGGAACATCCAGCCAAATCGGTCCCTTCTTATTTTTACTTATTTAGAAATGTGTGCCTCGCCAAACATGGGTTTGCTGACCAGCCAGCAAAATGTTGGCTCTGAAGTGGGTTTGCAATGGACGAATTCAGGGATTATTTCAAGTCATATAAAAGTGGGGTAGGATTATATTTGTATTCCTGAATTTGTTTGGAGAGACTATGGCAAGATTCTGGACCATTTAATCATGGAATAAGAGGACAGATCCTTTTATGAACTGGTGGAAAGAGCAGGATTCAGAGTGTAGGAAGAAATGGGCAATCTTCGCAGTGGAGGGAATGAGGGTCCTCCAAGGAAATGTCCATGGGGTGGCTGTTCCTTAACTAGTCATAAATGACCTGGAATTAGGGATTATCAGCAAAGGTGGTCAAGTCTGCATATGTCATCAGACAAGTCAGGGTGGTAAAACAATCAAAGCAGAGTGTGAAGTGCTCCAAAAGGACCTCTTCCAACTAGGTAAATTGGCAACCAAGTGACAAAGCTGGTCCAATGTAAATCGGGGCTAAAAAAAAACCTCCACTTCCCAAATACACTGATGTGGTATGAACTATCAGTGACAAAATAGCTCAATGAAAACATCAACCCGCTGTGAGACAGGCATGCAGAAAGCAAATTCCATGCTAGGTGTCATTTTAAAAGGCATTGAGAAAATATGCCTGATCCAAATAGGCCACCATGCCATCAAACCTGCATTCCGGTGGTGCAGTGGCCTTTTTGGTGCCACAAATTGCAGTGTGCTATCACATAAAACTGGACTGCTGCCAGAAAGTGTGAGCTGCAGTGGCCTCATGACAAACACCCACAAAGATGCATGCGAAAGGGGTGGGTGGAATGGGGCAGGAAAGGGGAAGAATGGGCTGGGGACTGAGGTGGGGATGCGGGTATGTGTCAAAGGTAGGAAGGGGGCAGTTTTCAGTGGCAACAGTTTTCCCGATATCCTATCCCCCTTCCAGGCATTGACCCATCCCCTGGGTCTACTCAGAGTTGCACCAACAAAAGAGCTGGCACAGACCTATCAGGGAAGCAGAGGCTTACCCTGATTGAGGGAAATGAGCATTCCCTTACCTCAAGGAGGCTTCCGGGACTGCCCCTCCCACAATACAGTGCACACTCCACTTGCACAGCTGCATCAATGCAGGGGATTTAGGTAGGATTGGGTTGCTAATATAATATTGTCCATACACAAGTCTATAGTATGGCTACATTTGGTATACTGGGTACAGTTCTGGTTGCCACATCTCAAGAACGATATTGTTGAGTTGGAGAAAGTGCAGAAGAGTGCACCCAAAATGATAAGAGAGCTGGAACACTTCCCTTATCATGAGAAAAGGCTACAACATTGGGGCTTTTTCACTTAGGAACAAAAGATGACAAGAGGGAACATGTCTGAGACATACAAAATTATGCACAATGAGCAGAGAGTGTGTCATGAGAAGTTTTGTCTTCTCTCATAATACTAGAACCATGGGCTAGCCAACAAAGCTGACTGGGAGAAGATTTAGGACCAACAAAAGGAAGTACTTCTTTACACAAAGCATAATTAGTCTGTGGAATTTGAGACCAAAAGATGTGGAGATGGTCAATAACTTGGAGGGCTTTAAAAAGGGATTGGAGAAATTCATGGAGGATTTCAAGTCTACCAATGGCTACAAGTCACGATGACTATGTGCTACTTCCAGATCTAGCAGCAGCATGCCTCTGAATGAAAGCTGCAGGCGAGCAACTGCAGGAGAGATTAGGCCTCATTTCTTGATTCAGGGCTTTCCAAAGGCAGCTGGTGGTGGGCCACTGTGGGGAATAGGTTGCTGGGCTAGATGGGCCATTGGCCTGATCCAGGAGGGTTTTTCTTCTATTCGTAATGCATCTCTCAAGCATCTCCTTGTTGTGGTGACCTTTTACTCTGTATCATTGTTATTCTCCAAGTAAGAATGACCTAAGGCAGTCCTTTTGATAAGGCCCCTCTACAACAAGCTCTCAGTAAGCTAAAAATATCACAGCAGCCTCACACAGTGACTAGCAGTATGACAGCAGGAAAACCAGAAGCAATGCTCCACTGCATTTTAACACCATGCAACATTGCCCATAGGCTGGGTGTGGTGGTGTTAGCCATTCTGCACCCTCTGGGCTTTCCTAGCCAGAAGATACTAAGAAAATATAAGATGCTGAACTTTAAACACGTATTTCCACTTTTTCTGTTAAGCACATTGGCTAAAATGCCATAGAAAGCTAATTGCTTTTTGTCTGAGACACAAGAGAGCTTTAATAATACAAGCGGCTTAAATGTGCCCTTATTCCAAGGGCTGAACACTTCATTACAGGGAAGAGAGGCTGGGAGAGACAACAATCTTCAGTGTGTTGTTTGGACCAAAGATGCAGAAATAAGATGCTCTACTAGCGTATTTAGGACACTGGTTATTTCCCAAACAAGAGCTATTAAAGATGTTGATGTTGCTTAATTGTAAGGATCACATTCCCATATTTATTGGAGGCTAATGATAATTTATGGCAGGGATATTAGAAGCTTTTCATGACCAGCCTATACTTTTAGGGCTGGAATGGCATCAAAACAATGATGATGCACCTTGTATACTACTACAGAAGGAATAAAAAAGCTTCTACATAGTCTCCCATTTCTCTTAAGAGTGTGTGAGAGCAAGAGATTGTAGGCATGTCTACTCAGAAGTTAAGCCTCATTGAGTTGAATGGCAGGTAAGTGGCATTACTTTCTGCCAGGTAAGTGTGTATAGGATTGCAGCCTGAGTGAATCAGTTGTTTTAGCTCAGCCATGTGCAAATGCATTACAAAACGCACACAGAACCTGGAGTCACTCTCCTGATTTTGTGTCCACTGAGAAATCTAGTCATATTTACAATTGTTGCTTTCCACTCAGCACAGGAACAATTTCCTTTTGGAGACCTTCTAGAGAAGGTCTGGAGAAGGAAGCACAGCAAAATAAAATGTAGTTGCCATTCCTTCTTGAGAGAAAAACCATGGTAATCAATTGGTGCTGATGCAGTTTCACAGGGATGGGAACTCCAGTCAGGTTAACATACCCACATCAGATCTCACAATGAGAAGTCGTGCTGCACAAATTCATCCATGTTCTGCAGAAGCTGAGATGACCTATTTTAGTTCCATATTACCTGGGAGGCAGTGAAGAGGAGGTGGCACAAATGACACATTTCCCCTGGACTAAATGCCATACACATCTTTGTTTGTATTCAGAATGGCAACACTCTCTTTGCCCAGGGGTTGACCTGCACAGCATTTAACAGACAGTAATTAGAAAGAAAAAGCATTGCGTCTGAGTGAGTTTTCTGGAAGTGACTGAAAACACCAATATTTGCTGTTGATATAGATCTCTGTTGATATTTACTTGTCTAGTGGGGATTGCTGCTCTGTTAGACTTTTCCGCAAGACTTTTCCGCAAGACTAACAGCACTGGGGGAGTGCTTGCTTGGGAACTGAGTGGGTTGGATCTGAACATTGAGGACATGTCATTCTAACATTCTCAGAATGAGAACTGCCCAGCACAATGCTTTGGCACCACTTTGGTTTTTTCCAGTGGGGCTTGCACAAAAGAACTTCTCAGCAGTTTGTACTTGTGCTGTTGCTTATATCGTACATATTTGCTTAACTCCACTGAAGAGACATGAGCATTTCTCTTTGCACAGCTATTATTCTAGACCAGTGGTTCTCGCACATTTAGCACTAGGACCCACTTTTTAGAATGAGAATCTGTCAGGGCCCACCGGAAGTGATGTCATGACCGGAAGTGACATCACCAAGCAGGAAAAATTTTTTACAATCCTAGGCTGAAATCCTACCCACACTTACCCAGGAGTAAGTCCCATTGACTATCATTGTTAAAAGAATATGCATAGTAGCTTGTTAAAAGTACAGGCCTTTTAACAGGCCTGTACTTCCCCAAGTGCAGTCATATACCATGGTAGCATTAAGTCTCATATATTAAAAATAAAATATTGAAATGAATGGGGCTCTGCCTGAAGTTGGCTTGCAACCCACCTAGTGGGTCCCGACCCACAGTCTGAGAAACACTGTTCTAGACATAAGAAGGATCAGAATCCTCAGAATCATGAGAAAGTCAAAGAAATTATTATCTAAGAGATGCAAGTATCTTGTGGTCTTGTGAGCTCCCTGAGGCACCCCAGGCCACTCTGAGATACAGGAAGCTGAGCCCTGGGCCTGATCCAGCAGGGCTGTTCTTATATTCTTAGCCCAAGCAGATAGATACTCTAAAGTTAATTCTTCAGACTTTTATGGCAGTGACTGACCATATGAAGCCAAATCATTGCTTATCCTAGTTGAAGAATTTCTTTTAAATAGTTTTAAGGTTGGATTAACATGTTGCGTTCTAGGAGAGTCACAGTTTCTTAATGCTTGGCAGAAATTGGCTTTTTAGTACATTAGATTGGAGTTTACCTTCCAAACTAATTTATTTTGGTGTGTGGAAAAGCACCTGTAACTTCATTTCATTGAATAAGATGTCTTGAAAGGGACCAGCAAGTCTTATCAAGTAGATTCTTCTTCGAATAAGCCTACAACTAGCTGTATACCTACCACACTCATCAGGTTCTTTCAGTTCATAATCAAAGTGTTACTTACAGCTTGAAGGCCAGGAATGCAATAATAAATATGGAACCAGATTGGTAGCCAGGAGACGTTAATAAATAAAAGATGATGTTAGAAAAAGAAGCAGTGCAAGACGTAGAACTGTTGCCAGCATTTGTTTGGGTTTACCTTTGTTCAGTGTGATTGCATCTGCATTGCTATGGAAACTAATGAATGATTGATTATTTCATTTAAACATCTTGGGCTGCAGCAGCAGCAGTTCAGCATTTGAAGATATTCCAGCAGCGTCTGAAATTGTTCAGCTGCTCTGCGGGATCATAAGGGAAAAAAGTATAAATTCTTCATAGGTGTTCTTTCTGTATTTATTCATCAAGTCAAATACTGGAAAACTGGAGTTTTAGCTAATGTGAAGATGGCCACAAACTAAATGGTAGGCGCCCAAAAGAGTGCAATTCCTCCCATTTTCCTGTCGAAACACACAAAGCGTTCAATTGCTTGGCTTGAAATAAACAAGTACTTTATGTTTCGCTTATGGGTTCCTGCAAAGTATCTAGTGCAGGGATGTCAACTATAAGGCCTGGGGGCCTGATGTGGAATGGGCTATGAAATGAGTTTGACACCCCTGATCTAGTGCTTACTATTACTAATATAGCTGTAGTGCGGTGGATCCAACTACAGCTAGTCAAGAGCTCTCTGCACTAGTTGAAACAGTACAGTCCTAACACAGGGGCTGCCCCAACATGGTTGGATTTCCACTTGACCACTGTGGATTTCTTCCTTCTGGACTGGTTGAAATCAAGGGCTACTGTGGGCATTATGGCCATTTGTGGATGCTTGAATTGGAGAATTTCCTCCACAGATTTTGTTGTTACTCTTGTTGGATTCTGAGGTGCCAGTGAGGTGAGGATGCTACAATGAAGAGATTACTCTGTGGAGCCACCCAGCAAGCATCATTCAGAGTCTATGTTACACTACATATGCAGTAGCTGGCTCTGCCCATCCATTTTCACCACTGTAGCTTGCAAACAGATCAGGAATGGAACCACAGTACTTGGGAAAGGGGGGTTCACCCTTTCCTGTCATGCTGCTGCAGTCCTAATGAAATTGCCCCCCAGAGCTGCTATCTACTATGGCAGTGGTCTCCAAACTTTTTGGCCAGAGGGCCACATCAAATATCTGGTGTGGTGTTGAGGGTCAGAAAAAAAATTTAAATAAATACATTAGAAATGGAACTTAGATGAGTGAATAAATGAATGAATGGGTTCATTCATTCAACCTCCCTGGCCCTCAGAACACCCTCCAGACACAACCAGAGCATAGCTCTGGTCATGTACAGTTGAGTGGGACAGAGGCTTTCAGGGGACAAGAGGCTGGCTGCGGGTCGGATAGAGGCTTGTCATGGGCCGCATCTGGCCCCCGGGCCGGGGTTTGGAGACCCTGCTCCATGTCCCACTGCCATCAGAGGTTTGGTGGGCAATCATGAGGGATGGGCCTTTTCTATGGTTTCTGAAATGCTCTCCCAAGAGCTATGTGACTGGCTCCATTTCAGCTTATCTTCAGCAGGGTTGTTCAGACTCGCTTATTTCAACAGGCGTTTAGTTGGTGATCGACCGCTTTATAGAATTTGGGTTGTTAATGCTATTTTTATGAATGTTTTAAATAGCCAATAAAACAGGCTATGTTTTATATTGTATTCAGGGTGACCAGATACAGTGAGAACAGAGTGCCTATACCTTTAATCATTGTATAAAAGAGGGGATTTTGGCAGGTGCAGCTTTTTAAAACCCTTTCACGTTGAACTGCACCTGCCCAAATCCCCTGTTCTATACAATGGTTAAAGGTAGTGGCACTCTGCCCTCCATTGTATCTGGTCACCCTGATTGTATTATCTGGTTTGATGAGATTCAGTTCCCTTCAGTGCAGTTCCTTAATGATGCTGTCAACATGCCTGCCCTTCCTGACTCCTTGGTACCATTACAGTTCCTTTTTTTTAGGGTAGTGGATGTGTTCCTGGAAATAGAGTGCTGTGTGAAACTGCACTAAAGGACCACTATAGGGCTAGGAGAGAATTGTAACACTTTTCTAATGTAGATCTGTTCACAGGAGCACACTCACCAGTGCAATAGATTGGAGCCTGCTGTATAATTGTCATTACTGTCACTCTTTCTATATGATAGTGGTCGAAGATTATGGGAGTATCTTCTCCCTGGAGGATGAGCCAGGCTGTAACATCCTTGGAAACTGCAGAAGGGCTCATCCTTCTTGTTGAAGAAGGCATCTAAAGTAGAAGACTGCCTTGTCCACTGTTAGCTCTCCCAAAGCATTTCCTGTTAGCTCGCTAGAACACACCACCTTTCACTGTTGCAGAATGTTCTAGCCAGAATAGGCAGCTCCCTTGGGCTGAAAGCACAGCACAGACAGATGTACTTGTCTGCACTGAATGTTTCAATAGTTTTCTGGACATTAATCTTCTTTTGTACAGTACTGTAAAAATCACACCCATAACAAAGTGCTATAACAAAAGCGAGTTAGAAGGAAGCGGCTTTATAGGCAGCCTTACTGTACTAAAGACCTCATAGGAACAGTCACATTTTCTAGCTAGGATCCAGAAAAAAATGTGTTCCTATCTTTTGGGATTTGGATATTTTAAAATCCTGAGATCACAGGGAAAGCAAGAGAATTCCTGTATTCCTGAAAACTCTGGTTGTACAAAGGCAAGTGGTTTATACAGTATTGGAAAAGCTTCCACAAGAGCCAAAGGTGTTAGGTGAGGCACAAGCAGAATGCCTAACATTCTTTCCTGTAACCTGTTCAGTGTTCTAGAGCGGGGGTGTCAAACTTTTTTCATACCGAGGGTCGAATAGCATTCATGATGCCTGCTGAGGGCTGGAAGTGATGTCATTAGACAGGAATTGATGTCATTAAACAGGTCATAATAAAAAATAAGCACTTTTTTCTTACTTAGGAACTCATTAGCTAGAAACAACAGAAGAGAAAATACACAAATCTTGATCATATTTCAAGGTATGAGAGAGCCCAGTTTTCACATGGGCTGCCCTTTCAACAGTAACACTGCAGCACTGCTCAGCAGATGAGAGCCTGCAGGCCGGATAAAAAGCTTCTGCGGGCCGCATCTGGCCCCCAGACCTTTTGTTTGACACCCCTGTTCTAGAGGGCACTGTGAGTTAAAGTTATTGCTCTTTATTGTTATTGCTGTAAAGTTTTGCTACTTATATCACACATTTGCATCATCTCTCTTGACACTGCAATTTTGGGAATTTTCTGGATGACGTGTTGAGGGATCACCTTGTGGGTGGAGTTCACAATAAAGCATTATGATGACACATCCTGTCTTAGCCAAATGTGACACGTGCAGTGGCTCAAGAGAAGGCATTAACCAGTGAACATCACTCTGTGTGCAGAAATCATAGTATCTAATGGAAATGCTGTCTAGACCAATGCTGTCCATAACTCTTGGCAACAGGATCAGTGGAACACAAAACATGCACCCTTCGCAATATCTGCTGAGCAGGCAAACCAATCCTTGCTCAGGCTGTGGAGAGTTACATCATCATTCTGTTTGTCAATTCAAGGATGCTGTGAGCAGATTGTACATGAAGAAGAAAGGCACCTTGAGTGAGTGAGTATACCATTCACAGCCCGTCAGTATGAAGTGAAAGAACTGCAACAAGAAGTCACATCACCTGGCAGCGCATGATTTTGACTCTTTGCCTGGTACTGCACTGCAGGAGTTGTATCACAGAGAGAAAGAGCCGCAGGGTTCTGCAGTGTTTGCAATGGTACTATATTCATCAATGGCCATAAGTGCAAGATGGAAACCAGCTCTGTTTCTGGGATATCTATTATCAATCAGATACATTAAATTACACCTTCATTGCTTTATGATTCCGCCCATTCACTTGAAAGCTGGGAATGTGCACTTTGCTCTGAGTTAGGGGTCTCTAAACTTTTCAGTACGAGGGACATTTTACATATTTTCACAGGCTGAAAAAAAATCAGTTTTATATAAGGTGGAGGCAAGCGACGCACTGCACACTGTTTCTGCTTGATTCATTGTGGAAATCCAGTTCATTATGATTTGTTTACTCATGTACAAAAATGACACTTTCCTCATTGCGATCATTTTACAGCATTGTTGAAAAATCAACATGTGGAAACCTGATTTGTTTTATCAGCAAGGATGAGGATAACATTGAATAATGTTGAGTTGAGAGTTTTAAAGCATATGGCCCAGGTGACTGAAAATGAAAATTAGCCAAGCTGATGCCATATGGAATGGATTGTGGCATGGGTTAACTGTTTGACTGTGTGCTTGGGGAAAAAATATTTAAAGTTGCTGAGGGTCAGATAAAATCTTGTGGCGGGCTGTATGTGACCCCCGGGCCTGCAATTTGGATACTCTTGCTCAGAGTGACAAAACTGAGGAAGAGTACTTGAGCAGTATCCAGTAGGCTATGTTAATTGTGCCAGTACTAAAACCTAACAGTAAGGTGAGACTCTGTGGAGATTACAAGTACACTGTCATGAAGCAGCTTAAGAACATAAGAAGAGCCCTGCTGGATCAGGCCATAGGCCCATCTAATCCAGCTTCCTGTGTCTCACAGTGGCCCACCAAATGCCTCAGGGAGCACATAAGACAACAAGAGACCTGCATCCTGGTGCCCTCTCTTGCATCTGGCATTCTGATGCATTATGTTCTTATGTTCTTAACTCACACAAAAAGAGAAACATGGAATTGGAACTTCCAGTGTGACATTCTTGGGCCCAATGACCTCTTCAAATCATATAGTTTGTGTTTAGCTTTAGTAGCTGAGGGATGGACTTCAGTACAGTTTGTGTTTTTGTAATAATATAGTACAGTTGTGTTGTTGTGTTTAAGCTCTGCTTGAATACTTGTCTTTTCCCCCTTACCAACCCAGCACAACCCTCACTGGCCATTCTGTCCTGCTTGTCTCCCAGCTTGTTCCAAGACCAGAAACAAAACCAGAGAAAGAAAAGGCAAAGGTTTGACATGAAGAAGTTGTGGGGGAGAATCAGCAGAAGAGGGAAGGGTTAAGCACTCTTTCCCACAGCTGTCTCCTCTGCCGATACCCCCTGCCATCTCTGTTAACTGGCAAACTGATGTTAAAGAGATGAATATTTGCTGGAATCATATGTAGCTCTGCCCTTTGCCGGGTTCCCAGTGTGCAGTTGGCATAGCCTGAGGGACATCTCTCTTGCTCACTCTCTCCCTCAGCAGGAACTAGTGTTTTTCTTTGGCATGCATGTGTGTGCATGTGCAGCCTGTTTGTCTTCAAGTCAGCCACTCCAAGATTTCCACACCAAGACACGGCACAATTATTCTCTCTCTCCTGTGCATGCTGCCTCGACACCAGGACAGCAGATAGTGAGAAAGCTGTTTCCAAAATGTGTGAATAGACTTAATGCTGGGTGTTCCTTTCACCCTGCTGTCGCCAAGCAATGACTACCCCACCCCTTCCATTCTGAATGTACACACCAGACAAAACATACAAAAGCAAAGCAAGTGGGTAAAGCACCTTCAAAGTCATGCTTCACTGAGTGGCAAAGATTTGTCTTATGGAAGGGATGGTGTGAGTTTGCTTGAGTTGCAGCCTGAAAAATGGGCTCTATGCAGCAGAGTTTCCCATCTCAGAAAATGGCAAAAGTTCCAGATTTTGCACCAACTCCCTCCCAGCTCCTCCTTCCCAAGGCTGATTAAAGGAAAAACCTCCAAAGAACTGAGCCCTCTGAAGGGGTGGGCTGGCACAAAACCTGGAGTGAATTTCTTTTGTGGAGGGAAGAATGTGTGATGTCATTTTCTTTTGGGCCCCGGTGATGAGACATATTCTTGCTAGATGGTGTTATGACGCAAATGGAGTCCTTCGTCTGGTTGGATGCAAAAAATGAAGAACCCTGCCCTTGGCAAGAAGGTTGGAGAGTTAGGAGAGGGGAAAAGAAGTATTTTAATTGGTAAGAACTGCTGAATGAGAGTCGGGGGGGAGGGGTAAAATCAGGACCACATTTTATTGCGTAGGGACTCAGACTTATGGAGGAGCACTGCCATCTGTTCTATAAGCCCTTGATTCTGAATGGAAAGGGGCAGGCTGCCTTTGCTCATTGAAAAGGGAATGGCACTCTCCATGGATTTAGAGGCATTTTTAGTATATCCCCACAGGAATGAATCCTGAATCCCAAATTATTGGAGCCTGGTGGGGAGAGAATTGGAACTGTACTTTGGAAACAGTTTGGTGTACATGTACATGTGAAGGTGTGTCTTGCAATCCTGCTGACTACGCCAATTTGCCCTGTCCAAATATTCCAACTCCCTTCTAATGCCCACTTTTTAGCTAATTAATACCCTCCTTTTCCAAGAACAGCAGCTGTGGTGTGCATGGTTTCTGTAAGGGTAAGTCTTGCCTCACGAACCTTATAGAATTCTTTGAAAAGGTCAACAGGCATGTGGATGCGGGAGAACCCGTGGACATTATATATCTGGACTTTCAAAAGTCGTTCGACACAGTCCCTCACCAAAGGCTATTTAAAAAACTCCAGAGTCAGGGAATTAGAGGACAGGTCCTCTCATGGATTGAGAACTGGTTGAAGGCCAGGAAACAGAGAGTGGGTGTCAATGGGCAATTTTCACAATGGAGAGAGGTGAAAAGCAGTGTGCCCCAAGAATCTGTCCTGGGACCGGTGCTCTTCAACCTCTTCATAAATGACCTGGAGACAGGGTTGAGCAGTGAGGTGGCTACGTTTGCAGATGACACCAAACTTTTCTGAGTGGTGAAGACCAGAAGTGATTGTGAGGAGCTCCAGAAGGATCTCTCCAGACTGGCAGAATGGGCAACAAAATGGCAGATGCGCTTCAATGTCAGTAAGTGTAAAGTCATGCACATTGGGGCAAAAAATCAAAACTTTAGATATAGGCTGATGGGTTCTGAGCTGTCTGTGACAGATCAGGAGAGAGATCTTGGGGTAGTGGTGGACAGGTCGATGAAAGTGTCGACCCAATGTGCGGCAGCAGTGAAGAAGGCCAATTCTATGCTTGGGATCATTAGGAAAGGTCTTGAGAACAAAACAGCTAATATTATAATGCCGTTGTACAAATCGATGGTAAGGCCACACCTGGAGTATTGTGTCCAGTTCTGGTCGCCACATCTCAAAAAAGACATAGTGGAAGTGAAAAAGGTGCAAAGGAAATGGAAAAGGTGCAAAAGAGACCAACTAAGATGTTTACGGGGCTGGGGCACCTTCCTTATGAGGAAAGGCTATGGCGTTTCGGCCTCTTCAGCCTAGAAAAGAGATGCCTGAGGAGGGGCATGATTGAGACATACAAAATTATGCAGGGGATGGACAGAGTGGATAGGGAGATGCTCTTTACACTCTCACATAACACCAGAACCAGGGGACATCCACTAAAATTGAGTGTGGGGAGAGTTAGAAGAGACAAAAGAAAATATTTCTTTACTCAGTGTGTGGTTGGTCTGTGGAACTCTTTGCCACAGGATGTGGTGATGGCGACTGGCCTGGACGCCTTTAAAAGGGGATTGGACAAGTTTCTGGAGGAAAGATCAATTACGGGGTACAAGCCATGATGTGTATGCGCAACCTCCTGATTTTAGAATGGGTTATGTCAGAATGCCAGATGCAAGGGAGGGCACCAGGATGCAGGTCTCTTGTTATCAGGTGTGCTCCCTGGGGCATTTGGTGGGCCGCTGTGAGATACAGGAAGCTGGACTAGATGGGCCTATGGCCTGATCCAGTGGGGCTGTTCTTATGTGCAAAGAAATGAACAGAACTCCTTATCAGTTGAGCAGTTAACAAGAATTTATTGCTACAAACACATACACTCCCTGCAAGTCCTCTTGTCCAGAGGCTTTCCCTCCACTTAACTCAGTGGGTAAAGGTCTGAAGCCTCCAATCCAAGTCCAATCCAGTCTCCAAAGCACAGTCCAGTCTTCCCAATCCAGTCTCCTGCAGCAGAGTCCCTCCTCTCCAACAGAGTGTCTCCTCCAGCTGTCAGTCCTCTCCTCCTGGCAGTCCTCTCTTCTGTGTCCTCCAGCAGAGTCCTGGTAGTCCCCTTCTCCCATAGCTCTTGGTCAGGTTCCCTCTGGATCAGGTAGCTTTGCACCTTCTTAAGCTGCCTTTTATCCTTGTATGTCCCATTAAGTCCAAATTAGGCTCAGTTGAGCCATCTCTTCAGTCCATGTCCATTCAAAGTCCCATCAAGATCAAATGAAGCTCAGGTGTCCATCCAGGTCTCCACTGGCCTTGATTGATTACAGCTGTGGAGCCAGCCCCGCCCTCCCCAGAGCTGTCAAACAGCTGTCAAAACATGGAACCACTGTCAACACCACATCATCCACCTGATGATCTTCGGTCTTCCATTACAAGGTGTTGCATGGGCAGCCCAGCCCTGATGCATTTTGCATCAGGGGCGATTGCAAGGAAGGTAAGGGGGTGATGGGTTGGGGGTGCTCTGGGGCACCCTGGGTTAGCTGAATCTGCTGTCACAGATGTGAGGCACATTGATCCACTCCCTGCTCACTAAAAACAAGCACCTACTTGTGCTTGCACAAGCACCTACGAGCACCTACTTGACCTACTGGACTATTGGCTGCAGCTCCCCATTAGGCCTACAATCCTATACAGTATATAGGGCAGTGGGTTTTATTTATTTATTTAGCATATGGCATATAATACATCAGTCTAACTGATATATGACTAGATCAAATGTTAATGTCCAGTTCATGCAGCCATTCAAGGACAGAGTTACCTTCAAAGAAAAAGTCAGACCATGGGCCAGTATACGGCCCTCAGTTTGCAGCCAGACACAATGTGGTACATGGTTTGGTGGGAGAACCCGCAATCACACTGAGGAGTAGATACTAGCCCCCATTTAAACATTGAGTCCTGACAAACACCATGCAGGGTCCAGAAGGGCAGTGGGTGTTTCGTGAGGATTCCACGGCTCCCCTAGCTGGTTTCCATTGCTCCCCAGGGAGCCACAGCTGACAGTTTCGGAACCACTGCTATATTCTCTTGCTATTTCAAATTGTATATTACTTGTACAACCCACCCTATGTAAAGTTTATGCTGTAAAAAGTCTTCAGACTGAAGTGTTACACTCCCTTTTCCATTATACTACACTACATGAATAACTTTCCTGACTGCCTGTCTTCCTAAAGAAGGGAATGTCACTGGTAATTACAACATCTTTCAAGTAGACTTTTATGAGTGAACAAGTTCGGTGGCCCCAAGCTTTATGCGGAGTAGATTGGTCCTGTTTTCACCTCTTGTTATTCTTTGAAGGATTAAAAGCTATCCTTGCCTGGAATATTGGATGCTTGCAAGGCATTGTATTTAAGGCAAGGAAATTCAGTCATACATTTTGTGACTTACTAAATGTATAATACTGAACATTTGCATAAGTGACGAAAACTGGGTTTTACAGTTCTTGCACCTGTAAATTTAATGAAAAGGTTCATTTACCATTATATATCTTTAAAAATGGCTCTCATCTACATTCTATCTCACATGAATAGTGACATATTTCAGACTCAACAGTTTCATTGGTAAGCCCCCACCCTGTGATGAATTTTCAAGAGGACATCTTTCAGATTAAAAATTAAATATTTTCTTCTGGCATTAAAAAAAAAATAAAACATTTGATTTCAAAGGCTTAGAACTCAAAGGCTCAGAACTAAGCAATAAAACAAAAAAGTCCACAAACTCCATTCACTAATTATTATTAAGCTACTTGTAGGCTTTGTTTTAATTTTTTTTAAAAGCTCCCACAAGGACCACAAATAGAGGAAGCTCAAGATGAACACAGGAACATAAGACTAATGTCACTAGATTAGACCAAGAGGCCATCTAGTCCAGCTTCCTGTCTTTAACCACAGCTAACCAGATCATAGCCCCTGAGCAGGGCATCAAATCACAATGTTTCAGATTGTGTGTCCCCTAGCCACTAGAAATCAAGAGGTATACTGCCTCTGGAGCTGGACGTTCCATTTAGCTACCATGGCTGATAACTGTTGATAGACAGCTGACTTCCACGATTTAGACCAGGGGTCTCCAAACCCCGGCCCAGGGGCCAGATGTGGCCTCTATCCGGCCCATGGCCAGCCTCATTTCCTCTAAAAGCCTCTGGCCCACTCGACTGAACATGACAGAGCTGTGCTCTGATTGCATCTGGAGGGTGTTCTGAGGGCCAGAGAGGCTGAGTGAATGAGCCCACTCATTCATTTATTCATTCATATAATAACAACAACAACTACTACTACTAGGTATTTATATACTGCCTTTCTGGTCATTGGATTACTCCTCTGACTTTATTCAAGGAGGTTTACATAGGCAGGTGTTTCTACATCCCTCAAGGGGATTTTTACAATCATAGAGGTTCTCTCTTTCAAGAACCAACAACATTTCAGAATGCATCTTCCTGGTTCGGTCTCATTTCTGGCCTCCAGTTCTCCCACGCAGGCTGTCAAGCAGCTCCATCTCTCACATGGAGGGCAGCCAAAATGCTCTTGCTCACACCAAGAGCAGGTGGAATCACTCAGCTGGGCTTGTCAGCTGTTTTAAGTTCTCGCCATTCTCAGCCGTTCAGGGAGCTGCTGGTGTCCTCGAACTGGCGACCTTCTGATGTTATCTTCGGGCTAACGGAGGCTCTACGCTCTAGACCAGACCTCCTGCCCATCTAAGTTCCATCTCTAATTTATTTATTTAAATTTTATATTTAAATTTTTTTCCGGCCCTCAGCACTGCACCAGATATTTCATGCGGCCCTCTGGCCAAAAAGTTTGGAGACCCCTGATTTAGACAGATCTCCTTAAAGTGGGCTAAACTAATTATCCTCACCATGCCTTATGGCAAGAAGTTCCATCAGTTAATAATGTTGTGTGAAAAGTACTTTTTTTTTGTCTATCCTGAATCTTCTGCAAAACAATTTCATTGGATGACTGCGAAAAAAACCCTGTCAATTCTCTCCACATACATGCACATTATTAGCTGAATGTGCAAACAAGTGTTGTATACTGAGTCACTTAACCCATTTTTGCCCAACCCATAGGTGTATGCATTTGGTTCCTGTTGTGTATATGCAACATTGGGCGGAAATGGCTTTAACCCATTTCTGCCCAGCCCACAGATGTATACATTTGATCCCTGTTACATATACGCAACATTGGGCAGAAATTTAAGGACGTCCCAGATCAAGCCTATTTCTTTGGCATGATCAATATCTATGAGGTAGGCAATGCTGAGAAAGTGACTTGCCTAGGCCTTTGGTAAGCTTTTAGTGAACATGGGTTTCCAGACTCAAATTCATCTCTCATTAGCCACTTCACACGCTGACACAAGAGACAAGAGATTTCTTCTTGGGTTATATAGTGCAGTTATGTAGTGACTGAATGTAACTCATATGATTGAACAAGATGGTCAGGTGAGCTGCAGGAGCATCATGTGACCCATGGCTGATGCTTATATATTTACTCAGAAGTCAGCTTCTTGGAATACAATGGGGTCTACTTCCAAGGAAGTGTCTTTAGGACTGCAGATCCAGGCACCTACACAGAGGTATTGTCTGGGTAAGCTTTGAGTGTAAGCTTTGGGTAAGCTGGGTAAGCTTTGCATCTGTCTTCACAGCAGAAGACCTCGGGCAGATACCGCTGCGTGAATGGCCCCTCCTGACCAAGGAATTAAGTCAGAGAGGTTAAAAGAGAAGATGTTTCAGACCTCATTGATAAATTAAAGATCAATAAGTTACCGGGCCCTGATGGCATCCACCCAAGAGTTATTAAGGAATTGAAGAATGAAGTTGCTGATCTCTTGACTAAAATATGCAACTTGTCCCTCAAAACAGCCACAGTGCCAGAGGATTGGAGGATAGCAAATGTCACGCCTATCTTTAAAAAGGGAAAGAGGGGGACCCAGGAAACTATATGCCGGTCAGCCTAACATCTATACTGGGTAAGATGGTGGAATGCCTCATCAAAGATAGAATCTCAAAACACATAGACGAACAAGCCTTGCTGAGGGAGAATCAGCATGGCTTCTGTAAGGGTAACTCTTGCCTCACACTTTTAGAACTGTTTGAAAAGGTCAGCAGGCATGTGGATGCGGGAAAACCTGTGGATATTATATATCTGGACTTTCAGAAGGCGATCGACAAGGTCCCTCACCAAAGGGTACTGAAAAAACTCCACAGTCAGGGAATTAGAGGGCAGGTCCTCTCATAGATTGAGAGCTGGTTGAAGACCAGGAAACAGAGGGTGGGTGTCAATGGGCAATTTTCACAATGGAGAGAAGTGAAAAGCGGTGTGCCCCAAGGATTTGTCCTGGGACCACTGCTCTTCAACCTCTTCATAAATGACCTGGAGAAAGGGTTGAGCAGTGAAGTGGCTAAGTTTGCAGATGACACCAAACTTTTCTGAATGGTGAAGACCAGCAGTGATTGTGAGGAGCTCCAGAAGGATCTCTCCAGACTGGCAGAATGGGCAGCAAAATGGCAGATGTGCTTCAATGTCAGTAAGTGTATGGTCATGCACATTGGGGCAAAAAATCAAAACTTCACATATAGGCTGATGGGTTCTGAGCTGTCTGTGACAGATCAGGAGAGAGATCTTGGGGTGGTGGTAGACAGGTCGATGAAAGTGTCAACCCAATGTGCGACGGCAGTGAAGAAGGCCAATTCTATGCTTGGGATCATTAGAAAAGGTATTGAGAACAATGGCTAATATTATAATGCCGTTGTACAAATCGATGGTAAGGCCGCACCTGGAGTATTGTGTCCAGTTCTGGTTGCCGCATCTCAAAAAAGATATAGTGGAAATGGAAAAGGTGCAAAAGAGAGCGACTAAAATGATTACTGGACTGGGGCACCTTCCTTATGAGGAAAGGCTACAGCGTTTGGGCCTCTTCAGCCTAGAAAAGAGACGCCTGAGGGGGGACATGATTGAGACATACAAAATTATGCAGGGGATGGACAGAGTGGATAGAGAGATGCTCTTTACACTCTCACATAACACCAGAACCAGGGGACATCCACTAAAATTGAGTGTTGGGAGAGTTAGGACAGACAAAAGAAAATATTTCTTTACTCAGTGTGTGGTTGGTCTGTGGAACTCCTTGCCACAGGATGTGGTGACAGGATCTGGCCTGGGCACCTTTAAAATGGGATTGGACAAGTTTTTGGAGGAAAAATCCATTACGGATTACAAGCCATGATGCGTATGTGTAACCTCCTGATTTTAGAAATGGGTTATGTCAGAATGCCAGATGCAAGGGAGGGCACCAGGATGCAGGTCTCTTGTTATCAGGTGTGCTCCCTGGGGCATTTGGTGGGCCGCTGTGAGATACAGGAAGGGGCTTATGGCCTGATCCAGTGGGGCTGTTCTTATGTTCTTATGAGTGCAGGGTAGGGCTAGATAAGAAATAGGCAGAAGAGAACTGTAGCTGCCTAGGGCTACGGAAGAGTTGCAATTCTGGACAGATGCTGAGTTTAAACCTTCCACCTGAGGTGAGGAGGGAAATGCCAGAGAAGTAACTAAGCTGATTCTGAAGCCCTTTGCAGCACAGCTGCTAAGCAAAGAGGTGAGACATTCAGGCAAGCAAATCTCCTGGGCAACACAACACTTCTTTTTAAGAGGGAGATATTGCATCTACAGTACCTTTAATTAAAATGTTAATTAGGATTTCCACTCTTCCTGATGGGATCTAAAATTACAGAACCAGGTGATATAGCCTGCACAAAGTTCTTGAACCAGAAGAGGCGTTGCAAGCTCTGAATGGCCAATCACGCTATCGGAGCAGACTTGCATTTTTCACAACTTTCTCTCCATGTTTTTTTTCCCTCCTTCTTTACAAAATTAAAATGAGCAATTTAAAGGAAAGCCTTAATTAGCATATTGAGGAGAGTTTGTTATTTATGAGATGGAAATCAGAATCCCGGGTGGCTGAACTCATTAAAGACTATTTGGAATCGCTCCCATCTACTTCCTCTACTGTACGCACACAGCAAGGAATTCACACTGTAATTATCCCGAACAATACATGCTTCTGACAGGAATCTTCTCTCATGCAACTGAACAAGGAAGCGCTCTGTATGGAATTGAAGAAGAAGCTGCATTGAGTGCAAAAAGGGTGCGCAATGGCAATAGCAACAACTAGTTCAGTTTCTGAATTACAGTATCATTAACCTCCAATATCAGCAGAATTCCATGTACCGAAACAGATTTGACCTCTTATGACTCTGCATTGTAGCAGACAGTGAGTGCTCCATACAAGAGCATTGCCACACATAGTGCAACTGTACAAGTCACATATTCAAAAAAATGGAACCACCTAACTCAGTAGTTCCCAAACTACAAGTCCAGGACCCACCAGTGGGACATGACCCAGTTTTGGTGGGTCACAAAACTGTCAGGGCAGATTAGACTATGTCTATCAAGGATTAAACAAGCTGCTGCAGGGTGTGTGTGTGTGTGTGTGTGCACTGCTGCCCAATCACCATTATAGTGACACCCCTTGGCATTTATAAATCAGGTAGTAGCTTCTAGGGCAGGGGTTCTCAAACAATAGGGAGTAAAACTCCTGAGGTAAGTCTTGGTAGGGGAGGGGCGATGGCTGCAATGCGATCCCCAGGATTGTGCTGCCAACAGGGGCCGGGGGTGTTTTACTTACAGGGGAATGCTGCAGGCTCCAGGAGGTGCAGGGAGCCCCACAGAGCCCTCCACAGGGCTTCCCATGTCTTAGAATACTAAAAATAAGCTATTGGAAACCACTTCCAGTTTGCAATCATGAAACTGAAAGAGGTTTCTGATAGCTTATTTTTAGTATTCTAAGGGAGTCCTGCAGAAAGCTCCACCTAATGGAGGCCATGGCATCTCCTTGTAAGTAGTCCCTCAGCCCCCATTAGCAGTGGGATTTTGGGGATTGCATTGCTGCCTTACCCTTTCCCCAACCCTGAGGCTGAGACTCTCAGGCTGGGGCATCAGGATGCTCTAGGGCAGGGGTGCTCAATAGGTGGATCGCGATCTACCGGTAGATCGTGAGGCAAAATGAGTAGATCGTGGAGTGCCAACCCCCCCTTCAGGTGCCTCTGGGAGGAAACGCCAGGAGTAAGGCCCATTGTACTCAATGGGGCTTACTCCCAGGTAAGTGTGGCTAGGATTGCAGCCTCACAGCCTAATCCTAGGCATGTCTACTCAGGAGTAAGTCCTGTTATACTCAGTGGGGCTCAAGGTACACCAACATACATTGTACACATAAATGTTATATGTTATGATGGCGTGAACATTGTAAAAAAAACTCTGGTAGATCTCCGGGCATTGCTGGGTTTCAAAGTAGCTCTCGAGCCAAAAAAGTGTGAGCACCCCTGCTCTAGGGCCTGTAAAAAGTCTGGAAACCACTGACCTACCCATTGTCAATCACCCACACCTTTGCCCCATATGCACTAGAATTCTTACTGTATGTAGTTGATCCAAAGCATCATTGGGTTGGACCAATCTAAAGGACAATAATTACATATTCAAAGTGAATGCAATATGAACAAATTTGGATGCAAATTTGGATTTGGCCATTTGGCAAATGTTGACAATCTGTGAATATTTGCTTCAGCTCTTTTAATGCAGACATTGTACAGTAGGGGTGGCCAGCCTTTCAACTTTAGCTCCAGGACCTTTAACAATTGTGTGGAGGAGAGAATTTCAGCATTTGACAAGCCACACCTGTAGGACAGGCTACCCCTGTCCTACAGACCTTCAGTCCTACACCCTAGAATAGAATGTGATGTGAATCCTCATGCTGCTTTCTACATTTTCTGAAAACTGGAACTATGGTCTCTGCTCTCCTCTCAAGGAAATAGCCATGACTTAGTGTGGTTGAGAGGAATTTATTATAAGCCAGTGCAGTGAGAGGAATAGGAAGGACATGCTAACCTTATGATTCTAACAGAATAAGCCTAAACAAGTCTACTCAGAAGTAAGCTCCATTGAATTCAACAGGACCTACTCCCATGTAAGTAGTTTACGATTGCAGCCTAAGACAACCAGTTGCAAAAGAAGACAGGGCTCTTATACTTTTAGTAGTCAAGTCGAAAAATTTCAGGAGGTGTCCCCCCTTTTTTACTCCTGCATGGTAAGATGCACCTGCCCACAGGGGTGGTATCCAGAGCTGGCCATATCAGGACATAAGAACATAAGAGGAGCCCTACTAACAGGGTGACCAGATCCAATGGAAGACTCTGTGGCGATACCTTTAACCATGGTATAGAAAAGGGAATTTTGGCAGGTGCAGCTCAATATGAAAGTGTTTTAAAAGTGGCACCTGCCAAAATTCCCTCTTCTATACCATGGTTAAACTGTGTCCTCGTTTGTATCTAGTCACCACGCCTGCTGGATCAGACCCAGGGCCCATCTAGTCCAGCTTTCTATATCTCACAGTGGCCCAGCAGAGGCCTCAGAGAGCACACAAGACACTTGCATCTTGTTGTCACTCCCCTGCATCTGGCATTGAACTTACCTTCAGTGTTATTCAAACCGTGAGATGGGGCTCTTTAGGGAGGTGCCAGGAACTCAAAGAGGAGGCACGGGATGTCCTCTCAAAGAGGTACAGTCACACCCCTGGGCAGAATATGAGCCTGTCTTCTGTGCTTTTTTTTAAAGCAGAAGAAAGGGAGTTGCTCAGCTGTGAGAGTGGCTGCTGCCGCCCTGCCCTCTTCTTCCTCCACTCCGAGGCAGGCTGCCGCCTTCTATGTTCGCTCTTCAACTCCAACCACCATCTGGTAAGTACTGAGCATGCTCGGCTTGCAGTCCTTAACCCTCGCTGATCCTTGTCTGGTTGGTTTCTAGTTCCCAGCCTGGGATCGCTTCTCATCAAAGTGAAATCTCTCTTTTCAACCCCCTCCCTCTTCCACTCCACCCTTTCGATCTCCAAACCTTTACGCTTTCCTCCCCCTCCCCTTAAAGTTGTTTCCATGCAGTTGGCAAAGGGGGAGGGGAGAGACAAGCACACACTTTACTTGGCCAGGAGCAGAAAAAGGGGACTGTTTTTAAAGTGATTTATTAATCTTGTTGTTTGACTGAAGAGGAAAGGCTGTATTTTTAATGTGATGACTCTTGCTATTTGAAGGGAATACTTATCAGCCATTGATGAAGTGATTGCCAGCCCAATCCTATCCACACTTTCCTGGGAGTAAGCCCCATTGACTCTAATGGGACTTACTTCTGAGTAGACATGCATAGGCTTGAGCTGTGCATCTTCTTCTATAGGAGACAAATCAGCTTCCTAACCAAACCCTTATCAGCTCTGATATATTTTCATGGTCTATCTTTGTTTTCCCCACCAGCTGCTGGAAAAGTTTAATTTCATTAAATTAATAAAGGGTTCAATCCTATCCAAGGAGAATGGGAGAAATGACTAGTTGGATTGGGGTCCAGGGGGGGGTGTGTCCATATAATATTATATTTAATATATTTAATATAGCTAATATTTCTGGCCACTTCCTGTTTAATGATGTCACTTCCAGCCCTCAGGAACATGATGGGGAGTCGTGGCCAACAGCCACGGGGGGTCAAGGGAGCCACTGGCCAGAAACGTTTGAGTACCACTGCTCATACCCCTCAATGAAGGTAGTTTGGGTTTAACTTGGGCCACGTTATTAAAGACAAGCGACCAATTTTTAAATCATGAAATCTACTGAATACTCCATCCCTCCCTCCCTTGCTGGGGTAGGAAAAAAAACACAACTGCCATCCATAGCCAATTCGTGGACCAGATTCAAGGGCCCACATAATTCAAAGAGCCCATTTAACGAACCCCTGGAGCCCCTATCCCAGAACCCACCTCTTTCATAATCTGTAATGCCACTTTTTATTTCCCATCTGCTGTATCAAAGGGGCATAAAAGTTCATCTAATTGTTTCATTCAGTCTGCAAACCTTCCCCAGGCTCAGAAAAGGCTTTCAGTATTGAAAGCACCATCTGATTTTTAACTGCAATCTGCCCCTTGGTGGTTTCCAGCTTGACCGATGCTGTAAATGTAGCTTCTCAGATGGCTTTGAGTGCGCCGAATAAATCCTTACCCGCTGGGGAAAAGGCCCAATCTTGAGTGGTTCTGTGCTCCTATGGGACCGCTTAACTGCAGCAGGAGATATAGGTGCTGTGCACCACCTCATGATGTAGCCTTGAGGCTTTTTCTGCTTCTCACATAAATGTGCAGTCTTGATGAAGTTGTCCTTCATGGATGACTAAATAAATAGGATGCTAGCATCATCCAATAGGAATGGTTTGTAGCTAAATATGGCTGAAGAAAAGAATTTGACTCTTTTTAAAACCCCAAACAAAGATCTTCCTGGGTACAAGTCCCAATATTTAAGGAGTACAACAATTAACTGAATGACACTACAAGTTACTGGGGTTTCCAGTAATATCACATGAATGGACTGAAGCTCTACAGTACTCAAAAGAAAATAACTATGATAAAATACTAGCTTTATGGGGGAGGAAAAGAACATGATTCTTACAATAATGCTTGTAAAACGGTCTGAAAATATATGTACAAACACTGTTTGCTCTTAATTGGTAATTATTACCTCTTTTTAAGAGGCTTATCATAATCAATTATTATAAAACAATTATAATTAGGAGGCTTATTCTAACCAAGCAATTCTCACTACAGCAAAGCCAGTTCTGGGCTATAGCTCTTCGGAAGAAAAGACAAGTATATACTTTAAACCCATAAATACAGATTTAAAACAACCCTTGCTCTCGAATAGTTTCCTCACCCTTCCAGGATGAACTGAAGGCCTAATAAAAAACAACCACCACCCACCATATGCCAGGAGAAATGACACCAACCTTATTATATAAGACCTGACCTTTCAAAGAGACAGCACTTCAACTCAGATTTTTCATTCCAACATGTCAGTCTGCTAACCTTGTCCTTTAAAACGGTCAGAACACTGACTTGGCACTATTAAAGGAGCAGACCTTTTGCTAGAGTTGCTATTTTGTCTGGATGAGCAGGTTTGATCCAGATTTTGAGTGTTCCACTCAGTGTCCATTTTTGTCCACTGCTGGCCTGAATGGTCAGTTTTCATGAAAAAAACAACAACAGATAAACAAATAAACAAGACTGTAGCACACAGGGGTATATCCACGTTGGATTGGAGGGTGCCACTCACTAGCCCCAGGAATGGGGTGTTTGCACTCCTAACATATTGCCCAGAACCCCTTTGGAATCTTCCTCTGCGTTGTCCCTCTGGATGACAGAGGAGGGAGGGAGGTGGAGGACAGGGTAACTGAAGCAGTCACTAGCTGATCTTGTCCTCTCCATCATAGACACGGAGAGCAGTTTCCTGGTGCTTGAGCAAATTTGGTGGGCTCAAGGCTTTGAGAATGAAAGGCAGCTACAGACTAGAGGGGAAGAATGTGTACACTAGTCGGGGGAAAAAACACCCAGATATTCACTTGCTCCTTCACTCTCCTTGTTGGGCATCCTTGAAAGCTGCAGAAAGAGATTCTGCCTTAGTATGAGCAGTCAGTGAATAGACTCTGCCTTGCTTAACATTGACACTTACAGAAAAACCAGAAACCCTTGTACTGTTTCCTGCAGCGGTACAGGCAGTTGGAGAAGCTTCAGCCTGGCAGATCAGGGCTGTTTTGTATAGTGGACAATCCCAATGGTAGTCTGATTGATCATTCTAAAAATAAATGGAGAAGATGTGGGTATGATGAACTCTGTTCTTCTCAGAAGGCAGAGTTAAAGGGATTTTTTGAATATTTGCACAACCAGCCCTCTCCAAAACTGTAACGCTCATAGTGTTAAAAAGTAGGTACAATGCCAGCTTCAGGATACTGAGCTGCAGTGTATTGTCCAGGAGGCAAATCATTAAGACGTTGCCTGTCTCAGACCTTTACTCCTGTTCTGTTTGGCCTGTCCACCATGCCATGAGCTCACATACATGCCCATGCAAAAGCAATAGCTCTAGGATTCCCTTGTCCAAAGTCCATGACCTATACCAGGGGTCTCCAAACCCCGGCCCGGGGGCCAGATGCAGCCTGCAGCAAGCCTTTTTCTGGCCTGAGGCCAACCTCTTGTCCCTGAAAGCCTCTGGCCCACTCAACTGAATATGACCAGAACTGTGCTCTGATTGTGCCTGGAGGGTGTTGTAAGGGCCAGAGAGGTCGAATGAATGAGCCCATTCATTCATTTATTCACTCATCTAAGTTCCATCTCTAATTTATTTATTTAAATTTTATATTTTGATTTTTTTTCTGGCCCTCCACACCACAACAGATATTTGATGTGGCCCTCTGGCCAAAAAGTTTGGAGACCCCTGCCCTATACTATCATCAGAGATGTACATGTTTCCAAATTGTAATGACCCAATCCTATTTGAATGCAGCACCAACAGATGCCAGCATGATGTCTGTCATCTCCTAAGTCCGTTCTGGCCAATGGTGCACCAATGCCAATGCAGCAAGAACCATATGACAAACCTGTCCTGGCAAAGCAACATCAGCATAGCCCTTCCCAGTAACAACCCCAGCATCCATGGAAACACCAATAGAGCCTGTTATCGTGTCAGCAGTGTGATGTTCGTGTGCTGTGATGTCAGTGCATCCTTATTTTATGAACTAATGAGCATGATGTTGGTAGACACTTTGCACAGAAGAAAAATTAGACTGCCCAGATTTGGGGGCCTGGAATAAGGCAATTCCACATCATGTAGAACTTCCAATCCCTTTAATCAGACTTGAAAGAATCATTTTCCTCTCATCAGTAAAAGCTTCATCAGTGATTCTTAGTTTTATGATGATCTCTTGAATCACTAATTTTTTGAAACCTAATTGTGAATTTGAGTTACTCTTGTACAAGTACTCTGGATAAAATTGTTTACTTCCACCAGTAGGAAAATGGATCAAAAGCAGCCCTTTGCATTCTCTCTATTTTCATTCAAAGGTGTGGCTGGATTCCCAAATTCAGACGTCTTGAACCTTGCTTAAACAGAGCTTTCCAGCATGTTTTTCTCTAGCCTCTGAAACAGAACGGTAATAGTGTTGTTGCATAATCTCAGAGTGTGAAATTGAGAAGGAGAAACGTTTTGTCACAAAGAGCTTGGAAAAGTTCCTAGGTAGAAAAGGCAGAGCAGAACCCATACTAGAAACACCAAAGTATTGGCTGTAGATTGCCTGAAGAAGTTCATGGCAGCCAGTTTGTATCCCCATCTCTTTCCCAAAGGCAGCTAATAATAATTTAAAAATAGAAAAACCAAGAGAAAAAGCAATAATAGAACATAAAAAGATTTAGGGCGCAATCCAAACTGTGCCCTATGCCAGCCCAAGTCCCTTGGGCCAGCCTAGGAGGGTCGTAAATGTGCTGTAAAGCACATTTGCACCTCCTTGAAGGGAAGCCAGGCTGGTGCTCCGAGAAGCACCGGCCTGCAGAGGCTGACATAAGCCTCCATGCCGGCTTCCCCTCAGCTGCTTGTGTTGGCCCACCTGCGCCGACATAAGTGGAAAAGGTAGGTGTGGGGGGCTGGGGAGGAGGAGGGAGGGAGGCGTTCCTGGGCGGGGGGAGGGCGGGCAATGGGCGGCCCTGGGGGCGGGCAGGGAGCAGGAGGCAGGACTGGGATTCAGCAGTTATGCCGGATCCCAACCCCCGTTCCCAGGGAGAACAGAGTGACTTCAAGCTGCTCTGCTCTCCTTGGACTTGTGCCACCTCCAGGGGTGGTGCAAGTCCGAGGAGACCCATTGTGGCCAGCAGCCCTTACCCAGGAGTAAGGGGAAATGTTTCCCTTTACCTCTAGTTGAGCCGCTTCTGGACACAGTCCTGCGCTGGATACAGTGCAAGCCTCCTGGCTTGCCTGTTCCAGCGCAGGTTAGGATTGCGCCCTTAATATTGCAACAACAAACCAGAATGTTACTCCAATGCAGGGGTGCCCAAACCCCAGCCCGGGGGACTCCCAGTCTGGCCCATAGGGAGCCCCCAGTCTCCAATGAGTCTCTGGCCCTCAGGAGACTTGCTGGAGCTCGTGCTGGCCCAACGCAACTGCTTTCAGCGCAAGGGCAACTGTTCAACCTCTTGCGTGAGCTGTGGGATGAGGGCTCTCTCCACTGCTTGCTGTTTCACATTTTGTGATGCAGCAGCGGCAGTGATGAAAAGGCCAGCGTTGCTTTGTGTAAGGCCTTTTATAGGCCCTGAACTATTGCAAGATCTTCATTCGTTCATATAAGTTCCATCTCTAATATATTCATTTATGTAAACTTATGTAAATTTATTAAAATTTGAAATGTAAATTAATTCTTTATTTCCCGGCCCCCGACACGGTGTCAGAGAGATGAAGTGGCCCTCCTGCCAAAAAGTTTCGACACCCTTTCTCTATGCAACAAATCAGGGGAGGTTTGATGAAACAAATAGGTTTTAACTGCTTCCTAAAGGAGCTGAGGGAGGGAGTACTGTCAGCCTCCCTATGGGAGGGAGTACCACAGGGATGGGGACACCTCGGACACAGCCCCTCTGACTATAGTTCCAACAGTCTAGGGACTCAAAAGAGGACCTCCCCAGAAGACGCCAGGCAGGGCACAGCTATATTATTGTGGAGATGGTTGTCTTTGGGGTATTCTGGTTGCAAGCTGCTCAGGGCTTTAGAGGTTGTACCCTGTACCTTGACTGGCATCCAGAAACAGACTGGTGGACAACACTGTACTGCTGGAACAACAGAAGCATGACATGATTGTAGTTGCAATACCTGCCCCTGTTAACATTCTAGTGGCTTTATTTTGCACCACCTGCAAGGTTTGGAAGCCACGACAAGGGTAGGCCATGACAATACAACACAGGCCTGACAATACAAAATCTGTCCTGGCCTTAATGGATGGTGTACTGGGGAGAGGATGGATGAAGACAGTGATTTTATCTTAGAGGCATGAGAGAGAGAGAGAGAGTGACTTCCTTAAGGGCTCTTCTGCATTACCAGTGTTTTAGAAACTGTGCATAATGTTTAAAAGGACAGCAACTGTTACCCTACACATGCCCAATCTCATCTGATCTTGGAAGCTAAGCAGGGTCAGGCCTGGTTAGTACTTGGATGGGAGACTGACTGTAACAGGTGCTACATTATCGCCTTCCATTGAATTGTTAATTCCGTTGACTGTTGTTACTCACATCCTTGCAGCTAGGAACTGCAAGCCACTTCTCTGTTACTGGTTTACTTTGGTTCAGGCCCTACATGCTACTAGGCCTAAACTGTACATATTCATGACAGGCATTAACATTTGTTAAAAGGAACAGAGCTCTGATACATTCTGACGTTAGTTAAAGTCGGCCTTGTTGTTATCCCTGGTTGGATAAGAAGCAGGTCTCAGCATATGAACGCATCCCCAAAGGGCTAGATTGCTTGAAGATGTCAACATCAACCAGCTTCATGCTGGGATGGGACCTGGGTCCGACAATACTGAAACATGGCTGGTCTTCATGGACTGGGAATTGGCAAGAGGGCAAGCCCACCATGGCTACAAGAGATATATTCACATATGCATGTACATGTTACATTTATGGTGGGTGGAGAAACTATTCCAAAAAACCCACGGTTGTGATTTTCCAGAACTTCTAATAAGATACTGACTGAAGTTACAATCCCTGGATCAAAGCAAAATGCAATTCTTATGCTTGTCAGGACCATTAGCTTTCATTTCTTACATAATTTATGGGGCGGTGAGGCTGAAATTCTTATTGCTTGCTGTGGATTATGTACTGCAAAACTTTTTTAAAAAATATGCAATATTCAGTGTAATAAGAATCATAATAGTTCAAATTAGACTTGCCAACAAGCTCAGGCAACAGCCTTTTCATCTTGCTATGCCCAATAGCTAAAATTCTGCGAAAATGCCTATAAGCTGGAAAGCTATTTAATTGATCTAATTTAGGTACTATTCAAATGAGCTTTTATGGCTCTAGGATTTCCATCAGTGCTGCTGACAGTGTTGGGAAACTGTTGTTTTGTAAATGATAGCCATGAGCTGCAGCTTTGCATTTGCAGCAGAGCATGTGCCCCTTTCACTTCTTGTTCAGTCCCACGTGTGCTGAAATTCGTTGGAACTGGATTTGTACGGCCAGCGCACTGCTGCTGTGCTGGCCCATTTCACAAATTATATCACAGAACCGTCCTCTGCATGTTTACTTGGAATTATGTAAACTGCAGCTAGCTGCAGTGAAACTTATCCTTTAAGACAGAGCTGGGCAAATTTTTAAGCCTAAGAGCAGAATATGTTAACATTTAAATTGGTTTAGTCCCATTAGAATCAGTGAGACTAAATAATTTTCTGTCCTCATAACTGGGTTGAGGATGAAGCAAATGTAGGGATTAACAGAGCCAGCCTCAGCATCTGTTTCAGGGTTCAGGGAATATACAAAGTGATAACAGAGGCTGCCTCTGGATATGTTGTGACTGTCTCTCACTGTGTACAGCAGCTCTCTACACACGTGAGATCAGGGGTCAAAACTCTCAGAGCAGAGGGTGCAGTTTTGAGGCACAGAGAAATGAATCACAGACTTGGTGGTTAGGGCATCTTCAGATATAGTTGTGAAAAGAGCTTCCTTTTTTACCTGTTAATTTTTAATCATTCAATTCCTGCTGAGATATAAGCAATTAAACCCCTACACCTAACTGTACAGGCTAAATGCAGACTAACAATCCTTTTCATCTTTTATTGGAATAACACAAAACTACATTAAAATCCATTTAAGTATTTCCTTTTTCCTTACGAACAATATATTGTGATCACTGCCAAGAAAAAAAAAGCAGAAGGAAAAAAAAATAAAATCATGGAAACAGAACAAAGGAAAGGAGGAATTTTCACTCCCATGTGCTAAAAATACTAAAAATAAACCACAGCTTCGATAGTTTTCAATTTGCTTTGCTTACTGGCTTATTAACAGAACAGTGTTTTAGACATAAGCTTCTCTCAGTTCATGCCTTTTCCTTTTCCACAACACTGGGACTATTTTGAGACTATGATGAGATGATAAATAAAACAGAACCACTAGGGGAAAAAAGACACTTGACTCTTTTTCTCACCTCTCATGTGTGATATAATTAATGTTTTATTTCTGTTCAGTTGAAGACGTGCAGGAGACATGCACCCATTCGCATGTGCTTGGGGCTAGGTGCCTACTTGGAGAACAAAGGGCCAGACCAGTAACATGATTATTTCCAGGACTGATCACAAGAGGCCAGAGAGCCACAGGCCAGGAAGACCACACTTTTGATCCAAAGGCCATGGAATTAAGACTCACTTAATTTTATCTATGGAGTTCCACATTGTACAAGTTTGAATGGAGCTTGCTAACTTCTTAATGGAATTTTCCCACCTCCAAAATTTGAGCTCCCCTAGCTCTAAATCTAGCTGGAACATCATATTTGATTATTTATGACCTAGGCCACTTACTTGGACTCTTGAGTGTGGGGAAAACAGCTATTGTAAAACAAAGCAAAGGTTGCACGTTTCCAATGGTCCTCACCTACCTTATGATTGAGCTCCAATTGAGGAAGCGATACAGCTAGTTACCACTCCCTCATCTGGGTGGGTAAATGAAGACACAACCAAGCAGAGGTCCTTAACTAACAATAGATGTACAAACATCTATAAAAACCTTCAGCTTGTGTTATTCGTTCTTCACACCATCATCTGGACCCTGCCTTGCTGAGACTGGATAGTTAACCTGATGGTGCTGGGTTAAGTGACCTCTACGCCAGCCTCCATCAGAGAATGGAGCCAGCCAGCTGTGCCAGCTAGCACCCAGGATCAAGGCACATTTCATAACCTTCTTTCTCTTCTCCTCTATCTCCCCAAGCACTACTGAAACTGCTGAAGACAGCACACCCTGTCAACACCCTTTTTGGCTGCTTCAGTCTCTCTCCAAATGCCCCACCTTCCTTTCACCCTCAGATGAATAGCAGTTTGGCTTCCTTGCCCTGGCTGCCTTCAAGGCTTCTGCCTCGATACATGTTATGGGATTGCTTCACAGCCCTCTCCCTGTATTTGAGAACTGGTCTTTGCCCAGGGAGACTTGCTCTGTCACAACTCGTGGCATCGTGACTCCTGCAATGCAGTGCTTCCAAGTTTTGCCAAACAAGAACAGTAACCTTGGTCTGCAGTGCAGCCTTGTCAAGCACCCACCAAATCCCCATTGTCTTTTGGCTCAATCCTAATGGGCTACTGCACTGCCAAAACTCATGTTCCATCAGTGCACTGTACTTCATGGCTGCTGCAAAAGGCAACATGCCATTCAAGTGTAAGATTCATGTGCCAACAGCTTCCCAACAAGCCCTTATATCCCACCCTTCTACTCTTTAGTGGGAAGCACATAACAGGAGATTATAACCAACTTCAAAAACAATAATAAACATGTAAAACAGTCAAAACATATCAATATATGATAGCCATATAACAACTTAACAGCGATCATCAAATCATCAAGGCAGTAACCACCAAAAACCAGAGAAAATACTTTTCAACCAATTTCAACAAATGGGCCCAGGGAGCTATCTAATCATGAATGGCAATGAATTCCACACAAATGGCAAGGAATTCCACACATGAGGTGCCACCACAGAGAAGGGGACATTCATCTTCTTATCGGGGAAAGTCCCAGCCATGGCAATAGTCTACTCGGACCTGCACCTGCTGAATTGCTGACGCAAGTCTGACTGCATCCATGTCAGTGGATTTGGCTGGGAAGGGGGATAGGATACAGCATGCACCAGCGCTACAAGTCCCACCCTCTTCCCAGACCTGTAACTCGTGCATGTGATGATCATAGCCAGCTCCAGCTGATCCTGGAAAAGAGGTGCCTGAGGGGCAGCTAGCCTCATTCCGAGACTCTTTTCTAGATTCTTTTCAGTCTAGAAAAGAGGCACCTGAGGGGGGACATGATTGAGATATACAAAATTATGGAAAGAGTGGATAGAGAGATGCTCTTTTCCCTCTCACACAACACCAGTACCAGAGGCATCCACTAAAACGGAGTGTTGGGAGAACAGGCAAAAGAAAATATTTCTTTACCCAGTGTGTAATTAGTCTGACTCCTTGCCACAGGATGTGCTGCTGGCATCTGGACTAGAGGCCTTTGAAAGGTTAGACAGATTTCCGGAGGAAAACTCCATCATAGGTTACAAGCCATGACGAGTATGTACAGTCTGAGATTAGCTGGTCACTCACCATGAGGGACTGGAAGGAATTTTTTTTCTGAATTGGCCATAAATTGCATCCTTGTCCCATGGGACAAGGATAGGGAGGTTAGAGATCAACAAGTCAAAGGCAGAGTAGGAGAAGAAATTGGGAATGGTAGCATGATGGGATGTGATAGACGGTTTGGCACAGTGAGAAGATGTAGAGACAAAGGAGCGAATAAGCAGCCCATCCTGGGGCATTCCATGTACAAATGCTTTTATGCGAATGCCCGAAATCTCCGGGCAAAGATGGGAGAACTAGAATGTCTGGTGACTAGGGAAAACATTGACATAGTGGGCATAACGGAAACCTGGTGGAATGCAGAGAATCAATGGGATACCACAATCCCGGGCTATAAACTCTACAGGAGGGACAGGCAGGGGCGTGTTGGAGGTGGGGTGGCCATTTATGTTAAGGAAGGGATAGAATCCAGCAAAGTAGAGATTGAAGGTGGGTCCGACTCCACCGTAGAATCTCTGTGGGTTAAATTACCAGGCCTGTGGGGCGATGTAATACTGGGGGTGTACTATCGTCCTCCAGACCAGAAATCGGAAGGGGACCTTGAAATGAGGAAACAGATCAGGGAGGTGACAAGGAGGGACAGGGTTGTAATCATGGGGGACTTCAATTATCCTCATGTAGACTGCGTCAATTTGTGTTCTGGTCACAAAAAGGAGATCGGATAAATGACTGTGGCTTAGAGCAGCTAGTTGTGGAGCCCACCAGAGGGCAGGTGACTCTGGATTTAATATTGTGCGGTACACAGGACCTGGTCAGAGATGTCAGTGTTACGGAGCCGTTGGGGAACAGTGATCATGCTACGATCCGTTTCGACGTGCACGTCGGAGGAGAATACCAGGAAAATCTGTCACAAAAACCCTTGACTTCCGATGGGCAGACTTCCCTCAAATGAGGAGGCTGGTTAGAAGGAGGTTGAAAGGGAAGGTAAAAAGAGTCCATTCTTTACAGAGTGCATGGAGGCTGCTTAAAACAACAGTAATAGAGGCCCAGCAGAGGTGTATACCGCAAAGAAAGAAGGGTTCCACTAAATCCAGGAGGGTGCCCACATGGCTAACGAGCCAAGTTAGAGAGGCTGTAAAGGGCAAGGAAGCTTCTTCCGTAAATGGAAGTCTTGCCCTAATGAGGAGAATAAAAAGGAACATAAACTGTGGCAAAAGAAATGTAAAAAGGTGATACGGGAGGCCAAGCGAGACTATGAGGAACGCATGGCCAGCAACATTAAGGGGAATAATAAAAGTTTCTTCAAATATGTTAGAAGCAGGAAACCCGCCAGAGAAGTGGTTGGCCCTCTGGATAGTGGGGGAGGGAAAGGGGAGATAAAAGGAGACTTAGAGATGGCAGAGAAATTGAATGAGTTCTTTGCATCTCTCTTCATGGCAGAAGACCTCGGGCAGATACCGCTGCCCGAACAGCCCTTCCTGACCGAGGAAGTCAGATAGAGGTTAAAAGAAAAGATGTTTCAGACCTCATTCATAAATTAAAGATCAATAAGTCACCGGGCATCCACCCAAGAGTTATTAAGGAATTGAAGAATGAAGTTGCTGATCTCTTGACCAAGATATGCAACTTCTCCCTCAAAACGGCCACTGTGTCAGAAGATTGGAGGATAGCAAATGTCACGCCTATCTTTAAAAAGGGAAAGAGGGGGGACCTGGGAAACTATAGGCCAGTCAGCCTAACATCTATACTGGGTAAGATGGTGGAATGCCTCATCAAAGATCAAATCTCAAAACACATAGACGAACAGGCCTTGCTGAGGGAGAATCAGTATGGCTTCTGTAAGGGTACGTCTTGCCTCACAAACCTTATAGAATTCTTTGAAAAGGTCAACAGGCATGTGGATGCAGAAGAACCCGTAGACATTATATATCTGGACTTTCAGAAGGCATTTGACACGGTCCCTCACCAAAGGCTACTGAAAAAACTCCACAGTCAGGGAATTAGAAGACAGGACCTCTCATGGATTGAGAACTGGTTGAAGACCAGGAAACAGAGAGTGGGTGTCAATGGGCAATTTTCACAATGGAGAGAAGTGAAAAGCGGTGTGCCCCAAGGATCTGTCCTGGGACCACTGCTCTTCAACCTCTTCATAAACAACCTGGAGACAGGGTTGAACACTGAGGTGGCTAAGTTTGCAGACGACACCAAACTTTTCCGAATGGTGAAGACCAGAAGTGATTGTGAGGAGCTCCAGAAGGATCTCTCCAAACTGGCAGAATGGGCAGCAAAATGGCAGATGCACTTCAATGTAAGTGTAAGTGTTAGGTCATGCACATTGGGGCAAAAAATCAAAACTTCACATATAGGCTAATGGGTTCTGAGCAGTCTGTGACAGATCAGGAGAGAGATCTTGGGGTGATGGTGGTCAGGTCGATGAAAGTGTCGACCCAATGTGCAGCGGCAGTGAAGAAGGCCAATTCTATGCTTGGGATCATTAGAAAAGGTATTGAGAACAAAACGGCTAATATTATAATGCTGCTGTACAAATCGATGGTAAGGCCACACCTGGAGTATTGTGTCCAGTTCTGGTTGCCGCATCTCAAAAAAGACATAGTGGAAATAGAAAAGGTGCAAAAGAGAGCGACTAAAATGATTACTGGGCTGGGGCACCTTCCTTATGAGGAAAGGCTATGGCGTTTGGGCCTCTTCAGCCTAGAAAAGAGACGCCTGAGTGGGGACATGATTGAGACATACAAAATTATGCACGGGAAGGAAAGAGTGGATAGAGATATGCTCTTTACAATCTCACATAACACCAGAACCAGGGGACATCCACTAAAATTGAGTGTTGGGAGAGTTAGGACAGACAAAAGAAAATATTTCTTTACTCAGTGTGGTTGGTCTGTGGAACTCCTTGCCACAGGATGTGGTGATGGCGTCTGGCCTGGATGCCTTTAAAAGGGGATTGGACAAGTTTCCGGAGGAGAAATCCATTACGGGTTACAAGCCATGATGTATATGTGCAACCTCCTGATTTTAGAAATGGGCTATGTCAGAATGCCAGATGCAAGGGAGGGCACCAGGATGAGGTCTCTTGTTATCTGGTGTGCTCCCTGGGGCATTTGGTGGGCCGCTGTGAGATACAGGAAGCTGGACTAGATGGGCCATGGCCTGATCCAGTGGGGCTGTTCTTATGTTCTTATGCAGTTTATTTCACCTATCCCTGTCTGGCATGGGAGTCTGGTGTGTTCAGTAGGTTTCATGTGTTAAAAATTGGTCACGTGTTTAATAAAGTGGCCCAAATTAAACCCAAGTCACAGTCTGGTGTCTTCATTGGGGGCAGCAAGAGTAAATCGAATGCCAGATGCAGGGGAGTGGCAGCAAGATGCAAGTATCTTGTGATCTTGTGTGCTCCCTGTGGCATCTGGTGGGCCGCTGTGAGATACAGGAAGCTGAACTACATGGGCCCTGGACCTCATCCAGCAGGGTTCTTCTTATGTTCTTATAAAAGGGTGCAATTTGCACATGAGTCTAAGCTGGGCAAAAGCACTTGGGGCATTGCTGCTATCTGAACATCCTGGAGCAAAACTGGGTCCAAGAGCAGCCTAAACTGTAAACCCACTCCTTCAAAGGTAGTGCAATGGCCTTCAGTCTATCACCTGGGTGGCAGGTCACTTAACTAAAAGAAACTCTGTCTTATCTAGACTTTGTCCTCTACTTATCTACTTGTTTTCATCCAGCCCATTACATCCAGACAGCAATTCAGGGAAATAGGCTATAACTCAGTAGTAGCACACATACTTTTCCTGGAGAAGGTCACAAGTTCAATCCCTGATCAAAGAATCTAACTGTTGGCCTTGTGATTTACTGAATGCATCACTTATGCACATAATGTGGTCTTGTTCTGTGATACAGTTTTTTTTAAAGAAATTATTGTGTTAATTTTATATTACAACAAACACTATTATTATTATTAAACACTATTATTATTTATACATTATTTATTTATTATTTATATTACAACAAACACATTTGTTGATGATACCTATGTTATTTTGAACTATTTACCTATTCCATGGAAGTTAACTGCAGGACAGCATAAACAGACTCTCTGTGCCCTAATTGTAGCGAAAACATATTAAAATATTGGAAGGATAAGTACCCCCACCATCACTATTAATGGACTGAGAATCTTTTAACTTTATCAATAGTTGAACAAAAACGAACAGTAGACAACTACATATGCATATATTTTTGGACACTTAGAAGCCTTTTTCTAAATATTTATACAGAGTGCCTATTGATTATGCTTTATAGTATAGACTATTAATAGTTTCTGAAATTTTTATGTATTTTTAATGAACTTCATTCATGAGATGTAGTTTTCTCTTTTTGTGTGTTTTTGTTATATTTTGATATTTGTTCTCATTCACTAATACAGGAGGGAGAAAGATTCAATCCCTGTCATCTCCAGGTAGAGCTGGGAAATACCCTGCTGTAACCCTAGAGATCTGCTGTCAGTTAGTAGATAATAGCAACCTAGATGAACAATGATCTGTGTAAGGCAGCTTTATATCTTCAATGGGAATGTACGTTCAAGTGTGTTCCTGAATACTCATACCCATGACAGTAACAAACTACTACATTTGGATGGATATCAGTTCATAGTTCACAGCTGATGGAAATCACAGCTCCTAATATACGCACGCAGAAGCCTGCTTTCACATACAGATTACCTTCTCTGGATTCAAGCAATGGAGTAAAATTCTGCAATGTCACACAGTAATTCACTTGAATGTAATGTGCAGCTTCATAATGATTTCACTTTGGCATTGTTTGGACCTATTGGTGTACTGGAGTTTTTCAGCTATCTCATGTTCCATGCTGCACATGTTTGTCCCCTGATAATCCACGCACTACAGACCAGTGGAATGGCTAAAAAAATTGCAGGGACACTTGAATGGTACACTCCCCACAGGACAAGGACGTGCAGTGTATTTCTTCTTTTGGCTTCTGTTTTGGGTTGAGACTGCAATCTTAACCATGTGTACCAGGAAATAAGTCCCATTAGACCCAGTGGGACTTACAGCTAAAGAAACATCACTAGAGAAAGATTGTACAGCGCCGAATGCAGGAAAGGCTCACATATGCATTTCCTTCTCTAAGAGATCATTCCTGGTATGGAGAAATACATGAACCTGAGGTCCAAGGACAGATGCATTCTGCACATTTTTGAAAGTGTTGCAATTACTTTACTTTTCACCCTGTGAATAGGTAGAGAAACAATGCCCAGTACATCTGGTATCTTATGCAGAGATGCCTCCAGAAAGGTGGCCCAAAGCTGAGACAAAACCAAGATTTATATGGGAAACAAAAGCAGATTGAAGACAGGTGGGAAGGGAGACAATTATTTTCTGGTGTTTATGAATGTATATATATATTCCATCTGGAATTTTAAAAAACATTTGGGTTATTCAATGCAACAAGTATTTAGGCAGTTAATGTGTAAACATGCATATGAATAAATTGTCTTTTACTGGGAACAAGAAATGGGCAGTCCAATCCTGAGCTGCCTGGGGCACCCAGGCTCGGCGGCACTGAGAACGGCTTCCGCTGGATCCTGCGTGCCCCAGGCTACCGCGGGAGGCGCCTCAGGAGAAGGGGACTTCTGTCCCCTTCTCCCGGGTAAGGTAAGTAGCCCCGCAATGAGTAAAGGCGCTCGTGTGTGGCACTGAGCCCTCCCCAAGTGCCTTGGATCCTGCAGAGTGGAGCTCCGTGGACCCACCTCCCTCCCTTCCCCCGGCACGCCTCCAGCCTGCCCCCCTCCCTGCGTCATGCCTCCATGTCATGCCTCCTCCTCGCCCTCACTCCGCCTGCTGCTGGCCTCCCCCTCCCCTCCCTGGAACGCCTCCTCCCCACCCCGCCCCTGCTTACCGTGCCGTGGCTTGGTAGTCCGGGAAACTGCCGAGCCGCGGAAGCTGGGTGACTGCCCCATGCTAGCCCAGCACCAGCTGGCACTGGGCTAGCACAGGTGGGAGCCCAGCAGTGAGGATAGCAAACGTGCCTTACGGCAGTTTTGCAACAGTGCTTGGTGACACGGAGTTGTGTCGCCGAGCACAGGATTGGGCTCTTAGAGAACAATCCTACCCTTGATTATTTGGAAGTAAGTTCCACTGTGTTCAGTCGGGCTTGCTCCCAGGAAAGTGTGCATGGGATTTCAGTCATTTACAATGAAACTGAAATATCTGTATCTTATTTCTATCAGATTGATCAGTGCCCTGTTACTTGGAAGGGAGGCCCATGGTTCAGTGATAAAGTTCATGTTTTGTACTCAGTTGAGTTTCTGGGTAACTCTGGTTTGCAGCTCAAATTCCAGGCAATTGGGATATACTATATTAATCCAAATAAACAAGAATCAGGAAAACCAAACTGACCAGAACAACTATTGTCCTTCCTGCAAACTAAGTGCCATACGTGAATTATTCACTCCAAATAATTTCAACCCCAAGTGCCTCAAAGTCCTGGACGAAGCCCAAAATACAATCAGATTAAGGACAAATCAGTGAGTTTGAAGAAAAAAATTTTTTGGGACTTGTTATAATTTCCCTTCTGACTGTTTAACATTTGGAGCAGTTCATTAATTTTTTCAAACATTTTTCTGCATCAGTGAATAATAAAAGCACATTTTTTTCCATTGGGAAAGCTCATGTCCTCCAAAAAAGCAGACTTGTACAATAGTTGAGTTTTAAAGGGGAATTCAATGGAACGTCCACATTTTTATGTTCAATGGTTCTATAGTCATTTATGTATACCTGGTTATTGTAAGGAATTTGTTCTTGGCAAAAGATCAGAAAAACTGTTACATATCCTCCCCTGCCAATCAACCATGAGAATAACTTAAAATCACAAGCCTTCCAAGCATGGGTGCTTCTATGCCTTGATTGTGAATATGCAGAGGGCATGCACTCATGTTCTCATTCTTGTACAGGCGGGTGGATGGCAAACTGGCAAAACGTCAGCACGGAGAGCCAAGATTCCCACAACTCAACACAAATCTTGTAATTCCAAGTTTCAGTGTGCTTCTCTAAATTCACAGTTGGCACAACACCAGCAGCCATTTTCAGTGCCTCGTAAGAAAGAGTACAGGTTGGAAAGTGCAGATATGCAACTATCCACATCAGGGTTGTGTGGTGGGTGGTGAGGCAGGTGAGGCAGAGCCTCCCCACTGGAGTCCTTCGAAAAGTGCTGCTGCCGTGTGACGCACCCGAGCACCCACAACCCACACACAGTGTGATCCTGGACCCCAGATCCTGCAGAGCATGGGGGTTGTGGGCACCTCACACGGAGATGGTGCTTTTTGAAGGACTCTGGTGAGGAGGCTCTGCCTCACCTGCCTCACCACCCACCGCACATCCCTGTTCTCTCTCTCTCTCTCTTTCTCTCTCTCTCTCTCACACACACACACACAAAATCCATCCAGCCTTTAAAAGTGCTGATGCCCCACTGATTTCCATTAGAGAAAGGCAGCATGCAATCCCACAACGTACTTAGGCTGCAATCCTATGAACCCTTTCCCGGGAGTAAGCCCCATTGAACTCAGTGGGACTTCCTTCTGAGTAGACATGCCTAGGACTGGGCTGCTAGTGCCAACCCCACTAAGTCCCACTGCTCAGCAGGCTGCCCCAGGACTGTGCTGCTGTTGAGCCTCTCCTCACTGACACCAGTGACCTAATGGGACCATCTGGACAAGGAACGCATCCTGTCAGTTATCTGGCGCGGGGTGGGTACGTGGGCGGGGCCAGCATAGATCCAGCCCCGCCCTCTGTGCCCTCCTCCCCCGTCCACAAAGCCAAGCGCAGAGCCTCCGAAGAACCTACGACTCCCAGGAGCCTTTGCGCCCCAAGCGCAGTGACGGCTCCAGTTGCTAGGCAACGCGGGAGCGGCGGCAACCGCTTCCCTAGCGATCATAATACCCGGAGGCCGCGCGGCTTCCCTTCATCTCGCGAGAACCAACCCACCAACCGCCCCCCTCGAGGCGCCGCCGGAGCGCGCCCCGCGACCATGGCGGAGGGCGACGGCTGCGAGGAGAGCCTGTTCTCGCTGGAGTTCCTCGTGGAGTCGGCGAACGTGGAGCCGCGGCTTGTGCCGGCGCCCGTGCCGGCCTGCGGGCCCTTCCGCCTGGCAGTGGCGCTGCGGCTGCTGGACTTCCCGACCCTCCTGGTGCGCGCCCCGCACTGCGGCCCGGGCCCGGTGGTGCCCTTCGGGCGGGGCAAGTCCTGCCTCTTCAAGCTGCGGCCGGACGCCCTGAAGAGCCTCCTGCGGCGCTCGCCGCTCTGTGCCCTGCTGCTGGCGCTGCCCCCCATGTCCGGCGCCGCCCGCCTACTCGGCTCCTCCAGCGTCTCCCTGGCCTCGGCCGCCGAGGAGCTGCTGCTGGGGAGCGGCCCGGGGGGGCGCAGGGGCCGCTTCCCGCTGCGGGACCTGATGGGCGAGTTCGTGGGGGAGCTGGGGCTGAGCTACCGGCTCAGCAACCTGGGCGCCGCCCTGCTGGGCCACCTGGGGCAGGGGGCCGCCCCGGGGGAGCCCCAGCATGAGGAGCCACAGCAGAAGCCCCAGGAGCTCCTGTTCATGTCTCCGCCGCCGCCGCCGCCCTCGCCGCGCCAGCTCCCGAGCATCCAGGGCGAGAGCGGACTCAATCTGGAGCTCATCCCGGAGGGAGAGGAGGAGCAGGATCCTGCCGCGGAAGGTGGCAGCCTGCGGTCCTTCCGAAGCAGCAGCAGCAGCTCTGCCGGGTCCCAGCCCCGTGACCTCAACAGCGAGGACCAAGTTGGGGAGCTGGAGGCTGAGGCGAACGTCTTTTGTCCACCGCCATTGTACTACAGCCATACGCCTGGCATTCCCAGTCCCACACCTGTTCCAAAGCCCGTGATTGTAGCAGCACCTCCAAAATCTTCAAAGAAAAAGGAAGTTCCAATTCCACCCGCACTGCCTGTTCAGAAGGAACCTTCAAGCGGTGCACAAGAGACTAGCCCCTCACCCGCAATGCCTAGCAACCCAGAGATGCTCAAACAGACCTTGAACCAGTTGCCTCTGCTGAATGCTTTACTCGTGGAGCTGTCCCTGCTGAACAACCAGGCCTTGGAACCAGGGCCTTGCACTGTGCACCCTCAGTTAGCATGGCTGTACAGAAACATAGAAGATGGTACTACCAAACCCCCATCACCCAGCTCCAAGAGTCTGTGTCCCAGCCGGGATGAAAAGAAAACCAGTCATCATCGCAAAGAGAGAGAAAGGTCACCTAGCCCCAAATTAAAAAAGAATCGTCCAGATCATTTAAGATGTCTCTCTCCCTCCATACGTATAACCTATACTAGTAAAGGTTACCCAAAGTTTGCAGGCTTTGAAAGACCTGGAAGCCCTGAAAAATATAATACCAAGGAAAATACTCCCCCTCGAAGAAAGCTTACATATGGGCTGACAAACACGCTCCGGCTTCGGCTACAGCGGGCCAATCCGAGTATGTTGATACCTCATGAAAATCGGGACCATCATAGGAAAAAACACACAGAGGTATTGATGGAAAAGAAAGGCAAGAGTTCATCAGTCAAAGTAAAAACACCCCGCAGCTCTCCTGAGCGTCGACAAAAGTCTTCTAGGCACCCTAATGAAAAAGTCATCTCAGATCAAAATGTGCAGTTTAATGATAATATTGAGACTTTAATACAAAGCAGTGCTGACCAAGATTGCTATACCACCATAAAGGAAGGATGCTCTGATCTCCAAAGTAATGTTATAGCCACTAGCATGAAGAATAGTAAAAATGCAGAAGAAAATGGTCCAACTGAAGTGACTGAAACTGCCCATATAGAAAAGTGTTTGAAAATTCATCTCCCAAGAGTTACTGAAGAGTTACTGAAGAGAAAAGAAGAGTTACAGGTTACTGATATCAAAAATAAAACAAACGTGGAAGCAGAAAAATGTGTACAGGATGACAATTGTAATATTACAACCCTACATAATCCTAGCCAAAGCAACAACTTTGAAAACAATCAAGAACTTAAGACTCCAAATGAAGTAGTTGCTAGCTCTGAAAACACAGTTTATTCAGATGATTTCACTGGTACTGACAGTTCTGGCACAAGCTTGGATGCTCCAGGGAACAGCTCTGATCCTTTAGAGGAAAACTCAGAACAAAATCAGTCTGTTACAGATTCAGATGCCAAAATGTCTGAGAGAAGCCTAACACCTGAAACTGTTTCACCTCCTCTTCCAATACCTTCTGCTATTTCTCCTGTCCAGTCTCTTAAAAAGACCTCTGATTTAAAATCCAGTGGAAAAAACACTGGTCTCAGTGAGCTTGATGGTGATGATTCTCCTTGTGCAAGAACTGTGGAGAAAGAACTTGCAGCTCAACATATTAAGAAGGAAGGGAGAAAAGAAGTGGAGAAGTTGGAGGGCAAACAAGTGAGCTTCGATGTGGATGGTAATCTATCAGAAGACCCGATATCTGTGGAAAAAAGTCAATCTTTAAGGACTTCTCAAGTTAGCTCTTACTTGCCCTCCAATGTGTCTGACCTTGATCTCAGTGGATTAGATGAGAGCAAAACATCTGAGAAAGAAAAAGAGGATAACAGTGAGATGCTAGATGTTATTAATCAATGTAGACATGTGAGTGAACTAGTAGTAAACAATCTTCCAGGATACACAATGTAATTACTAATAATAATGACTCAATCAAAGTGAAAATGTCCCTTTTATAAGCATATTTCACAAGTATTTTTGACTGCATAGTTTTTGTTTTATAAGCAATGAACGTATAAAATGCATTCTCAGTATTTTGAGGTTAGAACTACGTAGCAGTCTTGAGACCACATGACTACCTCTGTGCAGCAAATTGGGTTTAGGATTTGTTGTTCTTAAACAGTAGCTTCCCTTCCCCCACCTCCAAAAGACACATACTATAATGAACTACTTATAAAATCTGAGCGTTTCAGAAGCTTCTTGACCTGGCATACTGAACTGCTGCAATCCTGCATCCATTTAGAGTTCTATCCAACTTTCCAGCGCCAATGCAGCCTTGACATAAGGGAATAAATGTTCCCTTACCTTGAGCCCTCAGTGACTGCCTCCCCAAATCAGGAGGTTTTGCACACCCTATTTGCAAGGCTGCAGTGTGCTGGAGAGTTCAATAGGATTGGGCCCTTAGTTCCGTGTATGCCATGGAACTTAGGGTGCAATCCAAAGGTGCCCATGGGCCATCGCAAATCCTTTGCGCCAGCCCAGGAGGGTTGCAGATGTGCTGTAAGGCACGTTTGCGCCTCCTCAGGAGGAAGCTGGACCGGCGCTCAAAGAAACACTGGCCTGCGGAGGCTGACGTAAGCCTCTGCACCAGCTTTCTCCACGTGGGTTGCGTTGGCCCGGCTGGGCCGATGCAAGAGGCAAAGGTAGGCGGGAGGGAGGTGTCCCTGGGCGGGGGGAGGGCGGATGGGGAGCAGGAGGTGAGGCAGGGATCCAGCAGTTATGCCTGATCCCAACCCCTGTTCCTGGGGAGAATGGAGCAGCTTGAAGCTGCTCTGCTCTCATCGGACTTGCACCACCTCAAGAGGTGGTGCAAGTCCAATGAGACCCAAAAGGTGTCTTTCCCAGGGGAAAGGGGAAAAGTTTCCCCTTGCCTCTTTCTGAGCCACTCTTGACCCCTTCCTGTGCTGGATACAGCACAAGCCTTTTGGCTTGCCTGTTCCAGCGCAGGGTAGGATTGCTCCTTTAGTAGGATTTGAGCAGACTAACTGCATAGCACTGCAGTGTTAGTTCAGGAGAATTGTATTAGCAGTTAATTGTGCAAGAACAATCAACTACTTTTTTAAGATAAGTTTTCAGCAAAACTAATTTGTAAGCTTCCACAATGTAATTAGAAAAATATGTTTATATTTGTATAATGTACATGGTTAGGAACAAGAGTTTTGAAAGTAAGGTATTATATTTATGTGATCTGATATTGTGAATCTTGTATTATATGGACTGATGTAAATGTACAACTTCCAGAGGACAGAAACAGATGTCATTTAAAGTATTTCTAGATGAAAAACTTACTGTATGTGTTTATGATTCTGTGATAGGGTTCTCAACATTTTTATACAAAACTGGCTTTTTTTGTTAATTATTCTAAGGCTATACTCCTAATGCACACTTAATTTATATGCATATAGAACTTATAGTCCTAAGTCCCACTGAATTTATATGCATGGAATCAGGCTCCATGCCTTACTTTGCTTTCTATTTAGATAATACAGATAACACAGGCCTACAAAATTGAGGGTCAGAAAAGTTTTTCCCAAACTTTATGGTGGTTTGATATGAATTTGGGGTGCCGATTCAAAAAATGGCATCCGTTTTGCCCTCTCATGTCTAGTTTTAGAATGCTTGAATCATTCAAGCAGTGAATGGTTCAAGCCATGGTGTAGGCTTCCTCATGAGGAAGCTGCTTGAACCATTCATTAAAGAGGCTATGCCATGTTTCCAAAACTAGATGTGATAGGGCAAAACGGATGCCATTTTTTGAACCGGCACCCCAAATATACCCAGGAATTGGTGTAACGTTTAAGGAAGCAAAATGTGTGCTGGCCTGTGTAATAGTTCCATCCTACATCTGCTCAAATCCTTTAATCTGATTTGGAGAAGGATTTGTTTTTCCCAGGAACTGGAGTATTACAGCCCAATCCTATGCATGTCTATTCAGAAGTCCCAGTAGAGTCAATGGGGCTTTCTCCCAGGTAAGTGTGGATAGGATTGCAGCCTTACAGCCCAATCCTATCCACACTATCCTGGGAGTGAGCCCCCTTGACTCTAATGGGACTTACTTCTGAGTAGACATGCATAGGATTGGGCTGTTAGTTGTTCACTTTCTCTTCAAATTGCCTAAGTTTGTGAATACTTCTTCCCTCAGATTGCAATACTCTTACATCTTCAACCTTGACTTAGTGCCCAGTCCTATCCAGTTTTCCAGTGCTGGTGCAGCAGTACCAGTGGGGTGTGCACTGCACCCTCTGGGTGAGGAGGCAGTCACGGAGGCCTTCTCAAGGTATGGGAATTTTAGTTTCCTTACCCTGGGGCTGCACTGCAGCTGCATCAGCACTGGAAAGCTGGATAGGATTGGGCCTTTAGGCTGCAATCTTGAACACAGGGAGTAAGCCAGACTGGAGGCTTGTTTCAGACTTACATATATGGTTGTGCTGCTGTTCTTTTTTTTCTTCAGCTCTCTTCTATGAATTTGGTGATGTTTTGTCTCAGATCTCAACTTCTATGACATATATTTTTGATTTCATTAGCTACTCGCATTAATCATAGTTCCTTTAGTCTGTACCACCTTCACGTCATTTCACTTAATGGCTATTTATTTGCTTAATTAACAAGTCAATTCTTTACATGTTTACTCAGACTTAAGTCCCACTGTGTTCAGTGGGGCTCTGAAGTAAGTATGCCGTAGGATTGCAGTGAAAATAATAGTATACATTTTGGCCTTGATTCACATGCATGGGCTTAGATACTACAGTGAGACTTTTGACTTTCTAGAACATAGTGTATAATGTGCACACTTCCTATGCCATGGCTTTAATACCTAAGGGACTAAAAAAGTATTTTGCAATTTAACATCTGGCAACAGCTGGTGTTTGTGAAAGAAATAAGCTCTATTTCACAGAATTTCAATGTGGTTCTGTGGTTTGGAGGACAAATTTCATTTAACTTTATTTTGGAGAGTGCAAATGACACGGAATAATCTAGAAAAAGTTAATTGTGCCTAAATCCCATTGAAGTCAATGGAATTAAAGTAAATAGTTAAATGTTTGATTGATTTCCATAACGTAGCACTGATTAACAATCCTTTTACAAGTGTTTTTGTCTGCTCAGTTCTAGAATAGGGAAATGGTTGCTCAGTAATTTTAGCATTACTATTAACATGAAAAAGTATTTTTTTGTAATGACATAAAAATTGTGAACCTTTCAGTAATGCAAGACAGTGATGAAAATAGAACATATGTAGTGCAGGTTTTTAACAAAAGAATATGATTATGTATATTCATAAGAAAATAACTACAAAAAGCAAAAGGTTTTCAAAGTGTTCTCTATTATCAAAATACAGGAACCATTAGTACAGTTTAATATACATTTTGAAAAGCTCAGTGTCAGAGTGCTCCAATCTTCTAATGATTGCTAGAATATTCTTTTTGAAATAAGTAATAAACGAAGAGCCCATTCCTATCCAACTTTCCTGCGCTGATGCAGTGTGCACTGCATCCTTCAGAGGGGAAGTAGTCACGGAGGCCTCAAGGTAAGGGGCTGGTGCTGGAAAGTTGGATAGCTGGATACAGCTTTACTTAACTCACAGCTCAATCCTATGCATGTCGGTTGAGAAGCAAGTACATTAATAGTAGTGCTTACTCCCAGGTATGTGTGGATAGCATTGCAGCCTTAGGAGCATAGTATTTCCAGCATTATTCTTAAACTTTCTGAATTGCTTTTATTATAGAGCAGTTTTTTTAATGTAAGCCATAATGGTAGAATTCTGCATACAGAATACATAATCTTTAAGTAGTGTTGCGATAATGTAGTCTTGGAAAGAACTGAAGGCCAGTTCATGATCTCCTGGGATTTGTTAGCTGCAAAAAAAAAAGCTGTGCCAGTTTTGATTTCCAGCAAATTCACCACAAGATTAATTGTTGTCTGACTACTTGCAGGTGAACAATTTGACTTTTGGTATGCCAGTACAAATGTTCCCAAAGTGTTTGTGTTAGCACACCAGAATTCAAATCTGGCACAGGGCAATGAATACCACATTCTGAAATTGCTGGAAGTCGGCATGGCCAACATTGTCCATTAGCTGCTCCATGCCTGTCTGGTTATGTAAATCCTTATTTTTGTTATAAACCTACACTTAACCTACAAGGGAAAATGCCATTGAACTTTAATCATTCAATAGTACAAAGTTTTTTTAGTGGCAGTTAGCTACTCATACATCAGCTTGAAAATTAAATTGCCTAAAATTAAGTTCATACAAATGTTAAAGAATTGACAGCCCGGTCCTATGTCAGCTAGTGCTGGTGGGATAGGCGTGCGCACAGTTGCAAATGTCATAAGAACATAAGAACAGCCCCACTGGATCAGGCCATAGGCCCATCTAGTCCATCTTCCTGTATCTCACAGCGGCCCACCAAATGCCCCAGGGAGCACAACAGATAACAAGAGACCTCATCCTGGTGCCCTCCCTTGCATCTGGCATTCTGACTTAACCCATTCCTAAAATCAGGAGGTTGCGCATACTCATCATGGCTTGTACCCCATAATGGATTTTTCCTCCAGAAACTCGTCCAATCCCCTTTTAAAGGCGTCTAGGCTAGATGCCAGCACCAGATCCTGTGGCAAGGAGTTCCATAGACCGACCACGCGCTGAGTAAAGAAATATTTTCTTTTGTCTGTCCTAACCCGCCCAACACTCAATTTTAGTGGATGTCCCCTGGTTCTGGTATTATGTGAGAGTGTAAAGAGCATCTCCCTATCCACTCTGTCCATCCCCTGCATAATTTTGTATGTCTCAATCATGTCCCCCCTCAAGCGTCTCTTTTCTAGGCTGAAGAGGCCCAAATGCCGTAGCCTTTCCTCATAAGGTAGGTGCCCCAGCCCCGTAATCATCTTAGTCGCTCTCTTTTGCACCTTTTCCATTTCCACTATGTCTTTTTTGAGATGCGACGACCAGAACTGGACACAATACTCCAGGTGTGGCCTTACCATAGATTTGTACAACGGCATTATAATACTAGCCGTTTTGTTCTCAATACCCTTCCTAATGATCCCAAGCATAGAATTGGCCTTCTTCACTGCCGCCGCACATTGGGTCGACACTTTCATCGACCTGTCCACCACCACCCCAAGATCTCTCTCCTGATCTGTCACAGACAGCTCAGAACCCTTCAGCCTATATCTAAAGTTTTGATTTTTTGCCCCAATGTGCATGACTTTACACTTACTGACATTGAAGCGCATCTGCCATTTTGCTTGTCCTGTAAAGCAAGTTGCAGCTGTATTGAGGCTGCTGGAGGAGGGGCCTGCACTGCCTGTGCTGGAGCTGTGCCCACCAGGTGGGGTAAGTGAACTACCAGGTGGAGGGGAGAGGGCAGAACAAGAGTGGAGAGGAGATGTAACCAGGTGGGGGGGGGAGCAGCCCAGAGGACAGTTCAGGCCCAGAAGGGGGGCAGGGATGGACCCAGAGGTTGCCACCACATCCTTTCCTTGGCCTCGGAACCCTACACGGATCTTCTCGGTTATGCCAGCTCTGAAATCAATTACTGGAACCTGAATCAGAGTTTGCCTTATTATCTCTGTTTGATGGAACACATGAAATACTCCTCCATGTGGACCTCATTTCCTCCTTACTGGCAGCTACCAGGTTTGAGATGGCTAAGAAATGGAAATCATCGTACCAGAAGTATGGAATTTGACTCTTCGGGAAAAATTAACTTACTAGCTGCAAACGTACAAATCCCAGTTAGACACTAGCAGATTTTACATGGTATGGTACACATTTAAGATGTACTTCAGTGAAGATAAATGTACATATTTGCCTCCTGTTTCACATAAATTACCTTCTGAAAAATATAAATTTGGCATTGCCCAAGGGCTTGTTTGACTGATCTGATTCACTGTTGCTGACACACACATTTAATATTATACGTATATACATTTAAAACAACTTGATTAGTAGAAGGTATTTTTATTTTTATCCATTTTAATTTTACTTGATAGCATACTTTACTTTATGATAAAATCCTTAAAAAACATGGTTTGCAAAAAAGAATTGCAGAATCAGCAAATTGGTTTATGCCATTTAATTTCAAATTTAGGGTATGGTGTGTATTTTTCCATTATAGATTATCATTCCTTTTGTTGGTGTTTTGTTTTGGAGTTTGTTTTGCCACAGCCACCAACATCGATAAGTGTAAGCTTTACTTCTTTCTTGCTCTTAAATAATATTTTGCAAAATGCCACCTGTATTTGTCTTTATTGCCTGGCCTGTTTGGCCTGTCTGAATTCTTAGAATTCATTATAGTTAGCTAGAAATGTGTGATATTCTTCAGTAGGTTTTGACAGGTTGTTTATCAAGTCAATGAAAGCCAGTTATTAAATCTTTTCAGAATACACTTCACTTTATAAGAAAAGCACTTACCAGGGATGGTTCTTCCCTTTTTAAGAAGTTATATAGGAGAAAGATGGAGAAAGTTTCTAGCTGTCATCTGAAATTACTGTTGCTTTTGGCAAAAATGCATTCAATTATAGAATTTACATTTAAAGATGCATTCAAATATGGTTATTACAAGAGGCACAGACAAGATGAAAACAAAGTTTTATGAGAAACTAAATATCTTCAAATATATAGCAAGCCTTAAGCAACGTAGCATAATTATCTTAACTCACATATGGTAAAGTAATTTCAGAATGTGTGGAGGGTTTTTTAGTTGAAACTCTTATTATAGTTGGCTTATAAATTGTTAGCATTATAATTTGTATATTTGCAAAATTGAATTCCTTTCTGGGAAGGGAGAAGGTATGATCTTAGTTACAGCAATGGAAATAACCCCCTCAATTGTCCTGTGTCCATATTTCAGCTCTTAATCCCCTTTGCACTATTTTCTTTTACAATAACCACCATGTACGATAACTGATATTATTATTTATTATGTAGCACAGTCTACATGGTGTTCACAGAGTGTCATGACCAAAAGAATATATACGGGGGCCCATACCTGTGGATGCCGTATCCACGGATTCAGTTATCCACAGATCAGGTCCCGGCCCCCTGCCCTTGTTTCCCCCGCCCCCAATGACCCCCTCCAGAGGCAAGTCAGAGGAAGTCTGAGCTCAGTAGAAGCTGGGGACAACTGTCCCTGGCCTCTGCCGAGATCAGAGTGAGCTCTATGATAGGAAAAACATCGCTTCCAGTTCCACCAGAAAAACCAAAAGCAACATTTTTAATGCCTTATGAAGCATTAGGAGGATCAGAGAAGCCCAGGACTGAACTAACCCAACCCAGAGAGCGGCTTGCCCAGAGAGCGGCTAGCCTAGACGCCTTTAAAAGGGGATTGGACGAGTTTCTGGAGGAAAAATCCATTATGGGGTACAAGCCATGATGAGTATGCGCAACCTCCTGATTTTAGGAATGGGTTAAGTCAGAATGCCAGATGTAGGGGAGGGCACCAGGATGAGGTCTCTTGTTATCTGGTGTGCTCCCTGGGGCATTTGGTGGGCCGCTGTGAGATACAGGAAGCTGGACTAGATGGGCCTTTGGCCTGATCCAGCGGGGCTGTTCTTATGTTCTTGTTAGCACAGAGTTAGGTGTGGGCTGGGAGAGACCAGAAAGGCCTCAATGGTGCAGGGCGTGGGCCGTTGGTCTGCCAAGAGGAGTTAGCCTGTACTAAACTGAGTGGCCAAGGGGCAGCAATGTGTGATAAGTGTCCCCAGAAACTTTCCAACCTCTTAGAAGAGTAGGATCCAGAAGGCAACCACGTCACATAATTGGAACCAGGAAAAGCTAAGTGACCAGCCAAGGCCAGAAGAATATAAGGAGAAGATCAGGGATGAGAGAGGGGTTGCTGACTGCTGGTGGCTCTAGAGCACTATGAGTCTGGTAAAAGCCTTAAGGAGCACTAGTGTGCTGTAAACTTCCCCTCTCCCTCTGCTGTGAAGCTTGTGGGAAGAAATGGAGAACTGTGAGAAGGCAATCTAGGTTAGTGCCCCGGTGGCCTTCCATAAGAAGTCTCCCTAGTGGGTTAGTGAACTCCCTAAATCTGAAAGTCTGGTTCATGCATACATTCAGCCACTTCCACCACCCTGCAATCACTTGTGAGAATATATGAATAAATTGATTTTGTGGGCATAGGAAATGCTATTAGTCTAATCCATTTTGCTTTCAAGTCTTGATGGAGTGTCATGAGGAGATTTATTACTACTATTATTTTGGTTGTGTAAACATCTGGAATAATGGTCATAGACAGGCAAACTTTCAAACTGGAGAGAAGCTATTGGTGTGATTCCCCAAGAATTTACTGGTACTCATTCCATATTTTAATTAGTCATCTGAAATGTGCAAATCATTTGTGCAAATGTGCAAATACATTGCAACATAGGATGGCACAAGTGATGTGCTGTGGACCAAACACTTTTTTTTTTTTTTTTGGTTACTTTTAGTGGGAAAAATTCTCACAGTTTGGCCACTCTTGATCCACATCGTGAAGACATTCAACTAATTCTGTATTACAATGTAGGGCATCTTCGATTTGGTTCCCTGTTGACTGAACAGTGCGGCAAACATTTAAGTGCTACTGTTTCAGTGCATAGTTTGGCTTAACCTTTGCAGTAACTCAGTGAGTTATTTTTAAATTTTAGATGTGGGCCTTCAACTTTTTCCCAGTGTGCTGTGTAAATAAACACTTAAAAGAACCAAATCCCCCTAAACCCTAAAAAGGATTAAATGCTTGCTCTCTGGGTCTTACTTACTATTATTGTCAATGGGCTAACAATGGTTGTGAAACTAGTTATGAGTAATTGCTGTGTCTGTTAGCACAGCAAACAGTTGTAAGAAAAAGAGTCAGACATCAAGGACATGCAGTCTGTTGTAGTGATTAATGCCAGAGTTTCTCATGAGTCAGCAGACAGGGACTGTTTTGTGTCAAATTGGAGTTCTGGTTACCTAATATTGGAAAAGTCAACATTTTAACAGTTTAGTCTCATGCGTTCCAAGATTATGTATTTTGAAAAGATTTCACAGCAAACATCTATCATGTGACTGATGCGCTTGGGAGCATGTAAAAGGAACTCTTTCCTCTTGTTACTTTTGAATGTTTCTGCAGGTTTTGTTATAAGTGAGTCACTTTTATGTGAACCTGACCTAAGCAGCTACCCAGCACATGAAATTTGGCCCCTGAGTGTTTCCATTCCACAGGTGATGTTAGCTGAGCCCCCTTGTGGGGTTGACATGTAGTGTTCTATAGAGTTCAGTTTTATCACTGATTGAGTATAACATCTGTATCAAACTGCTGGGAGAGATGCTTTGGAGCTTTGAAGTTGGGTGTCATCAATGTGCTGATGACATCTAGAAGCAGCCGTTTTGGTTCTAAAGCAGTGCCTGGGATCTGTGGTTAAGTGAATGGGGCTAGAAAAGCTGAAACCCAGTCAAGATGGGAGGTGATGCTTGTAAGGAATATTGATATTTGGGAGTGTCCTTCCTGAGATAGATTGGGTGATCATTTCCTTTATCTGGTCAGGTTAGGAACATATGAACTTATTGGTAGTCCTACACCATTCTTTGCTTCCAGACCCCCACTCCTGGGTAGAAAGGTGTCAGGAGTGACCAGCTTTAATCCACTTCAATTACTACATACCCCATGACACTTTCTGGAGAAGAGAGATCTTATCATGCGGATTCCTGCATTTGTGATATCTAGGACCAAAATGTTTCACATGGGATTGGCATTGAAGTTTTAGCTAATGCACAATTCTGGTGCCTGCCTTATGGTGGGGTTACTGAGCATGCTCTAAGACATGTAACATGCCACACGGGGAGGGGAATTTTGACTACATGTGCAGGGATTGAAGGCCCATGGCATAACTCAATTGATTAGCATGAAATGAGGATAGTACCCTTCTTAACTGGAAGTATCATACTTGTCAGGCCTTTGGCACCCCAGGCACTGAATTGTTATAAGCCAGGATGTGGCAGAAGGGGCCTTGATGTCCAGGCCTGGTATAAAATGTACTTAAAGGAACAGCAGCACTGTATGCTGATTAGCAATCAGCTGCACCTGTTACAGGTGGGAGTCACATGACGGGGAGAGATGTGTGCAGAGTCATGTAGTGGTGCAGTGCACCACTGGACAGCCTATCAGAGTGGGTCACAAGACTGTCTTGTCACTATGAGGTCGCCCTACTCTGATTGGCTGGCCCTGGTATATATGGGGCAAGCACAGACACCAAGGTGTGGGTTGTTGTGGTGGAGTTTCTGTGTGCCGTGCTGCTGGTTTGTGTACTGATTTGGACTGCCTTCTCGTGACTGTGACCTGCTGCATCCCTGACTTCTGGACCGTTTGCTGACTACTCTTCTGCCTGCTCCTTTACCAATACATGCTTCTGCAACAAACAAGCCTGTGTCTGCTTCTTTGGCCCTGTTTGGGATCTCCTGCTTCTTGTGATGTCTTCCTACGCTCCTGTGCCACTTTGCTATTGGGAAAGCAAGGGCTATCCTCCCCTGCTGGCCTGACAATACTCCTTGGGGGTATAGGAACCAAATCATGGGGGGTATGAAACTCGATCTCTGAACAATTGAAAAAAAATTGTTACATTAGATCAGGGGTGTCCAAAGTTTTTGGCAGGAGGGCCACATCAGCTCTCTGATACTGTGTCGGGGGCCGAGGAAAAAAAGAATTAATTTACATTTAAAATTTGAATAAATTTACATAAGTTTACATAAATGAATATATGAAAGATGAAGTTATATGAATGAATGAAGGTCTTGCAATAGCTCAAGGCCTATAAAAGGCCTTGCACAAAGCAAGGCTGGCCTTTCCTTTGCTGCCACTGCTGCATCACAGATGTGAAAGAGCAAGCAGTGGAGGGATCTCTCATCACACAGCTCACATGAGAGGTCAAACAGTCGCCTTCACGCTGAGAGAAGTTGCGTTGGGCCAGTGCGGGCTTTAACAAATCTCCAGAGGGCCAGAGGCTCATTGGAGACTGGGGGCTCCCTGAGGGCCGCATTGAGAGGCCTTGAGGGCCGCAAGTGGCCCCCGGGCTGGGGTTTGGGCCCCCCTGCATTAGATTACGCAGTAGTTCTCAAACTTGAGCTACTGCTTGATTTTTAAATGCCAAGTGGTGTGGCTATAATGGTGATTGGGCAGTGTCCTCCCCCCCCCCACAAGTAGCAACTTATTTAACCCTTGATGCACATAGCCTAATCTGCCTTGTCAGTTTCACAAACCAACAAAAATTGAGTCACAACCCACTGGTGGATCCTGGACCCACAGAGAACTGCTGGATTACTGTATTAGCTGTCACCATTACCATTAAGGATTGAGGTGTTCTATACATACCTATCCATATGTAAAGTAAAACAAGCGATTAACATCTTTTGAATGGTACCTAATAGGGTTGGTGAATGATGACTTTTGACAGTCTGACAAAGGGGAAAAGGGAACATATTGCCAGTCCTTTTGGGGTCTGCAGAGGGTGTGGCAGGTGACTCCTTGATTAACCTGGAGGCCTATTCTGTGCTCTTTCTATAACAACGTGCCCCATCTTTTCTTAGATCATTGGGAAGAACAACTGAATGACAGCAGTGTGATGGCAACTTGAAGTTATTTGCAGGGAAAGAAATGGGTTTGTCTGGTTTCAGGCACACCTGAATGTACCATCTTTGATTCCTACGTAGTTTTTCAATTAGGAGGTTTTACCCACCCCTACAGTTTTCTTTATATCTCTGCATTTGATGTAATTCTCACTTGTCAAACCAAAGAGGTTATTTACTCACCAGCTGTACCACTCTGGTATGTGTGTCACAGTGTGACTTTTCCAATTTACCTGCCATATGGGCTTTTCTTTAGAAATACAACTGTCTAAACTGGTTTTTTTTCCTGGCGACATGGAGAGAGGAAAAAAATGGGCAAAGCTTGTAATCAATGGGAGTTCACTGACTACAAAGTTTCATATGGGATCCATCATTTGCTGGATCTGCTAATAAAACTTTAATTGAAATTTCATTCCTGCACAAGCCTGTGCCAGAGTAACAGATGGTTTGTTACTGTTATGTTCACAAACTGGTTTATATCACATACTGTGATTACCAAATTGAATAGGAGGCATGCTTGGCAAATATTTTAAAGATGAAAACCGTCCTGCTTAAGCATTGTAAAAACAAGAGTTGAAGCACTTAATTAACAATGTAGGATTTGGGGGAGGGTGGGAATCCACTGGGGATTCCCGGAGGCAGTAAACATTCATTGTTGCCAGCAGGATTCTTATGATTCAGAATTACCACTTAGCTAGCTGTAGTGAAATCATTTTATGATGCAGCTTTGTGAGTAACACAGCTATGTACTGAATTCATGACAGTTCCAGCACCCAGGACACTTCCATCTTCACTGATTTTCTGCAGGACAGTCAGCTTACCTGGACAGGGCATAAATAGTTGAGATGGCAGCAAAACCTTATCTTCAAATTGGGTCCGAGTTGAATAACTGTAAGAAGGGGAGGGGATTCAGCCATTGGAAAGGAATGGACCACCTCAGGTGGGCGGGAGGAAGCACTGGCATCTTGCATTTCGGATTTGCTTTTGTTCTGCAACCTCTTCTTATTTTACGCTTTGCTAGCTTCTGAGACTGCAAAGAACCCCAGTTAGGAGAGAAACCCCAAGAAAAAGTGGGAGGAAGTAGAATGCTGGACTCCCTTCCACCTGCTGCTTCTCTACATGCAGACACCCTTTCCCTGCTTTATATCTGTTCAGTGGGACCCTATGCTTGAAGATGTAGGTCTACCACCATCACCTCCAGTTCCATCCTAGAATCATTTCACACAGGCGAGGTTGTAGCCATAGGGTGGAACTGGAGTTGCAGGATCCTTGGTTGCTCCGGAAGAAGTCAACCTGAAGCCTTGGTGAGCACTGGATACTTAAAAAAAGACTAGAAGGTTAATATTGTTAATGAAAATAATTTTACAAATGAAATTACTTTAAATATGCAGTATGTTATTGTTGTTTGGGAAATGACATCTCTATGACACACACATCTCTGACTCTGACTCTATTCACAGAAAAATGTAGAGCCTGTGACTGTTCACCTACATGTCTTCCTCCAAGAATTTACCTTGAGATCTGAAAGCAGCACTCCTAAAAATGCCAAGCCTCCAAAGAAGCCTCGATTGCCCCTTGCCAGCTGGCACTGATGACATGTGGGCTTAACTACCTGGAGCCACTGGCCTTTTTAATGACTGCCTGCAAGTTGGCTATTTCTTCCATACCCTCCTGTGAGGCAGTTTCATACTTGTGGTTCCCAACAGCTCATCCACTTGATCGTGCAAATGGAGCCGCATGAAGGGGCCATTTGTTATGTGACAACATATGGCCATGTAGAAGCCCTGAAGGTTTGACCTTCCTAATTGCTTCTTTTTTTCCCCTTGCCATAACACAATCTGTTAGTCATGCCATTTCTCTTTAATTTGACCCTGAGCTGAGTCCAGAGCCTTGTTACTATATCAACGCACCACCTCTCCTCCAGAATTCACCTTAGGGGGTGTTATGGTTTCACAGTTCCAGGACAAGTGATTAAAAACAAAGATAATTTCTTGCCAGCAGGTTGTATTTGGGTGTGTTGCTTTTCCATGTCATGGCTTTTGCCTGAAGTCGCACAAGATGGGGAATCTTGTCCCCAGCCCTCCTGTTTAGTTCCTGTGCTGGCTTCTCCCGAGGTGCATTAATAATTTGAAAACATTTAATTCTTCTGTGTATTCTTCAGTCTTTCTGGAGGCATTTGTCATTTCCACCCAGCTGCAGATGGAGAAACTCGCCGCTGCTATTAAAAATGCCTAATGGATGACTGTCCATTCTCCTTTCCCTCAATTCCCCACCCGCTTCTGGAGACTATGTACAAATTATGCTGACTTTTCAAAAGCAGTGACTGCAGGTGCTAAGCTCCTCTTTGTTTATTCTGGCAAGGTTGAAAATAGCAACTGCTAACAAATATTTTGCCCTTCATGCGTCTTCTTACAGCACTGCAGCTGTTATCTCGTGCAAGTGCCTCCAGGGGAAACCGGAACTTAATTAGGTTAGAAGAAGCTTTGCCTGCTTAAAAAAATAATGCCCACAATGCTCTGTGGGAGAGGGTCCTTGAACAGACTCCTGGCTTGTGCTGTGGGGAGCAATTATGTGGAGCGCCAGGTTTTGTTTTGCTTTGCTCTGCTTCCTGGGCTCTTGCTGATTGATGGCTTTGGTGAAATCATGAAAAGCAAAGCAACTTCCTTATCTTCTGACAGGTATCAGAAGGTAAATAGATGTCCCATTATTAGGGGAGGGTACCCCAACATCTGAGGAAGTAGGGAGGATGGAAGCTTCATTCAAGGCAATGATGGGATTCAGGGCCAGGTCCCAAAGGGTTTGGTCTGAGGACATTGTCTTGCAGTGATCACTAAGACTAGGAGGCATGCCTCTGTCTGTTGTTAGGGTGATCAACTTCTTCGGGTGACATTTGCTACCACAATTTCAGAAACGACATCAGGACGAAAGCAGGTGTGCATATTATTCTGGTGTTTGTTTATATCCATGTGTGAGACAAATAGCTGCACAGAACAGAGTACTATAAAATATAAGCATTGTGATGACAGTCTAGCCACAGCCAAGAACACTGAATATGGACCTATTGTTGTAATGAGTGTGTGTACAACTTATTATGCACAGGGTATGAAAGTTGTGGTTTTCTCTTAGTGAAGTGCTTCGGCTGCAGAAAACTCACCTATCCCACCATTCAAAATGCACTACAGTATACATTTGCAAAATGCACATACTGTATATCTATTTGTAATATGTTTTCCACTGGGGAATTAATTTTTTTCCCCACTTGCTAATGAACTCATTAATGCATTGAGTTTTGTTTGAATGAGGCCCTGCTGGTAATGCCTGTGATATCAACAGTGAAAAGAAGCACCATTTCGCCACGTCAAATGCCATCACAACTTTAAAAAATATATATATTTACGTCCTTGGGCTTTAAAAACAAAGGCATTGTTTTTGGTGACTAGGTACTTTTAGTGGTTAGGTAGTTTTGGGTGTTTCCTTTCTCAACCAGGTGCCCCTATGGGCCATCATTTTAGAAACCTATTAGATTGCTGAAGGGAATGGGAAGAGAAGGCTTTCAGGAAGGAATATTTGAAACATACCAGGGTGAAATTAATAATGGAAAGAGAAAGTTTTTGGAAAAGAAACTTTCCAACCTAGTTATACAAAAGGCACAGGGCCAAACATTTCCTCCAAGCCATCTATCCAACACTTCATCATGTTACCTCAGTCCTCTTCTGTTTTGATCTCTTGGTCCGTTTTAGAATGAAGGCCGCAATCCTAAGCGTGTTGACTATGAAGTAACTAAGAAAGACCCACTGGACACACTGAGACTCGTGTTTGAATTAATATGAATAGAGTTGTACTATCAGCATGCCAAGGAGCCAGGATGGTGTAGTGGTTTGGGAGGTGGACTTAGACCTGGATGATCCAGGTTCAAATCTCCCCTCAGCCACAAAGCTTCCTGGGTGACCTTGGGCCAGTCACTTTCTCTCAGCCTCACCTACCTCACAGGGTTGTTGTGAGGACAAGAAGGAGGGGAGGAGCAGCTGTGTAAACCGCTCTGAGCTCTTTGGAGGAAGAGCGGTATAAAAATGTGAATAATAATAAAAAAAAGTAAACAGATAGGTAATACCCTGCTCCCCATTGGGATATGATGAAGACACCTCTTCATTTCAACTCATGACATGATGAAAAAGCAGATCATGAAGGAAGATACCTATATGGATAACTTTGTGCTTTGACTATTGCAATGTGTCTTATGTGGGGCTGTTCTCAATGAGTATCTGCTGTTACAAGAATCCGAAGTCTACCTGTTGACAGGGATTAGCCACACTTGAGACTGTATCATGCCTCTGCTAGTAGCACTCACTGTTTTCCTTTCAAGGTGCTTCTTCTTACCCCAAGAAGATTAATAGTTTAGGATCAGGTTATCTTAGAGTGCCATAGCACATGGCCATGTGTCATCTGACTGCACAGATCAGGCATCCACAATGCAGTGCCTGGTGGTGCCTGTGTGCCTATGAAGATATCTAGTGGTGCTTGCCTGTCCACCTCCTACTGCAACTGTTGCTACCTAGCCTCTTCCCTGCCTTGTCCACAGGCTTTTAATGTGAAAGCAGAAGTGTAGAGAGCAAAGTAGAAGGCAGAGCATCCTCCTGACCTCTCGCCCACATTTCTTCCCCTCCTTTGAAACAAGTATGTGGTGAGTCAAACAGAACTTCAAAGAACAGAATGCTGAGCAGACAGGTGGAGACAGGTGGAGGTGAAACAAGGAGACAGTGGCAGCCAAGGTGATGGCAATGGAGGATGGATGAATGGAAGATGTGTGGGTGGGTGAGTGCCTCTGGATGGGTAGATGGGATTGGTGTGCATGTGTGTGAGATCTCATTTTGTGCCTGGTCTCCTTTCAGTGATCATTTTGCAAAGGTGCCTGCCTTTCCTTCTCCAAATTCCTGTGGCACCTACAGGTTCCACGATACTGGGAACCTTTGCCTTAGATAATTACCCTGAATGCTGGAGTCAGTGATCTGGACGTGACAGATCACAAGGAGCAAGGTTTTCTCACTGGTACTTCAAAACATGTTCTTTGGGGTGGCATTTCTTCTTTGTTGCTGGCATTTTGGTGCATGAAGGATGAAGGGCTGCTGGTAAATCTGTCAACCTATAAGTCATTGGTTCCCAAACTGTTGATTTTTGATGAGTCGCCAAAGGGTGATGGAAAGATCAGATAACTAATTGCCTTAAGCTCTATTCAAAAATTGATACTGTCGCTGCTAATTAGCCTGCAAAGAGCTCAGCTCCTGCAGTTTGAAAGCATGTGTGAATATAATGGGGTAAATGTTTGAGGGTCTTTTTTCTGATTGCTATCACAAATAAATAAATAAATACTATTTCATTTTAGCTCTCCTTATTTAAAAGTCTAGTACACCTAAGTGGGTCCCGATACAGTGTAGTTTTAAAAAGTGGGTCCCAGTGTTAAAAAGTTGGGAACCACTGCTGCGTTTTCAACATTGTTTTCCTGTTTAGAATGTATCTCTTTTTTATTGTATTTTGTTTCAATAACAAGCTGCCTTGTAACAGACCATAAAACAGTGGTACATATTTAGCAAATATACGTATAATAAATGATATATAAGATATAGCAAACCCCATTGGTCCTATAGTGGCTTGGCTGACCTGGCATTTATGGGTGATTGTGTGCATATTAAATTACAAGACAAACTGATTATATACCCCTATTACCATTTTTGCAAAGCAGTTAAGTAAGTAAACACACAATGGAGACAGGCACACCATTTGATCCACATTCCGGAGATTCACTGAACCACGTCCATCAGTCTGTCATAACAGAACAGTGCCTGCTACATAAAGAGCTAGACAAAACACCAGTGAAACCAAGAGCAACAGAGGATGAGCACATTCACAGCTGCTTCTTATTTTAGAACATTAGGCTCATTAATTAGTTAACCCAGACACAGGGAGATGAGTAACCATCCTACTACCTCTGACTTAGACATACTGTACTAGGGAATTCCTTTAAGTTTAAGTTACAGTAAGTTTTAAGTGTAATTGTCTGCTAGTGGTTTACACTAGCTTTCACCCCTGGGCACTACCAGCATCCAAGTGATTTGCCAAGCTTGCTTGCATTAGTTTTTCCTTCTTGCAATTATTCTATTCCTACCTCCATTTGTGTTTCCTTTTCTTTTGTGTTTAATAAACAGTTCTTGCCTGCCTAGTCTGCAGGATAATAAATCTTACCTGCCTAGTCCACCAGTGATTCAGTCTGACTACTCACTAACACTGCTGCACTGTTGTGATTTGGTTTAAAGTAGAATTGCTAGGTTCTGTGTCTCTTGGGAGGGGAAGTCTTTCTCAAACACCCTGACCCTCTACCTGGTTTCCCCAGTTTCAGGTTGTGAGAGCGGATATCTACCTGTTCGCTCCCCCCCCAATTCAACTGCTGATGCAGTAAATCAGGAGAGAACAGGAATGGGTGAACATAATCATTAACTGCTAGGTGTTACTGCTCTTGGTCAGCTTCTAGCTTCCCTACCTTTATCCATTATATTCACTTTTGGAAATTTGTCACATAAATTCACAAGGACAATCAGGGAAGCCTGGAGTGGTGTCTGAGGTGAGCCAAGTTGGGCAGTGGCCAAGGGTTCACATCAAAGAGAAGACCCATTTGGCCAGGGTGATGCTTGAACACAACATCACTTCTGGATTCTCCCAAAAGAGAAGGTTGTGACTGTGCAATCTGCCCACTGACCCCTTCCTTTGGAGGGTCAGCGAGAGCCTCCAAGGGAAGAGGAAGGGGCAACAGGGTGATAGTGCTGTGCCAGCTCTTAGTATTTTACTACTAGTGACTATGTGTCGAGGGGATCCTCATTATTTGCTCATTCCATTCTTGCATATGCTAAGAACTCCAGTTGGGTTCTTGAATTCTTATTCTTTGGGGCTAGCATCATAATCTCCACAACAATGAGAGATACATAAGGTTAAAAGTTATGTACATATCCACAGAATTCTCTACATTATTTTCCAAGAGTCATACCCTAAGCACTTATTAACTTTGTGGGAGAATAAAGAAAGATAGAAAAAAGAATTATTAAAAACTTGTTTCGTTAGCCAACATTCATGCAGATAGTTCCATGCAAGCATGCAACAGCAATCATTCTTGAAGTAGGAATGGGCTATAAAAGTGCAGGCAAGCTCTTTGATGAATTGACATTTCATTCACCCACTTAAATTTGACTGAGATCTTATCAGCGTAGTTTCAGAAAGAGTGAGTCAGACTACTTATCTGTGAGTGATGTTCTTTCTCAAAGACAGATCTGGGATCAGGTCATGTTAATCCTGTGTAGAGCCAGTTGCTACAGTGTATGTTTCTGAAAGAAAAAAAAGTCAGTAGAACCTAGTGGTCAAAAGGTGGCAAGATGGTATGCAGTAGCAGCTCAGAAACATATTTTTTCCCCCCAAATGGTTCTCTCCTTCCACATTTCTCTTTCACTCAACCATTCATCTAACCACTACCAGCTCTTTGCACACTCCAGTGGGCCAGAACGTTTTAGACAGTGGCACCACTAATGTCCCCACTTCAAGGGAAGGGGCTGCAACTTGAGCACAGTACCGCCTGGCCCCCCCCCCCTAAGCTATGCAACTGAATTTGGAAGAGCCAATGAAAGATGAATTTTTGAAAAAAACCTGTCAATTAGCAAGCATGGTGCTGAAGTGGGGGCAGCAGGGCTGAAGTGTAGGGATGGGGGTTTCCCAAAGTATTTAATAGGAACAGGTTTGGGATGTAACAAGAAATGCATTGTGGGTGAAGACAGACAGGCTTACATTTATTTTATTTATTTAAAAGTTTTCATCGTCCACAATTTTCCCCCACAGTTGTGGGTGTCTGAAATCTATTCTAATGTCTAGTAGATGTGGTTTCAATTTACCGTATTCTGAAGCATTTATTTCCATAGAAGAGAATGAGTGTTCATTCCATTTTCAGTTATGTGTCTTTTTACTCTAAGTTATTTCTGGTTTAAGTGTGTAAAATTCATATGACCTTTATATAGTTATTCAGCCATCTTCCAAAGTGAATTACAGGTTGAAGCAGATGTGTAAAAATGAAAAAAATTTTTTACAAGCCATTAATTTGTGCCTCAATCCTATCCCCTACCATCCCATAATATGATGCAGTCGCACTGCTGCACAGTGTGTGTGTGTGTGTGTGTGTGTGTGTGTGTGTGTGTGTGTGTGTGCAAGAGAGAGAGACCAGTCAATCCAAGAGAGGTATGTAAAAATAATTTGGGAGGGGTCTCCTTGGAGAGATAAGTCAGAGGTGAGGCAGGATGTATGTTTTGCCAGGAAAATAGGGATCGTGAGTTCTGCTGCCAAAAGCCCTCAATAAGATTGGGCTGTTAACTGCACAATTTCTGACATGTAGCCATTATAATACATGAATTCAAATTAATTGCTGACAGTAAAGTAATCTAATACAGCACAGTAATCTAATATTGTAATGTCTTTATGATGGCTTTTAAGTCTTTATCATTTTAAATAACAAATCTGGAAGTGTTTAGCCAATCAGCTCACCCCATTAATTTTATATCCTCTTGTGCTTATGCCATGGCTGAATAGCGAAGACATTGCCTTCAGAAACAATAATTAATTATCCCCATTGTTAACAAATGATGGAGGTTTTGTTTTCTTAAAAGGGTAAGCTGGTATAATTTATGTATGGTATGGTCTCCTCAGATTTGTGTCCTTTATTGTCTTTTTTTCCTTTGAGGATCTCAAAGTTATTTGCTAATTTTAGAACACCAGAACACTGGCTGCATTCAACTACCTCATGCTGTACATCATAACCCCATGCAGCTTGGCAGGGGAGGAAACTTAATTTGCATTAAGGTCTGAAAAGCAGTAATAACCACACTGGTACTGAAGTCAAGAATCATTAGACAGGAGCAGAATCATTAAACGTGATCTCTAAGTATGGACATTTATCATACCCAGCACCTGTCAAATCTGTAGGGCAAGATTTGAGGAACAACTCAAGAGTAGGTGTAGGGACATAGGGACAAGGCAAGAAACAGCAAGAAGCAAAGAGTCCCGGGTGTTCAGATGCGAAAATGAGCTAACCAGGAAATATTTTTAGGGGTCAGGCCATATCCTTCTGCTTTAAAAGCCACTGCACACATTACCTAGAGGAATGGAAACAAGAAACCTGTCTCAGGTCTCTTCTGGGACCCACAAGGTCCACACCCAACATCTGAGTAGGAGCAAAGAAAGAAATCTCTACAAGTGATACATGTAGTTTTTTGAATTTGCAATACTTTTGCAGTAACGTGAAATAAATGCAAGGCAGGCAATACTCAGTCCACTGGTGCCCACTGGGCCTCTGTGGCCTCTCCAGTGGTGGTCCAGAAGCATCTGGCTCCATGCACTTCCAGAGACACCAGAAAGCATGTTCCACCATCAGAACGCGACTTCCAGTGGTGGAGCTCAGCAATAGGATTGGGCCACAATAAGCAGAATAAGCAGTGGAAAGGTTTTTATGACTTAGGAAACAGGGAACTGTGAATTCTGTTCTCTCTGTGTGGAAGTAAAGGGAACACTCTTCAGCAGTGGCTGCCTGCCATTCAGGGACAGAGTTCAGGAGCCTGGATGCTGCTCCTCAAAGGCCAGAACCAGAGAGACATGTGGGAGAAGGGAGGGAGGTAGTTCTGTAAAGGACACACCTCCTACAGGTACCACAGAGAACAAGGTAAACTGTCTCAGGCATCTGCACAGTACATTGCCCTCCAGAGTCTATGGTATATTCCAAAAGTTCTGCCCTCCTCCTTCATAACTTCTAGTGGAATTTATTTCATGTCATGACATTGCAAGATTTTGCATGTTTCCATCACCCTTCACTGGCAGTCAGTGGTGTATAGCAGAGATCGGATTAAGTCCCAAATCCAGCTAAAACATGTTTCTCGTATAAGAAGGGTTGGACAAGCTGCTTGGGGAGCACTACCCATCAGAACAGAGAGTACTGGGCAATGTAGTCTAACCCAGTAAAAGACAGCTATACTGGGAATTTGTTTGCGTTCTGACAAATGGAGAACCATCTCTAGCCTTTTGTATAACTTGGTGTGTCACTTGTGAGATGGCCTTTGTCGGCTGTTGGCTTCTAGCTACCGCACACAGCCTCCCTGCTTGGGTGCAGCTGGAGTGTAGCCAGTGGAGAAGGCGCAAGTCTGAGTTTTGACAAAAAGGAAGCGGAACTGGAAGTCTCCAAGGGGGATGCTACTGTAAGGTAACTCTTTTATCTCCGCATAGAGTTGCTCAAGTGGTGTTCTGCAGTGAACTGAGTTTCTGTAATCTATGCAGGGGAAGAAAAGAGCAGAGAGTGGGCCTTTTGAAATTTCCATGAAGTCTCTTGAAAGATTTTACACTTTGGCAAGAAAGAAAAACATGAAAAGTAGAAAGGTGAAGAAAGACGACCCCACGCTGACTGTTTTCATTCTCCCTTGTGATTCCTTCTGACTCACCCCCCTGACCCGCAGACAACCTCTGTCAGAGTGGGGGGAAAAATTCCTTCTAAGTGTGTTTCTCTTTGAATAAAACATACTCAATCATCCACACTGCTGCTGCTTCCTCTTCCTTTTATGTTACAGAAAGAGCAAGCAAGTAGTAAGGGATGATCTATCTCTGTAGGAGATGGAGGACTGAGAACAACTCATTTACTGAAACGAGCTTCTGAGTTTGAAGATTCAGCAGACCCCAGAAACAGACACTACAAGATCAAACAAGCCAGGCCAGAGAATTAACCAGGATCTTGCCAAGGGAGAAGGCAGGAAGTAACCTGTCTCACGTCTGGCTTCTCAGCAGCATCAGTGAAATATTCAGGGGAGAAATGGTTAAAAGAGTTGTTTGTTCTTACAAGACAAGTGAGTGTGTGTGCAGAAGTGGAAGGAAAAAGAGAACCATAATTGGACAAGTAATCACATTTTCAGCAGGGTGTACATAATGATGAGGCAGAAATTAAAACAGACATGTTTTCAGCTCACAAAAGGAAAAAATGAGCCCTCTTTTGTATCATACATGCTTCCTGTCATCTACAGAGATAGCGATTATGTAGCACTGCTTGTTTTGTTGTTGATGTTGCATTGTGTGGGTTTTTGCACTGGGTTAGAGCAAAAGAATATTTTCATTATTACTAATTCATAGAGTTTTAGTACAAGAACTGAAGTACACACTATGCTACGAAACCAAGAAGAAACCAGATGGTTTAGAACAGGCTATCAGATTTATATTGTTTTACAGAGGTCACTTGTTATAGCCATGGAAACTAGGGCTCCCTTTGGATAGTCTCCAGAAGCAGCAAGGGAGGAAGTGTGCACACTTCTGGGTCACATCCACATGGGGGAGATGTGTATATCCCTATGGGGAGATGAACATTCTGCCAGTGCTGAGAAAAGTACACATCTTGGCCTTCAGAAGTACCCCAAAAGCAACATGAGTCACTTATGCATCCTCTCTTGCCATCTTGGGAGAACATCTAAGGATCAAATCATGCATTACTAGAAATGTCTAATGTGGCCTTTCATGTTTCTACACAGGATGTCACAGGGAACCCAAATGTGGTGCTTCACTGGGGCAGAGGAGTAAGAGAGGCTGGGCAGCCCAATCCTGACATGCCCGGAGCATGGGACTGTCGTGGCACCAAAATGGCTACCATGGCACCCTGCGCGCCACCAGGCAGTCTGCGGTGGCTCCTTGGGGGAAAGGAAGTAGCCCTGCAATGGGGCTACTGATTCTGTGACAGCTCTGGAGTTGGCGCAGAATCGGAAGAGTTCCATGTTGAGCTGCACGGTCCAACATGGGGCTCAGGATCCGGTGGAGCCAAGCTCCACCAGTTCTGTCCCCCTTCTGCCCTGCTCCCTCTCCCTGCCACGCCTCTCTCCTACCCTCTACCCTTCCTCTGCTCACTTCTCCTCACCCCAGAACACCTTTTCTCCACTTCCCCCCATACCCCCTCTCATCTCTCCACCATACTATACTATCGGCAACCTTCAGTCTCGAAAGACTATGGTATCGCGCTCTGAAAGGTGGTTCTGGCACAGCGTCTAGTGTGGCTGAAAAGGCCAATTCGGGAATGACAATCCCTTCCACACTGGGAGCAAGTGCAGTCTGTCCCTGGTCTGTCTCCCTGGCTATGGGCCTTCCTTCTTTGCCTCTTTGCCTCAGACTGCTGGCAAAGTGTCTCTTCAAACTGGGAAAGGCCATGCTGCACAGCCTGCCTCCAAACAGGCCGCTCAGAGGCCAGGGTTTCCCACTTGTTGAGGTCCACTCCTAAGGCCTTCAGATCCCTCTTGCAGATGTCCTTGTATCGCAGCTGTGGTCTACCTGTAGGGCGCTTTCCTTGCACGAGTTCTCCATAGAGGAGATCCTTTGGGATCCGGCCATCATCCATTCTCACGACATGACCGAGCCAACGCAGGCGTCTCTGTTTCAGCAGTGCATACATGCTAGGGATTCCACCACCTGGGGGTCAATCACCAGCCTCCAACCAGCACTGTCCCAACGTGGGCTTGCATTGGGCCAGCTCCGGCACTCGGCTGGCACTAACCCTTGCAAACATGCTTTACGGCATGTTCGCGATGGTGCATGCTGGCAGTAAGCCGGCACGCCAAGCTCAGGATTGGGCTCTTAGCCTTTTGCACCTTACACGGTTGCCACCCTAACTGCATCCTCCGTGCTATTTCATTGGGGAAAAAGACAGTCCTTTGGCTCTCAAAAATAGCACACAGGGAGGCAAGATGGAAGTGGGAATTATGTCGGGGACAAAATTCTAAAGTCTTGTACTGCCATGGTTTGGTACTATTTCCAGTACCCTTTGGCACACTATTTGGAAAAATAAAGGACCATGTTATGTGTTCCCCCCTCTTTCTTCAGGACCAAGAAGCAAGTGGAGTGCACCCCCCTCACAGAAACCCCACTGGGGGGAGGAGAATAGAAAAACTTACAATAACATAATGATGCCAAACAATACAATATTAAATCGTGCAGTATCTTTTGTAAATTGTACCTCTGTGTTACAAGCATAGAAAGATATTTTTGCAGGTACTTCCTATGTTAACTGACTTTCCATCATCCTTTCCTCCTGCTTCCCCAATCATGTCTGCTGTCACATTTTTCTCTTATGATAACAACATGAAATTAAACTGACACACTCTTATTTAGACATTCTTTGGCTGAAAGATGAAGACAACAGTTATTTTTATCCATGCAGCCTTGGCGTGAATAATGTCTAATCCAGTTTCACTTTTTGCTAATATTTTATGGAGGACTTTCAAAGTTTTTTCTTTACAGGCTTTGTCTCATTTTTGCTCAAAGCAATCCTATGAGGGGTGTCATGATGATTCCTCTGATCAACACGGCTTTGCCCACACCCATCAAGTGAAACCTAGGCTGAACTGGAATTTGGGCTGCCTTGTAGATGGCATTCTCTGGCTACACTGGCTGTCTGATCTTTTTTGCATCATACAAAATTCCTATATAGAAAGTACTTGGCATCCTATAGCAAATTCCGCATACACCCAACATCTGACACTTGCTTTGAGGCCACTCTGTACTGATTGTTGAGTTTCCCCACCCTCAATTCCTGCCAATGGTATTTGTTGATAATGTGGAGAAATTCACAACATGCTGACCCCCAGTGGGTAGGGAATTTGCCACAGAGATACCCATTTTTGCGGTGGATATAATGGATAACTAACTCTCAGCATTTGTCCTGTGCTATTTGATGACTCATCATAAATATCTCTTTGCTTCTGGTCGCAGTGGTTACAGCAGCTGGGCATCTGCTGTAAGCAAGATGGAACTGAAATTGGGATGGATGACTTTTGTGGACTCTCAACGCACGCACACAAGTTGATCTACTGTTATCAATCATGGGAAGACCAACAGAAGACATTAAGAGTTGCTACTTCATAAACTGGAAACTGGAAGCAGCCGTTTCCTGCTAAAGTAAGACCCTGCAACTCTGCTCTCCCATGTCACTTCAGACCCTTCTCTCATGTCTGAAGGTGCCAGTTAGAACAAGTGAAAGAGGGGCATATATGGAAAAACCATGAGGGAGGTAATGTTTGGAGGAGTCATAGCTGCCTTGTCCTCTTTTAGAGGGATATTTAAAGAGTGGTGTCTAGTATCTGAAAACCAAAGAGGTAAGCTCAGTCTGAAGCAAAGTGTTCCCTCCATTGGGATCTGTGTGAACACATCAAAGAACAATTGAACACAATCCAAAGGCTTTTAGAATAGCATGCTTTTTTTTTTAATTCATTGAATGGTAGCCAAATTGGGCCCCCTGGGGATTGCCCCAAAATGTGGAGAAGGGGGTTAACTCTCTGCCCCCACCACAGTCCCCCTAAACAGTGGCCCATCCCCACAGCTGTTACTTGCTTTGAGGATAAAAGCTCCCATTGGAACCAATTCTCACAAAAATTACAGGGACTCAAGGACAGTTTCATTTGAGTACAGGCCTAAGTCACACATGCAAACAGCTACAGGGGGATCACTTGGAATGTAACTGTGTGGAGATGGTTGTATCTGACCCTTCATGCCATCTGATTGTCTTCTGGTTGTAGTGGTTTTCAGCAGGGTAGAAAAGCCCCTTGGTTTTCTGATTTGGCATCAAGTGATAAAAAATAATTACTGGGACACAAATGGCTGTTCAAAGAAATAACTTGCCTCGTGGCAGGGATGTATGGTGTTGGGGTGGCTGATGAGGCCACCCCACCAAAATCCTCTGAAAAGAGCTGCTACCACAGAAGCTCTGAGTGTGCAAACACACACACTGAACTGCAGTTGAAGCGCTTGTGTTGTGTGTGTTTACACACTCACAGCTTCCGTAGTGGCTCTTTTGAGAGTCTGCCACATCTGCCGCCCCCACACCACATGTCCCTACCTCATGGGATAGCCTCCCCAACATTTTTTTCATGGGTACCCTGGAGCTGCTTTGATAGCAGGCCCAGAATTCACATCAGAACAGCCAAAGCTCCTCATATTTAAATTCTGCAGAAAAGAAAGGGAAAAACCACTCAGAAATTAAATAACAGACACCAGTGATCTTGTATTTATTTTATTTCCTCCACAGTATAGCACATTGATTCACTTAATTCAAATAATGGGAAATACTCCCATGGTAAACATTTTCTGCCTACCTAGATCAATAGTTGGACATTTGAGAGCTCCCACCGCACCCTGTAGACTTATTGCGCAATGCATGTCAAGATCAGAATTAATAACACCCCACACTGAGGGAGCTAAAATAAGAATATGTCTACATAATGGAGGCTTGCATCCCTGAACTTGGAGCTGACTGGTATAGAGTCACCCTGTGCAGCCAGTGAGCTTCATCTGCATTGCAGAATATCTCCCATATACAGGGTGACCCAAAAGTAGGTGGAATAAATGTTATCATTTACTGTCCACCTGCTTTTGGGTCACCCTGTGTATTTAGCTGAATTGTTATGCAATCAATGCAAATTCAGAGTGTTTGCAATCCAATGCAATTCAAATGCTACAGAGTGTCCCCCCCACCCCACATGTTCTTTAGCTCCCCTCCCATCAACCTCATGGACTGGAATAAGTATTTATGTTGGATGGCAATGGGGGAGGTGTATGGTCTAACACCTATCCAGATCAGGGAATCCTAGGACTGCATTGGTATGGTTCTTTCAGACGACTGGGCTGTCAAAAAGCATTATATTTACATTTGTGTGTCTAAAAATCTTGACCTAGATCTGCGGTTTCCTGCAATCCTCGCTTCATTTATAGGCATTTATGGACACAATTGATACTTCAGAGTCATTTCATACTTATACCCCACCATAACTAAGACCTGACATTGTTATACTGTCAACATCATTTTGTCACTACTTCATAGTATTAAACATATTGAAATAATCTTTTGTCTTATGTCCTATATCCATAACATGTGTGTATAATTTTACTTTCTTCTTTCCTTCCTGCATCAAAAAAGAAGTTGGTAGACAAAACACACAGCAACGTAGGATCTCTTCTCAGCAGTCCTGGATGCTTTCTGAGGTATTATCCAGGAATTCGTATGTGTTCTGAACAGACACACACTAAGTATTACACTTCCACCACAAAAATGTCTGGAAAAGTGTCACAAATAAATGGGAATCATGACTGAAACATCATATGTGGCTCCACAGAGGAAAAAAAAATCTGAAGACACATTGTCTTCTTTTCCAGGAAACCATGTGGCTGGTATGTTCTCTATGTTTTAGGGTAGCTTAGCTAGAATGAACATGAAGAGATTGTTATTGTCACGGAGGGAAGCAGAGGCATGTATTGAGTGCTGGCTAATGTTGAGCACAGTGATTGATTTGGTCAGTGGGTTGCAGTAGTGAGACCCCACTTAATTCTTGGGAAACAACCTTGCGAGAAACCAGAGTTGGGAAATACATCCTATCAAAAAGTGTTTCCTGTCAGGGGAACTTTGCTTCCTTGGTTGAAAACCAGCGGTGCAGAACATGGGGAAGAACTCCCCTGTGGAAGCTGGAGTGGGGAAACATACGATATGGGCACACCAGTTAGTTTCTAGCCCTCAGAGAGGCAAAGCCTCAGAGGAAAGCTCCCTCAGTGTTCGCTACAAGGCCTTCTGGGATTCCTACAGAGCCAGGATATCTGCCAGAGGTTGACTGGCAGTGCAGGAAAAGGGACTAGCATGGCTTCCTCTATGATAGCCCTGAATTGCAGAGTGTTCTTCTCTTGTTTGCTTCCTTGCCCCTTGTCTTTCTCCCTAGCTGAAAATGTGCTGCGCCTGCCACAACTGAGGAAAGATGTACACAGGTGTGACCAGGGTCAGTAATGTCATTAGAAAAACTAGGCAGCTGCCTAGGGCGCAGACCTCAAGGGACACACCACTGACCTTTGAGGGGCACCGTTTTATACAGTCCAGGGCACAATCCAGACCCAAACGTTGGGCTGGTGCAAGTCCCTTGCACTGGCCTGGGAGTGTCGCAAAAGTACTGTAAAACACTTTCGCACAACTCTGAAAGGAGTTAGGCCGGCGCATGGACTTGCACTGGCCTCCCCATGCTGTTGAGGGCCCTGGATACAGGTAGGTTTGCCTCAGCTGAGCTTGGCCGACACAGGGGTCTGGAGGGGGCATGGGGGAGGAAGCAGTTGGAAAGCATTTTGGGACAGAGGGAGGGGGTGGTGGGCGTTCCCAGGGCAGGCAAGTGGGGAGCGGGAGGCAGGGTCAGGATCTGGCAGTTATACCAGATCCTAAACCCATTCCTGGGCAGTCCTGGGCTGCTCAGATTTGTTCCATCTCCGCAGGTGGTGCAGATCCAAGTAGCCCCATTCGGACAGCAGTGGCTCTCCCCGGGATAAGGGGAAGAGATTCCCCTTGCTCCTGGCTGAACCACTTGCAGCCCAAATCAAGCTAGATACAGTGCAAGCCCACTGGCCTGCCTGTTCCAGTGCAAGTTAGAATTGTGTTGTTAATTTTTTAACCAATGTAAAAAATGCAACTGCAATAAATGCAATTGCAAAAATGCTATAAAATACTCACTGCCATGGCTTTGTGGCCCCTGTTCCTTCTTCTGTGGAGACTCCCCTTGAAGGAGAGCTTCCACAGGAGACGGAATGGGGCCGCGAAGCCACCATGGCCACCCCCTGCACGGAGAACCCAGAAGTGAAGGCAGTCAATTCTGCATTCTCCCTGGAGGAGGGGTGCTCACTGCAGCAGCTTTTTGCACCTATTCCTTCTCCTGTGGAGGCTCCCCTTGAAGAAGGAACAGGGGCGCGAAGCCTCCTGCACCTCCTCCTCCAGGGAGAATCCAGAAATGACTGCCCTGCCTCACTTATGGTGCAAGGCAGTCACTTCTGGACACTTGCTGTGGCTGCTTCTTGCCCTCGTTCCTTCTCTTGTAGGGACTCCCCTTGAAGGGAAACCTCCACAGGAGAAGAATCAGAGAGAGCGAAGCTGCCAGCACCTCCTCCTCTGGGGAGAATCCAGGAGAATTCCCCTGTGATTCCTCACGGGCCTCCACAGTCAGAAAGAAGGTGTTAAAGCTCAAGTTGGCATTCAAGTCTTGGTGTTCTGCCAGATTCCCACTCCAAGCCTCACTTAGGGAACTTATGCCCACTCTGAGCTAATTAGCTTCCCTTTTGTTCCCCAACAATGGCCCCAGTTCTCTATGGCTGTACTGCTAGACTCCACCACCAGGGTAGCTTGCCTGTTTAAACTGCAGGGACCCAGTTCCTAAGGCAGCAGTCCTTCCAGGTATAGCAGCACACCTCAGCTTCCCAGCTCTCTGCAGCCTGTTCAAGTAGTCTGTCAGTCAGTGAGCCGGATAATCCATTAGCCAGACGGTCAGTCCACAAGGCAGAGCCGTAAGTCAACAGTCCAGTAGGTCCGTTAGCCACAAAGTCAGTCAGAGTATCCAGGCCAGAGTCAATAAGCAGAGTCACAGTCCAAGGTCAGATTCCAGGTAAGTCAGTCAAATCAGTCAGAGTATCCACGCCAAAGTTCAAAGTCAATAAGCCCTGTCTGTCTGTCTGTCTGTCTGTCTGTCTGTCTGTCTGTCCCTCCTCGCCAGATCTTCCACGATTCCAATACACTTGGCTTACATCTTTTTGTTTTTCTACTTTCATTTGTTTCTATCTCTGTGTGCACCAATCTGTCATCATATATATCTGTCATCATATATACCAATCATAGCTTTATGTTTCATGCATTGTAGCCAAATACAGGATGACCCCATAGTGGACTGAGAGTATCTGTCTCATTTTTCTTCCCCTATGAGCTTGGAAAATATTGGGATATTCTATTTACACACCAAAGACATTTAAATATTTTCATCTCTATTCCCTTGACGTGGAGCTCAAGCTCATCACTCTCTCTTTAGCATCTTTCTTGTATGTGTCACTTGTGCCTGTGAAAGTTTGCCCACAGTCTCTCACAGCATTAAGAATTCATATTGTTTGGGGTGAATGCTTAGAATAGTCTCAGACCACTGGATGTGCTAATATCTACTGTTGTACAGTGAGTTGTCTTCACAAACACTGTTGCTTGGCTCTGTACCTTTTTACTTGGACTTTAAAAAAAAACCTGACAACCACTTAAAAACTTGCTCAGTATCCTCAAGTGGACCAGGAAAAATGTAGTTTTTGCTTAGAGGCAATCTGATCTGTAATTGTAAAGTATTTTTCTGCCACAGGGGGCACCTCCAACATTGTAGAACTCATTGAATTTGGACTGTGCTCTACTGCCATTTCAACCTGTTACTTTTTGCCAGTTTGGTCATCAAGCAACAAGAGAGTAGAATAATCAAAGCTATGCAGTGGTATTTGGTTCTTTCCACACATTATGCAATAGCAAATCTGGGTGCGCCACCAAGTGTACAAGAAACAGAGCCCAACCCTGGCACTCTGTTTAATGTAACTGTATGAGAAAGAGGTTTCAGAGAAGAGTTGATCTCATTCACACTTTACTGCCCCCCCCCCTTTTGTACACTTAATAAATCTTTGGCCTGAGCCTAAAAACCAATGGATGAAGTGGTCTTGTACAGGGCCCATTTAATGCATCATGTTTTCTAGAGAGTGTGTCCAAAAAGAACTGTTGTATTTCAAAGACAGATTTGTTTTTTTCATTTGTTAGATTTCTAGGCTGCCTTTAAGTGGCATATAGCATAACCAATAATAAATTAAAAAAATAATAAAATCAGAATATTATAATAACATAAGAGCACTGCACAATCACATAGAAAGGCGAAACAAAAATGACCCCAGATCCACAAGCATGCTTTATCCTGTCACCAGAGCACCAGAAGGGAAAAGCATCCCAGGCTTCTTGAAAGAAGGAGGTTGAAAAACTAGGCATAGCCAGTGAGATGACCCTGTCCCATGTGCTCACCACCAGCAGTGCTGGCCCATCCATGAGACCATCTAAAGTGCTCTCCTCAGGTAGCAGATCGGGGGCATCTCAGATGGGGGCATCTTTCTTTGTCAATCTACTTGCCTCCTCTTCCTATTCCCTGGATTGGAAATAGAACAGGAGGACAGAGAGGAAGATGAAGTGTCCAGAGGAGGGAAGTGCTGAGCTCTGGAGAATGGGAAGAGCAGGCACATCAGATTGGGGGGAGAAGTATTTGGCATGCTGCCTCAGGTATTAGGAGGTCTTGGGCTGGTCCTGGCACCAGTTAAACCTCTGCAGGTGTCAGCACATAGGGAAGTTTTTAACACGTCAGTCTTTTCGTTTAATTACCAGAGGTCTTTTATGCCAATAAAGGTCTTACTGAACTGAACTGAACTGACCAGTGGTCTTTCAGAAATAAGAACATAAGAACTCCGCTGGATCAAGCCAAAGACCTATCTAGTTCAGCTTCCTGTATCTCATAGTGACCCATCAAATGCTTCAGGGAACACACAAGACAGCAAGATACAACCTGCACCCTCGTGCCCTCCCTACATCTGGCATTCTGAGGTAGTCTACTTCTAAAATCAGGAGCTTGCACATACCTATCGTGACTTGTAACCCATGATGGAATTTTCCTCCAGAAATTTGTCCAAATCCCCTTTAAAAACATCTAGGTGAGATGCCATCACCCTTTGGCAAGGAGTTCCACAAACTAATTACACACTGGATAAATAAATATTTTCTTTTGTCTATCCTAACTCTCCCAAAACACAATTTTGGCAGATATCACCTGGTTCTGGTATTGAGAGGGAAAAGAGCATCTCTCTATCTACTCTATCCATCTCTCCATAATTTTGTTTGTCTCAATTACGTCTCCCCTCAGTTGCCTCTTTTCGAGACTGTAGAGCCCCAAACGCTGTAGCCTTTCTTTGTAAAGGAGGTGCCCCAACCTAGTAATCATTTTGGTCACTCCCTTTTGTACCGTTTTCATTTCCACTATGTCCTTTTTGAGATGTGGCAACCAGAACTGGATGTAATACTCCAGGTGTGGCCTTACTCATCAATTTGTACAATGGCATTCTAATATTAGCCGTCTCATCCTGGGCCCAAGCTCTTAGGACTTTAACCAGCATTTAAGTTACACTGGAAATGGACGAAGCTAGCGCAAGAGGAGCAAGATGGAAGCAATATTCTTTAAGCTTGTGATGTGGGTCTGGCTGATGCATTTCACATCTAATGCAGTACCTGGTTGGTTTTCAAGAGGAGCATTGCTAAGACTGCATTGTAGCTGTCTAGCCAGAATGTGACTGAAGCATGTCTAATGACAGCCAGAAGAATTACTGTGAGCAAATCAGCCAAATAAAGGATTTGGCATGGACTTGGCATGGATAAAGGCAGTCCTGGCTACAGCTGCCACCTGCACCTCCTGGAGCAAAACCAAATTGATTTTACTTGTATTTGTTGGTTTATTTTTATTTCTGTCCCACCTTTCACAATTTGTAATCCCAAACAGCTTTAAAGCTTAAAAATATGCTTAAAAAAAAAAAAAAAAAGATCTGCAATAAAAGGTTGCAATGATAAAAAAGGTTGCAATAAAATCAAATTTAAGAGAGTGACTAAAACCAAAAATACTTCCAACAGCAACTCACAAAAGAAAAGCTTGGTGGAACAGGTGAGTCTTGAAAGCCTTTTTTAAAATTAGGGGGGGGGGATCCATAACAGTTCCATAACTGTGGGACAATCACAGAGAAGGATCTGACCCACATCATGTCAGAATTCCATGGAACCAAAAGCTACAGCCATGGGCCCAAGCAGTGGTTTCCAAGCCACACCTTCAGCACACACACACACCCCCCACCACAAGTGGAAGGTTCAAGAATACTCCCAGGCCTTTTAGTGCGCAATGTGACAAAAAGTGAGTTGGCAAAATGGGTGCTTATCCCTAAAAGCTGTTCTGTGTGTGTATAAATGAGAGGGAATGACGAGATGGGCTCTTTATCTTCTCAAACATTCTGTGCAATAACAGCTTGTATATGGAATCAAGTAGCAGCCTATGAAATCTCTTGAAATGACTCAAGCACCATGGTGAAAGACTGCAATTTACTGCCTTGTGCATCTCGGGATACAGCCAGGCTTATGATGAGGGGCAAGAGACTTTGTTCAGGTCACAAAGACTCAAATTTATTCATAGTATTTGTCTTTGTTTCCGATGCACAATAGCCTGAGGTCATATGAAGGGTCTAGGAAATGACTCAACATTTCTCATTTCAATATCTTTTTTTCTCTTTTGCCAGATCTTTAAATGTGTTACAAGAGCTTTTCACAGCCATTATTCTGTTTGATCTACTATATTTAGGTATCTGTTCTAAAATCACTCTAAATTATTGAGCCCAGTGTTATGTATGCAAGTTATGCAGGATCGAAATCCTGCATAACTGATTGGCCCAGACTTATTGATCAAAATCCTACCATCTGATTGGCCCTCTAGTTAATGTTTCAACTGCACCAATCATGGGGAGTCTGGGCAGAGGTAAAGGGTATAAAAGCCAGGGGTGTTTGCCTTGTGTCAGATTCATTGCCAGGTCCTGTTCTGAAGATGGAATAAATGTACTGAGCTGTTATCTCTATGCCTTCCTTTATTTGCATGGACCCACTATATAACACCCAGAAAGAATCATTTTATCCGCAATCCAAAAACAAAATTTAACTGGATGACTCATACGTTGAAAGCAATTCATTTCAAATATTGAATATGCTACCTGTCTTGAAATGGGGGGATTGTACAGGAAGAAGAAAAATGTTCTATGTTCATAACACTATATAAGTATTAATTCCATTCATCAAACCCAAAATAAAACCAGCACAAAATTTCTAATATGTGTAACCTGAGGGAAAGTGGGAGAATTATAATGTATGATTGGATCCAAGTTAAGGTTGCCGGATCATCAACCCAGTGATGGGGACACAAGGCAAGGAGTAGCTCTGTCAACACTCTGTGTGGTCCAGTGATGCGAATGACCTACACCCATTGGCATCACTAGGCCAGGGCCGGGGTACAGTCCACCCTCAGGCATGAGGCTTAAGGGGGCACGTCAATACAGCACTCGAGCCTCCTTTCATTGATCTTCAGGTTGCTTCAGGTTCAGCCGCCATGTGCTCTTGCTGTGGATCATGTTTTCGTCACTCACCAGCAAGAGTGCGTGATGGCTGGGTTTGAAGGGAAGTAAGCTTCACATTTAAATTGGAAACATATGTTCCCTTACCTTGAGGAGGCCTCTGTGACTGCACCCCTCCACTGCAGGATGCAGTGCCCATCCCATTGGCACAAATGCATCAGTGCTGGAAAGTTGGATAGGACTAGCACAGTTGGACTGCCAGTACTCTGCTGATCAGCGCTTGCCAGAACCGCCAGGTGGCGGAGAGGTAGGTGGGGGAGGTGGGGAGGCAGTGTGCCAGGGTGGGAGGAGGGTGGAGAGGAGGTGTGCTGGGGGAGGGAGCGGGGCGGGAGTGAGGCACAACCAGTGGAGCTCAGATCCACAGGATCCTGAGCTTCATGTCGGGCTGCACGGCCCAAGACAGAGGCTCTTGATTCTATGGCAGTCCAAGGGCTGCCGCAGAATTGAGTGGCCCCATTGCAGGGCTACTTCCCTTACCTGGGGGAAGGGGATGAAAGTCCCCTTCCCCTGAGGAGTGGCTGCCCTGTTGTGCACAGGATGCCATGGTAGCCATTTTGGTGGCAGCCATTTGGTGCCCAGCAGAATGGGCAGCTCAGGATTGGGCTGCCCATCAACAGTCTGGGTTCTCCTTGTGTTATGAGGTGGAACATTCAAACCAGCCTTCAATCTTTTAGTCTGCCTCTACAGGCAGAAATATTTTTGGGTCGCATAAGCATAATTAAAACAGAGCCAGTTTAATTAATTGATATAGTTGCCAGAAGTTAAATTGTTCGATGTTGTTCTTTCCAAATGACATTTTAATAAAGACATCCGGCAGAGCTACTGACTGCTATTAAGCTCAGAGCCTGTCACTACATGGCAGCAGATGTTCATTTCCAGTTGCGCATTTTCAGAGAATGTGGCTATTGTTTAACCATGTTCTAATGAGAGGGCTTTTTGAGTTAAATGGGACCAGTTAAATACAAAGAGGATGTTATTTTTCTAACGAAGTTAATTACAATGTCACATAAAATGTGGATAAAATGATTTACATACAATGAACATCTTCTAATCTGTTCTCATAATGCTGCTGATTTGTTGTTGCTTCAATAGCGGCTTGAAATAAAGTTTCTAGTGGCTTGTGCTGATGGATGGAATCAGTGCCAGGTTGCTGGGGCAAAGCCCTGCACTCCCCCCTCCCCATGTTACCCTGTGATGGAGTATAGGGTGCGACAATTGTCCCCAGTACTAAGAACTCAGGGGTGCCATTGCCCAGTTTCAGCCAGTGCCCTATTTGGCTGACATCTGACACATCCTTTGAATGAAAACCCTGTGCTATTGTGCTGCTTTGGATGAAATTAGTTCTTGCCCATTTTTCTTACAGTTTTTGCTGGCTAGACAAAAACAAAAGTAAAAAATTAATGGTGATGCTTTAGTTAATAAGAATGGTCCCCATCAAAAGGATGCTCCCTTGCACACAACCCAAAATTAATCATAGCTGCACAAGAGTACTGTAACATGGAAGCGTCCTTTTGGGATTATGGCCAGCAAAGATGCTCTTTTATTACAGGTTAACTTGCATAAAATGTTGTGCTCTCCACAGTTAAGATAGTATCCTCGCACTTCCAAGCGCCCTTCTGCATCAGTGAAATACAGCAGTCGGATCTGTTCACACTAAACTGGTTTGTTGCAGTCTGTTCTGAGCTGAAGGAAATGTAGTGAAATAGTTTTCACCATCTGTTGTAAATCAGGAACTGAGAGGCTGAACTAAAGAGGTTGCATGCCTTGCTTTGGTGTTGGTCGGATGGTATAGTTCCTTAAAGTCTTGCTACCTGCTATGGGAAAGTGAGAATGTGCATTCCCTACCCACCAGGAGCTCCTGTAAAATCAAATAATATGAAACTCAAATAATGTAAAACTCAAATAATTTGAACAATCTCTTGCTCTCCCCCCCCCCCCCCCGGAACTGACTGCATGATTTGGGCCCACCCATATTGGATTTTATGCATACACACACTGTTCAACATTACACGGGTATGTCAGTGGCAGGGCAGATGCACCCAGTGGGTACAGCAGGAAGGCACAATCTCTCCTCTTCCTCCACATGCTTAAAAGGGACACGAACGAAACCTATTATAATAGCTACACTTGTGTGCCATTGTATTCATCTTGGCTTATTAGAATTAACAAATTTCTTTGCCCATCTTTTCTAAGGGCAGCTATAAAGGAAATTTCATCCTACCAGAGGCTTCTGCTTGCTGTATGCAGATAAGACTCAGAACCAGCTATGCCTCTGGGTAGTCCCAATGGCAATTGCTCAAGCCTTTGACACTGAAAGACATTTACTAAAGAATGGAAAAATGGACACTTGGGAAGCTGAGCATTGCTTGCTTTTGGAATGGCCACCTTGTAAGGAGACAGCCAGATTTTTAGACCTCCCCAAAAGAATGGCAGAGTAGAATGGGTAGAACCAGATCTGAATCCATGCACATAGCAATAGCAGCACATATTTGCTAACTGGAAGAGACAGATGAAATGGCTTTCTGAGAAGTACATGAACCCTTCAGTTGGTTACAGCATGCTTTTGCCACATGCTTCTGAACAAAGGACTTGTTTGCATTAAAATTTTCCATTCTCTTGACTTGGTATTTATAAAGCTATGCTATTGCACAGGGTCTTATTCATCTTTCTCCATTTGGTCTGCGTTATCCATTCTGACCTTGCAATTCACCATCAGCTATACAAATGATTGGTTGATCAGCACAGAAGGCTGCTTATGGATACTATAATGTTTGTAGGGCCCTGCGTGCAAATCAATGTACCACAGCCCACCATCCCACCCCATGAAAAAAATGTCCCAATGGAAGGGAAAGTGGTGAAATAAATCCCAATCCAGACTCTTTATTGTATATTGAATACAGTGTATCATATATAGACACTTTGAAATGCAATACTCTTTCAAGCAAAAGCAGAAGGTAGGCCTACTCCTTAACACTAATCTGATGGGACAGCTTCTTTTCCCCATGGGATATAAGCAATGAGATTCTCTTTGGGAAGAACCAAGACACAGCAACCAACATTGTCGTAAACATCACTGACACCCTTCAGTGGGGAAAATAAATCTGTGGCTCTTGGCTGTTTTCTTGTCATACTTCTGTTAAGTGGAAAGTTGGTAAAAACAAGGCATGGGATTATAATAACCCCCTCTGTATCTGTCGGTCCCAAATCCATGATTTCAGTTATTTGCAGATCAAAAATATATATATATTTTTAATTACAGAAAGTTATCCTTCCTTCCTTCCTTCCTTCCTTCCTTCCTCAAAAATAGATCGTAGTGTCTCACCTGATGGGTCCCTGCATCCCAGAGACACTTCTGCAGCTATAAACACAAAGGCATCACTCAGGCTGGATGCCTCTGGATCTTAAAGTCCTCCATTTGCAAATACTGTATACCAGCATTTATCAACCTTGTCCCCTACTGTACCACTTTGCATGGTCTACCTATAGGAAGTACCACCCAAAGTACTGCCAGTGATGTCATCATCAGTTGTTTCTGGATTGGGAGGCCAGATTCAACATGACAAACACCAGTAAGAGGCAAAGGTGGACAGGTGGGCTTTTTTTGAGGGCATAGAAAGCACACGCTGAAGCTCTGCCCACCAAGCCAAGACGCCTACTGCTACTTGTCACACTGCATTGCTGGTCTTGGTACCAGGTGGCAGTGGTCTGGGGGTCCTGTGTGTACTATCAGACACCACCTCAAGTACAACCAGTGGTACGGGTACAACTGATTGAGAAATGCGGTTGTACACAGTTTGCTACTATCTTCAGTTTCAGGCATGTTTGGTAGGTCTTAGAATGTATCTTCCATGGATAGGTCTACCATACTTTCAAACTGAGATCATCCCAGAATTGTTGGGCTGTAACTAGTGTCTAACCAGTGTTGCACAATCCTCAAAGTGCTCTGCTACTACATTTTTCACAAATTTAGACTGAATGAGCACTAGTGGAAGTGCAATTTGAGGTAGAGAGTCTAGGAGTAAGTCCCATTGAACACCAGCATAGGGCTTCTGCAAAGGATTGTGTTGTGGGTTTTTCTTTCCATCTGGTAAGAAGAGGACATTATTATAAGCTTTATCCTGAAAAAGCAATTGCTATTCTCAAACAAGGCTTATTTCTTAAGAGGCTCATCAGAGGTAAAACAGTGAATGCTGCTTGACTTGACACACAGCCTAACAAATCCTCCATGTGTTCTTGTTTGCTGGAAGGCACAATTACGTGCCTATGTCTATGAGAATCTGCAATTGCTAATGTAAACAACTCTTCTTATAATTTTGAAAGGCATACTCAGCTGAGATGCTAAACTTTGCCTATAAATATTTATTACTCCTCAAGCAGCTTTGTTTTCCTACAGGGAATGCAATACACTGCATAGTCTTTTGACAAACTGAAAAACAGTAATCTTTTATGAGTGGGGTGAAGACCAAATTGAGGGGATGTGATTCAGAGATATTTAAAAGAAGTCTATCCTGGATGATCAAATACAGTGGAGGACAGAGTGCCTATACCTTTAACCATTGTATAGAAGAGGGAATTTTGGCAGGTGCTACTCAACATGGAAATGCTTAAAAAGCTGCAACTGTGAAAATTCTCTCTTCAATTATTAAAAGGTATAGGCACTCTGTCCTCCATTGTATCTGGTCACCTTGGCTCTTTGTGATTATTTATCAGAAGTACTACATGTCTTGCCAACATCTTGGTTCCGCACACAGAATTAATTTTCTCCTAAGCAATTAAGGGCCCAATCCTATCCAACTTTCCAATGCCAGTGCAGCCGCAATGCAGCCCAAATGAAAGGAAACAAGCATTCCCTTAGCTGGAGGAGACCTCCATGAAAGCTCCCCTACAGGATGCAGTGCATACCCTGTTGGCATGGCTGCACCAGTGGTGGAAAACTGGATAGAATTTGGCCCTCAATGGGCCTACCTACTTGGCATATATGCCAAAAGGCACAAGTCTCTCGGTTTCAAATAACAAGTAACCTGTGTCGATGATGTTATAGTAATCATGATGGATAAAAATAACTACAGCGAATATACTTTGTATATATCATTGTTTGCATGGTTATCTTTTGGGAGAGGGACTCATCTTTTCATTTGCAGCCCAATCCTACCCTCCCCCCTGCCAATGCAGCAGCTCTGAAAATGGGCATGCTACGTATATCCAGTGAGGGGGACAGACTGGCAGACTTTGGAAGGGATAGGGGAATCATTTCAACTCATAAGCCTCCTGCTTTTCAATGGGTCTCCTTAGACCTGTGCCAGCTCTGTAGCTAAAGCAAGTCTGAGGAAAAGGGGTGGAGAAGCTTGCAAAATGGGGGATAGGATCCAGTGTTTGCCACTGTTGCCAGATCCACCCCCTCTTGTAGCCTCCCCAATGCCATTCCTCACCCTCCCTGTTCAGTATTGCTCCTTCCATACCCACCTCTGCCTTACTTACTCCAGTCAGTGCAGCAAGGTCTTGTGGTAGCGCTCCCAAAATGGTTGCCAATGGAGCACAACCTGTTATTTCTGCACACTCAAGTGTTATTTCTACAGTGGAACTCAATTCCTCTCTCACAATGCACTTTGTTTACTTGAAAAGTGGGTTCGATCATCTGTTCCTTTTACAAAGGCTCTGTATGATATGTTCTTTTTCATTTCAGCAATAACTAAGCAAAAGGAAGACACACATGCAAGATGCATATAGTTGTTTCTGTTCCTTCACAAATGACCAGAAGCAAGGACTTGGTTTGTGGCTGCTTCTGACTTGTTTGTCCAAATACCACACCCAGTGAATATTTAGGGCCCATGTTCACTAGGCATGATGCTTAAATAACTCTCAACCCCTTAAGGACCTATATATATCTCGAGGACGATCAAATATTGGTATTTCAGTTGCTTTGGCAAAAGTCTTTATTTTGGCCTTCTGCTTCTTTGTGGAAATGCCTGGGGGACCTATTAGCATTGAGTTAGTTATCAGTGATGACCATGTTGAATTGCTCATTCTGGTTGTGTACACACACATACACAAAGTGTGATAGAAAATGACCCTGAAGTCTCACCACTCATTGCAAGCCTGGAGTTTGTTAGAAGTGCGGTTTAAAGGCTCCATTCTTCGCAGGAGGCTTCTATAACGATCTTGGTAATGATCTTACATTTACTGAGCATCTTTCATCCAGAAGAACTCCTTGACAAATTGATTTCCACAGTATATCTCTCCCGCTCCCAGCAGCCAAGTGCTTAGGCAGCTAGTTTTATTCAGTGCACTGCAGGTTAACGCCATGAAATGGATCATGACATGCCAAGCACAACAATTCATAACCCATAGGGGAAGGGTCAGTTGTTTGGGACTACATATAATTACTCACAACACTGGGATTCATTGGATTCATCTTTCAAAATATGGCATGCAGCCTTCCATGACAAATGTTTATATGTTTCACTGATGTCATAATGGAGCAAATGGCTGGCAGGCACATTTGACAGATGCTTCAAAGCATCTATAGGCTGGGGTCCTTCCCTCATCAGGTGTCTTTGTACAGTTGGGGCATGAATATTCAAAGAACATCATATGCCAAAAAAATAAAGTTGCAATTCAATCATCAGTTTTCTCATTTTTAAATTAACTAACACTATATTTCAGTATTGCAATATTCAAACGCAAAATTAATATTTTATACAACAATTCCAGCATATACGTATATTACAGGCATGTGCCACTTAACCTTCTGTTTAATGACAGACTGCATATACTATGGTGGTCAAAGCACAACAAAGAGGGTCTTAATGAGGCAGTCAGGTCTCCCTTAGCCTGCAGCAGAGTGTCTGTTTACACAACAAACAGCCTCTTAATGCAAAGAAGAGGCAATTATCTCCAGTAGCCTGTGCAGCCAGATAGAGTCTGGCAGGGAATGTCAGTTTACACAACAAAAGGCTGGGAGAGAGAGATGGAAGGAGATCTCAGAAGGCAAGGAACTCTGTGGAGTATGGGGCAGACCAAGAGTGGTGAGAGGAGATGCTGCTGAGGTGCTGGGAGAACCCAATTATCACATCGGCCACCCTTTCAGCAGTGCCGCATCTGCCAAGATATCATTTTTCAGACCACCTCTCAGCTGCTGAACTGCAAAATGACGCTGCGGCAGAAGCAGTGCTGTGGAAAGGGTGGCCCACGTCATAATCCCATATCACTCCCATAGCTCCGCGAAAGCTATTTGGCCCACTATATGAAACGTGTTTTAATACCCCTATCTAAACTATACTACTCAAACAGGTACTATATAAATACATCATCATCATCATCATCATATATTCCATTATCTTGTAGAACAGAAATAGCAAAGCAAAGGGGATATATTGGTAGTGTCCTAACTGGTGAAAATAAATTCACCATTAATATTCCTTCACATTAAATCTAGACAGATCATTGATCTGATAACTAATCTCAGCATACCTTTACATCTGTATGTTCATCTTGAAGACCCACACCTTAATGAAATTCATAAACATTATGGCCCAATCCTATATATGTCTACTTAGAAGTAAGTCCCATTATAGTCAATGGTGTTTACTCCCAGGTAAGTGTGGACAGGATTGCTGTGTTTGCCCCTGCAACGTATCTTGTGCAGTTCAATGTGTGTTTATTCAGAAATAAGAACCCAATCCTGGGCATGTCTACTCATAAGCAAGCCCCATTAGAGTAAGTGGGGCTTACTCCCTGGTAAGTGTGGATAGGATTGCAGACTGCAGACACAAACCTATCCAACTTTCCAGTGCCAGTGCAACCACAATGCAGCCATGAGAAAACGGAACAAATGTTCCCTTACCTAGATAAGGCCTTCATGACTGTTCCTCTTCGGTCTGCAGGATACAGTGCATGCCCCGTTGGCACAGCTGCACCAGCACTGGAAAGTTGGATAGGATTTGGCCCTGCATCTCTCTAAATTCAGTGGGGCTTACACATGTTTCTATCTCTGGTGTTCGGGATTGCAGCAGGAGACTTTCAGTCACTCTAACTGCTAAAGAAGACAGTCCAAAAACAGGCAACCACATCATATTTAAAGGGAAAAGTGAAAAGCTGATGACTCAAGTGGAGAAACCTATATCAAATGGCCCAGCAGCCTGAAGAAATTTTACTGAATTTTAAAAAACACAGTAATTCCTTTGTATGTCAATAAATGTTAACCATAATGCTGTAAAATGCACAGAAATTCAAAATGGCAGGCCAGTGTTGGGAAGGTACTGGAAGTTCATGTTTACTTACAGTACACTCTTTAAAAAGTTCCTCACAATCCTTTTAGAAAACATAAAAAATTCAAGTTGCCATCTGGAACCATTCACTAATTTTGCATAAATCTTCCAATCTGGCAGAACTGTCTGAGGGAAGCAGTATTCCACACTCAGCATGTCATTCCTGTTTGTCCTTTCACAATGTAATGTGATAACTTTTGACAACTATATCTGATAGATTCAAAAATTCTAGGAAACATTTGATACAGTGCTGCCCAGATATGCAGATATGCATATGTTTCAGTTATAACAAGAGGAAGTTCCTTTGGAATGTTTGAGAGAATGACCATACTGTGAATGGAGAACTCTGCAAAGAAAGCTATGGAAGCATAGACTGTAATGGCATATATTTTAGGAAAAGCTTTGCGTGTTAAATGAGAACAAAAGAGGTCTTCGCAGGACAGAAAAAAGTCAAATCTATATTGTTAAAAATTGCATGCAAACCTGTTAACTGTCAAGGCATGCTGGCATTTTTAACACATGACTTACAATGCAATCCTATGCATGTTTATTTGGAAGTAAATTCCAGCAGCTTATTCTGTAGTAAGGCTACAATTCTATACATACTTTCCAGGAAGTAAGTCCCACTAAACACAATGGGCCTTACTTCTGAGTAGACATACATAGGATTGTACTGCAAATAAGTTTAGGATTGCCGTTTTAGTGCTTCCAAAAAAAATACTACTATCATTTTTTTTTTAGTTCTGCTTAGCACAAACATTTTAATCTAAGTTAAGAGCTTGGAAACTATTTTACAATGGCAATCACAAGCAATCAGCAAGAAAGCCTTAGAGTGGGGAGATGCTGTTGTAAGGAAAATGGTATTTCTGCAGAGTCCTGGATTAAAATTTTTAATTGAAATGCATTGTACAGAATGCTCTGATACTTAGTACAGCTTAGAGTTTTTTCCATTCTCCTCCCTGAACTTCAGGCCATGTGTGTTTCTTTTCTCCAGAGCACAGATATCAATTCACTAGCTCACTAATCACATGGGCATAGATATGCATGCCAAAGGCACAAATCTATTGGTTTTAAAAAAATTGACTTGGCTTATATAGTATCACAACAGTTATTATTATGGGGTATAAAAAGCAACCAGATGAAATGCTCTTCAAATATATAGCTATTTCCAATTCTGAATAAATCCAAGTGCTGGCCTTTCTGTGCATTTTACCCTGCTCTGCTGCATCTTCTTGTCCTGGAAGCAGAAATGGTGCCCCTGAAGCACAGAATGAGAGCTGAGCTTGGCTTCATAAAACAACCATTCTTTCAGGGAAAACAACTGAATTCAAACAAGGGCAGAGGTCACAGAACAATGTTGTTCTCATTTTCTCTTTCTAGTTTCTACCCTAGTGAATAGCAATTGGTTAAATGACCTCTTTTCTCAACCATTGATTTGGAAACTTGCTGCTAATTGATTTCCCTCATTCAACCCAAAGCTCTAGAAATCCATCCAGGCTTTGCAGCTTGCTTGTGAGATGTGTAAACTTGCTTGGTAATTTGCTGGGATACACTGTAATTCAGTGTCCAGCTGAAAAAATACGGTGTCCTTAGCAGTAGAAGAAATTAGAGAAACGTACTTTGCATTTTAAATCAACATCCGTAACAAGAACAGCTGTCAGCCCCATCCCAGTCCTACAGATTGTGTTGTGGTGCCTCAAACTGTGCAGCTTTCAGCATTCATACAGCACTGAAACACCCCTTTGCTGAACTGCTTATTGACAGTCTTAGCCTCAGGCCATGCCACTAAGAGCAGTGTCTGATTTAGGCATAAGCTAAACAAGTTACACCTTAGGGCCCCACAATCTACAAAGGCCTAAAAAAAAATTCAGAATTTTTTTTTTGGGGGGGGGGGATTTTAAAATATTATGTGTGTTGAATATCTGCCTCTCTCTCTCTCTCTCTCTCTCTCTCTCTCTCTCTCTCTCACACACACACACACACACACACACACAGTGTTCAAAAAGTTTTAAATCAAATAACAACAACAACAACAACAACAACAGGTATTTATATACCGCCTTTCTTGGTCTTTATTCAAGACTTTATTCAAGGCGGTTTACATAGGCAGGCTTTATTAAATCCCTATTAAATCGGGATTTTTACAATTTCAAAGAAGGTTCTTTCTTTCAAGAACGACTACATTCAAGGTGTTTCATTCCGATCTGGCTTCACATTCTGGCCTCCATCCTCCCACGCTCAGAGCAGATGGAATTGCTCGGCTTCAGCTTGTCAGCTGCTTCAAGGTCGCACAGTGCCGGTGGCCTCGAACTGGCGACCTTGTGGATGTTATCTTCAGGCAGACAGAGGCTCTACCCTCTAGACCAGACCTCCTGCCCGTACTCCATATCCATGTACTTCTTCCCTGCAAGTAAGCATCCATCCAGGGACAGATATTTTTCCTCCAGTTCACACCTTCATACAGTGCATATTCACTCTCAAACTCATGAAGCAATACAGTACAATAATGAGGATTACTGAAGGTTACTGATAGCACTAGCTAGAACTAGCTAGCTTTAGCTAACCACAACACATTCCTAGATCTGACTGCTTTCTTATCTCTAATGCTGTTTACAGCACTGGGCTTGGACACTCAGCATAGTTCCAAGGCTAGCAGAGTGTGCTCTGCACAGAAGCAGATGTGTCTGCCTGTGTTGCCAAGTCTTGCTTAAAGCTTCAAAGCCCAGCGCTTCTGCATATGCTACACAGGTGGACCAGGCAACAGCCATATGCGAGTATGGGCCATGTTGGATTACAGGATAGATATTCGCTGTGTCGTGCAGGGCAGACGCACCAGCATGTGTAAGGTCTGTAAAAATTTTTGAACATTTCTCTTTCCGTTGCCGTTAACTATGTTACCCTATCCCTTTCTGTTACGATGTAGTAATACCCTAAAATCCCAGAGACCCATTTGACTCATTCTGTATAACGGCATCTTCTTTTCAATCCCTTTTGAAGGCAAAAGGGAGAGATGAGAAGAGAGAGGAAAAGCCAGTACCCCAAGTTCCATCAGGCAGGTACATTACCTAGATTGTGATATTTTTATCTTTCTGCTTACAGGCGCATGAACTACTTCAGACCTATAGAATTCAGTGAAGAGGAGACTGAGAAGAGGGAGAGGATGTGTACAAAATCAGAGGAGCACTGTAGTATGACAGAAGGTGGCCATAAGGCAGGGAAAGGAGTGAATAAAAGGCTTGGACGAAGCTAGGCAAAGGTCAGTCATCAGTCTCTCTTCCAACTTCCTCCCTGCATCTACCTTTGAATCCTGCCTGCCCTCTCTTCTTTTCTGCCTCTCTCTGACTCCTTGCTGTTCCAGTTCCTTCCCTCAACCCTCAGAGTGCTTCTGTTTTTTGCACTCCATCAAGCAACATGGCTCTAAACCTTGGGTGCTTCCCCAAAACAAAGTAGCATTTGCTACACACCTGAGCGATAGCCATGGTAATGCTAGTTTCAATTCATTTAAGTCTCAGGGCAGGGGTGGCACAAACATCTTGTCCCTAACGTAGCCCCAAAGAAATCCAAGCATGAAGTGCTGTTGAACCGCAATAACGGACTCCGTTTTCATGTACTCCAGAGCCTTTTCTGCACCTGGTGCCATTCTGAGTGACAGGAGCTCCCCCTTACCAGCCAAGGTTGCACCGATTGTCTGGTGTGTGCACTTACAAAATTTGGAGACATTCTTTTTTATCACTGTGGACTGTGTCTCTGTATCCCTTACAGTTATGGTGTTATGGCTAGCCAAAATCCCAGAGACCATAATGACTCATCCTGTAGAAACATGGTACAACCATTTTTTAGGTAGGAAGTACGGTTTTGTCACTCCCATCTCAAAAAAGATATTGCTGAGATGGAAAAGATACAAAGGACAACACCCCAAACGATCAGAGAAACTGGAGGACCTTCTTTTTGAGGAAAGGCTATAACATTCGGGGCGTTTTGGTTTTGGGGATAAAAGGGGAACGTGGGTGAGGCTAGCAAAGATCTAGCTAGCTTGGGACTGAACTGTGGATCTGGTGTCCTTTCTGAGTTGTGACTTCTGTCCTGCCTGCTGTGGGACACTTGTTTCCACCATAGCTCAGCAGCCAGAGTCAGCACCAGCTAGTGGCTGAGCAGTAATGCATGATTCATAGGGATTTTTTCTAGCCACTGTCATCAGAAAGCAAGAGCTTGGCTTTCTTTGCCCTCCTCTTCCTTGGCTCACATCAGCAGAAACTATTAAAACTTCAATTGACATAAAGCACTGAAAGCCCACAGGAGCCCATGTGCAGACAGACAGCAACACTGACATCGGCTGCTATTATTATTATTATTATTAACTTTAAAAATCTAAATGACCCAATTGCATCACTTGAAACAGATGATCCACTTATCTGATAACTTGTGGCAAAAGAGGATAGCATGACGATACCATCTGTCTTTTAGAGTGACCATCAGTGGTCTTTTCAGCAGGTGTTAGTCTTTCCTTCAACTTTTGAATATGGTGCCCTTCCCCTTCCAATCTACCCGGTGCCCTTCCCCTTCCAATCTACCCCTTCCAATCTACCCTTCCAATCTACTATCTACAGCCCTCAGTTTGGCTGTACTTGTCGTAAGAGGCGACTAAACAGCCACCGGGTAGATGGGACTCGTCAGCCTAGGAAGGCAGCTCATCTAAGAGAAGGAAACTCTGACCTCAAACCTCCACTGCCTTGTGGCTACATCCAGTTCTGGAAAAGGCTTCAGGAGTCAACCTCGAGGCAAAATCAGGAGCCGGAGTCCCTTAGGCAGTTCATGGCTGAACACAGTCACGTTCTGGCAACTCCTGCGACGCCGCTGGAACCAACCGTATTGGCTTCTGCCTTTCCATTGGACCATTCCAGCGACGTGGAGAGGGGGGATTTGCTGCATGGGTAACAGCCTATCCTCCATACCTTCTTTACCCAGGCTTCGCGCACTGGAGAGGACACTCCAACTTCGCCATACGGCGTCGGCACAACACGGGAAGCAGCAGTTTACCGGTTATAAGTCTTTGCTCGATTGGCGTAGAGCATGACGCCAGGGGCTGCTTCCGACGGTGGGAGAGATCATTGCATCTCATTGGGCAGCTACCGCCCGCCTTAAGCTGGGCAGTCCCCAGCCAGTAAGGTGTTGCCTCGCCACGGTCCGTTAACCTCATGGGGTGCGTGGGGTTTAGGGTGAAAACCGACAAGCGGATCGACAACTCTGCACCATACAACAGAAAACAGAAAACTACTGCCCTAAAGCTGGGCACCTGGAACGTTAGGACAATGACACCTGGCTTCTCTGATGACCTGCAAGAAATAGACGACGCACGCAAAACAGCTGTCATCGACATGGAGCTGAGCAGACTGCAGATGGACATCGTCGCCCTTCAAGAGACTAGGCTGCCAGATTCCGGATCTGTCAAGGAGAGAAATTTCTCATTTTTCTGGCAGGGAAAACCACCAAACGAAACCAGGGAACATGGCGTTGGCTTTGCGGTCAGAAATACCCTGCTGAAATCCATCATCCCACCTACTGTGGGAAGTGAAAGAATTTTGTCCCTGCAGCTCCAGTCATCAGCAGGACCTATCACTCTCATCAGTGCTTATGCACCGACTCTGTCGTCTCCAGCAGAAGCCAAAGACAAATTCTATGATGACCTGGCCACCACTGTCAAGAAAATCCCTGTAAAAGAGCCATTGTTCATCCTCGGCGATTTCAATGCTAGAGTTGGTGCTGATAACAGTTCATGGCCCACTTGCTTAGGTCAGTTTGGCACTGGGAGGATGAACGAAAATGGCCAACGCCTGCTAGAGTTTTGCTGTCATCACGGTCTCTGTGTCAGCAACACGTTCTTCAACACAAAGCCCCAACATAGAGTCTCTTGGAGACATCCAAGATCAAAGCACTGGCACCAGCTCGACCTGATCCTCACCAGACGCTCCAGCCTTCCCAGCATCAAGATCACACGCAGTTATCATGGTGCTGCCTGCGACACTGACCACTCCCTGGTGTGCAGCAGAGTGAAACTGCAAACAAAGCGACTGTATCACACGAAAAAGGAAGGAAGACCTCGCATTGATACCAGCAAGACCCGGGATCAGAGAAAAGTGGAGGAATTTGCACAAGCGCTTGAGGAATCTCTTCCAGGCCCGGCCGACGCAAACGCATCCAACAGATGGGAACATTTCAAGAATACCGTTTACAACACCGCCTTGTCCATATTCGGCAAGAAGACCAACAAGGCGGCAGACAGGTTTGAAGCCCACTCTGAGGAGTTGACACCAGTCATTGAGGAAAAGAGGAGAGCTCAAGCAGCATACAAGGTCTGTCCCAGTGAGCGCAACCTGCAGGTCCTCCGAACTGCTCGCAGCAAAGTCCAACAGACTGCCAGGAGATGTGCTAACGACTACTGGCTCCAGCTCTGTTCCGAGATACAGATAGCAGCTGACACGGGCAACATCAAGGGGATGTATGATGGTATCAAGCAGGCCCTAGGTCCAACACAGAAGAAAATTGCCCCTCTGAAGTCTGCCACAGGCGAGGTCATCCAGGATCGGGCGCAGCAGATGGAACGCTGGGTGCAGCACTACTCTGAGCTATATTCCAGAGAAAATGTAGTCACCGAAGAAGCACTGAACAACATTGAGTGCCTGCCTGTGCTGGAAGAGCTTGACAGTGAACCAACCCTAGAAGAACTTCACGTGGCCCTGGACTCCCTTGCCTTTGGCAAGGCACCTGGAAAAGACAGCATCCCTGCTGAAGTCCTAAAATGCTGCAAAGAGATCATCGTCACTGAGCTGCATGAAATCCTCTGTCTCTGCTGGAGAGAAGGTGGAGTACCTCAAGACATGAGGGATGCAAACATCATCACGCTGTACAAGAACAAAGGTGACAGGGGTGACTGCAACAACTACCGCGGCATCTCTCTCCTTAGCGTTGTAGGAAAGCTGTTTGCCCGAGTTGTACTAAAGAGGCTCCAGGTACTTGCAGAGAGCGTCTATCCAGAATCGCAGTGTGGATTCCGAGCCAACAGGTCCACCACTGATATGGTATTCTCCCTTAGACAACTGCAGGAGAAATGCAGGGAACAACGACAGCCACTCTTCATAGCCTTCATAGATCTCACAAAGGCTTTCGACCTGGTCAGCAGAGACGGCCTCTTCAAGATTCTCCCCAAGATTGGATGTCCACCCAGGCTCCTCAGCATCATCAGATCCTTCCACAAGGACATGAAGGGCACTGTTGTCTTCGATGGCTCCACATCAGACCCTTTTGACATCCGAAGCGGAGTGAAGCAGGGCTGTGTTCTTGCACCAACCTTGTTTGGGATTTTCTTCGCTGTCCTGCTGAAGCAGGCCTTTGGAACTGCAACAGAAGGCATCTATCTCCGGACCAGATCAGACGGAAAGCTCTTCAACCTCTCCAGACTGAGAGCAAAGTCCAAAGTCCAGCTGAAATGTCTGCGTGACTTCCTCTTTGCCGACGATGCAGCTGTCACTACCCACTCTGCCAAAGATCTCCAGCAGCTCATGGATCGTTTTAGCAAGGCCTGCCAAGATTTTGGACTGACAATCAGCCTGAAGAAAACACAGGTCATGGTTCAGGATGTGGACTCACCTCCCTGCATTACAATCTCTGAGCATGAACTGGAGGTTGTCCATGACTTTGTGTACCTTGGCTCAACGATCTCTGACACTCATTCTCTCGATGCCGAGCTAAACAAGCGCATCGGTAAAGCAGCTACCACGTTTTCCAGACTCACAAAGAGAGTCTGGTCCAACAAGAAGCTGACGGAACATACCAAGATCCAGGTCTACAGAGCTTGCGTCCTGAGTACACTTCTGTACTGCAGCGAGTCATGGACTCTTCGCTCACAACAGGAGAGGAAACTGAGCGCTTTCCACATGCGCTGCCTCCGACGCATCCTCGGCATCACCTGGCAGGACAAAGTTCCAAACAACACAGTCCTGGAACGTGCTGGAATCCCTAGCATGTATTCACTGCTGAAACAGAGACGCCTGCGTTGGCTTGGTCATGTCGTGAGAATGGATGATGGCCGGATCCCAAAGGATCTCCTCTATGGAGAACTCGTGCAAGGAAAGCGCCCTACAGGTAGACCACAGCTGCGATACAAGGACATCTGCAAGAGGGATCTGAAGGCCTTAGGGATGGACCTCAACAAGTGGGAAACCCTGGCCTCTGAGCGGCCCGCTTGGAGGCAGGTTGTGCAGCATGGCCTTTCCCAGTTTGAAGAGACACTTGGCCAACAGTCTGAGGCTAAGAGGCAAAGAAGGAAGGCCCATAGCCAGGGAGACAGACCAGGGACAGACTGCACTTGCTCCCGGTGTGGAAGGGATTGTCACTCCCGGATTGGCCTTTTCAGCCACACTAGACGCTGTGCCAGAACCACCTTTCAGAGCGCGATACCATAGTCTTTCGAGACTGAAGGTTGCCAATAGTAAACAGTGCATACCATGCACGCACACTTGTTCAGATGAGAAGGGGCAACTGTATGTATGTTCTTTTCAAAATGATATCTATCAAGGGCTTTCCCCCTCAGTCTCAGATCGTGTGTGTGTGTGTGTGTGTGTGTGTGTGTGTGTGTGTGTGTGTGTGTGTGTGTGTGAAAATTAAATTAATCTATAAGTTTCCTTCCCATAAGCAATTCATCCAAGTTTTTTCCAGTTACAATTTCTTTCTCTTCTGTTCACACACACACAGTGTTGTAAATGACTAAGGACCCAATCCTATCTAACTTTCCAGAGCTAATGCAGCCTAATTAAGCCCTGAGATAAGGGGACATTTACTCCCTTGAGAAGGCTTCTGTGACTGCTCCCACCACCACAGGATGCCCCTCATGTTAGGTAATTCGCACTCAACCCTTTTCTCTAGGTGGAGAATTGCCACAATCCCCAAAGGGGAGGGGAGGCAGAACATCCAAGGTTCTCTGAGGAGTTGAAAGTTGACAGGAGTTGCTGAATGGAGTTAGAGCAGGAAGAGCAGGGACCTGTCTAGAGGAGTAACTCTGTGCTCAGCTAGCTCTGCCTGCTTGTTAGGTGATGGGACGGGCAGGCAGGGAAGCTGGTATTGATGAGGACCATACCTGATACTACAGCAAAAGTGATCCCTGGGTTCACATGCACCTGCTGCTGCTGCTGCCTTCAACGTGTCACATGTGCAGAAGTGCTGTCTCCTGTCAGCTCCATGGAGGAGGTCAGTCGAACTAAACATTCTCATGATGATGGGCCTTAGGGCCCAATCCTATCCAACTTTCCCATGCTGATGCAGCTGTGCCAGTGGGGTGTGTGCTGTATCCTGTGGTGGGATGGCAAGTCACAGAAGGTCTCCTCAAGGTAGGGAGATATTTATTCCCTTACCTCAGGGCTGCATTGTGGCTGCCTCAGTGTTGGAAAGGATTGGGACCCCGCTTGCCCACCTCTGCTTTAAGCAGTGCAAAATATTTAATGTGAACAAACCTCCATTTAGGAAAGACTTTACTAAGCTATTTCACATACTTTTCCTGTTCTTACAAAGCATGGCATATCTGGCAATGGTCAGTGGCTTCACTAGGATACACGTCACCCCGGTGTGGGAGGCTTGCACATCACCCTGTGCAGTGGGTGGGGCAACACCCCAGGTGGTGGGCATGGTGATGTGCCGTTGCCCCGCCCCACTGGTTTTTTGGCTGTACCTTTTGATAGAACACAGGTATTTCAATGTGGTTTGTTTCATTGCATTCTGCATGAAATTACGCATTGATTGATATATAACATGTTATTATTCCTCCAAATTCTGATTTTAGTGATTTTGAAAACTAGTAGAGTCTCACACACACACACTGTGTCAACTTAACACATTATTGCAGCAGTTCTCAAACTTTTAGCATTGGGACCCACTTTTTAGAATGACAATCTGTCCAGGACCCATTGAAAGTGATGTCATGGCCAGAAGTGACATCATCGAGCAAATTAAAATAAATAGTTATAAATAATTAAATTAAAATAAAAGAAATAATTAAATAAGGGGGAGCCAGTCCTGTTATGCCAAGTGAATTTTCTCTGTAGTCTGCCCGCAATAACACCCCCCCCAAAAAAAATGAATCAGTGAGTTTTCCAGCCCTCCCCAGTGCCCAGTTTAAAGTTCTTCTATTTCAAGCATATCAAGATAAAGACCCTCCTGGCTTCACAAGTGCAAAATAGAAAACATTCCCCTTACCAGATTCTTTTGTCCTTTTTAGTGGGAGGGGGGAAGAGGCTGCCTTCTGGAGCATTTGTTGTGCTCCAGTTCCATCAGATCGAGACCATTCTGGTGTCCTCACATTCCCCTTTGCCTGGCCTGATCACAAGCCAAGGCATAGCTGCCTACTCGTGAGTAAACACAACCCTGAGGCTGCTTCGCTTTCCACAGGGCTCAATACATTCACAGCTGGGAGGGAGGGACCTCCTTCTCAGGTGTTTTTTTGGGGCTGCATTCATTGGATAGGGACCATTCTGGTGTCCTAGGAATCCTCTCAGCCTGCCCTTTCTGACAGACTATGGCAAGTACACCTACTTGCAAGTAAGCGCACAATACGGCTCAGTTTCACTTTCCATAGAGCTCCATGCATTTTTATTTTTTTATTTTTGGTTTTTGGCCATAACCTTTGAAGGAAAGGAGCTATTTCACTCTGGTTTTTTTGCATTGCATTCTGCTGGAAATTCCACATCCAATGGTGTATGGCAAGATGGGGTTACTCCTAAAACCACGATTTTAGCACGTCATCCCCCCAGTGTGCGTCATCCCCCCCTTGCGTGTCACCCTGTGCGGCCCACACTCTAGTGATGCCACTGGCAATGGTGCAAAAACGTGGCACATTCTGGCAGTCACCTGAAACAAATCAGTGCCCAGTTTTTGTTTTTTGGGGGGGTCATAAAAAATGCAAGAAGAGCCCCACTGGATCAGGCCAAAGGCTTATCTAATCCAGCTTCCTGTATCTCACAGTGTTCCACCAGTTGCCTCAGAAAGCACCCAAGACAACAAAGATTGCATTCTGGTGTCCTCCCTTGCATCTGGCATTCTGAGGTAGCCGACTTCTAACATCAAGAGGTTGCACGTACACATCATGCCTTGTAACCCGTTATGGACTTTTCCTCCAGAAATTTGTTCAGTGTCCTTTTAAAAGCATCCAGGCCAGATGCCATCACCCCATCTGGTGGCAAGGAGTTCCACAGACCAATTACACGCTGGGTAAAGAAATATTTTCTTTCTAACTCTCTCAACACTCAATTTTAGTAAATTTCTCCTGCTTCTGGTGTTGTGTGAGAGGGAAAAGAACATCCCTCTATCCACCCCTTGCATAATTTTGTATGTCTCACTTTAGCAGAGCCTCACAACTTGGCAGCACTACCGCTGGCTTTGGAAAAGAGAGAGAGAGAACAAGAAGAGTTTATTTCAGAGAACTGCTGCAAGGGGCTTGCCAAGGGCTTCACCTTCAAGGTACAGGCATTTCTTTGGTCTGACTGTTGCCAGTGGCCAGGCAGGTGTTGGAAATAATTCAAGGACCTGCTTTTCCCCAGAGTGGAGCATGCTCAGTGACCAACCAGGGATGTGTGGTGGATGAGGAGGCAGGTGAGGCAGAGCCTCCCCACTGGAGTCCTTCAACAAGTGTAGCCGCCACGTGAGGCACCCAAGTGCCCACAACCCACACGCTCTGCAGCATCTGGAGTCCAGGATCACATTCTGCATGTGGCTGGTGGATGCCTGGGCACCTCACCTGGAGGTGGCGCCTTTGCGAAGGATTCTGGTGGAGAGGCTCTGCCTCACCTGCCTCCCCACCCTCTGTGCGCTGTCTCAGGCTGCAGACCTACCCACACTTCCCTGGGAGCAAGCCCCGCTGACTCTAATGGGGCTTACTTCCGAGTAGGCATGCACAGGACTGGGCTCCGAGCCCCGGGACAGCCTGCGCGCAGCTGGAGAGGGGAGGAGAGGGCGGAGGGAAGGTGGCGGCCGCCGAGACTGCAGGCACTGCCGACTCTTTCCCAGTCAGACTCGGAGGAAGGGGAAGCGGAGGAAGCTGAGCGGAGGAAGGGGAAGAGCGCCCTCTAAGGTCGGCTCCCTCCGCCACCCCCGGACGAGCTGCTGCAGGCCCCTCGGCATGGCCAAGCACGTCTTCCTCACGGGCCCGCCAGGTAATGCCGCCAGGGAAGCGGGGCCAGCCCCACCTCGGGGTGGGTCGGGCCCTCTGCTGCCCGCCCGCAGCGTCGCTCGGCGGACCAGGCGCGCTCTCCCCTCCCCTGCGCGCTCACGTGGCCCTCCCAGGCCCTCCTCTGGGCTCTCCTTCCGAGGGTCGCCTTGCCAGGACGGCGCTCCCAAGCAGGCCCTTCGCTGCCCTGCAAAGCCTTTCAGGCCAGCAGTCTAACCAGCAGGTAGAACCACATTGAGTTCACAAGCCTCTGCATGTCTACTCAGAAGTCAGTCACACTGTGTTCAATAGGTCTTACTCCCAGGAAAGTGTGCATAGAATTGCAGCCTTATTCCCCTGAGTAACTTCAGAGTTCGAAGTTACTCAGGGGGATAACGTGTCGACCCAATGTGCGGCGGCAGTGAAGAAGGCCAATTCTATGCTTGGGATCATTAGGAAGGGTATTGAGAACAAAACGGCTAATATTATAATGCTGTTGTACAAATTGATGGTAAGGCCACACCTGGAGTATTGTGTCCAGTTCTGGTCGCCACATCTCAAAAAAGACATAGTGGAAATGGAAAAGGTGCAAAAGAGAGCGACTAAGATGATTACTGGGCTGGGGCACCTTCCTTATGAGAAAAGGCTACGGCGTTTGGGCCTCTTCAGCCTAGAAAAGAGACGCCTGAGGGGGGACATGATTGAGACATACAAAATTATGCAGGGCATGGACAGAGTGTATAGGGAGATGCTCTTTACACTCTCACATAATACCAGAACCAGGGGACATCCACTAAAATTGAGTGTTGGGCGGGTTAGGACAGACAAAAGAAAATATTTCTTTACTCAGCGTGTGGTTGGTCTGTGGAACTCCTTGCCACAGGATGTGGTGCTGGCGTCTGGCCTAGACGCCTTTAAAAGGAAATTGGACAAGTTTCTGGAGGAAAAATCCATTATGGGGTACAAGCCGTGATGTGTATGCGCAACCTCCTGATTTTAGAAATGGGTTATGTCAGAATGCCAGATGCAAGGGAGGGCACCAGGATGAGGTCTCTTGTTATCTGGTGTGCTCCCTGGCGCATTTGGTGGGCCGCTGTGAGATACAGGAAGCTGGACTAGATAGGCCTATGGCCTGATCCAGTGGGGCTGTTCTTATGTTCTTATAAGGCTGCGATCAGCGAGAGCCCAATCCTAGGCTTGTCTACTCAAAAGTAAGACTCGTGTGTTCAATAGGTCTTACTCCCAGGAAAGTGTTCATAGGATTGCAGCCTTTCTGCATAGGATTGCAGCCTTATTCCCCTGAGTAACTTCATAGTTAGAAGTTTCTCAGGGAAATAAGGCTGTGATCAGCGAGAGCCCAATCCTAGGCTTGTCTACTCAGACATAAGACCCATTGTGTTCAAACCCAGGAAAGTATTGATAGGAGTGCAGCCTTATTCTCTGGAGTAACTTCAGATACTACTACTATTACTAGAGGCCTTCGGCTTGATCTCGAGCCATGGTGACTTGATGGATGATCTATAGGAAGATCGGTCATGTGCAAGACTAGAGAGGTCTTGCTAGGGTTTTCTTCATCCTAACTTCAGATGGCATTATTTATATCAGTGAAAGCCTAATCCTAGGCTTGTCTGCTCAGAAGTAAGACCCATTATAGTCAGTGGGGCTTACTCTCAGGTAAGTGTGGCTAGTCTTGCAGCCTGAGATGCACTGCCCTTCCTCCAGGGAGCTCAGGGTGATTTACGTAGTTCCTCCTCCCCTTCTTTTGTCCTCACAACAACCCTGTGAGGTAGGTGAGGCTGAGAGAGAGAGAGACTGGCCCAAGGTCATTCAGGAAGCCTCATGGTTGAGCAGGGGATTTATTGAATTCCAGTGAAATAAAACATGGTTAGAATTGGGTATCAGCCTGCCCTACTTTAAATGGCACTATTGAAAAAAAAGTATGTCATTTGCACTGCTGTTATATATGGCACTTAAAAGTGTAAAGTGCTTAAGGGCACAGTCCTAACCAGGTCTACTCAGAAGTAAGTCCTATTTTGTTCAATGGGACTTATTCTCAGGAAAGTGTGGTTAGGATTTCAATCTTATGTGCTTTACTTTAGAAGCCTGAAGGCCAAGAAAATTGCCTGGTTGGTTCAGATCAGTATGTGACATTTAACTGCCAATCCTGCATTGCTTCTTGTTGGTTCTTTTGTCGTTCTGCCTCCAACTATCTCTGCTGAATAGTACTCAGAAAAGAAACATCACGCTCCCCCCCATACATTAGAGCATATGGTACAGTACTCTGAAATTGAGCCAGCCTATAATTAGCAAATAGGTATCTCATTTTTCCTTTGCATAACATTATGATGATGATAGCAATACTTAAATGTTTTCCACCCCAAGACTGTAATCTTATGCACTCGTATGTGAGAGAAAGGTCCCTTCAATTCAGTAGGATCTACCTTTGAGTAAGTATGTATAGGATTGCGCTACACGGGTCAGTGAACTTAAAACTATTTTTATCTATAAGAGATGCCATTATATATAATGTCACTTAAGTGAAAGTATGGAATTGATTAACTTGACAGTACATTACATTTAATTTAATACATTTAATACAGTACATTTTAATAATTTAATACAGTACAGGTTTTTTTTTTAAATTACGTAGTGCGATTCCCCCCCCTTTGTTTCGCATGCATTGTTAAACTTCTGTTTCTCTCTTCCAATAGCTCATACTTTTTTGAAGTACACAGGTTTTGAAACTTCTGTTTCCACATCAGTTAAAACTGCAAACATCAGCTATTTCCTTAACAATTAGTTTGTGGGGCTTAACTTTTAAAAACTGATTTAGTATGTCATATCTAAATAACGTACAATTATGGGACAAATTGTCCTCCCAGTTTATTTGAATAAATTAGATTCCTGGAGGTTTAAATTATGACCTAAGAAAACAGAGTCATTTTTCAGTGGATGTTAATATGATTATACGAGATGATAAATAGATCTGGGAGTGGGGTGGAGGTAATATTAATAAGCAAGACTTTTTATTGTGTAGTTTTCAGCAAGGGAGGTGATGGGCCTTACTTGTTATTGGTTGGGAAGTTCTTAATATGTGACCCACAAGATAAATCAGTAGATGTTTTTGTAGGCTCTCTCTCTCTCTCTCTCTGATCTTTGAAAATTAATCCTTGGGAATGCATCCTAGAAATGTCAAGGAATATCTTTTGTAATTATGTATGTGAATGATGACCTGAGAGCTCCAAAGTACAGTTCCTTCATTTATGAGTGTTGGCCATTTATCGTCTGCAGAAGCAAATGGGGATGATCCCTGCTCCAGTCATGGTATGTAGGACTGCTTGCCTGATGAATCTATCAGGCAAGTACTCCTACATATCATGACTGGAACAGGGAGCTGGGCCGTTGTGTTAAGACTCCATGTTCCCAACCCTTGTGATTTGCAGCCAACAGGGTGAAGACTTACAATATGGTGGTCCTTGCATATATGGTGAATTGTACTATGCATAATAACAGGTGCAGGCTGTAATGGAGAAGCCACTTTAGGTGACATTTTCATTTCAACTGTAGTATGTTGTAGATAGGAAGCAGGAACTGTAACAGTCTTAAAATATGTACTGTTGTTCTTTGTCTTATGTGAGGGTTTCATTCCATAGTCAATGCCTAAAATTAAAATTGCACATACTGAAAATTACCTTGAAAATTCCTTACATCCAGAAAATATGTAATTAAAAATTATGAGAGGCAGGTGAGAACTGACTAAAGGAAGAACAGTTTCATTCTCCCATCTCATTCTCAGATGTATATTTAATAAGTGGAATGGTGGGCACAATTGCCTGTACTATTTAAGCTGTTGTTTTTCTCTGCCTTGGTGGGGGGTGTTGCAGATTGTGGGTAGTTGAATTCATGCAAGTCAGCTGGCTGTAAGGCATGTGGTGACTATATTTTTGCTTCGTAGCTGCTTTGGAGTTTGAGCAATCAGTGCTACTAAAAATGTGGCATAATAAATGTTCCTTTTAATATAGGAATTGGAAAAACAACATTAATCCAGAAAGCCACTGAAGCTTTAAAGACATCTGGTGTCCCTATTGATGGATTTTACACAGAAGAAGTGAGAGAAGGTGGCCGGAGAACAGGATTTGATGTTGTCACCCTGAGTGGAAGAAGAGGAATTTTATCTAGAGTTCGGTACTGATGTTTTAAAAGATACACTGTAATACCTACAAACGCTTTCATGGAAAGCATAACTTGTTCCACAGTACATTGTTACTGTCCATTATAACGTTTGGTACAAGTGCTGAGAAAATCAACACTGTACTCCCAGTAGAAAATGTTTGCAAGCAATCTCTCTCTCTCTCTCTCTCTCTCTCTCTCTCTCTCTCTCTCTCTCTCTCATGCACTCGCACACACACACACACACTTCTTTCTGTTTTAAAAACTTTGATATTAATCCATCTCTAGGCACATGCGTCCACCCCCCCCCCCAGCGATGCTAACCATCCATCCAGGTTTTTATTTTTCCCTTGAGTTACAAATCACAGGAAGAAAAAGAAAAAGCTAAAATTAAATTAATCCATCAGATTCCTTTCCTACCCATGTAAGCCATTCATTCAGGTTTTTCCCAATTACAAAATACGTAGTCAGAGTGTTAAATTATTTAATCTGTCATCTCCAGGTTCTTTCCTCTACTTGCCAACTCACCCATATTTCCCCAACCCAAGTTCCAACATTCGGCATCTCCTTTGTGCACATGCCCACTCGCACACGCACATACTCACAGCCCCTTTCCCTGGGGAGAATTAGTTCAGTCACTAAGGAGGGGAAGGGAGGTAGAAGATCCATGTTTCACTCATAATGTATTGGAGGAAGAGAACAGGAGCCAGTAGTTAACAGGAACCACTATGCTGGGCAAGAGGAGATGGAGCAGGAGCCTGCCTAGAGCAGGAGACAATCTGTGCTCATCTGACTCTGCCTGCCTGCCAGAGAGGGAGTGGGAAAGCTATTGATGTGGACAGCACATAGTGCTGCAGCAAAATAACTATCTGGTTGCACCCTTTCTTGCTTCTGCCCCGACCTCTCACATTCACAGCAATACAGTCTGCCGCTGGCTCCAATATGGAGGGCTAGATCAGTCTTTGAGTCAGAATACAGTCAGAAGGCTAGATTGGAGACTCTCATAGGCCAGATTCAGTCTGTGGGCCTTAGCTTGCCGGCCTGCAATGTAGCTGCTGTGTTTTAGTATAATATTGTGCACGTATCTCCAACCAGGACAGACTGAGGAACTAGCAGCAAAGATGTAAGGACATTAAAATGGAAAAGGAAGATAAACAAGCTGGTTGTAGAATTAGACATCCCTTATGTGGCCTGTGAACTGCCTACTGAGGAGCAGAGTTCTAGAGTGTTTTTTGTTCTTATTGTTTGCAGCATTTAATTTTTAATCTTTCTTTCCTTCATCCAGCTCTGGTTCTTCAACAGCAAGGCGTGAATACTGTGTTGGCCAATATGTAGTAGACCTACCTTCTTTTGAACAGTTGGTTCTTCCATTGTTGAGAAATGTGAGTAATGTATTGGAATTTCTGGAAGACAATGTGATGAGCAGTTTGCATTGAAATGAAAGTACATAGTTTTAGTGCTTCAGTGACTTTCTGTGCACCACAAACATGTAGAACAGAGGTGCTCGAAGTGCCAACTGCTGCGCACCAAAAACAGCTTCCCTGGTGCGACCAAGGCAAACCATTCCATGGGGGAGCTGTGAATCTCCCATTCCGGTCTGCCACAAACCGCACACCTTCCAACCGCGTTTGCCCAGAACTCCGGGCACACAGCTGGCTGGGATGACATAACACGGAAGTGGCTGGTCGGCATGTGGTTTGGGGGAGACCGGAACAGAAGATTAGTGGCTCCCCTGTGGAACGGTTTGCCTTGCTCACACAGTGGATGGGTAAGGACATGCACCAGATCTGACCCTTGGGCCACAGTTTAACCTGCCCTGATGTAGAAGGTAGTGCTGCTTTCATGTTTATATAGTTGCACTTTATTCTTCTGGTAGCATGTCCCTAGATTAAAATAGCCCTGCATGGATACTCAGTCATTGTAGGGTAGGAGAACCTCTATTATTGCTGTATAAAATAGATTTGAGGAGCAGATCTTGTAAATGGAAATGTCCTTTTCTGTGTTTCCCTACATTAGGGGTGCCCAAAACCCAGGCCTGGGGCCACTTGCGGCCCTCGAGGCCTCTCAATGCAGCCCTCAGGGAGCCCCCGGTCTCCAATGAGCCTCTGGCCCTCCAGAGATTTGTTGGAGCCCACACTGGCCGGACGCAACTGCTCTCAGCGTGAGGGCAACTGTTTGACCTCTCATGTGAGGGCTCCCTCCACTGCCTGCTGTTTCACATCTGTGATGCAGTAGTGACAGTTCATCTTTAATATATTCATTTATGTAAACTTATGTAAATTTATTCAAATTTTAAATGTAAATTAATTCTTTTTTCCCCTGGCCCCCAACACAGTGTCAGAGAGATGATGTGGCCCTCCTGCCAAAAGCTTTGGACACCCCTGCCTACTTGCATGGAGAGTGCCTTCTTTAAAACTCTGATAGTGGTGCTACTCTGCTTCGAGAGAGATACAAAATCCATTGTTAAGAAACAATATAAAATACAAAGGATACATGGTTGTGCATATTTGCTCCTAACAGCTGATGACATGAAACACACTCTGGAGTAATTCCCACTTGTGTTAAATGTGGCTTGTTCCCTAGTAAATGTTTCTAGGATTGCAGCTAGGCAGCCCAATCCAACGCAGTTCCCCCTGTGACAATGCAGCTGCACCACGTTAGTGCCTGCTGCATCCTGTGGGGGAGTTTCAGCCTCTGGAGACCTCCTTGGGTAAGGGTGCCGGTCTGCTGTATCTACTCGGACCTGCACACCTCTATAGGTGGTGCAAGTCAATGTGGACTAGGTTGGGGGATTGAGGCTGGAGAGGTTAGGATATCGTGTGTGCCAGTACCATTCCCTTTCCTGTCTCAATCCACCCTCTTCCCTGCCCCACAGCCACCCCATTCCTCCCCTTCCCTGCCCCACTCCACTCACTCCAACCTCCCTTCCACTCCCTGCACTGACTTAATGTTGCTGACAGGCATCCTTTGGCCAGTAGAATGTGAAGCGGGCCACTTGCAGCGGCCAGGCTGTGTGGACTGGCATCTCGCATTTTGTGACAGCTGGAGAGTTCCTTATGTCACCGGAACCCTTGTTCCAGTGGCATAAGGCCCTAATACAGTGGTTCTCAAACTTTATTAGCACTGGGGCTTGCTTATTAGATTTATAGTCTGTTGGAACCCACCAGAAGTGATGTCATTAACCCGGAAGTAAAGTCATGTCTGGAAATGACATCATCAAGCAGGAAAATTTTTAACACCACCCATATGACCAAATCAAATAAAATCAATTAAATAAGTAAGTAAATTAAAGTTTACCATAAATGTAAGTTTAAAGATTTATTTAAAATAAATAAGAACTCTGCTAACCCTCCCAAGTGGTTGCTGTTCTGTTTACAAAAAATTCCCCAAACATCTCAAAGTCTACAATTCCCTCCACACTTACCTGGGAGTAAGGCCCATTGACTGTCATTTTTAAAAGCATATACTTAGTGGCCTGTTAAAAGTACAGATGTGTAACATTTCTCTAAATGCAGCACATAGCATGGTAGCATTTAAAAATAAAATATGCACTGAAATGAATGGAGACCCATTCTCCATTGGCTTGCAGTCCACCTAGTGGGTCCAACCCACAGTTTGAGAAATGCTGCCTTAACAGTATTGGGCTAGTTAATCTGGGTTCTATGCTCTTCCCATCACAAGAAGGGAGCCAAGGAAGTGCTTGTAGACTTGGGCTGGCTGATGGGAAAGATACCAACTTTTTCATTGGTCTTACAGTTTGGTCACCCTAAAACAAGCATCTAACTATTCAGCTGCAGTACAGCCCCTTGATATGTCTACATTACTTTCCTTCTTTTTTTGCAAAAGCAGCATGTGCTTTTGTTGTTTGAGAAACCATAGGAGAGACGGGTAAATTAATGTCCGCAGGCCCATGAGAGCCTCCTTCTGACTATACTCTTGACTCCCAACTCAGTCTGGCCCACTGCAGTGGACAAAGCAGCAGACCTCTTCTGTGCTTATGAGTGGTCAGAGGTGGCAGCAACAGAAGGTCTGCCTGCACCCAGGAAGTTTGCTCTAGCACATCAGTCTCTGGGCCCACCTGTCTCTCTCACAGTCAGGCAGGCAGAGCCAGCTGAGCACACGGTGTCTGTGTCTTGTTCCAGACAGCCCCCTGCTCCAACTCCTCTCACCCAGTATGGTAGTTTCTGACAGCTAATTTCCGAGACTCATCCTCTCCCTCCACCATACCAAAAGTGAAATTTGTATGCTCTACCTCCCTTCCCCCCTGGCAATTACAAAGGGGTCTTTTGTGTGTGTGTGTGTGTGTGTGTGTGTGTGTGTGTGTGTGTGTGTGTGTGGCTTGCACAGAGCTTTATAATGTTCGGGGCTTTGTCTTGGGAGGGAATTTTGGATGAATTGCTAAGTGGGGACAAGGAGGTAGGAACCTGGAAATGATGGATTAAACAATTTAAAACTGAGAGGGGCAGAGAGATTTGTAACTGGAAAAACTTAGATGAATTGCTTTCATTGGGGCTGGGAGGGGGTACCTGATGGATTCATTTAATTTTAACTCTCTGAATTTCTGTGAGATCTGTAACTGGAAGGGGGGGGACTCTGAACGGGTACCTTTAACAATATAACTCTTCATGTGTGGGATTTTTAAATCGGGAGGGGGAATCCCTGGGTGGATACATACTTTGGGGAGGGGGTTCTGCAGGTGGATTAATTTAAAACTTTTAAAAACAGAACTCTGTGTGTGTGTATGATTTGTAACTGGAAATAAAACTGAATGGATGCTACTTTGGCCCAAGGGAAAATTAATTCAGTTAAATATTAATTCTTTCAAAAACAGAATGATGGGGGTATAAAAATAAGTATGTATGATGGTCCTCCATATCACTTCAGTGTGGCTCTCAAGCCAAAAGATTTGTGCACCTCTTTAGCTATAGAGTACATTGTTGTTGTTCAAGTTGAGGTTCAGCTCCCTGCAGTGCTCAAGGTGGCTCTCCTGGTAGCCCTACTCAAGGAATGGGCCTGCTTGTGATTATGTTCTTTGGTGCCTGGTTTATCCTGTGGAGCTTATCCAGGCTTTAAGATAGGAATGGACAATGTTTTTAACCTGAGGGCCATGTTGAGATATGGAATTTGTATAAAGGTCATGATGCATATTTGTTGTTATAATTTCCATTGTAACTATATGTTACCATCATTCTGTTTTTTAAAGAATTAAGTTAAGGACAGGTAACCCCTCTCTTGCCATAGTAGTGTCCATCAAGATATATTCCCAGTTACAAATCAAATACATAGTGTTAAAAAGTTTACAATTAATCCATCTCCATGCACACTTCCCCTTCAAGTAAACAAATGTCCAGGAATACTTTTCCTTCAGTTACAAATTGCATACGCCCACATACACACTCGCGTGTATGTATGGTGGGCCCTTAGTATCCATGGAGAATCCGTTTCAGGATCCCCCGCAGATACCAATTTCCACTGATACTGGGATCCATGGAAAGTCCTCAAAGGGCTTCTCGGACGGGCCTTCTGGTAATGTCTGGGAAGTGTTCTGAGGTTGTGGGGAGGCGACACATGAAAACCAGAAGTGCCTTTCCAACGCTTCCAGGAGGCGTTCTGAGGCCCTTCGGATGCAGGTGAGTCAAATCTGCAGGTGCCAAACCTGCAGGTGAGAAGGGCCAACTGTATGTATGTTCTTTTTAAAATAGTTTCTCTCCAAGATTTTCGACCTCAGTTTCAGATCACACGGAATAAGTGTAGGTGTCTGCATGTGTCTGTGCTAAAATTAAATTCATCTATCAGATTCCCACCATGTAAGCAATTCAAATTTTTTTTCAGTTACTAATCTCTCTGTCTTCTGCATGCACACACACAGAGCTTTAAATGATTAAATTCATCATTTCCAGATTCCTTTGGGAGTGGAATCAAAGTCAGAGTATGACCAAACTGGAGATTCTCATGGTTCTTAACTTAGGACCCAGTCCTAACCAGTTTTCAAGTGCCTGTGCAGCTGTGCCAATGGGGTGTGTGCTGCATCGGGTGGTGGTGGGACAGTCACAGACCTCCTCAAGGTATGGAAACATTTGTTCTCTTACCTCAGGGCTGCATTGTGTCTGCTCTGGTGCCGGAAAGTTGGATAGGATTGGACCCTGAGTCATTAAAAGTATTGTTGCATAAAAACTACAAATATATACACCAAAATTTTATTAATTATGTAGAGTTGTAATTTTATTGTTATATACCACTTGAGCATTGAAAAAAGTGGTCTAAATATATTTTTAATAAATGAATATGTAGCTGAAAGCAGGAGGATTTTTTATGCAATGGGAAAGCAACATAGGCAGTCACAATGCTCAGTGTTTTTTGTTTGTCTTGCTCTGATTTCCTTTTATCATGGTTTCCTGGTAGGGTGCAGCCACAGAGGGATAGGCTAAGGCAGTGGTTCTCTAACTTTTCCAACCCGTAGCTCCCCGATCCTTGTGGCCATTGGCCAGTGCTCCCCATCACAATACCCCAGCTCAGTTACCCCCAAAATGGGGATGAAGGTGTTATAATTATACACTAGAAACAAAAAAACAGCTGCAAGCACTCTGAGGCTGCAATCCTAACCACACTTACCTAAGAGTAAGCCCCATTGAACAAAATAGGACTTACTTCTGAGTAGACCTGGTTAGGATTGTGCCCTGAGTTTGTTAGTAGCACACCTAGAGGTTTTTGGAAAGGGGGGCAGAGAAGTGATGAATTTGCTGGGGGAGGGGAAGACTTTGTTTTGTGTGTATCTGCTAATTGCAAACTGATGCAAACTGAGACCCAGAGGCTGTTTGGTTGCAATCCTAACCTCACTTTCCTGGGAGTAAGTCCCATTGAACACAATAGTATTTACTTCTGAATAGACCTAGCTAAGATTGTGCCTTTTGTCTTACAACAGCAGCCAACATGGGAAGTCCCCCCTCCCCCCCCAGGAGGCAGGAGGAAAAAGGGGGATGGCTGAAAAGGAATGGGTATTATTTTTTAATCAATTTTTGGAGGCAAAGCCATCAAGAGTGGCTTTTTTTCTTTTTTGAAGGGGGAGGAAAAAGAGAAAGGTGAAGATCATTGGTTAAGCTACCACAGTCTCCAAGCCTATGTAGGTCTACTCGGAAGTAAGTCCCATTTGAGTCAATGGGGCTTACTCCCAGGAAAGTGCAAGTAGGATTGCAGCCGCACAGAGCAAGATTACAACTCACCCCCAAAGTTGATGGGGGCTGCTCACACACATACAGCCCAACATGCAGCTGCCACCCCTGTTCCCCCCAGGCAAGACAGAGGGATGCAAGCTGGGGCATTTGGAAACCCCCCCCCCAAGAGCAGGCTGGGCTCCCTCTTTCCCAAGTGGAGGAAAGTGCTTCACTGCTCTCTAGGTCAGGCTTCCCTCCCAGTTTGAAGCCTGCCAGGAGTGTGCCCTGTGCTGATGAGATGCAGCACCTCTGAGCTGCCCAGCCAGCCTTCTCTCCCACCTCCCCCCACCATGTTTCCCACACCCTCCCTACCTCATGCTGCCCCATCCACCTCCTTCTCAACGTTGGAAAAGCAGCAAGTCAGGAGGCAGCACGTGCAGCACGCCTCACTAGGGAGACCTGACACACAGATTGAATACCTCAGGGCTAAGGCAAACTAAAAACAAGGCACAGTAACTCAGATATAAGGAGTCAATGGATCAGTTAGAACCTTTTGAGTGAGAGTTTTTCACATGCAACTTTGTCATTGTACTGCATGATGTCTTGCTTGGTCACAGACCAGTTAATAGCTAACATTCTTTGAAAATGCATGACAGACCTCTGTTTCTTGAAAAGCTTATTTTTCAGTGAAATCACTCTCTTAAAATTGATCCTTCTGCACTACAAAGAATAATAACTTCATCCATCTATTAATTTTCTGGATGCTTAATCATCTTATATTTTCCTCTTAGGCTGATCCCAGCAGCAGTGTAGCAAAAAAGGTCTGCGTAATTGATGAGATTGGTAAAATGGAGCTCTTCAGCCAGTCATTTGTTCAAGCTGTCCATCAACTTCTGAGTGGTTCAGGAACTGTGATACTTGGAACAATCCCAGTGTCTAAAGGGAAACCCTTGGGGCTTGTGGAAGAGATCAGAAATAGGAAGGAGGTGAAGGTCTTCAATGTAAGTCATTCAAATAAGAGTACTAACTGTGATCCCACCCACTGGGGTCCAGGAAGGAAGGATAAACATGTAGGAAATGAAATTAAATAGCTCACTGCAGCTTTGCTTCATGAACACATTTAGGACATCAGTCTCCCTAAAATAGCTTCACCAATTCCATGTTTGTAGAGACCTGCGTTTTAGCCCAGCCTGCTCTGTATTTGGCACTTGTTGCTCTTTTAGGGCTGCTTGGTCACAATGTTTTTGTGACAACAGGAACTGCAACTATGCTGGTGGCAGAATCCCGCTTCTGTGTAACTCTTGAAAAAGTACAGCAGGTCTGCAGAGTTTAGATGATCAACCTAACACTCCTATGCCCCATTTGTCCCTGGCACCCAGTCCTCACGCTTCCAAACCTTCTTTGTCCCTATTTCCTTCCTATCTGCAACCTTTTAGCTGCATCTTACTTTGTCCTCAGCTGCTTCTTTCTTCATGTCTCCTCTGGTCTTTACTTTTTATCATACTGCCACATTTCCTTGCTATCCTGTCCATTGGCCAACCTGCCTAGTATTCATATTTCTCTCAGGCCTTCCTGATGTTAAGCACCTCAAGATTTCTTCTGAGACACTTCCACTGCCCTTTTCCTTATTCTCCATTGAGCCTTTCCTTAGCTACCTGTTTCCTGTTCATTACCCACTTTGCACCCTTTCTTCAGCCACCTTACCCCTGGATTATCTGTCCCTTTGCTTTTCTGCTTCCTGAAACCTCTTACCAGTCCACATCCTGCTTTACAGATCTATTTCCTTGGGCCTGTGTGAGGTGTAAACCGAAACAAAATGATACTCTTCCCTTCCTTCACAGAAACTGGACTGCAGAATTTCTGGGTGGCTGGTTCCCTGAGTAGTTGGGTCCATGAACAACATTCCCTGCTAATCCTTCAGCTTAGGCAAACAATGTCAGAAGCTACAAGTACAGTGCCATATCCGTTTTTGCTATTGTGTACAACCTCTTTTTTAAAAAGAACAACTACAGACTTTATTTATTTATTTAATAAATAAAATTTATATCCCACCTTTCTAGATCACAAAGGGCACTCAAGGTGGCTTACAAATAAAACAATACTAAAAGCATTTTTATATATGTATGTAACTGTAACTATGTGTAATATATAAATATGTATATAACTGTGTGTAACTGTAAATGTAGAGTCTTGCTTATTGTTTAATAGTACTGTTAGGAATGGGTTTGGGGGACAGGGAGAGGCTAGCCCCCTTCCTCTTTGCGCTTCCCTGTCCCTCCACAGAAGTGGCCAGCTTCTGCAAGCAAGAGGTAAGCAGGATTGCACTTTTCTTAGTAGAAGGAAATGCACTCACCTGGTTTGATATTAGTGGCTGCAGTTTTTATTGAGATGGGACACACACAGGACAGTGAAACAGAGAAAAGACTTACTTTTGAGGCTGTTTTAAAGCCTCAGAGTTAAGTCCTCACAAATTGACAGGTTACACAGATATAGTTGCCCAAGCTGGCTTGGTCATGGAGCAGCTGGCACCGGTTCAACCTCGCAGCTGGGGAAGAGAGACACTCTCCATTCTTAGCTGTGAGCCCCTTTTTCTGTCATTCAGCCACCCACCCCTCCATAACCATTGGCTCCTGTCCTGTCTGGTGTCACCAGGTGGGCACAGAGATGGTTTCTCATAGGGTGGGGACTAATTTTCAAACTGGAACATTCCAGCTACATCTCTGATAAAGATGTACTGGTGTCAATGGCTGATTGCATATTATTTCCACTATGTGCCTAGTTTGCAACTTTACAACTGGAACTTTGTTAAGTTCTAACATCTCCCCCTACTCTTCTCAGGTGCCTACAAGAAACTTACAAAACAGTATTAGCAGTAGGCTAGAAAAGAATTTCTCAGAAGTAGCAAGACGCTGGCTAAGTAAAGTCAAGGCCTCATTTTTTGGGTCCTAACTATGCATCATCGTAAATATATGGTTGTTTGGATTGACTTTTATAAGTAGTATCTGATACTTTAGGGGAATTCAAAACTTCAGCTGCCCAAGCAGCCAGACATCCAGGCCTTTTTCAACTCTGCCTTCCATCTTCCACCACTTTGCTGTCTTGGCATTTCTTGGAACATCTATTGTAACATAAACATTATTTTTATCTGCGTAATAGCTCTGTCTCATGTTTGTTTCTGGCATCTGGTAACAACATGTCAAGTGCTCTTTCTTTTGAAACTAGAAGTACCAGGCACTAAATCAATGCAGGCAAATGCCCAAGATGTTCTTGATTCATTTGTGTTAATTTATTTTGATAAAAACTTCAAAGGATATGGATTTATAACTCCACTTCCTTTTGTACATCATTCTCTTTTCTTTTCAAGCACACGAGAGGCTCAATTTCTGAATGCAGTTGGCAAGCTGAACTTTACCTGGCTGTTCATGGGTTCCTTTTCAGTTACCTAGTTTACCTCACTGTGTTTATACATTGTTGGAATGTTGGCACTAGTATTCTTTAGTGACCTTAGAAGTCTTGCCTACAAAGTCTTTCAGCCTTCTAGAAGGAACCCTGGTTTGTATCGTCCTTTTGGGGACCTTGTTTTTCTCTGGAAACATGGCATGCACATTAACAATGTATGAACGTTGCATATATTTGCTGTTCCGGTTACATGCCCCGTGCATCCGCTATGTAATCACTTTGACACAAACTCACTTTCTTTTACACAGTCACTGTTACACAACCAAGGAGAAATCTAGTAACGTGGAGATGGGATTAGAAGGAATGTTTTTTCAACATGGACTCACATACATCTTTTTCATACATTCTGTACACCTTTAAAGAATAAAACATTGATGGAATATTGATTAGTTCTCAGTTTTTGTCCTTGTGAGCAGGGGCACATGAGTATACCTTCCTTAACTGTCTGCACTTCTGAAAATGCTCATTGACCTCTTGGGATAAATGACAAGCTGTGTTGATACACACTTTTTTAATGTGGATATCTGTCTTTTTTCATTCTAGATTACCAAGGAGAACAGAGACAGCATTTTGCAAGATGTTGTGACAGCTGCACAGAACTGCCTAAAATAAGAAGGCTGTTATACATGCTGTCTCGTGTGCTCTTTGCAACCCAGTGCAGCCCTTTTTGATGTCTCTGCAGGCTTTTTATTTTAATCTTTGAATGTGCATAAATGAGCTCTGCTGCTTCACATTTGTTATATGGCATTAGTTTTCAGATGAATGAGAATATCTATGCAAACTACCAGGCAATTAATTTTAGGAATCTGAAAATCAGGTTCTTCATAACACTAGTGAGAAACTGGACCTTGAGTGTAATTGAACTGCTTTGGCTTTTATGGCTGATGTTGTATGAACTTCCATTTAGCAGTGTGCCGTGTCCAAGTCAATGGAACTGGACTCAGGCCTTCTTTCTTGTAGATGGAGAAATTTCTCTTGATCAAGAATTTTTTCAAATAATATCCTCCCCCTATATATCACTAATATAAGCTCTATTCCAACATCGAGAAGATGTTGCCTGAATTACCCACAGAATGCTTTTGAGCTTAATGAGGGATACCAGTAATAAATTAATGAATCAGCTGCACTTGCCTTCCAGGCTAAGAACAATGGGAAAAAAACTGATTGGAGCCTCCAGCAACAACATATGTATCTTTTCAGTGTTACTTTCAGACTGGTGTTAAAAAGAAATGGCTACTTTAATTTTGCTCATGCAATAACTGATGGAAATTCTGCCTGTTTCTGTTGATTCACGTTTTCTAATAGACCTTTTTAAGCATTCTCTTTTATTTTTAAATTTCTGGCAGATATTTCCTAAAATAAGATATTTATTGATCCATATTGGAAGAAGTTTCCCACATATGATTAGTTCCCCCCCCTGTAAAATCTGTTTTCTACATTTTGTGGTGCAAGTTGAATGATCCGTTATGTTCGCCATTACTTAATAGTTTATGTTTGTTCCTTCTGGAATCCTTTGCATCATTTCTAGTTAATAAAGGAGCTATAAATTATTGTGACACAGCTTGTGTCTCAAAGGCTTAAGAATGGTGTTCAGGAAAAGTGTTTACCACTTAATCAATTTTGCATGTCATGAAACCTAAATTCCCAGCCAGGTGCACATTTGTTTTCATATGCTGTACAGTGTTCTTTGACTCCAGAAAAATTATCAAGGAATGCAGCCCTTTCTTTCTCTTTTGGTGTGTGAAATGTAACAAATGTTAAAACATTCCTTGATTAAAAGAATGTGGAAATTCAGAGTGTTTTTGAAGTCATTTTTTCTTTTTCCTGGACATATCTTACCATTAGTCTACAATAGCAGAAGTTTGCTAGATGCATTTGCTCAGCAGGCTTTCATTTATTGCAGGTGCTTTGGAGCGGTCCGTGGGCTGAACCGAAACGGAAACTTTTGTCCCATGTCCTGGAGACAAGAGCTTGTTATAATTCTCTGTGTGGCAAATGCAGCAGCATCAGCATAGCCTCTACTGCATCCCACAGGGCAGTTTTGGCTGTGGTAGTCTCCACGGGTAAGGGGACATTTGTTCCCTTGCTCCAGGGTACCGGTAAGTCTCAGCAGTGGCTATGGGTCAACTTGGACCTGCGCCAGTGTTATTGCTGGTCAGGGTGACCAGATACAATGGAGGACAGAGTGCCTATACCTTTAACTAGTGGTATTCACACTGGGGCGTCTCGACACCCCAGCCGTGAAGGTCCTGGCCTCTGTCCCCTTAAGGGGCGGGGGCAAGTGGAAAGGCAGCGATGCTAACAGGGCCTCAGGGACTGGGGTGCACTCACCAGTCCCCGCAGCAGCCGTCCCAGGGTGCAGGGAGCCCTTTGCGAGCGTCTGCAGGGCTCCCCAGCCATCCAAAAGTGAAAGTGGAGTGATCTCGCTACACTTCTGCAAAACCTTTCCCCCGCCCCTGTTGTCCCCCTCCTTCCCTGCAAGTACTTACTTTGGTTTTCAAACTCCCAGAGAGTTTGAACACAGCAGCTTTTAACCATTATTTGGAAGAGGGATTTTGGCAGGTGCTGCTCAGCGTGGAAGGGTTTAAAAAGCTGTACCTGCCAAAATTCTCTCCTCTATACAATTAAAGGTATAGGCACTCTGTCCTCCATTCTATCTGGTCACCCTGTTGCTGGTGCAAATCTGCATTGACCTGTGCGGGTGCATTAGGCCTGGGAAGAGGATTGGGTTTGGTATGGGCCACTGCTGCTGGACCCGCCTCCCCTCCTCCCCTCCAATCTGCCCACCCCCCATTCCACCCCCTGCTTCAGTGTGCTGGTTTACCTGCTTCGGTGTGCCTCCCCACATCTATCGGCATGCAGGAAAGCTCTGGCCTTCCTGCTGGCACTCTGGCTGCTTGCATTGCCACTGGCAGAATTGGTGCATCCTGCGAGGCGGGGGGGGGGGTTGCAAATGTCTCCCTTACCTGGGGGTAAACCTCTGCAGTGTGTGTGGGGGGGGGGTCGGGTCTAGTTGGACCTGTGCTAGTCAACTGTGAAATCAAGTCCTTGAAGGGTTTGGATTCTGCTGTTGCTGTTGCTGTTGCTGCCAAACCCACCCCCTTTCTGTACCTGATTCGTCCATCCCCTATTGTCACCCTTTTTTGACCTCTCTGGTCCCAGCCTTTGGCAGCAGGTGACTCCGGATCCACTGGTGCCAGTGGGAAAGGGCCTGGCCCTCCTGCCATTGTCCCAGTAGTATGCTGTTGTGTTGCCGGAGCAACTTTTAGAACCAGCGCTGAATGCATAGCCTGATTTTAGAAATGGGCTATGTCAGATGCAAGGGAGGGCACCAGGATGCAGGTCTCTTGTCATCTGGTGTGCTCCCTGGGGCATTTGATGGGCTGCTGTGAGATACAGGAAGCTGGACTAGATGGGCCTATGGCTTGATCCAGTGGGGCTGTTCTTATGTTCTTTATGGCAATCGGCACCAGTGGAAGAGGTGCTGCGATGACACCTGGCCCAGGTAGGATTGGGCCATTAGTTTCTGCATTAATATGTTTGCGTGTGATACTTGTTTTCCCACTTACTGCTTCTTATTGCAATGTGCTAGAAGTAAAAAAACAACAAAAAACTGGCTCTCCTGTTTCATAGATTGTGTTGTGATTTACAAAGTCTGTTTTGCCATCAAATTGAAAGGGCTTTCCTCATCAGACTAACAAGGGGTTTGACTTTCATTGCAGCAAATGACTCAACTTGCCATTTCTTACTATTGGCTCTCTAAGTGGTACAGTGTAGCTGTTTCAAACAATGTACTGATAGTACTTAAATACATCAGCATTCCACTAATGCAACACTAATGCAAGTTTCAAACACAGAGTAATGGAGTGACTTCCCTTTTTCTGTTCCCTTTGCCCCTTTTCCAGATAGTTTCAGTGAACATTCTGTGATATTACAGTAGCTTCAGCTTCTCTTCACATGTCCAGCATGAGATGTTTAAGGTGTTTTAAACTAGAAAGCAATTTTCAATGAGCCGGTACTGAAAATACATTTTAAGAGATCATTATAGTTACTGTTGATATTGCAGTACCTCTGCAGGCTGGTGAGTGGTATGAAAACGTACTTGAATTATACAAATGTTGTTTGAGATGTACAGGGATTGTTTGAGATGCAACAGCTTAGAAGTAGAGCACATGCATTGCATACAGGAGGTCCTAGGTCTCAGCCCTAGAATTCTCAGTGAAAGGCTTAAGCTGTAGGTGGGGAGACTTGGTTGAGTGTCAGGAAACATTTATTAATGGTAAAAGTGGTTCAACAATGGAGACAAGTCCTGAGGGCAGTGGTGGGTTCTACCTTGCTGGAGGTCTTTTGAGTAGAGGCTTGACAAGCACCTTTTGGAGATGCGTTAGATAGGATTTTCCTGCTTCAGTCAGGGGGCTTGGGGTGGTTGGTCTTGAAGAATCCTTCCAACTCTGATTCTGTGATCTCTGCCAGAAGCTCTAGAGAATCACAACTGCTATTGACTTCTACTAGCCCAGTCAACGCTGGACTGGGGATGTGCCAGTTGCTTCACAGTATAAGGCAGCTTTCCGAAATGATCATGTCTAGCGTGTGCCTCTCATGGTGATAGAACAAAATCTTGCTCCAGATCAGTGAAATAATACAATGAATTTTAGGAAATAAAATGTAGAGTGACTAGGAGCAGACTAATTTGTAGTATCCAAATGTACTTCACTACCCTTCTAGTAACAGCTCAGCATTATAGACATTCCTAAATACTATAAATAGCCAAAGAACACCAGACTAACAATGGTTCTCATGAAATTCATGTTCACAGAATCTCTCCTTATAGAATCAGGACAGGTGAAGTTGTCTCCAGGTTTTCATCATAGGTTTCTGTTGCCATAGAAGCAGCACATCTGTTGGTGTATGGAGTGAGCAACCCAGGCAGTTATAGCAGCTGTTCACCAGTTGAGGGAACACCTGCTGGGTGCAATTAATTCTCAAGTTATTCCACCAGCAGAAATACTATGGAACGTATTGCACTCGCGTAACTGACTGAAAATTGATCTGCTCAGCAGTAGTGGTGCTTGCTATGCTATGGCTTGCTCATGTAGCTTCCATATTGCAGCCTTTGCATCTCCTAACTTGATCAGCATTAATGGAAGGCAGACCATGCCAAGGTAGACCTGGACAAGTATTAATGCATTGAAGGACTTGTTTAAGATAGCCCACAAAATTGTTTGCAGCTTGTGTCTTGGAATCAGAAACTATGCATGTTATGGTATTGGTCATGATTATCATCAAAACAGCATTACAAGAACTGAAATCAAGGTTATGGCATGTGTGAATTGCCTATCTTTGAAAATGGTTACTTTTAAAAAGATGACCTTTGACAGAAAGATCTACCTTCCTGTCTCCAATGAAAGCAGGAGAAAATGGGAAAAATGTAATTGAAGAACTTGATTGATAGTTTTTAAAAAGTGTCTGAGTTTGGAAACTAGTGTGATCCCATGTAATGTAAGAGTAAGATTTAAATATGAAAGACAAGAATTAAACTACAACACAAATTTTGTTTAGGCTGTAGTCCTGTACACACCTGGGTTTTAGTCTTATTGGACACAGTAGGGCTTACTTCTGGGCAAACATGCATAGGATGGTGCTGCCAACCTAGTTTTCTTCAAATAATGAACTGTTTTGTAGCTTTAGTGATTCTCAACAAAATTAAAAATAAGTACAGTTGGCCTGCATCTCACTTGGAACTGACTTGCTGAATTAAATAAAAACAGAGAAAAATAACAGTTTAAATAGTGCAGGTGATTCCACCTGCCATTCCATTTACTTTGTTTATGTCCAAGAGCATGCCTGAAATGGGAGAACAGAGCTGTTGTTGCTGTGTGCATTTCATATTGTGCTTTTAGTTCTTAAAGAGATAGTACATATTCTTGGCTTTAAGTGCTGTCCTTGAAAATAACCCTTGCATAAGATGCAGGCTGTCTGAACTGTGGAAACCATAAGAAACGACAATATTGTCACTAGACTCTCAATGCTATATGTATAATAACTGACTTTTCACTCACTGAAGCTCGCATAGCAATGTATAACATTGGCTTTGAATACTTTCCCCTGCCGTTGGCTTGGCTGGGGCTAGGCATCAGTAGGATCCTTTCAGTGACCATTATCTATGATGACCAACATTATGTAAGAGTTGGTAGCGGAGTTAGATTTTTTTTCTCTGCTTCTCATTTTTCCCCCATTGGGACCCTGTATATGAGATTGTAACCTACTATATTAAAAACTGCCATTGGCAGGAAGGCTGCACAGAGAGAAAAGTTATGGGCTGGATATAGCTTTAGCCTTAAACCCCTGCCCAGCATCAATTCAGTGGTGGTACATTCTTCATCCTGCTTGTGGCTTCTGTAAACAATAGCCTGAAAATCAACCCGGGACGGCTGCACATCTGGGAATGAGAGATGACTTGTATTCATTTCAGGAAAATTAGAAGCAAATACAATGCAACGCTGCACAAATGGTTTAAAATGACAGAAAATGTGTGACAGGTGAATTGTTTTTTGGTTTGCCTCCAACTGAGTAATTGCAGAAGAAACAGTGATCCATGTAGCAGTGTAAAACATTTGTTCACAGGCTAGCTGCAATTATTACATAAAAAGCAAAACGTGTTTTTCCCAAAAATATCTGTTCATCTGATAATGCAGCTGCCTTTTTAGTTAAGTACAGCACATTTGTTTACGGAAGCTGTTTATTGGTCTGACCTCCATTTGATCCAATGTACGATGAGATTTATACTTGCCCCAAAATGTCTATGAATTAATCTTACCTGAAGCAAAGGCTTAAAACTAGATTAAGCAGGAGGTCTGGTCTAGAGGGTAGAGCCTCCGTTTGCCTGAAGATAACAGCTGAAGGTCGCCAGTTTGAGGCCACCGGCACTGTGAACAGCGAGACCTTGAAGCAGCTGACAAGCCGAGCCAAGATTTTCCATCTGCTCTTTGGCCGCCCTTCAATTGAGATATGAAGGATTGTCAGCTTGTGTGGGAGGAAATTGGAGGCCAGAATGTGATACCAGATCATAAAAGGATCCATCTGAAATGTTGTAGTTCTTGAAAGACAGAACCATCTTCAATTGTAAAAATCCCTATAGGGATTTAGTATAGCCTGCCTGTGTAAACCACCTTGAAATAGAGTCTGAGGAGAAATCTGAGGACCATGAAAGGCGGTATATAAATACCTGTATTTATTATTATTATGCAACATCTCTCAACTGTCCCAGGTACAATTGTTTCTACAGAAATAATTACAGTATCTACAGAAATTATTTCTACAGAAATAATAAAATGTATCCAATCCTTGGCATCTCCAGCTAGAAGGATGTCAGGTGGCATAACAAGGAAGAGAGGAGTTGTGCAGGCCATCAGACTAGACTAGACAATATAGGGATAAGCCAGTGGACTGACTTATAAGGCAACTTTATAGTATGCTTATATAATAAGCATTGTTTGTTAAGTGTGAAATACCTAATTTAAAATATCCACTTGTGTTTAGATTTTGTATTTTATATTGTGAACCAGCTTGGATAGCTTGTTTTTTAAGGGAGAGGAAGGGAGAGGGCAGGAGGTCTGGTCTAGAGGGTACAGCCTCCATCTGCCTGAAGATAACATCCACAAGGTCGCCAGTTCAAGGCCACAGGCACCATGTGACCTTGAAGCAGCTGACAAGCTGAAGCCAAGCTATTTCCATCTGCTCTGAGCGTGGGAGGATGGAGGCCAGAATGTGAAGCCAGATTGGAATGAAACACCTGAATGTAGTGGTTCTTGAAAGAAAGAACCTTCTTTCAATTGTAAAAATCCCTATTTAATAAGGGCTTTAAATAAGCTTGCCTTTGTAAACCGCCTTGAATAAAGTCTTGAATAAAGACCAAGAAAGGCGGTATATAAATACCTGTTGTTGTTGTTGTTATTATTGTTATTGTTATTATTATATACATCTTTTAAATAAATAATAATTTACTGATGCATTAAAAGTTTTTCTCAAGGCAGAGGAAGTCTATGGAATGCTCTGTAGGCACATGAGAGTTTTCAGACATCAGAATTTGACCAGCTTTATTTGTTTAAAAGAATTCTGTAGATCTGAACTGAGGATGCACCAAAAGTCTTTCATTATATACAACATGTATTCTTTTTTCTTCACAAAAGCATGGTTATCTTCTCTGCATGTGAGGATTAGTCAATCAGCATCACTGGGTTGTCTTGTTGGTGGAAAAAATCAGCTAGAACTGATAAAAATCAGTTTGGGAAACTGCTATGGTCATTTCCAGTGTTCTCCCCCCAAACATAGCTTAGTGTAAGGGGACAACAGTTCATAGCTGGATAGTTATGGGGGGGGGGCTGAGTGTGCATTGAAGGAATTCGACAGTGGACATATGAGTGCTGCAGAGTTGGCTAGATCTTGAAAGCTTTTGTGATATAGCATTATAATGCTCTGCTGAATTTTATTTTTTTTAAACTAGGACCTGATATTAAAATCAGTATTTATGTTTCCATCTGCTGTCAGGCAATGCACATTTTTGTCCCCTGGTTGTAGAACCTTTCAGATAATCCCTGGCTGTGAAGGATCCACCAGCATTTGTATGCAAAACTGACTGTGGCTTGTTAGGGCAACAAAAAGTGGAAAGTGTGCATTTCTTACAGGCTTTAGAAAACCCAGACGTTGATCTTTGTAAAGTCTTTAATTACAAAAGAATTGACATGTCTGTGTGTGAGAGAATACTACAGTACAGTACATTAAATTTCTGTTAAGTCTCTTGGATTCAGTAATAGACATGGATTTCTGTCAGACCAAACAGGAATGCAAGGCTGTGTGTAAGAATAACGTTTTAGAGAAAGCTGCGTTGTTTGCAAATAAGGAGCACTATTGGCTTTGTGAAGGCTTTTCATGCATTGGCTATATTTGGTTCTTGGCAATGTGAAGCCTGGCACTTTTATACTATTTCATTATGGCTGCATGCAGTGGAACACCTTCTGGATTAATATGTTGTTGCACATAACTGCCAGCTGTGTAACACTTCAAACAAACTGAAGAATGAGGCTTTCCTGTGGACTTTCTTTTTAAAGATTCAGCATACTAATCTGAGAGTACACTAATCTTTTCTCCTCTATTACATATTCATTGCTTCAATTAAAAACAATCCTTTCTGATGCATTATGTATAAAATGCCAGTTATTTAGCATGCAATCATCTATTTGCTTACGACGAGACATCACGACGATGTGCTTTTTCACTGAGCTGCATTCCGATTTTCAGTCCTAGTTCAAGTATGCTATTTTGCTCTCTTCCTCTTCACTTTCCAAATTCCATCCCAAGAGTCACAGCATTTCTTCAGGGGAAGGAATATCAAGGCAGTTTTTTTTCTTTCCTTCTTATGGTTCATAGTTGAATTTTCAGGAACCTGAGATGATGTTACACTGCATTTTTGGACAGTACTAAATGCCAATTGTAGAATCTTTTGTTTCCACAAGGTAATTTTTTTTTTAAACTAAAGGCTGTTCCCACTGAAGACTTTAAAAAAATAAATCCTTTAAGTTTTTGTTGTTGTTGTTATACTTTGAAATACCTTCAAAACCACCTCCAGGAAACCTAGTGATTTCAGAGGGATGGGGCACTATCCCTGGTAAAAGTGGATTCCTTATTGCTCTTCTGAAAGGCTGTGTTGAGAGCCTGTGTCTTCCAAGGCCATGTCCTCTTGGCTGGCTCTTCTGCATTCCAGTGTGTGGCTCATCAGAAAAGCATGCACAGCTCCTACATCCCTTGGTTGCCTGGATTCGGTAGCATCACTCGTTTCATAGTCCTCAGACAATTGCTTTAAAAAGAGAAAGAGAGAAAGTTTCACAACTGTCTTAATAGCAACCCTTCAAACAAAAAGGGCCAGAAAACGAAAACTACATTAGGGACAGAAGAGGGGTGAATGGATTTTGGAAAAGGATTGGGGACAGCAGAGGAGAAAATTGATTTGCACAAAAGGAAGGGGAATGGATTCTGAAAAGAAATTTTTGAAAGGAAGACTATGGTAGAAAATCAGTATTTTTGGTAAAACCTTTTTTTAAGGGGAAATTATTTAGAGGGGTTGGGGAAAGAATGTGTTGGAAGGATAAAGAGTTGGGGAACAATTGAGTAATAAGTTAGGAGAAATCTGAAAAATAATTTGTAAAGAGAAAACATGCTTTAGAACATAAGAACAGCCCCGCTGGATCAGGCCATAGGCCCATCTAGTCCAGCTTCCTGTATCTCACAGTGGTCAACCAAATGCCCCAGGAAGCACACCAGTTAACAAGAGACCTGCATCCTGGTGCCCTCCCTTACATCCGACATAGCCCATTTCAAAAATCAGGAGGTTGTATATTCACATCATGTCTTGTAACCCGTAATGAATTTTTCCTCCAGAAATTTGTCCAATCCCCTTTTAAAGGCATCTAGGCCAGATGCCATCACCACATCCTGTGGCAAGGAGTTCCACAGACCACCCACACACAGAGTAAAGAAATATTTTCTTTTGTCTGTCCTAACTCTCCCAACACTCAATTTTAGTGGATGTTCCCTGGTTCTGGTGTTATGTAAGAGTGTAAAGCGCATCTCTCTATCCACTCTATCCTTCCCGTGCATAATTTTGTGTGTCTCAATCATGTCCCCCCTCAGGCACCTCTTTTCTAGGCTGAAGAGGCCCAAACGCCATAGCTTTTCCTCATAAGGAAGGTGCCCCAGCCCAGTAATCATCTTAGTCGCTCTCTTTTGCACCTTTTCCATTTCCACTATGTCTTTTTTGAGATGTGGCGACCAGAACTGGACACAATACTCCAGGTGTGGCCTTACCATCGATTTGTACAACGGCATTATAATATTAGCCATTTTGTTCTCAATACCTTTTCTAATGATCCCAAGCATGGAATTAGCCCTCTTCACTGCTGCTGCACATTGGGTCGACACTTTCATCGACCTGTCCACCACCACCCCAAGATCTCTCTCCTGATCTCACAGACAGCTCAGAACCCATTAGCCTATAAATAAGTTTTTGATTTTTTTGCCCCAATGTGCATTACTTTACACTTACTTACATTGAAACGCAGCTGCCATTTTGCTGCCATTTTGGTAAGTGTTGGAAAGATGGGACTGAATGGCCAGCAATCTGATCCAGATATTGAATGTATCTGAAATGCCTTCTCTCAAGTTTCCAAAGTGTGTGGGGAATTGAGAATCAGGCAGAAGTAACTCTTGCTGTTTGCCTTTCTCTTGCTCCCCCCCCCCCAAAAGACAGAATAGCTCTCTTTCCAAGGGAATCCCTGAAGGTGCAGAGCCTTCTAGGGCAGTCTCTTCAGTGGAAACATCTCTCCACACAAGGCTCTGTGTACCTGGCTAGTCAGCAGGTTGCTGTCAGCTGAAATGGCCAAGCATCACCATGTGCTGCAGGATCAAATCCTCTGGAGGGCTGGATGTGGTCCCCAGGTCAGGGTTTGGAGACCCCCTGGTTTAGAGGACTGCATGTAGCCTTCCACGTGTGCATCAGGGCCCAAAGTCCCCCTATTCCTAGCTACTTCTATATGAAAGCGTACAGCTACATGAAAAATGCTCAGGTGCTTGGAAATCTTCTGAAATCCATTGCAATTCAAGGGCTGCAGTGGAAATGGAAAACTGTCAGTATCCTGTGCACTCCTTTGGCATGCACAGGAAACACTGTTGATTCTTGCCAAGGTTTAGATTCTGAGCTGGGACCTTTCCACATCCCCAGCTGTGGTAGTGCATGCTACATAATATCTTATGTGATTCTTTCAGGGATAGAGACAGGAAAGAGGCAGAGATTGCAATGATCCATTATGCAGCTTCTTAAACACTCTATTTAATAAGTGGTTTTCAGTTATTTAGTGACAGAGATGCAGGCTGAGAATGCCACTGCTCTGCCTATTTGCCAAATTTATGTTGTTGTTTTAGCTATGGTAGCAAAACACACTCTTTTCACCATTGCAGCTACAGCAGACTTGTCCTGCTGCTAAGATTTTCCTGAGGAAAAACATACTTTTCATATGAAATGACAGCTTTGATACCTCCATTTGCCTTTTATAATATTTCACTACTTTGTTTCCCTCCGGTGATGACAAATGATGTAATATTAATACAAGTTATGCCCCTAGTCCCAGCTGAGGGATCTGCCAAGCTGCTCTTGGTCTAAGAAGTCTTTATTGCTTTAGCACTCTGGAGTGCTTTAAAATGGTAGGAAGAAGACTTGGAATTGACTAATAGATGGGCTGATTTGATAAATGACTTAACAGGTCAATCAGTTTGTTTTTCCCCATCAGTGTGATTTTGTCATACCCGTGTGGTCTCCTGCATAGTACGGCTTGCTGCTCTGGCCGATGGGCCCATTGCTATGTTCACGCTGCTGGATGACTGGGTATCTGTGGTGTTTCCTCCATCAGCAGCTGAGAGCCCAGAAATTACCAAAGCGCTTGAAAAACTTCTCTTGCCAAACAAAAGACTGAGTGTTGAACTCGTAGAAGAGGCCAAACTGGACCGGAGCATAACACCAGCTCTCTCCTGGACAGTGAGCTGGCCCAGTGCAGGGATAACAGGAGTTTGTGAGAACACGGAGGCTGTTGAATTGTGGAAGGAGAGCTGGCTGCCAGAAAGCCCTTGGGCAATTTCATGTGCAGAAGAGGAAGTTTGGATGAAGGGCTGGTGACTTTCTATGATTGGACCAGAATGGCTTGACCGAGGGGGCCTTTGATTTAAAGCCGCATGTGTCTGAGCAGACTGACTTCTGAATTTTCTTCTGCCTTAGAAAGAAAAAGAGAGAGAGAGAAACTTAGTCTGGGAAATGATGTCTCTGCTCTGCTTCTGTTCAATTAATGCATAGACAAAAGTACTTTATCCTAAACTGATTCCATTATGATAATGTATTGCTGCAAATTCTGAACGGTTTTAGAGCCATAAAAAGCTATATGCCTATTGGTAATCTGGATGACTAATAATTTACATTTTCCAGCATATCTGTAAATGCTACAGTAACTGAAATTTTACATCCCTGTTCAAACTTATACTGCAAGCATAAGTATGTACGTATGTTTAGGACTGCATCTTCTGTCATAGAACAGCCTAAGTGACAAATGCCAACACAGTATTATGTGTGCTTTCCCGGATGACCTTGATCAACAGAAACTCAGTGCAGAATTTCAGCAAAAGTCCTACAGATGTGTGTGACTTTCTCTGGCTTGGGGATACTGAAATCAAAGGCTTATGAAGGTGAACGCTGCAGAATTGAATCCTGTGCAATACAGTATTTAAACTGACTGAGATAACACTGTAATGATGCAACCTTACAGGCATCTATTTAGTGGTTTGTTCAATATTCAAACATAGTTCTGGAACACAAGAGAAGGGGGAAGAATTAGAAAGAAATTGGGGTCACCAAAAGCAGTCAGAAATGCTTTGTCCACTGGTGTCAGTGTGACTTTCAACATATCTTTGCGCAAAGCAGAATTAAGGTTAAGCAGAAGTGGCCTGAGAATGTGGTGAATCTTCATTGCTGGCACTAGAAAGCAATGTGGAGCTGACCTATTTCAAATACCTAAGTGCCTTGCTCTTTGTAGTCTTCATGACTGCAGAGAAGCCCTTTAGAGCCCCCTTGGCAGTACTCAGTGAATTGAGAAAAGGTTAACTGAGCAGCAGGAGCCATTTAGCTGGAGAAGTTGTATCTAGATTTTGTTTTGCTTTGTTCTGTTCCATATGACTTGTTCAGACAGTAAATAAGTCAGTCCTGACTGCACAGAACACATGCTTGAGCAAATACTTGCCTTTCTGTAACAAGCTCAGCAGGCATCTTGCATGTAGTATTTTGCTGCCTCTAAATGTTGCTTTTAAACCTAACTTCAAAAGCAACATTTATGCATGCTTAGCTCTGCTACCCAGCCAACTAAAAATTGTCAACAGCAGGGTCTTTTGATGGCATAGTGATTACTACTCAGCAAAACTACAGCAAGCTTGAACAATATATTAACTTCCTAGGAACTCAAATCAAATTTTATTTTGTAGCACCTCAGCTTTGATCAGCAGTTCCTTCAAGAGCAATGGTCCAAACTCCATATGCTTTCAGAAGCCCCAGTTCTATTGGTGTGCATCATAGCTGGCTTGCAGTGGCCACAGCAAGCCAGTCTGGTATGGCTACAGTGCTGGACTAGGGTGGCTGAGACCTGGGCTCAAATCTCTATTTAACCTTGAAGTTACTATCTCTCAACCTATCGGACCTTTCAAGATTGTTGTGAAGATAAGTGGAAGAACCTTTGTACGCCATCTGGAGCTCCTTGGTGGAAGGGCAGATACAAAAGTGAAGCTTCAGCGATAAAGTGTGCAAGGCCATCAAGCCATCTATGAGTTGCAATCCCAGGATAAAAAGGTACTGTTAACTCTTAACTCACCTGGGGATAGTACTGTGAACGCAACGTAAGCATAACTAAACCTCTGCCCTATAGCATTTTAATACTCTGTGTGAGGTGCAACTATGATGCGGTTGAACTGTAGGAGCGCTAATTCACACAGCTGTGCACCATCTTAGGTCACCTAAGATGCCTTTTCAGAACAATAGAAATGCACCTGAATATACCCCATTCAGCTCACTTTCATAACTCCATTCCTTTTCTGTACATCTTAAAAACCTTCTTTCACTAAGTTTTTGCCTCTGTTTCTCACCAGCAGCCAGTGCATATCTGCCCTTTGTTGGAGCAGCTGAGCAGTGGCAGCCTAGTGAAGAGATAAGAGCAGTGTAATGAGCAAGGAAGCTCCTATCTGCTGATGCAGTCTCACTGCCACCTTTTTGTTGTCCGCTCTGGGACTCTTCGTCATCCTTCCCCCCCCCCTCCCGGGACAATCAGTGCAGCTGTGGCTGTTCCTGGGTCTCTTCCACATCAGACACATCTGCATGTTTGTCACTGGACTGGGGATGGGACAGATAGACGGCAGTTTCCAAACTGTGCACCAGTCAGCAGCAGCACTGTGTTCATTTCTTCACCTGACCCACCCAAACCAAGCCACTCACCTGTCCTCTGCCCTCCTTCAGTAGCACAGCGTGGATTCTATCCACACCATGAGGGATGTTCAAAATGATTCTCCACAGGTGGGTGGATAGGTGTGTATTCCACAGTTCCATTTTTCCAGATAGATGTGATCTGGAAAAATGGGACAGTTTTCCTCCAATCAACTAAGGCAGAAGTCTCCCTTAGGTATGCTTAGCTGACTGTACAAGGGTTCTAGGCTACAAAGGGAGTCATATTTCTCTTTCATGACTCTCTTCAGAACACTCTGCTTATGTTTTCACTTCCTCCTTGGTTCCCTGTGCCTTTCAGCTAGCGTATCAATCCCTCTCTTGTCGCCTTCAAGAACTGGTACTTGTTAGGTTGAATGCCACTGTTCATCTGTTTCATTGCATTTTTACTTTGTTTTCCCTCTTATTGTGAATTTATCTCAATAAATACTGTATTTGCTCATTTCTGGCAAATACCAACTTCCAGTGAGTCGTGATAGGAGCCAACTACTACTGAAGGTCTCACAAAAATGCAGGTTTGGTTCACATATAAGAACGCTTACATGTGTCACTGAGCACTTGTGGTAACACAAGTTATGTATATAGGTAGAGAGATGATTGCCTCAGAGCAGCATGAGACTCTATGAAGTATGTATAAGATTTTATTATGACCTTAATCAGTCTCTTCTGTCCCCAACCTTTTTGAGAAGTCAAAAAAAATTCACATAACAGTGTTGTGAAAACTGCATTATTACAGTAACTGTTTGTCCTTTGCCTCAGACAGCAAAATGTCTTGGGGCAGCCCAGTGAGCAATCATCACAGTACCCATTTTTGCCTGGTCCCTGTTGCATATATGCAACAGTTGGCAGAAATGGCTTAATGAAAAGGTCTGTCCATTGGAAAGGGGGGGCCTATATTCATGTGCATGTACAGAGCTTCAGTGTAGCTTCTACTGAACCTTACCGCTTACGACTTTTGGCAACGTGGTGACTGTCGGTATTGACTATTGGATGTTAGGAACCTGCATTTAAATTAATTGCCAGCACAGCAACCACTGAAATATCTATAGACGTATAAAAGAGATGCATATATTTTTGGACATTCACCAGAAAAGCCAAGATTTCCAACATTCCTTGGTAACTTATATCAGTCTCCACTTTTGGACTGTCACCAACTGTATTGCTCTCCCACCCCATCACAATGATGGATAGGTGTACAGCTGCTTTCCACTCAAGTTGGTACTAAGTTGACTTTCACAGCAATGTGCCGCTAGATACATATGCAGCAGCTCCACTGAGCCGATAATTATAGCTGATGGAGAACAGAGGGAGTATCTTCCTGTTCCGCTAGCAATGCATTAGTATTTATACTGCCTGGACTAATACAAAGCATATTGTTCTTGGAAGGGCTGTGCCCCCTGTGTAAAAGCTCTGCGATTCCCATTAAAGGGGTGTAGTGTGATTAATCCTTTGGCACGCCTTTGAATGTGCCGCTTCAGATGTCTTTGCTCTTTCAAAGGAAGCAGGGTGTCTTAAGGTTGTGAAGTGTAATTAGGGACATGCCTTCCCTGCAGAGTGCTGTTCTAACAGCACACTTCCTTGGGCATGTCAATTCCTTGACAATCCAGGGTCTGGGTTGAATTCTGTCCCTGGAACAGTTGAATACTTTAATGCTAATTTCTTTAAATAAAAAATATAGTGAGGAAGCGAGATGGGGGACTCGGATGTGCTGGTATGCTCACAGCCAAATGTGGCCAAACATCTGTTCACAATTTAAACAGCTAAGCTGACCGCTGTACAAAAAAATTCCATATTCATCCCTAACTCAGTGGTTACAATGCTACACAGTAGACCACCCATATTGGCACATAAATTATGCAATCCCTGCAAACACTTAAGAAACAAAGGCTCTTCTGTGCACTACCGTTAGGACACTGCTGTGGTACCCTAGCCTCTCCCACCATGCCTGATTTTATTCAAGAGGTCATAAATAGCTATAACTGCATTTGCAGAGGAAGAGATGCTGGACAATAAAGTTACGTTTTAAATTAAGAAACATCAAACCCCTGGGCACTGTAAGATCATTATTTTACAATTAAGCTTGCTTTCCCAATTACGTCAATGTCAGTTTATGGGAGTGAACAGGGATATTATGCAAGTGTCAGACCAAGTTAGTAGCAGCAGCAGCTATTTTAAACTTATAATTTTTATTTATGGGAAGATCATTTCCCTCCTTGTCCATTAAAGACAGGAAAAAAGGTCAAGCAAGCAAGCAAGCACAGAATCAATGGCCACAATCCAATCCACCAAAAGCTTTTTAAAGCACACTTAAGTCCATTAATTTGAAAGTAACCTGGAGGGTCATGAAGTCCAACCTCCTACAAGTACAGGATCTCTTCAACTCAATCCTCCCTTTTCCTTTCTGGAAGTTGAAAATGAAATTGTCTGACACCGTCAGACCCCTTGGTCCATCTGTCCCAGTATTATCTATACTGATTGGCAGTATCTCTCTAGGTTCTTTGGGCAGAGCTCTTTCTCATCCTCTGTGATGCTAGTGATCAAACCTGGTACATTCTGCAAGAAAAACCATGTGCTCTGCCATTGAACCACACTGCTTCTTCTCTGGGATGATGTCAGAAGGCCCACCTGGCCATACTAACTTCTGAACGCTACTCACTGGTGACAGTGATACTGCCATTAGGTGTAGGCAGAGGCACCCAAATGCAGGGCTTTGTCCCAGGGGTCAAGGAACCTAGTCCTGGTATTGCCTCCACTATCTTTTAGATATTTGAAAATTACCACCAATCCCTGCTAGACAGCTCTTGAAAAAGGAAGTGCTACAACTGCGGTTTAGATGCAACAATAACTTCTTCTGATCAAATGGGAACTGTTCCTTTCTTTGCCCCAAGTGACTTTGGGCAACAAACACATCATGCTAACACAAAATAAATACCTGGAAACTGAGCAGTAAATAAGGAAGGCTGCATCTGGGGTGTGTTGTTTCTGGTGTGTTGGGAGCTGCTGCTTTGGCTTGCGTTATTAGCTGGATTACTGGAAGAAGACCCACTTCGACTGTCTCCTTCGTCAAGGTTGCCTCCACTGTTGTGGTTCGGATGACAGTCTTTCCGCATTCTGTTTAACAAACGAACAGGCCCACCAAGCTGTCAACCACATCCATGGGACAAAAGAATAGCTTTGCATGCATTATTTCTTGCAAGCAAAAAGGTATGTACAAATCATATCACATTTTTGACAGCTGTGAGATTGAGCTTGGACAGAGAGCCCAGGCAGTGCTGAATCTTGGCCAGGATCTTTGAAATAAAATAGTGGAAATGAGATATAGGGAGAAGTGTCACATAAGCAGCAAAGCAGATAAAACAGTGAGCTGCTCTAGTTGCATGAGAATAAAAGGATCAGCACGCAAATCATACAAGCTGCCCATCTTACTCTAATTAGGAAGTGGGTGAGAGGCAGGCAGGTCAGTACATATATCCTGACCCAATCAAGATGTACACATTAGGCTGGACTGACAGAGTTAAGAAGGTTGAATACCCCTCAGCAATTTATGTGCCTCTTTGAGGACCCTAATCTCATATTTTGAAAGCCCCAAGATGACCCACATGCTCTTAGAGGTTATCGAAGGTCTCTCTTCTGAACAGCATACTACAGTTCAACAATGTACCATGTGCTTACCTAAGCCACTTGTTTCGAAACCATGTTTTGATGTTGCCCAAGCTAACTGGTCCACCCCAGATGTTCTTCAGCTGCCTGTGGGTTCCTATGTATGATGTGGTTAAAGGGGAAACATACATAGGGTAGCCCAAGGGCTGATCACATGAAGAGTTAATCAGGTTCCTTAAAACCTGTTTATTGTTCTGGATACTGCCTCGCTCTGGGTTGCGATTGCGTAGAAAAATCAGCTCCTGTTGCTGTCCAGCCCAGAGCCCTCTGACACATTCCTTGTTAACCTAAACAAAACAATAGATCATATGAAGACATTTTTTCATGAAATTCAGGTTGCAATCCTGAAAAGAAAGCTGCTTGCTTTGCAGGACTGCTTGGTGAAGACAAATGCAACAATTTTGGAATAAGCAGCCTATGAGTCTTCCGGTCTTTTAAAGAGTTTGCTTTGTTTTTGTTTATGTAGCATTGTTAAAAAAGTCACTGATCAGTGCTATACCAGTCTTTTAAATGGGATAAAGTGAAAAGTGATGAAGATGTCATGAGCCTTCAAACAGGAGTGTGTGGTATCAAACTCCCTGGCTCAAACAGGGAGGTTATTTGAATGCAAGCAGGCTCAAGCAAGCAAGGCTTGCTTCCCAACCCTCATTCCCTGCCCAATACTAAAAGCTGCAGCCTTTTAATCCTATAAATATTGGGATTTCAACCTCTGGAGGGTTAACCCCGAAAGTTCCATAAAAGATCTTTTTGATTAGAGTCTTGTAGCATAGCTGAGTAATGGCCAAACTGCTAGCTTTTTCACATTAAAAAGGACCATAAGAACAGCCCCACTAGATCAGGCCATAGGCCCATCTAGTCCAGCTTCCTGTATCTCACAGTGGCCCACCAAATGCCCCAGGGAGCACACCAGATAACAAGAGACCTGCATCCTGGTGCCCTCCCTTACATCTGACATAGGCTTGTAACCCATAATGGATTTTTCCTCCAGAAATGTGTCCAATCCCCTTTTAAAGGCACCCAGGCCAGATGCCGTCACATCCTGTGGCAAGGAGTTCCACAGACCAACCACACTCTGAGTAAAGAAATATTTTCTTTTGTCTGTCCTAACTCTCCCAACACTCAATTTTAGTGGCTATCCCCTTGTTCTGGTGTTTTGTGAGGGTGTAAAAAGCATCTCTCTATCCACTTTATCCTTCCCATGCATAATTTTGTATGTCTCAATCATGTCCCCCCTCAGGCGTCTCTTTTCTAGGCTGAAGAGGCGCAAACACCTTAGCTTTTCTTCATAAGGAAGGTGCCCCAGCCCAGCAATCATCTTATTTTCCCTCTTTTGCACCTAGGAGTAGATGTAGAGCTCCCCCTTTTAGTATTAAAAGCAAAGCAAACTGAGAGCTAATCAGTTGGCTGTTTAGCTTGCCATACCCCTTGGTTTTTAAACATGGAAGGGATTAACACACTTTTGGCAAACTGAGGAATTCTGATAATTTAAACATGTATGGTGGGAAACTCCTTAAGAAAAGCCCATGAATTTGTATAGTACATGAGTTCAAAAACACAAACTGTGCCAGATTATATGGATGGCACGGGCTGTCACTCAAAAGAAACTAAGTAGATGAATCATATGGATTTTAATAAAACACACACACAGATATATTTGCATATGAATAAAGCACTAGTTTTGAAGAGGAAAGTACCCACTTGAAACTATGCATGCATTTTTCCCAGCAGGTGCCATCTCAGATGCTTTCTTATGCAGAAGAGCAGTATTTCTTCTGTTACCTTTGAATTGGTAATAACCAACATTTTTTAAAAAATTCCAACTGATTGGGATAAACTTTTTAATCTGTCAAAGGATTTTCACTAGGTCAACTAACTAAATTGTGCAGCCCTAATATGTGTGTGTTCAAGTGTACAAAAAACAGGACTGAAAAACAATTGCTATCCACTAGACTAGAGTTTCTGGAATGGGAAAAGCCACAGTTTTTTGTTCTTTTAAAAAGCAACATTATGAGCCTAACAGTGAAACAATTAACATTAGGTAACTGTGGTACCTTGATAACTTTGAAGCTCAGGTAGCTTTTGTGCAGCATAATTATTTTATATTCATCTGTTCCTTCATCTACAACATGCCTCAAAGTGAGCAGCTCCTCCTTGTTTGAAAGAACAGCGCTACGCCAGGCAGGGTCTCCTTCATGGCAAATCACAACTTTTTCTTCAAATGACTGAATTGCCTCATAAAGGATTGCAGAGTCCTCGTATTCATCCGGACAGGTAAACTGGTCCTAGTATTAAATGACAGGCATGGCTATGATCAGGAATTTCTGAGAAGAGACATCGGTTAAGAGCCAAATGCTCAGACTCGTTTCTAGCAGGTCAGTAAGAAAGCTCAGCTTCAGTTGCAAAAGGTTGTTTCTTTAAGATCAACATGATCCAGGAGTATGGGGATTCAGGCTAGAGGCACTTTCACAATCCAAAAAACCAGAATTCACATCCCAGTTAAGTGAATTCCAAAGAGACCTGAAAGAATTCCCTTGAAGCCCTTTGGAAACCTGATTAGTTTATGAGATGAATACCCAATATGTGTTAGAGAGTTAGAGAGTATGTGTCCTGAAATTCAGGATTGAAGAGTATAAAACTGAAAACATGAACAATCATATTCACCCCAGGTAGAGATGGGCTAAGCCACTGGGTTATGCTCCAGATATAGTTACGTAAGTGCAACTGTGCTTCTCATATGGATTCTACTGAAGCTTTGCCCATGTCCTTCCATGTTCTGAAAGCAGTTTCTGCTGCCAGTTAGCTCTGAAGGCTTCACTGTATGTGTAGGCCACACCTTATTGGTGCAGAAGACCCTCTTTGCTGTGATGATGTCATTGTCTCTAATTTGCTTCAAAACCATTCTACTACTGCTAGACCCAGCAGCATAGCTAAGAGGGTGCAGAGGGTAGCAGTTGCACCGAGCAACAAACTTTAGGGAGGCAACAAACTGAGCTTGAAACTAATGGCCAAAATTGTGAAAATCTTGGTATGTATGAATAACTCCATCATGTTATATATCATTGGAAAGGTAATTTAATGAAGAATGCAATGAACCAAACTACATTGGAATATCTGCATTCTATCCAAAGTTATGACTAATTAACCAGAATGTGAAAACACAACTGCCTTATGGAACAAAAAGTGGGTTTTCTTAACTCAAAACTGACCTAGGAGACTGGTTGTTCTGAGAGCCAATGAGATGTTATTATGATACAGCATGAAACCAATAAGGTGTTAGTATGAGTCAGCTCTTTTTTCCATGTATACTAACAGTTACCCCTGCTAGAGAGGCACTTTAAAAAACAAAAACAAAAAAGCCTGGGCATGACGTCACTTCCGGTTGTGACATTACTTCCAGGGCATCATTTTGAGCTCTGCACTGGGCTACACGATCATTAGCTATGCCACTGGCCAGACCTGCTGGATTCTAGCGATCTCAAGAAATGTCTGCCCCCAAATTTAGAATGTGCCAGTGGCACAAGCCATTTTGAAAGGAACAGGTGAGCAGTTACAGTGCTTAGGAGAATTGACACAATGTTCAGCTGTTTGCCTGAAAAACAATTTTCCTGAAAAACAATCATTCATGCGTATCAATTTATTTGTTGACATAGGGAGCTGATAGACCAATTTGTTATGGTTTGTAAGTGAGTTTTCTGGCAAGTAGAACATGGAAGTGATTTAAAATATGCCTGCTTAGAATTGCAGGATTCAGCCCCCAGCAATTAATGATTTTATTTCTGGAACGTAAATTTTTCCAAAGAAAACCACAATCACACGGTTGCTCTTTCATTTGGGTTTCATGTCTCTTTGGGCCACTTTGTGAGCATTCTGTTCTTTTTTTTATACCTTGCATATTGCCACCACTATAAGAATTCTATTTAAAAATATTAAATACCAGCAGTGTTACTTCTGCAGGGAAGCTTGCCTGGGGGAATACTTGCCTGATGAAGCTTCAATGACATTCTAATTGCAGGAGCAACAACCTTGTGCAATAGGTCCATATCTGCAAACACCCACTCATCTCTTGAGGTTATTCGAAAATCTCCTTTGAACAAGGCATGGAGTCCGTACAGAAAGGAATCTAAACTGTAGAATAATGACATAAGTTGCAGACCTCCCCATTTAACAAATTCAAAACAATGTATCTCTTCCCTCTATTAAGAGCAGCTGCAACCCAGAACATATTCTATTGGTTTCAGTGTAAGCATGCTGAACTGCATATTTGAGCATGGCCTTTAAAATACAGAGTGAGGTTACAGTAACGGACCTGCCCTCAAGGCCCCGGGCAAAGGTCCGCCATGCCACTCCCCCACCCCACGCTGTCCCCCCATGCTTACCAACGAAGCAGAGCCTCATGCGACTCCAAGACAGACCAGCGAAGCATTATGAGGTTTTCCTGCTGCCTCAAACAGTATTCCCAGAAAACTGCAAGTACTGATTCCAGTTGCGTCGGAGAGCCTCAGTATGGCTTCCCATGCAGTCCTGGAGTCATGTGGGCTCAATGCCCGGGGTATTTTCCCCATTTGCCCAGCACTAGGTCCATCACTGTGAGTTACATGACTCCGCCGCTGTGAGAAAAATGCTTGCTTAGGCAAACCAACTTGTAAGTCACAGAGATTTAATCACTGGTCAGGATAGGATTCTGACCAGAACAAGAACAAACCAAGATGAGGAGAACAAGAATTACAGACAAACCTGACCAAGTTACAATGGTTGAAAATTTATAACCTGTGTAGTCCTATCCCTAAGTCCATCCCATTTCCTGTCCTGTATTTGTAATAAATAAACATTAAAAAAAGAAACTTTATTGATGGCAGCTTGATAGGAAAACATCCTAGTACTGCAAAGCACATAGGCTCCAAATTTCCAGTACCCTACTGGTAAACAGTATCCCCAAGAACATCTACTGGGTTATCTTGGGATGAATGCTATCTTAGGGCAGCTAACTGGTTGGAAAATCACAGGCTTGTACCTTTGTTAATTCTCTTTAAATAGCCAGGAGCAGCCCAGAGGAGAGTTGTTCTAGGCCATACCGCATCATGCTGGCCCAAGGTTGGCCAGGCCAATGTGTCACATCATGTGCAGAAGATATATTGGCTGAGCAGATGCTGACCTGCATCCACACCTCTCCCCTCTTCCTCCACACTGTACAGGCACCAAGAGGCCTCCTGCATATGTAGAAAGCCAAGTTTGATCTAACCCAACCCCAATGCACTACAACCTTAGCTTAACAATACCTTATTCTAGCAGGACTAATCAGCACAAAGGGGAAAATCGAGCACACCAGGGGACATGGTTACATAGGATTCCAACCAACCTACACTACTATGTTCCCTCAGATCCAGGGTAACAGTGATAGAGATTTTAGAGAGTTAACCTAACTTCTCTTCAGATGAGAAAAATAACTGAAATAGGAGCCAAGAAAAAGACTGGTGTTTCTCTTAAAAACAGGATAGCCATTATGTCAGGGTGACCTGAGCAAAGACAACGCGTACATCATGGCTTTCCCAAAAAGGAAAATTCCAAGGTCTTGTGTAACCAAAGTTGTGGGACAGGAACTTTTCCTTAGAAGGGTAAAATGACTTCCTAGTTAGGGCTGGAACCAGGCACCAGTGTCATAATATGCCAAATAAGGAGGTGGAAGTGACATGCAGTGTCACATGGGTAACTTGTTTGTTTCAAGGTATGAATATGAGGTTCTGGGTGTGGTTCTCTGAGAAACTAAGAAAGAAGCTGAGGGCAAACGAATCAATTAATCTGTAAAGAGCTGTAAATAAAGCTTTGAAACCCTTTTAAAAGGTCTGTGACTGTTTAGCACTGCGTCAGTGACAAGAACCTGAAAATCTTTCCATCAACAGCAACTGCAGAAAGCATTTCAGTGCAATACCCTATATTAGATGGTTGAGTATTGTCTCAGTGACTACTCTGTGGTCCCCAACATGTGAAGCCCTAAACACATGCAGAAAGGAAACACACCTGAAGTACTCACAACCATGAGCAGAAAGTCATAAGCAGAGCCTGTTGTCCTTCATTCATCCCCCTATCTCTCTGCATGCAATGAGGTAGTGTCCCAACATGCAAACACGGGCAGCCTAATCTAGCGCAAATTTCCCTGCACTGATGCAGCAGTGCCAGCATGGTTTGCGCTGCATCCTGCAGGAGAATTTTGTATGATGGAGGTCTATGAAAGGTAAGGGAACATTCACGTATTGTTTGCAGAATTGCTGGTGCAAGTCTGAGCTTATTCGTGCTGGTGGATCAGGTTCGGGAAGGGGGACAGGATACAGTACGTGCTGGTGTCGCCAAGCCTGCTCCCTCCCAGGCCCAATCCACCCACCCTCACCCCCACTGGCACTCCACCCCATTCTGCCCCTGCACTGGTGCTTACCTGCTCTATATGTGTAGCTTCTTCTGCCAGAGCACATGGGAAGACTTTGGCCTTCCTGCCAGTGGCCCAGAGAGTGCACTGTCACAAAGTGCTTTACAGCATATTTGTGACCGTGCATGCTGGCAGAGTAGCTGCTCTGTAGGACTGTGCACACCTGGAGCACACCTAGAGGTTAGGACTTTGCCAAAAGATATTCCCACCACCAGTGTCATGGAGAGACTAAGTACCACACAGCAGCAGCAGTGACTAGTGGGAAGTCAGCCATTCCACTGTGGACTTACCATCTCTCTCACCCCAGGGCTCCTGTACCTTTCGGAACTATGTGACAGTGGCATAACAGGTGCAGCTATACTTGGCATGGAGATGCAAAGATAAGGAAAGCTGCATCTGAGATTCCTCTGTTAGCTGGGGCAGTGGGTTTTCCACTGTAATGTCCCCATTCGTAGAGGTGCTTATTTCAAGTGAGTAAGATAGGATTACAGCCTCTTACTGAATGCAATGGGCTTACGTCTGACTAAAATAACACTGTTTTCAAGCACCTCTACCCATTAGGGCCGACAGCCTGCATCTTGAACAGCTATGCCAGGGGGATGCTAGCAAGGATGACCACATACCAATGGCTCACTGCCCTCCCCAACCAAGCAGTCAAGGGCCGTCAACTGAACTGTGATCAATCCATAAAGGTCTGGGCGACAGTCATTTAAGGTCCTTATCCTGCAAAAAGAGGCATACCTAGCCTCCAGGAGGACAACTAGGTGGTCAGATGCTTTCAACTTGTTCAAAACAAAATGCAGTCACAACCAAAGAAAACTTGCACCCAATTTTCTACAAGGGCCAGCCAAGACATCAGGATCTAATGCAGATGGCCTACCTAAATCCGCTCAGACCTAAAGAACAGATGTTTACATACAATTCACATTTTTAGTAACAATGACTTGTGCAGTAGCCCTGAAGCCTGTTTTTTTTTTTTGGGGGGGGGGGGGAACCAGGTCATACTTTTCAGGAAACCAGACTTTGGGGCATCAATTTCAATCCCACAGGCTGCTACTTAATCTACCCGACATGGTTTTAACATTCTTACAAGAATGTACGTTTGATTGCATCCTTGGAGAGAAATGTTAGGATGTTAAAATATCTTTACTGCCATTCAAGCGTTTGGGGGCAGGTTGTATTTATTTTAAGAATATGCAATCCATCCATGTAATGGAGTTTTCTTCATTATTCCAGGAGCAGCAAAAAGGTGCTTTGTAAGAACATAAAGTTTAAGAAGGCACCAGTCAATTCTCTGCTACAATACATTACTAAATCTCAGTTTCACTAGGCAGCAAGCTATAAAAATAAAACTGGCAAACAGCAAAAGGCATACAATTTCTTAAAAGCTTTTCTTCAGAATATTGTCAAGACAGTACATGAAAAAAGGAAAGTACTGTCACTGCTGAAATATTAGTAGGCAGATGCCATAGTTCTGAGTGTTCACCTCTTTTAAGGTTACCAGTATGCTGTAGGCAAATGTGAATTCAGGGAAGAATGCCTAGCATTTGTAAGACTCATAGGGTAACTTTCTTTGAATCCCATCACATGTCATTATCATACCAAGAAGCTTCCTTCACATGTATGCCCTTTAGAGTTGGAAGCCCGTGATCCGGGAGCATGTGTGACTAGCACAACCACACGGGCATCCCGATCACATCTCCTTGTACAAAACCTACTTAACACAAGATCCCTGCAGCATAGAATTGCATTGTTCTGAAGCAGTGTTCATACTGCAGGGTGTGGCTTGTGCAGGGGCCAAAGCCTCAGAGGGGCAGATTTTGCATTAGGGCAGGTGATCTAAAGACGCAGTCATGAGAGAAGTAGGCTGCTGTGGAAGGCTAAACAGGGTTGGTAGCAAGTAACCAGGCAAGTAGATTCTGTAGGAGAAGAGCTGCTTGATCCTCTTTAAAAAGACAAGTTGGTTCGGAGTGAGGCCCAAATCTAAAGCGTTCTAAGACTAGGGAAATTCTATTCTTCTATAAGCCCAGCCAGAAGGCTGCAGTCCATTTTTTGAGCCAACTCCACTGATACAAAGCTGAAAGCAGGCCAACTGCAACCTCTCCAAGCAAACTGCCCTCTTGGTGACGGCTGACACAAGGTGGTGGGTTTGGTGTTATGACTCCATTTGCCGCCTAATTTCCACCCTTGCACATGTTTGCTATTTGTGTACTAAATACAAGTAGCATGATGTATGGTAGCAAAATCCATCTGCTCCATCACATTTTCTCTTAAATGACCCAGAGTTCAGTTTGGGACTGTGAAAACATGGTCTACAATAGGAGTGGCCAACTCCCAGCAGGCTATGTGCCACTTTTTATGTACATAATCTTGAATGTGCCACTCTACCTTATTTTGATCCTCTCCGGACCTGCTTGAGTGGTTTCTCTGGCCCATGTGATCAGCTGAGCCTCCACTCTGACGTCTTTGCCCTGCCGTAGCCCACTAGAATCGCCATGACAGGTGAGTTCATGAATATCACTTTGAAAGTGTCCATGGGCCACTAGTAGCACACTTGACAGAGGTGGGCCACCCCTGGACTACACAGCCATCAAAAGTTCCTTAAAGATAATTTGCATCATCACTGAATGTGCTTTTTGCAGCTTGGTGTAAGCAGAAGCCTTACAGCTTGAGAAAGTGCAACGATATTTACTATTAATTGTAAAGCACAGAACATCTTTTTGCTATATGGGCATGCACCACTTAACAACTGTTCGCTTAATGATGGATTGCATATATGATGGTGGTCAACACACAATAAAGATGCTCTTAATTAAGCAATCACATCTCCCACAGCCTGCAGCAGAGTGTCTGTTTACACAACAGAGAGGCTCTTAATGCAAAGAAGAAGCAATCTATCTCCAGTAGCCTATGCAGCCAGCTAGTGTCAGGGAGGGAGTGTCTGTTTACACAACAAAGGCAATAGATTGGACTGATTGTTCACTTGATGACCTAACTGCATGACAATGGGAATAGGAAAGTGGGAATGGGAAAGTGGCAAGCACACCTGTACTTGCATGCAATAGGATTTGAATTCATTACTAAGGAGCCTGCATATTTACGAAATACCAATAATAATGTTAACAACTATGGCAACGGCCTTACAAGACATCAGCTGCAGCAACAAAGATGTTGGTGAAAAGTTTTTAATACACCCTGACTGGAGATAATTCAGATTATAGAACTACACTGGAGAATCAGTTTGCCTGGATGGAAAGAGCCCATTCAGCATCTTAAACGCAAGCACTGCTATTGCAAAGGAAATTAGCATTAGGAACAAAATAGCAGCAGACAATTCTATAGCTCAATTATTTTAAATATTTTATATGTCTTTCAATGCTGTATGATGAGATCAGTTTATGAAAACAGAAATGATCTAAAATATGCAAATGTTATTACAGCAGTGAAGTTTTTTAGAACTGCCTGAATTTCTCTTTTCAATGGTCAGCATATCTATTAGTTCACTTCTCTTGCAGTTCCTCAGTTTAATATGCATTGTTCTGAAGACTTTAATGAGGTCATTTGGAAGCTTTAGCTAACTTGCTTAATCTCAAAGTCTCCCTTAGGGGTTTTTCCTTTCTTTCAGTCTAGCAGGTCAGTTTTAGCACACAGAAACCCAGAAAGCTTGCTGAGTGCTGCTCACTTGGGCAAGGCCAATGGATCCTTGGCTTCAATCCTTTGCGCGTCCCCTTCAGAATAAATCCTTCTAAACACATTGGGGCATATGCAAAGGACTGTTCTGTTTAGCTTCTTTCCTTTGAGCACCAGACTTCCATGCTAAGTCATAAATGGCTTCTGAAACGGTTTTTCCATTGCTTAGAGATGGGATAATTTAAACATGGTTCTAATGTGCTATTTTGTATCATGCTTTCTTAGCCAGAGTTAGTTAAGCTTCTGTACAAATAATCCCACACGCACGCCCCCACACCCACACATCCAAATAGTATAATTCAGTTCCTGTAACATAATTCAATTTGAATGAGATTTTCATCTTTTATGGGGTTGTTAATATTTAAACTAATGAGATCACAATGCAGAATTAAAGTAGGTATTTTGGAAAGGGACAGAATGTTAAGTGCAAGCTTATTCCAAATCTACTTAGAAGTAGCTATGAATTGATGTCAGGCCAATGAAGCTAAATTTGCCAAACAGAGAGAATGACTTTCTCTCTCAGTCTCAAAAGCTTTGGTAGGAAGTAAATTTGTCTGTTTTCTAGTTACATTACACAGGCATTCCCCTGTATCTGAGGATGTGGTACCTGTTATCCATGGTTCTCCGCCCCACCCATTTCCTATTTATTTTCCTTTGCTGTGACACCAAGCAGCCATGTTTCTTGCTTTACAGAATGCTAGAAGAGGAGACTCCCTCTGGCTCAGCACTTGCGTTGAGTCAAATCTGTGGGTGCCAAACCCATGAATAAGGAGGGCCTACTGTACTTCAAAAGTACAAAAAGGTGCTGCAGTATTAAAACCAAAGCAAAACCCCTCGTACTGGGATGGTGCATGGGGGTCATCCTTGCTGGAGTGGGGAGGAATGCAGGCACATCCCCAAACAGAGGGTCAACACGGTCAGTTCCAACAGTGCCAGTCATCTGTTTGGTAGTATGCGCACAGGGCCTCTGAGAGGAATTTTATCAGGGATTACACAGTTTCTTTTAGGCCCCTTTGCAAAGAGAGAGGGGTGAAACAGAGTGGGGGAGAGTGGTGACGGGCAAGCAGAATAGGGGCAGGGAGGGGCAAAACAGGGTAAAGGGAGGGTAGAGACAGCTGGAAAAGTCTTTGGAGCCCAGATCTACCAACCCACATGGCATCAGTAGCGTCCCCAGCATCCTGTGCACGCAACAAGTTTGAGTAGATAGGAAAACGTAAGATCCCAGGAAATTTCTGGGGCCCCTCCTTTGACTCCAGGGCCCCCCTTTGGACCCCGGGCCCAGGTACAAATTACCCCCTTTACCCCCGTCTCCTAGGCCCTTTATGTGCATGTGTGGTGGCGGATGGTATATGACTGCTAACCAAGGAACAAGAGCAAAGAGGCATACGTAAAGGCATGGGACAGATGTCTCCTTGGAATATATTGCATGAGATTGCATATCATGCACAGTTTTGAAACACCTACATATTTCTGACAGGTCATGTTTTGTGGACATGAAGATATCCAAGACAAGCTTCAGACCCATGCACTGCCAAACCAGTTGCAGGTTCATCTGGGAGCCATTCCACCCATAACTCTCATTCAGAAGGACAGGTAAACGCAGATACAGGACTATTGTAAGAACTAGACTGGGTTTGTTAAAGGCAAAATGGGGGTTGGACAAAAGCCTCACTCCATATGCTATAGATGCTGACATGCCAAAAGGGACTGGCTGCAAACTGCTTCATGGTGTTCTGTATCTTCCTCTTTTCCTTTGTGGTACTGCAAGCCTGCAAATACCTTTTGGATGGAGCCTCGAATGTTTAGAAACCTGATCAGAAGTTTGTGCGGTATCTGTGTTGACACATGCAAGATCTTCTATATTCAGAGTCAGAGCAATGGATCTCACCTCTCCATGCATTCAGGACACCAGTATCTCAGGCACAGTGGAATCCCATCTTGAGTCATGCACATAAGACTGACCTCTATCCTTCCCATTGTGCACTTACAGAGTATCCCAAAAGAGTTGCCCCATGCATGAAAGAGCCCTCACCTTCTACACTAGGAAACCGCTGGACTAGGACAGCTATGATTCAATTAACATTTAAAATGTATGCAGCACTTCAGAGTGTTGAAAACATTTCAGGTTTCCATTCTCAGTAATGTTTGCAACCACTTGGCAAGGTGAGTTAGTAATATCCTCAGATTGCAGACAAAGGTCTGGGGCTGCGTTAGCCTAAGGCCACCTAGTCAGTTTGTTGCTCAAGCAAGATCCGAATCAATTTATGGCTTAGAGATCACATTTTTAGTCCTGACATCCACTTGCTCAGAAACAAAAACTCAGTTTTGTTGCTTTTTTTCCCACTCATGCACAAAATCCATGATTAAAAAGAAAGTCACATACAGCATGAGCTACAACTGGTGATGTGATATGACTTCTCAGCTTATACAGCTGAGCCATAGAGGAGGCTGCATAGTTACAAGGATATACGTATATGTTTCATATAGCAGTGCTCTGCTTCTTAATTAGCAAATATGTTGCATAATTTGAGACATAATGTTTGGCTTCTACTGGCATTTACACTGACAGGTAACAGAAGTGTTATTTACATACATTGCAGTGGCATATTTACCATTGTGGCTTGCTGCTAAGGTTGTCTGATTAATTGGCGAGACATAATTCATGAGTAAATGAATGCAAATTGCTAGCTTATGTATACGATGTCAATTTCACTTCCGACACAGCAGTATACAGCTCAACATTGCTCTGTAAACATTAATCTTGTCTTATAACTTCTTAATGAATTGCATCAACACTCAGAAAGATAAAAACACTCTACTCTTATGTGTTTGCTAAATTCTACATAACTTTAAAATACAGCAAACGAAGTTTCTCCATCTTAATACTTTGTTCAATTGTGTATCATTTGATTTACTGGCATCTGGTCTAGCTGCAAGATATGGCAGTGGTTCACTCAAAGCTCTGGTATCAAAAACTTAAATGTGGCAAGGTGTAAATGTGAGCCTCTGACTGCCTCGCCCCTCCCCAACACAGAGCAGAATTGTAATGTGGGAACAGATCACAAGGGTGTACAAGCTTAGGCATATTGAGTCTGTATATGTTCTCTGAGCAAGAAGGTGGTAGGAGTTGTACCTAAGGAGGGACTTTACATATAGGCTAATGGGTTCTGAGCTGTCTGAGACAGATCAGGAGAGAGATCTTGTGGAGCTGGTGGACAGCTCGATGAAAGAGTCGACCTAATGTGTGGCAGCAGTGAAGAGGGCTAATTCCATGCTTGGGATCATGAGGAAAGGCATTGAGAATAAGATAGCTAATATTGTAATGCCATTGTACAAATCGATGGTAAGGCCACACCTGGACTATTGTGTTCAGTTCTGGTCACCACATAAAGGATATAGTGGAGATGGAAAAGGTGCAAAAGAGAGCAACCAAAATGATTACTGGGCTGGGGCACCTCCCTTATGAGGAAAAGCTACAGTGTTTGGGGCTTCTCAGCCTAGAAAAGAGATGCCTGAGGGGGGACATGATTGAGACATACAAAATTATGCTGGGGATGAACAGAGTGGATAGAGAGAAGCTCTTTTTCTCTCACATAACACCAGAACCAGGGGACATAAGAACATAAGAACAGCCCCACTGGATCAGGCCATAGGCCCATCTAGTCCAGCTTCCTGTATCTCACAGCGGCCCACCAAATGCCCCAGGGAGCACACCAGATCACAAGAGACCTGCATCCTTGTGCCCTCCCTTGCATTGACATTCTGACATAGCCCATTTCTAAAATCAGGAGGTTGCACATGCACATCATGGCTTGTAACCCATAATGGATTTTTCCTCCAAAAACATGTCCAATCCCCTTTTAAAGGCATCCAGGCCAGATGCTGTCACCACATCCTGTGGCAAGGAGTTCCACAGACCGACCACAAGCTGAGTAAAGAAATATTTTCTTTTGTCTGTCCTAACCCTCCCAACACTCAATTTTAGTAGATGTCCCCTGGTTCTGGTGTTATGTGAGAGTGTAAAGAGCATCTCTCTATCCACTCTATCCATCCCCATGTCTCAATCATGTCCCCCCTCAGACGTCTCTTTTCTAGGCTGAAGAGGCCCAAACGCCGTAGCCTCTTCTTCCACTACGTCCTTTTTGAGATGTGGCGAACAGAACTGGACGGCATTATAACGGCATTATAATATGAGCCGTTCTGTTCTCAATACCTTTTCTAATGATCCCAAGCATAGAATTGGCCTTCTTCACTGCCGCCGCACATTGGGTCGACACTTTCATCGACCTGTCCACCACCACCCCAAGATCTCTCTCATTCGTGAAAGTTGAGTGTTGGGAGAGTTAGGACAGACCGAAGAAAATATTCCTTTACCCAGCATGTAATTAGTATGTGGAACTCTTTGCCACTGGAAGTAGTGATGGCATCTTGCCTGGATAACTTTAAAAGGGGATTGGAAAAATTTCTGGACGAAAAGTTCATCACAGGTTACAAGTCATTGCAGGTATGTGCAAGCTCTTGATTTTAGAGGCAGGCTGCTTCTGATTGCCAGATGAGAGATGGTGTGAACTGTACAACCAGAAAGGGTCTTGATAGGTTCCTAAGGAAAATATTTTAAAAATTATTTCCAATCTTTGGTACTGTCTTCCTCTCCAGTTCATATCTTTGCACACATCTCCAGTGCTATCGGAGACAACTAGTGGAAGAGGTTGTCATATTTGCTAAGTTCATTCTCAAAAGAAGAACTGGGTCTGGTGTTCTATTATACAGCATTTTGTCACAAGCACAGTGCAGTTCATTACTGTACACGTTTCTTTGACAAAGTTGCCAAGGGCTGACTTCAAAATGAGTTTGAGGTGTATTTGTTGTGTTTCTAGTTTTGCTACTAACCCATAGCATTTCTTGATAAATGGAAAAGCAAACCAGTTTCAGATAAATGAACAAATTTCAGAGCCACCAGCAAACTATTACAACACTGTCATAACTGTCATGATGTTGATCTAAAATTACCTGATAGCCATATTGTGTGATGCTGTTCCCAGTGCTCTCCTACCCAGAATGCACAGTGCAAAGGAAAGAGTTACTAGCGGAGAATCTTCATCACACTCTATGGGCTGAAATACACACAATGCTTTTAGTTAGTCCTTCAGGACAATCTCACAGTGTTACAGTACAAAGCTGCACAAAAATTATAACTTTTAACTAATGCTCTTTATTTCCTCTTAGTTCAAGGTTCAATAAGTCACTCAGCTACACTGAAAATCAAGATACTGTTATATATTTTCAGAAGAAAAAAAAGTTCACAGGATTGACCAGTATTTGGTTATCATTTGTCAGTTCCTGCTTGTCCTTAGTAGACAGTACATTGTTCTCTTTCATGCTAACACTGTTTCAGCTGGAGACAGTCCAGAGCAGTCCAGGCCCAGGAACTAATTAACCAGATATTAACCTATCTTCTTTCCCACCACCGACACAAACACTTTCCCCCATCTGAAGGGTTACAGTAAAGGTTCCTGTTTTTAAAATCTATGCAGTGTAGAGTCTTTTAGGTTTTGGACCAAGGTCCTATTATCCCCAGAGACATGTTGATATTCATTAGGAAATGAGTATCCCCTTTAGCATAGATGGGGTTACTTGCAATCATGGTATATGCTTCAACATGATGCATTTCCTTGTTTTATTATGGAACAAGTAACCTTAATGCTGGTCTATACAATGGATCTAACAAGAATGCAACAAATGAGGTGGTGGGGGGGGGGACCATGCACAATTAGAAAAAGAAAGACATATATGCACCTCTATTCTTTTCCCAGCACAGAACTGAATCCAGTCCAGGTAAACACTGCAGAAGCTTGCTCTGGTGATTCCTTGGAGGCAGGGGACATAGTCATCATCAATGTTAATGTTGAACATTGCAAGGTCACGTTCTATATAATGCCATTTGGAGAAAGGCTGCAATATCTTTTGGAATGACTCATCTCTTATCCAGTGCAGGATTTTGGGGGAACTTGCAGTAAAGTATATAATACTCTGGTGATGAAAAGTAAAAGGATGTTGTTTGTTTGAATAGCCCATAAAGTACAGAGTTATTTAATTACTGCAAAGATGAGAGAAAAGCAACCCATGAAGAATAAATTAGATTCTCTTCCATATCTCAGCACCACTATTTGCCCCTCCTGTGCCTTTGGGGCCATGACTGTCCACAAGCATGTCTTGGAATGGGAGACTGGGGGAGCTCCACTGGTAGGGGCCTGGTGGATCATGTAGCTTTGCCTGTCCCAGGGCCCATACTCATGCCCAACTTATCCCAGAGACAGCAAGGGTCTCCTGTGCCACTTCTTGCTATCACCATCCTGTAAGTCAGGGATGTCTATAGGGATGTCCTGCACCATGATGCTGTGCTTTTATTTTTGCATTTTATTTTTAATACGTAGATTCGTCAACCACTTTTCAAAATAAATTTTCATCAAGCAGTGCATATAACCAGAGATATAAAACAAGAAATAAAGCCACTTAAAAAGACAATGATGACAACCAAAACAGCAGCAGATAAAAATTCCAAACTTTCTGAATCCAAATTCTTACTGCATTCGGGGCCAAGGTGACTGGGAATTGCTAAGTGATGCCAGGAGAAGAAAAGAATGACCCACTGCTTCTGCCTGCTTTCTGGTAATGCCTTGTCATTGGGCCAGGCTGACTTACAGGAATGCAGCAGTAGCAACTGTCCATCCTCTTCTTTTCTGGCAGCATTTTACAAATCCCAGATATTCCAGCTATACCACCCCAATGCACCATTAGGAGGCCAGGGCACCTGGACTTATAAACATGCCGTGGGAAGAAAGAGGATAGTCTGCTGCTCTCACATGCATGGGTGAGAGTTCTCCTTCCCTGCCGCCACTTTGGGCAACGGCTTGAAAGAGGACTTGTATCCATATGCTGTCTGGTTCCCAGGCACCCCAGAGGTTAGTTGGTATTTTCCATATGTGCTTTTCAAAACACTGGAAGAGCAACTTTTGGCGGGGTCCCTTGAAGGGCTTTTGCTTCAGGGTCCCTTCAAAAGCTAAAGCTGCCACTGTGGGAGATGATAGAATTGTCTTTCAACCGTGCACAATAACTGGATGGTAAAAGCAGCAATAACATTTGGAGTTACAAAGAACATAATGGAAACAGCGCTATGAAGCCTATTTAAAATTCTTGGATGCCACCCTCCCAGTTTCATATCCAAATTAATAATTAAACGTGGAAAAGAGGTCCTCTTCTTTGAAAGAAACACGACACAGAGAGGGCTACAAAACAAGGACGGGTTCTTAATTTTTCAGTGTGTAGAAAGTGATAAGCACAGAGCCTTTGAAGAAGAGCCATGCAGAAAACAACAGCATTTTTTTCCCCTTCAAAACCACACTATACAGCATACCTTTGCCTTCTTTAAACAGATATTTTATAAGAAATAAATTGAAAAGAGAATGCGAAGCACTGGGGAAAGCAATAACCTGCAGTAACCAGACAGGAAATTATTTCAAATATATGCAGAAAGGCTACAGGAATTGACCCACTTTATTAGAGAAGAGCAAAAATCCCTTTTATGTGGAGAAAGAGGCTTCCCCCCCCCCCCTTGGCTGTCAGCTCAATGGCAACTAAAGGGGAAAAAAGCATAAATTCGGAATACCAAGTGCAGGGCATTGTTTAAAAGATAAATATGCAATCCTCAAGCATATGATAATGCAAAATTAAACCTTTCCAAGGTTTACGTTTCGCCTGCTATCCTAATGATGCTATCGCCTGATGTTTACGTGGCTGCACTGTGTTCCTCAACAACACGAGTGCCTGACTGCTAATGTATTAGGTCTTTGACTTCTAATTCTCCTTCTCTTTTGCTTGACAATGCCTCCGCCTGCCTCATTAATGGGTAAATATAGGCTGTGCACAGACACATTCCTAGGCAGCAATACAATAAAATTAAGATAGCGGAGAAAAAAACTCCTACAAATATTCTTCAGGCCTCAGGTAACAATGACGTATTATGGTACATCGTCATCATCTTAATCCCAGTGTTTTCCTAGTCTGCAATATTTCTTAATTGCCATGGCATGTGAACTTAAGATAGCAGCAATTCATATGCTTCTTTTTCTCACTAAAGAAAATGGTCTCTTTTTGATAGCACTGGCACTTAAATTCTTTGAATTACATTTCAACATTTAAAAGTTTATTAAGAATAGAATATAGTATTTTTCCATCTTTGTGGCTGTTAAATTGCTCTGTTCAAGGTTAAAGCTAAAATAGCCAATTCATGTAACACATGGATTTGTAGTACATTTTCAACTAGCTCAGCATGGGTCGGATATTATTGCAATCATCACCTGAAACAACCCTAACTTTAGGCTAAGCCTCCTATTTAGTAAATTCCAGTTTGTAAGGAATAAATATAGAAGATACTGAATATCCTCTGGCAGTCATGCAAACACGAGAGATCTCTGGAGACCAACTCAAGCAATGTATCCCCAACTCCAGTGGATATCCTGTCTTTGCTGTCCAGTGTCACCAGCTGATAAATGTACAACACAATCCTATGTGTCTACTTAGAAGTAATGCCCTATTGGATTCAATGGGACTTACTTCCATGTAAGTGTGCAGCACTGCAGCCCCGAATTCAATAAATTCCCTCCACAATCTCCACAGCAGAGAGGCAAGAAACTCTGTTTGAAGACAATGCCTGAAAGCTAATATAGTGTAACTTGACCTCTGATTCATTCCTGCTAAATGTACCACTGACTGCCTTGCCCTAATGCTGATGGCTAATGGAAGTGAAAGCTCAGGAGCATACTACTCTGACTGCTGAAAGACTATGAAAGATTAGCATTTGCTTTGGGTGCCCTGTCTTTGCTTCCTGTTCACTGTCCTTTCCCTGACAATTTGGCTTTGTGATGCAGGTGCTGATGAGGTTGCAACAATGCTCAATTACTTTGGTGCCTCAAAGTCCACTAGCAGTATTCACCTCAGTGATGAGCCTGTGCAGTTAGTCATGATTTTTAAACAAGAGTTGTCATCACAACATTCATCAGTATGGAAGGGAAAGGGTGGGCACAAGGAAGCAGCTAAGACTGTGCTAGTTTTGGCACCCCACCCCCATCATGCCTTTTTTCCACATTTGCATCAGAAAAGTTAAAAGAGCCATACTGAGATGATACACCAATGTAGCCTTCTGTGTTGTTTGCTCCACTGGTCACTGTAAGTCATGATACTGCTCTAATGTGATAACAGGTACACCAAATCCTATTCACCTACAGTCCTGTATCAGAGATCAAGCTGTTTGATCACAAATGTTTTCTTCCTAGAGGTGACTGGTAACCCTTTACCTTAATGTAATATCTGATGAGTATTCTTCGTAGATCAAACACCTGGAGCATTGTGGCAGCATTGTTATCAATAATGCTATATCCTTCCAGGATATACTGAGTCCGTGTTATTTCCCAGGTCAGCCATCTAAGGTTAAAAGCTGCATTGCATGACAGCAAGTGAGGTAAGTGCCCTGGTTTACAGCAGCAGCAGCCTTCATTGTCCTCATCTCCTTCTGTTATTGCCTCCACCTCTCTTTGCTGGCAATAAGTCCCTTGGGAGTTAAAAAAGCACAAGGAGGCAGTTATTGGAGAGATCAATGCAAATGAGTTGTTCAGAGCTGGTAGTCTGTCCTCTTTCAAATACATAATAAATGGCAGTTGGAAGGGGGGAAAAAGAGAGCTACATCAATGAATAAAATGTGCCCATTAATCTGTGCTAAACAGAGAGAAGTGAAGCCTGCTCATTTTACCTTATAAAGTAAAACGTGTCCAATTCTATGCTTTAGGCAGAATTCTATGCTTCTAGCATAAATTCTGGTTCTGGTTGGCAACCTTCAGTCCTGCACATGCCTGATCTTGTCTGATCTCGGAAGCTAAGCAGGGTCAGGCCTGGTTAGTACTTGGATGGGAGAGCATAAATTACAAGAAATATAATTACATCCAAGTACTTAACCTTAAATGTAGAAAGGATGAGGATTCAATATAGAAGTGCATACCAGAGACTTAGCCTTCAGGATAATGAACACAAACTTCGTGTTCTCTAGGCCATTTTATAGATTTATGTTCAGAAGGGACATGTTCACCAATAAAACCAAAAACATTTAAGAAGAATTTTGTGCAAAAGAAACCAAGATTTTTTTGAAAAAAGATAAATAACTCCATAAAAAAGACAATTCAAACATTAGCCACGTGGTATTGCTACCATTTTGGTCTCATATAGCCCAATCCAGAAGTTCTTATACAGCATGCTTAAAGTCCTATGTGTACATGGAAACCTGAGCAAACCAGGGCGGTCCCATTTCTTACAACAAAGAATAGTTTTTATGTTCAATCATTCACAGCATGTGCTGAAGTTTTCTTCAAACTGAACAGAATGGGAAGCTTTTGTTTGCCCAAAAGCTTTATCTGCATGCTGATAACTGACTAAGCTTTAGACTTTGGCCACAGAGTTGATAATAATATTTACTGGACCAACTTGGTAGAAGTGCCAAAAAGCAAGTAGCATTAGTCTGAAGCAGTTTGATGAAATTTAGAAGTTCACAATTCTACCCATTTACCCACTCTACCCATTTTATCTAGTCCAGCAAAGGATATAATCTCAACCCCTCTCACCTTTTAGGTAATGAGGCAAACGGGGGAAATAGCTCATGTGACTTTAATACACTGAAGAATCAGAGCCTGATCCTGAGCTCTCAGCGCTGGCCCTATGGTGGCATTGAGAGTCGCAAACATGCCATAAGGCACGCCCACGACTGCACTGGGTCAGCACTGCTGCCGGCTCAGCACCAGTCCATACTGAGCCCAGTGCCAGTAGGAGGCCCACCACCCAGAGCAAGAGGAGAGCTCTGGGTGATGGGCAGGTCAGTCAGGGTGGGAGAGGGCAGGGAAGGGGAGGAGCCGGTGCGGGAGGGGGGTGGGATCAGCAGAGCTCTGCTCCACCATATCCTGAACTCCGTGTTGGACCTTCTGGCCTGACATGAGGACTCTCTAGTCTGTGCTGGCAGAATAACCAGTGCAGACTTGAGTAGCCCTGTTGTGGGTCCTGCACCCTTATTGGGGAGAAGGGGACAAATGTCCCCTTCCCCTAAGGAGACAGTGGCAGCTGCGCGGTGTGCATAGGATGCAGTGGTAGCCATTTTGGCATTGCTGCTGCTCTGGGTGCTGGGCAGCTCAGGATTGGACTGTTAACTTTGGCAGGTCCAACCTTTTTTCAACTTTGCATGATGGGCATTTGCTATTGAACATTTTGGTTTGTGTACACTTGTTAAAAGTTTAGAAGCACTTCATCAGTTCCTTCAATAAACATGTTTAGCTTTAGTTCCGTGGGTGCTTCCATAAACTGAATTCTAGTCATGAGTTGACAAGAACAATCAGAATTGACTAAAAGGGAAGACTGAGTGAATCCATAACTATGGCTAAGGTTCCTTCCCTTTCCAAAAGGGAACAAAATGCTCTTTCTCTAAAACTTCTGATTTTGTTTCTCCTTGCTGCAAAATTTCTTATTGCAATGGATTATCAGCCTGATCCAACACTGCCCTAGCACCAGCACTGTGACTGCAGCACTGGTGCTGGGTGTTGCAAACATGCTGTAAGGCGTGTTTGAACCATCCAGAGAGTAAATGGCATCAGCAGGGAGGCCTGTGCTGCCCTGTTGGTGCCACAGTTGAAGCCATGGCCACTGGTGGAGAGCAGGTAAGCACCAAGCAGCGTGAAGGCATGGTGAAGGTGGTAGGAGAGGGCAGAAGTGGGGTTGAGACTGGCCTGGGAAGGGTTGGGACAGGCAGAGACCTTCTTCACTGAATCCTATCTTTCTTCCTGCGTTTGAAAGCCCAACATGGGGCTCATGGAGTCTGCACCAGCAATATAGTTGGTGCAGCTCTGAGAAGTTCCATTGAGCAGGCTGGGGTTATACTTGGGATAAGGGGTCAAATATCCCCTTACTCTGAAGAGACCTTCAGCTTGCTCAGATCCAACACAGGATGCAGCAGAAGCCATTTGGCACTGCTCTTCCTGTGCTAGATAGGATTGTACTGTATGTTGGTTTATGTCAAATTTACTTTTTAGCAAAAGGTCAGAAACGCATCTATCTCTTTGACAAGGCAGTGTCTAATCCATTTTGCGAGTTTTTTCTAAACATGAGGTTGGACATCTGTGAATGCATCCCAATCTCTTTACAATCTGTGTAAATAGGCATCATACAGCATGTATATTTTTCCTACCAAGATAAACAGCAGCTTGGAGGAAGAATTTTCATTGGATAAAGTGTTAAACATCTCTTTTCCCATACCACAGTCCCAGTCTGGATCAGACTTCCATTATTATTATTTTTAAAAGACATAAATAGAGATCCATAAATGTTACATCTAGTTTGGCTCTTGGATAAGCATTCTAGGATACAAAAACATGATAATTGAGAGAACAGAAGAAACTCCCTGCCACTGGACAGCAAATGATGCTTCTAATTCCAGGAGGACATTCAAAGTATTACTAACCCAAACTGGATCATCTTTAGAACCTGATCTTCAAAAACAACTTCACTGTTGAAAGTAGTGTGGGCATGCTCACATTTTGTACAAAACACACACACATTACACAATCTGAATGGCTCCTAGTGTCCTCAGATCTGAACAGCTGTTCCACAGTATACCAGATCCTCTAGCTAACCAACATCTCATACATAAGCTATAAAGAACCCTGTGGCACCTTTAAGGCAAACAAACTGTACATAATATATGTCCTTTCATGGGTTAGAGCAGGGGTGTCCAAAGTTTTTGGCTGGAGGGCCACATTATCTCTCTGACACAGTGTCGGGGGCCGAAGAAAAAACCCAATTAATTTGCATTTCAAATTTGAATAAATTTACATAAATGAATACATTACAGATGGAACTTATATGAACAAATGAATTTTACTGAACTTTATAATACAAATACACATGAGAACTATAATACAGGCAAAACACGAGAACTATGAACTTTGAGCACTATGAACAACATTGAACATTATGAACTTTGAGCACTATGAACTTTCAATGAGAGCGGTGGAGCTGTTGCCTTGATCTCAATAGTTCACTGTAATCTGGTACTAGTTTGGAGGAGCCAATGATCAGTAATGACTTCAAATGCTCATCAGTTAATGTGGACCTGTATTTTGATTTTACATATTTCATTTTTGAAAATGTCTGCTCGCAGAGGTATGTTGTCCCAAAAATAGAGAGAGATCCACGAGCAAATTCTTTCAAGTTTGGGAATTTCTCAGTCTGCAGAGATTTATAGAATTGTGCCAGGTCTGCTTCCTTGTGCCTTGCTCTCAGCAGATCATTTGACTGCAATTCAATTATTTCCATTTGGAACTGACCTGGCAGTCTGTCCACGTCACAGTCAAAGGGATTCTGAAACATTTTTATTTCCTCTGCATGAGCATCCAGGTCAGAGAAGCGTTCTGTGAATTGTTTGTGCAGCTCCCTGACTTTTTCTGCAGCAAATGATGATGGAAATGCTGCTCCAGTCTCAGCCCGCAATTTTGCACAGGTGGGTAAGTGCTCCAAGTTCTGGTGTTGTACATTCCTTCCAAGGAGCAGCAGTTTGGACCTGAATGTCTTCACAAGTGAGAAGACATCACTGATTAGATTGTTTTCTCTTTGCATACAGATATTGAGTTGGTTCACATGTGATATCAAATCTACAAAAAAAGCCAGTTTCATGAGCCAGTCAGTGTCATACAGGCCTGGTACATGGTGATTCTTCTGTAGCAGAAATAATTTTATTTCCTCTCTGAGCTGGAAAAAGTGCGAGAGGACCTTCCCGCAACTGAGCCATCTGACTGCTGTATAGAAGGGCAAGTCTATGATCTCTGAATCAGTCTCCTTCAGGAACTCACGAAATTGGCGATGAATCAGCCCATGAGATCTTATGTAATTTATTGTCTCTACCACAGGTTTCAGAACACAAGTCATGTCCACATATTTTACACACAGTGCTTGCTGATGGATGATACAATGCAGAAACATAGGCTTTGATAGTCCACTACTCTCCACTCTTCTTGTTATTTGTCCAACCAACCCTTTCTTCACCCCAGACATGTTCTTTCCTCCATCAATTGTCACACATTTCAGCTTACTCCAGTCCAGCTTGCATTCTAATAAAGACTTCTCTAATTCTTTGAAGATGTCTTCCCCAGTTGTTGTGTCATGCATGCTGTGCACTGATGCCAATTCTTGAGTCACATTAAATTCGCTGTCGACACCACGGAAGAACACCAGGAGCTGTGAGGTGTCACACACATCTGTAGACTCGTCGAGAGCCAGAGAGTATACCTGAAACTGGTCTGCCTTGTCTACAATTTGATGGACAATGTTGTTTCCAATATCTTCTAATCTTCGTGTTACAGTACTTCGTGACAGACTCACCATGTTGTAAGCACTTTCAAAACCTGGGTTTATCTCTTCCACCATATCCACTACACAGCCTTTGATTAGTTCTGCATCTGTGAATGGCTTCCCCTTTCTAGCCAATCTGTAGGTCACCTTGTAACTGGCCTTGGTCAGAGCTTCATTCTCTGTTCTCCTATGCGTGAACACAGCACGCTGTGACTCCAAATTTCGTTTGAGTTGCTCCAGTTTCTCAGAACGCTGTGCTCCTGTGTATTGCGAGTATGTCCTCTCATGCTTGGTCTCATAGTGGCGACGCAGATTGTATTCCTTGAGAACAGCAACGTTCTCATTGCAGATAAGGCACAGAGCTTTCTCATTGCAGTGTGTGAAAAAGTACTTGATGCTCCATTCTGGGTTGAAAATACGGCCCTCGTTGTCCACTTTTCTCCTCTTTCTATCCATACCTGAGGGAAGTAATGAGACAGCAGTATTAGTAATGTCACTGATGTGTGTGAGCTCTCTCTTTCTCACACACACACACAAACGCAAGAACCTACCTCTTGGCCAGGAAAAAGCATACAGACAAAGCCAGAAATACATGGAGACATAAGCTGACGCTGAGGCAGGATGCCCCCACAGATATAACTTGTTCAGAAACAGGCAGGATGTGCCCTGAAGCACACACCTTTGGGCAAGGAAGAAAAAAGTCAAGGAACACATGGAAACATCAGTGACAGAATAGTGGAGTTACATACACATTTTGCTGCACAAAACCCCACTCCTAAAGAAAGAGAATTTTAAAAAAATTATAAAAGCAGATATATCTGAGGGAGGAAATGGGAAAAACCAGAGGGGGTGCTGCCCACCGCACATGGCCACAGCAACTGAGCAAGCATTTTAGAAACCAGAGGCAGACAATGCAGGGCTGGTGTGCATATTTTATCCAGAAAACAGAGCAAGCATTTTAGAAACCAGAGGCAGACAATGCAGGGCTGGTGTGCATCATTTTATCCAAAAGGGGGGGGACAAAGGAGGGAAATTCCACAACAGAGCAGGCATTTTAGAAACCAGAGGCAGACCATGCAGGGCTGGTGTGCATCATTTTATCCAAAAAGGGGGGGGGAAACAAAGGAGGGAAACCACTGGTAAAATTCCACAACAGAGCAGGCAGTTTACAAACCAGAGGCAGACAATGCAGGGCTGGTGTGCATCATTTTATCCAAAAGGGGGGGGGGGGAAACAAACCACTGGTAAAATTCCACAACAGAGCAGGCATTTTAGAAACCAGAGGCAGACAATGCAGGGCTGGTGTGCATCATTTTATCCAAAAAGGGGGGGGAAACAAAGGAGGGAAACCACTGGTAAAATTCCACAACAGAGCAAGCAGTTTACAAACCAGAGGCAGACAATGCAGGGCTGGTGTGCATCATTTTATCCAAAAGGGGGGGGGGAAACAAAGGAGGGAAACCACTGGTAAAATTCCACAACAGAGCAGGCAGTTTACAAACCAGAGGCAGACAATGCAGGGCTGGTGTGCATCATTTTATCCAAAAGGGGGGGGGGACAAAGGAGGGAAATTCCACAACAGAGCAGGCATTTTAGAAACCAGAGGCAGACCATGCAGGGCTGGTGTGCATCATTTTATCCAAAAGGGGGAGGGAAACAAACCACTGGTAAAATTCCACAACAGAGCAGGCATTTTAGAAACCAGAGGCAGACAATGCAGGGCTGGTGTGCATGTTTTATCCAGGAAAAAGGGGGGTGGAAGGAGGAGAGAAACCATTGGTAAAGTTCCACAACAGAGCAAGCACATATTTTGGGCAGGAAGGTTGCAGGCAACAGTAAATAAAGAATAAAGTATTTCTAAATGGGGACTCACTCTTTGTTTTGAACCAAAGGAGGGAGCTTTGTAGGTGAGAGTGGTGGCTGCTGCTGCTGCTTCTGTTGTGGTGCTCGCCAGTTCTCCCTGGCACGTGCTGCTGCTGCTGCTTCTGCGTACAGGCGGTGGAGCAGTCTCTCTCCTGGTGCCTGGTCTCTTCACAGGTGCCTGCTGCTGCATACAGTTGGCGGTGGCGGCAACTTTGCTGCTGAAGCACCTGCCTGCCTGCCTGCCTGCCTGGCTGCTCGCACGCACGCTCTCCCGCCCGCCCAACCTCCCTCGTGGAGGTGGCGACGCAGGCGCTCTGTCTCTCCCTGCTGCTTCAGGCTCCACGTGTTAACCGGAGCCAGGCAGGGAGAGACTCAGCTTGCGCATGGGCACAAGTGCTTTCAGTGTTAAGGTAACGCGAGACCTGCAAGTCTCGCGTTACTTTAACGCTATAAAAGGCCCTGCACTGTTCGCAAAGCTAGTCTTGCCCTTGCTGCCGGCAGCGAGGGAAAGACATATCGTGAGCTCGCTGGGGCAGCGCGGGCCACGGTGATTCTTCCGCGGGCCGTGTTCCCATTGGAGGTACACGACCCACCTGGGGGCCGCATGGGGACGCACCGCGGGCCGCAAGTGGCCCGCGGGCCGGGGTTTGGGCACCCCTGGGTTAGAGTACTCAGAGCAACATAGGATTCTGCTGGTTTTGCTGCAAATACAGTTTCTCTTCCGGCAGACAAAAAAAAAAAAAAAAAAGATGAAAGGATCTGATTCAGTTGCTTTGCCTTCTTATAATTTCTGGAACATGGTCAATGAAGGAAGATTTGTATCAGCCTTCTTGAAAGATCAGGCTGATGCACAGACTCTAGTGCATTCCTTCTAGCAACAGGCTCATATAACTACCCTCAGAATAATCTTGAATAATTTGTAGTCAAATATTACTTAATGAGCATTTTAGTCTTCCTTTAAATGAAAATCCCTTAGAAAGAGTCTTTCAATCTTCTGACCCACCATTGTGTCTTACACACTAAAGAGTCAATGTATTATGACCATAATGCTTTTAATCTAGAAGAATATGGTCTTTTCCCCCCACATCCAGTGAATTAATTGCGTACATATTAGCAAAAGGAAAAGGGAGTAGGAGCTGTTCTTTCAGTAAAGAATGATTTTGAGTAATGGTTCACATTCATCTGTTCAAAAAGTGTTCCCTACAATAAGGCTGTATGCAGTATAATGCAGAATGCCCCTATTATTACTATATGTCATAAAACCATTAGCAGCTAATAATGCTATTTGAAGGACAACTGAAACTGCAGAAAGAAAGCAGTAGTACCTCAAGTATCAGCAAAGCTACCTAAAAGTAATATCTTCATATGTCTTGTCTGAGGGCCCTTTTACCCAACCGCTGGGTCAGTAGTCACCTGTTTCTCCCCATTTTGGCCAAGATTCCATTTTGCTTATGGTAAACAGATCAAACAGAGGTAAACTACAGGCTCACATCAGACCTCATCTAACATTGTATAAACTAGATACAGAAAGTTCTGAGCAGTAAACGAGAACCAACCTCTGTGTTATTTTTTTTAATGAAGCTAGAGAAAAGCAGACGAAGTTTAGTACTGTATTAAGAATATTGATATATCAACTTTTCACTAAAATGTTCACAAAGTGATTTACATGGCTAAATAAATAAAAGGTTTCCAATTGCAAGAGGGTTCAAAATCTAAAAGATTCTGCAAAAGATACAGAAGAAACACAACCGAACAGCAAACCGGAAAAGATGCTGTGGTGGGGTGAAGAGGGACAGTTGCTCTCTCCTTGCTAAATACCACATAAAAAGGTGCTTCTTTGCTCAGTTAGCAGGGACTGTTGCAACATTAGCTTGGCTCTCTTTTAGCAGGTTCTTTGGCTGGCTGCAATGTGTATTTTTCCCAGTACTCCCTTCACAAGGGCAGCCTGGTGTCCTCGCTTGGAACTTCTTAGTCAGTCATAATGTCATAATGGAGGAAGTCATAACAGAGGCAAATGCAGGCAAGAAGGAACAATAGTAGATGCTAGCTTCCCCCCCCCCAATAATAAACTTTGCAAATCAATCTTTGAAAAATAGATTTTTTTTCAATGTTCTTTTCCAAAGTGCACACTTTTTCCAAGAATAATGATTGATTAGTTATAAACATTAGAAGAATCCAGAAGAATCACAATGTTTTCCAAGTTTCATAATCACACCCTTTACAAATTTTTCTCTCTCTCACTCACACACACACACACACACACACACACACACAGGTGTTCCATATCAGTTGCTTCAATATGGGATAGCAAGGTAATTGATCAGGCAAGGCCTGCAGTGTTCTTTTTTATTTAAATTTGGAGTTATACTTTGGGGACTAAACCAACAAGCGCAGCATGTATCAAACACAAATGCGATTCATCTGAACCTCTTTGAAGTGAAACCATTGAGCCTCACACTGCTTCCTTTCTAATCAATTAAGCTTCACTGCTCAAACCCCCAACTTCTCTTCCACCAGACTGAGAATTGGGAGCATCTTGTTAAGTTGTCTTGTTTTGTCATGTCTAGTTCTACTACTACTGGGATAACTCAGGAAGAAAACTACAAAGAAAATGAACCCTGTGGTTTGAAGCAGTCACATTACAGTTACCTCTGGGTACATTTATACATCACAGATTCAGTTCCTAGGATAGACCACGGTGGAATATGCTAAGTTAGAATCAGGGGAGAAGATGATTATTGGATGGTAAAGGACTCTATGGATGCAAACACAGGGGGGAACTCAGTGGAACTTTCTTCTGGGTTGACATGCAAGGCATTGCCCTGTAAGATATGCATTGCCCTCTAAAGCTGCATATCTATGCACATTTACTTGGGAGTAAACTGTATGGAATTAGCAGGACTTTGAGAAAACATACATAAAATTGGGCTGCAAATGCATTTGAGATTACATCTCAAATGATGACTAGAGCTAACATCTAATCTTCCATTTGGCTACCACTGTATCATGAGTTTATTAGCATACAATGGAATCAGACATTAGAACCTCTGTAATGTGATAAGTGAAAACTAATTTTGCAGTACAAAATGTACTTCAGATTTACCATTCCTTCGACCATTTCATAAAGGATGTCCCTTAAAGTACTGGTAATTTTTAAATGACTCAAACTACTTACATCTAAAGAATTCAAAATGATGTAGTGACAACCTATATGGATAAATAATATTAAGCTTACACTGAAACTTGCCGTGCCATTTAATTATGCAGACAGCATATGGTATCTGAACCTTCTGTTCTCCCTGGACCTTTGCTCTTTCAGCTACATAGGGTGCTTACCTCGAAATTCTAGTCCCCTGAGCTGGAAAGTGACAAGACCATTTCCAATTTCAATCAAGTGAACAAAGGCATTCAGGTAATCTGACGCCAAAATAAAACAGTCCCCAGAGCTGTAGTTTCCCCAGCGCCCGAGAATCAAATCTCCACAAAGAGACTCCTGCAGAGATCTTGTCAAGTGCTCATAAAAGATGGAGTTGAGGTTGTTATCATCATTTCCTAAAATCACAGCAACACAAAAACTGTAAAAGGGATAAGGAACAAAATCACCAAGTTTAAAAACCCTAAAAATAATTATATATTATAATTACTTAACAGAAGCTCCTCTGTAGACAGTTAGAACCATTCCCTTGGAAACACACAATATCATATTTTGAGTCAGTTCTGCTTAAATCACTTAACTACACTACATATGCTGTGACCATATTTCTTATGTTCCAGGGAGCCTAGTGAATGGTCTGAAGACACAGGATACAGAGCTGAACCCTGCAACTAAACAGGTCTTGGATGGAAGAGTGTCTGGGAACCATTAAGATCCTTTGAGCTCTTTTGGAGGAAAAGTCAGGGGGGATCTTTAATTAATGAATATTAGGGGATTTTTCTAAAATGCAGGACAGGCCCAGTTGCCAGTGGATCAGTTGTAAATGCAGAACCCTAATGAGCACCAGAGAGCTCCACTGGATCACTCACAATAGCAGTGGATAGGACACTCTCCAACACTGAAATGAATGGAAACCCCCACCTGCTTATTTATATGGGTGCTCTACAACAAATCTGAGCCTTGGACCTCCACCACTCTGGCTTATTAAAAACAACTGGAGTTTCTGTATTCCATATGTTTAAGTAAGGATGTTACCTTAATTTAACTGTATGAAAAAATGTAGTTAATAAATAAAAGCATTGAACTGTACTTACTTCAGGTTTTAGTAGCTCAACAGCAAATGTTTCTGTTACAGGACACATAAGTTTAATTCTCCAGTTTCACTCATCATGGATAACCAACCAAGGGCATTATTGAATGAACAAATTGGCAAAGATCAAAGTCCAACAACAATACTGAAATTCCATTGAACAATTCCATAATAGCTTTACTGAGACCAACTAAGGGCGCAATCCTAACCAACTTTCCAGTACTGGCATAGCTGTGCCAGTGGGGCATGTGCTGCATCCTGCAGTTGGGGGGCAGTCACAGAGGCCTCATCAAGGTAAGGCACTGTTTGTTCCCTTACCTCAGAGTTGCATTGCACTTGTGATCTAGCTGCCAAGCTGCATAGAATTTTCCCTCGGGTTAGGTTTTAAACAAGAAAAAAAAAGTGAGAAGGGGAAGGAAAAGATGTTTTTATTGGAGGTCATAGAAGAAGCTCTGTCTGCAGCATGCTACAGCTAATTCCGATGAAGAGATTTGCAAAACCCGAATGGTATATCAGTTTTGTGAGTTCTAGTTGGTCCCAATGAAGTTACTATGATGCGTTTTTTCATTTGGATTCTTTCTAACAGACCAGCAAGGCTCCCCTCTCCACTTTTATTTTTAATAGTGAATTGCAATTGTCCATAATTTAGCCTTTAGCAAGTGAGTTGGATTGCTCAATAGACCACTGCGACAAGTTTGCAAGTCACTTTGCAGATAAAAATTGCTGACATTTTCCATGATTTGGACTGAAATCATCAGTTCTGAAAGTTGTCCCTATGGCCTTTGTCCCATTATTATGGACTCTTTTTACCTTATACAGTCTGAGGACATAGAGAGGGTTCTCTGGCGACTGAGACCGTCTTCATGCCCATGACAAGAATGGGTGTGTAGTTTGGGACATGTACTAGGTGGTTGGATTCTGTTGGACTGCTGCTTTGACAACTACCATTCATTTCTGGACCCAATTCAAAGTGCTGGTATTGACCTTTAAAGCCTTTCACAGTTGGAAACTAGGTTATCTAAGGGACCACCTTCTCCCATACATTCTGGTCCACCCTCTTAGGTAATTTGAGGGATCTCTCTTGAAAGAGCCACCCTTGTCCCAAGTTAGAGAGATGGCAATGCAAGGGTGAGCCTTCTCTGTAATGGCACCACAATTCCTTACCAGGGGAATTAAAAACTACACCCTCCGTCATGGCTTTTTGGCAACAGCTCAAAATGTTTTTGTTTTGCCAGGTATTTGGGTGATGGTGTTGGTGTCTGCCCTCTATGCCTTTATGTGTGGTGTTTCATTAAGCAGCCTTGCTCTGGTCCAGATAGCTGACCCCCAATTATTTTTATTGATTACTGGAATTCTGTATATTGTAAATTTGTTATTTTTATGGAGCTTTGTGAACTGCCTTGGACATCTGCTTAGGAATAGGGAAATTGGGATATACATTTGTTAAAGAAACAGACAAACAGACTGGAGTAGGCAATATGCTCACCATGGACCACAGTGAACACCAGCTATGGATTCAGACCTGATATCCACACTGGTGTTCACATGCAGTGCTTTAATCACTATCACATTTCTCCATTCCTCAGCATGCATAAGTGTCCCTACCCACCTTGCTCTTAGAATGATCAGCCCTCAGAGAACTGTGAAGTCTAATTCACAAGTCTAAGCATCCATGAAGTGCAGATAGTGTGCTAAAGGCAAATTAAAATGAGAACCTAAATATATGTGATTAAATGAAACGAAACAAAACCTTCCACCTGTGCCAAAACAGTGTCATACAGTCTGACAGTGCCAGTCAGTTTGAATTCTCTTACCTAATTAATTAACATAGTTTGGCTTGGTCAGTGCTTTTATTTTCTTGGTGCTCACCATCAGGCGTTTTAAAGTCATTTAAAGGCTATTCGAAGTCCTTCAACAAGTAGATGTGGAAAACTTTTCGTTTTGAATATTCTGATGAGGACTGAATGTGAACCAGAAATCTGGGTGCAAGACAATGTCGTGTACCTGATTCTGTTGTTTGATTGTCCTTAAAGAACATATCCATAGCACTATCTATATCATTATCTATCTATATTATGGCACTATAAAATTCTAAAGTCACTATTGGCTACTGTGAGATTCTTGCCATACTTCTGTCTTCCAACAAAAATACAGGAGTCTTGCCAGCCTTTGCATTTGGTCACTGTCTTAAAGATTTTTCCTGAAATGTGCCTAACCAACTCTAGAGTTACTTCTCTAGGCCTTTCTAGAGTGACTGCACTTTACCATCAGTGCAATCGTATCAAAGTGTTCCGTAGGCGCAGTGGTCCCTGCGTCGGCCAAGGGTGTAGCAAATGTGCTGTAAAGCATGTTTGCGGCACCCAGAGAATAAGCAGCGCCGGCAGGGAGGTCTGCACTGCCCCATCAATGCTGCATATTGCCACCAGTGGAAAGAGCTGCACCGTGTGGCGGCAGGGCAGCAGGATATGGAACAGGGTGGGGGGCATTTCTGGGCAAGGGGAGTGCAGAAATAGGGGCAGATCAGGCCTGGGAAAAGACAGGATTGACATAACAGACTTCCACCATATCCTTTCCTCCCTCCCGGGCCTGAATGCCCTTGGGGGTTCTTGGACTTGCACCAGCTAAATAGGTGGCACAGATCTGAACAAACTTATCTGGCACAGATCTGGGTTTGACTTATTTTGTGTGAAAAAAGCATTTTCCTGAAAGGGATATTTTTCCTTTAACCCTATTAACACCCCAGCCTGCCCAATAGGCTACTCAATGGGCTAGTAAATACCCAATGGGCTTTACTAGGTATAAAGAGAAAAATATCCCCTTCAGGAAAAATGCTTTTTTCACGCAAAATAAGTCGAACCCATAAGCCACGTGTTCAGAAAGCATTTTAAAATGTAAAAGGAAACTGAATTTATTTTACATACTTAACTACATGTACAATAAAATGTGTTCAAGATTTTTAATCAGGTCACCTTCATAAACACAAATAAAATAAATCCTATTCCATACCTGCATCCTTTTCAATTTGAAGTGCCAGTCTTGTATTAGAATGGTCCACTCGTTTTGTGCTGGAAATAAAAAGATGCTTACAGATTATCCTGGTTGAGCAACAGGAATGATTTCCAGTGTCACGCTGTACAAGTGAGGGTTTACTTATTATTGCATTTTTATCCCGTCCCACATACTAAGATACTGATTTTTAACCAGTGAGCCAAGGCACAATTTAAAAAATTCTCACAACATTGCGTAGAAAGACTGAGAAAGGGTCCATACATGTTTCATCCCTGAATACAACTGTACTCAGTTTAAGGGGGAACAAAAGCACACTAGCCACCTGCGTACTGATGCCTTATGTGGCCAGGCCCCTTACTGAATAAAGGGATAGTTTCCACTCATGATTTGAAACATCAGCCACTCACATTACAAATCACAGTGAGAAAGTTCTCCTTCAGTTCAGCACTTGCCTCTGTAGGCAAAGTGTTGAACCTGGGGCAGCAGGGTTTGTGGCCACAGATCATGTGCATTAGGAGACATATCTAACTGGTATGTGCTTGTTCCCCTTACACTATACTATGTACTATATTTCAGTCTTACAATCTTCTCTGCGTACCTATAAGGCACCTACTTTGTGTGTCAACTGGATTCCTTACTGTCTAGGATTGATTATTTCAAACAAGTGGGGTATCTCACATAAGAAGCCACCTCTAATAGATATCATACCTCTTGCATTTATGTGCAATCTTATATTTATATCTTTCATTAAAATTTGCACTTGTTGCTAATTCTAACTTGAAAGAAATACTGTCAGTCTCCCCACTTTACATTTAAATAGTATCAAATATTACCACAGAAATAATTTTAAAATGCTTCCCATACCAAGACATATGAGGGAATAAGCCTTACTAGGACCATAGAAAGGGGGGGGGGAACCTCTGCAATTCTATTTCCAGCACATGAATTCTGAAGGCTATCAAAATTACAGTGCAGGGTATCAAGAGAACCACAAATGCCACTGCAATAACTATAAAGACAATCTCAAATAATTTCTGTAACTGAGCTTATGGTTCAAAAGGCATGAAGTACAGAACACTCTCTTTTTTGTAGGTTCCATCAACAACATAGCTTCCCTTTATCTAGATTGGGTGCTCCCAATGTTGCCTGAGACCTGAGCAAGTCAGGAGTCTTGTCATGTATTCCAGCGATGAGACAGAAATGGCAGCCATTTTACTCATACTGGTCGAGACCAACTAAAATCGAGACGAGTAAAAAATATTCACTACACAGCCTGCAGTACTGCAAGCAACAGCTATTGTACTGTTACAATGGTTCCCAGGGCCAATCCATACCTCTCAATTAGGCCATAAAGCTAAGAAAAAAAAGAGATGGGTGCGGCATGGAGTGACACATTCCCAAACAGAAAATGATGCTCAAAAGAAGCTTCTGCCCTTCATCTACTTACACTGTAAATTATACAGATATAGAATTATGTAGCAACCGTTACCCTGCACATGACCAATCTTGTCTGATCTCAGAAGCTAAGCAGGGTCAGGCCTGGTTAGTACTTGGATGGGAGACTGCCTGGGAATATTGGGTGCTGTAGGCTTATACCATAGTCTTTCAAGACTGAAGGTTGCCAACCAGAATTACGAACTTAAATCCTTTTTAGGACCATGGGCCAGGTGGATATATCTTTTTGGGACTACAGGCTGGATGATTTGGGGGATAGCCTGAATCTGGCCCATGGGCATAGCTTACCTATCCTTGCTCTAAGGCAGAAGTTCCTAAGTGTGTACTGTGGGGCTCGAGGGTGCCACAGAACACTCACAGGGGTGTCACACAGTTCTGCATGGCTTCTTCTTCCGATGCGGCATGGAATTTCACATGTTGTTGTCCCATCAAGCCAGGAAAAAGAGGCCACACGCGTCCTTGTCAGTGTAAAGGGCAGCATGGACACAGTAAGTTTGGGGACTATTGCTCCAAGGTATACAAACACAGTGGGCCCTCCTTATCCGCGGGTTTGGCACTCATGGATTTGACTCAATGTAAGTGCTGGCCCATGCTGGAGGGTCTCACATGACTTTTTGGTCATGTCTGGAAGGTATTCTGACATGTGGGGAGGCCATGCGCAGCTTCCCTGCACCTCAGAAAGCATCGCAGAGGCATTTGAAAGGCACTTTTGGTTTTTGTTGAAAACGAAATGCCTCTGGATGCCACTGGGAGCATTTTGAGACCTGGAGAGGCCATGTGTGGCTTCCCTGTGCCTCAGAACACCACCTGGACACAACCGGAAGGCACAACCGGAACGTGGGAGGTTCTTTGACGGCTTTCTGTGAATCTAATTATCGACAGAAATCAGTATCCATGGGGAAGGGGGTTCTGGAACAGATCCTGCAGATACCCCGCGAGGCCCACTGTAAACACATAATGAATGAAGAAGCCCATGCAACATAGTGGCTGGTGATCAACATAATCTCTGAGCTAGAGACAGCACTTTCCACTTTCCTATAAAGAAGATAAATTTAGAGGAGAGTCGCATTTTCAGCAAAATAACTCTGTCTTAGCAGTCTAACATATGATGGTGTTTCATTTATCCCTTTGCAGTTGAAGTAGCCTTTTGAAGATTAAACTTCCCAAAGACTTCTTGAAGGTAACCAAGCATTACTTTACAAAATAAGTTTATAGAGGGAGGCGAAATGGGTAAAATACTCTTCAGACTCTTCAGACTCTTAGGGTGCAAGCCTAACCAACTTTCCGGCACTGGCATAGCTGTGCCAGTGGGGCATGTGTTGCATCCTGCGGTGGGGTGGTGGTGGTAAAGAAGACCCCCTAAAGGTAAGGCAATGTTTGTTCCTTACCTCGAAGCTGCATTGCCCTTATATCAGGGCTGGAAAGTGGGTTAGGACTGCAGCCTTATTGAGAGTCATCAGACTCTTAGTGTGCAGCCTCACTTCACACATCAACATAAAGAGAAGAAATGAAATTTACAGAGTGGCTTCTGTTGTATGTGTTGCATCTCCATCCCCATCCATCCTACCATTCAGATCAAAATGGGTCAACATGGGAGATTAATCTCAATGTCATAAAAAGTAATAAGTGAAGTGGACCTAGCGGTTCACCAAAAAACACAAACCAAAAACCCCACCATCTCTGTAAAGAGAACCCAGAACTTTTCCCCTATCTTTCTTTTAAATATTTTAACCCCTATTTCTCCAAGCAATTAATATAACATGACTATAGTACAACAAAGTTCAGAGAACCCATTTCACTACTAACATTTAGGAAATATGAAGTAGTTTAGCTAAGGGACATTCACAAAGTCTATTTTGGACCTTAAAACCTCCACACAATTATGGCAGCTGGATTGCTGCAACTTGTTAAAAGCTAGAAGAATCTGTACAGTATTAAAATTCTAATATCCTCTATTCTGGACTCAGCTGCACATTCACCCTTGGGCTTTCAGCTGTCAACTAGGATATCTTTTAAAAATGAACTTCGGGGACTACTGGGCAATCTGGGCTTTTCTCCAGTGGCTTCTTACTTTAAATTTTGTTCTTACCACTCAGCCAGGGTGATAATTAGCCCAGTAATTGAATTTCTTCCTGAGTGGCATTATTCCACACAAGCTGAGTGCAGGTCCTTTGGTGCTTGCCCTGAAGAGTATGTGAAAATTGTGCGCATCTCCAGCAAGAAACTAACTAATTCTGAAAGACAACACTACATTTTAAAGTGATTTTACTACTTCCTGCTCTCTCTCAAGGCCCAGAAAGGTAAATGGGAAATGCCCAGGTTTATGCCTTATATCATCACATTACTGTATTAGTATGTTACATTATAGTAATGAGACGTCTCTGAAATATATTGCTAATATAAAATATCAGTACCTCATTTACGCAAGTCTAGCACCCAGAAAAATCTAGCCATCTTAGTTCCATATTCAGATACCTGTTAAAAGTTAACAGTCCAGATTTCTTTCTAAATATCATCATGTGTGAAGGCCAATTGTGATTACACTGGAAGTAAAAAAAACTCTGCACATGCTCAACAGCACCTTGTTATTTACTATTACTTCATATATCCCAGATTTGATCACAGGTGTTAAAAATAACTTGTGGAGTTAAGCCCTCACTTATACTGAGCTCTACCTTTTTGAAAAGAAATGTTACTAAGTTTGTTCTCAAATGGATTATTCATATTTTTTTTCTATAGCTTGTACTGCTGAGTAGGTACCTCTCTTTCTGTCTCATTCCGCTCTTCTTTCCCATTCAGCATTTGAGCTCAGGGTCTTGGCTGGCTTATAAAGACTTGTTCCCTCTGAGGAGCTTTACTGTGCTGCATCTTCAAGTCATTCAATGAACTGAAATTGTACGTCTCTTCATTTGGCAAGGAACTACTGACCAACAGTTCTTGGATGTGCTCCCAATTAATTTTCACAAATGTGGCTTCTGTTCAAAGTGCATTATGGGCTGACACAGGCAATAGTTCCAAAGAAGGACTATGGCAGCAGCTAAAAGAGAAGTTGTCTGATTTTTTATTTTCTTTTTGGAAAAGAGACCCTGAATTATTGTTTTTCCATTTCAGTTGTTCTTTGCATTATCTTGGAAATTCCAAAAGCTTTTATTGTTTATTTTCATTTTTGCCTGTTCTGGCAGCCTCCTCAATATTCACGTTCATCCTGCTTTCCCCTGCATATAACCTCTATTTCCTAGTTCTCAATCACAGCTTAACAGTTTTGATGTTTTTGTTCAATCAATGAATCATTTTGTTTTATCTTCTGATTAATCAATTTCTAGTTAATCATTAACCCGGCCCATAGATATACACATTTGTTCCCTGTTCCACATATGCAACATTGGGCAGAAATGGCTTAAGCAGATTCTAATTCACAAAAGCTGATGCTATAGGACACTGTAGGCCTGAGTCTTTAAGGTATTCATTAATTGACAGTCTTAATGTTAGAAATAAGCATGAAGTGGTCTTTCACTTAAAAAAGACAGGTAGGGGGGCGAGCAGTTTGGGACTGCAGTGCATGAGGAGGGGAGTTAACATTTTCTCTCTGCATTGTTTTTGCAAATACCCTCCCCTGAATAGTAACATATCTTCAGGATAAACTGAAGTACACTATGGGGGGGGGAGGGGATTTTCAACAGAAAAACATAGCAAAGGGAAAGTGTTGACTCAGTTTCCTGCATACCACAATCCCAAACTGCACTGTGTCCCCTCTTCCTCAGACTTGCTGTTCTACATCAAAAAGTTGTTCCAATTTACTCCTTGTGTTAAGCTCATCATTAATGCTTGGCCCTGAGACCTTTTATACCCCAACAGTGACTATCTCTACAGTACGTACAGCCTCTTTGCACTGTGTGGATGCAAATTGCCAACTACTTCTCTGAATCTTTCACCTTAAATCAAGGGTCTGACAGCTTTGCAGAAGGCTTCTGGGGTCAGCTCAGAATTCATTCAAATAAATACATCTACAATGAATGTGCCAGAAGGTTTTAATGGCTGGAGCTTTCTGCACTAGATGGAAAAAATCACTTAATTGTACATTATGGGCAGTGGTGGGATTCAAATAAATTAACAACAGGTTCTATGTCCTAATGAGCAATGAGCAACTCAGCTTCAATTGTTTGCCGCAAAGGAAGTTGAAAGACTATGGCTGCACTCCTATACTGTACAGTACACACTTTCCTGGGAGTAAGTCCCATTGAACATAATGGGACTTACTTCTGAGTAGATAGTCACAGGATTGCACTGTAACTTTAACCCAATGTCTAAATCCAAATTGCAAGGCTGCAATTCTGTCCTCTATAGTCATACTTACAGGCCTCTGGCCACTAGTTTCCAAGGAGGATAAACATGCGGCTGAAATGCACACTTCAAATGGACATTTTTTCTTGAATTCTCAAGGCAGTTGTATAATGAAATCAGGAAGGCACCAAGAAGAGGAGGTGGGAACTGCCAGGGCTCCAGGTTACCAACCTCTGGAGACACCACAGCAGCATAGCACCTTCACATCTGCACAAACCAACTTGCTGCACTGGGCTTTGAGCTGGGCCACCTTCCTTCTCAGTGGGAACTTGGTGATTTTTACCAGAGCAGTCAATCCTCTCAAGGATCTGGTTCACTTTTAGTGGTGAACATCTGGTCAGCAAAAGTGCACTGAGCACATAGTCTGACACCTCATCATCAACCAAAAGCAACAACAGCATAGTAACATCTTTATATCTCCCCTTCTTTTTTGTTCTATTACAGCATTCCTCAGCATCTGCCTCTCGCCTGCTGTACCATTTTGCATGGCCCACCTCTGGGAAGTACAACTGGAAGTAACTGGAATGACTTTATCACCAGTTATTTCCATACTAAGAGGCCAGACATGATGCAACAAACCACAGTAAGAGGCTCAGGCTACAATCCTATCCACTTTTTCCTGGTAGTAAGTCCCATTGACTATAATGGAACTTACTTCTGAGTAGACATGCATAGGATTGGGCTCCCAGAGTAGATGGGAAGGCTTTTTTGAGTGCAAGAAAAGCAGAACTGAGCCTCCTACCACTGTTTGTTGCATTGTATTGCTGGTCTCACTGCTAGGCAGTGGAGGTGGGGGGGGTCCTGCCATGAGTACCACTGGGCACCACCTCAAGTACCACTGGTGGTATGAGTACTACTGGTTGAGAAATGCTGCTCTATTGCTTTTACCACCCAGCCCCAAAAAGAATTCCAGTGAATGCTAAAGCTTCCCCTTCCAACTCTGCAATCCAATGCTCAGAATCCATCTACTCAGAAGCCCAACCATTTCAAGGGGAGTTGTTGACTTCCAGGGTTTGAGAGAGTAAATCACATTATATAGTCAATTGGGCTTGCTTCTCAGGTGTGAGTAGGATTGCAGCCTAAGGGCTATCCAACTTTCCAGAGCCAATGCAGCCACATTGCAGTCCCGAGGTAAGGGAACAAACATTCCCTTGTCACATGGAGACCTCCAGGACTTGGTGCTGGAAAGTTACAGTTAAGAGGACTTAGGACCCAATCCTATCCAATTTTCCAGTGCCGGTGCAGCTGTACCAATAGTGCATGCACTGCATCCTGTGGTGGAGGGCAGGGAACATTTGTTCCCTTACCTCAGGGCTGCATTGTGACTGCACAGGTGCTAGAAGAAAGCCTCACTGAGCACAATAAGACTTACTTCTGAGTAGACATGCATAGGATTGTGCCCTAAGGCTGTAATCCTACTTCCACTTTCCTGGGAATAAGCCCCATTGGCTATAAAGAGATTTACTTCTGAGTAGATATGCATAGAATTCTGCACAAAAGCTTCAATCCTATCCACACTTTCCTGGGAGTAAGACCCATTGAACACAATAGGACTTACTTCTGAGAAGACCTGCATAGGATTGTACCCTTAATGAAGTAATGTTTTGTGCCACATTCCTGCCTTTTTTTAACCTGAAGAATTTCAGCTGTGGGAGCATTGCCTCTATGTGTCTGATAGTGTATTATACAATCGTTGTGTAACAACGCGTTGTATTGCAATGAAAAGATCCCAGGCACAAAACTGCATTCCCAAACCCCAAGGATGAAAACCAACCCCATGCTGCAGTCCTGTGCTTGTGGGAAGTAAGGGCACAATCCCTATGCCTGTCTACTCAGAAGTAAGTCCCATTATAGTCAACAGAGCTTACTGCAGCATGAGAGCCCAAGCCTATGCATGCCTACTCATTATAGAGTCTCATTATAGCCAAAGGGGCTTACTCACAGGGAAGTGTGGCTAGGACTGCAGCCTTTGAGCACACCCCTAGGCATGTCTACTCAGGAGTAAGTCATTATAACCAAAGGAGCTTACTCCAAGGAAAGTGTGGATAGGATCGCAGCCTCAGTGAGGAGGATGAGATGCTTCCTTCTTTGCCTTCTGATTGACAGTGTCTACTCAGAGGTAAGTCCCACTGTATTCAATGGGGCTTACTCCCAGGAAAGTGTGGCAAACTCAGAGATGAGGATGAGATGCTTCCTCCCTTCGACTTCTGATTGACAGTGGCTTCAATCCTAACCACACTTTCCTGAGAGTAAGCCCCATTGAACAAAATAGGAGTTCCTTCTGAGTAGACCTAGTTAGGATTGTGCTCAGTGCCTACCCAGAGGTAAGTTCCATTGTGTGTCCATGGACGTGCAGCGGAGGGCTCGCCCTCGGGGTTGGTGGGGGCTCTTTGGTCGGGAGCTGCTCTGGCGCTCTCCTCTTCATCCCGCTGGCACCCCTGACCCACTGGGAGAGCTGAGCCCAAGGAGCCTCTAGGCGCAGGAGCAGTCTACTCGCCAGTCGGCCAACTTGGCCGGGGAAGGGGAGGCGCAGCGCGGGGTGGGCAGCTGGGCTGCTTCTCTCACCCTCGTCAGCAGGCTGCATCTGCGGGCGCACCCCTTTCGCAGGAGCTGTGAAAGCGAGCTCACAAGGGCTGGTGAGCAGCAGCCGCGGCGCGGGAGACTCCAGTTGGCCGTGTCCGGCTCGCCCCTTCAGCCCCAGCAGCCTCGGCATCCACTGGGAGCGACCCCCTTTCCGCCCCCCGGGATGGGTTTGTCCTGCACTGTTGCTGCCCCCAGGAGGGCTAGCCCTGACATTTCAAGGCGCGAGCTCCCTGGCCAGCAAACGGTTCTTAGAACCAACAGCTGGATTAGGTAGGGGTTCTATAGAATAGGTGAGAACCTGCTGAATCCCACCACTGATTATGGGCCCTCCAAAATTCTTCCCTCCCATGCATGCTGCTCTTATGTGTGACATTTTCTCTTGCCAACATAACCCCCCCCCCCAATAAAGAGTGACTCAGCTCCTACAACTTTTTCAGGGAGCTACCCTGGACTGTGCTCTTTACTTAGATTTGCTGTCCAAAGCCTGTGTGGGTTCTCAAGGGCTAAAAGCAGTAAATAAAATACATTTAAAAAACCAAAAACATTTATGCCAAAAATGTATGGGACCAGCAAATAAGTGCTTAGGATTAGGATATAGTCATCTATATCATGGACCAACAAGACATTTTTTAAAATGACACTGTCATTGGTATTTCAGTGGCTTTGTAGGCCAAAGAAGGTGCCAGTACCTTTTAATTTTCACAAACGTCCAGAGACATAAAAAGGAAGGGCTTTATTTTTTGCAGATTCTTAAGTATTGGCCCTCAATTTGATTCAAGTTACTGTGGGAGAGGAAATCACATTTTGGTCTGAAATGCTTTGCTAGAGGGTCTCATATCAAAATTAATCACCCATAGTGTGAGGACAAGAAATTGGTTTAAAGAGATGAGAAGCATTTACTTGCTAGGAGGTCTACAGGGAAGTTTCATAGGCAAGAACAATGTAAAAAATGAGGAGCAAACCAAGGGGTAAGACAGCAAAAAATGATGTTTCACAATTTGTCATTTTATGAACTATCAAAACATGTAAACTGGATCGGTTTCAGTTGTGTAAATCATATTAAGCCCTGAGATGAGTGTTCCTGGGTTCACTATAATTTTAGGTCAGGCTCACAGCTGCACACCGTAGGTAGAATCAGGTGTAATGAACCCTTTACTTTTCTAGATTTGTGAGTGGTTGTGGGAGCATTATAACACTTGTCTTGCCACCACATGGTTATTCTTTTTATGCACAGGAACATGCCTGCATATAAATATACCTCATTCTGCAGTCAGTTGGCACAGATAAATGGCTCCCTATGCGACTGGAGGGACAAGTTTACAGATGGTCACCATGGAGCAAGTGGTCATAGGTATCTAGCCTGTATGTCCATTCAGTACATGATGGAGAAAAAGAAGTCAACAAGGACTGAAATTAAAGGCCCCAAAGTACTCACTTGAATTGGGCCATGGAGGCACCTGGAAACATGGGCATCCTGGCAAATACAATTTTGTTTCCTCTTACCAACAAATAGAAAGTTAAGCAGCAAAATAGAATATTAACTTCAGGAAAATAAAGGAGTTCTTCACCTCCACTGCTTTCCCCAATGCTATACCACTTTGTGTGGCTATTTTCTGGACCATAATTACTGGAAGAATGCATGGGATGCGTTTGAACAGCTGGACACCTGTTATAGTTTTCTCTCAGTATAGCAGAAAAGCTGGGAATGTGACACAAAGAAAGTTGGCAGTTTAATCCTAACCTCTTTAGAGACACTTAACTGACTTAGTTATGCTTTGCAGCAATTCACCAGAGACCCCCAAGCAAACACAAGCTGTGCTATCCTCAAAATAGAAACTGTGACAGATGACTTTGAAAGAACAGAAGCAGGAAGGAAGGAAGGAAGGAAGAAAGGAGAGAGATGAGAAAATGACTTGTAAATGGAAATGCAAGATTCCTGATGGCAGCTCTATAACAGAGGTGCATCAGACTCATGACACAGAACTTGTTTATACAGCCTAGTGCTTGGGATCCAGCAAACACATGGGAATGAAAGTCAGCTTATTGCACTGTTGTAGCCACTTCTTTAAAAGATAGGGAAAAAAATAAGATAGAGAAGGGGTGATGAGTAAGGTGCATAGTTCTGCATAGTTCTGCTACTGTTCTCTTTTCAGAAGTCAGGATAAGGTTAAGTTGTGAACATAGAGCTGAAGCTTTCAAGTGCCTAGTCATTAAATGAAATTTACTGCCATTTCCTTTTCACTCCTCCTACCTTTAAGATGCAATCATTTGAACAGCTGTAAAAATAAAGAATAAAACAGCAGCCTCCACATAGGGGAAGGAACATGGCAGTATGATTCAAGATTGACAGGGCCTCTAACAAAGAAGTGGTCAGAGTTTAGTTTATACTAAGGCAAGATAAACTGAACAATTCAGTCGACAGGGTCTTTAAATATATAAATGCTTTCTATTTATATGGTATATTTTATACCTTTCACTCCTTTCCTTCATTCTCTCCCTTACCTTTTCTGCTGTATTGGTTGATGTTAGATTCTGAGCCAGTAGTCAGGAAATTGTCTTTCAAAAATTTTATTTTACAGGACCCAGTCATTTTTGTCTCTGGGTGACACCATTTATTTATTTAAAAGATTTATACCCTGCCCTAGCCCCCACCCCTCCAATAACAGGTCACCCAAGTCAGCTTAAAATTAAGGTTCATTAAAATAGAAAAGCAAGAAAAGTAAAAACAGTAAAAGATAAGAAAAAACCAGAAGCATCAGCAAAACATACATAGTACTGTACAAGAAGTACCGTAAAATGTAGCAGTGATGACAATAAGAAAAGCATCTAAAAATGGTCAATACAGCAGTGTACAAACCAACACTATGGTGGGAAGGCTAACTGAAAAAGAAAATTCTTTAGCCTCTGTGGGAAGGCCTCCAGGGAGGGCATAGTTCTTATGATGATGCCCATAGCAGTCAAAAATTAATAACATCTGCAGTACATTGAAAGAGTTGGGGCACTGTGTCAACTACAAAAGCGTCTGAGCATTGAATCAGGACTTTCTTGGTTCAAATCCAAGTCTGCCATGACCAAACGAGGTGTCTTCAAGCAAGCAAACCCTTCTCACCCTCAGGCCCTTCTCTGTAATTTGGGGATAATAAGATTACTTACCTTGCAGGGCTGATGAAAAGTTCACATGAAGCACTTTGAACACTCAAAAGCACAAATGCCAAGTATTGCTATCATTTTGAAGTTGGACAACCCAAATCTATCTATGTGCAGTTGAGGGATATAAGCTGGTAAATCATATAACACACATCTCTGCCTCGCAAATGAGGCAGTGCAGCAGAGTTGTTCCCTTTCCGCCATCCAGTCCCACTTCAAACCAATCTATACTTTACTTAAGCAGGGCAACAGCCACTTCTGTGGGCCACTCTAACAACAGCCACTGCTTGTGTCACTCTAACACACACAGAAAACAATAATGTGAGTCAGCTGATTCAAATATTTTCTTCCCACCTCAGTTACTTCCCAGTATTGATGGCTTCTTGCTGAGGCAGCCCTGAGAGCTGGTCTATATGTGGTTCATATCACACTGAAGCCACTAAATAAAACATCCATACACCAAATGTTCTACTCCCAACTCCTAACATCAAGCCACACTCATTACATTACTCATGCTGCTTTTCATACCTCTGGTGGGCACTGCAGGAGCAGAAAAATTCACTATCCAATGGTTTCAATTCACATTGTGAATGTTTCTTAACATCTGTGTGTGTGGGGGGGGGGGGTAGTAATTTGGTAGTGGCAGCTGTCTTATGGAATTCCCTCCCCTTTGAGTTAAGAACTGCTTTTTCTCTAGAAGCCTTTCAGTGAGGCCTAAATACTTTTCCAAAAAGCCTTCTGACCTCAGCAAGGTACTTTAAGGGGTATGTCTGCTGATTGGTTTTTTTGTTAATAATCTAATTATCAACTGGTGGTTTTATTGTTGCGGTTCTGCATCTCTCTCTCTCTCTCTCTCTCTGTGTATTTTGTAGTTTTTATATGTTAATACTTTTGTAACCTGCCTTGGGTGCCCTTCAGGAAGAAATGCAGTATATAAATCTAATAAATATATACATACATACCTTGCACTGGAACTGACAGCAATTCAATATGGGTAATTTTTTAAATCTACGATTAATCTGTTGTGATTGTGTGCATGTGCATGTCAAAATAATTATGCACAGAATACTATCCACTGGAATTAACTTGGTCTTACATTTACATGTGATCCTCGTAACATGGTCACACCTTCTCTCTCTCTCCTCCATCAGTGTCTCAGGTAAAGGGAGAGGGAAAGGTTATATCATTCCAACATCCTTCTCTTTTCCTTGGGGAAGGTTTAGGGCTTCTGTTTCCCTCTGCAGTGGATTCTGCGGAGCCCACAGCCCTATATCCTCTTCCTCCTTGCCGCAGGTACAGACTGCCCTTAAAGCTCTCCATCACACCTGCACTAGGTCCCTCTCCCCTTCCCTACCCACTTCAGCACATCTGTTGCAGCATTAGAAACAGAAAAGCTGGCTTCAAACACCTTGTAAGAAGCAGGATTTTCTTGGACAGCTTTTCGGTTTCAGCATTCCTCTTGCAAGGTTCTGCTCTCCCAATGCAGGGATTCTTGCCCAAGGCAAGGGGGGGGGGAGCAGTGGTACCCTTGGAGGTTATGATTTGGGTGCCAGTGGTGGCAACAGCAGTGTTGTCTGCAGTGCTGTAAATCCCAATGGCCACAGTGGGGATGGCTAACAGGATGTGTAGAACTCTACTGGCAGTGCCTTTAGAACATCAACCAAGAGCGCAATCCTAAGTCCCTTGCGCCAGCCCAGGCAGGTCGCACGCCTCCTCAGGAGTTGGCTGGGCCGGCACAGGGAGGTGCACCAGCCCACAGAAGCTGCCTCCAACCTCTGCACCGACCTGGAGTGGGAGGGTTGCATCAGCTGAGCTCGGCCGACACAGGAGGCAGGGAGGAGGCAGGAGAGAGGCATTCCGGGGGGGGGAGGGCAGGCGGGCTAGGAGCAGGTGGCGGGGCTGGGACCTGGAAGTTATACCGGATCCCAACCCCGTTCCTTGAGCAGTGCAAAGCGGCTCGTTTTCCTTGGACTTGTGCCACCTCCTGAGGGAGCGCAAGTCCAAGAAGACCTATTAGAATTGTGGAGAACTATTAGAGCAACGTTTCGCCTTGCCTCCGTCTGAGCCACTTCTGGCCCCAATCTTGCACTGGATGCAGTGCAGGTCTCCTGGCCTGCCTGTTCCAGCACAAGATAGGATTGCACTTTAAATGTTGCAGCCCTTGAAATGAATGATGTTTGTAGAAAACCACAGCCATACTCTGTGACTGTGCAGAGGCAACGTTTTGGATGCAGCAGGAGCAATCCTGAAAGCCAACACATGTCTTACATATGACTAAATACAATATGTAGTTTGACTCTTACAGGCTCAGTTTTAAAAGGTGAGAACTCCTCTCTCCACCCACCACCACTTATCTGGCAGAATGTTAACTGGCGAACACAAACTATATTAATTCATTTTGACTTCTATAGCCAAAGGCCAAAAATGATTTAGTTTCCAACTGTAGCTGCTGAATCAATAGCTGCTGACATTCAGGACAGTTATGATTTCCCCCCACAGTTTTGCTGGTCTTCTATGACTAGTAAATGTGATGTGACAACTCCATTCTGATTATTGTTTAAATACATTTTTCTTTTCAGAAATGACTAACGTTCTACCAAACACTAATGCAACAATTCCAAGAAGAACAGTAAAATAAGGAAGCAATCCTAACAATCCATAGAATTGTGTACAAAATATCAGCTATTAACCCCCCAATGCCTAATAATTAAAACAACAACAACAACACAAATTTATAGCACTTTGTCTTACTTGTAATTCCTTTCCCAGAACTTGACTGGTCTGGCATATGATGTGAGAAAAATGACACTCCCTAGAAATGGACTCAGTGGAGTAGAAAAAACCGCAGTGGCCAGAGTTTGAAAGAGGAGCATTGCAGAGTCTGAAAAGATCAAGTTAAGGTAACACAAATGAACTCTCTGCATTTTTATGGTCTCCTTCGGGCACCTCCTGAGCTATTTAATGCACTTTTTCTTCCCAAAGACACAGAAGCAATGAACAAACAGGTAACTTGGTAAGGAGCAAGGTAAGAACTACAACTACCTGTACTCTTACTTGAAGAATACACAAGTCAAAGGCCTAGCTCTCAGTGATGCAGTAAACCAGTCTCTGAGCTGTACCACTGCAGACTGCAAAATGGAGGCTCACATAATTGAATACTCTTCGCCAATACTACTTGCCAATAAATTATCTCAATGCAGACAACTGCAGGACAGGGAGACAGGTTCTTGCCTAGCCTACCCTCCATATATGCTAGCTTTCCACGTGCAGAAAATGGTGTTGTAAAAGGGGCATACAACCACATGGCTCGCAGTCTGCTGTCTGAAGTATTACAGTTCAGGCTCAACTTCACCACCTCAGTAAGGACTAAGCTTAACTGAGCAGGGCTTTAGGATGGGTAACAAAGGAAAAAACAGAATTTAGTCTACTGATTTCTATACTCCAGGAGTCCCTAGGATCATGTGTAGCTATAAAGAACTAATTTGCTTTAGTAGAGCAGTTTTATCCATTCATTACTCATGGCAAATTTTTTTAAGGCCTTTACACCACAGGTCTTCAGATTCTTAAACATCAAGAATGAGGATATTGCACTTACAACAAAATGACAAATGCATGAACATTAAATTTTGAGAAGGAAAAATGAAAAGAGGTTGGTCTTGAAACCAAACACATTGGTCTTGAAATAAAACATGCAGTTGATGAACATTAAAGGACAGAGAGCAACGCTCACCTGAATATCAGTTATTCGATTACCCCAGTTTGTTGGGTACCTGTCATTTACCCAAGCCAATGAAATACTACATGCACGGTACATCCAGTTTCAGTATTATAGTCTTTTGGATGCATTTGGGCCACAATCCAGTCAAAATATAAGCACTTCCATTGCTTAAGCTCTCCATTGAAGTTGATGTCACTGAAACTTTGACTGACTTTTTGCCATTTAAATTAGTTTGGGGTTATAATATAGTAGTAGTATTGGCAACCTTCAGTCTCGAAAGACTCTGGTATCGCGCTCTGAAAGGTGGTTCTGGCACAGCGTCTAGTGTGGCTGAAAAGGCCAATCCGGGAGTGACAATCCCTTCCACACCGGGAGCAAGTGCAGTCTGTCCCTGGTCTGTCTCCCTGGCTATGGGCCTTCCTTCTTTGCCTCTTAGCCTCAGACTGTTGGCAAAGTGTCTCTTCAAACTGGGAAAGGCCATGCTGCACAGCCTGCCTCCAAGCGGGCCGCTCAGAGGCCAGGGTTTCCCACTTGTTGAGGTCCATCCCTAAGGCCTTCAGATCCCTCTTGCAGATGTCCTTGTATCGCAGCTGTGGTCTACCTGTAGGGCGCTTTCCTTGCACGAGTTCTCCATAGAGGAGATCCTTTGGGATCCGGCCATCATCCATTCTCACGACATGACCAAGCCAACGCAGGCATCTCTGTTTCAGCAGTGAATACATGCTAGGGATTCCAGCACGTTCCAGGACTGTGTTGTTTGGAACTTTGTCCTGCCAGGTGATGCCGAGGATGCGTCGGAGGCAGCGCATGTGGAAAGCGCTCAGTTTCCTCTCCTGTTGTGAGCGAAGAGTCCATGACTCGCTGCAGTACAGAAGTGTACTCAGGACGCAAGCTCTGTAGACCTGGATCTTGGTATGTTCCGTCAGCTTCTTGTTGGACCAGACTCTCTTTGTGAGTCTGGAAAACGTGGTAGCTGCTTTACCGATGCGCTTGTTTAGCTCGGTATCGAGAGAAAGAGTGTCGGAGATCGTTGAGCCAAGGTACACAAAGTCATGGACAACCTCCAGTTCATGTGCAGAGATTGTAATGCAGGGAGGTGAGTCCACATCCTGAACCATGACCTGTGTTTTCTTCAGGCTGATTGTCAGTCCAAAATCTTGGCAGACCTTGCTAAAACGATCCATGAGCTGCTGGAGATCTTTGGCAGAGTGGGTAGTGACAGCTGCATCGTCAGCAAAGAGGAAGTCACGCAGACATTTCAGCTGGACTTTGGATTTTGCTCTCAGTCTGGAGAGGTTGAAGAGCTTTCCGTCTGATCTGGTCCGGAGATAGATGCCTTCTGTTGCAGTTCCAAAGGCCTGCTTCAGCAGGACAGCGAAGAAAATCCCAAACAAGGTTGGTGCAAGAACACAGCCCTGCTTCACTCCGCTTCGGATGTCAAAAGGGTCTGATGTGGAGCCATCGAAGACAACAGTGCCCTTCATGTCCTTGTGGAAAGATCTGATGATGCTGAGGAGCCTGGGTGGACATCCAATCTTGGGGAGAATCTTGAAGAGGCCGTCTCTGCTGACCAGGTCGAAAGCCTTTGTGAGATCTATGAAGGCTATAAAGAGTGGCTGTCGTTGTTCCCTGCATTTCTCCTGCAGTTGTCTAAGGGAGAATACCATATCAGTGGTGGACCTGTTGGCTCGGAATCCACACTGCGATTCTGGATAGACGCTCTCTGCAAGTACCTGGAGCCTCTTTAGTACAACTCGGGCAAACAGCTTTCCTACAACGCTAAGGAGAGAGATGCCGCGGTAGTTGTTGCAGTCACCCCTGTCACCTTTGTTCTTGTACAGCGTGATGATGTTTGCATCCCTCATGTCTTGAGGTACTCCACCTTCTCTCCAGCTGAGACAGAGGATTTCATGCAGCTCAGTGACGATGATCTCTTTGCAGCATTTTAGGACTTCAGCAGGGATGCTGTCTTTTCCAGGTGCCTTGCCAAAGGCAAGGGAGTCCAGGGCCACGTGAAGTTCTTCTAGGGTTGGTTCACTGTCAAGCTCTTCCAGCACAGGCAGGCACTCAATGTTGTTCAGTGCTTCTTCGGTGACTACATTTTCTCTGGAATATAGCTCAGAGTAGTGCTGCACCCAGCGTTCCATCTGCTGCGCCCGATCCTGGATGACCTCGCCTGTGGCAGACTTCAGAGGGGCAATTTTCTTCTGTGTTGGACCTAGGGCCTGCTTGATACCATCATACATCCCCTTGATGTTGCCCGTGTCAGCTGCTATCTGTATCTCGGAACAGAGCTGGAGCCAGTAGTCGTTAGCACATCTCCTGGCAGTCTGTTGGACTTTGCTGCGAGCAGTTCGGAGGACCTGCAGGTTGCGCTCACTGGGACAGGCCTTGTATGCTGCTTGAGCTCTCCTCTTTTCCTCAATGACTGGTGTCAACTCCTCAGAGTGGGCTTCAAACCAGTCTGTCGCCTTGTTGGTCTTCTTGCCGAATATGGACAAGGCGGTGTTGTAAACGGTATTCTTGAAATGTTCCCATCTGTTGGATGCGTTTGCGTCGGCCGGGCCTGGAAGAGATTCCTCAAGCGCTCGTGCAAATTCCTCCACTTTTCTCTGATCCCGGGTCTTGCTGGTATCAATGCGAGGTCTTCCTTCCTTTTTCGAGTGATACAGTCGCTTTGTTTGCAGTTTCACTCTGCTGCACACCAGGGAGTGGTCAGTGTCGCAGGCAGCACCATGATAACTGCGTGTGATCTTGATGCTGGGAAGGCTGGAGCGTCTGGTGAGGATCAGGTCGAGCTGGTGCCAGTGCTTTGATCTTGGATGTCTCCAAGAGACTCTATGTTGGGGCTTTGTGTTGAAGAACGTGTTGCTGACACAGAGACCGTGATGACAGCAAAACTCTAGCAGGCGTTGGCCATTTTCGTTCATCCTCCCAGTGCCAAACTGACCTAAGCAAGTGGGCCATGAACTGTTATCAGCACCAACTCTAGCATTGAAATCGCCGAGGATGAACAATGGCTCTTTTACAGGGATTTTCTTGACAGTGGTGGCCAGGTCATCATAGAATTTGTCTTTGGCTTCTGCTGGAGACGACAGAGTCGGTGCATAAGCACTGATGAGAGTGATAGGTCCTGCTGATGACTGGAGCTGCAGGGACAAAATTCTTTCACTTCCCACAGTAGGTGGGATGATGGATTTCAGCAGGGTATTTCTGACCGCAAAGCCAACGCCATGTTCCCTGGTTTCGTTTGGTGGTTTTCCCTGCCAGAAAAATGAGAAATTTCTCTCCTTGACAGATCCGGAATCTGGCAGCCTAGTCTCTTGAAGGGCGACGATGTCCATCTGCAGTCTGCTCAGCTCCATGTCGATGACAGCTGTTTTGCGTGCGTCGTCTATTTCTTGCAGGTCATCAGAGAAGCCAGGTGTCATTGTCCTAACGTTCCAGGTGCCCAGCTTTAGGGCAGTAGTTTTCTGTTTTCTGTTGCATGGTGCAGAGTTGTCGATCCGCTTGTCGGTTTTCACCCTAAACCCCACGCACCCCATGAGGTTAACAGACCGTGGCGAGGCAACACCTTACTGGCTGGGGACTGCCCAGCTTAAGGCGGGCGGTAGCTGCCCAATGAGATGCAATGATCTCTCCCACCGTCGGAAGCAGCCCCTGGCGTCATGCTCTACGCCAATCGAGCAAAGACTTATAACCGGTAAACTGCTGCTTCCCGTGTTGTGCCGACGCCGTATGGCGAAGTTGGAGTGTCCTCTCCAGTGCGCGAAGCCTGGGTAAAGAAGGTATGGAGGATAGGCAGTTACCCATGCAGCAAATCCCCCCTCTCCACGTCGCTGGAATGGTCCAATGGAAAGGCAGAAGCCAATACGGTTGGTTCCAGCGGCGTCGCAGGAGTTGCCAGAACGTGACTGTGTTCAGCCATGAACTGCCTAAGGGACTCCGGCTCCTGATTTTGCCTCGAGGTTGACTCCTGAAGCCTTTTCCAGAACTGGATGTAGCCACAAGGCAGTGGAGGTTTGAGGTCAGAGTTTCCTTCTCTTAGATGAGCTGCCTTCCTAGGCTGACGAGTCCCATCTACCCGGTGGCTGTTTAGTCGCCTCTTACGACAAGTACAGCCAAACTGAGGGCCTATTCTTAGCCCCCAGCCCCCAGGGTATAATATAGAAGGGTATCTAAAACAGTTAATAATGTCATGTCACATGAGTAACAGATTTGCCAACTTTTTAAATAAATGGATATATAGAGTTGAGAAACTAAAAACACAGTTTAGAATGCTTTTCTTTTTTGCTTGTCACAAGTCAAAGAACGTGCTTAGGTTTTTCTGCTACAAGTTACTTGAGCTTTTGAAACAGTCAGGAGTTTCAAAAACTGTTTGTCAAGACTATAATGACAATTCCTTGCATGTATTAAGAGAGAATGCTGTAGAATGGTGTCTAAGCATATTAGTGGGTGTCTGAGATGAGTAACCCTTAGAGCCTCCAACTTCAAAAACCAATGAAGAGAACATAAAGAGGGAAGGTGGGGTGGGAATAATGTCAACAAACTTCAATTGTCATAACACAGTGGAGTTGTGATTCATTTTGGCTCAGAAGGGCAGAAAGCCACCAGCACCAGGTATATACAAGGTAGAGAAACAAAAAGGAGAAAGGACACTAAAGAGGAAAAGGACACTAAAGATTATTTCAAAATATTTAATCTTAAAAAATGATATATAATGCCAACTATCTATTTGAACCCAAATGCAATGCAGCACTAGGTGCTCCTCTGAAATGAATGAATAACCTCTGATGCTCAGGGAACATCAGAATCCCCATACTGGGAATTAACTGTTAAATCTAGGATAACCAGACAGAAAGGAAAGCAGTTCTCTTTTTTTGGAAAGCACACAACTCACTAAAGCTGAAATAATATTTTACAGTACAATCCTATGCATGTCTGCTGAGATACAAGTCCTACAGGCTCAGTGAGACTTACTCCCAGGAAACATGCATAAGATTGGCACCTAATAGTATTAAACGGCAACCTTCATTTTGTTTTAATGTTGAAGTTTCCACTGTAAAATACCCCTTCATTAGCTGGGATCCTGTTGTATTAGCTAGATCCTGTACCTTTAGTAATGTAGACAAGTGAATTTGGATAGAGGTTGTGGAAAGCTTGCTGAAATGTTGTAGTCTTCTACACAAGTGTCATAGGTGCATGAAAACTGTTTTTCATTTCTGATGTTCCATGGTAGAATGCCCCCTCACTATCTTCATGTGATGAAATGTACCAGTTTTATACTTTGTTCCATAAGCACATCCCTTTGTGGTGCAGATATGCTAGTTCTTTCTTAAAGAATTTGTAATAGATTTTGGGGGGCTTTACATAGGAAAAAAAAAATCAAATCACTTACAGTACTCTATCAATACTTTTCTGAATGCCTAAAATTACTAGAACTGAAACTGTTGCTGAAAAGTCCTGTGTGGGTACCCCATATGCATAGCATCTTGCATACTAGTGTCCAATGAGACAGGTAAGAGCTATACAGGTGCATGCATGGGAAAGTCATGAGTAAAAACCTTTTAAACATGATCCTGACCATGTGGATTTTGTAAACCTGGATGGGCTTTTCTGTGGTTTTGTAGACAGGATCACAACTGTGTTAGACCTCAAGTCCCACTGATTTTAGTACATTATACCTCTGCCTATGTTATACTCTTAGGGACAGAATTCTAAATTATATGAACTACTGAAGCAACCTGGTCAAAAATCTGTTCTCCATTGTTGAAGATCACTTCCCATATTACAATTTAATGCACATAGGCATGGAACCATAATGAAAATGTAATATCAGAATAATTAGTACACACAACTAGCTTAGGATAAATGTCCAACATTTGTGAGTCTGAGCGTGCAATCCTAACCTATGCAGGTACAAACAGACCACAGTGGCCTGCGCTGTATCCAGTGCAGGTTGGGAGGCTGTTGGAGGTCATCTTGGGGTACGGAGATATTTTTCCCCTTGCTTGTGTTGAACTCCAGCATGCCCTATGGGGTTACTCATATCTGCACCAGATGTTTAGCCGATGCAAATCCCAGCAGCATGTGTAAGGCTGACAGGTCCAGGAGTGGAAGTTAGAATATGGTGTGAACTGCCACCACTGATCCTGCCCCTCCTAGGCCCAATCCTTCCTCCATTCTGCCCTCCCGAAATGTCGCTCCCCCTCCCTGGAATGCCCTTCCAAACACCCTCTCCCATCTCCTGCGCCACCTGGTGCATACCTACTATCCTTGGCCAGTGCAGAGACTGGATCCAGATCTCCACACCAGCCCAGTTGACTCCCAAGTTGGCACAAACATGCTTGATGGCAAGTTTGCGACACTCAGAAGCCAGCACAAGGGTCCTGTGCCAGATCAAGTACCGGTCTGGATTGGGCTGCCTGAGGTACTGTCCAGTCAGGGTATCTGTCTTGGTGCCAATGATGTACACTAACCATCTTTACATAGTATTTGCAAAGAAACTTTAGAAGCAGATAGGCAGTCAAATGTATAACTGACAATAATGAACTGCACTCCTCAGTTCATTTACTTGTTCTTATTTTACCTGTTTAACACTCTATACCCTCCTTTTCCAAAACAGAAACTTTTTCAAAGGATATGAGGTATTGCAAAGAGCTGAGCAAACACATGGAATGAAGAGCCCCAAGCAATTTGCCAAGGAGCAGTATACGTCATCACAAACTGTAATTTTTGCAGTAGGTCCCACAGCTGAAAGCAAAAGAAAAAAAACTAGTTATGATAGACTATGTCATAGCCATTGTTCAAAAGAGCATTTGCCTTATGTCTTCCACACTGCCCAGCTACCCATTTTACAACTGTGCTACATCACACGTTGCTACAGTAAAGATACTGAAGTGGAAGTACTCCTTTCAGTCTGAGGAGCAGCAGTGCTCTGACAAATCTGGACCCCTCCACATAGGACCATAAAGTGGAGAAGAGGAGAGCACAGGGGCCTCTCTGTGCATCTTGTGCTGCAGTTCAGAGAGTGCATCTACAGGATACTGCAGCTTGAGGCACACAGTGAAGAGGTGAGGCAGCAGAGGCCACACAAAAAAGCCCACTGGACATCTCCCTTCCACCTCTGTTGCCAGGATTCCAGAAGCAGCAGTGGGTGCACCCAACTGGAGGAGAAACACAGTGGTGGGTAAGCCAGTTTCCCTCTCCCACTCTACAGGAGGGTAGTGAAATCTTCCACCTAAATTCATCTAGACCTGGTATGGGAGAAAGAAGGTGGTGGCCAGTTGTTGCCTGTGATGGGAAAAGGAAATGGATGGATTCTATGTTTTAAAAAGAGAAGTGGGGAGCTATAACTGGCTAAGGGGAAAAACAAAAAATCCTGGATGGATGGTTAACCAGGAGAGGGGATCTGGAGGTGGAATTGTTAAAATATGACTGTTGGTTGATTTGTGATTTATTCATGGGATGCGGCTATGATGATGGTGGTAGTGTTGCTATGGAGGCATGGCTAAGGGGTATCATGAAGAGACCCAGTGCTTCAAAATTTACCCCTCTACCACTGCTGAGGGCTGTAGCAAGTGACTAAAAATCTGCTTCATGGAGTATAGAAAAAGGTATCTAATGCAAAATTCACTGATGAATCAAATCCTGTAGAAACCACTCAGGGAAACACACAGCATCAAAATACCAGGACACAGTTAAACTGTATGAGATGTTAAGGAAGACATTGGGCTGGGGTGGGACGAAGAGTTCTGTACATGATCATCATTTTCTGCAGATTCCCATGTCCACTTTGGATCTCTTGGAGATCTTGGAGCAGCCACTTTTTATGCTCACTTACGGTGACTTGTTTTGTCAGCCCAGATTGAACATGGTGCAAAGCTGATCAGTTTATAAGATGCTACATGAAAGAAAGCTATACCTTCCTTGATCTGAAAAATCTGGGCAAGTGGAAAAGTACTGTGTTGACTGCACCATCATGTCACTGCGCTCCCCCCAGCTGATCAAGAAAAGTGTCGACACAAAAAGATAAGAACCCTCTAAAATAGGATACAGTTATTGCAGTTACTTCCCATTCCAATAGCCCTCACTTACTCATAAAACTCATTCCAAGAGGGACAAAATTGCTGAAAGCAGTCTGCAGAATTCATCAGCTGTGCAGCTATGCAAATCACGTGAATCATGCATATTAAGAAACATTATGTGAATGTGCCCAATTAGCATAACTTATTCCTGTTACATTTGTGTTTTGTAATCACAGACCTTGGGGTATTTTAATGCAGAATTCAAGATCCTTGAATTCATAGCCCTGTTATAACAACATAACTGTCAGACGCCTCATTTGAAAAATCCTAGCGTTTCCATTATTGAACTGAAACTATAATGCTTTTCTTTTATGTATATCCAATTAGAGAGAATATTTGCCCATTTATAGTCTAATTTAGTGTTTATCTCACCAACATGCATTGCTCATGAATGTCTTTAGAAATCCTTTTGCGTCTTTGGAGAAAATTGACAGAGCTGGGGGACTGCCAAGGTGCTGATGGAAAAGAATTCCTCTCTGCAGAGCAATTTCTCTTCTATAAATCTGACTGCCCCATAAACATCAAAACTTGCTTATTATGTATACCTTAGGTTTTCCCCCCCCATGTTTTTGTCTGCAGAGAATAGCAGATACCTTCCAATGAGCTATTTTTCTTAATTAAAAAATCTTTGGTATGCTTTTAACCAATATATTTGATATGTAGTTTACATGTAAAATGTCTCTTTTGTCACCAAATGTTTTAGGACTGACACATGTTCAAAGTCACTAAGAGCTGAAATCACAAAATTTGAACACTTCCTTGGGAATTTAAGATTGATGAATCAAATGCTGGAAAACTGTTGGAAAACAACACACAAATCCAAATATTATAATGGAAATTCCCCCCCCCCTTTTTAAACTTCTAATGCACATGTCATTCTTGAAGTTCGTCATTCTTGAAGCTACAGTACAACTGCTCACCACCACCCAAGGAGAGCCTCCAGCAGGTGGGCTTCTGTTAAGCAGATTAAGTTGACAGATACATTTTGTAACATTTTTTCATAAGAAATTCTGACATGTTTTGACCTTGACTGATAAATCAGAGTCAAACACACAGTTGTGAAAGGACAAGGGTTAAGCAGAACATATAAAACATTTCAGACAAAGGTAGTAAAGACATCTTCAGCAAACATTTTGTGCTTAGAAAGAATATTTAATCTGATTACCACAATGAAAGTCCAGGATTTCCTGTCATCCTATGAACATATTTCAGAACCACAAGATGCCATATGATTAAAAACAAAAGCCTTGAAGAACTCAGCTGTCCAGACACCTCATTTTTTTTAGTCAAAACCTCCTTGTAAAAACAGACTAGATAAATTATTAAAACTAAAAGGATATCCCAAAATATTCTATAGTCTGGGAAAAAGGTGTTCAGAAATTTTGAAATACAGGAAGCTTGAATGTAGCGGAAATAACCTCTCTTCAGGCTTCAGAGAGACAGATATAACAAATGATGCACTATATGAGCACCACTCAATGGGAAAACAAGATATTTGCAATTTGTGGAGCGCAAATTGAAGGAGCATTTGTGTATTTTAACTCTTCTGGACAAATTCGCTCCATTTGCTTTTCCTAGTGACTGTAAAGTAGTTGCACACTGGTGAAAAATATTTCTGAATCCACTGTTTGCTGGAAAACGCCAAACCAGTAATTCTGTTTCAAATTTTGTCTGTTCCAAAGCCCTCATGCCCAGCCACACCACTAATTCTGTATAACTGGTGGAATTTTTGTCTGGAAGAATTAGCTCTATAAGCAATGACATAAGGCAGGCCATCCACTTGTCCACATGTATGCCTCAAACTAGAGCTCCTGGAATCCAGAGGCCTTATCTTCTGCACCATTGGCATAATGTCTTCTCAACAAATTTGGCCAACAAAGTTTTGCAGTACAAGGGTACCATCTCACATTGACTAATTACACAGGCCTACCAAATTGAGGGTCAGAAAAGTTTTTCCCAAACTTTATGGTGCTTTGATATGAATTTGGGGTGCCAAATACATACATTTCATACATTCATCATGTATGAAATGATGAAAAAATAGGGTTCCAAAACTAAGATTGTCAGCATGGAAAATATTCATCCTGTTCATTTTCTTGTTCAGGACACACAAGCACCATTTAGCCAATTTGTGATATTAAGTAAAATGACCAAACTTCAAATGTTAGATTGGGAATAACACCTTCAGTGGTTGGTTGTCTACTTGACTACTTGTATGAAAAGAAACTGGAAACAAATCTGGTATTGATAAGGTTGGACAGACTGGTTATCTTGTATTAAAGTTATTAAAGTGGTCATCTGCCCAGACACATGTAGTGGAATTCTACACGGGCAAAGAGCTGGTCCTGAAAGTTTTCAGAGCTTTGTGGAGTGTTCTGTCCCTGTGCTTGAATGGGAAAAATGCTATGTGGGGAAAATGCTCAATTCCTCATTTCCTTTGAGGATCTCCTTCCAAGTATTACAAATTGTAGTATTTAGAGAGAGCAAACAACTAGAGCCAGACCTGCACAGGGAACAGAATGCATGTGCACAGATGACCATTTGAAGAAATATAGTTACAGGTGAGCAATCTGTCCTCCTCGTTTGTGATTTCTGTGCAGTCACACAGAATAGAGTTCAGCTAGCTCCCCCTTACCTGTAGGTGGATGCAGACTGATCAGATGTTCTACAGGACAGTGCCCTCATTGAGGCATCTCCTCTCAACTGTGTGTTAAGGGCATAGTGCTAGTAGACCACAGATGTGTCCACAGATGGTGTGTACTGCTCTGCAGTATTCTAGGAACACCTCACAGGTTCACAGCAGAGAATGAAACCACTTTGGTAGAATGTGGTACCAAGGAAAAGAATAATGCTTTCTCAGCCAACTGGTAAGTCAGGGAGTATTTATTCAAGGAACCACATATTGAGTAGAAACTTGTTTTGCCATTGCAGGGCTCTTAGTAGATAGAGGCTAAGGAACAACCCTGCCTGATATAGTTCTGTCAATACAGAAGGAAAGAGCTTGCTTGACATTCAGCCTTTGTAGAGTCCCTTTCACCCTATAAAGTCGAGCTTTGAAGAAAATAGACAGTGTTGAGTTTTGATTAACATGGAATGCTTAGACCACCCTAGGTGAGAAGGTAATTCCGGTCTTAATGTTATTTTGTCAGGATGACAGAACTCCTTTATGTGTGGCTGCACAGAAACTACACAAAAGAAAAAACTAGGATTACCAATTTATCTAGCCCAGTCTTGCATGGTTACACAGTTATTTGGCATTGTGGATAACCAGGGAACAGACATCTGAGTTCCAGTACTCTTTTATCTGCCCAGTGAATGATTATGCAACTGACAAAAGTTAGTTAGCCAACATTGACTAATAAAGATGGGGTTGTCTGCTGTGTTTTTATTTCACTGTCTTCTATGACTAGCAGAAAAGAAAGTGGATATGTTCTCTTAGCCATGGCTTAGATGTGATGCACATTTCTATCAAGATGATTACATAGACCTAAAAGGCTTAGAAAAGCATTTCGCCTTTCAGACATAGGGGGGAAAAATCACACCTTCAGTGAATAATAAGATCCTGGCTGTCACTTTCAGATAATTTCTGCATAGCCAAAGGTGGCAGTAATAAAAATATGTTTTCTGTCTCTCGGGTATAGTTGTGAACATTGTAGTGACTGCATAGTGCATTGATTGGAGCTGTCAGTTCCTTTTCCTGCTAAAGTAGAGTAGACCAACATGAGTTCAAAAGCAGAGATGGATATACTGTTTGATGTTGACTGAAAAGGAAATTGTGCACACAGTCTTTTCATAGAGTTGTCATATCCCCAAATGTGCCTTTTAAAATGCCAGAGTACAAAATGTTGAAAATTCTTGAGAATCAAACCTATGTGATGAAATAACCACCTGCAAATTGGATAATTAATCTGCAAAATCCAATAATCCTAATTACACTCTCAGTGCAATTCAGTAACTACAACCCCAGTATTTAATGCACTACCCTGCCATAGCTCCTTGTGGATCAAAATTTAGTGCTACAACTTTGTACATGTTATTTATAGAGTACAATCCTATCCTGCACTGGAACAGGCAAGCCAAGAGGCTTGCACTGTATCCAGCGCAGGATGGGGCCATAAGCAGCTCAGCCAGAGGCCAGGGGAAACATTTTCCCTTTCCTCCAGATAAGGGCAGCTGGCCTGTATGGGTCTCTTCCTCGGTGGCACAAGTCTAAGGAGAGTGGAGTGGCTTGAGGGTGCTCCATTCTCCCTGGGAACGGGGGTTGGGATCTGGCATAACTGCCGGATCCCAGTCCCGCCTCCGGCTCCCTGCCTGCCCGCCCGCCCTCCTCCCCACCCAGGAACGCCTCTCCCCCACCTACTTGTCCTCCTTGTGCCTGCCCAGCTGGGCCAATGCAACCTGCGCAGAGGATTGCGTCATCCTCCACAGGCTGGCACTTCTCTGAGCACCAGCCTGGCTTCACCTTGAGGAGACACAAACGTGCCTTACGGCATGTTTGCGACCCTCCTAGGCCGGCACAAGGGACTTGCACAGGCCCAAGTAAAGGGCAGGATTGTGCCCATAGTCTCATTCCCTCAGCTGTTGAGCAGTTTACAAGAGTTACTTTTAAAGAATTATCCTGACTTCTGCCTTCTGACTTCTGCCTACAAAGAAAATTGTATCAACTATTATTAATTTTCTAAATCTCAAAGGGGTGTCAAACACTGCCCTTTGATTTTCACTTTGGTTCCTGACCAATAGTATTCCTTCCACAAATGTGATGCATTTATGGTGATTTAAAATAGCAGTAGGTTCAATAGCCAAAATATATGTCAGGAGCTCCATTTAGAAGTGAAAGGCCAGGCTTTGGATTGTGGCATTGAACACCAACATGCAAAGAACTCATTTTGATATGAGGGAACTTGTGAGAGAATTCAATTTATGATAAAGATGGGCAAATTTTGCAGAGGTTACTTCCTTCTCCAGAAATCAGTCTTGCAGTGCAATCCTATGCATATTTACTCAGAAGTAAAACCCTCTGTGTTCAACGGAGGTTACTCCCAGGAAACTATATAGGATTGCAGCCATAAGGCTGCACTTACAGAACCCCTCACACATGGGCAGGCCAACCATTTGCTATCATGCTTTTTTTTCTTTAGGTGTGTTATGTATCTTCCAGCACTAAGCAGCATGTCACAACAATCTTTATACCGAAACATGTGATTTGTGGGATTTCAATTACCAAAAAATTTAAATGAATGTTAATAAAAAAGGTGAAACATAGGAAGTGCATGGTAGATGGAACTGTACTTTGACTGGTCCCTCACTCTTGACCTGTCCAGTTTGGGCACCTATCAGGAACAAATGCTTTGGGCAGCATAATTTTCAAGTATCTACTGCACACTTGTGCCACACAAGAAGTTCTGTACTAGAATACACAGCATTAACTGGAAAGAAATCAATATGGAATTTAGAGGGCAAGTGTAAGGGAACATACAATAAGGGATTATGACCTGGAAACAAAGAAGAAAGATTTATTTCATTCATAGTGTCTGGCTTAATTTAAGTTAAAGTTAATTAGATAATGGGATAGTTTCCTAGAGGAGGTTGTTAAGTCAAGGACCAGAAACAGTGAAAAAATAAAGAAAAATGCAAGCAATTAGTCTGGCAGGAAGAGCTTCACAAGTGACCTAGGAAGACATGTTCCAATTCATTAGTTATTCTATTTTTAATAATTGCTCTACAGCTGAGAATTTCTTCAGCATGTCAACACAGGACATCAACATGACATTCCAAGACATTTTACTTTAATAAAATGAAAGTCTATTACATTTTATTAAAGACATTTTGACGCTATGGAAGGATATAATTGTATAAATGCTTGTTGTGATAATAAAAAAGATTAACACAAATTAGATTTATAAAGTTATGCCAGAAGCATTTGACAGCATAGCAGCATGATGGGTGGTTTTTTTTAAAGAATATTTCAAACAGCGAACATATCACTGCTCAAAATTATATTGAAGTTTTAAGAAACAGTTCACTTGCCTTATTAAACACAATGGACATCATGAAGAAGTCCAACAAGAAGTTTTCCGAGATATCGTGGTAGTCAAACTGGAAGAAGATTACAGTAAAGCTTAATGTAACAAACTGGTGAATTGGATTACAAAATGAAGACCGTAGGAGTTTCATTCCTGCAATTGTAATCAGGAAGATATCACAGCTGTAAGAGGAAAAAGAAAAGATGTACCTCAAATCAGGTAAATTAACACATATAGGACAATGAGAAAACACATTTGGTCTGCTTCTCTTGGTTTAATTCATCTCCAAGTAAACCAGACCTTTATTTCTGCTTCTGCAGGTATAACCCAATTATCTACAGATTTTTTATGCAGTTTTATCTCAACAGGATGAGAAGGGCCCTTGAAATTAAAGGGAAAAGGTTGTTTAACAATAGCCTCATTAATGTGAGAGAGGGCAGTCAGCTGACAATCTATCAATCATTTTCTCCAGGCACTTAGAACAGCTTCACTCCAAGGCAAGCGATCCCTCCCTTCCCCCAGATCATGTGAAAGAAAGATAATCACTTTGCTTTCTTTTCCCAGTGCTGTGCTCTGCAAGGAGAGGTTGCTGCCCTGGAGTGAAGCTTTTCTAAGCACCTGGAAAGAGACTGATTGATGGATTATCTGCCTAATGACTCTGTCTTACATCACAAAGATGTAAGATAAGGCTGTTTTTAAATCGCCCAGCAAAGAGACATTGTTTTTTAAATGGATTTGCTTCAATGCAATTTTTGTCATCCACATGAATTCTGGGAATGGAACCCTTGCAAATTACAAGACTCAACCTGTAGATACATTCTTAACTGTAAATCTTTAGTAAATTTAGATTTACTAAATCTAAATGCATGGCATAGCTTCTCATTGTTATTGGAAAGTTCTTGACTAACTGTATTGTGATCACAATTCTGTATCATTTGGGTGAAGAGTTTACAATCACTCTTCACTAACTTTCATACAGTGCCTTCAAATTTGAACTATCCTGCCATTCATTCTGTTATTGCACCTCACTGAAGTAAGCCAGTGGTTCTCAAACTGTTATCGTTGGGGTCCACCTTTTAGAATGAGAATCTGTCAGGACCCATCAGAAGTGATGTCATGACCAGAAGTGACATCATCAAGCAGGAAAATGTTTAACAATCCTAGGCTGCAATCCCACCCACACATACCCAAGAGTAAGCCCCATTGACTATCATTGTTAAAAGCATATAGAGTAGCCTCTTAAAAGTACAGATCTGTAACATTTCCCCCAATGCAGTCATGTACCATAGTAGCATCAAGTCTAATATATTAAAAATGCAAAATTGAAATGAATGGGGACCCTTTTAAAATTGGTTTGCAACCCACCTAGTGGGTCCTGACCCAGTTTGAGAAACACTGAACTAAGCAATTGGTTCTTTACCAAAGGTACTGTCCCACTCCAAAAGTCATGTGTGGGAGTACTTGGGTCTTAATGTGGCTTTGGATATCAAAGTAGAATCAGCAACAAATGACGTCAGGGAAAGAACAGAGCTCAGAGATGGACAGATCAATCCTACTGGGCTGTTGCACTGGCAGAACTAGTGTTTGCCAGACAGCCATAAAGTGCGCTATGGCAGCACATTATGCCAGAGTGCCAGTGGAACACATTGCCATCATGTTGGCCACCTGTCAGAGAAGATAAACCAGTGCAGGAAGTGGGAGGTGGTGGGGGGAGGGCAGAATGAAGCAGGGAGGGGAATGGGGGTAGGAAGTCTGTGGGAGGGGTAGATCCAGAAGACCCTACCCTCCTTACCTACAGCCTCCCAACCCCTTTCTCTCATTGGATTTGTGCCAGCAAAATCAGTCACATGCCTGAGAAGCCCCATTGTTGGTAGGAGGCTTACAGAAGGGGATTTCAATCCCCTTTCCCTTCAGAAGCCTCCACTACTCCTCCCCCGCTGGGTACAGTGCATCCTTCAAATTACTTCTTTGAGAGCAACCTTTGCCCAAGAAAACAGTGAAAGGGAAAGCAATAAAGCCCCCACTCATTGACTCATGGTGCACTATACTCCCGTGCCAAACTGGGCCTTCTGTTCTGCAGCTATTCAAAAACTTCAAAGACAATTTCTGACTCAAAACCCACCCTTTAGAGAAGCGATTGCCAAACCTGTGTCCACTGCGTAATGAAAATGTGGTCCCCGTTTGGACTGCATCTTATTATTCCACTAGATCGCCATGAGTATTCCTACTTGATCGAGGGACAGGGACGCTCTGGGCAGTCGCTTCTGTTGCTCAGTGTCCCAGAAGCAGTTGGTCAAAGTGCAGTTTGGGGGAGACATGGTGGCATGAAACGGAGGCTCCCCAATGGAATGCTAAGTTCCATTCACACAGGGGAGGGATTAGACCGGGTGCCAGATCTGATCCATGAACAAAAGGTCTGGAGAGTCCTGCTTCAGAGACTAGTTTAAAGTAAATTTTAGTTTGGCCCTTGAAATTAGCCATGTAGAAATTACATCACTTCAGAGAAGGAATGATAAAAGGTTGTTTTGAATGAGTTCCAAACATACCATATAATGAGAAAATTGTGCTACGGTCAATACCTCCAAATTAAATGAAGGAAAAAACCCACCAAACTACAAAATGGTAGAATGCCTTTCAGCAATGAGTGACACAAGCAAGTTGTTTCAAGACCTCCAGGATACCTAGATGCAGGTTATGCTCTTGTCATTTCATCAAAGTTCTCAGCATGGCTGGATTTAGGCAGATTTGATTATAAATGGCACTTATTCTCTGCTCTATGTCCCTTCATGCAGATCTCTAGATTTGCTTGCAATGAGGCTATTCCAAACATTGCTGTGTAAATGAACTGTCAGAAACTCTTTCTTAGCCTGTCAGATCTTCTTCTCTCATTCATGCTTTCAAATTTGAAGGCAACATAAAGAAATACCGACAACTGCTTCTGTGCTGGCAGGTACCCTTCAATGTGATGAGAATAATTGCTGGATTTGGCATAAATGAGGATGAATGAAATTTGAAGGGAAAGGGGCAAGAGCATTCCAGAAGAGAAGAAGTTATCACTATAAAAGATCTGCATAATTTGTGCTTCATGGAAGCCAAATTCAACTCACCAGATCATACATGGTAACCAACCACAGATTCTAACAAAACTATCTGGTTGTTATCTGCCTTGAATTACAAAGAGGGAGAAACCATGCATCTTGCAGGCCACAATACAGATCTATTAGGCTACAATCTGTTTCTGCTCATGAAATGACTGTTTTAACACTTTGTACAAGAAAAGTGCAACTAAATCCAAACCCAATGGTTCCCAAACTTTTTGCAACGGGACCCACCACAGATGCCTGATCTTGTCTGATCTTGGAAGCTAAGCAGGGTCAGGCCTGGTTAGTACTTGGATGGGAGACCGCCTGGGAATACTGGGTGCTGTAGGCTTATACCATAGTCTTTCGAGACTGAAGGTTGCCAACCACCTAAAAAAAGGTTTCACTTTCCCAGTTGATGAAGCCTCTGTGATTGGGCAGCAGCGCACCCCCCAAATAGCAGGTTGTTTAACCCTTGATGCACACGGCCTAATCTGCCCTGTCAGTTTTGCAAACCAACAAAAATTTGGTCATGACCCACTGGTGGGCCACAGATCCACATTTTGGGAACCACTGTAACCTTTTCCTGCTTGTGCGACATCTTTCAGAAACATGACAACTGCTATACAACAGCGCTAGTTTTATACAGCGCTGCAAGTTCTTGCAAACACTGCTAGTGACTTATGTTTACAGTTCCTAAACTCTTAATTCTATGCACCATGAAATATAAGTAACTCACTGTGGAGTCAGTGTCTTGTATTTGCTGATAGAAAAAGCATCAATGGTGAGGGCATTCAATATTATTGCAGGATATAGGATGTACTTTTCAAAACACTGAAGCCACACATAGAGTCTTTCAAACCACATTAAATGGGCAGCATCTGAAATGTTCAAAAGAAAACAATATTTTGTCAAAACACTTGCAATGCAAATAATGACTACGGTTTATAGATTCTATTGATACAGTTGATTCAAATTGATTCATTTGAATGCCAAAATAAGTTCTCATTATGAGGATGTTGCTGCTCCATCAGAACCTAAAAGACAAGCAAGAATCCCAGGGGGCCATACCAAAGGTACCATCATGAACAACTGGATGCTGGCTAAGCTCCAGATCACTGAACAGTATTGTTAATGTACCAGGTCAAAGTTCAATAAGAGTGAAAATGAATGGCAGCTCAAGACAGAAGGTAACTAGAAAGAGAACAATAAAGAAAACTAACTACTGCTTAGAGGAGGCACACACTGTTGGAAGAGGGCAGCACTCAATCAGTAAAGAAATCAGAGAACAATACATCAATAGTAGCTGTAGACTGGAGTATATTAAGCCAACAGTAAACTATGCCTATTTTATGATGGATCATTAAGTTCTTCTATTGCATTTTTCAGAGCTGAAGTCCAATTCAAAATGTAACTACTGAAACAGGTTCCTCTATTAGTTGTTCTATTTTTTTTTACCAAGACATTGAGTTTCTGAATTGAAACCCACCCCCCACTTCAACACACACCAATCACCATATTTAACAGCATACTTTAGCTCAGTGGTCCTCACATGGTGAGCTGTGGCTCCCTGAGCAGCCTCGGAAACCAGCCAGGAGGGCTGCGGAAACCTTGCAAAAAACCTGCTGCCCAATACAATGTATAGGGTTGTAGCCCTAATGAGGACGTGCAGTAATGGCCCAGTAGGTCAAGGGAGCCACCAGCCAAAACATTTGGGAATCATTGCTCTAGCTCTGAATGTATTGTGTTTCCTCTCTGGGCATAAACCATAATTTAGAATAAGAGTAATATTATTGGCTTTGGGAGAAAATGTCTTCATAAATATTCTGGAGAACAAAAATGACTGTACTGTATAAAAATAATATACACGGGGGGGAGGGGGGATGGGACTATATCAAGATTTTAGCAACTATATTTGAAGACTGTACTACAAGGTTGGATTCTAATGTATGTAATGCTGAGACATTATGCAACGTCAGCTATTTTATTTTAAGTTAGAATTAAAACCGTTAGAGTGATACTTCTGTTACTTTCTCTGTCTAGGGTAAACACCAAGATGCAGCTTTTCTTAAACTAGGGACATTTTGGGATATAAGATTTGTTTTGAAATGTATTATTCTACTTACTCCCCTCCCTTTCCCAACACAAGCATTTAACTTTATAATGCATCTTATGAAGATGTTTTTTTCAGCAGTTGAACAGGTTTCAGAAAGAGACTGAGGTCACACAAGTGCCCCCTGTCCTGACATTCTTCTCTTCAAATGTGTCAAAAACACACATTGAGAATGATTAAAGCACAGACCCATCAAAAGTTGACAGCAAGTTTCTAAATTGGACAAAAAAAAGAGAATAGCTGGGGGGAAAAAACAGCCAATGTTACCAAACATGAGACAGCTCCTAGCTGAGAGAATTTCAAGAGAACTGGAAATAAGTCTCCGAGTTTTCAAATATTTACAGATATCCCTACTGTTCAAGGCACCATCTGCTGAAGCTAGCAGTTATTTAAAACCAAATTATCAACAATGTGACCTTTTTTCATTCAGCTTGAATATTTCTCATGAGAGTGCAATGCAGGAAATGGAAATTGCAGGCTTCTATATCTTGCCCTCAAACCTTGTTTTACATCCAAACATCTGAAAAATAATTGTGCCAGAAATTTAAACACTGAAATGCATTTATAAAGGAGGAAGGGTTGATTTTTAAAAGATGGCTTACATACTGATTAAACATCAATGTAGATGTTTCTATTTTATTTTGTTAAGTTTTAAGGGCCAGTAACGGCAACAGAACAAAGTCAAAGGACAGAATAACTACAGGTGCCTCAATTAATTGGCTGCATACATTGGGAGAGTACAGATGGTAGACTGTTCTAAACAAAGGGAGTAGACCACCACCAACTGCTCTTGAACAAGCTCTGTTTATTCCTAAGTGTCTCGTGCAGAATCCCAGTCAGACCCCCAGGAAGTTGCATAGCAGCAGAGTTTGGTGGGCTGAGGTCACAGAGATAACAAAAATTCAGCAGTCTACAAGACTATGTGAACTTCATATGTACCAAAAAATTGATAACAAAATCCCAGCTTCAGCAAATCACTTTGTGCTGTCTTATCTTTAACATGTTGTTGTCATATATTCTGTTCATTTTTAGTAAACACCAATATCACAGAGATAACATAAGCCATCAACCACCCCCACAACACATGAAGTCAGCAAGCAAGGGCCAGTTGATACATGAGTGAGAATATCAGAGAAAACAACAGCAGACAATAATTTTATTTCCCCTTCTTCTCACACTCTGCACACACTTGCTGCTGAGAGATGGAGCCCTCTTCCCTGGGTGCATGCAGCAATCTAATCTTCTTTGAGCAGACTCCTACCATTGGAATGAGTACTTTTGCACCTAGGCTTCATTAGCTGTGGCTTGTAGTTATCACTGGAAACAGAGACATGTGTTGTCTCTGTTGTAATCACTGTAACACAAACTACGTGAAAGCACAGTTACAGGGAGAACTGGAAATTTTTTGTACAGCACCATAGATCACCTTAACTTCCTCTCCAGTTCACCCCATTAACAACTTTAAACAGGAATAATCATAGGATGAAGTACGAGGATACTACATAAGATGAAGTATTTATCGTAATAAATGATACCCTAGATACACACAAACCTGAAACCACTCACCACTCCAGAAGTAAATGGAGAATTTCTCAGTATCTTGATTCAACCTAGCTTGGGCTACAGAAACACTGAAGGGAGGAGTTGTTTTTGCAATTTTCGAATTATTAAAGTGATTATTCTGATATTTTCAAACACTACAAACAAATGTAAACAATTTAAAACAATTTGTAATGCAAAATGGGGTGTACGTATGCACAACCCACAAAGGATTTTATTAAGAATGGAATCCACAGTTTTTTTTTCAGAACGTCTCTACACTGGCTACATTTACTGTGAATCTGGGAAAGACAACACAGAACACCAGGATTCTGTTTCAATGTTCCCTCTTCTTCTCAGTGTCTCTATGGCAAGTGCTGAGAGGTTCTGCATTATCTCTGCTGTGGTATGCTATTATCCCTACACTCAGTAAGGGTGCAGTCCTAAACAACTTTCCAGCCCTGACATAACTGTGCCCATGTGGCATGCACTGCATTTCTGCAGTGGGGATGCAGTCAAGGGGGCCTCCACAAGGTAAGGGCATGTTTGTTACCTTACCTTGTGGCCACATTGTGGCTAGGCCAGTGCTGGAAAGTTGGTTATGATTACGCCCTAAGTGACTTAGTGCTAACCGTATCCAGTGCGTCTTGCATTTCCGTTTATTTTCAGTTTCCTTTGTCTTCTGTGAATGACAATGCCTCATATATCACACTGATGTACAAAATTATCACACCAATTCTAATGTACGAGAATATGAAAAATATAAAATATGCATCTATATAGATAGGTATAGGCATACAGTGTCATTTAAACCATAGAAACCAAACAAACCAATCCTGTACTCACCTCTCAGTTCTCTCTCCTGATATTCTTTATTTTTAAGGATAGGGTGGGAAATCCACAACCATGGGTGGTGTTTGCGAAGCTGAGGAAGTACGTAGTGCGTTATGAATCCCACTGTCCATGCTAAAGCGAAAAGCACAATGCTGAGAAATGGCTGAATTAAGAAAAAGAAAAGGGAAAAAACTGAATCTTATTTAAAAGCCATGTTTAAGATACAATAAATATGCTTTCTAAATTTTATACACCATGAGTTTCTTGAAGTTTTTTCATTCAAGAATTGATTATTTTTATTTTGAAAAATCTATACTTGCAGGTGGGGAACATGTGAAATTGAGGAAATGAAAGCAAAAGTTACTCTTCTCATTTTCTTTTTATAATGTGCTTTAAACACAAAAATTATTTATTTCCCAGCTCAGGAGAAGAGAAAGGAAATGTTTCTGTAGGAATTCACAGCTCAGGGAGTCCACCGTGCTGGGTGATAAAACACAGAAAGTGTCTCATAAGGGAATGCTAACAGGACGCAAAAAGACCAGAAACCTAGAACATGCCAGTTATAAAAATGAAGTGCAAGGAACACTTTGGGGAGTACAGTAAAATTCTCTCCCCTGATAAATTTGAAGGGAGATATGAAGAGGCTCCTTCACTGAGGAGGCCAGCCTAGAGTGATCCAGCCTAAGGCTTGTCATTCTCATTTGGTGAATCAATGTTTACAATTTATCTTCCTCAGGACTGGTAAGGCCAATTATATTTGGTCCACAAGCTACCTGAAACACAAGATCACCTGAAACAGTTAGGCATGGCAACAGTTCCATACTTTGGCAGTAATTTATGGAACAACTTGACACATTCATAATCCCTTTTTTTGTGGAGAGTTCTACACCATCACCAGACATCCCTGGCCATGGCTGGGGGGGGGGGATAGAAATGCTTCACACTATGGATTCCATACATGTGACAACCTGCTCTGTGTAATAGGACAGCCATCCATGCAGAAATTCACCTCAGAAGTTGTTTAGTTCTAGGTGCTTTTTGCCTCCACCATCAATTGGGGTAAAAACGATGCCTTTCTAAGGCACAGCCTGTTACTACCAGGGTGGAAGATGTGAACCAACATGAGTGCCACTACTGCTGTTCACTTTTCTACTTTCTTTTGCTCTACAAAGGAGATTTGCTTAGTGCGGTCCAGTTTAGGGTTTATCACTCGTCCCATTCTCCACAGTGTATGCCTAGATCAATTTATAAAATCAGGCTTTCCCCTTAGGTTTTCCAAGTCCACATCCTGAGACACCAACTGTACCAGACAGCTTACCACCAGCATGCACTGTCGCAAACGTGCTGTAAAGCACTTTTGCGAGGCCTAATGCCGGGGTGGCACTGGGCACCTGGTCTCCGCCATTCAGTGGTTGCACGGACCACTGAGCCACAGTGAGGAAAGTGGGGGTAGGGGGAAGGTGGGGAGGAGGCGTTCCAGGGAGGGGGAAGGCAGGTGGAGGGTAGAGAGAGGGTGGGAGGAGGCATGACGGGGAGGCGGGGAGGAGGTGTGTCAGGGAGGCAGGAGGTGGGGAGGGAGGGAGCAGAGCTCCACTGGATCCAGAACGTTTGTGCGGGCTCAGTGCCCTACACAAACACTTTTACCTCAGTTAACCTTTTGTTCAGTGGTGAATTGAGTAGCCCCATTGCGGGGCTACTTCTCTTACCTGAGAGAAGGGGATGAAAGTGCTGCCTGTAGTAGCCCGAGGTGCACAGGATGCTGCAGCAGCCGTTTTTGGTGCCAACAAAGCTGCGCACCACGGGAGCTCAGGATTGGGCTGCCCGTTCCCTATCCTACCCTCTGTTCTGCTATATATTTTGTTCTGAAGCCTGTCTTATTGACCTAACTGACCTTTTACTTCAACTCATGAAAGACTGTGGTAAGTATCCCATGGCTGACAACTTCTCTTGACAGGCAAAATGCTTGTAAGCATTTAAAGCATTATAAAAACCTCAAACTATGCCAGAGGCTTTGCTACCACTGCCACAAAATTCCAGTGCATTACAATATATTTTAGGATATATTTAAAACTACATATTTGTATTCATGAAACAATATGACACTTCCATTACCCCTTACAAGCACATCTTTGTTGTTCTCCTACTCTGTCTTCTATAATAGCCTGTTATAATGTCTCATTCCTTTGAATAACAGAGATATTTTAAGAATAATGTAGAAGAAAATAATTATAATACTTACCCCTAATGACAAGAAAACTGTACTGGCACTGACTGCAAATGATAGCACGGCAGCCACAGAGCACACAATGAGATCGGATTTCAAGGTTTCCCTCTGTGAACATAATTTTTAAAATATAAAATCTTAGGCAAATACCAAATTTGACTTGCTAAATTAAACTACTCCATCCTCAGCAGTTGACAGCTGCACTATAACTATATCAGTCATCACTTAAAGTAAAATCCCCATCAACACTCGGCTCAGCAGTTGGTGTTCAGGCAAAATTATATTGGAGAAACTTTTAAACCTGCCCACTGTAATACAAGAAAGTTAAAACCAACACAAGATACAGAGTTTATTGAGGAGTCCCTCCACACAACATCTGAAATGAAAGAAGATATACGGGATCAGTATTTAATGGCCTGAATAGACTAGGATCCTACTCAGATCCCACCCATGGTCTAGGGTCAGCACCTTCTCTCAGTTTAACCTACCTCATAGTTGCTGTGAAGATAAAATTGGGCAGGGGAAGGACGAGAAAAAACCATGTACACCTCCCTGAGCTCCTCGAAGGAAGGGCGGTAAATGGGCATCATATATAAATAAAATGTGAGACATCTATACATATGAGGTAATTATTCTGTCAATGGCAACTGTACATAATTTTAAACTAGCAGCATTTTCTTAAAGTTCTAGACTGAGTAATTTTTGCAAAAGCATAATGAAAACCTTCATGGATATGCACACAGCCATTCACAAAGGTTGTTTTAGTGTGGCACGTCCACAGTGTGCTCAGACACAATATTTATGTATTTAAACTTGACAGGACTTATTTCCCACAAATAAGTGTACAAAGGATGAGATGCACATTTCTGCATGTTAAAAACATACATTTTATTATTAATTTCAGTGTAGCTGAAATTAATTCCAAGTAGCTGGAGTTTTACTGTTTTATTTTTTACTCAAGCAATTCCCAACAGGGGAATCCCAGTCTAACAACACTCCTATAAGCACCCTAGAATCAGTTTAGCAAAAACAATTTCCTACATAGAAAATTTCTGAATGTCCTAAGAGAATAAAAAAAAAACACACTACTGGGGTAAAAGTGTTTATAACACTACTAACCTAATCTAGTCAAGGAGATTCACAAGTACAGAAAAATTTATGTGCCTGCAGATTAGAAGTGGACCTAATGAACCAAAATGTACATCCAGATCCAGACAGAATTCCAATATATTATTTGCAAGACACAGTATTGGAGGAGAAATATCCTCCAATTTGCAAAACAGACAGAAATATTGCAAAACAGGCAGAAATGCACATCCGTATTCATCCTGTCACAGTCCTAGACAATACAATGTGTCTACATCAGTGCATCTATGGATTGGACCCACTGCGTATTAAATATTCACTTCAGTAACAGACTCAGAAATAAAAAGTCTAATGAGAAGATAGCTTGGGTTGTGCTTTTGGATTAATTAAACTTTGGAGAAAAGTTCCTATCTTTTCTATCATATTCTTTCTTCCTATCGTACTACAAAGAAAATGTCTCTTGGAAAGCTCTTTGGGATAACTCAAACCTGAGATGTTAAAACAGAAAACATGCTGTGGTGTCTTCTTTTTGCCCTTAATTGAAGCTTTTGGAGCATTGTATGAATAGCTTTAGTCACTGACTACTGGTTCTTAAGGCCAGGAAGGAAGTTCAGTGTGGATGTAACACATGAGTACCCCTAGGCTGCTGGTTAATGCAGTAATCAACCATGCAGATACCTAGGAAATTAATTAGACATCTAGGCAGCTCCATCCTCAAAGCTGAGTGGTTAATTATCCAACATAGCCGTTTTGCAATTCCAGTCACCAAAGCTGACAATTGTTACAGGGCCATTCAAGAACTAAAATGTAGCAGAGGTCACTGGAAAAGTAATGTAAGTCAGTAATACGGATGAGAAATCAAATACATTTGTTTTAAACAGTAAATCCCTCTGGTCTGATCTTGAGGAGTGGGATAATTATCTTCAGCTAAAAGGGTACTGATTTCCAGGGACTTCATTTAGAATAAATATTATCCACAACACTATATTTTTTTTTTCTCTCTCTCTCTCTGTGCGCGCGCACACGTAAACTTATGGACACACACACAATAGATTAATATGAAGTTCCTGACATATACTTTATGATTAGACTGAACTCACGTTCATAGGACGTGAACTCATAGGAACTCATAGGAAGGAGCTCAAGTACATAATGTTATGTTTTCACATAGTATCGTTAATTTACAATTTAATACTTTTTCTTGATGGAGGTTGGCTCTGGGAGATAAGGTACATACAGGGGGCCTGCATTATGCACAGGTTCAGCATCCATGTATTTCACCATCTGTGGATGCTGAGCTGAGCTCCAGTCAGATTTAGAGGGGGGGGGGACCGAAAACCAAAGGTTGGAATACCCACAGTTTTCCTTATCCACAGGGGTTCCGGGAGTGGAACCACCATGGATAATGCAGACCCACTGTAATTGCAGTTAGTGAAAGTTGTAACTTGTAGACTAAGGGTGCAATCCTATCCTGTGATGGAACAGGAAAGCCAAGAGGCTTGCGTGGTATACAGCGCAGGACAGATGCCCAAAGCAGCTCAGCCAGCCGTAAGGGAAACTTTTCTCCTTACCTTCGGGTAAGCCAACCTTGCACCTTTGGATCTCCCTGGACTTGCGCACCTCCTGAGTTGGCACAAGTCTGAGGAGAGCCGAGCATCTTGAAGCCACTCTGAACTCTCCAGGAACAGGGGTCGGGATCCAGCATAACTGCTGGGTCCCAGCCCTGCCTCCTGCTCCCCACCCACCTGCCCCCAGGGCTGCCCACTGCCCGCCCTCCCCCTGCCATGAAATGCCTCCCTCCCGCCTCCCCACACCAATCCCAGAGTCGTGTTGGCCAACCTTGGCCGACACAAGACTCGGTGTCAGTCAGTGCGGAGGCTTATTCTAACCTCTGCGCACCGGCCTAGCTATAAAGCATGTTTGTGACCCTCCTGGGCTGGCACAAGGGACTTTCACCAGCCCAAGTACAGCTCAGGATTGCAGTGTAAGCTATATGATAATGTGGTTTGGAACTATAAAATATTGTTCAATGCATTACAGAATCGGCACTACAAAGGATGTTTGGTTATCAAGTAATGTGGGGTAGAAAAAAGTGTCTGAGAAAGCAGGGGAAATATGTCTTTTCCAAGGTCAACACCCTCCTTGTGGTATACAGTATCTAACCAGGGTGCAGGAAGCTGCCACATGGACAGGCCCTTAGGCAGAAGGGATTTCATGAAACCAAACTGAGAAAATAAGCAAGGCAATTACGTCAGTCTGCTGTAAAAGAAAACATGACTAGATCCATCTGCGTTCAGGTTACCAAGAGCTCAAAAACAACCATGTATCTCATCTTTTTCGACCGGGATCACAGTAATCATACTTGGTAATAAATACAAACCAGCTCTGGATATTCAAAAAAATGACAACAAAGGGCAGTGAAGTGACTAGAGGTTCCTCTTCTTGCATATAAAGTATTAAATGGAAACGCATGCATTTCCCTGACATGATTTCCAGGTGCCTGTGTACCTTGTTCATCTTTTCTTATGGGAGTTGTACAAGTTGCCTATCTATGAGTCAAAACAGATGCAGTAACGGAGATCAGACCAGAGAAATCCCAACTTAAAACAAAAAAACAGTTTAAAGCAGCCACTGGGGCAGGGACTTCCATTCTTATGGGAGCAGCAGCAGGAAGGAGGGTTATTTCACCCTGTTCATCATGCTATTTTCCCAATGTCAACCCTCCTTTCCCACTGAAATTGTTATGAGTCCATTGGAGAAGAAAACCCAGGTTCCTGTCTCATGGAACAGCTGATTAGGGGGAACAATTTGGAGCAGGAAAATTGCATGGAAGGAGAGAGTTAAATCTTCTTCCCCTACCAAGGGCACATTAAATTTAAACTTCAAACTTAAACCTGAAATACTGTCATAGATCTTTTACATCACAAAAGATTGCTTTGGCCTTACTTGAATATAGCAAAAAATGCTGTTAACTTCCACATGACGATTAGTCATTCCCATCCACACAATATGCAACCTTGCTCCATTTTACAACCTGAAAGAACCCAATGCCTTTCTTCCAGGGGATTAAAGTCAGTGCAAGGAAAACTTGTTGCTAAAAACTTTGTCATTCAACCAAGATGCTATCCGAAACAATTCACAGTTCTACTCCAAACTTGTGTCTCCACTAGAGATTTAAATAATTTGATGAGACAACATGAAATCTTGTACTACTACTACTATTACTATGACTATGGGATTTCACAGGACACCTGTGCACAGGAACCTATAAATCCAGCAAAGGACACCTACCACTGATTCTCTCATCTTCTCAGGAAGTGGATCAGCTTGTGAATCTTCCAAATGTTGATGCAGAAAGTGGGGAAAATATTTGCACTGAATTAGAGACCTGGTTTAAAAAAAAAATTAATCTCATTTAGAACATTCTCATTTTAGTAGCTTGCCAGTTATCTATTTGTAGAACTCTTAGTAGAAGGCAATATAGACACTAATGCCTAACCTTTCCAACAAACCTAGGTAGTCAAAGGCAGTTTATGGTAGCTAATCTGGCACCTGAAACCCATATAGTATCCAATGCCAAGTTGTAAATATTACATTTCTTTTGGGAAAGCAGAATGAGTATCTTGTACAACTATCGCCCCCAAAAATCTGGTCAGACTTCAGTTGTGGTCAGCTAGCAACCCCTCTGCCATCCCCACAGCTTGGAATGTCCTCTGGTGAGAATATCAAGACTTCCCTTCCTGGACAGGGGCATTCCGGCCAAAACTGGCAGCCCTCCAGCAAACATGAATTGCTGCTGGGTGTAATTATAAAACATGGATGTGTTTCATGTTTTACGTTTCATGTTTCAAGACATAGTGGAAATGGAAAAGGTGCAAAAGAGAGCGACTAAGATGATTGATTACTGGGCTGGGGCACCTTCCTTATGAGGAAAGGCTATGTCGTTTGGGCCTCTTCAGCCTAGAAAACAGATGCCTGAGCGGGGACATGATTGAGACATACAAAATTATGCAGGGGATGGACAGTGTGGATAGGGAGATGCTCTTTACACTCTCACATAACACCAGAACCAGGGGACATCCACTAAAATTGAGTGTTGGGAAAGTTAGAACAGACAAAAGAAAATATTTCTTTACTCAGCGGGCGGTTTGTCTGTGGAACTCCTTGCCACAGGATATGGTGATGGCATCTGACCTGGACGCCTTTAAAAGGGGATTGGACAAGTTTCTGGAGGAAAAATCCATTACGGTTCACAAGCCATGATGTGTATGTGCAAACTCCTGATTTTAGAAATGGGCTGTGTCAGAATGCCAGATGCAAGGGAGGGCACCAGGATGAGGTCTCTTGTTATCTGGTGTGCTCCCTGGGGCATTTGGTGGGCCGCTGTGAGATACAGAAAGCTGGACTAGATGGGCCTATGGCCTGATCCAGTGGGGCTGTTCTTATGTTCAGGAAGTGGCTGGCACTGACTGCATTTCTGACATCAGCTCCCAGAATGAGTTACAACTTTCCATACAATATTTTTACCCTCAAAATGTTGACACACACAAAATATCGTGCAATAATCCAATGAAAAAGTAATTTTTCCTCAGTGTGGCACTGATGTGCACTGGGATACACAGGGAAAACAGGGAACAAATTCCACATTTCAGAGAAAGCAGCCATAGCTGGGTGGAAGAGCACTTGCTGTGCAAATGTAGCTGAGGATTCTCATGTATCAATTGACCCTGACAGAAACTCTGGGATGACAAGAAAACAAGTGCATAATCTTTGGAAAGCTGGAAATTGTTTCATTAGAACCAATTCATATGAAAATGTTAAAATAATAAGTACTGACTATTTTATAGTATATGGAGTAAGAGGAAAGGAAATTTGTAGCTATGTGTCCAAAACAGGGATGCATTGCTTTTTGTATGAAACGTTTTTGTCTAAAGTTTTATAACTATACAATGCAATTTTAAAAATTCATGTATCAGCTGGTGAAGGGTGTCATAAGAACGTAAGAAAGGCCTTGCTGGATCAGGCAAAGGGCCCATCAAGTCCAGCTTCTCCAGACGCCTCTGGGAGCATACAAAGACAACATTACCTATATGCTGTTGCCACTTTCTTGCATCTGGCATTCAGAGACAGGTTACCTGTAGAACCTGGAGGTTGCATATAGTTGTCATGACTTGTAACATGCAATGCACTTCTCCTCCATAAATCTGTCCAATCCCACTTCAAAGGCATCAAGGTCAGGTGTCATCACCACACCCTGTGGCATTTCCTCCCCAAAATTTGCTATATACTGTAGGTAATATACTATACTATAGGTGATATGCTAGAGACCAAAATACTTCAAAACAGCATAGATATTGATTTCAGGTGCTCGGGAAATTACCCTTAATTGCAGTACCTTCATTCTTCCCAATAGTCACATTTAGAATTAAAAATTGTCATGTCAGTACAAAGTATGCCAATTTCAAATTTCAAATTATGTTCCAACTTCTTTTTCATCTTTATGCCATCACATTCCCTTTATACCATTCCCAATCCCATGAATACCCTTTAATTTAGTTCAAAGTAATGGGGAGGGGGAAGAGGATTATGCACTTTAATCACGGTTATTCCATGAATATTTGATGCTTTTTAAATATGAGAAATAAATTGTTTTAATCCCAAACAAGATATTTAAGAGCAAATCAAACTGCAGAGATGTGATTAAAGGTATTAGAAGAGATTAGGAACTCTGAAAGGCAACCAAGCAATGATTTCAAGGACACAAAATTTCCTCACTTAAAGCAAAAAGCAAGAGCCTAATTTGTTTAGAAATAAAAATGGACGAAAACAGTGATATTGATTTTTTTTTTTTTGTTAAGAAAAACACATGTAAGTACTTTATGGCAATGGTTCCCAAACTGTGAATCATGGCTCCCTGGGGAGCCACAAGACCAGCCAGGAGAGCCATGGAATCCTTGCAAATAAAAAAACAACCCTCAGTCCGATACAACGTATAGACCAGGGGTGTCAAACTAGTTTCATAACAAGGGCCAAACAGCATGCATGGTGCCTGCTGAGGGCCGGAAGTGATGTCATTAGGCAGGAAATGATGTCATTAAACAGGTCATAAAGAAAAATAAAAGCACTTTTTCTCACTTAGGAACTCATTAGCTGCAAATGACAGAAGAGAAAATACACAAATCTTGATCATATTTCAAGATATGGGACAGTCCAATTTTCACATGGGCTGTCCTTGTAGCAGTAACACCTCAGCACTGCTCAGCAGCTGAGAGCCTGAGGGCCGGATAAAAAGCTTCCGCGGGCCGCATCCGGCTTATGTTCGACACCCCTGGAATAGACTGTAGCCTTAATGAAGAGCCATGGCCAATGGTCCAGTAGGTCAAGGGAGCCACCAGTCAAAAAAGTTTGAGAATCACAGTTTTATGGGATTTTAAATTGTGATCATGGTGATTAATTCCATTCCTACATCCTCAGCTATGAAAATTTGTGTTGCAACATCTGCAGCATCCCAGCACATCACGAGAAGCAGCAAGTCTGCACATCAATGTATGCACATGTGCATGACTCACGCACTCTCAATTTGTTTTGAGGACTGAGAAGTCAGACTACAATTCTAAAGACACAGAAATTTTCTTCTATTTCCCTGGCAGATGACTAAATGGTCAAGAGTGAGCATGGGGGAAGGAAAGGTTCTAGGGGCAGGACTGCAGCTCAGAGGTAGCACACATGCTTTGCATGCAGAAGGTCCCAGTTGCAATGCCTGCCATCTCCAGGTAGAGCAGAGAAAAATTCCCATCAGAAACCCTGAAGAACCACTGCTCTTCAAGCCACTTAGTATAGTTGACAATACTAACCTAGATGCACCAATAATCCAATTCAGTATAAAGCAGATGGCTATGTTCCTATAACTAAAGTGGAGCTGCCCAGAGTATTAGCCTAAAACATTTTACAAAACATGAAATGGATGTATCAATACAAGTCATAGTATTGTGGCAAATAGATGAAAACTTGTTTGCAAGTTACTTACATTAAAACGGAGGGGTCACTGCTTTGCCTACTAAGATGATAAGAAAGGGCAACTAAGAGGCCACAGAAAGCAGAAAACAAGGCAGGAATGTGCTGAGCATCCCATGGCTCCTGCAGATGTGAAAAGGAACATAATAATATCTTTACATCATGAAAGGAATCTAAACAGTACCTGCACTCATAAATGCACTGTGGTTCACCCATGCCTCCACATATTAAAAGAATTATTGCGTCTCAGACTTCCTAACATGGAAGAAATGATGTTAAAGACACTGAATAATTAAGCAAACCACAATATCTCTAAAATCAGTAATTAGCTAAAGAAATAAACAAACCTACTTGAAAGTCAGATTTCCCCCTCCTCACTTCATACCTGAAGACTCAGAGGCAAAGCAAATAATCCTCATTGAAATTTAAAAGAAATAAGCTGGTGCAGGGCACACAGTAACCTGAAATAAAACCCCAAAAGAGCAAAACCGTGACTGACTGTCAATACCCTCTCTTGCTTGCTCGGTACAAATAGCTGCTGCCTTTTTGGTTCAGAAAAGGATACAAAATAGGCAGCATAATCAATTGTCAAATACGTGATTCTCATAGTTGTACTGCTGCCTCTACTGAAGCCTTATTCACAGCCTTAGTGGAAAATGGACTGCACAGTACAAAAACCGCACAATGATGACTACAGACTTAAGAGGCTGGTTATTCAACTGTCTACACCCCCTTAGCCAGCTTCTGCGACAAATTTCTTCTGCGTTCACTCAGGGTACTTCCTCTTCAACCTCTTGCCTAGCCCTGGATGAATGTAAATTCCTCCAAGCTTTCCTATATTAGCATTCTCTTGGCTCAACCCCATAATACTCAGAAAAGTCTCAGGATCTCTTATCTTGCCATACATTTCATTCTATGGGATAAACATTGGGTGAAAATATAGATATGCAGTACATTAAACATGAATGAATGAAAGAAGAGCCCTGCTGGATGAGACCAATGATTCAGTTTTCAACTGTGGCTAGTTAGAAGCTTTGGAGAGATGTTCATTAGCACAGGACAAAGGTAATGGGCCTTCCCCTATTTGTCCTTAGTGTCTGGTACTCCGAGGTACATTGTATCTAAAAAGTCACTTTCTGCCACTTTCCCCTTCCAATTCCATGCAAGTGGGTGATCAAAAGGGATTAAGTTCTCACTTGCGATTATTTCAAATTGAAAAGAGGCAATTTATACACACATGTGCCATTTACATGTGAAGCAATTTGCATGTGTTGTGGATGCTTATATACATGCTCTAGCTTGGCCTTGCTTGTATTTAGTGTTATTATGTGACACAACTGCAGGGTCCCCCCGTCCCCCCCAGTATAATTCCAGATACAAATCCCATTACTGGACAGACAGCAGCTTCCTGCATATACCTGACTGGACCCTGTAGCACTGAACCAGAAGTGACTTTTTTCTATACAACATATTGTGGACTTGAATGACAGGCAGAGAGGCCTTAAATGTCCTTAGGCTCAAACTACCCCCACCAAGCTTTGCTTCCCTGCCGAGAGACTGGAAAACTCCCTAGGAATACACTCCTCCCTCTCCATCAGTTGTTTTTTTTTGTGCCAGTTATTGTTTCTGAAATACAGCCACTGAGAAGTGTGAATTTCCCTGGCATGGAAGAGATGGTGCTAAGAGTGTCCTATTCAGAGGGGGGACTCATGTTTCCAGATTTTCAAGCTCTGGCCTGGTGGGAGGGCCAAGATGGGGGATAGTATTGCCTGCATGATCCTACTAGTCTCACCTTGTCAAGAACAGATACCACGCTGCTACTCAGAGCAGGGGTCATAACTTCTTCAAAGATCTTAGTATGGCAAACTTGGTTCTTTCTACCCGTTCATCCTCAGGTTAACATCAGAGAAAGTGACTAGGACAGGGGTGTCAAACTCGTTTCATACAGAGGGCTGAATAACATTCATAATGCCTGCTGAGGGCCGAAAGTGATGTCATTAGGCAGGAAATGATGACATTAAACAGGTCATAACCAAAAATAAGCACTTTTTCTCATTTAGGAGCTCATTCACTGCAAATGACAGAAGAAAAAATACACAAATCTTGATCATATTTCAAGATATGAGAGAGCCCAATTTTCATGTGGGCTACCCTTGTAGCAGAAACACCTCAGCACTGCTCAGCAGCTAAGAGTCTGAGGGTCAGATAAAAAGCTTCCGCAGGCCGTATACAGCCCCCAGGCCTTATGTTTGACACATCTGGACTAGGCCATGGCCTATGAACATGGTCATGGAATATAAATATGGATCTTCTCAGCCTGACATGCTAAACCACTACACCATACCAACATGCTAAACCACTACATCACACTACACTGTATCACATGGAAAAAACTTCACATGGCAGGTCACTTGTGTGAAGAAATTCTCATTCCACTACCACAAAGCCAGAAAACAACAGGGTTGTGCTGGGATGACTGACATGACTAGAATTGTGTAGGGTACTGCCTTACACCAAGGGCTAGCCATATGGGCTACATTTCAGCCAGTGTCTATTACTACTGCTTGCACATACAAATAGGCCTAAATATGCCAGAATTAAGTGAGTCATAATTGCACAGGCAATAATTTTTCTACTTTCCTGCACGACATCTACTTTGCAATTCAAAGGTATCTCCTATTAGCACACTACAGTAATCTTTCTTCAAACTCAGGGGTGTGATTCTGTATCTCTGTAAAGCCATATCTCTAGGGGAAAGCCTTAAGAGACACATAACACATTCAGCTCGACATTTATTGAGCATCTTATTGCTCATTATTTAATGAGCAGCACAAAATCTGATAGCTATTTCCAAAGTTCATATTTCTAATACCCACAGAAGATTCCAAGGCTATAAATGGATAAAACGAATCTCTCAAAATCTCAAAAAATATTTTGCATTATTTTAATATGCTGAATTGGTAGGGTCTCCTCCCCCCCCCCCCATTTATGAAAGATTCTTAATGAATCATGGAATTATTTTAAATGTGCATCTGTGGCTATCAGGACTTTTTAAAAATATCTACAGACACTTCTAGCAGCTTGAAGGATATCTTCACTTCCGGCACATTGCCATGTCAAGACTTTAATTAAGACAAATTAGTATTAGAATCATGGGTGTATGGATTATTACTGCTTCTAAAAAATCAGGTATCACAAAGTATTTCACGGCTCATTAATATGATATATGAGTGTGGGAATAGTATCGATCCACAGCTTAAACTCTATCAACTTCATCTAGTTGAACTGTAACTAGCCAAGGGAACCTGTGAAACATTTATATAGGAGAATAGTTCTGTACTTAAAGGGTATATGCACAGGATGCAGATAGCAGATGTCCTGGCTTAATATGTGACTGCAAGTAGAGACAGCAGGACAGCCTCCTGCAAAGACTAGCTATAAAATAAGTGAAAGGGCCCGATCCTATGCTCTGCACCGCGCCTCCGCGGCACGGACCACAGTCGCAAACGCACCATAAGGCACGTTTGCGGAGCTTATCACTGGGTTCCCGCTGGAGGTGGCTCAGCTCCGGCCAGTGCTGAGCCACTGCCTGGCGGGCGCCCGCATTCCACAGCTCGGCGGTGCCTGCAACTGCCGGGCTGCGCAATGGGGAATGGGGGCGTTCCTGGGGGCATGGGGGAGGCATTCTGGGGAGGGGGAGGCATGGTCGGGGGCGTTCATGGGGGCAGGGGAGAGGCGGGTCTATGGAGCCGAGCTCCGCAGGATCCAGGGTTCTTGGGCAGGGCTGCTCACCCTACATGAACGTCTCCTTCTCCCGAGGAGACTCCTGCAGTAGCCCTTTGTGGAGCCGCCGTGTCCCGCAGCTCTGGGCTGCTCAGGATTGGGCTGCCCATGAGTAAGTAGTTGTGAACTAATACTGGTCATGCCAGATGGGGATGGTGGAGTCTGGTGACTCGCAGCACTGTTTTCAAGAAGTATCTACAAAAATGCAACATGGCACATGAAGCTGGCCACATATAAAACTGCTTTGTGGGCTAATTTCATGAGAGATAAAAGCTAAGAGACAGCCCAACAAAAGTGGCTCACCATCAGGAAGGGGGCGCCATACACCTTTTGGAAAACATCTGCAATCAAGATGATAGTTGTCTTGAATATAGATTACTTATTTGGTTGGCAACCTTCAGTCTCGAAAGACTATGGTATAAGCCTACAGCACCCGGTATTCCCAGGCGGTCTCCCATCCAAGTACTAACCAGGCCTGACCCTGCTTAGCTTCCAAGATCAAATGAGATTGGGCATCTGCAGGATAACAGTTGCTTTCGATTACATAAAAGGGACCACCAAAGCAGTTCACAATAAATCCAGTGCAGAGTTCATGGGTACAGAGTGCACAAATCACTGCAGCCTTTAGTAACCCGTTCCATAAGTCAACTGTACACAGTATGAAAGTTGGTTGGAGCGGCTTTAAACCCATTGGATGTTAAATTCCATAGAGAATGTTATTTCAAAGAGAACATGCTACTTTTCACAAATCTTTTTGCATCCTTTGTTCCATCCGTTTGCTTTTCAAAGTGCTCCAGTGTTATTAGTTGCTGTTCATATGGAAGCCATTCCATTGTTATTGCTGTTCATTATACTTTTTCCAATTCTTTTTTATCCTTTTTGCAAGGGCTTGTGTAGAACTGTATACCACTGTTTTTACAAAGGAACTTGATACTTTTTCATTTTCACTGTTATTATGGATTGTTCTGACAGTTTGCCGGCTTATTTTCCCAAATCCATGCTTCCTGTATTATCACCTCAACTTCCAAATTAATCTTCCCTTGTTTATCTTTTTCTTGCATGTCTTATACCTTGATTGGCCTAGAGGTTAAGTGGCTGTCTGAGGAAAAAGTGGTTTTTCATACTATTTATTCTGTCGATTCAGGACACATCGGGGACAGGTGCAAAACACTACTATGTAAGTGGCCTTTCCACAGAACTAGCAGACATGCTCCTCTGTTACAAATGTGCTCTGAATGGGCAATGGAAGGCATTTAAGGTCAAAAAGAAAGAAATCAGGTTTATTCAAAGCCCTTCACATTATGTAAGGATCAAGGAAAATTTCAGCACCAGAGTGGACTAAGGTTGGAAGATGAAATTAGTAGTATCATTTTTGCATGCTTAATTATTCAGTTTAAGAGTATCTTCAGAAGAACAGGGCCATAAAAATTCAAATTAGGTGTAATTTTCCTGTGTGAACTGGAAAAGTCTGAAGTTAATATGTGTAATTTGCAGCAGATATCTTGTAAATCTCTCACAGCACTCCCTAACTTTGGGTAGCATCATAAGCACATTTCAAAGCGGTATGTAGTCAAGCCCATGGGCATGATTGCTTATCTACAAAGCCACCTGCCTGGCGTAATTTAGACGATTGTGCTGGGGGAAAAATGTGCAAATGGGAGAATATATTTAAAAAGGATTGTCCTTAATGCTATTTACCAAAGACGATTTGGAAGTTCTGTTAACCCTCAGAGGGAACAAAACTATACGGAGCAACTGACAAATGTGTTCACATTAAATTCTCATTCTTTCCTCCCTAATCTCAAACAATATTCCCCAGCTTTTCTTCCTTTCACTTTTAATACCCTTTTTTCAGTCCACACAAAAGGCACAGAAGGTGGTGCAAAATTCTTTGCAGGATGTGAAGGGGGTACAAAGTGTCTCTTCCACCGTGCAGTGGATGTAATGTGTGAATTCAGGATCTTCATGTAAAGACCCACATGTACAAGGCGCCAGTTTATATAACATTACTTTCCTTAACATTTTTTCTGATGGGGGTGGGTGAAGAAGGGTCATGCAAATTAGGGCTTGATGCATACAAGTCTTTGGGAGAAGGTCAGTAAGGAAACTGAGGCTACAGCCTATTAGCTGCTGAATGTTCTGCTGCCAGAATCCCACCTCCTTACCTTTACTGCATTGAAGCAGAATGCATACAGGACAAACACGATGATACAGCTTCGAGAAATACTGTACAGCGAAGATAACATCCCTACAGCAGCTGAAATACAGACATTCAAATTTACTACTCTTGACCTAGTTACAGCTGCTGTAGCACAAATGAAAACTAACAAAATTTATGGCAAACTTTAATTCAATCTCCAGCAGTTTTATTCAGATGAATTAAATTAGATCATAAATTCAGACAATTACTGGACCACAAAGAAACCAGAGATGTGTCTTAAAAACACAATCTTCCATATATTACCGCAATACAAATTAAATGAAACCACAACATTCAGATTGCTGTGATACAATGCATAAAGGTACGTGTCGCCAGGAACTTTTAAGTTGCACAACTTCAAGGGCAGGAGTTGTAATGCAGAATAATGCAGAAAGGTCTAGAGTAGGGGTGTCAAAAATAAGGCCCATGGGTTGAATATGGCCCCCAGAAGGCCATTATCTGCCCCCGTGACAACTGGGCTCTCCCAGCACCACCATCAGCTACTAAGCTGCAAAGTGATGCAATGGAAGTAGTGGCACTGCCGAAAGAGCAATGGTGAGAGTGCCTAATTATCACACGGACCACTTTCACCAGCACTGCTTCTGCTGAGGTGCCACTTTGTAGAGCACCTCTCAGCTGCCAAGCTGTAAAGTGTTGCCTTGGCAGAGGCAGCAATGCTGAAGTGGTGGGTCATGTAATTGGTCTCTCCCATATCTTGAAAACATGATCAATGTTTGCAAGTTTTCTCTTCTGTTACTTGCAGCTAATGAATTACTGAGGAAAAAAGTGCTTTTTCTGGTCATCACCTGCTTAATGTGGTCGCTTCCTGATTAATGACATCACTTCTGGCCTTCAGTAGATGCCGTGAATACTATCTGGCCTGCTGTATGCTATGAGTTTTACCTCCAACCCCCAGTTTAGAGTTCCTAGCTAGCCAAACAAATGGAACCTCTAATATAATCATCAAGAAACCTGGGAAAATAAAACTATTTACTTTCTTGCAAACAATCCTATCACAAAGGGCCCATGTCCCAGAGGGGCTCATAATTTTAAAAAGACTCTAGGCTGGGGTGAACAGGGACAGTTGCTCTCTGTCTGCTAAATATAAGAGAACCATCAATTAAAAGTAGCCTTTCTAACTACTAGTCAGGTGGGGGAAGGTTGTAATTTTTTTAAAATTTAATGTTTAACTGTTAATGTTTAGGTAAACTGCCCTAAACTGAGGGCCAGGAGGGGGAAGGGATGGTGGAAGAGGCTGCGGCCAAATACTGCCCCCTTCCACCCAACACGGGTCTCCTTCTGCGCCTGCTGGAACAGCTCTGAGTAGTCCAAATAGCTTCAAATAGACCCACTGCAGCTGCCGGAGCTCTTAACACCGAGGAGACCTCCAGTTCCTTCTCTGTACTGCACACCACCCGATGAGCATAGGATTCGGACCGAAATCAGTTTTGAACAACATGAGTTCCCTCCCTCCCCATTTACAAGCTTTAGCAGGGCGGTAACACTTACCAGATCCACCAAACAGTAGCATATCTATTTGTTCCAGGACATACACACAAAAAGTGTTGATTTGTGGGAAAAGGCCAAGAAGAGAAATTGCGGGAAAGCAATATAAAAATGCTGAAATTAAACACACACAAAGAGATAGAAAGATTATTGGTTTCATTCAATGGCTTCATACGAAAAATGAAAAATTGGGACAATTTCTCCTTTAAGACCATCTACTTCAACCCTCTGTCTGAAGCAGGAAAATTTTCTCTAGATCATCTCCAAAAGGTGCCTGTGTTTGAAGATATCCAGTGTGGGAGACCTCACCACTTTCCTTGGTAATTACTCCTACCATTATGCATTTTTTTCATGATATTCAATCAAAATCTCCCTTTCTGCAGCTTAAGCCCATTAGATCTAATTTTACTCTCTGGGGCAGCAGAAAACAAATGCTTGCCTGCTTCCAGGCGACAATGCTTTTGGTATTTGAAGAGCGCTATCACATCCCACTTCAGCCTTCTCTAAACAGACATTTGCAGATGGAAAGCACTGTTTCATTTAAGGAGGTTCAAACGGATTTCTTTATGACCCAGGAAGGTCCATTATGATAGAGTTTAAGGACTTCCAAGCTCAATAAATTATATATAAACAAATATCTTCTCTCAAGTTTTCTTCCCTGGACAGTAAAGTTCTATATGTGCAGGATTCACATAAGACAAGTGATCGTGCTTAAAGGCTTATTCTTGATCATATCCCCACTCCTTGGAGCGCAAAAGAACTCCACACTGACAGAAGTGGAAGACTGCACTGCCCCATTATTCATTTTGACTGAGCAATTTTGACTCACCCATCGCATGATCTCTAGCTGCCTGAAGTGATCCAGGTGAGAAGACTTTCAAGCCGTATACTGTATAAATAGAGGGACTTTTATTTTTAGATCCAGCATCTAGCAAGAGAATAAGGCCACACAAGATACAAAAATATACAGGCCTGCTATATATTATCACCTGGTTGTGCCCCTGAAAAAAAGCAGACACACAATATATATATTTAATACTGACATAATAGTTTCTTATACATGTAGTTGTAAAGGCTGCACAAAACCAAGAAGCATATAGACAAATACTAATGAATAATGGCAATACATTACTAAATACAGTAATGCACATTAGGAAATGTCATCTAATTTAAATTGAAGTGAATGTCAAATATATAAAAGACTTCCACAACAACCATTTTAATTCTATTACAAGCAACATTAATGACCATAAAGCATTACTCCAAAGTAATTAAACATTAAAAATCATTTCTTCCCAAAGTTGCATATATACGTAACAGGGACCAAATGTGTACACTTGTGGGTCAGGCAAAAATGGGTTAAGAGCCTGATCCAACCCTTATGAAAGCCTACCCCAACAGCCTCTTCCAACATTATCTCTAGTGGCGTAACAGCTAAGTAGGACGGATTCTTCTTGCGCTCCTCTGTAATGGCAGAAAATTTAGGCCACATGGTAGGAAGTCATGCTGCAATTCTTACCTGTATCAACATTGATTGTAAGCTCAAAATGTCAGTATAGGGCAGCGGTTTTCAACTGCTGTGCCGCAGCACACTAGTGTGCCATGAGACTGCCTCAGGTGTGCCGCTGGGTGAGATCAGACAGGCAGCAGCCGCGCACATGGGGGAAGTGGCTGCTTTGAGCCTCACGCGGCAGCAGAAGAAAAAGGAGCAGGCAGCCAGCGAAGGGGCTGGTTACGGTTGCTTTGCACCTCCTGCTGTCTCTTGCTCCTGCTCCTGAGCAAGACAAAGGCTGCAACCATATCATTTACCTGGTAGTAAGCCCCATTGACTATTATGGGGCTTACTTCTGAGTAGACATGCCTAGGCTTGGGCATTGAGGCGGTTGTTGCCTGCCCCGCGTGCTGATTGGGCAGCAGAGAAACCTGGAGGAGGTGCAGGCAGAGTGAGTGAGAAGAGGGAGCCAGGAGCAGGCAAGCAGGTAGGAAGCGAATGAGTCTGCAGAGGCCACCAGCAGAAGAACTGGCTGGCTAAAAGGGTCCTTCCAGTCTCTTTTCCTTGCCACAGTTTGCTGGCAACTCCCCAAAGCGACCCGCCCTACTTTGCCTTTTAGAGGAAGGGCGTTGGGCCACAATCCTATCCACACTTACCTGGGAGTAAGCCCCATTGACTATAATGGGGCTTACTTCAGAGTAGACATGCCAAGGATTGGGCTTTTGGTCTCACTTTTTTCTTAATACAGGAGCAGGCAATTGGCACTTCTCCTCACCCCACTCCCGCCCACAGGCACATTCCCCCCCAAATCTCATAATTGCAGTTAGCACCAATCTTACTGTCCCTCCCCTCACTCGTCCTCACCTTCCAAAGGTCCAGAATCACTTGCCTCACGTTTTCTCTCTTCCCCCTCCCACTCCAGCTGAATTCTGCAGTTGTTTCAATCAAGTCTCTTCATTGCCCCTCACCCCACATCTCTCCACTATGTGTTTAATCTGACCTCTTTTGCCAACACTTTCTGGCATAACACTTTAACAACAACATTTTTCCTCCTTTCCAGAATCACGTATACTTTCCTTTCCACACTTCTTGTGAGTTTCTTTATCATGTAATGATTTGATTGTATTAATTATATTAAAAATTAATTGTACTGGCGTCTGATCTTGGAAGCTAAGCAGGGTCAGGCCTGGTTAGTACTTGGATGGGAGACCGCCTGGGAATATTGGGTGCTGTAGGCTTATACCATAGTCTTTCGAGACTGAAGGTTGCCAACCAACCAATTGTACTGTAATGATTTAATGTAAGTAAAAAAAAAAAAAAACTGGTAGTGTGCCTTGACAATTTTAGTGTCTTGTCAGTGTGCCCTGAACAGAAAAAGGTTGAAAATGGCTGGTATAGGGAAAAGCAGTGGGTGAACTCCTCCCTGACATTTGCTGGGGGGGGGGGGATAGCAAAGTTTATTTTATTTACTTTTCACACTTTTATACTGCTCTTCCTCCAAGGAGCTCAGGATGGTGGAAGGTTCCTCCTCCTCTTTTTGTCCTCACAACAACCTTGTAAGGTAGGTTAAGCTGCAAGATAGTGACTGGCCCAAGGTCACCCAGGTAGCTTCATGGCTGAGCATGAATTTGACCTTGGCTCTTCCAAATCCAAGTCCAACAGCAGAACCACTACACCATTAGGTAATGTTGGAAGCAGTACTGAGCCTCCGGTTCTACTGCCATTTCTAAGACGCCAGAACCACAGGGGTTATACAAACCCAGGAACAGACTGAACAGACTTCCTCCACTATCCCACTCTTCCCAACTAGGTTTTAAATGCTGAAGGCCATGCATGTTGGGAATGCCAAAAAGCTAATCATGCTTTAATTTCCCTGGGGGTATGTGTCCTCACATTAGCATCAAGCCACCTTGCGCAGTTTCACTCTAATGCAGTGATGTGAATTATGAAGAAGTACAATATGGCTCCCTGTCATGCCTAGCCGTGGAATCATTCTGAATGGCATATAAGCTTCAATTTGCATGTATTTTAAAATGTAAAACACTTTTGCTGCTCACAACATTTTATATTGTACAGCATCATTCTGATGTTCTCATCCCTGCTAGATGTGCATTACATTTTCAGAGAGGCATGGAAAAGAATGGTGTTAACTATATGAAATACAGTGGGCCCTCTGCAACTGCAGGGGTTTGGTTTCGAAACCCTGAGCAAATACCAAAAACCACAGATGCTCTGCAGAGGTTACACTGACAAAATGGTGCACATTTGCATAAATTCACATAAAATTGGGACATTGCCTGAACCTGCGTAAATTGCCTGAACTTTTGGTAATTGGCATAAATGGGCTACAGTGAGGCAAACACTGTGAAATGGCAGTGTGCAAGATGAACAAGGCTACAGCAGAGTGTATGAATTTTTAGAAATATGTATTTTCAATCTGCGGTTGATTAAACCCACAGGTACGGGGTCAGTGGATATGGTGGGTCCACTGTATATTAATGACAAGTTTTTTAAAACTTGCCAAAGACAAATATTGGAGCAGAAGGAAAGCAAATACAGGCATGAGAAGACAAAACTTTAGGGTATCTCAGTTCAAGAGGTGGTATGATAGGTCAAGCCCAGATTTTCAGATTTTTGTCAAAACTGTCTTCTTCTGTAAGGCATTTGGGGCAGACTGATGTATTTAACCCATGTACTCAGAAGTTCCCAGATTCAAACCCTGGCATCTCAAAGTAGGAAAGGAAAGGAACTCTACTTGAATCCCTGGAAAACTGCTGCAAGTCAGACTAGACCAGCAATTGTTAACCTTTTTCATCTCATGGCACACTGACAAAGCACTAAAATTTTCAGTGCATGCCACCCATTTTTGGACAATCGACAAAACACTGCTGGCAGAGTAGTCACATTCCCCAATGGCCCTACTAATAAATGACCCTCCCCAAAACTCTTGCAGAACACCCGTGGACCATTCGTGGCACACCAATGTGCCACGGAACATGGGCTGAAAATAATTGAACTAGACTATTGTGAGCTACATGGAATAATGGTCCTATAGTACTTTGCCTTTTAAGATATGCCCAGATATCTCCTTTAGAATCAGATATCAGAAACAGAGAAATTCAAATCGAGGAAGTTTTACTATATAATAGCAACTTATAGACTCAATAAAGAGTATTCCATCACAACTTTGAGAATTACCAAACTTGAATCCCATTATTGTCATGAGAAAAATGCTTTCATTAAAAATCATTAAGCACTTTGCCTTTGACACCACCAGCAAATCAGGCTTTGATGTTGTTATAATGCAATTTTGATTAAACCAATTTCTTCTCATTTTAACACAAATGTACACATTATTAATGTCTGCCCGTGCAACTGATTTGATTATCACTCGCAATATTGCATACAGCTGAACCAACAAACAAAACTTATATTTAGCACTGAGAAAATTACCTCCTTAGTGAGGTTTGAAATATTTATTTCTTAGAAATTATTGGAAACAGCATATGTAATAATGACTGAAACGACATACTAATATGTTCTTTAATGGCAATGCCTAGCTTGCATCAAAGCATGAAATGCCTTTAAACTCTGGTGTATCTAAGCAATTCCATATGCTTATTTCTGCAGGGAGAAGAAACTCAGTGAAATACAGGATTAAATTTTGGTATCTGCTACAATCATAAACTGGAATAAATTTTGCTAAACTTTATAAACTTTATGGAATACAGTTTACTTATTTACTTTCTCATTTGAAGAGAAAGCAAGAACGCTCAGTGATTCAGTCATGCATTCTTGATAGGTTTTTATTTATTTTATCACATTTTGTGGGTGTAGGGTGTGGGTTTTAATCCTACAGTCTTTCTGAAGGAAGAGAAGGTGCCCTACACCACAGAATATTTTGGAACTGAAAATCAGCACACAAATACATGTTTGCATATAGGACTTTGGAAACTTCTGTTATTCAGAATAAGACAAGAGTAGAATGAAGTTGCATAATGATTCATCTGCTTAGTATTTAATATTTTGAGGCTGCTTTTCAGCATCACAGTTCCCAAAACAATATACATCAGTTTAAAAACATAACAACAACAAATTGAACAGCCGCATAAATGCTGCTGTATACGCTCACTAAAAAATTTAGCTTATCTAAAACATGCAAGCATATATCAACACAGAATAAATCAAACTAGTAACCAGATGAATTCTCACCAGAAATACTTCTCATCTTAAAGTACTTCTGGCCTGGATGCTAGTTTACAGAACTAACATAATCTAGGATAGGGGTGCCCAAACCCCGGCCCTGGGGCCACATGCGGCCCTTGAGGCCTCTCAATGCGGCCCTCAGGGAGCCCCCAGTCTCCAATGAGCCTCTGGCCCTCTGGAGATTTGTTGGAGCCCGAACTGGCCCAACGCAACTGCTCTCAGTGTGAGGGCAACTGTTTGACCTCTTGCATGAGCTGTGGGATGACGGCTCCCTCCACTGCTTGCTGTTTCACGTCTGTGATGCAGTAGCAGCAGCAAAGGAAAGGCCAGCCTTGCTTTGTACAAGGTCTTTTATAGGCCATGAGCTATATTGCAAGACTTTCATTCTTTCATATAAGTTCTTCTTTAATATATTTGTTTATGTAAACTTATGTAAATTTATTCAAATTTAAACTGTAAATTAATTCTTTTTTTTCCCGGCCCCCGACACAGTGTCAGAGAGATTATGTGGCCCTCCTGCCAACAACTTTGGACACCCCTGATCTAGGAGGTTAAAATCTGGCACACTGGCAGAGCAAGCATATGGTGTCTACTCAGAAGTAAGCCCCACTGAGTTTAATAAAACTTACTCCCACGTAAGTGTATACAGGTGGACCTCGAGTGGATACCGATACCAAGTGGTATCCACTGATATCAAGTTCCACCTTTAAATGCCTTGTAACAAGGAAAAAAAGCACCAAAATCCAATTTTCTACCTTAAATAATTATAATTTCATTCCATTATTCACCCCATCTAGTGGCTGAATTCGGTACAGTCTCTATACCAATGCATTCTGGGGTAACAATAGAAACCTGGAAGTGGAACCTATTTTTCCACTGATTTGGTATCCACTGATTTTTGTCCGAGACAGAACCCTCATGGACGACCTGTATAAGATTACTACATAAGCCAATTTTTAAAAGATAGAGAAATCTTCCTCTATTATACATTTTGAGTAGCTTTGGAAATTATCTGCAGACAAAAAGAGAATAACTTCACAAATCTTTCTACATATCAAGTTAACATCCAAATCAGTGGCTCATATACTGCAGCCTTAGGGAGACTGGCAATTTCTAGATGCATATCTAGCTGACACCATCAACCCACAAGAAGATGTGTGCAAGTCACCAAGTCAGACTTAAGGAATTGCAAAAAGCAAATGTGCCAGCCATTTGCACATTCTCTTTTGCGTGTTTCCTGGCAACATCTGAAGCCACATTTTGTCAATTAGGGATAAGATAATTTTGTTCTTGCAATTAGCAGATCCTATGTGTCTCAGCTTGACATTACATTATTATGTAGTGTCAAGCTGAGACACATAGGATCTGCAATACACATTGCTAGTATATATCATACCTATCCACTATTGATTCCTTAATTATGCTTCTCATTTGTCCTGTTTTGATGTTCATGATAAACAGATAACTCAGACGGAAAGACAAAATTACAAGGAAAAGATTAAATTAACCATGAGAAAACATAAGTCATCCATAATCAGTAGTTGTGTGGGTTTTTTCCAAAATCACTTGGTACCATGCATCAACAATAGCGAATTAAAAATAAAATAATTAGGTGAAATTTTAGTTGAATACTGTATTACAATTATAGGAAAACGGCTTGCTCCAAACATTTTGAAAAATTAATGGATCCACCTGACAGACCAACAATGTCAATGATTACAGCCTATATATAACTGCTGGAACTTACATGTATAGGTGAGGCAGGGTCAGGCTGAACACTCTAAAAACAAGACAAAATTAATCACATTAGCAAGGAGTTTGCATCCAAGATCCAAAATGAACAGGAAATATATGTGTGTGCTGAACTTTTCTTTTTTACCTTTAGAAGGGAGTATTGGCAGCTTGCCATAATAAGACAGAATAGGAAGACCCAGATATCCTTACAAAACCCTTGGTTCATAATTAGAAACCCCAAAAAGGAAACAAAAACAACAAGTAGAATTGCCAAAACATTCTCCTTGATATCTTCTGTCCTGTAAAAATAAAACACAGGGTTGTTTTTCTTTTTTTGGAAATAAGTGCAACCACGAGTACACCAGTACTGACAAGTTAAGTGACTTCAATTGATTTTAAACCCATAAAATTGGTTTTAAACCCATAAAATTGTACTTGTCGTAAGAGGCGACTAAACAGCAACCGGGTAGATGGGACTCGTCAGCCTGGGAAGGCAGCTCATCTGAGAGAAGGAAAACTCTGATCCCAAACCTCCACTGCCTTGTGGCTACATCCAGTTATGGAAAAGGCTTCAGGAGTCAACCTCGAGGCAAAATCCGGAGCCGGAGTCCCTGAGGCAGTTCATGGCTGAACACAGTCACGTTCTGGCAACTCCTGCGACGCCGCTGGAACCAACCGTATTGGCCTCTGCCTTTCCATTGGACCATTTCAGCGACGTGGAGAGGGGGGATTTGCTGCATGGGTAACAGCCTATCCTCCATACCTACTTTACCCAGGCTTCGCACACTGGAGAGGACACTCTGTTCCAGAACCACCATTCAGAGCGTGACACCATAGTCTTCCGAGACTGAAGGATGCCAACAAACCCATAACTTATGCATCCACTTCCCACTGATATACACAGGAGTTCAGTGAACTTAACTTTTTTTGGTATGCTATTGCATGCCTCCAGTCCAAATCTCCATGTATGTTCTGATGAATACACAGAGTTCTGCACAAGCTGGTCCATGCAGAGCTACCCACTTCACAGAGGTGAACAGAAAAATCTTTGTGGGTGGAAGAGCTATATGAGAACACTGGAACTCCTGTATCTGCAAAAGATCACCCCTCTCATACTTTATTTAAAGTGCAATCCAGAGACCGATATCAGCCAGCACAGGCCCTTTACATCAGCCTAGGAGAGTTGCGAACGTGTCATAAAGCACGTTCAAGCCTCCTCCAGAGCCAGTTGGGCTGGTGCAGAAACCGACACCGCCCACGGACACCAGATCCACACCTGGACGGAGTAAGTTAGCATCAGCTGAGGGAGACCAGCACAGGGGTTGGGAGACAGTGGTGGGAGGGCTGAATGGGGGTATTTTGGGAGACAGATCGGGGGCCGGATCAGCCATGACAGCACAGACCTAATCCTAACCCCCACTCCCAGCCCAATCAGTTTTACACAAGATGCTTGGATTTGTGCCAGTAATTTCACTGGCATAGATCTGAGTAGTCCCAAAGGGGTGGCTGGGGCATTACTCGGGATAAGGGGAAAAATATCCCCTTACCCATAGTTGCCCTCCTTGAGTGGGATACAGCTCAGGCCACTTGACCTGGCTGTTCCAGCACAAGTTAGAATTGGGCTGTTTATTTCTTGGGGTCGTGGCACAAAAAGGGTTGACAAACACTGCCCTAGAGGATAACAAGAACGAACTGTAGTCATATTTCAAGATTATATTAGTAGTACTATACCATAAACCTTACTTTTACTGAAATTTCATTGTCCTATCTTCTGAAATGTCACCTGAGGAACAACCGAATGACATTAATCCTATGTTAATGATTTAAAAAAATAACTTACTTATCAAGCAGTGCCAGCAATGCAAGGCGATCATACCATATTTTTATCCACTTGCCAGGAAATACAACCAGTTTGTAGAATTGTCTATTAATTTTTCTTTGTACTGAGGAACATGAAGAATCCTCGAGGTCTTGGCTAAGGTGCTTTAAAATAAAATCAACAGATGAACAAAACAATGTATTGTTTCCATAACACTGCATTGCCCAAGAGCAGTTCCATACCTTTGTCCTGTTATAATTTGTACAACAGAAAAACTCTTCATATTAAAAACTTTTCTAGTACATTTTATTCTGCCATTGTGAACACAACACATTTCAAATATGCTAGCTTCTTGTGCTTAAAACCTAAGTTTATTTCACTGTAGTAATGAGAGCATGTCATACACCATTTACAATGTAAACAGAAAGACAAGAATTGCACTAAGGTGTTTCCTATGATTTGGACCTGGGGTGCACCTCTCAAAGGACAAAGTTTGCAATGTTCCTGGACATGGCTTTGCTCCTGGAGGAACAGGTTGTGGCCATGGCCAGAAGCACTCTTTGGCTGCCATCTCACAGACGACAAGCTGCACCTTCTGACATTCCCACCTCTACACAAAGGTCCAGGGATCCCTAAGGTTGAAAAGTTGGCCACCCCTGGGCTATAGTAACCTATGCCTTAGTACCATCTCTGATGCAAAACTATAGCACACATGCTACCCTTGAAGACAGTTTGGAAGCTTCAATCCAAAAGTGGGTTGAGAGGCTGCAGGAGGAGGTGAACCTGGCAGCAATGGTGTACACCAGATCCTATCCCCCTTTCCTGCAACCTCCCCACCATCTTTCTCTCCTCAGAATAGCCAACATAGGTCCAAGAACACTCATTGTGGACTGGGAAGCTTACAGAGGTGTAAGGGAACTTAAATTCCCTTTGCCTCTGAAGCCTTCCAATCTAGGCTCCCCCATCCCTGCTGGTACAGCGCACCTGTTTTTGGTGCGGCTACACCAGTTGGGGAGGAAATAAAGATAGGAGTGGGCTCTCAAACACACACAGTCCGAGGGAGCCCAGGAGGCTAGGCTACAGTCACAGGCCATGTAGCTCTCAATACATGCAAAGGAGCACTCAGAACATACGACGGCACTCAGAACATATGTGTTTAATGTTATTGATGTGTGTGCCTTCATAGGAATCATTCCAAAATCTATTCTACAGAGGCAAGGATTATGCAGATTCTGTCAATTCACAAAGCTTGAAAACTACAAATGATGTATCAATATTTAATCAATATGTAATCAAGTTAGAGAGGCTGTGAAGGGCAAGGAAGCTTCCTTCCGTAAATGGAAGTCTTGCCCTAATGAAGAGAATAAAAAGGAACATAAACTGTGGCAAAAGAAATGTAAGAAGGTGATAGGGGAGGCCAAGCGAGACTATGAGGAACGCATGGCCAGCAACATTAAGGGGAATAATAAAAGCTTCTTCAAATATGTTAGAAGCAGGAAACCCGCCAGAGAAGCGGTTGGCCCTCTGGATGGTGAGGGAGGGAAAGGGGAGATAAAAGGAGACTTAGAGATGGCAGAGAAATTAAATGAGTTCTTTGCATCTGTCTTCACGGCAGAAGACCTCGGGCAGATACCGCTGCCCGAACGGCCCCTCCTAACCGAGGAGTTAAGTCAGATAGAGGTTAAAAGAGAAGATGTTTCAGACCTCATTGATAAATTAAAGATCAATAAGTCACCGGGCCCTGATGGCATACACCCAAGGGTTATTAAGGAATTGAAGAATGAAGTTGCAGATCTCTTGACTAAGGTATGCAACTTGTCCCTCAAAACGGCCACGGTACCAGAAGATTGGAGGATAGCAAATGTCACGCCTATTTTTAAAAAGGGAAAGAGGGGGGACCCGGGAAACTATAGGCCGGTCAGCCTAACATCCATACCGGGTAAGATGGTGGAATGCCTCATCAAAGATAGGATCTCAAAACACATAGACGAACAGGCCTTGCTGAGAGAGAGTCAGCATGGCTTCTGTAAGGGTAAGTCTTGCCTCACAAACCTTATAGAATTCTTTGAAAAGGTCAACAGGCATGTGGATGCTGGAGAACCCGTGGACATTATATATCTGGACTTTCAGAAGGCGTTTGACACGGTCCCTCACCAAAGGCTACTGAAAAAACTCCACAGTCAGGGAATTAGAGGACAGGTCCTCTCGTGGATTGAGAACTGGTTGGAGGCCAGGAAGCAGAGAGTGGGTGTCAATGGGCAATTTTCACAATGGAGAGAGGTGAAAAGCGGTGTGCCCCAAGGATCTGTCCTGGGACCGGTGCTTTTCAACCTCTTCATAAATGACCTGGAGACAGGGTTGAGCAGTGAAGTGGCTAAGTTTGCAGACGACACCAAACTTTTCCGAGTGGTAAAGACCAGAAGTGATTGTGAGGAGCTCCAGAAGGATCTCTCCAGACTGGCAGAATGGGCAGCAAAATGGCAGATGCGCTTCAATGTTAGTAAGTGTAAAGTCATGCACATTGGGGCAAAAAATCAAAACTTTAGATATAGGCTGATGGGTTCTGAGCTGTCTGTGACAGATCAGGAGAGAGATCTTGGGGTGATGGTGGACAGGTCGATGAAAGTGTCGACCCAATGTGCGGCGTCAGTGAAGAAGGTCAATTCTGTGCTTGGGATCATTAGGAAGGGTATTGAGAACAAAACGGTTAGTATTATAATGCCGTTGTACAAATCGATGGTAAGGCCACACCTGGAGTATTGTGTCCAGTTCTGGTCGCCGCATCTCAAAAAAGACATAGTGGAAATGGAAAAGGTGCAAAAGAGAGCGACTAAGATGATTACGGGGCTGGGGCACCTTCCTTATGAGGAAAGGCTACGGCGTTTGGGCCTCTTCAGCCTAGAAAAGAGACGCTTGAGGGGGGACATGATTGAGACATACAAAATTATGCAGGGGATGGACAGAGTGGATAGGGAGATGCTCTTTACACTCTCACATAATACCAGAACCAGGGGACATCCACTAAAATTGAGTGTTGGGCGGGTTAGGACAGACAAAAGAAAATATTTCTTTACTCAGCGCGTGGTCGGTCTGTGGAACTCCTTGCCACAGGATGTGGTGCTGGCGTCTAGCCTAGACGCCTTTAAAAGGGGATTGGACGAGTTTCTGGAGGAAAAATCCATTATGGGGTACAAGCCATGATGTGTATGCGCAACCTCCTGATTTTAGGAATGGGTTAAGTCAGAATGCCAGATGTAGGGGAGAGCACCAGGATGAGGTCTCTTGTTATCTGGTGTGCTCCCTGGGGCATTTGGTAGGCCGCTGTGAGATACAGGAAGCTGGACTAGATGGGCCTATGGCCTGATCCAGTGGGGCTGTTCTTATGTTCTTATGTTCTTATAATATTTCAATACAGGTGGGCCCCCCTTAATCTAGTATCTGCAGTTTCAATTATCTGGTGATCCAGAGGATACCTGCAATGGTTTTTAAAAAGATACGGAATGAAGGAGAATGCTAAAAATAGCTGTTCCTACTGTAGCGCAGCAAAAACCACTGCATTTTCAGGGCCGCAGGCAGCAGTGGCGTAGCTAGCTCATTTGACACCCGGGGCCCATCCCATATGACATAATTAATTAACATTTTAATACCACCCTTCCTCTAAGCAGCTCAGGGTGGTGTACGTGGTTCCTCCCCTTATTTTGTCCTCACAACAACCCTGTGAGGTGAATGAGACAGAGAAAGTAATAGTCACGACATGAAATGAATAATAATGATGGCCAGAAAATAAATGCAGTGAATACTTCCCCACAAGCAATGGATGAAATTCTACATCAAATGGTATATACCGTGATGGCATTAACCCTAAAAGCACTGATTTCCAGAATTTTGGTCACTAAGGTGTCATCCGCCCCCCACCCCCCGAGGATGTCTCATTGGGCTGTTTTGAGTTAAGGCAGTGGTTCTCAAACTTTTAACACTAGGACCCACTTTTTGGAATGACAATCTGTCCGGGACCCACCAGAAGTGATGTCATGACTGGAAGTGACATTATCAAGCACAATAAATAATTATAATTAAATTAAAGAAAAACAAACAAACAAACAAACAAACAAACAAACAAACAAACAAACAAACAAATAAGGGGAGCCAGCCCTGTTTCACCAAGTGAATTTTCTCTGTAGCCTGCCTGCAAGAACACCCACCCCACAAAAATATCAGAGAGATTTTCAGCCCTCCTCAGTGCCTGGTTCAGTGTAAATTCTTATATTTCAAGCATATCACTATGAGGACCCACCTGGCTTTACAAGTCTAAAAACAAAGAAAATGGACCTTACCAGCTGACGCTGTTTTATTCTTTCGGGGGGGGGGGGGGGCAGGGGCGGTGCTGCCTTCTGGAGCATTTGTGGAGCTCTGCTTTCATCAGATTGGGACCATACAGCCAACCTTGCATTTCCCTTTGCCTGACTTGAGCAGCAACCAAGGCAGTCTGCTTACTTGTGAGTAAACGCAACCGTGTGGCTTACTTTCGCTATCCATAGGGCTCAATACATTTGTCTGCTTGGAGGGAGGGACTTCCTTCTTGGGTGTTTTGGGGGGCTACTTTCATTGGATAGGAACCATTCTGGTGTCGTTGGATTCCTCTCAGCCTGCCCTTTCCAATGAACTATGGCAAGTTGGCCTACACGCAAGTAAACACGCTATATGGCTTGGTTTCATTTTCCATAGGGCTCCATACATTTTTTAGTTTCTGGTTTATTGACCGTAACTTTTGATGGAAAGGAGATATTTCACTCTGGCTTTTTTCCATTGCATGCTGCTGGAAATTCTGCATCCAACGGCATACAGCATGATGGGGTTATTCATAACCTCCACGATGTTGGGGCATTTGTGGTGTCACCCCCACAAGCCTGGTACCTGGGGCAGTCTGTGCCCCGCCCCTTGTTAGCTACGCCACTGGCAGACAGTCTTCCGAGCTGCCTGCAGTATCTCTGAGGTTGCTCCAAGGCTCCTCCCTTTCCCAATGTCACTCCAGAATGCATCACAACCAGGAAGGGAATGCATCGCAATGCATTCTGGGGTGACATTTGGGTAAGAGAGGAGCCTTGGTACAACCAGGAAGAGGCTGCAGGCAGCTCAGAGGACTGCCTGCAGCCCTGAAAATGTTGAGGTTTCACTGTACTGTGGTTGGAACAGCTATTTTTAGCATTCTCCTTCACTTTCCCTATCTTTTTAAAGGGCATCCCTGGTATCTGCAGATCCCCGGTATGTGCGTGGGGGAGTGTCTCGAACCTAAGCCCCAAGGATACCGGGGCACACCTGTATACCATAGCCAGAGTATATGAAGTATATGACAATAAATGATAAATGAATATATAAAGAATATTAACACATAATCAGCATAATCCAGGTGATTAGAGGCATGTGGGTGGCCGGAAGGGGAGAGAAAGCTAATACCCATTTCTCTAAGCCTGGAGAATCTATGGGGTCTTTTGTCCTAGTTATGTAGAAGAAGTATCCTGAAATAATGTTGATGTGTGCACATCAATATTTATAGAGTTAGAAACTTAATACTTATAAACCCAGTACTTTAAATCCATGAATGAATCAATATAAGCTGTAATTTTAAAAGGTCCCCTTGAGGAACATATTTACATAACACGTTTCAAAAAAACATTAGGGGTTGAAGTATTACACTGTACCCGTGGGGTTTCAGAAAGGGTTCTCCGTGCCACCATCAGTAACAGCTGCTGTTGCAATGCACTTGGCCCATGATCACCCGAAGATACTTCTTGGCTCTCTGAGGTAGTTGTACTAGAGGAGCTGTAATGTGTTTCACTGTACACAAGAGAAAAAGGCAGTAGAATTAATTTGTGCTTTATTAATGCATTATGACTGGGAGGCTTTAGGGATGGATGGTAAAATCCGGAGCTTCCCATCAGACTGGATGAAAAGAAAACCTCCCTCAAGTTTCTGTTAATAGTCATTTACAAAATATTGCAGTTCACCAAATGGCTTTCAATCCTATCTCAAATCAGTCTCCTATCCACGAGGCATGTCGTTTTGGCATTTTTAGTTTTACAGTTAAAAAACCTGAAACAGCTATTGATGCTTTGTCTACTCAGTGACTGAGAAGAATAATTATATAATTTGCTCGATATCTGAAAAGTGGGTTTAGAAAAGAAAAATTTGAGATACCTAGCAGGGCAGTTAAGAGAGAGGTGGCATGCATTCAGCTAACAGAACAACAGTAGCAAAACGATCAACCTAAAATCAGGACAAAGCTTTGTATTGGGCAAATGCCTGTGTTTTTATATTTGTAAATACATTTTTCTTCAATATTATGTCTGAGCATGCACAGACAATTTCCCTTAATTTCCATCTTGAACCGGAACACTATTTTGTGGACCTTGATTCTTTAATCACTGGACAAACAATGCAGGAATCACTGCAGAAGCTTGGTTCAAAGTATAACTAAAACATTTCTGACTACTAGTCCCTTATTACAGGGGAATGTTCCATGCACCTGGAAGTCCCCAAATTATCTTTTACATAGTCCAAATAATCCCTGTGGAGATCAATATGACTTTTTCTAAGTTTGTATAGTTGCATTTTTATGGTGAAATGCACCTCAAACTTGGGATATTTGTTTCATTGCATTTCTATCCAACCCTTCCTCCAAAAAGCTCAGGGCAGCATAGACAGTTCTCTTCTCCCACACTATTTTATCTTCACCATGGATAAGAATCAAATATAGCAAAGAATCTCCACTTCACGGAATAAACAAATCATATATTAACTCATGATGCTTCCTTATATTGAGTCAAGCCATTGGTGCATATAGCTTGGTATTGTTCAAACTGAACAGCAACAGCCCCCAGACTTTCAGGTGGGCTCCCTCAGCCCTACCTACAGATGTTGGGGGTTGAACTTGGGACTTTCGGCACGCAACACATATACTTTACCACTGAGCTTGCAGCCTCCCAACAGGATTGTTTTCACAGCCATTACGTTTGGCATTGTGGACTTACCTCCGTTTATTGTAAACATAATCACAAATGCAAGACACTATTTTTGCAGAGGTCTCTAAGAGCCCAATCCTATTCTCAGCACCAGCAGTATGTGCATACAAAAGTACCCTTCCCCCAAGGAGACCTTCAGCAGCCTCTCTGGCCCTGCTGGATAAAGTAGTAAGCATCTGCTACTGGGAACTCAGGATTGGGCTGCCCAGTTATCTCTTTAATACAGCTATGAAACAAGTTTGACAAGTAGCAGACAGGAGCTACTGCGGCCATATATGTATACATTCCGCATGCAAACAACCAGGTTCACTGAGGAATGAATATCATCCAAAAAGATCTGTTCTCCTATATTTGGTTTTGACACACTTGGTATGTTTCTTTCATTACTAATTCCAATTCACAGTCCTTGTGGGATTTTGTTTCTAAGGCAACTACATGTGAAGCACAACTATGAAGTTTCTTATCTTCAGGTTACACATACACACATCTGCATACACATTACGCGCCAAGTGCTGGTATGTGCACTAGTTTTCCCTTTGTGTTTCCTTTTTACACCAAGGACATATTTTAACATATAGAGAATGAACAAACAACTTCTTGCACTCTTCCCAGGTCTTTGTGAGGACCTTTGGCATGCAGGTGGTGTTTCCATTTGAAGGAAGGGTGGCTACAGCAACACACAAAATACACGCCATCATGGAACCTACCTAGTCAATGCAGGAAAGCATCTTTGAGAACATGCCTGAATACCCTGAGTTGGATGTGACTTATACAAACAGACGTGATGCAAATTATTCTTGGGTAGTCTAGTACTCTCAGGAAGCCTTACCTGCTCCATCTGAGCTATGACAGCAAGTGATTTTTTTCATTTGGGCATAAAACTTTTATCAGCAATATGCAGCTTGTGGCCAGTAGTGAACTATTTTAGTACAAAGGTGTTGCATGTGCTCCATCACAGCAGGGCTGAGCTATATTTTCTCTGCATCCTCTGTTATTCACCTCAGTTCCCCTGTCTTCCTTCTTCCACTTGACATATTCAAAAACTCTTCAGACTCTGAATGCTCTAATTTTCACATACTTAAATATATTTAAAAACGCATACCACTTCAGAGGGCAACCACCACACAATCACTAAATACTAACTAGAAGACTAGTCATTTTCTTTCTGTGTTTGTTTGAAGTGTGTGAAATATAAATGAATTTTTTTTAAGTAGCAATCGTATGCAGGATCTTGAAGAAGAGTTTCAGTAGTCTGCAGAATCCAGTAAGTAATACGGGGCCCAATTCTTCCCTTGCTGCCCAACGGTGGCAAGGCTTGCCCAACGGAGCTGACAGCTGCAAAGCAGCCAGCGCATGTCGCACAAGACACTCCAACAGCATGCGAGTCAGCAACCTGTTGGGAACACCGGCAGGAAGGCCTGCGCCTTTCTGCCCCCGCCAGCAAGGAAAATGCCTCTCACAGGAGAAGGCACAATGACAGAAGGGGGGGGAGGTGGGAGGGCAGAACAGAGGTAGGAAGGGGCGAAACCAGGGAGGGAGGGAGGGTGCAATGGGTGTGGGGAGGCTGCTGGAAGGAGAGGATCCATCATGGGTGGCCTAAAATGGATCTTATCTCTTCCAGCAGCAGCTTCCCCGCCCCATTTCTCTCCTCAGACTTGCGCTGGCAAACTTGCCAGTGCAGGTCCAAGAAGACTCATTGCAGGCTGGGAGATTTCTGTGGAGGTAAGGGAATTTTACAATCCCCTTTCCTTGCTGAAGGCTCCTGGCTGCTGCCACCCCCCACTATGGTTGCAGTGTTAGCCCATTTAGCATTGTTGCTTTGGTGGGAGGGTGGGGGGGAGAAAAATGCATAAGGTTGGGTTCACAGAGATCTATCACAGTAAACCAAACCATATCTGCAATGGAATTAATAAATGCATTTTGAAACGTAAATTAGTAAATAAAATTCTATTTGATAAGCCTGTTATGTATGGCATGACCTATATAATAAGGTATGTAGTGCCCTCTACTGAAGCTTCAGAAGTTAATTTGTTTACAGAAAGCTTTGTTCACAGCTTAATTTGATAAGAGAAGAAATCTGGCATAACTATTGCCTAACAGGTGTTTTCATGCATGTCCATGATCGGAATACGGAAATTCCTGTTCTTCAGGGAACATGATTTGATCAGACCCAATAAGCTCAGGCAGCAAACAAAGCACTGCTCCAAGTGTGAAATTGTCACTTAAGCCAAAAATATCGAGAGCCTAAAATACTGAAAACAGCAATGTGCCCAAGTTCCTGAGGCCTAGTCCAGGCCATGGTTGTTACTATTTTGACCATGAGCAGGCATGAGGTTCACATTTCTGTGCTCCCTTCTCCTCCTTTCCCTCCTTCATGTGTAAGGGGGAAAAATGAGGAATTTCAGCTTCCGATTTGCATCAAATCACAGTTTCCCAATGTGTCTGAATGTAGCAAACTGTGATTTGTGCAAACCATAGTTTGTTCTCGCATTGGAATAACAGAAAAAGTCTACAAGTTGCCACACTGAGAAACCATAAGGAAAATATTTTAAATCACCTCCCCTCACACAAAAATTAGGGGGAAGGAGAGAAGAATGTGCGGGTCCAAAACTTGTAATTTGCTGTTACATTTGAACAAGAAGGTTGACTTTTAGCATTTTTCATTTGAAGGATACAAGGGCAAGCTTGTAGAAGAGATGGGCAAGCTTTTGAAAACTCACCCTGAATTTGCTTGGAAATGATTATCCAACAATGGAAAACACTTGGGTAGTTAACCATGTCAATCAGGAGAGTCTGGAGAAACTCTCCCTTCTTCCTGCCAACCCTACACCTTATCCTTACCCATTTCAGCAGCAGCAGGGCAGCAACAGCAGAATATTCATTTGGAGAGATGGGAACTTTTTTTTCTTTCTGTTGGCACTATGATGGGCTCCAGCAGGAGCAGCAGCTGCCAATAGGGACTAAGGGCCCAATCCTATCCAACTTTCCAACTCCGGTGTAGCCACAACACAACCTCATCATAAAGGAACACATGTTCCTATACCTTAAGAAGGTCCCAGTGACAGCCCCTCCACCACAGGATACAGCGCACACCCCACTGGCACAACTATACCAGCACTGGAAAATTGGATAGGATTGGGCCCTAAACTAATAAAGGTTTTTCCTTTCCTTCTCTGTTGCTGCTTTAACAAGTCACAGAACAACAACAGAAAGGGGAGCGTAATGGCGGGAAGGGAGAAGAACGGGCAGGAGAGAAGGGGAAAAGCAACACCTTCCATATGGCAAGGCAATATGGACAGTGGCAAGGAGGAAGGGGAGAATTTCCTCAGGAACCTTTAGAGCTTGCCTCTCCTTTGGAGTGACTTTTCTGGACTTCAAGAATTCTTCTCAAGCATGGAATGTAGAGAAATTTGCTAGCGTCTCTAAGCATATTTATTTTTTAAAAATTGGATTATGAAAAAAACCATCTTTGACTTTGAACATTCAGTTAAAGCTGCTGCCCTGAATAATTTGCTCACTCAAATCCTCAAGCAATACTGTGATCCTGATCCTGCTGAAATTAATGACAGATTTTTCTGTTAATTGCTACTGCTCAGGATTGTAAACCCAAATACAAAGCTCAGTTTAAATGTTCTCTTTTAAAAATACTTCATAGGATATCCAATATTAAGTATTTCAAAATAACTGGCAAGTAGGAAAATTATGAAAGTGATAATTAGAGGTGTTTGTTTCCGGTGAATAAGAAAGGATTTGAGGTGCGGTGGTTGAGTGGTTAAAGACACTGGACTGGAAGTTCTGCAGCCCAGGAGTTTGAGACCTCAGTGCTATGGAACAGGGTGAGCTCCTGTTAATTGCCTCAGCTCCTGCCAACCTAGCAGTCTGAGAGCATGTAAATGCAAGTAGATAACAGGTACAACTTCAGTGGGAAGGTAACAGCTTCGGTTTAGACATGCTGGCCACATGACCACAGAAGATATCTTTGGACAATGCTGGCTCCCTTGGCTTTGAGACAGAGATAAACACCGTCCCCTAGAGTCAGATACAACTGTGCAGGGGAAACCTTTTACAAGAAAGGATTACAACCTAAGTCATATTGAACACAATGGGCTTACTTCTGAGTAAAATAATCCCCTGGGGGCTGGGGATAAGAGTAGGCCCTCAGTTTGGCTGTACTTGTCGTAAAAGGCAACTAAACAGCCACTGGGTAGGTGGGACTCGTTAGCCTGGGAAGGCAGCTCATCTGAGAGAAGGAAAGCTTTGATCCCAAACCTCCACTGCCTTGTGGCTACATCCAGTTATGGAAAAGGATTCAGGAGTCAACCTCGAGGCAAAATCAGGAGCTGGAGTCCCTGAGGCAGTTCATGGCTGAACACAGTCACGTTCTGGCAACTCCTGCGATGCCGCTGGAACCAAACGTATTGGCATCTGCCTTTCCATTGGACCATTCCAGTGACATGGCGAGGGGGGATTTGCTGCATGGGTAACAGCCTATCCTCCATATCTACTTTACCCAGGCTACGTGCACTGGAGAGGACACTCCAACTTCCTCATACGGCGCTGGCACAACAAGGGAAGCAGCAGTTTACTGATTATAAGTCTTCGCTCAATTGGCATAGAACGTGATGCCAGGGCCTGCTTCCGATGGTGGGAGAGATCATTGCATCTCATTGGGCAGCTACCGCCTGCCTTAAGCTGGCTCCCCAGCTTAAGTCCCCAGTCAGTAAGGTGCTGCCTTGCCACGGTCCATTAACCTCATGGGGTGCATGGGGTTTAGGGTGAAAAACAACAAGCGGATCGACAACTCTGCACCAGGCAACAGAAAAAAGAAAACTCCTGCCCTAAAGCTGGGCACCTGGAACGTTAGGACAATGACACCTGGCTTTTCTGACAACCTGCAAGAAATAGATGACACACGCAAAACAGCTGTCGTCGACATGGAGCTGAGCAGACTGCAGATGGACATCTTCGCCCTTCAAGAGACGAGGCTGCCGGATTCCGGAGCTGTCAAGGAGAGAAATTTCTCATTTTTCTGGCAGGGAAAACCACCAAACGAAACCAGGGAACAAGGTGTTGGCTTTGCAGTCAGAAATACCCTGCTGGAATCTATCTGCAGGAAGTGAAAGAATTTTGTCCCTGCAACTCCAATCATCACCAGGACTTGTCACTCTCATCAGTGCATATGCGCCATCTCTAGCAGCAGATAAAGACAAATTCTATGATGACCTGGCCACCATTATCAAGAAGATCCCTGGAAAAGTGCCATTGTTCATCCTTGGCGATTTCAATGCTAGAGTTGGTGCTGATCACAGTTTGTGGCCCACTTGCTTAGGTCAGTGTGGCACTAGGAAGATGAACGAAAATGGCCAACGCCTGCTAGAGTTTTACTGTCATCATGGTCTCTGCGTCAGCAACACATTCTTCTACACGAAGCCCCAACATAGAGTCTCTTGGAGACACCCAAGGTCAAAGCACTGGCACCAGCTCGATGTGATTCTCACCAGACGCTCCAGTCTTCCCAGCATCAAAAACACACGCAGTTATCAGGGTGCTGTCTGCGATACTGACCACTCCCTGGTGTTCAACAGAGTGAAACTGTGAAAAAAGCGACTGTATCACACGAAAAAGGAAGGAAGACCTCACATGACAGCAGCAAGACTCAGGATCAGGGAAAAGTGGAGGAATTTGCACTAGCACTTGAGGAATCTCTTCCAGGCGCAGCCAATGCAAATGCATCCAACAGATGGGAACATTTCAAGAATGCTGTTCAAGGACATTCTTGAATGCTGTTCTTGAACATATTTGGCAAGAAGACCAACAAGACAGCAGACAGCACACCTCCACAGGTGGGAAACCCTGGCCTCTGAGCAGCCTGCTTGGAGGCAGGCTATGCAGCATGGCCTTTCCCAGTTTGAAGAGACACTTGGCCAACAGAATGAGGCTAAGAGGCAAAAAAGGAAGGCCTGTAGCCAGGGAGACACACCAGGGACAGACTAAATTTGCTCCCAGTGTGGAAGGGATTGTTACTCCCAAATTAGCCTCTTCAGCCACACTAGACGCTGTTCCAGAACCACTTTTCAGAGCACAATACCATAGTCTTCCGAGACTGAAGGATGCCAATGATGATGATGTGAGTAAAATAACATTGTTGTCAAATACTTCTGAAAATACTTGATATTCTAGTTTCGTAAGACAGCTCCCTTCAATTCCTACAGAAGATATTCTTTCTTTATAACCTTCCAGATGATTGCACCTGCCTTAAATTTGCTACAGTGAAAGATGTTTGATTAAAGATATTTTGCTGCCACCATGAGGCGATACTTCTTTCTCTTTACTTTTCCACAATAACTTGCATCATATAATCAATAGTGTCATGATCCAGAGTATTAACAGGAGCCAGTAAAATTTAATGGCTATATTGTCTTTGAACCAACATGTAAAATTTTATGTATTTGGCTTCAAATAAATTTCAGTCATGGCATTAACACACATCATGCAGGTTGCAGTATACAAAGGCTGGCGCTGCAGTACATTTGTTAGTCTTGAAGGTGCCACAAGATTCTTTGATTTGAACACATACAGGCAGTTGTAAAACTCTCGTGTACCTTGTGGGGGAGGGGAAATGGAATAATGTGATCCCCAGGATCACACCACTGTCAGGGGCTTTGTTTCACTTCACGTATCGCAGTAGCAGGCTCTCAGGAGTGCAAGGAGACCCATGGAAACCTCCATAGGGTTCCCTGATGCGCAGAGAATATGAAAATAATGATCACAACCCACTTGCAAATTACTTGCTATAGCAAAACTGGAAGTGAGTCGTGACTGTTCTATTTTCATTCTGCATGCATCAGAGAGACCTACAGGGGCTTTCATGGGGCTCCCCACACTCCCAGGAGCCTGCTGCTCTGATGTGTAAGTGAAAGAAAGCCACTGTCCCATCCCATCCCCCCTGACAGTGGCGTGATCCTGGGGATCATGTTGCTGCATTTCCTCCTCCCTGCCCCTTAAAGTGGTACAGGGACTCAGGCTGGGGCATCACAATGCCCCACTTTGAGAACCTCTGACATACAGGGTTAGAATTTTTTTGTTTACTTTTTTGCACTAAGGATGCCATCGAGATGAAATTATTAAGTTACAGAAGAAAACTGGTTGATCACACGTGAGTGAGGAAAATTGCTGGTTTCTCACATTAGTCATGAACTATTCTCTCTGAAAGAGGAACTCGAAAGCCTTAAAAGCTGACCTTGAAAGAAATGTTCACAGCTTTTACCTTCAGAAGTGATTCAGATCTGGAGTAGCTATCTCAGGTAAATTCATACATTCAGTTTAGCTGCTCAGTAACACCTACTGGATTTGAAAAGAGACAACCTATATACAGAGATCTCAGTACATCACAGCTGATGATGATCAACAATGGCCACTGGGGAAAAAAAAACTGACTGCAGCATAAGTAATGATGCCAATTTCATGGGTACATTAGCCAGCCAACCCAACAGTTGTGGCTATGATTGACAACGTTCTTATCAGTGGCTGTTCTTGGGCCTTCAGCAGTAACTCTGTCTTCATATATTCTCCACTGCTAATATCTTCATTTTTTAACAGATCAAATGACTGTTAAAGATGGAAAAGAAGGCCAGACTGTCTTTTTCTGATCACGCAAGTTCCGGATCATGAACATTTGATTAAAATCAACTTTTAAGCGATACCAAATACATTAAGGCTGCAATTCCACCCATGCTTTTTGGGAATTAAACCTGCTGGCACCCTGTAATGTCCATGGCGGGCGGAGACCCCGCCCCTTGGGGTGTGACCGAGCGCGGGGGGCTTACCCTGTCGATGAGAGTTGGTCATCGGTGGAAAAAAGGACGGGAGGAAGACACAGCTGTTTTGCACAGCTGTTTGCGTCAACCTCTTGACATTCATGGGGCCTGTTACGGCACAGGCCCCTTTGCCTTACACAGACTCGTGCCGTTGGCGCACGATAGGCTCGTTCCCTGTTCCTCCCTGACCCCTTGAGGACTCGGGCTCGGCTCTCCGGCTTATGCCTGTTGGCCAGGGGTATGGGTTCCCGATGGCCGCCGTGTTGCTGTCCGGGGTCAGCTTCGTTGTCCTCAGGGGAACCCCTGGTACCTCCGGGCTTGCCCCCCAATCAGCTGGCCTCCAGTGGAGGTAGTTGGCTCCAAGTCATTGGGGCTGTAGCTTCGCTTCTCCTGATGTCACCCCTGGGGCCCGGGCGGGTCTAGGATCGGGCAGCTCCCAACCCCCAGTCCCTCTCTCCAGGGCTGAGGTAGGCAAAGTTCCCTTTGGGGCCTGAATAAGGCTGGGGTTGCTACCCCCTCCGGCCTTCCCCTTGACCCTGCTCCCACCTGGAGAGGTGTGTCCTCTCTCTAGGCTGCCCAGCCTCCTTAGGAGGTCAGTCTTGGGCTGGGCCAGCCACACCCCTTCTGGCCACGTGGCTGCTCCCGGGAGGCACTAGGCCCTACTCCCAGGGAGGTGTCCTGCCTGGGATCCCAGTCCTGATGGTGCTTAGGTCTTACTCCCAAGGAGGCCCCTACCCCTGAGGAGTTCCTGGCCACCTGGGCTGGACCCAGGTTACACACCCGTAAGGCTTATTTGCAAGAAAATGTGCACGGGACTGCAGTGAAAAGGTATAAATGATCCATAAATGTAATGATCCATAAATTAAAGTATCCTGGAAGCCCCAGTCTGGCCATTAATAATAAATAACCACACATTCCATAATAACTCCTCAGAAACCACTTGGATTCTCATTGCACATTGTTTGAATGTGTGCAGCAGAGTAGCAGAAAATATCTGTCAAATACCAGTCTCTACTCTGCATCAGTAATAAGGATTAGCAGCTTACTGCTTAAGCTGAAGGATATCCCTGTCACTTAAAATCACCTTGCTGCCTGGGAGGAGAGGAAAAGCCTGCTTTTTTGATGCCATTCAAGGACAAAGAACTCAAAAAGATTGCCTGCTCCTGTTTCAACAAAAAGCCTGGAGTGCCAAATAGGTTTGCTGAGAGCTTGGAGAATACTGCAATACTGAAAACTATCAAAAGCAAACGCAACTGCCCAGAAGAGTTCCGGTACCATTAAGGTGTTTGGGATGGTGCCTTTGTGTAGTACAAAGCACTCGGTAGCTAATTATTTAAGGGAATGAATCTAAATTGAGTATGTAGACTGACTAGACAAGCTCTCCTGCATGCCGGAGGCCAGACACACTTGTATTCTATAGCAGTTAAGAACTTGCTTTAACAGGGTGTTTTATAATTAACCTTCCCCCTAGTTACTAGTGGAGAACTGCTATTTTTCCTAGAATTAATTCTTAGTAGCCTGTGGGCTTCTACTGCTACTGGAAAGACGAACATGTCCCCAAAACAAACAAGACAAATTAATCATAAAGCTTTCAACTGAATTCCCTATCTGAAGAAATGAATTTTGCATGAAGAAGTTGTCATAAAGCCTACTGTCAGTCAAGGTGAGTGTGTACCATTTAGTCTGCTTTTTGCACCTCTTTGTGTGAAAAAACAAGAAACTAGGATGTGTTTCTAGGAAGGAAGCTCATACCAAATTCAGAGGCAGCACAGCTTTGATCTCATATCTTGCAGACAACATGATGCAACTACTGCTATTTCAAACATGCCATGAAAGTAACAGCAGGATATAAATACATTAAATAAATAAAATCATAAGACAACCTACTGTCATTTTTTATTCAGACCATACAATGATCAAGGTCCTCTGTGCTTTATATATAATGTACTTAACTTGAAATTTTAACCAATATTTTGTATCTTTATACTGTACTGAATTTTTAATATTAAAGATAAACAAATGAAACAACTTCACTGTTAACCAGATGCACCTGGTTAACCGTTGTGGGAGTAAGAGATGGAATGCTCAACTAAAGGGACCCTAGGTCTGATGCTTGATATTATTATTAACATTTGTATCCCATCCTTCCTCCCAAAGTTAACTGGATGACAGCATGAATCAACCCCATTTTATCGTCACACCACAATGAAGTAGGCCAGATTAAAAGACAAGGCCTACCTATCCAAAACACTTGACTAACAGCCCAATCCTCAGCTGCCCAGGACGCACAGCTGCAGCGGCACTGAAAATGGCTGCCACTGCATACTACACGCCCAAGGCAGCTGCGGGTGGCACCTTGAGAGAAGGGGACTTTTGTCCCCTCCCCCCCCCCGGTAAAGGGAGTAGCCCCAGCATGGTAAATGTGAGCCCAACATGGAGGTTTTGGATCCAGTGCAGCAACACTCCACTGGTCCCCCCTCCCTCCCCCCTCCCTCCCTGGAGATAGGGTTGAGCAGCGAGGTGGCTAAGTTTGCAGATGACACCAAACTTTTCCGAGTGGTGAAGACCAGAAGTGATTGTGAGGAGCTCCAGAAGGATCTCTCCAGACTGGCAGAATGGGCAGCAAAATGGCAGATGCGCTTCAATGTCAGTAAGTGTAAAGTCATGCACATTGGAGCAAAAAATCAAAACTTCACATATAGGCTGATGGGTTCTGAGCTGTCTGTGACAGATCAGGAGAGAGATCTTGGGGTGGTGCTCGACAGCTCGATGAAAGTCGACCCATTGTGCAGTAGCAGTGAGGAAGGCCAATTCTATGCTTAGAATCATTAGAAAAGATATTGAGAACAAAACGGCTAATATTTTAATGCCGTTGTACAAATCAATGGTAAGACCACACCTGGAGTATTGTGTCCAGTTCTGGTCACCACATCTCAAAAAGGACATAGTGGAAATGGAAAAGGTGCAAAAGAAATGGAAAAGGTGCGACTAAAATGATTACTGGTCTGGGAGACCTTCCTTATGAGAAAAGGTTACAGCGTTTGGGGCTCTTCAGTCTAGAAAAGAGGCATCTGAGGGGGCACATGATTGAGACATACAAAATTATGCACGAAAAAGATAGAGTGGATAGAGAGATGCTCTTTTCCCTCTCACACAACACCAGAACAAGGGGACATCCAATAAATTTGAGTGTTGGGAGAGTTAGGACAGACAAAAGAAAATATTTCTTTACTCAGCGTGTGGTCTGTGGAACTCCTTGCCACAGTATGTGGTGATGGCATCTTGCCTAGATGACTTTAAAAGGGGATTGGACAAATTTCTGGAGGAAAAATCCATTACAGGTTACAAGCCATGGTGTGTATGTGCAACTTCCTGATTTTAGAAATGGGCTATGACAGAATACCAGATGCAAGGGAGGGCACCAGTATGCACGTCTCTTGTTATCTGGTGTGCTCCCTGGGGCATTTGGTGGGCCACTGTGAGATACAGGAAGCTGGACTAGATGGGCCTATGGCCTGATCCAGCGGGGCTGTTCTTATGAGGTAGATTCTGGGAGCTTTTCACCCCAAGTCTGCTGACGTCACTGCTTCCCTCCAGCCTGCCTCAGATGAAACCTGCACTGATCTGCTTTCCACCTACTAAAAGTGAGCAGAAACTGAATCACCCACATTCTTACCATGCTCCTTGCATGATTTTTTCCAAACATGAAAGTTTGGGACTGCCTGTTTGATTTACAGGCACTGTGCAAATAAAAGAGTTCCTTCATTCACATTGTCTCTTTAAATCAAACCACAAGCCCTGCATTTCTGCAACTTGAAACTGCAGACCTGAGGCACCATTCTGAGTTATGCCATGGCAACATCACCTATGTTCATGGTGGCATAGATGGACAGATGGAGGACTGGCAAAGACTGAAGTACTTTATACATTGGTATTGATGGACCAGATGCGCTAAAGCAATGAGGATATCTTTATTTAATAATTATGTCTGAACTTTTCCCTAGCTATACTTTTATTTTTCTTCCCAATTACAGAAAGCTCCTAAGGCCAACTACCTCAACCCCCTACTCAATGCATAAAACCCAGAGTTAAAGCAATCTCAGCAGATGGCCACCCAGCCTCCACAAGGAGGTCTCCCTCCAGTGTGAAAGAGACATTGCACCCCCTGCAGATAATAAGTGCTATTATTATATTATTCCCCTAATATTTAATCAAAATCTAGTAAGCCCATTAGATCTAGTCCTTACTAAGGTGCTTCTGCTACAAAAACACTAAAGGGCCCAATCCTATACCCTTCTAGTGCTGGTACTGAGTTCTAGTGTCAGCACTGTGTGTGTACACCATGTTTACAGCACTGGGAGAGCAAGGAGGTCCAGCACTGAGAGACCAACACCAGGGGAGCACCCACAGTAAGGCGCACCATTGGACAGCGGTGTGGAATTTCTGGGAGGGAAGGTGCTCTGGAGTGGGGGGAGGGCAGAGGAGGATGGGGCAGGGGTAGAAACCAGGACAGGAGGGGGGATGGGACCAGCAGAGCCCTGCTCTGAAAGATCCTATCCTCCATGTCAGACTGAAAAGCTCGACACAGAGCTCCTCTAGTCTGCTCCAGTAAAATAGCTGGTGCAGACTGGAGGAGACCCACTGCAGTCCTTGTGTCCTTACTCAGAGAAAGGGGATGAAAGTCCCCTTCTCCTGAGGAGGCCTCCAGCAGCCCTGTCAGGACTGCTGGATACATCAGTCGCCATTTTGGCACACTGCTGCCTTCAGGATTGGGCTGTAACACAGTTAGCTCAGAGAGCTGAGGCTGTTCTAGAAAAGCACAAGTGATAGGTACTCCTCAACCTGGATCATCCTGAATTCCTCTGTCTGATTCTGGAGGTCTTCTGGTGTGCCCAGGGGGTGATGATATTGCTGCCCACTTAAGACTTGTGAGGAAGCCTCAGAAAGATGAGGGGAGGCCTTCAACAGACCATGACTTGCACCAGTGGAGCATTGAGGAATATAGCTATTACCTCTTGCTAGCGCAAAACCCAAGTCTGTGCCAAACACATTCCTAAAATTTACTCCCCCAAAATTGTTCCAAGGGCTCAAACATTTTACAAAAGACTGACTCCCGATATTTCGTTCTGCAAAACCAATTGACAACTACTAGAAAATAATACCATGAAATGAAATCATTTTAAAAAAAATCTCTCCTATCACATATCAAATATGACATTTTTAGAGCACATTAGATTATTTTTTCCTATTATTCAGCACATAATTCTTTTACAACTATAGGCATGCAAAAATGAACAAGGCCATACGTTCAAGAAGAAGGGGTTACTTACTGAGCATTGGAAACAAAGTCACAGTTGGGTGCTGGATTTTGGACACTTCCTTCTTTTTGAGTGCCAGTCTTTAAATAACAGGATCTAATTTCCCCTTTAAAAAACAAACTCCAATCAGTTCAGTACCATAATTTTTTATTTGTTCATTTACTTAATTAAGAACTAGAACATTATGAGATAGCACGGGTCATATGGTCACACCACTCACCAGCAGCAGAAATACTGCCTCAAGTTACTCTTGTAAGGACAGAGTTGCTCAACAGATACATGAACAAAATCCACACATGCAGCACCTCTCTTAATTAAAAAAGTGAATTCCCCCATGCATGCACGACTTTGGCTCATGCTTGGTTTATATGTAATTGTACTGCAATCAAAGAAATAAAGAACACATTTTGGAAAAATAAAGGAATATTTTTATAGAATCATAGAGTTGGGACCTACAAGGTTACCTAGTCCAGCCCCTCCCCCCCGCCTGTAACAGGAAATCCTCCTAGAGCAGGGGCCTCCAAACCCTGGCCTGGGGGCCAGATGAGGCCCACAGTGAGCCTCTATCCGGTCCGCGGCCAGCCTGTTGTCCCCTGAAAGGGGACTGAACATGACCAGAGCTGTGTTCTGATTGCATCTGGAGGGTGTTCTGAGGGCTGGAGAGGTCAGAATGAGCCCACTCATTCATTTAATCATTCATCTAAGTTCCATCTCTAATTTATTTATTTAAATTTTATACTTAGATTTTTTTCCAGCCCTCAGCACTGCGTCAGATATTTCATGCGGCCCTCTGGCCAAACTGTTTGGAGACCCATGTGACCTAGACATATCCAGCAAGTGCCTGTCAAGACTCTGCTCAAAGATCTCCAGTAAGGAAGAATCCACCAAGGTCCCTCTTCTTGATCAGCTCTGCCCTTGTTCTTTGCTCCAGGTTGAGACCCTCTCCCATATATTTTTCTTTTGTCCAATTCACTCAGCTATGCGCTTTATTTATATAGAACAGGGGTGTCCAAACATTTTGGCAGGAGGGCCACATCATCTCTCTGACACTGTGCTGGGGGCTGGGGGAAAAACTGAAAATTTGAATAAATTTACATACATGAATTTAATAGAGATGGAGCTTATATGAATGAATGAAGGTCTTGCAGTAGCTCAGGGCCTCTAAAAGGCCTTGCACAAAGCAAGGCCAGCCTTTTCTTTGCTGCCACTGCTGCATCACACATGTGAAACAGCAAGTAGTGTTGCTAGGGAGCAAGGGAGCCCTCATCCCACAGCTCAGGTGAGAGGTTGAACAGTCACCCTCGCACCGACACCAGTTGTGTCGGGCCAGCACGGACTCCAGCAAGTCTCTGAAGGGCCAGAGGCTCATTGGAGACTGGGGGATCCCCATGGGCTGGACTGGGAGCCCCCGAGGGCCACAAGTGGCCCCCGGGCCAGTGTTTGGGTACCCGTGATATAGAACCTAATCTAGCTAAGAAGAATGGGCTCCCAGAGCAGATGAATCTACGTGTTGCAGGGCACTGCTAATTTTCTTTTGTCAGTCATAGAAAAGTATGGAAAGAGATTGGTGTAATGTTTACTGTCTGGTTTGTTTGCATTTTAACCCTAAAATTCATGTGACCTTTATCTTATTTTATCTTATTTTTTAATTCATTATTTCTCTTTACATCTTATTTTACTTTATGACTCCTTGGAACTTGAGTTAATGCCAATCTAAACCTAAAAAAAATCACCATCCCCCTCAGCAATCTGTTCTACTACCAAACTGTCCTTACCATCAAGAATTTCTTCCTGAAGCCCATCCAGAGCCTCCTCTCTTACAATTTGTACCCAGCTCTACTCTTAGAGGCAGCTGAGAACAAATTTGTCCCTTCTTCCATGACAGCCCTTCAGATATTTGAAGAGCGCTATCATATCCCCTCTCAGCCTTCTCTTCTCCAGGCTAAACTGGAGGTGAATTTTTATTCACAGAAAACTCTCCTTCACCCCAGCGTCTCTGTTTCAGCTTACCATTTTCATCTATGAAGACATGCATTGCATCCACAGACATTTCTTCTTGCACTGAAGCTTCAGGCCCACTTATCACTTGTAAGACAGAACCGTCTTGCTGTGAAGTGACCCGGTAGATGATCTGTCGTTGCCTGGTGCCCTGGTGACTTGTCAGAAAAATATTTCAAAACTAAAATGAGCAGTTGTTTTCTCTTGTCCTCAGCAAAACAACAATAGAGGTTAAATAAAAGTGTATGTTAACTCTTCCCCCATAAAGGCAACTAACATTCAACATCACAGTCACTGGAAATGTGAAAGAAATTGTTCTTACTGTGCCGTGAACTTGGCAGGCTCTGAAATTATTGGATTAACAGCACCACAATCATGATTGTGCACCTCTGACTTGTCCTGTTTAGAAGAACCATGTGCACAGGCTTTCTCTGTTTCCAGATGTCCTTCCTTTTTGTCTGCTATACAGCAGTCTGAAATACACAAAGGAAGGCTCTCTCTGCAAGTCATGAAATAACAACAACAACAACAACAGGGTATTTATATACCACCTTTCTGGTCATCGAATTACTCCTCTGACATTATTCAAGGCAATTTACATAGGCAGGCTGTTTCTAAATCCCTGAGGGGATTTTTACAATCAAAGGAAGGTCTGTCTTGCAAGAACCACACAACATTTCAGATGGATCTTTCTGGTCTGGTATCACTTCTGGCCTCCAGTTGCCTCCCACGCAGGCTGACAAGCAGCTCCTTCATCTCTCACATGAAGGGCAGCCAAGACACTTCTTCGCTCACACCAAAGAGCCAGTAGAAGTCAGCTCAGCTTGTCAGCTGCTTCAAGGTCTCGCCATTCCCAGAGCTGCCAGTGTCCTCAAACTGGCAACCTTCCAATATTATCTTTGGGCTAACTGAGGCTCTACCCAGACCTCCTGCCCCCCCTTTTTAAAAGAGAGTGTTTTAGAAGAATCTCACACACATAGGGTCAACTATGAGTTTGATAGAAATTTTAAAATCAACAATTGCAAGACATCTTCTCGTCCACAGAACATAACTTATAAGCTATTTGGGGCAAGGACCTGCCTTTGTGCAAATCTAACTCATGTGCATTGGTGGTGCTGTATAAATAATATCAGATGCCACATTTTCCTTTATGTTTGTAGGATGTTTTCTTCTATGTAAAACTGACCTATGACTAGGTTTCTAGGCAATATTGCAACAAAGTGATCCCTCATCCTTTTTCTACCTTCCCATCTAAATTCTTCTGATAGCAGGGGTTGTCAACCTCCATAATTGGCTGGGAGTCTCTAGAGATCAGCATGTATCTCCAGATGATTACTGAAAATATTCTGGAAATTTTAACAGGGTGACCCTTTCTTAATCTTACCTCGTATTAGGGGGGAAAAATCCAGGTATAGCACCCATCACAGACAGCAGCCCTACTTAACACTTAGTTCCAAGTACTTTTATACAAAACTGAGCTTAGTGGGGCTTACTATCTACATAAGTATTCACAAGATCAGACTGTTAGAGCCCAAAGCTATGGGTGTCTACTCAGAAATAAGTCCCATTGAGTTCAAAGGGGCTGACACCCAGGAAAGCATGAATAGGATTGCAGCCTGAAGGCCCAATCCTATCTAATTTTCCAGTGCTGGAGCAGCTGTGCCTTTGGAGCATGCACTGCATCCTGTGGTACAGACACAGTGACATTTGTTCCCTTATCTCAGGGCTGCATTGCAGCTGCACTGGATAGGAAAGTGCAGCTGCTGGAAAGTTGGATAGGATTAGTCTCTCACCTCCCACTTACTTACTCATCTCCCATTTACTTACTCAGGGCCCAATCCTAAGCTTTGTGTGGCAGCTCACCACCAGTGCGCACTGTCGCAAATATACTGTAAGGCACATTTGCAGGCCCTAGCACTGATGCTCCACCAGCGCTAGCCGGCACTGGGGAAGTGCTCAGCAAGCGCTGGAGCTCCACCGCTCAGCAGTCGTGCAGGCAGCGGAGAGGTGGCATGGGGGGATAAAGGGTGGTGGTATTCCGGGGAGGGGGGAAGCAGAGGGAGGGCAGAGAGGAGGCAATATAGGGGGAGGGAGCGGGGCAGGAGGAAGGCAGGATGGTGGAGCTTTGCTCCACCTGATACAGAGCCTCCATGTTGGGCTGGCTGCCTGTCATGGAGGCTCTTGATTCTACGCTGACCTTTGGGTCACCATTGCAGGACTACTTGCTCTACCTGGAGGAAGGGGACAAAAGTCACCTTCTCCTGAGGAGCCACTGGCAGCTGCCTGGAGTGCACAAGTTGCAGCAGCAGCAGCCATTTTTTGTGCCACTGCAGTCCTGCACACCAGCCCGGCATGCAGCTCAGGATTGGGCTGCCCCTCTCTCACACCTCCAGCCCAACATTTGCATCCTTGTCTTTGCCTTCCTCACACTACTAGAATATGCCCCTGTTGTCTCTATAACCCGCAAGACTGCTACACTGCCTTCTTCCTTCAGAGATCACCCAGATCCCTTCCCCTCTGTTTCTGTTGCCTCCATCTCATTCCCTACCAGTTCAAGAACTGAGCCTTGTTTTTTCTCCAGTTCCCTTTAAATAGCATGCAAAGGAGCGCATGAAATGTTACGAAACCAAAGTATAGAGTTGGGGAGGCTTTAGATCTTAGCACTTGCTATAGTTTCTATCCTGATCACAAGCTTCCCAGAGCATCTTCCCTCCCAAGAGATGGGCACACATTTGTGGCAAGGATAGCTTGCACAGGGATAGCTTGCACATGGGGAAAAGTCATTAAAGTTCTATTTTTATTGCTATGCAAAGCAATAAGCAGAAGGCAGTTACAATTTCTGCACTCACTACATGTGTCACAATTACAGTCCATCTCTGTCCAGGAAGCAAAGCTGCTTTCAGGAGCTCTCTCTATTCAAAGCTAAATGGCCATTACCTCCTTCCTGTCATGGCTGTACTTACAGTGCCTGAAAAAAATCTCCCCAAACTCAGAATTGCCTGCACTGGGACAGGTGTTATGATGCTTCCCTCACAAACTGCTTGCTAATTGGGTAAGAGGCACTTTTTCAAGTGGGTGCTCCTCTTTTATTTAGCAGGGGGAGAGTAACTGGCCCATCTCACCCCAGCAGTGTCTTTTCTAGTGGCTGTCTGCTGGTGTTTTGCAGGGGTCTCCAAACCCCAGCCCGGGGGCCAGATGCGGCCCATGGCAAGCCTCTATCCGGCCCAAGGCCAGCCTCTTGTCCCCTGAAAGCTCCTGCCCCACTTTGCTGAACATGACTGGAACTATGCTCTGGTTGCATCTGGAGGGTGTTCTAAGGGCCAGAGAGGTTGAATGAATGAGCCCATTCATTTATTTACACATCTGAGTTCCATCTCTAATTTATTTAAATAAATTTTATATTTAAAAATTTTTTTCCGGCCCTCAAAATCGTGCCAGACATCTGATGCGGCCCTCTGGCCAAAAAGTTTGGAGACCCCTGTTTTAGATTGTGAGCCCTTTCAAGACAGGGAGCCATTAGTTATTTGATTTTTCTCTGTAAACCGCTTTGTGAACTTTTGTTGAAAAGCGGCATATAAATACTGTTAATAATAATAATAATAATAACAGTATTTATATACCGCTTTTCAACTAAATGTTCACAAAGCGGTTTACAGAGAAAAAAATCAAATAACTAAATGGCTCCCTGTCCCAAAAGGGCTCACAATCTAAAAAGATGCAAAAGAATACCAGCAGACAGCCACTAAAACAGACAGTGCTGGGGTGAGGTGTTATTATTATTAATATTATTAATATTATTATTATTATTATTATTATTATTATTATTAACAACAACTGCGCTGTATCAACTGTATGCAACTGCAGGCGTACACCATCTGGCACAACTATGTACTGAGAAATACATATGATTTTTCTTGGATTACTGGGCACAGGGAGTATTTTGATTATCCACGGGGGGAACAGCAAGGTGTCTGGCTGCAATCCTATCCACACTAATGTGAGAGTAAGCCCCATTGACTACAGCGGGATTTTGTTCTGAGTAGATGTGTATAGGATTGGATTGTTTGTTGCTGAGCTATGCAGGGACATCCTTGAAACACTAATAGAGAAATATAGATTGCCGCTGTTGATCAAGCACAGGAGGGATAATCACAGATCTGTGTGATCCCTGATACTGGTGATGGAAGCTAACCCAAAATGTTAGGCTTTATGCCTATGTACTGCCTTGCACAAAAGAGCATAGGATTGCAGCATCAATTTCATGTCAGGAGAGAGAGAGAGAGAGAGAGAGAGTGTGTGAAACTTACTTTTAAATAGTTTAAAGCAGGGGTGTCAAAGATAAGGCCTGTGGGCAAGATGTAGCCACTGGAAGTTCTTTATCCGGCTCCCCATAACAACTGGACCCTCCTGGTGCTGCCCTTTCAGCAATGCCATTTCTGCTGAGGTTTTGGGAAAAAGAGATGGAAGAAGGCCTCGGAAGGCAAGGAACACTCCAAGTGAAGGGACAGTCCAAGAGGGGTGAGAGATGATGCCAAGGTGTCATTTGTTCCACTTCTGCCAAGGTTTCACTTTGCAGACCACCACTGAGCTGCTAAACTACAGTGATGCCGCAGCAGAAGCGGCGTTGGCAATGAGTCTGCCTCAGTGGTAACTGGGCTTTTTCAGCATGATAATTGGGCTCTCCCATATCTGGGATCTGCACATTATCTCTTCTGTCATTTGCAGTTGAGTGTCTACGTGAGAACAAAGTGCTACTTTGCAGTCATCATCCGGTTAGTGACATCATTTCTAACCTTCAGCAAGTGTCATGAAAGTTATTTGGCCCACTATGGGCACAATCCTAACCCCTTATGTCAGTGCTTTCCAGCACTGACATAAGGCAATGCAGTTCTGAGGTAAGGGAACAAACATTCCCTCACTTTGAGGTGGCCTCCATGAGTGACACCCAACTGCACACGTCCCATTTGCACTGCTATGCCAGTGCTGGAAAGTACTGACATAAGGGGTTAGGATTGCGCCCTATGTGAAATGAGTTTGACATCACTGGTTCAACATTATATGCAATAGCATGTGGTATTTCAAACCTTTTCCATTAAAAAAAGGTTATACACTGTGTTACTCCTTGCCACATTTGGGTATAAGCAGCTATTCTGGCTTAAGTGACAACCACTGTTAATGCAACCAGGTGCCTGGAAATCTGTCATACAAAGAAGAGACAAATAATTTTTAAATCATGCAGCATACCTGCAGCTACCCCCTTATCTTTTCTGGTCTCTGGTTTGCAGTCAGATACAGTTGCCTTTGAGGTATTAATGGATTCCAGCAGTGAGACAAATTCCAAGAAATTAGATTCATTTGGTATCTGTCCTTCTTTAGCTTCCAGGTCAGACTTAGAGGTTGGTAAAAGTTTTTCTTTGTCACTTACAGTCTCTGTAGAATTCTTGCTTAAAAAGACATCTGTCCCACTGTCTACACTGAGCACACGAGCATGTCTCTTTTCATGAGCTGCTTTACAAGACGGGAGACCCAAACTTTGCTGTCCTTCTTTTGAATGTGAAGTTGTGACTGCCACATTCCCAGAAGCATTTTCTGGACAGTTACTTATGTCAACATGATTATTTGTTGGATTATCACTGTGTTCTTTTATGACATTGTCTTGTTCACCAGATTCATAGCCAGAACACTGGTTGGATGACGCATCTACATTTAAATTGTCTGGCGTTCGTAAACTTTCACTTGCTTCTTGATAAGCATGACCTCCACTATCATCAGACAGTTCAAAAGTAATCACAGGGATTCTCATCTGGTCATTATTGTTTTGTTTATTGTGTTGATCCACCATAGCAACACCAGAATCTGGATTTGAGCTGGATTTTTCAGTGTTCAACATTTTCAGATGGAGTGACCCTTCCAAATCAGTGGTTGAGTTCTGGGTACTACTCATAGTTATAACTATCTTAATGGGTTCATGTAGCGACAGTGGATCTCCAGGGAGAGAATTGTCAACAAGAGCCACAGCTACTTCACTCTCAGAATCATCAAGACGTACTTTCATGTCATCAGTATAAGAACTTTCCAAAGGTCCGTCATTTCCCTTGGCTGCCACCGTATGACACTGTGGACAACTACTAGTAATGCTGTCTTGAGCAGACGTATCTAGCAATTTCTCTTTCTTGAAACATTTTGGATTGCTAAAATGCTCAGAAAGAATGATTGAATTATCATTGCTCCAAGGCTCAAAGGAAATGCCAGTTTTTAAAACGTCATATTGAGACAGAGAGAGATTTGGCAATTTTTTAACCACACTTTTATCAAGAAGAGTATCTTCTATGCCAGAAGGCTGCACTTTCTCTTCTTTTTCACTGGTTGCACTACCAATAAGAGTCTCCATTGGTTTGGCCACAATTGCTGATGTGGTAGCATTTGACATAAGTGCCATAGAAGCAGACAAAATATCTGCTTTGACACAGGGTGAGGTAGATGAAAGTGGTGGGGCAGGTGGGTCATCCAAAACCATTACTCCTAATAAGAAAAGACACAAAGAAAAGTTCTGACAAATGAAGCTTGAAGTTCTGTCATCATACGCATTCCAGAAAACTCTGCATTAAATTCCCCATGAAAATAATTGGGACAGTGCCTAGTGCATTTAAATATGCAGCATTCAAGAGTCATAGCTTTCAGTTGAATATAGCCACAACTGCATTTCTTTTGACACCACAATATACTGGCATTTTATTCTCTTTTTGTATGCAACACAAAGTTGAAGGGAAGATTAGGATTTAGGACTATTTAGGACAGGGGTGCCCAAACCCCGGCCCTGGGGCCACTTGTGGCCTTCAAGGCCTCTCAGTGTGGCCCTCAGGGAGCCCCCAGCCTCCAGTGAGCCTCCAGAGATTTGTTGGAGCCCACACTGGGCTGACGCTACAGCTCCCAGCATGAGGATGACTGTTTGACCTCTTGCGTGAGCTATGGGATGAGGGCTCCCTCCACTGCTTGTTGTTTCACGTCTCTGATGCAGTAGCGGCAGCAAAGGCCAGCCTTGCTTTGTGCAAGGCCTTTTATAGGCCTTGAGCTTTTGCAAGACCTTCATTCATTCATATAAGGTCATCTTTAATATATTCATTTATGTAAATTTATGTAAATTTATTCAAATTTTAAATGTAAATTAATTCTTTTTTTCCCCCATCTTTCTGACACAGTGTCAAAGAGATGATGTGGCCCTCCTGCCAAAAACTTTGGACACCCCTGATTTAGGATAATGAAAAAAGTCTCAAAGATTGCTTTGGAGAACCATGGAAGGGACTATAAGGACACGATGGCTGACCCTAACAGTAAGAGCATATGGAAAAAACAACAAACATCAGAACAGAAAAACTTAGAGATATGATAATTTCCTATGCAGTGGTTACATGGTAAAGACAACATGAATTGTCATTGGGAGCAAAGTGATGACCCACCTGGTGAATAATCTGTCGCCCACCTGCAGCATCTAATGCAATGTAAGAACCACCCAGTTTTTACTGGGAAGGCCACAGTGATCCAAGCTGTGTAGATTATAGTGTGTGTTGAAGAAGTAATACTGTCATGTAGGGCCATCCCAGGACCTCCAGACACCTGAGGTGGCATGTCAAATGCTGCCACCTTTTACCCAATATGTGCCAACCTCTGCTCCTCCCACTCTTCTATAATCTAACTCAGAACTCTCCTCCTTCCATACTTCCTCTTCCGTTCTTCCTTTTCCAATTGAGGAAGTGGAAGAATGAGCAGTGAGGGTAAATAGGTAGGCAGATATGAGTGCCCCTCCCCATTAATCTGTTGCCTGAGGTAACATTGCAGCTGGCCTCACTGACTGTCTGGCCCTGCCCTCATGCCAAAGTTGAAAAGCCTTGGAGTTTCTGGCAGGAACGTATTTTTTCCTAACTTCTGAAATGCCACTTCAGATCCTCAGAAGACTGATTCAGAACCCAATCAGACATCCAGAAGTCTAGTTTATCTGAACTATGTACAGGTCAGAGAAGGAGCTAATTCCTCTCTACAAAAAATGCACAAATAGTCAAGCGTTTCAAATAAAATGATCTCAGTTTAAAGGAAGGAGATAAGGGCAGGCAGAAGAAAGCTAACCAAGGGTCCAATCCTATCCAATTTTCCAGTGCCTGTGCAGCTATGCCAATGGGACATGCACTGCATCCTGTAATGGGGAGGCAGTCATGGTAGCCTCTCCAATGTATGGGAACATTTGTTCCCTAACCTAGGGGCTGCACTGCAACTGCACCAGTACTGGAAAGTTGGATAGGATTGGGCCCCAAGGTTTTAATCTTAAATACATTCACAAGGGAGTAAGTTCCACTGAACTGAGAAGGATTTGCATCTAGGTAGCCAGGTTTAGGATTCCTCTGCTCATCTCAGGAAGACAATGCCTGCGAGGGAACTCACAAAGCTTTTGGGGAACAACACTTTTTCAAATTTAACAACTAGCTTCTTGTTTGGATGTCTACAGTCAAAAGGGGAAGACACAAAGAGAGAGAAAACTTTTCAAGTATGGGAAGGAAGTGAGGTAGAGATCATTTATTTAGCTGAAGAGAGAAACTAAATTAAATTTGAAAGGTGTCTGTTCATGCAAGTAATCTCTCTGAATTAAACAAACACGTTTGTTATATAAGTTTTGGTCACAGTTTACTTTATGATTGTGGAGCACACTTTGAGAAGTGCTATTTTCTTTTCTTAGAACAATTTAATTACTGTAACAAAAATGATCCACAAAGTACCTTTCAGATCTTCAAGAGTTTCTTGTGCTGGCAGTTCCTAAAATGAAGCAGATGCATAATACAATCAACAGACTCTCTTTAAATGTTGTAGAACTTGACTATTCTGCAGCAGCAAATCATAGTGGAGACAACCCACAGCCCATTAAATTTAGGAAGGCACATGCATCTACTTGCTTGGCCTGAAAGGGCTGGAGATTTGCACATTTCAAGCGAACATGGGTAAATCCCTGAGGTTTTTGTGATTTTGACCAATTAGAATTGATTGCAGTTTCCAAAAGTGTCCTAGTTTCATTGTCTCCTTTCCTCCCAAGATACTCAGAAGTTTGTCTTGGGACAGGATTGCACAGCTCTTCCCAGGCCTCAGAATACCTCCCAGATGTGACCAGAAGTTACAGACACAAACTGGAAGTTGTTTCCGGTTGCATTCAAGAGGCCTTCTAAGGAGACTGGGAGGCTGGTGCAACCTCCAGAGGGCCTGACACGGCCCCCAGTTGAGTTCTGGCAATGCCTCAATCCTTCCTCCCCCCAAAGCCCCGCAGATTTCATAATCCATGGAACCATCCATGAGGGTCATAGAACCAATCCCCTGCAGATATTGAGGGTCCACTGTACCTTAGTTTTCATCGTGTTCTTCTGTGTAATAAATTCAACCTTGTATAAAGCACTTGTCATTCACTCCTAATTTCTATTAAGTTAAAAACATTGTTTGGGCAGCCACATACTTCTGACTTTTCTAATTATGTTTGTTTCACTGCCCCCAAATAATACTTACGCAAACTAGATGCAATTATACTCAACGTATTAATACGTATAAAACGTATTAATGGGTTATGTCAGAATGCCAGATGCAAGGGAGAGCACCAGGATGAGGTCTCTTGTTATCTGGTGTGCTCCCTGGGGCATTTGGTGGGCCGCTGTGAGATACAGGAAGCTGGACTAGATGGGCCTATGGCCTGATCCAGTGGGGCTGTTCTTATGTTCTTATGTTAATATTTTTAACGTTAATGTGAAATACTTCTAGGAACAAAGGCAATTTATGTGCTATTATAGGTTCATACATCTGAATGGTATAAATGTGGGACAAAGCCTTCTCTGTGATAGGCCCCCAGAAGGGGAAGTCCCTACCTCAAGGAAGCCCCTTCTCTCTTTGTTTTTATACAGGTGCTCAGGACATATCTGTTTCACCAAGCTTCGGCCTGCAAGTTGTCCCTGTATCTGCTGCTTCTGTTACATTTCATTTGTTGTCTGTTTTTAATTACTATTTTAAATTGTTAAATTTGATTTTATTGTAAATTAAATTTACAAATCAAATTGTTTTCACACTTTTATTAGCTGCCTCAGGATTGTTTAGAGGATAGCGGAATAGATACACAACCAATATGATAACACATGTGATAGACTTTAGTTGCAACTAATCAGACCTTAATACAACATAACTGTTGTCAATTTAAAGTATTCCTTTGAAGTATGAGAACATATAATATGCCATTACTATATCGGTCTTGTTTTTTTCTGAATAGCTATGTAAACAGCATGGGAATATCATTCCAGAAAAAAAGTTTACTAACCAATAGTCCTGAAGAGTGATGAGAGAGTATTGCCTGCACTTTGACACTGCTGTGGATGGTTGGTGTTGAACCATTATGCTTGATCTCTTCAGCTAAACTACCATCCCCTACATTATTGCTGTTCAATACAATAAAGAACAAAGAAGTCAATGATGGTTATTACTTACAATCACTAATCCTGATTCAAATGTGCATGTACATAGTACTGTCAGAAAACTGGCAGCTTTATTGATCAACTAGCTGTTCTCCTACTCCTAAAAGCTGCCCAGCACAATTAACAGTTTTCTGGCAGAGGGAGAAACCATATCTGCTGCACCCAATTGCATACATGGATTCTTATCCAGTAAGCAGTGCAAATGCCTCTTTCCATACATCCATGCCTCCTAACCAGAGCAGAAAAAAGGTGCCTGGGGGGTGGGGACATGATTGAGACATACAAAATTTATGCAGGAGATGGATAAAGTGTATAGGGGGATGTTCTTTTTCCTCTCACACAACACCAAACCAGGGAACGTCCACTAAAATTGAGTGCTGGGAGAGTTAGGACAGACAAAAGAAAATATTCCTTTGCTCAGTGTGTGGTTGGTCGGTGGAACTCCTTGCCACTGGATGTGGTGATGGCATCTGGCCTGGATGGTTTTAAAAGGGGATTGGACAAATTTCTGGAGGAAAATCCATCACAGATTACGTGATGGGTATATACAACCTCCTGATTTTAGAGGCAGGCTACCTCAGAATGTCAGAAGTGAGGGAGGGCACCAGGATGCTGGTGTCTTGTGTGCTCCCTGAGGCATCTGGTGGGCCACTGTGAGATATAGGAGGCTGGACTAGATAGGTTTTGGCCTGATTCATTCAGGCTTTTCTTATGTTCCTATGTCACAAAAAATAGTATTACATAACAAGAAAGAAAACCTACCTGAGACTTATATGCCGGACAGCATTATCTCTTTTGGCTTCTTTGCTTTGCTTCCCATCTCTCCAAATGACTTTTTGCTGAATTACTTCACCTTTGTCAAACATAAGATGTAGGCGATAACTGATCACCTTGATCGTTGTGAAAAACAAAGTCACAGAACTACAATAGATGAATGCTGTGATGGTATTGGGAGGGAATGCCTAGAAATGAAAATAGTGAAGAGTTAATGCAATTAATATATTGGCTTACCAAAAGAAATATCATGTGTTTACTGTGTGACAATTTCAATTTCTAACAATATTGAACATAACTGATACTAATGTCATCCTAATACCTAGAAATTATAATAGTGCTTATATGTACATAAAAGCTTTTCAAAGTACGTGACATATACCATCTCAGTCATTTTTACAACAAAGCTGTCAGGTATGCTGGTATTATTAAACTCCTAAAATACATAAGGAGACAGCAATTGTGTTTCTCTCTGTAAATTCATGGAAAAGTTGAAAGATGAGGACTAGAGACTTCTTCAAAGTTTGTGTGTACACAACCCCCCCCCCTTTAGATTTGCAAGAGGGCAGAAGAAACATAGATACCATTGCTACCTTAGGTAGGTCCAGTAGAATTTTCCAAAACTCTTCCACCAAAAACCACTTATGAAACTCCCTGGAGAGGAGGGGCTAAGGGAAAGAACATCTCCTTCCCTAAAGATTCTCTCTTGCAGGTGACCCAATTTTCACAATAACATTATCTATGCAACTTGGATTTGCAGACCCTATGATTGCTGTGTAAACTAGCTTTGGCCTGTCATAGTAGCTGAAATTCTTCAGACTCTTAAGAACTCTATTAAGATGTGGCAACTGCACAACTGTTCTCTAAACCCATTTTAAACTAAAGACAGATGAACTACCCTGGGTTTAATTTACTATATGCTTCCCTAAAATAAGAGAAAGCTAATTTGGACTCAACTCAGTCTGATCCCTAACTAACTTCTTATAAGCTTTGGGCCATTCAGAGCTCCAGGTTTTATCAGACTTCTGATAATGTCACTAGGAACACTACGAAGCCTAGAGGCCTTTCTTCCCTAATCCTGGCGCCATGAGTTCACTTCTCCTGCTTTTCCATTTGCTAAAACATATGATGTAGCAGTGATAAGGAAGACTGTTGATAAGGCCCTAGAACACGGCAGGAAGAACAGCATACCTTGCTATACTTACCAGTGGTCTTCTTACCCACAAAGCTGTAGGGGCCTGCAGAAGGTCACTAACATGTACTGTATTTCAGTAGCTACAAAAAGGAGGCGGAGGCAAGAAAGGCCAAGACACATTCAAACAGGCTCATAACAAGCCCAAAGTCTCCTAACTTGGTAAGTTCATACTTCAAAGTCCTGTGCTTCTGCAGCATCACTATTTTAAACCAGGATTTACTAGTTTCCTATGCTAATATTACATCCTGAACAGTATGTTTATCTCACATAAATAGGATCAAGTTCCGCTTTAATCTTCTTTGCACTGCCAGAGATGACTGCATTAGGATTACTAAAACACACACAAATAGTTATTCCAGTCAACAAGCCTTAAAGCACAAAACTACGCACTTTTGCTTAGAAGTTCCACTGAGTCTACTCACAGGTAAGCATGTTTAGGATTGTACCTTTAATATCCTATGCTGTTCTGCAAGAGGCATCCAAGAGAAACTCCTCACTATCATCAATAAAGCACAGGCACTGCATCTATCTGTGCTAGTGATGAGAGCCAGTTTGGCTAGATATGCCATGAGCACAGAATCACGTCAAATGTTAACATTAAAGAAACACAATGTACAATATGAGCCTGTCGGATCACTGTCATCTTCTGATGGCTTGTGTACAGGAGGTGCTTACAAAAAAAGTACACAGCAACTTCTTGGTACACTGGCTTTGGAAATGCTCACCTAGCTTCTTTCCTTTTAAACAGCAGCATTAAATGATTATTTTCTCTCCAGCCTTTGTGGAGACTAAGGGCACAATCGTATCTTTGGTTTACACCAGCACCACGACTGCTGTACTGGCCTAAGGTGTCACTCACATGCCATAAAGCACATTTACGGCGCCTGGAGACTAAGTAGCGCTTAAGGGAAGGCCTGCACTGTCTGCTGGTGCTGAATGCAGGAGTAGTGCTTGACAAAGCAGGTAAGCTCTCACTGGGTGGCACAGGGAGGGAGGAAAAGGGATAGGGGAGGGATGGATCAGGTCCAGAAAGGGGAAGGGATCAGTGGCAGCAGTGCACATTGTATCTTATTGCCTCTCTGGGGCCTGAAAGTTCAACAAGGGACTTCTTGTACTTGCACCAGCGATTTTGCTGGTGCAGATCTAAGTGCCCCATTCCTCAGGATGGGGCTTTACCCAGGGTAAGGGGAATAATGTCCCCTTACTTCAAGGAGACCTCCAGGTTGCTTCTAGCCAGCTTAGGATGCAGCATGTGCTGTGTGACCCTGCTGAGCCAGCGCTGGTTAGGATTGGGCTGTAACAGTTGTTTTACTCCCTGCTGCTTGCTCTGAAAGCCTGAAATGTATTGTTCATCAATTCTACTTAGCCACTTATTTGCTACTAGATTTTCATGATGGTTTTATTGCTTCTTATCTTTTTCAGGCAAACCTTTTTTTTTTTTACTAGACAGTATATAAATGTTTAAAGTAAATGAAAATACGGAAATGACAAAATCACATGTGAATCAACTTCACCAGGTACAAAGAAGGCTGAGGGAGACTCCCTACAGCAATGGAATAATGTTTGTGGAATCCTTTAACTCACAGAAATGGCATGTGGCCCAGATTTCTGCACCAGACCCTGTTTCTCCAAGGCACAGAAATGTGTGCACAACATTATGCTGTTAATGTAATTTTCTAGACTACAGTCAGATATTAAATCTGACTTGGAATATGTGAAAGGGATATTCACGTAATGTTTTGTGTGAAAAACCTTTCTTCATCTCTTAATATACATGTGTCTGAAAATATCTTTACACACTATAAAGTTTACTTAAGGGGTGGATTCATTCTTTAAAAATGCTGCTAACTATCAGCTGGGTTGGACTACTGTAATATTTTAAAAAATGAATTCATTAACTAAAATCAAGGCTAAATATAAGTTAATCAATAAGCAGTGTAGTTCAAAATCACTACATGAACTAACAGTCCAATCAAAATCAAGCACTTTTACATTCCACTGATTCCAGTGAGGGAGACAAAAACACATACTAGCTCTCCTGTCAAAAACAACAGAACTTACAGTTTCCTGTTGAACTGCACCATAAAACTGAACTACAGTAAAAGTTGCAATATTGGGCACCTCCAGAACATTGTGTGTTGGCAACCTTCAGTCTCGAGAGACTATGGTATCGCGCTCTGAAAGGTGGTTTTCAAACATCGTCTAGTGTGGCTGAAAAGGCCAATTCGGGAGTAACAATCCCTTCCACACCGGGAGCAAGTACAGTCTGTCCCTGGTCTGTCTCCCTGGCTATGGGCCTTCCTTCTTTGCCTCTTAGCCTCACTCTGTTGACCAAGTGTCTCTTCAAACTGGGAAAGGCCATGCTGCACAGCCTGGCCAGGGTTTCCCACCTGTTGAGGTCCACTCCTAAGGCCTTCAGATCCCTCTTGCAGATGTCCTTGTATCGCAGCTGTGGTCTACCTGTAGGGCGCTTTCCTTGCACGAGTTCTCCATAGAGGAGATCCTTTGGGATCCGGCCATCATCCATTCTCACGACATGACCGAGCCAACACAGGCGTCTCTGTTTCAGCAGTGCACACATGCTAGGGATTCCAGCACGTTCCAGGACTGTGTTGTTATGAACTTTGTCCTGCCAGGTGATGCCGAGAATGCGTCGGAGGCAGCGCATGTGGAAAGCGTTCCGTTTCCTCTCCTGTTGTGAGCGAAGAGTCCATGACTCGCTGCAGTACAGAAGTGTACTCAGGACGCAAGCTCTGTAGACCTGGATCTTGGTATGTTCCGTCAGCTTCTTGTTGGACCAGACTCTCTTTGTGAGTCTGGAAAACGTGGTAGCTGCTTTACCGATGCGTTTGTTTAGTTCAGTATCGAGAGAAAGAGTGTCAGAGATTGTTGAGCCAAGGTACACAAAGTCATGGACAACCTCCAGTTCATGTGCAGAGATTGTAATGCAGGGAGGTGAGTCCACATCCTGAACCATGACCTGTGTTTTCTTCAGGCTGATCGTCAGTCCAAAATCTTGGCAGGCCTTGCTAAAACGATCCATGAGCTGCTGGAGATCTTTGGCAGAGTGGGTAGTGATAGCTGCATTGTCGGCAAAGAGGAAGTCACACAGACATTTCAGCTGGACTTTGGACTTTGCTCTCAGTCTGGAGAGGTTGAAGAGCTTTCCGTCTGATCTGGTCCGGAGATAGATGCCTTCTGTTGCGGTTCCAAAGGCATGCTTCAGCAGGACAGCGAAGAAAATCCCAAACAAGGTTGGTGCAAGAACACAGCCCTGCTTCACTCCGCTTCGGATGTCAAAGGGGTCTGATGTGGAGCCATCGAAGACAACAGTGCCCTTCATGTCCTTGTGGAAGGATGGGATGATGCTGAGGAGCCTGGGTGGACATCCAATCTTGGGGAGAATCTTGAAGAGGCCATCCCTGCTGACCAGGTCGAAGGCCTTCGTGAGATCTATGAAGGCTATAAAGAGTGGCTGTCGCTGTTCCCTGCATTTCTCCTGCAGTTGTCTAAGGGAGAATACCATATCAGTGGTGGACCTGTTGGCTCAGAATCCGCACTGTGATTCTGGATAAACGCTCTCTGCAAGTACCTGGAGCCTCTTTAGTGCAACTCGGGCAAACAACTTTCCTACAACGCTAAGGAGAGAGATGCCACGGTAGTTATTGCAGTCACCCCTGTCGCCTTTGTTCTTGTACAGTGTGATGATGTTTGCATCCCTCATGTCTTGAGGTACTCCACCTTCTCTCCAGCAGAGACAGAGGATTTTATGCAGCTCAGTGACGATGATCTCTTTGCAGCACTTTAGGACTTCAGCAGGGATGCTGTCTTTTCCAGGTGCCTTGCCAAAGGCAAGGGAGTCCAGGGCCACGTGAAGTTCTTCTAGGGTTGGTTCACTGTCAAGCTCCTCCAGCACAGGCAGGCACTCAATGTTGTTCAGCGCTTCTTCGGTGACTACATTTTCTCTGGAATATAGCTCAGAGTAGTGCTGCACCCAGCGTTCCATCTGCTGCATCCGATCCTGGATGACCTCGCCAGTGGCAGACTTCAGAGGGGCAATTTTCTTCTGTGTTGGACCTAGGGCCTGCTTGATACCATCATACATCCCCTTGATGTTGCCCGTGTCAGCTGCTATCTGTCTCTCGGAACAGAGCTGGAGCCAGTAGACGTTAGCACATCTCCTGGCAGTCTGTTGGACTTTGCTTCGAGCAGCTCAGAGGACCTGCAGGTTGCGCTCACTGGGACAGGCCTTGTATGCTGCTTGAGCTCTCCTCTTTCCCTCAATGACTGGTGTCAACTCCTCAGAGTGGGCTTCAAACCAGTCTGCCGTCTTGTTGGTCTTCTTGCCAAATATGGACAAGGCGTTGTTGTAAACGGCATTCTTGAAATGTTCCCATCTGTTGGATGCGTTTGCATCAACCGGGCCTGGAAGAGATTCCTCAAGCACTCGTGCAAATTCCTCCACTTTTCTCTGATCCCGGGTCTTGCTGGTATCAATGCGAGGTCTTCCTTCCTTTTTCGTGTGGTACAGTCACTTTGTTTGCAGTTTCACTCTGCTGCACACCAGGGAATGGTCGGTGTCGCAAGCAGCACCCTGATAGCTGCGCGTGATCTTGATGCTGGGAAGGCTGGAGCGTCTGGTGAGAATCAGGTCGAGCTGGTGCCAGTGCTTTGATCTTGGGTGTCTCCAGGAGACTCTATGTTGGGGCTTCGTGTTGAAGAATGTGTTGCTGACACAGAGACCGTGAAGACAGCAAAACTCTAGCAGGCGTTGGCCATTTTCGTTCATCTTCCCAGTGCCGAACTGACCTAAGCAAGTGGGCCACGAACTGTTATCAGCACCAACTCTAGCATTGAAATCGCCGAGGATGAACAATGGCTCTTTTACGGGGATCTTCTTGATAGTGGTGGCCAGGTCATCATAGAATTTGTCTTTGGCTTCTGCTGGAGACGACAGAGTCGGTGCATAAGCACTGATGAGAGTGACAGGTCCTGCTGAAGACTGGAGCTGCAGGGACAAAATTCTTTCACTTCCCACAGTAGGTGGGATGATGGATTTCAGCAGGGTATTTCTGAACGCAAAGCCAACACCATGTTCCCTGGTTTCGTTTGGTGGTTTTCCCTGCCAGAAAAATGAGAAATTTCTCTCCTTGACAGATCCGGAATCTGGCAGCCTAGTCTCTTGAAGAGCGACGATGTCCATCTGCAGTCTGCTCAGCTCCATGTCGATGACAGCTGTTTTGCGTGCGTCGTCTATTTCTTGCAGGTCATCAGAGAAGCCAGGTGTCATTGTCCTTACGTTCCAGGTGCCCAGTTTTAGGGCAGGAGTTTTTAGTTTTCTGTTGCATGGTGCAGAGTTGTCGATCCACTTGTCGGTTTTCACCCTAAACCCCACGCACCCCGTGAGGTTAACGGACCATGGCGAGGCAACACCTTACTGGCTGGGGACTGCCCAGCTTAAGACGGGCGGTAGCTGCCCAATGAGATGCAATGATCTCTCCCACCGTCGGAAGCAGCCCCTGGCGTCACGCTCTACGCCAATCGAGCGAAGACTTATAACCGGTAACTGCTGCTTCCCGTGTTGTGCCGATGCAGTTGGAGTGTCCTCTCCAGTGCGCGAAGCCTGGGTAACGAAGGTATGGAGGACAGGCTGTTACCCATGCAGCAAATCCCCCCTCTCCACGTCGCTGGAATGATCCAATGGAAAGGCAGAAGCCAATACGGTTGGTTCCAGCGGCGTCGCAGGAGTTGCCAGAGCGTGACTGTGTACAGCCACAAACTGCCTCAGGGACTCCGGCTCCTGATTTTGCCTTGAGGTTGACTCCTGAAGCCTCCTTTGCAATATGTACTTCAAAGGACACTTTTTGGGGACTGGAGCAGGGGGACATTTAGAGCACTGTTGGTGCAGGTATTTAATATTTACAAGGTCACCTTTGCCTCCTCATTTCTACATGGGGCTGTTGATAAAAGCCTGCTCCTTCCACTTCCGTTTGCACATAAATAGAAGTGAGAGTTTTGCAGAGTGATTGGAGTTGTGATTTTAAAACACCACAGATGCTGTAGGGTTTGTGTTGTGTTGGTAGATTTAGAAATGAAACTGGAAGTAGTTGTTCTGTTAGTTGCAGAAATGAAACTGGAAAAGACACTGTTTTATTACTTTCTCCTAAATTTAGCATGTGGTGCTCAATTGATAGTGCCAGCAGTTGAGTCTGTGATATCACTGACCAGGGGCAGGAGGGACCAAGCAAGGTGGGGAGGACTATTGTAGATGTATTGTGTTAAGTATCATATTTTGATCTAGTACTTAGGATTTGATTAGAGCATAATTACCAAAAAGGTTGAACATTAGTGATTTGGCATGTACCATGTGCCAGTGTGTTTTCAGATGGAAAAATGTATGCATGAATGCTGTAATGATGCAGGAGAACTGATGGGAAGCATGCAAGTACTTCCTATGTACATTTCAATTGTTCTGGATAAGGGTGTCAACTTTTTTCTTGTGGAGCTTTGTGCTTCCACATACAGTATTTATATGAGAGGAAGAAATTCAGTGACTGAAGCTTTTCCTATCATTGCTGTTACTTGCTGGAAAAAGTTGACATGAGGAATTTCTGAAGACGTAGTTGGGGAAGGGCAGAGGAAGTGAAGCTCAGAGACTTCTCCGCTAACACAACCAGTGATGTTGCCCACAGGAGCTCTCTGATGCTGCCTTTAAAATTCTTAGAGGACTTGGAGCACTGAATTTGAATGGAGCCAAACTAAGAAATTTGCCTAGGATTATTTGTTGATTTTGAAGCAGTTGTCTTTCCAGAGACAGTATGTAGCGCATCATGTATGTATGTATGTATGTATGTATGTATGTATACATGTATGTATGTATACATGTACGTATGTGGGTATCAGGAAATTGGAGAAGGACCAATGGTGAGACAAATGGGATGCAGGGGGAGGGGCAAGAGGGGCTTGTGGGTATCAGGAAATTGGAGAAGGAGCAGTGGTGAGACAAACGGGTAGATGAGCCTCATCAGCCTGGAAAGGCAGCTCATCTAAGAGAAGGAAAACTCTGATCTCAAACCTCCACTGCCTTGTGACTACATCCAGTTGTGGAAAAGGCTTCAGGAGTCCAGAACATTAGAGTTGCTGGATATGTTAATTTTTTCAGATATTTGATTATACTAAACTTCACGGATAACACTCTCCCAAACGCACTTCACTGCAATACACCAAAATACTTTCCATAACTCTTCTGTGATTTTTTTTTTTGGTCTTAGGTGTCCGTCCGTCCCCATAATGAACTCTTGCAGATGCATTTGGACGTTCTGAACTCTGGTAGCCCTTCAGAATTAAATGTCAAATGCTGTCAGTCAATAGAACAGCTAAATGTAATGGAACTTTTAGCTGTGCTGGTGTGATTCTCGATTTGTAAGCCACCTTACAAACTCTTTATTTGAAAAGTGGCATAAAAGTTCTCTAATTATACAATTAAGTACACCGTATTGTTCAAATGAAACCCCGTTATCTACACAATTTATTTACTTTGATCTATTTTTCCCATAATGTCAAAAACCTCAAAAATTCTGAGAGATCCTTCACATCCTGGTTACCAGTTTTTTGAATTATTGCCATCAGGAAGAATATGCAGGGTGATAAGAACGAGTAGATTAAAGAACAGTTTCTATCCTAGTGCAGTGTCTAGATTAAATGCGGGGGTACAGTGATATGCTGAACAGAGCTTTAGTAATGTGGTGATTGTATATGTAGTCTGTCTGACCTTGTTGTATTGTTATTTCGTTTTGGTTTTGTCTTGTTTTACCTTGCAAAAGCACCTAATTTCGTTGTACTTGTGTACATGGGTACAATGATAAATAAATTTTCTATTCTATTCCATAAGTACAGCAAACATATTACAGATCTTACAATCAATTCCTAACGTTGCTTACCTAGAACAGTGATTTTCAACCAGTGTGCCACAGCACATGGAGTGACGCAAATGGTCTGCAGGTGTGCTGTGGGAATTTGCAGGAGGGTCATTTATTATGAGGGCCATTGGGGGATGTTATTCCCCCCACTAGCAGCATGGTGTGTCTTGTCAACTATCAGCAAGCTGAAGGTGTGCCTTGACAACTTTAGCACCTAGTCAGTGTGCCCTGAGATGAAAAAGACTGAAAATCGCTGACCTAAAACCAAGTCCGAGTACTCAACTCATTCCCAAGACTTCAGCTTTGAGAGAACAATGTGACCTGAATATACTCGGATGCTCCATGATAAATGAGGATAAAATGCTAATAAAATAATAGCCCCTGCAAGGGAAATGGTAGAGCTGCTATTAGACCTCTCCTCTTGGTCCTCCTCAGCTCTTCATCTCCACAACCATGCCTTCCCCTCATCCTGTGACCATCTCCTGTTGCACCTCTCTGAAGGTCTCCGCATTTTCCCACAGCCCCCCAAGCCCTATGCACATCCTGGGCCCAGGGCGGGGTACTGTGTGCATCCCCCAGAGGTGAGGCCTACCTCTCCCCTTCTTTCTCCATCCCCTCCCACCCAGCTTCGCCTCCCCCCCTCCCGTGGGGACCTCCCTTCTCACCAGGTGCAGCGCCATGGGCAGCAGCAGCAAGAACAGCCACAGATAGAGATGGCAGCTGTTGGTGAATTTGCTCAGCTCCGGGTCGTGGTACCAGCCTCCGGTCAGCGCCGCCCATACCCCCTGCCGGAGCAGCTGCACCGCCTGAGACCCCATCGCTTCCCGCCGCAGCCGCCTCTTCCCCCGCTCACACTCCCCGCCGCGGCTTCAGGCGGTGGCTGCTGAGATGCTTCTTGGAGCCGGGCGCCTGCTGGACCTCCATGCCGGATGCTCGAAGGATTTTCCCATCGTGCATCGGGGCGCCCAGCAGCATCGCAGCCACTTCTCCTGCGAGCGCAAGGCTGGGAAGAAAAGGCGGAGCTCGGCTCGGCTCCAGCCCAAGCCTCTCTGCAGGCTGCTCCGATTCCTCTGCAGACCACGTGTGAACGCGTAGAAGAATCGTATCTACGGCACGCTGGATGCATGCAAATCCTCAAATCGTTCATGGCAAATCCTGTAAGGCTACAATCCTATCCACACTTTCCTGGGAGTAAGCCCCATTAACTATGATGGGACTTACTTCTGAGTAGACATGCATAGGAGTGGGCTCAAAGGTTACAATCCTATCCACACTTTCCTAGGAGTAAGCCCATTCGCTATGATGGGACTTACTTCTGAGTAGACATAGGATTGGGTTTTGAGGCTACAATCCTATCCACACTTTCCTGGGAGTAAACCCATTCGCTATGATGGGATTATGAGTAGACATGCATAGTAGGACTGGGCTCTAAATTGCCTCAAACATTCAAGGTCGCTTGTCCGTCTTTACATTTATGTGCCTGTCTTTGGGTGCAATCAACTTTCCAGAGGTAAGGGCAATGCAACTCCAAGGTAAGGGAACAAACATTGCCTTACCTTGAGGAGGCCTCTGTGACTGCCCCCCAACTACAGGATGCAGCACATGCCCCACTGGCACAGCTATGCCAGTGCTGAAAAGTTGGTTAGGATTGCACCCTTTCTCATGGAAAAACCCCATGTTTTTCCAACTCAGGCTACAAACCTACATACACTTACCTGGGAGTAAGTACCACTGAACTCAATGAAACTTGCTACTGAGTAGACATGCATAGGATTGCAGTCATTCAGTTGTCTTTCCCTAATAAACAGCATTATAGACTATTTATGCTACATAAGCTTACTAAGGTTAACATAGTAATAAAATTTGTTCTATTTAGAATCTTAATCTGCAATCCTAACCACACTTTCCTGAGAGTAGGACCATTGAACAAAATAGGACTTACTTTTGAATAGACTTAGTTAGGATTGTGCCCTTCGTCTGTCTCTGTATCAAACTTTCATATTTTTAAAGTACTTAAACATTGGTTGCACCTACAACAAATGGGTACTGTAAATGCAATATATGCTAGCAGAGCAATCCTAGTCATATCTATTCAAAAATAAGTCGCATTGAGTTCAGTGGAGTGTACTTCCAGGAAAGTGTGTATAGGATTGCAGCCTAAGGTTAACAGGGACACTGGAGCATTCCAATGCATATAAAGACAATAATAATAATAATAAACTTTATTTATACCCCACCCTTATCCCTAAAGGGACCCAGGGCAGCTACATACAGTACATACAGTACAGTAGTTTCCTTAGATTAGGAAGATCAAGCTCAGTGAGGTTTTGCATTTTACAATGTATCCACTAGAGGGAGCAATGGGAAATCTCTTCTAAACACTCCTAAAACATTTTGAAGGCAAAAAGAGGAAGACTTGTATTATTAGTTCTGCAATTTCACCCCACAACTTTATTTACCATTACTAATATTAATACTTTAAAATACTAATGATATGCAAATAATTTAACTTTGCTTTGGTGTGTGTGCTCTTATTGAACTCATAGATCAGATATGAATATAGATTCCCTATATGGTATGTAGTCTATAGGCCCAGTGCTAGCCGAGACTTAAAAAATAATTCCAGATGATTGAATCTAGGAAGTAGAATTAATTGCTGCTGAAGAAGATGAGCAAGCTCTGTCCTGCTCCTCATCATTAATTATGATTAATTCTCTCATCACATATTAGTCATTAATTTTACATGCACCCACTCAATTCTAGCAGGCTCCCTGTATTACCCTGGAGGCTTCAACAAGCTTTCTCTGTAAGAAGTGGCTGAAACTAGAAACTAGAAACAACAATTCTCAAAAGATAATTGAACTCAGCAGCATTCACATTTCAGAAGATTTTCTCTGTGGTTGGCAGGAGGTCTCTGTTCCAAGCCAAGACACTCTTTTGCACAGATCTAGACCCCAAAGAATACAACTGCTGAACAAAACCATTTTTGGTAAGCTAATATCCCATTTCTACACAGAAACAGTCATGATTGTATGGTATGTGCTTACCAAATACCAATCCTAACTGACAGCCTAGCCAAATTCTAAATCATATTCCCACAACTTTGACCAGAAAAGATACACTTATAGCCCAATGCTATACTGTACAAATGTACTCAAAAGTTAAGTCCCACTAAGTTCAATTTACTCTGAGGTAAGTGTGTACAGGGTGTAATTTTATACACATTATGCCTTGCTGTAGATCTGTTCTACTTCCTTATTCATAGCATAGGGCTGCAATCCTACACACTCTGAGAATAAGGTCCACTGATCAGTGGGGCTTACTTTGAGTGAACATGGATAAGTTTATGTTGTAAGGCTGCAATCTTATGCATACTTACCTTGAACTAAGTCCCACTGAACATACTGGGAGTTACTTTCAAACCAACATGCCTAGGATTGCATTGTAAGATTTTAAAAATGAGCCTATGGAAAGAAGAGATATCTATAAGTAATACATCCAAATATGTCCAGAGATTGTGGGGGGGGAGGAAATAGACAGCATGTCATACTAGGCTGAAAGTGGTTCTAGTTCTTAATCTATATCTCTGGCTCATTAGTCACTTCAGAGGCAGAGGGACAGCACAAATAAGGAATTGAGATTTTTCTTTTCCATTTTACACCCTCTAAACACAGTTTGGACCATTCCAAATCCTGTCCTTTCCAAATATTTCAACTCCCTTCTAATGCCCACTTTTTGGCCAATTAACACCCCCTCCTTTTCCAAGAACAACAGCTGTGGTGTGCAAAGAAATGAACAGAACTCCTTATCAGTTGAGCAATTAACAAGAATTTATTACTACAAACACTCCCTGCAAGTCCTCTTGTCCAGAGGCTTTCCCTCCCCAAAACTTCACAACTCAGTGGGTAAAGGTCTGAAGCCTCCAGTCCAAGTCCAATCCAATCTCTAAAGCACAGTTCAGTCTTCTGAAATAGAGTCTCTCCTCCAGCAGGATCCTGGTAGTCCAATCCTCTCCTATAGGTCCTGGTCTGTCCATGTCCTGTAGGCCTGGATCAGGTAGCTCTTGGTCAGGTTTCCTCTGGATCACGTAGCTTTACACCTTCTGAAGCTACCTTTTATCCTTGTATGTTCCATTAAGTCCAAATTAGGCTCAGGTGAGCCATCTCTTCAGTCAAAGTCCATTCAAAGTCCCATCAAGGTCAAATGAAGCTCAGGTGTCCATTGTATTGGACTCACAGAAGATCTGGCGAGGAGATAGATGTGGTATCAGCAGTGGCCCCTTTAAGGGTAAGGCCTGGGCATCCAGCAGAGTGTGCTGCACAGCTGTAGCCACTTGAAGGCAATAAGGCCCTCAGGCATAAAATCACCTGATGAAGGGAGAGTTTGGGGTGGGTAGCAGAAGGAGGAAAGACAGACTGGGTTAATGTGCGAACAGACTTTGAAAACTACTGGAGACACTAAGACTGGTGTTTGGCTGCTGTGCCCAAAACCTGCTGAGGACCAAGGGGCTGCTGTAGTGGCAGGAAGGAGGACCTCTGTAGGTTGAACAGGTGAGCTACTCCGGTGGTGGGATCCAGCAGTACTGCAGGGCAGAATCAGGGTAATTTTTTGAAGAAAGAAGGGGAGCTAATTAACTAAAAGTGGGCATAATTCTCCAGGTGGAGCTTGGAAGGGAAATCTGGCAGAACATCCATCCAGGTCTCCATTGGCCTTGACTGATTACAGTGGAGCTAGCCCTGCCCTTCCCAGAGCTGTCAAACAGCTGTCAAAACATGGAATCACTGTCAACACCACATCATCCACCTGATGATTTTCTGATCTTCCATGACAAACCCTATGTCCAAGAAACTAACAGTTGTGGCCTATGAAGTGCACCAGAGCATGTTCAGCCCAAAGTTTTGCAATAAAAGGCTCTCAGATACAGCATTCCCAATAGTTTTATTGTTTCACCTGCATAAGAAACTGCCAAAGGAACACTACTGCACCCTATGGTAACTACTGGGCCTTACCAGCTCAGGCTGCAATCCTTTCCACACTCACCTGGGAATAAACCCCATTGACTATAATGGGATGTACTTCTAAGTAGACATGAGCTCATGGATTGGACTCTCATATGTCTATGTCAATGAGATACTGTTATTAATGAGGCACTCAAATAGTTTGTTCAACTCCATTCACTGGGGTACAAACAGGCTTATGAACATGGTGTCCCCATGATGAATTCCATTGATTCACCCACACCACAGTCCTAAGCAGGTTTACTCACTGTGTTCAATGGGGCATAATAACCATTATTATTTACATGTCACCATTTAGTTATTTATTTAAATGATTTATATTCAATCTTTCTCTCTGCTGTTTACAAAGTATTAGAAGACCAGTCCCTGTGCCAAGAAGATCACAATGTAAAAAACTACACAAGGGAGCCAACAGAGGAAAGTAAAGGCAGAGATAAACTGGGGAAGAGTATGCAAGTGAGAGACTTCAAGGTTAGTGTGTGTGGGATTGTAGCTCTACACTGTGAATAAGGAAGCAGGATTGGAACAGTTCTTAGGCTGTAATCCTATCCACATTTATCTGGGATTAAGCCACACTGACTATAATGGGGCTTACTTCTGAATAGACGTGCATAGGCGTGGACTCTTAGGGCCCAATCTTATCCAATTTTCCAGCACCATTGCAGCTGCAATGCAGCTCCAAGGTAAGGGAACAGATGTTAAGGAGGCCTGTGTGACTCTTGCCCCACCACAAGATGCAGTGCATGCCCCATGGGTACAGCTGCACTGGCACTGGAAAATTGGATAGGATTGGGCCCTTAATCTCCAGAATAAGCGTGATAAACTGGACCAGTTTAACTGGTCATTTTGAACACCACTAGTCAGATGTGCTGCACTTGTACCAAAGAGGAAATATCATATAGGACATATAACAAATGTTCACAGACTTGCAAATGAGTTAGCAACATGTAGGGTGTTTGTTTTTTGTTTTGTTTTTAAAGGCGCCATGTCTTTGTAACATCTGTACTGTCAAGCAGAATTCCAGTTGAGGGATCTGGACTTCAGGATTTCTGACAGATAAAAATGGTCAAAAACCATTCTGTTAGCAGCAGATCCATATACGTATTTTGCTGTATAAAAGAACATAAGAACTGTGCTGGATCAAGTCCGGGGCCCATCTAGTCCAGCTTCCTGTATCTCACAGCGGCCCACCAGATGCACAAACAAGATCCCAAGATACTTGCATCTCACTGCCACCTCCCTGCATCTAGCATTCTATGTGCACTCACACCCCCCAGCAAAGACACCAGATTGCAGTTGGGTTGAACTTGTGCTACTTTATTAAACACAGTACTGTACCAATTTTTAATGCATGAAACCTACTGAATGTACCTGTAGGTATATTGTAAATAGAGATCATGACAAAGTAGGGCTTTAGAATGGAGGCAAAAAAAATGTTTAGGTCTTTCTGAAATAAAGTAGTTTAGAATACATGTTTCCATGGTCTATACCAGGGTTCTCCAAACTTTTTGACCAGAGGGCCGCATCAAATATCTGGTACGGTGTTGGGGGCTGGAAAAAAAATTTAAATATAAAATTTATATAAATAAATGAGAAATGGAACTGAGATGAGTGAATAAATGAATGAATGGGCTCATTCCTTCAAACTCTCTGGCCCTTAGAACACTCTCCAGACGCAACCAGAGCACAGTTCCAGTCATGTTTGGCCAAGTGGGCCAGAGGCTTTCAGGGGACAAGAGGCTGGCCGCAAGCCGAATAGAGGCTTGCTGCAGGCCACATCTGGCCCCTGGGCTGGGGTTTGGAGACCCCTGTCTATACCACTGACCCCCAACTTGGGTATGTTTACCTCCAGGGGTACTTGCTAGGACCTTTAGGGTTACTTGAGAAAGAAGTGAATAATGGTGGAAAAAATGGAAAAGTCTGTAATATAATGCCTTGTGGGACTGGCAAGGCAGGAAGGGAGGCAGCTAGGTGGCTGTGAAAGCCCCACCAACTGCTAGCTTTTGGTCATCAAACTGTGTATTATCAGATCTGGATCAGTAGTTGAAAACACATAAATTGAAACAGCAATTATATTAATTACAAACATTTTGTTAGTTGTACAGTTTATGTTGTACAGTTGTACAGTTAGGGGTACAGTTTATGGAAAAGGCCTATGAAGGGGTATGCATATGAAAAAATGCTGGGAACCACTGACATAAGGCTGTGCCAGTGTTTCTCAAACTGTAGGTTGGGACCCACTAGGTGGGTCGTGAGCCAATTTCAGGTGGGTCCCCATTCATTTCAATATTTTATTTTTAATAGATTAGACTTGATGCTCCCATGGTCTGTGACAGCATTTGGGCAAATGTGACAGACCTGTACTTTGAACAAGCTACTATGTATATTCTTTTAACAATGATAGTTGCTCCTGGGTAAGTGTGGGTGGGATAGCAGCCTAGGATTGTGAAAAATTTTCCTGCTTGCTGATGTCACCTCTGTTCATGACATCGCTTCTGGTGGGTCCTGACAGACTCTCATTCTCAAAAGTGGGTCCCGGTGCTCAATGTGGGAGAAGCACTGGGCGATGCTATGCAGTGAAGGTCAGCGACGGAAGCTGGAAAGAGGGCAACGCCAAACCCCCCCCCTTCTGTGTGAAGCCTCCCGAGGGCTGCCAGAGCAGCTACACCCACGGCTCCCAAGCTGTGCTTGTGTGTAATATCACTCTGCGAGGGGTCGTCGTGAGCAGCAGCCCAGGGCTTTCGTCCCCTCGTCCTGCTTGGCCGGCGCCGGCTGCAACTCGAGTTCCAGCAGCCTGCTTGTGCTTTAGCTCATTTAATGCCAAATATTCTGCTGGCACGAGGGCGCAGTGGGTGGAAACGGCCTGCCCAGGGGTGCGCAAGGGGGAAGCCCCGGGGCTGTGCCGCGGCCGCAGGAGCTTCCCATCCACCCTCCCTCGACTCTCAGAAGACCAAAGGCAGCGCAGCGCAGCGCTGCCCTTCACCGCCTCTCGTTCCCGGAGCCTTCCGAGAGCGCAGCGCGCTGCGAGCGCCCGCCCTCCTGCTCTGGGCGCCGCTTCGCCGGGGCGGAGGCAGGCAGGCACCTGCACAGCTTCACTCTTTGACCCCCTCCGGGGGCCGGGGCTCGCGCGTCACGTGCCCCGGTCGGCCAATCCGGGCCAGCGAGGAGTTGCTGGAGAGCTGCGCCCGGCGGAGTCGGCCAGGAAGAGTGAGCGGCGAGTGGCGGCGCCTGTTCTGCTGCGGACCGAGACCCCCTCGGTCCCGGGCGAGGCTCCGCCGTCGGAAGCTTCTGGCGCCTGACCTGTGGCCGCCCCCGGCTCTTCTCACCTGCCCTGCAGCTCCCCTGTGCCGCCTCCAGCCCTCTCCGCTCTGCGTCCCTCTGGCGCTTGCCTGGACCAGCTTCTCCTCCTCGGTGTATTCTCAGGCCGGGCAGGGGGTGCAGCCTCTTCCACGCCTTACCCCAGACCATTGCAACCTCCCTGCCTTTCCTGACCCCCCCCCCTTGTCCCCCTGGCTTCTCTTTCTGCTCCTTAGGGCCCAACTGGTTTGTGCATCTCCCTGTGCTCAGCTTCTGTGACCCCCTACCCTGCTCCCCCCAAAATTGTCTCCTCCCCTGCCCCGCTTCCCCTCTCCAGATTTGTCTCCTCGCCTGCCCTGCTTCCCCTCCCCTCCAGGAATTGTCTTCTCCCCTGCCCCACTCCCTCCTCCTTCCCCTCCCCTCCAGGAATTGTCTCCTCCCCTGCCCCGCTTCCCCTCCTCCCCAATCGGCTCCTCCCCTGCCCCGCTTCCCCTCCCCCCCAGTTGGCTCCTCCCCTGCCCCGCTTCCCCTCCCCAGAATTGTCTCCTCGCCTGCCCCGCTTCCCCTCCCCTCCAGGAATTGTCTCCTCCCCTACCCCACTTCCTCTCCCCCCCAATCGTCTCCTCCCCTACCCCACTACCTCTCCCCCCAATCGTCTCCTCCCCTACCCCACTTCCTCTCCCCCCCTGGAATTGTCTCCTCCCATTACCCCGCTCTTCTCCCTCCCCCAATCATCTCCTCAACCTCACCCAAATTTCCCACCATTGCCATGCTGCTTTTTTCCCTCAGGGCCTCCTTTCTTGCATGTTCTCTACCACTGCCCTTAAGCTGGGCTAAAACAGTGAGGAGTAAGTTTCCTACCTGGTTTCCCTGATCTTTCCCAATGCTGAAGTTGAAATTGATGTGGTTAGTGCCACTGCCTTGACCATGGCTTTACTGAGCTCCGAGGGAGTGACTGAAGGGACTTTGGGCACCAGTGGCGTGTCCTGCCCACTGTGGACTGTGTTGTATGACTATGAAGCAACTGGAGAAGATGAGCTGAGCTTGCGGCGGGGAGAAGTGGTCGAAGTTCTCTCTAAAGATGCAGCAGTCTCCGGAGATGATGGCTGGTGGGCAGGCAAAATCCGCCACTGCCTAGGCATTTTCCCAGCCAACTATGTGACTTACCAACCAGGACGTTACCAACATCCTCAGTTAGGAGTGTTGGACAAGTCTGGCCAAAGCCTAACAGTAAGTGATGGGCATCCTGCAAGTGGTGGAGGCCATCTGGATTCTCTAGAAGAGATTAACTTTCAGCATCTGGAACTTCAGGAAGTCATTGGAGTTGGGGGCTTTGGCAAAGTTTACAGAGCTATATGGAAGGGCCAGGAAGTGGCAGTGAAAGCAGCCCGGCAGGACCCAGATGAGGACATTATGGCCACTGCAGAGAGTGTGAAGCAAGAGGCGAAACTGTTCTCCATGTTGAAACATCCAAACATCATTGAGCTTCATGGTGTAAGTTTGCAGGAACCCAACCTTTGCCTGGTTATGGAGTTTGCAAGGGGAGGACCTCTCAACAGAGCTTTGTCTGGGGCATCCCCAGCCACGGGTGGGAGCCATTGGGGCCGTCGCATACCACCTCATACCCTGGTCAACTGGGCAGTACAGATAGCTCGTGGAATGTTATACCTACACGAAGAAGCCATAGTTTCCATCCTTCACAGAGACCTCAAGTCGAGCAATAGTAAGTATTTGGACCTGGGTGGTTTGTTTTTTGTTTTTACTTTTAAGAAGTTGCATTTGTTAAGCATATGTTCTGATTTTAGCCTCAGATTAGTTTAAAACAACTCATTCTTGTTTAGTGTCGACCACTTAGCTGCATAAGTGTAACAAATATCTTTGGAAAAAGCTACAAAAAGCATCCTGTGCTCTTTACGTGACTGCTCTGGCATAAAGTTTGATGGGGGTGGATGACAATAGGTTGTTGAGATGGCCCAAATAGTAGTGGATGTGTGTATAAAGAAAGCCAATCCCTACCATTTCGAATGGAGAAAGGAAGAAATGAACAACTTATCAAATACTGGAAGTGACCCTTCCCCCCATGCAATGAATAGTGTGCAGTAGTGAAACACTCTGAGAACTGATGTTGTAACCCAGTTTGCTAAAGCATCCATGTTTCAAGGCCCAGCCTGTCTGGAACAGTGTATTCTAGTTCAGGGGTGTCAAACAAGGCCTGTGGACTGAATGCGGCACCTGGAAACAATTTATCTGGCCCCCATAATAATTGGGCTGTCTCATATCTTGAAAATATGAACCAGATTTGCACACTTTCTCTTCTGTCATTTACAGCTAATGAGTTTCTTTGTGAGAACAGAGTGCTTATATCTGGCCATCATCTGCTTAATGATATCATTTTCTGCTTAATGATGTCACTTCCGGCCCTCAGCAGTCACCATGAATGCTAGCTTAGGCCTTTGGTATGAAACAAGTTTGACACCCCTACTCAAGAAGAAGAAAGTATTTTTTCTCCTTTCTGGTCTGGTGACTTTTGAGTCTTTATCTTCCAAGTGATCTCCATTAACATTGTCTCTTCCAATTGTTTGTTTTGTCCTATCTCCAGTGTTTTGGATTTATCTTCCATCTTCTTTGCTCTTTTGTTGATCCTTTCCTGTTTGTTGAGTATTAGACTCATTTGTCTGTTGAATTAAGATTTCCAGGCTAATTTGGATTTGTAAATATCGATTTACTTGTTGCTTTCCCATTTCCAGTACTTTTTCCATAATCCTTTGTTTTTTCTCATGTGATTCGGATATAACATCTTTAAGTTGCACACTAAGATCATTTAGTTGTGTAGTTAACGCATCCAAACTAGATTGAACCCGCAGATATTGATTTGTTTGTTGCTGTCCCATCGCCACAAATTTCTCTATATTGTCTTGTATTATCTGCTTCTATTCTTTCCCTTTTGGTTCCTCTTGTGTTAGTTTTCCCAAGCTGGACTCTGGAGCAGAAGAGCTCCTAACTTTCTCCTTTTCCTGTCACCCTTTTTCTTCCTTCTTATATCTTCTTTCTTCTTACTTCACTTGTCAAGTCCTGTTCTTGCCCTTGTAGTCTCTTTTTTTAGTCCACTAGTTGTCCCTGATGTTCTTATTTCTGTTTAGATCTTATTTCTGTTATTTATATTTGTTTCTATGTCAACCACATTCTTTTCCAAGCGATAATCAAAGGAATGTAAACTATCAACCACTTTTGCAAAACAAAAAAAATGCAGGTCTCCAGCCACTCTCCACAGGCACTCCACAAGCTCTGCACAGGAAAATGAAACTGAACACTCCACAACAATAATTGTATTCTAAGACGGTTAATTTGTAATCCAACGAATTTTAGATTTATAAAGTTAGAGTTATGCACTCATATTTCCACAACAAGCTCAGCAGATCTCCTCCAAAGCTTCTTCTCACATCAACAAACAAATAAACAGAGAAAACTTCCCCCTCCTTCCTCTTCTCCCAGGAGGGGAAAGCCTGTCCCTCCTTCTCTGGAGCAAAAGCTTCATCAGGCAGTCAATTAGTCAATTAATGCCAGACACACACAAGGAAACAACACTCACTTGCTTCTTTCAACTTCCTTCCCTGCTTGGAGCCTTCAGCTTAATTTCAACATTGAATCCTCACCATCACCGACATCGATGGCTGGGTTCCCTTGGAGAAAAAACAGTCCCTGGCTGGACCCTTCTTCTCTGAAACCGTACACTATCTGTAGGATCAAGGCCTCTCCTGACCACTGATCCTTGGATCTCATCAGACTCATGATTCTGGGAAGAAATAGCGTGTTTTCCAAGAGCTTTCCAGGAGCTCAGAAAAACATGGCTACTCAGCCACCTCAGGCCCCTTCCCCTTCCAGGTCAAGCCTTACATTTTAAGGGTGTCCACCTCTCCAAGACTATGTTCCTCCTTCTTTATAATCATATAAGTAACCATAGATGTTAAATTTTGTGTATGTTTACTTGGGAATAAGTTCCACTGGGTTTGATGGGATTCATTCTCATGTGTTTATGTCTGTTTTTTTCACACATTATCCATGAGATTCACTGTTGTTGTTCTCCACTTTAAATATTGGTGGGGTACTAAACAATTCCCTGTACTATTTTATGTCTGTAGGCATATGGTGCTGTGTTCTGTAGGAGCTTTTTGTACTGCTACTAGGCCAACAGTTGAATTTCAAACCCCCCCCCCATCATAATTGGATTTACACACTCATCTGGCCATGAAGTCCTTTGTTTTTTACAACACTTGGTTGAATGAAGTTTTCGTGATGAGAAATGCAGCCTGAGGAATCTGCTGTTCTACAAACAAACAGTGTGGCAGCTTTCCCACATGAAATTTTTTCATGGTTTGGTGCAGAAATGAGAGCATGGGAAGAGTAGCACACCAAAAAAACTACTACAAGTTTGCAATGTCTTCACAGTCAGTTGTAGAACTGTGCCACCCATGTTAGACTGAGGGACTAGCTCAGTTAACATTTGAATGAGCATACTGCAGGTCTTGAATGAGGATAGTTGCAGCTATGTGTGGATGGTATCCACAGGTGTCCCCCTGTATCCACTGACTTACTTATCTGTAGCTCTATGCCCCCCACCCATTACTTATCTATAAAAGGAGACCCTGTTCTTACTGTAGTGTCAAGCACTAATTTCTGTTGCAACCTATTATAGAAGAGGAAGGCTTCCTGTTAGCGTTCTCTTAGTCTCCCTCCTCTAGTGTTCTGGATGGCTGCTTCTAGTATTCTATAACAGGCTACAGTGGAAGAGATATGAGGGCTTAGTGCCATAGTAACAATAGGTTCCCCATTTTATCAGCAGATTTGGTATCCGTGGGGGGAGCAAAAATTTTCCCCCCATGGATACAGTGGAGCACCTGTACAGGATGCAGCCTGTCAGTACTTCAATACCTAATTTATACTCTGTGAAGAATTGATCAGTTCTTGGTAGGACAGAGAGAAAGAGAAGGAGCTTAGAACCAAGCTTTGGCAAAGCAAAGTGAAGATTAGTGTCATGAAAGAGGAGGGGGACTTCTAGCGACCACCTGCTGATCCAGGGCAGTGATGCCTAGTACCAAGCACTCACTCCCTTCCTGTCCTCCACTCTTCCAATCAGTTTCAGTTTAATGTGCAGCTTGGTGGGACCAGACCTGGTAGATCTAGTCGGCTGCCACCTGCCCAAGAGATCTGGTTCCCAGAGGGGTTCTTTGGGCAAAACCCCTCCCAAAGAAGGGGTTGTTAAAATGTGCTCACTCTGCTAGTAGTACCTGCAGAGCAGGGAGGCTGACAAATTCACTGTTCCCAGAGCATGGCAGAGGTTTTAAGCAAAAAAAAGATTTATTAAGAGATGGGAAAAGAACGATTTAAACAGACTTGGCTTCTTATGAATAAACGTACCCTGAATCTGCAGATAAGCTGCGGGGAAGCTTTCACGGGCAGGCTAAGAGCTTGGATCCCAACTTGACCTAGCATAAGCTGAGGTAACTAAGAGCTCCCAGTGTCTGAAGGACAAACTAACATAAACAAAACCTGATGCTCCTGGCAGACAGTCTTTCTGAACCTGGGGCTCTCCCCAGCAGCCTCTCACTCTGCTCACGAACAAGTGGGCTCTCCCTGAATTGCCAAGGCTGAAGCACCAGAAGAGAGAGAGAAAATCTCCTTAATCCTGGTGTTTCTTTTCCCTGGCCTCGCTTCCCCAGCTCTCCAATTAGCTGGTTCCGCTTTGAACCTCAGATATTGGAGGGAAAATGAAGTACCTGAGAAGTGGAGGGGAAATCCTCCACAGAAACCACAACTGTTAACTATTTCATCACAATTAGATTGAAAATAATAATTTTGTATGTTGATTGGCTCCTCTTATGCTTCCTTTTTGATGTCATGTTCAGATAGGAGGAGGAAAATTATTGGGAGCATTAGCCGTGAAATCTTGCATGCTTCAGTATCGGTCACATGCAAAGTCAACAGAAGAGTTTCCTTGCACCGTTGAATACTCTTTGAAAAGTAATGAGGGAAAATTATGCCTGTTCTGGAAAACAGGGGAGTTTAAGATCTGGCATTTTGCATTAATTTCGAACTATATAATGTGTAGTGTGATGAATAGTGTGTACATCAGCTTGTTGCAGTTAACAGTTGTAAACATTTTCTCATCATGAGGACCGAAAGTCATATCAGTTTTACTTTGGCTAGTAAGACCATTTTTATGCCTACTTTTATATTTACATTGGCAGGCTACACTATGCACATATATACACAAAGGGAAACACATACTCCCGTCCCCCCACACACTCACATAAAGTACATAGAGTTCTTCTTTTATTTGGTTGGGTGCTACCACAGCTGGAAGGAGTTAAACTAGGTCCTACCTATGTAGTTTAAGCTTGTACACCCATCTGATATGGTCCATGAATATGGGGCTGAGGTTTGTACATAAGTAATAATATAATAGGATTACGAGAGAGATGCAAGAAGCCCTCAGAAGAGTGAAATAAGTCTTATTTAACGCTTCTGAGTAAATGGCAAGTACAAGGGAGACATTGAACATTTGTTGCTCTGTGAAGCTTATTATCATTTGCAAGTCCAGTTGAAGCTGCATTATTTCAGAAAAGAACAAATATTCTTGAGCTGAAGATCTAATTGCACTTCTAACTGAGAAATAAGTCCCAAAAATATCAGTGTTTCACCCATGTTTAGGAGAGAACTGTAAGGTAACACAAATGATGGTGGAAGGCATGCTACAGTTAATCTTTCCCCATAAAGGATTGCTCATACGCTGTGTGCTTACCTGCTCTGTCTTAAACACATCTGCTTGGACATGTGTTCTGTTGATTCCTCTTTTTTTTGGTGAACATGTTTGGCATCTTATTTTCTAAAGTTTCTGAAGGGTTGTCAAAACATGCCCCAGTTGCGCTTTAGCCTTAGCATAAAGGTTTCCCTGATTAATTGCTAAAAAGCATAGTGCACTCTCCTGTTCACGCCTAAGTGGGTAAGATAGCCATTGTGTGTAGCAAGTATGGCTTGGATGAATTGCTGTTGTATCCTTGGGTGCTTCCCAGTGGGAGTAAAAGATGGGATACAAATATTTCAACTAAATAAATAAAACAAAAGAATTGACTAGTTGTTCACTTCAGGGCACAAGTGGAAAATAGTAGACGCCACCAAGAATAAAATGGAAATAAAGGTTCACAAAATGGCAATGTGGTGGAGGTGCTTGTTGCTATTAGATCATACATGTGTGCAATGAATGCCTTTCTTGAAACTATACAGCAGAGGAGCATAGAGCCACCAAAGCATTAAAATAAAACTTCAAAAAAATGTGTTGACTAGTTTCTTTTACTGGTTGCTAACTGCATCACAAACAATACAGAACATCTGTGAAACTTGGGCATCCATATTTGATTCAAGGGCCAAAAAAACAATGAATGCATTATCTGGGTAATTGTTATTTTCTAAGGTACAAAAAAGTGAGTGTGGGGAAAATCTGAAATCCCTGTAGCAGAAGTAGTGTTGGTGCAACAATCAAGAAACAAATGCATTCCGAGTCAGTTTTTACAGAAATCTGTAACAGGTCTGTCAGTCAACAGTATCTTTTAAATCTTTGCGGGACCAACAGCTGGGTATAAACGTAATATTTTTTCCCTGACAATTTTTTTAATCTGGTGCTAGATGTGGTGGTATAACAATTAGTGTACGGATTTGGAGTACAAAGCGGATCACGATCTCTGGGGAAAAAAACAACTTCCTCAATCCACAAGTGCCAAACTGAAAAACATGGAATGCCCAGGCAATGGGTGTACTTATTCACCATTTAATTGGTAGACAAAGAGGCAAGAGGAGTGGGTGTGTAAGACAGTGGAGGGGAGGTATGGTATGCACAAGACAGAAAAAAGGACAGTGGTAACTGATGGAGAAAGGAAAGTTACTGGCAATCAACATTTAGGAGTTGGGAATACTTTATTGTCACTGCCAGCACATTAGGGTCACATTAAATCTGGTTGATTACTGCTTTAATTACACAGGCCTACAAAATTGAGGGTCAGAAAAGTTTTAACCCAAACTTTATGGTGGTTTTATATGAATTTGGGGTGCCGATTCCAAAAATGGCAACTGTTTTGCCTTATCACATCTAGTTTTGGAGATATACTATAGCCTCATTAGTAATTGGATCAAGCAGCTTCCTCATGAGGAAGCCATGGTGTAGGCTTCCTCATGAGGAAGCTGCTTGAACCATTCACTAAAGAGGCTATGCCGTGTCTTCAAAACTAGACATGATAGGGCAAAACAGATGCCATTTTTGGAATCTGCACCCCAAATATACCCATTAATTGGTGTAACATTTAAGGAAGCAAAATACGTGTTGGCCTGTGTTATTGGCAAAAGTTAGGTACATTAGGGCGCAATCCTAATCCGCTCTGGAGCAGGCAAGTCAGGAGGCTTGCACTGCATCCAACGCGGGTTACTGGCCAGCAGCAGCTCAGCCAGAGGCAAGGGGAAGCTCTTCCCTTAGCCTTGGGCAAGGGCTGCTGGCCCCAATGGGTCTCCTTGAACCTGTGCCACCACAGACTTGCAGGAGGTGGTGCAAGTCTGAGGAGAGCGGAGCGGCTTGAAGTTGCTCCGTTCTCCCTGGGGACGGGGGTTGGGATCTGGCATAACCGCCGGGTCCCAGCCCCGCCCTGGCTTCCTGCGCCCCTGTCCCTAGGGCTGCCCATTGTCCACCCTCCCCCCCGCCCAGAAACGCCCTCCTGCCTCCTCCCTGCCCCCCCACGCCTACCTTCACTGCTTGTGTGGCGCGGGTGCGCTGGCACAAGCAGCGGGAAGGAAGCCACCGCAGAGGCTTCTGCCAGCCTCCATGCTGTGGCGCATCTGGCTGCGCTGACACAGCTTCCTCCCACAGAGGCGCAAACGTCCTTTACGGCACATTTGCAACCCTCCTGGCCTCCTCCTGCCTGTGCCGGCAGAAGTGCCGGTTAGGATTGCACCCTTAATCACCTAAACACAGGAAGCATGTAGGCTATATTGCAGTTTCTTTTCATCAACAGAGAGCTATGATAACCTAAAACAGAGAGTGCCATTATTATCTTGACTTTTAAGATTAGGAGTCCTTCCTGTGAAGAAGTAACTAACAATTATGATAAATGTAAGATTTCTCTACATCCCTAATGCATGGTAAGTGTACAAAGGTTACTAGGTGTGTCTAGTCATTTTACCTTGCACAAGGACATTCACAGCCCACTCCTATGCTCCCCCTCCCGGGTGCAGCTATGCCAAAAAGAAATATGCTATATCGGGGGAGTTGAAGGAGGAGGATTTGGAAGAGAAAGGGGATTTATATTCCCCTTTCCCCTCCCTAAGCCTCCTGTCCCTCAGTGGGTCTCAGAAAATCATTGGCACAAATCCAAGGAAAGAAAGTGGGCAGGAAGGCTGCTGTTGGAGGGGTCAGGATCCAGCATGCACCATTGCTGCCAGATCCACTCCCTCCTGCAGTCTCCCCACCCCCCGCACCTCCCCCTCTCCACCGCTGTTCCACCCTCCCCCACCATCTTACCTGTTTTGACGGGTTCTTTTGGGTCCATTGATAGAGGCAGGAAGGCTCTGGCCTTTCCACCAGTGTTTGGGCAGTGTGCTACTCAGTTCATTGCCAAAACATGCCTTACAGCTGTTTTTCAGCAGTTGCCACTGGCTGAACACATGTTCTGCTGGCAGTGATACCCAATGGGTTTGGCCTGTCAGTGATATAATGTAACCTCAGGTCCACGAATGGGCTTCAGAAGATATATGAGCTGGGCACAAAATCCACAATTTTTTGCATATGTGTATTTTTTGGGGAGGGGGTCCATAGCTTTCATCAGATTCATCAAAGGGGTCTGTGAACCAAGAAAACATTAAGAACTACTGAAATAGTTGATGCAAGAGAAAATAATAAAGGATCACTTAGGAATTGCATTGCTGTCAGAGGTTAACCAGATCCCTTTCTGCTTGCTCTGGCACATCCTGTAGTGCATGGGTAGCAACTGAATTCAAGCATTTCTTTGTTCGAATTTTTTTTTTGTAAAATTATTTCTGGCAAGCAACACAAAAACCATGGTGATGAGATTCATCATGGAAGACCTTTGTTCTCCTAAAGTTTTTCTGATTAGTTTCCTGACTTTGAGGTTGTTTTAATATGATTACTTGTGCTTTCTTGGTCTTGCAGAAGATCTTGCTTATCTTTAATTTAGTTTATAAACTTTCTGGACCTTTCTGGGCCAGTAATGAGAACATAAGAATTGTCATGCTGGATCAGACAAAATGTCTGTCTGGCCCAGCATTTTGTCCTCTATAGCAGCCAGCCATATGATAAGAATAGCTGTCTTGTGCTTGTCCCATCATCTAGGCCTGGAACACAACTTCTTGGTGCCCTATACAGTATGTTAAATGCTCCTCCACTTACTTTTAGCCCACCACTCTCTTCTCTAACACAACTCCTCTTCTGTTCCATTCCTCCCCTCTATCTTCTTCAATCCAGGGATAGAAAGGGGAGGAGGATAAGCAAGCACCTGATAATAAATGCTATAACAGCAGTTCCTGAATTCCCTACCTTTGCAACCCCCCTCATCGTCCCAAGTGGGTCCTGGGCCTACAGTGACCAGGAAGCTGCAGGGGGATATGGTGCATGACCTGCTTTATTAGTTGCATCACGTCGGACTGCCTTGCAGCGTTCTGGTCCAAAAATTGGGTCACAACCCGCAGTTTGGGAAGTGCTGAGCTTTACAGTCTCTGAGAATGGAGGTGCAATCTTAACCATCACAGATAACATTGATTGATTTCTATTGAAATTTCTCTGAACAGTTTTTTGTTTCAATAATGTAATTGGTTCTAATGCTGTAACAACATCCTGTACAAGGAGGGTGTACAGAGTGGTGCCCACATAGTCTGTGAGCCGCTGATTATGGGATACAGCTTTGCGGTGGATGCTGCTTCTGTAGATCTCAGATGTGATGGCTTCCTTCCCCTAGCACTTCAGGAGCAGAGATTTTGCTTACTGGAAAATTTCCCTTTGGAGGTGGTAGCTGGACACAGTCACTCTGTCCCGTTTAATACTCTGTGCTATAATTCACTCTGTCTCTCAGTTCTGTGATTTGAGAGGTCTGAAAGTTTCAGCTACTGATGATCCCCTCCTTTTACTTGCTTGCTTGCTTGATTTGTTTAACTGACAGATTTTTATCCTGCCTTTCCTCTGCCAGAAAAATGCCCAAGGCAGCTTACAATTTATAGAAAGAAAAAAAATACAATAACTGAAGGAGGACAAAACTCTTAATGCTCAAGGAACTGCTATAGAGGCACAGGAGGCAAACAACCCATTGCTCAGATGCCAATCAAAGCAAAAAGTTTTGAACCCTCTCTGAAACACCATGAAGGATGGGGTAGATCTTAATTCCCCCAATAGGGAGTTCCATAATTGCATTGCTCTGTTCTGTTCAACATTTTCTCTTGAGTGTCTGTTTATGTACAACAAAATTGAAGGGCCTTGGCCTGCTAGGCTTGGTCTGGGAAAGTGACTAAATCTGCTGGACCAATAACTTCTTTGTCAACTTTCAGCTCTTATCTCAATTTTTGTTGTAAACTCTTATGTTGCAAGATTTGAATACGGATGTCCTTGTGCAGTAACAAAGTACTCAAAAAGGGTGTCAGGCTTCTGCTGATTTTTCATAACCTTGAGACTGAAAGTATGTGTGTCTTACTTTTGAAGCCATTATCTAGTAGCTTGTGATTGTTTTAAGAGAGAGTTTTCAGGGAATTTCACAATGTTTTCACTACATTATTGGTGTTCTACATCATTTTACAAACATGAATCAACTTTTAAAATTGGCTGCAATCTAATCCATCCTTCTGTTTCCTGATGGATTCTAGAATCAATGTATTACCATCTGTCAGATTCCACTGAAAGTGTTACCATTTGTAGGATGGTCTGGAAACTGTCTAGGTGGGAGAAAAACATGAAACCTGTGGTATCTGGAAGTATCTGAGAAAAGATACCAGTTGATGGACTTGGAGACTGGGGAAAATGTTAATGAATTCTGGCTGGGCAGCAGCCTTAGCCGAATAGGCCAGCATATATGTCTGTTGGGGGGAGGGGGAAGGGGGCTCATTTCATTTCAGGAGTTTGATGAATGTGTATTCAAATAGAGGAGGTCGGGATCTCTGGCAGACAGCATGCTTGGCTTTAAGTCTGAACCACTCTAGTATGGGAATTGTGATGTGCATAGAAGGAAGTGTTTGTTCCGAACTTGGAGACTGCTGGTATCATTTTTCTTCAGAGGGGCACAACTTTGCTTGATAGTCCTTGAAAAGAAATCATACAAATAATGTACCAAGTATTTAGATTTTTCTTACTATATTGCTTTTTTGCCCCCTTCCATCTTTCAAAAATGTCTCAAAAGTCCTTTGGGAACCTACCAGAGTATACCAGTATGGTAGTCCCAAATCAGTTCTTTTCTCTGAACTTTACTGCCAAGGGCCATAGCTGTTGTTGAATCAGCCCCAGACAGACAGTGTTGGCAGAACAGTTCTGCTTTGTTCTTTTCCCTGCTAATGAAATGTTTGTTTTTGCAGGTGTGCTTTTAACTCAAGCCTGATAAGCCAGTCCCCTCTGCTTCCTCCAAAACACTGCAGCAAGCAATGACTTTATTCTACAAGTTTTGTTACTTGAGAAATATAACAATATTGGAACTTTCATTGAGTCAGCTTTTAGTGTTATTGTTGTAGTCTTAACATTCCAACAGGACAACAGTAGAATGTTTTTTTTTTTTATGCTTTATCTTTCATAAGTTATTACCCTGTCATAGAAGGCCAAGGTAACAAAAACAATTTCTTTATGAATTAATGGAACTGTGGGATTTTTGTACCTGGCCTTTCCTGGGCAGTGTGAATTTAACAGTGGACCGCTGTTCATGGTAAGATAAAAGAGAGTGGCAAAGCAGCGAAAACTTAAAAAGAGAGAGAGAGAACTTACTTTGAATAATTTTTTCAGATGTTCTAATCTTCAAGTGCTTCAAATAAAACAACAAAAGGCAGTGTTAAACATTTGTATTTGTATTGCATCAAGTGGTAAACATTATAATCATGGCTTTGTAAAAACTACAGGGAAACTTTATTTTTTGTTTGTTTTAAATAGCAGGTTTCCCCTTCAAGTTGAACAGCTTCTTTCAAATCCTAGTTTTTAAACATTTTTACCTAACTCAATTTCTCTCGTCTTAAATGTCTTGGCCCAGTCTGATGTAGAAATGATGCTCTTACTCTGTTAGATTAACTTTTCTTTTTGTGAGAGCAGGAAGACCCTCATTCAGTCTCTACTCAGTATTCTTCATCAAAAAGCTTTTTGTTTACTAGAACAGTTCCAAATCCTGCCTATTTGAAATTCCATAATACAACTTGAGTCAGATTAGGTAGACTGCTAGAAATATGACTGGGCATGCTCTGCTAGGCTCTTTGGGTTTAGATCTCTTCAGGAGTATTTGGATACACCCAATCTTTAATTTGCACATGCTTTTAAGAAGGGATTATCTGCCCTTGACAGTTGTATATTTTAAATGGTCTCAAACCCTTAAGTGGGTAGCAGTTCTGAGTATAAGCCTTGGAAGAAACTGTTGACAATTTATGTTGAACATGAACAAGGTGGAGGTTTAGGGAAGAACAACAATGCATTTGAAAGTACCTGTGGCATCAAACTTCTGCCAAAGATTTACATTTGCATATAATTTTAAGGTAGTATCTTCATTATTCCCTGCTACAAAATGGCTGTAAATAACCCTTTTCTCATGCATTTTTCAAGGAGTCAGTTCATACATGAGTTGCTTGGTTTCCTATGCTTTGTGATCAGGCACACGAGTTAGTGTAATGCACTATACCTGGCTTTGAAATTAAGCTTTAGTCTTGAGGACTGAAACCCTTGACATCTTTTTTACCATTGGTTTACTTAATGACAATGATGTGGTTGGTGATTTGAAAGAATCTCCTCAAGGTAAACACATTTTCACAGATTTAGGTGTTTGCAATAATGAATAACTAGTAGTGTAATGAACGTAATGCAGTAATGAATATCATTGCCTGTTGCTTATTGCTTTAATGCTTTTTATTGTTTTACTGTCAGCCCAATCCTGACTTGCGCTGGAACAGGCAGGCTGACTGGCCTACGCTGTTAGGAGGTGGCTGGAGGGCAACTCTGGATAAAGCTGCTACCACCCCCCAGCCCAGTCTGCCTCCCAAACCACCCCCTCCCCACCTCTGTTCCGCCCTGCATCAACCTACCCTGGCCATCAAAAATGTACCTGGTCCTGGCAGCACAGGGATGGGTTCCGGCATGAGCAGGCTGGCTCCCGTCTTTGTGCCAGCACAGCCTGCTCCTGAACCGCTGCAAACATGCTTACGTTTGCAACATTTGGGAGCCAGTGCAGCGGGCCTGCAATGGCACAAGGTACGTTTAGGATTGCACTCTGATTTATTGTTTGTGAAATATTTTTCAAGCAACTCTGGAAACCTTCTGAGCTGAAAAGTGGGATCTTTATATGCCACAAACGTATCTGAGATTCATGCGGCTGTTAAGAATATGAGTATAGAAAAGTGTAATGGAGAACATTCCAAAGCGAGTAACAAGCTGAATGGTTGCCTAATTGTTAGGTTAAGCTAGTGACAGATTGAATCCGGCGGCTGACATGTACAAGAACTATTCCCATTATTAGATACTCCAAACCTCTTGTTGTATCAGTGATCTTGTTCTGGTCACTCTTTCTTCCAAAGATGTTCCATAGTGGTAATCTTGTGACTGTCAAAAAGTAGAGATTGAGTTGTTGGTGCAAAGTGTATTACAGCTATGTGGCAGTCTTGTACTGTTGAAACATTGGTATCTATTTTTGCTTTGAATGGTATCAGCACTTCAGATGCTCAGTGGCTTAAAGGTGGTTTGCAACATTTGCCAGAAATATTGCCTGGTGCCTAGAAAAGCAAAGAGAAGCATACTCTACAATTGGCCTCAGTTGCACCCCAATTCCCAGGGTGATAATCATGGTAGGAGAAAGATCAGCCTGGTCCCAACCATTGTCCAGAGAAAGAGCAGCTGCAAGGAAATTGCTTTTTTAGTTCAAGGTTAGTTCAAGGCTTGGAACAGAGTTCTTTCAGGCGGGGAGGGTGAAGGCAAAGGGAAACGTACTTTGGCTTCTGCCATTGGCCAGAGGCCTAAAGAGCTGCTGTTTTGTATTGTTGCTGTAACCATTTTGATCAAAAGGTGGGAAACATTAAATAATTAGTAACAGTTATGCAATGCTTGGAGGGGTGTTATCTTAAGCATGATTAAAGTTCCATGTTTTCTCCAAGGCACTCAGGGTGATAATGTTTTTCCCCCAGTCCCTTTTCACAGTAATGTATGAGATAGATTTGGGAAGCCTTATTGAGCAGGAAGCCCTATTCAGAGATTGTATGGGGTTCTGTAAAGTCAGAACTGTAGAGATTCTATGGGGTTGGACAGTGTCCATCAGTGCATCTGCTAGAATTGTGCTCTGCTCCACCCACACAGAGTGTTTGTCTGAAGAGGCAAACACTCTCTCTGTAGAGAAGATATTCATGTTGTTTGGAATGTTGGAATTCCCCTTGCATTTTAAATAGGACAAGCTACTTATGCCTGGCACCCTGACTTCTCTGAAGAAAGGTTGATAGTTCAAGCCAAAATCAGGTCTTGATATCTTCTGGTAGGCAGTAATACTAATAGTAAATTGCAAATAGCCTATATTAAGTATACTAATAGTAAGTAACCTATATGGGCACAAATTCCATTTTTGCAAGGTTGCTTGTATGCAGGCGTCCCCCGTATCTGTGAATTTGGTTCTCCACCCCCTCCCGGCACCTTTTATCTTCATTTTTCTTTAGTACCGGTTGAAACACAGGTGTTTTTTGCTTAACAGAGGAACATTCTTGCTTAACCCATTTTTGCCCAGCCCACAGGTGTACACATTTGATTCCTGTTGCGTATATGCAATGTTGGACAGACATGGCTTAACTGATGAATGTGGCAGGCCGGCAGCCTCCATGATAGAGGGACACAGTCAGAATATTAACAGGAAGCTTCCTGCTTCCTGTTGATGTTTAGTTAGTCTCCTTCCTGTAACATGCAGGCTCATTGCCTGTGTGTTGTGTTCTTCAGTTAAGCAAAAATGTTTCTCTGTTAAGAAACCAATACTAGCAACCGATACATGCTTCAACCGATACTAAAAAAACCCAAAGGTAATAGATGCGGGAGTCTGCTATTCTACACAGCAGCCTTTCTTAGTGTTTGTCCCTTGTCCCTTGCTGTGCCACTTCGACTACTATTGGAAGTACCACCAGAAGTAACTGGCAATGATGTCATCGCCAGTTACTTTGAGATTGGGAGGCCAGACACAATGCAACAAACACCAGTAAGAGGCTCAGGGAAGACAGAAGGACTTTTTCAAGTGCACAAAAAGTACGTGTTGGAGCTCTGCCCACCAAGCCTAGCCGAGCTTCCTACTGCTTCTTGTTGTGGTGCATTGCTGATCTTGCTACCAGGTGATGGGGGTCTGGGGGGTCCCACATGTACCACAAGACACCACCTCAAGTACCACTGAGAAACGCTGCTGTATAGAGTTCCCCCATATCCACAGTTTCTGTATCTACAGCATGCCCGGAATGGAACCCCTGTGGATATGGGGGAGGGGGGAAAATTCTTTATTTCCAAAAAGCCCTCTACATTTGTGCAGGGCATGTTGAATGACTTTTGTAAAACAAGACAGACCTGAACACCCAGTGACTTGCACTCTGAGTGCATTAAAAATAATAGTGTTCAAGTGTTGACCATATTACCTATAAAATTTGTTTTAAACTAGTTGGAGCATGCAAAAAATTGATCTGTGGAGAGAACCAGTCCACCACCTGGAATAATTCCTTTGGGCATCAATTGCTGTAAAAAGGCAACAGAGAAGTAGTTGCATAATCCATTTGCGGATTATAAAAGCATTACTCTTTGTGTCTCTCTACCCAGACCAAAGAGCCTTGTAATCACCTTTAGATAGATACTTTCTAAGTGGTTCTCAGACTTTTTGGCGCCAGGACCCACCTTTTAGAATGAGAGTCTGTTTGTACCCACTGGAATTGATGTCATAAACCTGGAAATGATGTCATCAAGAGGAAAATTAACATCCCCACATGACAAAATCAAATCAATTAAGTAAATTGAAAGTTTACAATAAGTAAAGTTTAAAACTTTCTTTAAAATAACCACTTTTCTAACCCTCCTAAGCAGTTGCTGATCTGTTTAAAAAAATTTCTACAAACATCCAAAGGCTGCAATCCTATCCACACTTACCCAGGAGCAGACCCCATTGTTGACTATCATTGTTAAAAGCATGTATAGGTGAGCATTGCTTTGCGACATTCCAACCAGCAATGGCCCGCATTTGCAATGGCTGTCACTGGTCCCTGTTCACCCCTGTTCACTTCACCTCTAAAGCTGAAGGGGGCTGTGCTCCCAGAAGCTATGATGCTCAGACTAGCTGTTTTGGCCAAAAACACGTGACTTCTGGGAACAGGAAGTCATGTGTTTTTGGCCAAATGGGCGTTCTGAGCTTCTGTGAGGTTCAGAAAGGCCTCACTCCCCTCGCCTTTGGAGGCTTCACATAATGTCAAGCCTCACTTGGCAATGGGAGTGCTGGTCCGTATCCTTGTTGCTTATGACTGTATATAGTAAGTAGCCTGTTAAAAGTACAGATCTGTAATATTTCCCCCAGTGCAGTCACCATGGTCACATCCTGCTTGATTAATCTTCATGCCATGAAAATCAAGGAGATCTGGTAAATGGATATTGGAAGAAGATGATGTTATGATGGAAACTGCTGTCAAAATGGGACGGAGGGCATCCTTCAGACATAGTTAGGGGTTTAAGCCATTAACTCTGTGAATTTGAGTGGATGGGGTAACTTGCCATCCTGAAGAGAATGTAGGAGGTTAGACACTGGTGCTTTGGGAAAGAAATGCTCTAACAAAGGGGTTCCCAAATTCCTTATCTTGGTGGCCCATTGCTTCGTCCATGGTGAATCCGGGGTCCATTTCCAGGGCACTGCAAAGTAAAATGGTAGATGACCTGAAATTGCCTCTGGGTTGCATTTGCGTAACCCAGGTTATTGGTTGTGTCATGTCGTGTTTCCCAAACAGTATGTCAAAACCCACCAACACAATATGCTTTGGGAAATGCAGCACAACATGGTCAATGACATGGGGTGTGTGTATGTGACCCAGAAATGACATCAGGTTGTCTGCCATTTTACTGTGCAGTGTCATGGCCTCAGCATGCTTGCGACCCACCAAAAATCAGGTGCTGACCTACAATTTGGGAAACACTGTTCTAATTTGATCATGTTATCATCTTGACACCCTTGTAAACGAACCACCTTGGTCCGGATTAGTGCAGCTAACGTCTCCGATTGTACAGTAGGTATATATGTATTGATTCATATGTGTTGATCTTATTTTAAAATGCTGTGACAACTTGTTAGTCTAATTTAGGGATTTAAGCCATTTCTATCCAATGGTGTGTATACACAATAGGGATCAAATGTGTACACCTGTGGGCTGGGCAGAAACGGGTTTTGGATTTTTTGGATATTGCTACTAAATGAAATACTATTATTGTTGGCATCCTTCAGTCTCAGAAGACTATGGTATTGCGCTCTGAATGGTGGTTCTGGAACAGAGTGTCCTCCAGAGCACAAAGCCTGGGTAGAGTAGATATGGAGGATAGACTGTTACCCATGCAGCAAATCCCCCCTCTCCACGTCGCTGAAATGGTCCAATGGAAAGGCAGAGGCCAATACGGTTGGTTCCAGCAGCGTCGCAGGAGTTGCCAGAACATGACTGTGTTCAGCCATGAACTGCCTCAGGGACTCCGGCTCCAGATTTTGCCTCGAGGTTGACTCCTGAAGCCTTTTCCATAACTGGATGTAGCCACAAGGCAGTGGAAGTTTGGGATCAGAGTTTTCCTTCTCTCAGATGAGCTGCCTTCCCAGGCTAACGAGTCCCATCTACCCGGTGGCTGTTTAGTCGCCTCTTACGACAAGTACAGCCAAACTGAGGGCTTATTCTTATCCCCCAGCCCCAGGGGTAAAATGAAATACTAATTGATGTATTTAAATAGGTGAGATGTACGTATATCTTATTGCTGTCAGTATCCGTTCTAAAATATTTTATTGTATAGGCCTTGTGTCCCTTCTGAAAATGCACTTTCCTGTTGGGTGCTTTTAAACTCAATGTTTACAAAAGTTTAGGATTGGGTTTGTTCTGTGGTCCTGGCTACTAATTGCTGTTGTGCGTGATCAAATTCTACAAATCTTTGTTCTATGGAGCATTTTTCATATAGCATTCCTACCCTGAATCATTGTACAGTGTATGTGCTTCAAAATAGCTGCTGTATTCTGAATCTCCTGTTTACGAACTTCAGTCACGTATCATTGAATGCACAGAATTCGTCTATAAAGTTTTTAAAGGTCACTTATCTTGATATGAAGCTAATGAGGGGCAAATATCTGTTGAGATCTGCAAGAGATGGCCTAGTGCAGGTTGCTAGGCAACAGACAACAATAATTTGTTCAGTCACAAGGCAGTGGAGTCCCTTACAGGTTGTCATTCATTGGCCACCCAGTTTGATAAATGAAAAGAAGAAAAAAATATGCAGAGTATATATAGTAATTAGTGTTCATTCTGTTTATGGAAAGTTGTTCCATGCTTGCTTCTCCCTTCCTGCCTGGGTAAAATGAAACTTGGTGGTGTGCCAGCTATTACCTTTCCAAGGCTGTTTGTTTGTTTTTTAGTTTCAGTCGCACTGACTGACATGGAATTTGTGGAATTCTACTGTGCGTGATTTGAATGAACAATAATAATAGGCCTTTCATTAAAACACAAAGGGCATCATGTTCATATTGTTACATTAGCGACATTCTTTGGCTATTAATTATTGTCCACCTGGGGCACAGAGTTCCAGCATTTTTTTCCAGTTCAAGTGCCACCTGGGGCACAGAGTTTCAGTTTTTTTCTACATTTCACCAGTGCTTCAAGACAGATGGTTATGCACCAGCAACGATGTCTTTTAAAAAACAAAAACAAAAAACAACTTAGTAAAATATTAATCATTTTCTGCAATTGCAGGGTCACGAGTCTTTTGCTGGTATGCATTCCACAGCCCCAGACAGGTTAACTGGTTATCTCTTAAAGGTGCTTTGCAATTTATATGGCCAGGGAAAAAACTAAATCACAACTCTTTATCTGTAAGTTGGACTTCGAACTGTATATCTCTCAAGTGGGCTTGAACACAGTCGCTTTGTACAAAGATGGCTACAACGTGTTGGAAAAGTTTCATTGTAACAGTAAACAGAGTTTAGTTTTTCTAGCCTTCTCCCTGATATGTTTTGTACGTGCAAGTACTTCTAGTCATTAGGAAGAATTTTACTGTACAGTTCTTCCATCTGTAATGATATAGTCAGGCAATAACTTTACTGCTTCATCATCCTATACTGTATTCTTGTGAATTATGTCACAGATTCAACTGTGACCAGAATGAGATCTAAAACCAGAAATTTCTGTACTTGAAAATTGAATCTGCAGTGTTGTGTGTGTTTCCCATATTCATATGTTGGAGACCTCATGCAGATAGGCCATTTATATGAGCTGTTACGGAACCATTAAGGGTACAATCCCAACCTTGTGTTAGGCTGGTGCAAGTCCCTTGCGCTGGCCCAGGAGGGCCGCAAATGTGCCGTAAAGCATGTTTGTGCCTCCTTGTGTGTTGGCTGGGCTGGCACAGGGACACACGCCAGCCCACAGAGGCTGCATCCAGCCTCTGCACCAACCTGGTGAGGGAAAGTTGCATCAGCCAAGCTCGGCCGACACTGGGGAGAAGGCAGGAGGGGGGGCGTTCCTGAGGCGGGTGTTCCAGGAGGTAGGCAGGGAGTGGGAGGTGGGGCGGGGACCTGACAGTTATGCTGGATCCCAACCCAATTCCCTGAGCAGCACAGAGCGGCTCTAAGCCACTCCATTCTCCTCAGAATTGTGTCACCTCTTGAGGTGTTACAGGTCTGAGGAGACCCATTGGGGCTGTGGCTTACCCAGGGGTAAGGGGTAGAGTTTCCCCTTGCCTCTGGCTGAGCCGATTATGGCCCCAATCTTGCGCTGGATACAGTGCAGGTGTCCTGGCCTGCCTGTTCCAGTGCAAGATAGGATTGCACTGCACATGTCTGAATCCAGCATTTAAACATGTTTATCCTAGTGGGAGGAAAAGTGATGGAAGCACAACTGCCATACATGGTGAATTGCACCCTGGATTTCTTACAGTGAGCTAAATTCAAATTCTCACTGATTTAATAAGAAAAGCTATAATGTAAATCCATGAAATGTGTATATAGCTATGTTTTAAATATAACTAATTTGCACCCATTTGCAATCACTATAGACTGGTGGTTCCCAAACTGGTGGGTTGTGACCCACCAGCCAGGGAAGCACTTAGATTTGGCCCTTTAAGGGGTGGGGGCAGGGGAATTGCAACAACGCATCCCCAGGATCGCACTGCTGCTGAAGAAAGGGGGGGGGGTCCTAGCTTACCTGAAGTCAGTGATGGAGTCCAGGAGGTGTGGAGAACCCTGCGGACCCCTCCACAAGTCTCCCCAAACCTTGAAAATTTTTTTTAAAAAGCAATCAGAAGTGGGCTTCCATTTTCCAATCATGAAAAAAAAGAAAAATTTTCAGCAATTTGGGAGCCTTACATAGGGGTCTGCAGGGCTCCTTCCTGAACCCTGTCACTTGCTTCAAGTAAGAAAGGAACCCCCCCCCCTTTCAGCAGCGTGATCTTGGGGATTACATTGTTGCAATCCCCCCGCCCCTGCAAACACTTACATGGTTTCTTCCTCCTAAGGAGGACTTTAGGAACCACTGCTGTAGACAGATTGTGCTTAATCTGGCTTAATAAAAATCTGTTAACATGTTTTCATTTTATAGTTCTATTACTTGAGAAGATAGAGAATGATGATATTCAAAATAAAACTTTGAAGATAACAGACTTCGGTTTGGCTAGAGAGTGGCACAGAACAACTAAAATGAGTGCCGCAGGCACCTACGCGTGGATGGCTCCTGAAGTTATCAAGTCTTCCATGTTTTCTAAAGGAAGTGATATTTGGAGGTAAGTATTCAGTATTCTGATTTTTTTTAATTAAAATTTTTACTTCTGTACAATTAAATTTAACTTGAGACAATCATAGGTTGAACCATTTCCCTAATTAACTTGCAAATCAGTCCTATATAAATAAGACTTTCAGCTGACACAAGGGGATTTTTAAGCAGTGGCTGCTTCATTTATAAAATAAATTCTTTCTTGGATCCATTGAGATAAAGGACAGGAGATAAATGTGTGTTCTTTTTATTTTCTGCATTTATACTCAACTCCCTTTCTCCAGGGTGCTCAGAGCGGTGCACATTGTCCCACACGCACACGCCCTTTTTATCCAGGCAACAACCTTGTAAGATAGGTTAGAGATAGAGTGATGGACTAGGAACTGGGAGGCCTAGGTTCCATTCCCAACTCATCCATTAACCTCACTGGGTGGGGTGACCCTGAGCCAGTCACTCTCTCCCAGTCTAACAACTACACCATACTAATGTGCTTGGCTATGAAAGGCATTCAGGAAGTATAATGTTAACAGTAAAATTCTCATGTTTCTGTAAGGCTGCTTGGAATATCTTAAGTAACTCGCAGTGCAATCCTAAGTGCTGACTCAGCCAGTGCAGCAGCTGCTATGCTGACCTAGAGTCAGTGGCATTCCTGGTGTTTTCTGAACCAGGGGCCACTATCCTGATCACCCCCCCCCGACCCAGAAGTAATTGCGGTGGCATCATCGTCACCTCAGTTACCTCAGGCATGTAGCCTCCTCTGTTCCCCTTTTAAAAAGGGGTGAGGGAGGAAGCAGCCCAGGCTCCAATAAAATCTTCCGTACTGCTTCTAGTGGCACAGAAGGCTCCAACAGAGCTTTCTTGCGCTGCTGGAAGGCGCCCAGGAGGCAAGTGCCGCCTGTCTCCTGGGCACCTTCCAGCAACACAAAAAAGCTCTGAAGGAGCTGTCTGCGCGGCTAGAAGCAGGGCGAACGGCTCCTTTGGGGCTTGAAGCGGCACACATCTCCTTCAAACTTAGAGGAGACTCATAGCTTTTCCTCCCAGGTGACTCCTTGGCTGTTCTGAGGGCTGCCCCTTTCTTTAAAGGGGTGGAGAGGAGGGTGGCCGTCAGACATGGTTGGAGACTGTGCCTAGAGTGGCTGCACTCCTGCAGCCACTATAGGCACGGTTTGTTATTGATTGGAGTGCTGCCCCCTCTCCTTCCCTTTAAAGAAAGGGGAGGGGAGCAACCCTCAGATTGGCATTGGCACCACGCCAAGAGTGGCTCAAGAGCACAGCCGCTGTCAGCACTGTTCCCCACTTCTTCAAAAGCTGGTGGTGGGCGGAGCTAGTGGCGGGTCACGGTGCTGCCTCCAGGCGCCTAAATTCCTGGCACCTGGGCATTTGCAACCCCTGCCCCTCCAAGGTCTGCCACTGCCTAGAGTGCTGCAAATTTGCTGTAAAGTGTGTTTGGACTACACATGAGCCAGTTGGTGCTGAATCTGAGCTCTTGGCAGTCAGTGGAAGTGAGTTAAGCACCATGTCATGGAGGGGCTGGGGCAGGAAGGTGTTCCAGAAGTGGGGAGTGGGTGTAATGGGGCGGGGGTGGATAAAGGGTTTGCCTTCTTAGGCATTTTATTGTTACATAATTCTCTTAGGATATTTTTCTATTAATTGTCAGCGATATATCTTTCAACTATACAAGTATTGTGTATTAATTTAAAACATTATTTATTTGCCCTCTATTTATCATGCCTTCCTTGATTTCATTGAAATTTAAATAGAAGCATAGTGTTGTGGATTTAATGCAACTGCTCTGAGCACTTGCCACTTTGAACTTTGCTGTATTTAGTGAAGTATAAGAAGGTGGTATATTCTAAACAGCTTAATTAAAGGTCCCAGTTTAACTTTTGTTGTTATGTTATTCGAGGGAGAGGATTTGAAATTATTCTTATGAAAACATTTCAAGACTTCTTTTCTCTGCCTTTTTTCTTGCATGCGTTCCTTATATTGCAGAAGTAAGTATGCATAGGTAGAGTTTTAAGTGTGGTTTCTATTTTGTAAGTGATTATAAATTGACCTGAGAGGATTACCCCCCCCCCATACCTCATCATTCCAGAATGTTTCAGGAAAATGTATGTGCCTCCCATCTCCTTGTTTAGTCTGCTCTCAATACCTACAATGAATGTGAATACATACAGCTCACATTCCATGACCAAGGAGAAGATGCAAGGGCTCAATGGAAATTAGGGAAATTATACAGGTCTCCTATTTCCTCTCATGGCCTGGTGTGATGCTTGCATGTGTGTGGAAGGAGGGAGTGACACTGTATAAAAGTAAGGGTGCAATCCTAACCAATATTCCAGCACTGACATAGCAGCAGTGCAGACTCAAGGTAAGGTAACAAACATGCCCTTACCTTGAAGAGGCCCCCCCCTTGACTGCCCCCCACTTCAGGATGCAGTGCACGCCATATTGGCACAGCTATGTCAGTGCTGGAAAATTGGTTAGGATTGCTCCCTAAATTATATTGCATTCCGTGTTTGTCTGCATAATGCACTATATCTGCTTAATAAGCTGGATTGTAAATGACCCTCTCATAAATGAAAGTCACTTCTGTTTGCATGGGGGAGAGATTTTCACCTTGCAGCCCTTTTCACTCCATAAAAACTTGTTCTAGGGTTCCCCAAGGCTCTATAAGGGGTAGGGTGGGGGGGGGGAACAGGGAACAACTGTGCTGAGGAGATGGCAGGGACGTTTGCTTGTGGAAGCTTCCTTTCACTTATTCTCCTTGGGATACTACCTGGCAGAATTGTCCCTTATTCTGTGTTGTAGCCTCAGTTTGAGAAAAGAAATTGAGGTTTTCACCAGAATAAATGTAAGTATGTGGATATAAAACACTTGCCTGCGTAATTGTGAGGAAAATAAATTAGCTCTGCCCGCAACTGGGGCATTTGAGGGAGTTAAGTTCTTCGTATGCTGCCTTTTCTCATTCCTTAAGACTACTATGAATTCTGTGAAATGATTGGTTAAATTTTACTTTTGAGACTAAGGATAAAATTCATTAAACAGAAGGAAATTGCTGTCATACTTTTCAAATACAGTATTGCATATTACAATAAACTCCCCTTTGACCATTTCAGATTGAAATGTTAGGAAGAGGTGTGGGAAAATAGGAGTTCTTCAACTTGTTTTCAGTAGCAGCCTGCAAAGTACTAACTTTCTGGAAAAAAAGAGAGCTGAAGCCACTGTAGTACTCCTCATGAGATTCTTCTTTCTGCATGCCAATTTACATTGACTACCAAGTAATAATATCTGTGTTTGTGAACACATATAGCATTACTAAGCATTGTTGAAAGGGTGATGATTGAGTTGGAGTAGTCTTCCCAGTGGTGCGCTTGGCTAGCTTCCTTTCTTTAAAAAAGAGCTTTCTAGACAGGTCGTGTTCCTTTCCTGCCCTTTGCTTAGGCATATGTCTACATTAAGGAAATTCATCTAACTGTTAAAATTTTACTTTGTAGTTATGGCGTATTGCTGTGGGAACTGCTTACGGGAGAAGTCCCTTACCGTGGCATTGATGGTCTTGCTGTGGCTTATGGCGTTGCTGTCAATAAGCTTACTTTGCCCATTCCATCCACCTGTCCTGAACCATTTGCTAAACTAATGAAAGGTACTTGTGCTGCTTATTTAAAAAAAAAAAATTAGAAGGCAACTAGCATGTTGTCTGTCATGTAGGTTTTGTTTCTTCAACATTCATTCAGTATGGTGCTAACGCTGGTTTTCCATTTCATTGCAGTCCTGTACTAAAAGCATTTTAACACATTAATCACTGGAATACATTCATTTCTAAATCTGCATTTATCTTCAAAAGTGCTTGCTCGCTTTATCCATTAATTTGTATTCCACCCTGCCCCCCAAAAAGCTCAGAGCAGCTGTGTAGCCTCCCAACAATATAGGGTAGCTTAAACTGGGAGATAAATTCCAAGCTGTGAGGATTGGAACTGGCTTCTGCAACCTGTCCCAATACTTTAGCCAGTATACCACACTGGCTCTCAAATATTTTAAAGCTATAAACGTAGGCTAGGAAATATGTTGGTAATACCTGGTGAAATCTTGCAGGACTCGGTATATTTCAAGACATGGTCCCTAGCAGTCACTCTCTTTACCACTACAGTTAAGTTGTCAATGAAAGTGATATAACTCAACTCAGTGATATAACTCAACTCAGTTGTGGTTTAATGCTGGTGGTCTTGCTTCATCACTCCTTGAAGATTTCAAATGGAAAATGAATGCTATGTTTTAAAAACCCTTGCATGCCAGACCTTCCATAAAGCTGCTTCCAGTGTTGACGGAAAATTAATCTTGATGGTGTTGGTCCTGGGATCATGCAGAGTCTCTGTTGAACCTAGGAACTTGTTGTGTAACCTAGGCATATGTGCAGGTGTATGCACTGTATGCTCACTTTTCTTTCATCCCTTTTTGGTAATAACAGGACCATAGACATTGTGTAAATCATGAATGCATTGATTCATGTATATGCCCAAGTGACATGGTACTTTCCATGTGTTAGGCTCATGACCCACTATGTGTTGGTCACTGCTCCATTTGACAACGTCTGAACCGAACCCCACCCCCATAGCTTTTATGGGATTTGCACAGGAACAAACTCATGTGAATGGAAAGCTCAAATTGTTCAAAGTAAATGCTACATAATTTAGAATTCCTGCAATCTGGTTTAAATTAAAGTGCTGCTCCCAATTCTTCTGACTGTTACCATTGATGAATTTTAGAATGCTGGGCACAGGATCCTCATATCCGACCATCATTTGCCTTGATTCTGGAGCAGCTTACTGCCATTGAGAGGGCCGTTATGACTGAGATGCCTCAGGAATCTTTTCATTCAATGCAAGATGACTGGAAACTTGAAATACAACAGATATTTGATGAATTGAGGACCAAGGAAAAAGTGAGTGCATTTTAAAGAAAGGACACTGATAAATTTTGTTACTCTGTGTATGCATATGTGTTTCTAAATGCAAAGTATGATAGGAAAGATCAGGAGTCTTGCCCATTATGGCTCCAACTCAGAGTCAATCAATATAGCACACCTTAACATTTGATGGATGAGGAAGACTGCTGTCTTGTTTGCCATATCATACTGTATGACTCTTATTTAGATCATGTATTTTTCTTGTTACCTATTCGGTTAGACAGAATAAAATCAATTATTCAGATATTGCTAGCCCTCATAAGCCATGGAAGCTCCAGGGAGAAACATGTTTAAAAGAGAGAGTATTTGCTAACTGTTCTCTTTGAAGGTACAGATTTCCTGTCTTGTTTTTAATATCCTATTTCTGTCATACTGGACTGTCTTGTACAGTAGTACAGCAGGTTCCAAACTTTTTAATCTTCCTAAAAGGAGTCTCGGGGAGCTCCAGAATGCAGGCATATGCACAGAGTGGCGCAACGCCATGCCCATTGGCGAAGAGCTTGAGGGGAATGGAGAACCACAAACAGTGGTGGCAGAAGGGACAAAGGAAGGGGGCAGATGGCAATCATTTATAGGGTGCCCCTGAAGGGATGGGAAACCCTGGTCTCTGAGCGTTCTGCTTGGAGGCAGGCTGTGCAGCATGGCCTTTCCCAGTTTGAAGAGACACTTTGCCAACAGACTGAGGCAAAGAGGCAAAGAAGGAAGGCACATAGCCAAGGAGACTGACCAGGGACACACTACACTTGCTCCCAGTGTGGAAGGGTTTGTCACTCCCAAATCGGCCATTTCAGCCACACTAGACGCTGTGCCAGAACCACCATTCAGAGCGCGATACCAGAGTCTTTCGAGACTGAAGGTAGCCGACAACATTTGAACTTCACATTTTCATAATTCCTTCAATATTATATATTTAAGTTCTGGTAATATGATTGATCAAGTAAAAAAAATAATTTGGGCAGCCAAGTAGAGAGAGAAGATAGCGTTCCATATATTTTTGTATTTTCCTGACATAATCTGTGAATGTGCAAGAGGCAGTGTGGCTTATAAATCTGAATCTTCCTTCAAGAAATAGTGGAGATTATAAATATTCAATATTTATATATGATTATATTCATTACAAAACACATGATGCTGCATATCTTAAGAAAATCTAATACTTCCTAGTAGTGGTTCCCAAGATTTTTAGCACCAGCACCCACTTTTCAAAATGACTCTATCAGGACCCACCTAGCTTTATGAGACTAATAAAAAAAGTTTGTTTCACCAGCTATTCAAGCCTGTTTTTATCTTTTTTACCATAGTTGGGGGTGGGGGTAGACTGCCTTCTGAAGCATTTGTTGAGCTTCATGGTGATCGGATTGGGACCATTCATGTAGACTAGCATTCCTCTTTGCAGTGGATCAGGGCACATTCAACTACTGGCAAGAAAACATACACGTGTGGCTATCAGTGCAATCCTGAGCTGATTTAGAAAGGTCTGTTTATCATGAATGGTATTGCAGTTATATGATACCTGAGACCTTATTTTTGTTTGCTTTGTAATACAGAAAATGGAGTAGGTTAGTAAATTTTGAGGAGAAATTCCCTAAGGGCGCAATCCTACCCTGTGCTGGAACAGGCAAACTATATCCAGTGCAGGTTAGGGGCCCGAGGTGGCTCAGCCAGAGGCAAGGGGAAACTTTTCATCTTACTCTGGGTAAGGTGCCCTTGCCACTATGGGTCTCCTCAGACTTGCGCCACCTTCTGAAGTGGCACAGGTTCGAGAAGAGCAGAGCAGCTTGAAGCTGCTTCAAACTCCCTGGGAATGGGAGTTAGGATCTGGCAGAACAGCAGGATCCCAGCCCGCCTCCTGTTCCCCACCTGCCTGCCCCCCGGACCGCCCACTACCTGCTGAGTTACAGTACAGTGTGACAACATTCTGCTTACAGGAAAGTGTTTGGAGTTGTCTTCTACCCTCAGCAGTATGAATGGTGGTTCTGACTGCTCTTGCCACACAGTTCTGTCTAGATGCAATGGCAGTTAGAACTTCAAATCTTAAATGATTGCACTGGAAAAACCTGTATCTTAGTGTACTTATCCTGCCCTTTGATAAATAGTAACCTACTCAAGGTTTGTTTTTTTTAATAGAAAGGGTTTTATATTTTTGTGGAGAGATTCAGGTTAAGAGCTTTCTTCTCTTTTTAAAGAGAGTAAGTGAGGGGGGATTGGAGAGGGAGCAATCTGTTGTAGCTTTATTTGAAATGTTTGCAAATATGCGATCCATAAAGGGCTTGGGAATTTTTCTTTTCACAAGGCAGAAATTAATACGTGTCCTAACCAGTATTTTGTTAGGGAGCAGCCCTGGGTCCCTTTAGGGAGAAGGGTGGGATAGAAATAAAGTTGTTTATTATTATTATTATTATTATTATTATTATTATTATTATTATTATTTTGTTTACTATTCTTAGGAGCTGAGGTCACGAGAAGAGGAACTAACGAGAGCAGCTCTTCATCAGAAATCGCAGGAAGAGTTGCTGAAACGACGTGAACAGCAGCTAGCAGAGCGAGAGATCAACGTATTGGAGCGAGAGCTAAATATTTTGATATTTCAGTTAAATCAAGAGAAACCCAATGTGAAAAAGAGAAAGGGAAAGTTTAAAAAAAGCCGGTTAAAACTTAAAGACGGGCATAGAATTAGCCTGCCTTCAGGTATGCTTCTGTCCACCCTGTGGAAATTCATGATCCAAAGATTACCATCAAAATATTGAATCGAATAGAATCATTGTCTAATTGTATGAAAACAATGACTGTTATAAGTACAGAAAGAGATGGCTACCTTCTTGTCTATGGGTTAGGTTAGAGATTGAGGGTCAGGTCAGAATAGTTGTGTTGGAGTTCTGTTCTGCCTTCCAGTCAATTGGCCGTGAAGGTTGCCTCTAGAACCAAATGAACTGTGAAAGGGTGGAACCAGCAAGTTGTAAGTTCTTCTCTTGATTTTTGTATTTTGTACTCACTTCAGTTCACCTGTTGCTCATGTCTCACGGTTTGGAGTGGGGTATGGATGCCTTATTCTAGGTTGTGTTATATTGAACTTTGTATCTGGCATTTAATGGCAATTTAGAATATCCTGTGCATTTTTCTCTGCCTTGGCTTACAACATTTAAACCTCAAGTTTCATTTGGCTGTGCAGAGGCTGGCATAATCTCTGTTGGTGGCATTAAGTACTTAAAACATATGAGGAAATGGAAGTGATGGATGAAATTCCTGATTCATTGATGTTAAGAGTCATTTATATGGTGCTTCTTTTCGGACATCCATAACCTTATCTGCTTACCTATTCTTCAGCTTGTATACTTGGTACTTTTTCCTTGATGGGTAAAACTGAACTCCCTATTAGTGAATTCAAAGTGATTAGTTATTGCTATGACCAGTTTCTATTTGTTGTTGTCACGATTACTAGGAAGATTGTAAGACAGTGTGTGGGTGTTTCAATCTAGATTCCACTAAATTACTAATTTACACAACATTGCATAGAACAGTGTTGTGTAATGTCTGATATGTTTGATCTGGATATAGAGAAGCCAGGCTCAAATCCACACATCTTTGGGGCTTACCAGGTGATAAACTTGCATCACAAAGTAGTTATAAGGCTAAGGCTGTATTTCTCCTGCAAAATTTGGTAAGGATAAACACCATGGAACTTCTATATCCTATATTCTGTAAGCTACCTTGGTTGTTCCTATTGGGAAGAAAGACAGGGTATAAATTGCCTTAAATAAATAAACTTAAAGGGACTTGCTACTGAATAAACTAGTGTAACATTGCACTGTAAAAATGCTTCCCTGAGTCGGGGAAGAATTGGGGCAGGATTGCATATGTAACAAATGCTTAATTTATACTTGTGTTATATTCAAATATTATCTGTACCATACAAGTCCTGTTTTAATGTATAGTAGCATGCTGGTCTGTATCTTGAATTATTCGTTTACGAACAATGAAACTCACTATTTTTTTTTTTCTTATAACAGATTTCCAGCATAAGATAACAGTACAAGCTTCCCCAAATCTGGATAAGCGAAGAAGTTTAAATAGTAACAGCTCTAGTCCACCAAGTAGTCCCCCAATAATTCCTCGTCTTCGAGCTATACAGTGTAAGTCTATATCAGGTTTTTTTAAATTCTCCTGATCAATATGAGCACATTTTATGTGACTGGGCACGTAATCCAGAGTGATAGATGGGCCAACGTAAGTCACTTGCACTGGCCCAGGAGTGTTGTAAATGTGCTGGAAGCATATTTGTGCCTCCTTGTGAGCCAGGTAGTCAGCATGAAGGCACGCACTGGTCTCTCCATGCTGGATCCAGACCAGTGGAGAGTAAGTTTGCACTGGCCGAGGGTGGTAGGAGGGCGGAAGGAGGGTGTCTTTGTTCAGGGAAGGGCAGGCCAGTGGGTGGACTGGGCCTGGGAGGGGGTGGGACTGGCCTTGGCAAATTAGACTGGATCATAATCCCTTCCCAGCCAGCCTAGTGGTGCACTGGGCTGCTTGGATTAGCAGTGGTGATTTTGCTGGCACAGAACTGAGTAGCCCCATACGGTTGACTGGCACACAACATGGGTAAGAGGATAAATACCCGTTTACTGCAAATTGTTCCACAGTCGGTCTGCCTGTTCTAGCACAAGTTAGGATTGGACTGCCGGTGCTTATTCAAAGGCAGTTTAATCTAAAGCTCAAAGATGCTGCATAAGGTGGCAAAATAATAGATAGAACAATAGTGTGTACTAGAGGGTTTTTTTTCAGAGTTACTATGCAGTTAAAGAGCAACCCATGGTTAGCATTAGTCATGTTAAAGGTTATACTGGCACTGACATGAAACCATGACTAAGGGCCCAGTCCTCCCCAGCACCCAGCAGCATCTATATGGCTGCCACTGTATCCTGTGGGACCAGGGAAGGTGCCAAAGTTCTCCTCGGGGTAAGGGAACCTCAGTTCCATTATCCAGTGTCGAACATGGCTGGCCCTGATGGGTGTACTCAGTGCCAGCCCTTGAGCTGGCGCAGAACCAGGGAGACCTGTGTTGGGTGACTTGGTAGGGGGCAGAGGATTCTGCGACAGCCTCTGCTGCCATCCCTGCCCCTCTCCTGGGCCCGATCTGCCCTCTGGTCCGTTCTCCCTCCACCGTGTTTTGCCAAATGGCTTCCTCACTGCCCAGCAGGGAAACTTACCACTTCAGTGAAGTCCTTACCACTGAAGTACCACTTCAGCGACATGTCCTTACAGTGCTAAGGGCCAGCTCCAACTGGCACTGACTTTTCCACTGGCACAGTGGGCTCACCACTGCTTCCAGAGTGCCTTACAGCACTTTTATGATATCTAGTGGTGGGGCTGGAGCATCGGCGCTGGGCAGTACAGGATCCGACTTCCTGGCTGCAATCCTATACACATTTATCTGGGAGTAAGTTCCACTGAAATGAGACTTTCTTCTGAGTAGATATGCATATGATTGTGCTGTAAGACTCAATTCAGGCATTACCCTAATTCGTGGTTTCCACTAATCATAGTTTACAAACCAAACCTTTGACTGTAAATCCACTTCGCAGCGTGATTGCTCTTTGTTTGCCAGTTTCAAACGATGCAATTTGGACCATGCCAAACTATGGTTAAGCTTCTTTAACCATGTTTTAGTATCATGCTGAAAAGATTCTAAGAATGACTTTGCACAATTCATGGACAATTCATGGACAATTCATGGAACTCCACAATTCATGGAGTTCATGGACTTGTCCTGTTCTCTTAGTTATGGTCAAAGATTATATGTAGAGGTGTTTGAAAACAGTGTCATTTATTAAACTCAGAAGTAAGCTCATTGTGTTCATCTCTAGGCACTTCTAGTTATAAGTGCATGGACCCTAACAAATTGTTCAGGGATATGGTATTTGCTAGTGTTGGGAGAATACATTAACCTCTCCAAGGGACATAAATCAGTCAGGCGTGCTTGGCAAGGTCAGCTAATAACAAAGCGTGGACAGTTCTGTAGCCAAGACAGGACAGATGATGAATTATAATTCAGTACAAAAAAGACAGTGAAAGAGAACAGTTGTTAAAATTGTTGCAAAACATTTGGGGGGGGGGAAGGGTATTGGATGTGAAGTGGTTGCTGTGGTTTTTCATCTACTTAAGTGTGTTCAGCACAAGCCCTACTGCACCCAGCCTGTATGAATGACTGGTTGCAGGATTTTCGCCATTGGCAGCTGACATGGAAATTAAAAAATTACTTCATGCAAAGGTTTATCTTTCTGTTCTGTGATATTGAGAATTGTTGGGTCAGGAAATTGAGAATTGTTGGATCAGAAAGTGGTCCATAAGAACATAAGAACAGCCCCATCTAGTTAAGCATCTAGTTATCCATCTAGTTAAGCACTCTGTTTTCAAAAGCTGTGGGGCAGATTTTTTTTCCTGAAGAACTCAAGTTCAGTGCATGAAGGTGGTGGTGGCCTTCCCTGTTGATCATTCAATATCTTGTACTCAGAACTGTACTGTCCCTGAACATGGAATTTTCCATTTAATTACTAATCCATATTTACCTAGATTAACTTTACACAGGCAATCCATACATTTACAGGTTGGTGGCATGAGATAGTCAGAAGTGTTAGAAATTGTATTTCAGTGCAAAATCATGTGATCTCCTATATATCTGTGAATGTTTTTAAAATACAGTAATAGTAAATTCCTAAATATGGTTTAGGAAGAGAAGCTGGAATACCACGAGATTTCCAGAGTTGGGAGCTGGGGCGGGGAGACTGTTGCATTCAGTTAAGTTCTAAGTGCTTTCCCATAGGTCTTAGTCCCTAAATGCTAGTTAATTATTCAGCATCTTCTGTTTGAGTGTAATAAATTATCACTCCTGTTTCCCAGAACTGAAAGGGACCATTGTGTGTCAGTCTTTCGACTTGGATGTCTTGTAAACAAAAGATTTTTTTTTCCTCTCTGAAAACATTTCCTTAATCCTTTGTTCCCATTATCTTCTGTTCTTCCACAGTTGATAGATAAAGATGGAGAGGAGTTTGTACAAACATTAAAAGTTGTGTACTTATTTGGGTAAAGCCAAAATATTTTCTTGTTCCTGCACTTCGTGTTTCCCACTTGGTTGATTAGGTCTGCACTGCAAAGTCATATTGAAAGAAAAGAGTGCCTTTTCATACAACTGAAAATTTAGATAGTGGGTTTTTTGTTTTTGTTAAAACCCTTCTTGTAACTGTGGCATTCAAAGACCTATCATGTCTGTGTTAATTTAAAAAGTTTATGAAAAATAAGTTCCTGCTCATGCAAGATTTATTTTTAATGGAATATTATATATTATGTTTACTGAATTCTAAATATTATATTTCAGGTATTATATTTAAGTTATTGATTCTGTTTTGTAAAGGTCATTCCCACTCATAAAGACTGTTATAGGCAGTCCTATTCCTAAGTCATTTGTTCCTTTAGAAGTTATACTTTGAATTTCTGTTTGACATAGTGCCCAAACTTGAATATGCCTGAGTATATGAGAGACTCTTGAAGTCTGTAAATGAACAAATTAATGTACAAGCTTGCCCCCATATCCAGGTGGGATCAGTTCCAGGGACAGTGGGGAATTTGCAGAGATTAAAGAACTGCTTGTGAGGAGTCACAAGCTTAATTCTACCCATACAAATAAAGGCCTCTCTTTTGGGCCACAGTGTATAAAGTAGGTGTGGAAATAAGTTGTACCCTGCCACATACAACTGTCTAATTTCTGGGTTGTCTTATAGTGTTGTGTTACATGGCAACAACTCCCCTGCTACTAATTCCTCTCAGTAACCTCAACCATCTTTGTACTTGTGCAGTATTTTGGTAAGGTTGTAATTGACTCAGTTTAGATGTCACACCAAACCATAATAAAGAAAGATAAATTGTTATTCAGTGTGATATCTGTCTTACCTGAAAAAGCATGCTTTGACATCAACCAGTAACCAGAATTCAAAGTCATGGTTTGAAATTGATTTTTTAAATTATACTTTGGTACTTCTCTGGTGCAAAGGTTGCAGACATCACTTCTCATCTAGATAGGCTGATAGAGGTAGCTGATAGAGGTAGCAGGGGAGGTAGCTGATAGAGGTAGCAGGGGAGGTAGCTGATAGAGGTAGCAGGGGAGGAGGTAGCTGTTGTGGTGCATGTTGGCACCAACAACGTGGGGAAGTGTGGCCGAAAAGTCTTAGAGGCCATATTTAGGCTATTGGGTAGGAAGCTACCCAATATTGGCCATATTTAGGCTATTGGGTAGGAAGCTGAAAGCCAGGACCCAAAAGGTAGTGTTCTCAGAAGTGCTGCCTGTTCCATGCATAGGGCCAGCTAGGCAGGCAGAGATCAGGGGTCTCAATGTGTGGTTGAGACGGTGGTGTAGGGAGGAGGGGTTTAGATTCGTTAGGCACTGGGGAACGTTTTGGGACAAGCTGGGCCTGTACAAGAGGGACGGGCTTCACTTGAACCAGAATGGAACAGACTGCTGGCGCATAACATTAAAAAGGTGGCAGAGCAGCTTTTAAACTGATCCCTGGAGGAGAGTCGGGGGGCATCTGGGACTTCTCATCCCTATGGAATGAGGATGGGGAGGTTAGAGAACAAGGCAGGGACAGATTAGGAGTAGGAATTGGGAGCAGAAACATAATAGGATGTGATAGCCCATCCAGCAAAACAAGAGACTGCAAGGATAAAGGAGATAATAAGCAGCCCATCTTGAGGGACTTTGTATACAAGTGCTTTTATGCAAATGCCCAAAGAGGCCAGTAGCCCAACATAGAGGCTCTTGATTCTATGTCAGCCCAAGAGCTGTCGCAGAATCAAGTAGCCCCATTGTAGGGCTGCTTGCCTTAGCCAGGGGAAGAAGATAAAAGTCCCCTTTCACTGAGGAGCCGCCGGTGGCTGCCCTGTTGTGCGCAGGATACCACAGCAGTCCTGGTGCAACAGGTAGCTCAGAATTGGCTTGCCATCAACAAAAGAATAAATAAAAGTTTTTTTTAAAAAAGCAATAGTTTGGTGTGACGCCTGAATTGACAGACTACCACAACACAGTAAATTGAGATACTGTGCTGATTTCAACTGTGATTGTCTTTTATCCTATATAGTTTCTTGTTGGTACATTGTATTATAGAATTCTATGTGTCATAGAATTCAGTCATTAAAAATGGATCACCAAAGGCCGCGTGTACTTCCTACTCTGCCTGTTTGCTGTTTTTTCTAGTATGCATTTCAGACCTCTGGAACGTCTAGTTAAATATATTTTCAATACTGATGTTTCCAAGTCATTCAAGTACAACTTGACATTTTCATCCATATTCTCTAAATGTTCCTTCAGTGATTTCCAAAACCGACTCAAATACAGCTAATGGGCGAAGAAACAGTATATATGTGTACCAGCAAGATGTAGATATCACAAGCGAATATGAGCTTCCCAGTTGGGTTAAGAAAAAAGGCAAGACATGGCATGTTAAATCATACAAGGTGTTGGTTATAATTATCTCTTAGCTAAATTTGTATGGTGGTAGCCTGAGCACTTGGATATCCATTACAATGATTGCATTTTTGATTAATGCAGATATACCTGTTGCATATTATGTCAAGATGTTTTCTTATTAAGTTGTTTTGCAAAAGGCTACTCTGTAGGTACAGTATGCTTGTGCTCAGTGTCTTATCACTTATCTGAATTTATCTAACTTCTATATAAAAGAAAATTAAAGCATGAAAAGAAATCGGATACTTTCTGCTAATTAGTTCAATTTCCTTTCTTAGTCTCCTACCTTAGTTGATTAATTCTTTGCCTGCTTAACTTGGTGATCTTAATGCATATCCGTCCTCCAATGGTAAAAAAAAATCATCTTTCACACTATATAATATGAATGTTTACAGCATTTGCAAAAATGCCTTGCCATACTGCTTGTAACACTTTTTTGAATTGTTATTGAGTCCTTTTCTTCTTTCTATAGTGACCTCAGATGAAAGCAACAAAACATGGGGAAGAAGCACAGCTTTTCAGCAGGAAGAATTTGAAGATGTGAAGCGAAGCTTTAAGAAGAGAGGTTGTACTTGGGGGCCAAACTCGGTTCAAACAAAAGAGCGTGCAGATTGTAAAGAGAGGTATGACTGCTATGTGACATGGGGAAATGACATTTATTTTAATCTGCAGGTTACTGATTACCCTGTTGGGGGGGGGGGAGAGCAAAGGAAAACCAGCAACTCTAGGTTGAGAATGAGCCTAAATTTGTTTTGAGTTGAATTCTTGTGACAAAATATGTGTATTTGGAAGGGAGGGAAAACTTTAGTTGAACAGCTAAGAAAATCACAGGAAAAGTAAAACTTTTGCTATTGTTTGTTTAATTCCTGGACATTTAACAATAACTCAGGCTGAGCTTTGCAAAATTTTGCAATGGTGAGGGATGCCTAGGGCAGTGTCTTACCAGTCCCTTGGGCTGAGAGGAGATATGAAAAGATGCTGTTGAAGTATTAAGTTCAGTTATGATGGTCAAACAAACACCTGGATCAAATAACTTCTTTGCTCCCAAGTCTTAGAAGATTTCCCGAGCTGTGCCTATGGGCTAAGGTAAAGGAACGTGCAATTCACTGGAGCCTTAAAAACCAACCTTTTTACAGTTTATCCTGGTACTGAAGACATGAACAAAAAACATGTAAATTCTGAGGGAGTAGTTGAGAATGCACTGAAAAAATGTGAAGTGCTTTTTCAACCAAACCATAGTGAAAACTAAATTTAAGCAACTGTTTATATATGGAGAGGCCTTACATGTAGTCCAACCATTAGTTCATCTAGCTCAGTATTGTCTATCTGACCTGTAGTAACTCTCTGGGATTTTAGTCTGGGGTCTTGCTCAGCCCAACCTGGAGATGCCAGGGATTGAACCTGGGATCTTCTGCATGCAAAGCGTGTGTTCTCTCACTGAACTACAGCCCTTCCCCAATAGAACAGGTCATGACTGAAAGCTTATTCAGAAGGCATGGGAGGAAGATGAATGTATACATGTAGAGGCTGTTGCTTGTTTTAAAGGACCTCTCATCAAAATCTCCCTCCTTGTTAGCCTTTCACATACAGGGATATTTTACATGTGGTGCCCCTGAACAGCAACCCATTCTGCATTGCATTCTTATTCAGCAGTGAAGCAGGTAGGAAAGGTAGGTAAGCACATTATAGCATCCAAGTTCCTAGTCAGATTGGTCGTAGTGTTAATCACTACCTTTAATCTAAATTGCTCTGAACTGTTTATCACTCAGATTATACCAGACTTTAATTGTGTAGAAATCAGAGGCAGCTTGGAACACATAGCTTGTATAACAGTGCTTCCTTTTAGTTCGATAATGGCTAATAACTATACATGACCTTACCCCCTCCATTGGCCTTGTTACACTATCTATATATTTATAGATGTAATAAATAGGCATAAGAAGCTGTGGCAGTACAGTCTGAACTCAGTTGGGATGAAAGTAAAGAGGACTGAGGGTAGAGGTGAGCTCATCTGGAAACATTCTTAGATTTTACTTAATGCAAACATGAATTTCTAGGGCTTGATGTCCAGAATAAGAGAAGCGGGGTGGAATGGGGGAATTGGAGATCTAGAGTTGGCTCAGAATAGTATGGATTTATTGTGAACAGTGTACATCTTTTTTTCTTTTTTTTTTGCGCTTGCAGCAAAAGGTGAAAACTATTTCACATACCGTATTTTTCGCTCCATAAGACGCACCTGACCATAAGACGCACCTAGTTTTTAGAGGAGAAAAACAAGGAAAAAAAATATTCTGAACCAAATAGTGTAATAAAATATTTAAAACTATAACAGAACAACATTTGAACCATGTAAAGTGAACAGCAGTCAACAGTGGCATTAAGAACCATTATCACTGTCATTAACAAATGGAGAGACTTAAAGGTTTGAGCACTCTAGTTTTCTGGAAACACCAAGAACTCATCATCGCTAGAGTCAGAATTTATGAAGCTGACAAAAGCAGGTGCACACAAATAGGGGATCACATTATCTTTCTGCTACCATGATGTTCTGCCAAATTCCAATCCACTGGGCCTCGTGCCTGCTTAAGGCTGATCAGTCCCCCTTGGGCAACTCACCAGTGCAGCAAGCAAAAATGAGTCCAGTTCCAGTCCACAGATGCCAAGTAAATCAGTCCCATCATTCAGAGTTACCAAATCAGAGTCCAAAGCCAATAAGCCAAATTACAGTCCAAGGTCAGGTTCCAGGTAGGTCAGTTAAATCCATCAGGGTATCCAAGTCCAGTCACAATCCACAGTCAGATTCCAAATTCAATAAACCCAGTCAGTCTCCTCCCCTACCTTCAACCTGCACTCCTTCAAAACCCACAAACCCTTTCTGCCTCTGGTACTCCTTATATCCCTGAGGGCCCTATTGCCTTCCAGTGGCTGCAGCTGTGCAGCACTCTCTGCTGGATGCCCAGGCCTTACCTTTAAAGGGGCCACTGCTGACACCACATCTACCTCCCCACCAGATCTTCCTGGATTCCAATACAAGGGGGGGGGAGCAGATCTCTATACAGACCAGTGCAAAAACAGGGGAAAGGTGTGGGGGAGGTAAGATCTTTGTATAGGCATCACAGCAAGACCAGTGCAAAACCCCTTGCACACAGAACCAACAGATGGAAGTGGGGGGGGGGCGCAGATCTCCATACGTAGCAGTGCAAAAGCAGGGGAAAAGTGTGGGGCAGGTAAGATCTCTGTATAGGCATCACAGCAAGACCATTGCAAAACCCCTTGCACACAGAACCAACAGATGGAAGTGGGGGGGTGCAGATCTCCATACATAGCAGTGCAAAAGCAGGGGAAAAGTGTGGGGCAGGTAAGATCTCTGTATAGACATCACAGCAAGACCATTGCAAAACCCCTTGCACACAGAACCAACAGATGAAAGTGGGGGGGGGCGCAGATCTCCATACATAGCAGTGCAAAAGCAGGGGAAAAGTGTGGGGCAGGTAAGGTCTCTGTATAGGCATCACAGCAAGACCATTGCAAAACCCCTTGCACACAGAACCAACAGATGGAAGTGGGGGGGGGGCAGATCTCCATACATACCAGTGCAAAAGCAGGGGAAAAGTGTGGGGCAGGTAAGATCTCTGTATAGGCATCACAGCAAGACCATTGCAAAACCCCTTGCACACAGAACCAACAGATGGAAGTGGGGGGTGCAGATCTCCATACATAGCAGTGCAAAAGCAGGGGAAAAGTGTGGGGCAGGTAAGATCTCTGTATAGACATCACAGCAAGACCATTGCAAAACCCCTTGCACACAGAACCAACAGATGAAAGTGGGGGGGGGGGCGCAGATCTCCATACATACCAGTGCAAAAGCAGGGGAAAGGTAAGTCAGCCCCAGTAGAGCCAATGGGGCTCACTCCCAGGGATGAGTGGACGGGAGAAAAGCCTGCCAGCGCCTCCTCTCCCAGGGAGGAGCCCGTCTCAGTCCCTGGGCTGCCTGGACTCACTCCCTAGGCTCGCTCCCTGGGCTCACAAGCCTGCCAGGGGCTCACTCCTAGGGATGCGTGGACAGGAGAGAAGCCCGCGATTGACTCATTTTGCCTGGAGATGGACTGGTAGCTCGAGGATCGACATAATGAGCACCCCTGCTCTAGGGGCTTGCTCAGCAAGACTGCCATTCCACCCACGCTTTCCTGGGAGTGAGCCCCAGTGACTCTGAGACTTACTTCTGAGTAGACACGTGGGCTTTCGCAGCGAGCCTGCCATCCCACCCACCCACCCCCGCTTTCCTGGGAGTGAGCCCCAGTGAGTCTGAGACTTACTTCTGAGTAGACACCTGGGCTTGCCAAGCGAGTCTGCCATCCCACCCCCGCTTTCCTGGGAGTGAGCCCCAGTGACTCTGAGACTTACTTCTGAGTAGACACGCGGGCTTGCTCAGCAAGACTGCCACCCCACCCCCGCTTTCCTGGGAAGCCGAGCCAAGCAGAGCGGGCAAGGGGCGGGGCCAGGGGCGGAGTTTTTTTTTTTTTTTGCAGTCTTCGCTCCATAAGACGCACACACTTTCCCCCCCACTTTTTGGGGGGGAAAAAGTGCGTCTTATAGAGCGAAAAATACGGTATTTGCAGTGTAGCTATTAACTACTGGCCCTGCATGCAGAAAATGAATGCTACCCTTCTAGAGCAAAGCAGAAAAATAGATAGTTCAGGCTCCTAATTAATATTGGGATAGAGAAGGTGGGATTTCTTAGATCAGCTAACGAAGGATGTCTTTTTGTGTTGAACCTTTGCTCAGATCCAGATTCATAAGATACAACTGCCCTTGTTGCTTTGTCCTCTGGTCAAGGGTCTACTAAAAGAACTGCATTCAGTAGGAAAGTACCTTGCAAATTTGGCGTGTTACCATAATAGATTTTACTGCTCTTTGCTTCAATCGGTGCCCAGTAGGTTTTAAGCTCTCTAGCTTTGGTTCAGGTATAGTCAGGGACTTTTCTTGCTGCAGTCTTTTCCTCATCCTTTCTATTCAAGGACCAGAAATGATTTCTTGACTAGCAAAGTGGTGGCTTTTTAAAGCAGTGTTTCTTGATTTGGCAGGGAGAGAGCATCTGTCCCTATCCCCCCCCCCCAGCATAGCAACTTTTCTAGTGCCTGTTTGCTGATAGTCCAGGCTCACAATCTTTTCATTCTTTCTGCTGTGCAAACCACACTGAGAACATCTTTGTTGAAAAGTTGTTCTATATAAATACTATATTTTAAATAATTCTGAATAATATTTCATTGCTATTTGTGTGAAAGAAAAGGTGAGTTCTTTTCTTAGTGATAAGGATAAGGAAGAAAATTGGCCAAGCAGTTGGATCTTTTTTCTTTAGTAATATCCAAAACTAGAGTTTAAGGAAGCTAATTTTTCACAATGCAGTTTTAATACCAAAAGATGTGTATAGGATATTACTCCTTTATTGTCCTTGTTTGTTTGCCCTTGTACTATGGGCTATGGCCTATATATTTGGTAAATTAATCCAGTACTGCACAAAATGTCAAAAAATGTACTTTTATGTAGGAACATTCTTGCTTAACTGAAGAACAGGATGTGTAGCCAACCAGCAGGAACTGTCATGCTTCCTGTTAATATTCAGTTAGTCTCTCTGTCTTCAGTTAAGCAGGAATGTTCCTTTGTTAACAAGAAACACTTATGCTTCCATCACTGCTAAAAACAAAAGTAATGGGTATGTATGAGGGGGATGCAACTATTTATATAGGGTTTCCCTGTATCTGCAGATAAGTGAAACTGTGGATACTGGATCCATGAATACAGGATGAGGCCCATATTCTGTTTCTTTAACCAGTGTATAATGAATCTTTGGAACTCTTTGTCACAAGGTATTGTGATAGCTCCTGGCCTAGATGCCTTTAAAGGTGATTGGACAGATTTGTGGAGAAAACATATGTCACAGGTTTCAAGTCATGATGACTGTATTAAACCTTCAAGTTTTAGAGGTTTGACATTCAACCTGTCTCTGAATGCCAGATGCAAGGAAGTGGCAATAGGATATGTTGTATTTATATGTCAACAGGTATCTTGTTGTTTTGTGTGTTTCCAGAGGCATCAGATAAGCTACTGTGAGATACACAGTAGTGGATTAGGTGGACACTTTGCCTGATCCAGTAGGGCTCTTCTGTGTTCTCTTCTGCAAATAAAAGTCATTTCCGTTTGTGCAGAAGGGTGATGGTGTTGGTGTTCACTGCTTTCCCTTAACACTGCACCCCCCTGGACCTCATACCATCCACTTGCAGGGGGTTCAGTGGTCCTCATGAGTGGGTTTTTTTCTAGAAAGTCGGGAGGTTTGCTTTCTTCTGCACACACTGCTTATTATACAGCCCTCTGCAATGATGGACTTTTATCAATAGACTTTCATCAATGGAAACATGCAATTTTCTTCATGTCAAACTGCTTCTCTGATTTCAGAATAAGACCCCTCTCAGATGGTAGTAGTCCTTGGTCAACCCTTTTGATGAAGAATCAGAAAGGTGTTCCCTTAGCTTCCTTGTTCCTGGACCAAGGTAAATGAGTATATAACTGAGTGGTACAGCACACAGAATACTACTGTAGTGATAATTAAACTCACAAAGTCAAATCACAAATTGTAGAGTGCTTGAATCTTCACCTTAAACCAGAGGCTCCCAGATTGTGACCTACCACATCCCTTCTCTTCCTATGGGGAGCTCACAGAACCCAAGGGTGTTTTGAGAGGTGGAGATTGTGGTACTTGAATTTTCCCTTGTTGATTGACTTGCTTCTCCTGACTAAATTCTTACCTGGAGGACAATTTCATAGCTGATAAAGAATAAGCTACCAGTTTGCTTCACAAATGATCTGGTTTGTAAGAGCAAGAAATGCATTCCAAGAATAGTGCTACAGCATTCAAGTCTTGCTCTGATCCTAAGACATTTTAAATGGACTGTTTGGGGCTTAAACATGGTGTCTTCTATATGAAAATCATGAGTTTTCACAATAAGAAGCAACTCCACAATATTTTTTAGCAGAAAAAAACCCAGAGGTATTGATAAAAGCTGGAAAAAGAAAAGGGATAACACAAAAAAGCTCCATATCTCCATATCTTTTTACAGTATATGTAGCAGTTGCATTCAAAATAAGCACTAAATTCAAAGACGTTCACCATCAACATAGGCCAAAGAAGGCTAATAGACATAGGTGGCTGTTAAAAAAAGCAAGTTCCCCAAAACTGCTTTCAGGTGCTGTAGCCTGAAGAGTAGTACAATATTTACATAACTTAATAAGTAAGCAATCCCTATCTAAATTGAATTGCTTCTGACTTGTTAGGGTTTTCATTTGCCTCTTTAAATTAAAAAAGATCTATGGCAACATTTCATATCTGTAATGAAACAACAATGTTCTAATTGAACACTTACTGACATCTGAGTATTGTGTCTGTACAGAGCAGAGACATTCCTCTGAAAGTATGGATGCTAAGCGACCAAAGCAACTAAAATTTCCAAATCAAGCCTACATTGATCTACCTCTTTGGAAGGATGATCAAGGACTAAATTCTGTCGAACAGGAGAGCTTTGAAGAAGGAAATTCAGCAAGTTCTGCAAATAGCACTCCACAAATGACTCCCACAAACAGTCTTAGCAGAACATTACAGAAGAAGAAAACTGACTGTGTTTTATATGGATGTGCTGTCCTCCTTGCTTCAGTAGCGCTGGGCTTGGATGTTAGGGAGCTGAACAAATTTCAGGCTCCAGATGAAGTATTGCCCAAGGAAGAAAAGAAAAAGCGTGATGGACTGTTCCAGCGAGCTTCTAAGTTTCACAGAAGTTCAAGCCCTGTAAGATTGCAACAGTCCAGAAAAGAGGAGACCCATGTTCCTTCACTGGATCCATCTGCAAGCACTGTGAATCTTCTCTCTATGTCTTCTGCTTCCACTAAATGCCTTCTTCAGTGTGACAGTGAAGATGCTCTTGGAAGCTCACTGCCGAATAACCAGGATGCTCCTGTTAAATGCTTTTTGTCTGAAACCCTTGTTAGCAAAAAAGAACACATAGCCAAAATTAATCCTGCTCTGAGTCCTAATTTGCCATCTCTCACTCTTCCTTTGAAGCAAGGATCTCTGCATTTGGCAAATTCCTCATCCTCAAATGTGAAAGTTTTGGGTCACAGACGAACCATGTCAGATGGAAATTCCTGTTATATCACAAGTGAGTACAAAAAAATATATTTGCTTATCACTATGTATTACAAGTAAGAACATAAGAACAGCCCCACTGGATCAGGCCATAGGCCCATCTAGTCCAGCTTCCTGTATCTCACAGCGGCCCACCAAATGCCCCAGGGAGCACACCAGATAACAAGAGACCTCATCCTGGTGCTCTCTCCTACATCTGGCATTCTGACTTAACCCATTCCTAAAATCAGGAGGTTGCGCATACACATCATGGCTTGTACCCCATAATGGATTTTTCCTCCAGAAACTCGTCCAATCCCCTTTTAAAGGCGTCTAGGCTAGACGCCAGCACCACATCCTGTGGCAAGGAGTTCCACAGACCGACCACGCGCTGAGTAAAGAAATATTTTCTTTTGTCTGTCCTAACCCGCCCAACACTCAATTTTAGTGGATGTCCCCTGGTTCTGGTATTATGTGAGAGTGTAAAGAGCGTCTCCCTATCCACTCTGTCCATCCCCTGCATAATTTTGTATGTCTCAAGTAACACTGAAATGACCATGGAACAGTAATGTATTTAGGTAATAAATAAGTTACTTGTTTTTGGTACATGTCCTATCTTGGGAGAGTGGGAGAGGGTAACTATGGGTCCTACCATTGCTGTAACCACTTTCAGTATCTCTGTACAACACGGATTATGATTGTTTAATTTTTCTTCGTGAGAAAAAAATGCATTGAAGACACTTTAAAATACAGATAAAAACAAAGCAAAGCAAATGCAAAGAGAAAATAAAACGTATCAAATTTCAAAAGGAGGGGAAGAAATAAATTATAAAGATATTATAAATATATTTAAGCAATCTATACTACTGGATTCTTCACACACTATATGTATAAGTCTAGGAAAGGCTTCCAAATATCCACAAATATATCCTTTCATAGTTGTTGTCTGTAAGCTATTTATTCAATTTATTCAGAAATTTATTATCAATATATTCAGAAATTGATAAAGTCAAAAGGTCTTCAATCCACTGATTAATTGTTTTATTTGTCAATGATGGCAATGTTATCTGTACCTTTGTGATGCTAGACTAATTGGGAACATGTGTCTCAAAAATGCATGCAGTTCTTCCTATGCAGAAGGAACAAAAGATAGAGAGAACATGCATTTATAGATATAGCTGGGGCTCAAAGAAGTCTGATGGCTAGATTATAACTCATGATTTAAGCATTTGGAGTTAGTAATCCAGAATTAATCTAGCATCCTGGCTTGCTGTAACCAGAAACCATTAGCTGTTTATTGAACACAAAATATATAAAACTTATCCATATTCTGAGATGTATGTAAACCCTTAGGTTTGGTTAAGTTAAGCCTTGTCTTAGCCACTCACTCCTGGTGTTGGTCACGTTATAGTCTACCTTGCAACAACTCAGTGGAAGGGATTTAAGGATCACCTGAAATACATGACCTTGCAGGTGTTTTACCACATTTCACATTAGTCTTCCAACTAGTTAAACCATTTCATTTTTGTGCCATATGAAAAGAGCAAAGAAGATGCCCTAGTAACTATCCCTGAGATGCTCCTTGAAATAGTGTCTAGTAGATTGTGTGCCATCTACCATTTTTTCTGCTTTCTTGCTTCTGGATTTGCTAAATGCTAACTGGTACCAAAAGAAATGTCATTGTCTTTTATTCTTTGTGTTTATTTCATCATCACAAGGTGAATAGTTATATTATTTGTTATTTCTATTCTTCATCTAGCTAACGGGATTGCTAGTGGAGCCCATGAGAGACTGAACACTCCATCTTTCCAACAAAGAAACAGTGATGGGTCAGCTGAAAAGAACGGAACTGTCAACATTATACCAAGACCTCGACCTTCTTCTTTAAGAAGCAGGCTAGATCCTTGGCAAGCCATTCCACAAAGTACGAAGTCAAGCCCTTTTGAGATGGATCATTTAGAGGGTGACAGAAGTTCAAAGACTAATTTGTTGACCGACACCAAGGAGAGAACTAAATCTCATATGCCCTCATTACTTGATATTGATGTAGAAGGTCAGAACAGAGACTGTACAGTGCCTTTGTGCAGGATAAAGAGTAAGGCTTGCCGGCCATCAATATATGAACTAGAGAGTGAATTCTTGTCTTAAGTGCCTTGGGTCTATTTTTAATGCCCTCTTTCAAAGGAAAAAAAAATCAAGATTTGTATGTGTATGTGTGTCTGTACAACAACTTTATGCTGATTTTTCTTAAATTGTGTGAACAATAGTAAATTTTGTGATCAATAGTACTACCACTAGATAGATAAAATATTAAATATTGAAAGTATATACTGGGAGGGGAGCACTGCTCTGCTGCTCCGTCTGTGGTGTTGGTGTTCAACAATATTCTGAATGAATATATTCACATGGAAATCAATACATTTTTCACACTTTTAATATACCTTTCCCTTCTGCAAAAATGTGAAAACACCCTTTTATTCCAGTGTTGATATTGCCATGCATTTTTCCCATTAGCAGTTTGAAGGTCCTATTTGGAAAAGGGAGTTTTGCCTGCAGATGGCATGTAGGAAAAACCACTTTTGTGAATGTGGCTTTATGGTTCTTTTTTAAACTGCATTTGGTCATTTTCTTCACCATTGGAATCCACTCTAGTTTTAGAAGATAGCTGTGTAAGTAATATAAATTGATATTATTTAAATTTCACCAAATGCAGGATTTACCCAAGTAAGTAAGGAGTTGTAAACAAATATTGCACTTCGTCTGAAGGATAATTCCCAGGAGCAGATTTCCCAGGGTGGATGGGCTTGTTGCAGTACCAGTATTGCAAGTGGAGTGTTGGGTTTGGATGCAACCCAAAGTTGTTTCAGAAATTGGCATATATGTGGTCACAATTTTTTAGTGAAATTTGTTTTTATCACACATTCTCCATAGCTGGTAACTTCATTAAATGTATTTAAGATCTTTCATATGAAAGTTCATATACGGGTAGAGATACACTAAAGTTTATGAATCTATTTGGTTTTCTGTGATAAGAGTTCCCTCTTGAGAATTGCTTAGTAGTAACTTGATCACAATTTCCAAAATGACTTTTAAAGTACTTTTGGCTGGTGGGGAAGAAATTGATGGGGAGGGGGCGGGCATTTTAAAAATAGTTTAGTTATATACTTATTGTCTGGTACAGCTGAAAATGCTGTTGGAGAACCCTGGTTTTGGAAACTTCTAATTTTTTGTTTCCTTTCCTTTGCCAATGATCATTATTTGAATTTCCTTATCAGTATATGGTCTAAGCTAAAGCCTTATGAATCTGGCTTCTTATTCAGTGTCAGTTAATGTACAGCAGTTAATTTAATTGTAATACTTATTTATTGACAAAAATGTATTTGACGTTCGTTATGTGAGTTTAATTTACAGCTTGTTTTTGATGGGTTATAACATCACAGTATTCATTTTAAATGAATTCTTGAAGACATTTTCAAATGTTGAGGCATTACTATGTAAAGTTGGTGGTTTTCTGAGATTGACTCTTTTTAAAATACTACAGGTTGAGACTAATTATTTGTGTGGGTTCCGTTCCAAGCACTCACGTGGATGGCAAAAAAACGCACTATAGCAAATCAATTTAAAAAACAAAGTTTCTTTGCTCCAGTGATTTAAAAACAACCTTGCTGACCTTTTGACCCTAAGATAAAGAGTCATTAAGAAGACAATCCATCAACCAGTCCTCCTCCAAGGGCTTAGAAATCTTCACTTAGCCCCTCCCTTCACCAATGCAAAGCGATCACCTTTCTTTCATGTGCTCAGGGGAAGGGAGGGGTCCGCTGGAGAGAGAAGGATTGATGGATTGTCAGCTAGCTGCCCTCCTTCTCTCTCATGAAGTAGGCTATTGTTAAGGGACTGTTCAGTTTTTTAATCTGATTTTAAAGGGGTGCATTTTCCCCTTCTCCAGGGATCAGCACATTCCTTCTCATTTGCAGGGACCATTTGTGTTGAGTCAAATCCGTGTATAAAAAATCAGTGTATAAATATGCTGGACCTGTAATTCATAATTGCCATTTTAGTAGATCTGCATATATCACAGAACAAAAACTGCCCACTTCCATGGTTAAGCAGTAATTTGTACGCTGAGTGTGGGAGGGGAGCAAAAATAGCTCTTCTCTTGTAGACTCTCCTGCTGCCACCAAGCGGAAGTTGTTTTTGCTTAAATGGTTGTCTCCACAAAAGCATCCCTCTCTTTCCATGTTGGGAATCTTTTTCTTTATGATACAGCCACTTTGCCAACACTGGGTCATCTGAGATGGTGATTAGATGTGGGGTGGGAAAGCCCAAAGTTCAGAAAGCAAGGTAGAAATCAAGCAGCAAGAATGTATTTGCACTATAAATTTGGGGAAAGGGTTGAATAAAGAAATACATACTAGAACAAATCATTTTAAAAGCTTTTGAGAGGGGGGAGACGTAAAGGCACAAAGGGTAAGAAAGCAGTCAGAAATCAGTGCATTCCAGCTAAATCTAACTGGACTTGTTTCCTATTGTAGATATAGACATGCAGCAATATTTTTCAGCTTGTTTTTAATTCCAGTCCACTCCTCTCGCATATTTCTTTTTTTCATTACAGTGCTGTCCCACCCTTTCCATATTTCTTCCTTCTCTGCCTCTTGTCTTTCCAAACTCTGATCTCTGCTCTTGTTCAGCCATGCTCATATAGGGGAACTTACCCACCTTTTACCCAATCCTGGCCAGTTTAAGTTTTGAGTGCTAAAAGTCATTTCTTTAGCTTGTCATTTCTGATATCCCCCCCCCCTCATGTAACAATCCCTGGTCTAACACAACCTCCCTGCAAAGGAAGCTGCAGGCATTTCTGAGGACTTGAAGTATTGCCTTAAAGGCATATTGTCTGCTCATTATAATTTACATTCTTTCTGTATAGTAGGTTGTGATTTAAGTTATATTTGTTGTTCAGTTCCATTTCTCGTCAATACTTTGTATAGGTCTATGAGTTTCTTAAGTACAGAAACTTTTTACCCACTTATCAGAGGCTGTACAATACTTTTTAAGTGTCCCTTTAAAATCAGGTACAGTTCAACTGGAGTTCATAACTTCATCTTTTTATTTGGCTGATTATATGTAAGGAGGACACACAGCTGTAGGAAATTTGCATAAGTCTTGCATTTAGTTGGTATGTGTGTATTTTTATTTTGAAAATTACAACTAGAGGTTTAAGGACAGTATGCGTAACATTTTTTTTCTAAGATGAGAAACATTTTGGATTATGCAGCAAACTCATCCTGTGATGACTTCTGTGTGCCCTCACCATGAATCTCTCAGGTCTTGCACTCAAATGTTGTGCAAGTGTTTGTTAAAGCAATTCAAATTTCATTTTTGGAACCTGTGAAGCTTCCTTATATTAAACCATACCATTGATCCATTGAGCTCAGTATTGTCTACACCAGTGGTTCTCATACATTTAGCACCGGGACCCACTTTTGAGAATGAGAGTCTGTCAGGACCCACCGGAAGTGATGTCATGACCAGAAGTGACATCATCAAGTAGGAAAATTTTTAACTATCCTAGGTTGCAATCCTACTCACTCTTACACAGGAGTAAGTCCCTTTGACTATCATTGTTAAAAGAATATACATAGTAGCTTGTTAAAAATACAGGTCTGTAACATTTCCCCAAATGCAGTCACATACCATGGGAGCATCAAGTCTAATATATTAAAAATAAAATATTGGAATGAATGAGGACCCACCTGAAACTGGTTTGCAACCCACCTAGTGGGTCCGACCCACAGTTTGAGAAACACTGGTCTACACTGACTGACAGTGGCTCTTCAGGATTTCAGGCAATGGACTTTTCTTAGCCCTCCCTAGCAATGTCAGAGATTGAACCTGGCACCTAGTGCATGCAACTGCGCTGTGTGGTCTGTCCCCTTCTATACTTCATGTTGAATCATGCAGTCTAGCAGCACCATCCATCCAAAATGGGTTTAGATGTTTAGATGTTTTCCAGGTTCTGATTTCTTGATAAAATATTACCAGAAAGAATAAAATATTGCTGAATTTCCCATCTATGTAGAGCAATATGTTTGTGTAAAGAAACAGACAAGAAAAAGGAAAAAGCATTCAACTCAACAAGAAAAAATACTGTTTGTTGTCTCCAATAAAAATACTTCTTGTGGTGAACATTTTAAATTCTAGTGTACTGTGCTTTGTACTGCCCCATCCAGATACCTCTTCCAAATTTGTGTTATAAATTAAGAGAACACAATCACCAGTTTGCCCATTCACATCCATTAGGTTTATGTTCTTGCCCACTAGTTCACAAATGCGCAGTGACATTGGTGTCATGCTCCCTTAGTTTCTTTGGAGGAAATTTAAGAGATTTGCATGTGCCCCTTGAGCTTTTAGAGCATTTTATATAAAGCTCTTTAGAAGGCTTTATAATGTTACAGGGAAAATGTCTAATGTGCTACACCTGGAAGAAATCACAGTCTTAATTACCACCAAAAGTAGGCGTAATCCCTTTGTGCATTGTTCTGTTCAGGAAATAAAGATAATCTCACTTTTTACTGAAGTTATTTCAGGGGCAAAAGTAAAAAAAAAAAAAAAAGTTTGCTAATTCCAGAGACATCTTTCTAAGGTATCTACTATTGGAACATTTGCATCATGCAAGTAAAGTTCATATTAACATCAAACAAAGCACCCCTTTTCAATGCAAACTAGAAGGTAAGTTTGCATTGCCAAGATAGCCAAATGTGTATCAGTTCAGTGTTGTGTCCTCCAGTTCATAATGCCTTTCAGATCTCACAATACCAGCTTAGCTTATAACCGTACACACCTAGTCTGTCCACATATCACTTTGGTTCTTTGTAGTTTCTGCGCAGTCCACATAGTGGAGTTCTGCACACGTACAGAGCAAATGTCAGAAACTACCAGAGCTTTGGCAAGCATTTATACTGCTCTCAAATGAACAAAACCACACGAGCAGTTTGTCCTTTGAAGCGAGAAAAATCTCTGCGTCTCAGTACCTTTTTGACCAACACTAAAATGGCATTGTGAGGGGCACTTTCTTTTACCCTTCATTCCTTAGAAAAAAATCAACAGACTTTTACCTCAATTTTCATCTTTATTTTTGTTGAAACAAGGTATACAATATATTTTTAAAAAATGTTTTTAATAGTGTCAGTTTTATTAGATCTGTCTGCTGGGAGGTGTTTGAGGGCCAAAGGTCATACAGATTTTAATGTGTATGTCTTGTTCTGATGAAGCACATGTGTCAGAGGAAGGGGGCCCTGACTCATTTGAGGCAGGCTGCAGTTTTAAACCTTCCATCTTGCTCATTAGGCACTTGGCTTAAGATAATGAAGTGATCGACATAGCCAGCACTGGCTGTGCCCTAGAATTTCCATCATCAAGTGTGTTTTATGTTACTGAACAATCCCAGCCTCTGCTCAAAATAGATGCCTTCCTTGAATGGTGTCAGTGAGTTAGTGCTTCCTGGTCAATGTCATTGAGGCTTTTACTAGGTGGTACTTGGTATCAAAGCAAGATGGTAGTTTGTGTAATATTCCTAGACACAGTTCTCAGATGTTTAGTTCTGGGACCCGCTTTTTTAGAATTAGAATCTGTCAGGACCCACCGGAAGTGACATCAAGCAGGAAAATTTTTAGCAATCCTAGGCTGCAATCCTACACACACTTACCCAGAAGTAAGTTCCATTTACTATCATTGTTAAAAGAATATACATAGTAGCCTGTTAAAAGTACAGAGCTGTAACATTTCCCCAAATGCAGTCACATACCATGGGAGCATCAAGTCTAATATATTAAAAATAAAATATTGAAATGAATGGGGATCCACCTGTAATTGGTTTGCAACCCACCTAGTGGGTCCCGACCCATAGTTTGAGAAACACCGTCCGAGACAATGTCAACACTTTCATCAAGACCAAGACATTCCACATGATATCAATACCGGATATCCTGATTCCTCTCTACAGCTGTGAACCAGACACTTTTGTAGACTTAAAGGATGTCTATTTTTACATTGTGATACTTCCAATGTCGTGGACTTATCTGTGCTCAGTGTTCAGTATTGTATGCTTCTCTTTGACATGTCCCCAGCACCAAAGGTGTTCATAAAGTGTATGACTGTGATCGCAGTGTTTACATAAGAACATAAGAACAGCCCCACTGGATCAGGCCATAGGCCCATCTAGTCCAGCTTCCTGTATCTCACAGCGGCCCACCAAATGCCCCAGGGAGCACACCAGATAACAAGAGACCTCATCCTGGTGCCCTCCCTTGCATCTGGCATTCTGACATAACCCATTTCTAAAATCAGGAGGTTGCGCATACACATCATGGCTTGTACCCCATAATGGATTTTTCCTCCAGAAACTTGTCCAATTCCCTTTTAAAGGCGTCTAGGCTAGACGCCAGCACCACATCCTGTGGCAAGGAATTCCACAGACCGACCACACACTGAGTAAAGAAATATTTTCTTTTGTCTGTCCTAACCCGCCCAACACTCAACTTTAGTGGATGTCCCCTGGTTCTGGTATTATGTGAGAGTGTAAAGAGCATGTCCCTATCCACTCTGTCCATCCCCTGCATAATTTTGTATGTCTCAACCATGTCCCCCCTCAGGCATCTCTTTTCTAGGCTGAAGAGGCCCAAACGCCGTAGCCTTTCCTCATAAGGAAGGTGCCCCAGCCCAGTAATCATCTTAGTCGCTCTCTTTTGCACCTTTTCCATTTCCACTATGTCTTTTTTGAGATGCGGCGACCAGAACTGGACACAATACTCCTGGTGTGGCCTTACCATAGATTTGTACAACGGCATTATAATATTAGCTGTTTTGTTCTCAGTACCCTTCCTAATGATCCCAAGCATAGAATTGGCCTTCTTCACTGCCGCCGCACATTGGGTCGACACTTTCATCAACCTGTCCACCACCACCCCAAGATCTGATCTGTCACAGACAGCTCAGAACCCATCAGCCTATATCTAAAGTTTTGATTTTTTGCCCCAATGTGCATGACTTTACACTTACTAACATTGAAGTGCATCTGCCATTTTGCTGCCCATTCTGCCAGTCTGGAGAGATCCTTCTGGAGCTCCTCACAATCACTTCTGGTCTTCACCACTCGGAAAAGTTTGGTGTCATCTACAAACTTAGCCACTTCACTGCTCAACCCTGTCTCCAGGTCATTTATGAAGAGGTTGAAAAGCACCGGTCCCAGGACAGATCCTTGGGGCACACTGCTTTTCACCTCTCTCCATTGTGAAAATTGCCCATTGACACCCATTCTCTGCTTCCTGGCCTCCAACCAGTTCTCAATCCACGAGATGACCTGTCCTCTAATTCCCTGACTGTGGAGTTTTTTCAGTAGCCTTTGGTGAGGGACCATGTCAAACGCCTTCTGAAAGTCCAGATATATAATGTCCACGGGTTCTCCCACATCCACATGCCTGTTGACCTTTTCAAAGAATTCTATAAGGTTTGTGAGGCAAGACTTACCCTTACAGAAGCCATGCTGACTCTCCCTCAGCAAGGCCTGTTCATCTATGTGTTTTGAGGTCCTATCTTTGATGAGGCATTCCACCATCTTACCCAGTATGGATGTTAGGCTGACCGGCCTATAATTTCCCGGGTCCCCCCTCTTTCCCTTTTTAAAAACAGGCGTGACATTTGCTATCCTCCAATCTTCTGGCACCGTGGCCATTTTGAGGGACAAGTTGCATACCTTAGTCAAGAGATCTGCAACTTCATTCTTCAATTCCTTAATAACTCTTGGGTGAATGCCATCAGGGCCCGGTGACTTATTGATCTTTAATTTATCAATGAGGTCTGAAACATCTTCTCTTTTAACCTCTATCTGACTTAACTCCTCGGTCAGGAGGGGCCGTTAGGGCAGCGATATCTGCCCGAGGTCTTCTGCCATGAAGACAGATGCAAAGAACTCATTTAATTTCTCTGCTATCTCTAAGTCTCCTTTTATCTCCCCTTTCCCTCCCTCACCATTCAGAGGGCCAACCGCTTCTCTGGCGGGTTTCCTGCTTCTAACATATTTGAAGAAGCTTTTATTATTCCCCTTAATGTTGCTGGCCATGCGTTCCTCAGTCTCGCTTGGCCTCCCGTATCACCTTCTTACATTTCTTTTGCCACAGTTTATGTTCCTTTTTATTCTCCTCATTAGGGCAAGACTTCCATTTACGGAAGGAAGCTTCCTTGCCCTTCACAGCCTCTCTAACTTGGCTGGTTAGCCATGCGGGCACCCTCCTGGATTTAGTGGAACCCTTCTTTCTTTGCGGTATACTGTGTATACCGCAAAGTGCGGTATACCTCTGCTGGGCCTCTATTACTGTTGTTTTAAGCAGCCTCCATGCACTCTGGAGAGATTGGACTCTTTTTACCCTCCCTTTCAACCTCCTTCTAACTAGCCTCCTCATTTGGGGGAAGTCTGCCCGTCGGAAGTCAAGGGTTTTTGTTAGAGATTTGCCTGGTATTCTTCCCCCAACGTGCACGTCAAAACGGATCGCAGCATGATCACTGTTCCCCAATGGCTCAGTAACGTTTACATCTCTAACCAGGTCCTGCATACCGCACAATATTAAATCCAGAGTCACCTGCCCTCTGGTGGGCTCCGTGACTAGCTGCTCTAAGCCACAGTCATTTAGCACGTCAAGAAATCTGGTCTCCTTATCGTGACCAGAACACAAATTGACCCAGTCAATATGAGGATAATTGAAGTCCCCCATGATTACAACCCTGTCCCTCCTTGTCACCTCCCTGATCTGTTTCCTCATTTCAAGGTCCCCATCCGATTTCTGGTCTGAAGGACGATAGCACGCCCCCAGTATTACATCACTGCACAAGCCTGGTAATTTAACCCACAGAGATTCTACGGTGGAATCAGACCCACCTTCAATCTCTACTTTGCTGGATTCTATCCCTTCCTTAACATAAACGGCCACCCCACCTCCAACACGCCCCTGCCTGTCCCTCCTGTAGAGTTTATAGCCCGGGATTGCGGTATCCCACTGATTCTCCGCATTCCACCAGGTTTCCGTTATGCCCACTATGTCAATATTTTCCCTTGTCACCAGACATTCCAGTTCTCCCACCTTTGCTCGTAGACTTCGGGCATTCGCATAAAAGCATTTGTACACGGAATGCCCCAGGATGGGCTGCTTATTCGCTCCTTTGTCCCCGCATCCTCTCATTGTGCCAAACCGTCTATCACATTCCATCACGCTACCTTTCCCAATTTCTTCTCCTACTCTGCCTTTGTCTTGTTGTTCTCTAACCTCCCCATCCTCATCCCCATCCCATAGGGATGAGGAGTTTCTTTGGCATCAAGAGATAATGGCATTCTCTTAGCTGGACAGTTGACTTGCCACTCACCTGTAAGGCAAGACATTCTACCAATAGATCAAGTATGGATTGTCACCTCATCTGCAAGTCACTCAGGGGTAAAGGCTGTTCACGCATGTCTCGGCTGCAGGAGAAGCCTGGAGGAGGTTTAATAGTCCCTGCGGAGGGTCTGTGAAGTGTCTGACGAACATTTTAAGTTATTGCAGACAGCTTATAAACAAACAGCTTTGAGTATGTTTGTCAGAGCTCTCTTACAGAGTTTTCTGAGCATGCTCCTTAACTCCAAACCCAGGAGTGCCTCTTGAAACAACAGTGAACAGTATACAAAGTTGTCTGGCAGCAATTGAAGCAGGGTGTTGTGCTGAGATAGGCTGTGTATGCTGCTTTTATTGGTGCTGCATTTGTTTTGGATGTTTTTTAAAACTGCAAACACTTTTCTGCAGTTTCAGACCTGGGTTGTTGTTGTGGTTGTTTACAATACAATACCATGCTCAAGTTGCTTTGAGGGGAATGGCACATAGTACTACTGAAGCCCCTTGTTAATGTCTTCACAAACAGTGGCATGGCTCAGATTCTTTCTCCCTCTTTTATCAGGCTCCAGGGCAAGCTGCAGCTCTTCCTCACAAGCACCATTCCCCAAGTTTTACCCCCGACTTATCCAAGGGTCATGGAACCTTCCATGATTCTTGGTTGAAAACCTGCCCTCATCTTATCTGTGAGATTGCCTTATAGGCGAGTATCTGCGGTATAATGCAGAATCCAAACACCAACTCAACCCTGCCCTTGCAAATATCCCTGTATGCCAATCACAAGCCCCTTTTGAAACCAAATCAGCATATTCCATTCATAGGAGTACCACTGGATTCTACACACTGTCATGCCAATTCAAGGGTAAGACCATAATGTCTCTAATCACGGCGTTTCAGAGATCATTGTTTCAACCAGCGTATCAGACCCACTGAGTTTTAGGTCACGTGGCATCTATGACAGCAGTAATCTAATTGACCTGACTATGCATGAGGCCTTTACAACAATAGTTGGCCAGGATAGCTCTGGGCCAGGATATCTTAGAGACCACCTACTCCCGTACAATCCGGCTCGCCCTCTCAGGTCATCAGAGAAGGCCTTTTTACAAGTGCCACCACCCAAGGAAGTCCGGGGGGTGGCTGCAAGAAATAGGGCCTTCTCAGTAGTGGCACCAACATTACGGAACTCCCTTCCTCTTGATTTGAGAATGGCTCCCTCTCTTGAGAGTTTTCGGCGAGGCCTGAAAACACTGTTGTTTATACAAGCCTTCTGATTTCTGGCCTTCTTAACATTTTTATACATCTTTTAGCTTTTTACAGGCTTGATTCCTCTGTGATTTGCTCTTTTATTCTGTCTTTTATCTGACTACTGTTTTTATGGCCTCTGTTAATGTGTTTTTAAATGTTTTTATCTGCTATGTGTTTAATGTTTTTTAAAATCTGGTTGTTTTTTTTACATGTTGTTAGCCGCCCTGGGTCCCTTTAGGGAGAAGGGCGGGATATAAATAAAGTTTAATATTATTATTATTATTAGTTCTTATCCATTTATCTACTCCTGTTGAAAAGTGGCATATAAATATTCTTAATATAATAATATCCATGTCTCAAAGGCATTGTTAACAAACTGTAATGATCCCAACATGCTATTCTGAATAGTAACCTTGAACATGGGCTATTCAGCAGAAAATCGCTTGAACAACTTGCATCCATTCCTTGGTAAGGGGGAAACGAGCTAACTTCTATTATGGGTGACTACACAGAGACAACAAAGGAGACAACAGGTTGCTTACCTGCACCTATAGTTCTTCAAGTGGTCATTCCCTCTGCAGGTCTGTCAGCAACTGAAACCTCTCTTCCAATAGTATAATTTGAATTTAGGTGGCAGTTCTCAAAGGATCTGAGGGGTTGGGTGTTCTTCCTATCCTTGAGGCTCATGGTACGCATAGGGTTTCCCATGGGGTAGAATGCACAAAAAAGTTCTAGAAACCTCTGAGGTCAGTTCTGCACATGTGCAAAACTTCACTATGTATGTCTGTGCAGGTGAGCACTTGAAGAACTTAGGCTGCAATCCTATACACACTTACCTGGGAGTAAGTGCTACTGAACTCAGTGAGACTTACTTCTAAGCAGACTTGCATAGGATTGTGCCCTGGAGACAAAGTCCAGGGTGCATGTGTGACAGCCTCCTTGGTTTTCCCCCTTCCCTTCCCTTCCCTTCTGCACCCTCCTACCCACTCCTGCACAAGCACCTGCAGATCTGACCAGCAAATGCCAATGCTGCAAACCCACCAGAGGCTTCCCACCTCTTCCCCCCCCACCCCCACCCCCACCCCCACCCAATCCTGCCAAGCAAAGCGAAGTAGTGTGGAGGAGGGAGACAAGCTGCACATGATGCTCCAGTAAGTAAAAGAAAAGGAAGGTTGGGGTACCTCTGTTCCCCCTCCTTAGTCACAGGGGAGGGGTGTGCCTGCCTATCTACCTATTTATGGGAGCTCCATGCACAGCCTCTCTTCCCCAGGGCTTCTGTTTGAAGTGAACAGGAACAGAGCAGGTTAAGTAAAGGAACAAAAGGGTGGGGGATGCCTCCCTTTTCCCTCCCTAGGCATGAGCGCATTACGCATGATTGGACTGTATTTTTTTTAAATACCGAATATATAAAGAATTGTTTCTCTTTTGCTTTGGAGAGGTGGTGACACGCCAGCAAAGTTAGGCGTTTTCCAAATTTTGAACCCAAAAGGTTTGCCATAATTGACAAAGCCCTTCGCTTACAGATCAATACACACTATAAGTGTCCAGATGAAGCTTTCTTTGAATGACCTGAACATTCTTCTTTTTCAGCTAACTCGTATATTTTCAGTTCAAATCATTTGGTCCTCAGCAGCATCCTTAGATCATCTTAGTGCCACCAGAGGGCAGTGCTGGATTGTCTGAATTTTGACACATTTGTGGTTATACACCCAGGGACTTGGAGTTTGGGTTGAATCTAAAATACACATGAAAAATATACTGCATTTCACACCCTTACCAGAAAACTGACCAAAGCTTAACCTCAGATTATTTGAAAGCTAGGTGTTATCCTTTATTGTTTGTATTACCGCTAATGATGATTTGGGCATGGTTCATCCAAATGTAGTCCAGGGAGCATATTTGTTCCCTTGCCTCTCTCTAGTATCACATGGACATTTCCTCTTTTTTAAAGTGTTGTTTTCTATTTAGTATTAGTTGAAAGCTCTATTGGTCATACACCTTTTGTTGACCTGGCATATATTTATTATTTACACTGTGTTGTTTTCACTGAATCTCATTTGAATTGTGAGCTGTCTTGAGTTGTTCTTGTGAGATCAGAAAAGGCAGGAACAAGTGTTTTAAGATAAATTAGGCTGCAATCCTATTCTCACCTGCCTGGGAGTAAGTCCCATTAAATTCAACGAGACTTACTTCTGAGTAGACATGCATTGGCTTGCGCTGTAAGGCTGCCATCCTATGTATTTACATGGGAGTGAGCCATGCCGACATTAATGAAACGTACTTTTGAATAGAAATCAACAGGAATACCTTGTACATCTTCTATTCAAATTCCTCTGAGACGAGCCTGGGCAGGGTTGGCTCACTGATGAGGCAGATGGAAAATGTCACAAATTGGAAGGGGTGGTAAGCTGACAAGCGGTGCCCTCTCTCTCTCTCTCTCTCTCTCTCTCTCTCTCTCTCGTCCTCTCTCTCTCTCTCTCTCTGCCAGCCTGCTGCCCCTGCAGCACACCACTAATGGAGTCACTCCAGTCAGCACTCTGATCCACTTCCTTCTCACTGAAAGCAGGAAGAAAATCTGGGTAGCCCTACCAGGGGTCGGCAACCTGCGCATGCGGCTCTTTCAGCTGTCTGCTGCGGCTCCTCCTGGTGAAAGTGGCAAAGGGGGTAACAGGAGGCACCTGTGTTGGGAGGGCAGGCTGCTTCCCTCCACCCCCTGAGCTCACTGCCCTCCTCTCCCTTCACCCCCACCTGCCCCGCATTGGTTTCCCTTTTCAATTTTGCCCGCTCTGCAGGCTTAAGCTCCCTGTTTTTCCCTTCCCCAACTCTCCAGCAGGCTCAGCCAATCAGCATCCAGCAGGCTTCTGGCTTTTTCTGTTGGAATGGCTTAGGGCCCTTCACTGGCTGACCACCAGCCAATCCTGAGCCACCTTCCTCCTCAGCCATTGGGAGCCCTTGCAGCCCGCCTTTCCCTGAGCAGGTCCCCACTCAGTGCAAGGAGAGGCTTTTCCTCCACAGCAGAGGAGACATCCTGTGTGTCTACTCAGTAGTAAGCCCCATTACAGTGGATGAAGCTTGCTCCCAGGAAAGGGTGCCTGGGATTGCAGCCGTGGAGCCTGCTCCAATGCTTGTCTACTCAGTTGTAAGCCCCATTACAGAGGATGAAGCTTACTCCCAGGAAAGGGTGCCTGGGATGGCAGCCTTGAAGCCTGCTCAAGGCCAAGTGCAAGGACGGGTGAGTGGGAGCATGCGCAGGTCTGTTCCAGAGTAAGCCCTGATGTAGTCCTTGGGCTACTCCCAGGAAGGTGTGGAGGGCTGTATCCTCAGCCTCCTCCTCTGCAGGTCTACTCACAAGTAAGCCCCGCTGTAGTCAGTGGGGCTTCCTCCCAGGAAGGTGTGGAGGTCTGCAGCCTCAGCCCCCTCCTATGCAGGTCTACTCACAAGTAGTCTTCATCCCAGGAAAGTGTGGAGAGGACTGCAGCCTCAGAGCTCAAACCAACTTGTCTGCTCAGAAGTCCCATTGTAGCCAATGGGGCTTACTCCCAGGATAGTGTGGAGAGGGTTGCAGGCAGGCAGGGCAGAAGCTGGCCTGTGGTTCCCCCCCACCTTCCCCCCCCCAGCTCTGGCTTCTTCTCTTCCCCACCTCTGGAGTGTGTGTCCTTTTTTCCTTCCAGCAGGGTGCCTCTGGAAGGTGGGGGGAGTTCTTTAGTATCCATGTAAGATAAGCAGATGTCATAACCTCCATATGTATTGGAATCCTGGAAGATCTGGTGAGGAGCTAGATGTGGTGATAGCAGTGGCCCCTTTAAGGGTAAGGCCTGGGCATCCAGTAGAGTGTGCTGCACAGCAGCAGCCACTTGAAGGCAATAGGGCCCTCAGGGATATAAGGAGCACCTGAGGCAGGAAGAGGGAGTGTGCTATGGAGAAGGAGTGCAGGTAGGAGAGGAGACTGACTTGCCTTATTGACTTTGACTTGGCTACTCTGACTGATTTGAATGACTTACTTTGGAATCTGACCTTGGATTGTGACTTGGCTTATTGACTTTGGACTCTGCCCTGGATGCTCTGACTGACTTTGTGACTAATGGACTGCTGGAGACACTGGAGTTTGGTGTGTGGCTGCTGTGCCCAAGACCTGCTGATGACCCAGGGTCTGCTGTAGTGGTGGGAGGCTGCTGGCAGGAGAGAGGACCTCTGCAGGTTGAACAGGCGAGCTACACTGGAGGTGGGGTCCAGCAGGACTGCAGGGCAGAACCAGGGTCATTTGTTGGGGGAAAGAAGGGGAGCTAATTTGCTTAAAGTGGGCATAATTCTCCAGGCAGAGAATAGCCTTGAAATCAGGCAAAACACCATAGAGGATCAGGCGTCTGAAAACACAGGACAAGAATGTATGACAAAACTAACTAAAAGCTACAAGAGGGGGCTATACTATAAAAATGGGACCTATAAGAGCATAAAGGTGGGGGAAAAAACCTATATATGCAGTGTTATCTTCATTTTAGATGTCAAAAGGGTTTTGTGGCTCCTGAGGTTTTTCTCCTCTGGAAAATGGATCCAAGTGGCTCTTTGAGTGTTTAAGGTTGCCGACTCCTGCCCTAAACCCTGCTCTTGCTGCCTCTCCCTTTTCCCATCAACCAGCAGGGAGAAAGAGAGCTTCTGTCCACCTCCCTTTCCCTTCTGATGCATGCTCCAAGTTTCCTGCTCACTTGAAACAGGACCTGTGAGGCCACTGCATTGAGAGCAGCCTTGGCTAAGGGAAGGGAAAGGTAGAAAGATGGTCTTGGTGTGGCTATACTCAGCTCCCCTTCAGCCATCCAGAAGGGCAGGCAAGAGGCTTTAAAATGTTATTTTGTTGCAAGGTGCAAAAACCAAGATGTTACAAGAGATCCCAGATGTTGCACAGTAATCCCAGGTTCCAAAGCAAACTCAATAGACAAAAGTGATCAAATCCAGGCCTTTATTGTAATCCATCAGCAAAAGGTGGTAAATCCATCCACGTCTCCAAAGGAGACTGCAAGCATCAAAAGTGGGAAGGAAAAAAGCCTGTAACACCCCCTTCAGCTGACTTTTATTACAATCTGGGGTTCCCTCCTTGAAACACATGCATCATTGGTCTGTTACACATCACCAGATGTTCACTTCGTACATCTCATTATTTGAGCAGGCTGTAGGTGGTACTGCAATCCCTTAGTTCAAAAGCTGACCTCATCTCATCATACGTTCTTCTAGCCTTCGGAATGCAACTTACTTTGCCATTGACGTCACGGTGTGTGTGTTCATCTAAAAACTGCTGCGAAATGATTTTCTCTGGGAATCTGACCTGTGAACCTGGAAATGACTTTGGTGTGTTCTCTTTTAAACCCTAGAATGTAGTTAGACCTTTAAATCTTACTTAAAAGACTGTTATGTGTTAGTTACATGTATTAATGCACCAAAACTGGTTTTAAAATGAAAAACAAAATATAAAGAGATCTATGCTTAAAACTTTGATCCTCTATAATATATCTGGGGGATCTGGTGTCTTATACTGTTCCAGCGTGTGCTTGTGCAGTCTTTTGCTCTGAAAGTCTTTAAACTGGACATTTCTGAACTTAAAGCAATGTTAAAACTTCAAATCGAATTTCCAACTGCTGGAATATATTTTTTTTCTGTGCTTTGAAGACAAAGGAACATTCACTGTGCTTGCGTTCTTATCTGTTGTGAGATAACACTGCAGCACGCAGCCAAATCCCAGCAAACCGTTTGTAACTTTCGGGTTTTCTTTTCTCTTCTTGAACTTGCTTGGACATTTAACTTACACATACCGAGAGATCAAAACCATGCTGTTTACATTTCAGGTAAGCATCCCTTACCTTGTTACCAGGCTTACCTTCCAACAATTTTATGAGAATGAGAGAGAAGGCCAGCAATTTTGGGCTGGCTCAGGTGGTGCACAAGCACTTCCTGGGCCTGAATTTGAACTTCTACCGATATGTTACTCACTGAAATCAAAACCTGCTGTCTTCTTTCAAGAAGTGTTTTGTGGTGTGATGAGGTGAATATCTGAACATATATATGAGACCTTCCTCTTCTTCTCCCCCCCCCCCCAAAGTGGTGTTTACAGATATAGGTGGGAGTTTCCTAGAAACAAAGAAATAGTTAGACCTTGTTCTTAGAGCAAGTCCCTGCTTGAAGTCTCTGAAAAACCTTCAGAGTTCAGGCAACATTCCCCATTTTTTTTCCTACTGACATGGGCATAGTGTGTATGAGGCCATGGCCACTTTTCATCTAGGCCATGGGGTGGCTGCCAGTGCTTTAATTATGGGCGGAAGGTAATGGGCCCCTTGCAGACTTCAAGCCCCACACTCCCGTTTTAGCCAAGGGAAGCCTCCTTTCTAAAAATGGCAGCTAAGGGGATCATCACAAACGGGAAGCTGGATAGATCTTCTCTGGTCCTAATTTGAAGCACTGGTAGTTCTTCATTCCAAACTGTCCTCACACTTTTACTTGTTCCTTCAACCCATGCTGGGCTGACAAATTCCTTCTGACAGCTTAGCATGGGCTAACAGAAGAGGGCAGGGATCGTGTGGCTTCTCATCTCCTGTTCTCTAAAACCAGCATGGTAACATGTGTCTAGCTCAAACTTTCCGGCTGCAAGGAAATTATTGTTATTTCTTTTTAAATCTGCAGAACACAGGCCTATGAGAATGTAAAATGGAAAGTTCAACATCTAGAGAGATAATTCTCTCTCCTACTGCTCAAGATTTTAATGGATAATGTGGCTTCCATATGATTTACACAGGTATTGTTTTTCCATAGTAGATTTGCTATGCCTCTTCTGTTGCAGAAGATATTAAGACGGATACCTTAATCTAGAAATTTCTTATGGGTCGGTCCAGGCCCCCATGCACATGGACTTCCTCCATTCATTTCAAAGGAATACATGTATAGATGTCTATCCCTCCATAAATATTTTTATCTTGTGTTTCTAATCTGAATGGGAACATTCAAGGCAGCTAACAACCAAATATTTCACAGCACAATCAGCCAGCCAGCTTGTAACCTGCTATAGGAAGTTAAAACCACTTGCAGAAATTTAAGGGAAGCTGTGCAACCTCAATGCTTTGTGGATGGTGCCCCTTCTTTGTTCATGTTGCAAATTCTGGTTTGGGGCATTTTAACTGTAACATGAAGCACTTTGATTAGGGTTTAATTTTTAAGTGGGAGGGGAAGAGTGTGCAGTCCTGGCTGCTGGACAGAGAAGGAAACCATCTGTGTAGTGGTGTCTGTGCATGTCATTGTCCTTTGAGATTCAGGTGCCGGTCATGCTCCCACATGTGCAATACTCTTAAGTGGACTGGGGCAGAAGCATATATCACTTATCCCATAGGACTAGGAATAGGTTCTGCCTGCTAATCCAAAATTGCCAGGTGCTGTTTGATGCTTTTCCAACCTAAACATTTGTGGAAAATGCATAGCAGGGAGGTACAATAAGTGGGAGCCGAGAAATACATCATTCTAAAAACATGATGAAATGTGGGCTAGTTTAATGGACACAGAACAGCAACAATATAGAAAATATAGCTGTTGGAGGCTTACCCCAAGAGAGCATTAGATCCAAAGGTGCTTCACACAAGAAGAAAAGCTTCTCCACTTGTGCAACAGCCTCCAATTTCTGCCACTTCTCCATGTCTGCTGCAGCACTCACAGATACCCAGCAATTCTCCATTCTATACTGTTCTGATGGATCCTCCACACACAAGTGGTTTTGGTTGGTACAGGAGACTGCAATGGGGAGAAAAGTAACAGAAAAGCCCCACTGCTCAAATCGAACTCCATGCCTTCTGTTCTGAACCAACCTCACTAGTTTTAAAACATTGTTAAACGAAATTACTATTAAGCTGTTTCCTTTTTTATAAAATGTCTAGATTTATTATGTGTCCAAATGTGGAAAACTTTTGCTTTAGATGTGCATTATGTTTGCAGACCTCAGCTTTCCCTGCAACCCTAGTTAAGGTCCCTATGTTTTTGTGACTGTTCTTCATTAGCTGCTTTTATTGGCTGAAGCTCTTCCACTGTTGGGTTTGATCGTATGTCAGTCATTTCAACTAAAGGAAAGTCAAGGAAGCAGGCCTGTCTAAAAAAGAAATAATTTTAACATAGGAAGACAAGAGTTCCATTGTTCTCAGAATTTCTGATTCTTTCAAGGTTCTCTTTAATTGGTATGGCAAATCTGACTGTTTTAAGGAGTTTTGTTAAATTCTTGATGAGAGGGGAAACTGTAATAAAACAGGGGGAAAAATCCAGACTAATCATTTTAGCAAGAGTAAAGTTATGAGAACCAAAGAACATTGAACACATGACCGACAGAAAAGACAAGAGCAGGATCAGCAGCAACACCAGGCATCCCTGGGCAATTCCAGAGGGGGGGGAGGGCATTGTTGATATAGCCATGGGGCCCAGCCAGCAAATGACAGCTACCGCTTTGTACTGCAGCCATGATTTCCTTTACAATGGTACCAGGCATGATTTTTTTTTTTTCCCATTCTTGGAAGGCCAGCAGCAGCAGCAACTGTCTCCGAGCATCATGCCCCAGCATCTTGGTAAGGGGAGGGGTACTACCAGAAGCAACCTTGCCAACAATTTCATTCTACCTGAAGCCAGCTCTGTGCGGGAGAATAATGCCACCGATTGACAGCCATACCTCATCAATACAAGGCAAGGATATGAAGCCAGGTGGGGGAAAAGACTTTCACCTGAGAGAGTGAGACTCAGTTAGAGATTCAATTAGAGCTTGTGCTTTTCTGCCACCTTGGATCCCTTTGGGGAGAAAGGCGGGGTACAAATGACATAAATAAATAGATAAATTTTTCTTCAACTCTCCCAGGCCAAATTACTTCCTGGAGTTTCAAACCTTCTCCAATTTCCCATTTACCAGTCGGTATTGCACAGGGAGGAGAAGGATTGGACAGGCAGTTTACATTGTAGACAAGGGAAAGAGTGAAGAAGGAGAATAATATGTGATATGTTGCGTTTCCATAGTGCTTTGAGTGTTGTCATGCTGTTGCGTTGTCAGTGTTGACAGTGTCATCACGCTGAGCAGAGTTCTGTCATTGCTTCTCTGGACTCAATCCCATGTCCTGAAATTGTCACTTTATTCAAGCCTGCCTCCTCTTCGTCTTATTCAAACAGCTCATCACTGCTAATATCTTGGAACAGTCTCTTCTACTGCCCACCCTAAAATTTGTATTTAGAGGTGGACTATGCAAGATGAACAGCTCATGTTTCTTACTGTCAACTCTAGGATCTTAGCAGTCCACCAGAAAGCAACCCAGTCGTGGTGATTGACAACTGGTTATCATCTTGTTGAGAGCAGTGCAATTTTCTCATTTTGGAGAAAGAAGGGAAATTACAGAAGCAGAACTAATCTGGGTGTAAACAAGCAAATCTGCTGGAATTCTGCTGTTGGACCCATCCTTAATGCTTTGGCCAGCTTCTCTGTATTATTCCGGCTAACAACAGATGCCCAATTAAAATGAGATTGCTTTTTAAGCCCCCTGTTACTGACACGTGTTTTCTGAGTGCATTCACTTCTCTAGGGTAGACTTTGAGCAAAAGCTGAAAACTCTCTCTAGGGTCCTTACTAAGGCTGAAAGGTTTAATGGCAAAAACAATTTAGCAAAGCTTCAGTTGATTAATCATCTGAGCCCAGTTTAGTATGAAAAGGAAAACTTTAATCATGGGGCTGAGAGTTGAGGCACACTTATTTATGTTTTGGAGCCATCTTGGTTCTGGTGTATGACTGAAATAGAACATGAAATAGAAATTATAAATGCTTTCCCTGAGGACCAAGAAAATTTAAAGAATCCCAGCAGTATCTCTTTGAATAAGCAGCATCAAAGCAGCAGTATTTCCTCAACTTCTCAAAATTCAGGGAACTTGGTTCCAAATTGTTGGTACATCTACAAACATGTACTAATTATAAGCACGTAAGTTAACATATATTTACAAAGATCTTAATCGATGGAGCAGGATGCACAACAGCTAGGGACAGAAACTTGAATAAGTGGTTGCAGAAGTACTTGATGCTCCCAGATCCTCCAAGACTGAAACTACTTTTAAGCAGTTTTTGTAAAGGATGAACTGTGGATGTGGCCAATTTTTGCTTTAATTTGTTTTTAATTTCAAACTTATAGGTGTATGGCTTATGGGCTGTTTAACCTAATAAACTTTGACTCTGGAGCAGGATGGGAGAGGCAATCTCTTAATGGTATAGAGCAGTGTTATTCAAACTGTGAGGCACAGCTCTTTAGGGTGGCGCCAGGAACTGAAAGGGGAGGCGTGGGATGTCCTCTCGCAGTGATACAGTCACACGCCTGGGCAGAATATGAGCCCATCATCTGTGCTTTTTTTTAAGCAGAAGAAACAGGAGTTGCTCAGCTATGAGAGTGGCTGCTGCCGCCCCGCCCTCTTCCGAGCATGCTCAGCTTGCAGTCCTTAACCCTCGCTGATCCCTGTCTGGTTGGTTCCTAGTTCCCAGCCTGGGATCGCTTCTCATCAAAGTGAAATCTCTCTTTTCAACCCCCTCCCTCTTCCACTCCCCCCTTTCGATCTCCAAACCTTCCCGCTTTCCTCCCCCTCCCCAGATAAAACGCTTCCCATTTTACCAGTCACCAGGGGTCTTAAAGTTGCTTCCATGCAGTTGGCAAAGGGGGAGGGGAGAGACAAGCACACACTTTACTTGGCCAGGAGCAGAAAAAGGGGACTGTTTTTAAAGTGATTTATTAATCTTGTTGTTTGACTGAAGAGGAAAGGCTGTATTTTTAAAGTGATGAATCTTGCTATTTGAAGGGAATACTTATCAGCCATTGATGAAGTGATTGCCAGCCCAATCCTATCCACACTTTCCTGGGAGTAAGTCCCATTGACTCTAATGGGACTTACTTCTGAGTAGACATGCATAGGCTTGAGCTGTGCATCTTCTTCTATAGGAGACAAATCAGCTTCCTAACCAAACCCTTATCAGCTCTGATATATTTTCATGGTCTATCTTTGTTTTCCCCACAGTTGCTGGAAAAATTTAATTTCATTAAATTAATAAAGGGTTCAATCCTATCCAAGGAGAATGGGAGAAATGACTAGTTGGATTGGGGTCCACAGGGGGGGGTGTGTGTGTGTGTGTGTGATGTTGGTCAGACTGGTTGTTCACAAAGTTCATTTGATAAAACAATTCTATTGGTATGCTTACAAAGTTTAAAAAAATGAGTCCTCCTGGACCAGACAAAATCTACCTACTCCAGCATCCTGCCTCCAACAGTGAGCAGCAGCTGATCATTTATAAAGCATGTATATTGCTGTGTATTAATAATATATTTTTACGATCTGCATTTAATTAATGATATGATTAATATAATTAATATCAATATAGTTAATATATATATTTAATATTTAATATATTATAATAAATATAATATTATAATATTATATTTAATATATTTAATATAGTTAATATTTCTGGCCACTTCCTGTTTAATGATATCACTTCCAGCCCTCAGGAACATGATGGGGAGTCATGGCCAACAGCCACGGGGTCAAGGGAGCAACTGGCCAGAAAAGTTTGAGTACCACTGGTATAGAGCAATGTTTCTCAAACTGTGGGTTGGGACCCACTAGGTAGGTTGCGAGCCAATTTCATGCAAGGCAATTCATTTCAATGTTTTATTTTTAATATATTAGACTTGATGCTACCATGGCATGTGACTGCATTTGGGGAAATGTTACAGACCTGTACTTTTAACAAGCTACTATGTACATTCTTTTAGCAATGATAGTAAATGGGACTTACTTCTGTGTAAGTGTGGGTAGGATTGCAGCCTAGGATTGTAAAAAAATTTCCTTCTTGATGATGTCACTTCGGGTCATGACATCACTTCTGGTGGGTCCTGAGAGATTCTCATTCTAAAAAGTGGATTCTAGTGCTAAATGTGTGAGAACCACTGGTATAGAGTCCATACTTCACATGTGGAACAACGACCTGGCCCCATCCGAAACTGATTGCCCTCTGAGGCCACCTGAGGAGGTCCTGCTCCAGGTTCTGTCACCATTAGAGGTGAGGCAAGGAGGACTTAGAGCAGTGTCTTCTCTATGCCCAGGCTGTGACTCCCCCGTCCATTGAGACTTGCCCAGTTGGTATGCACATTTGCAACAGTTCTTGAGTGAAAGGATACAAAATGCATTGTTAATGTGATATTTGAACCAAATCGTCTTGAATCTCATGATATCAGTGACATGTCAAGCCTTGGTAAAATGCCCATGAAGGGAATGTTTGGCAGAATTCATATTTCTGCTTCCTGCTCTCTCCTTATGCCATCTTGGCCGATGACCATGGCTGTGTATGTCAATCAAGATGCAGATGAGGTACACTCTGCACTAAACACCTCCACTATGGTAATCGAAAAACGATAATTTATTCTGAGTACAGACAGAGCCGCCAACTTTTTCAGATCATTGTTCAGAACTCACTCAGGGGGCCTGCAGTCTTTGTGCTTAAAAAGTCAAAGCAAAACGCATAAAAATGGCAGTAGTTAGAAAGAACAAATCTTCCCTTGCTTTCCATGTGCTATCAGGCACAGCTCTACAAGACACCATACTGAGAGGAGCGTGTGAGGAAATGTCAGTTCTGTCTCGCCTACCATCCTGACAAGTTTGGTGTCTCTAGGCAGATCATCCAGAGGAATGCTTGTCTGGTCCAGATACCGGCTGGCATTTTGTTTCCATTTTGTGCTCATAATTGTGTTTCATGAGACTAGCCTCAGTGGACAGGAAGTGATTTGATTTTCTTTTGAACTGAACTCTACCAGCATGACAATGGGTCTCCAAAGCTTAAGAAAAGGTTGACTTACAACCAAAGTTAGCTGCGTACTAAGAGGCAGCCGCGGCAGGGGAATCTCTCTCACACAAATGCATAATGAAGACCTTTCGCTTTAAGCCTTAGCAGACATTTCAACAGATGTTTGCCAATGTATTTGTTTAACCTTTTACAATTAATCACACAATGGCTGATAATTTGCCCCATAACTTGTCAAATGTTTGCCAAGTAGCCAGTGACCCAGCCCTATGTATATTTACACAGAACCATATCCCAATTGTATCCAGTGGTGCTTATTCCCAGAAAAGTGTACAAAAGATTGCAACCTAACACCACCATCCATTCGCTACTTGGGCAAACATATTTAAACCTTGGGACAAAGATGTCCATGCTTCATGCTTAAAAATTGTGTGTTCAGTAGGGATGCATGTTTGAATCTACACATAGGCACGTACATATACATCCTTCTTGAACCCAACACTCAGTGTCAGCAGTATAGCGACCATCAAAAATGTCACGGTGACCGTACCTTCCTCCAGCAAGCACTTGTCATTCTTTCAATCAGCTTTTTATGTGAACTCTTGTCTGAATAGTTCCCTTGTTGCTCATCTAGCAGCTCTTGCCTGTTCTCACAAGTATTGTGAAAGCAAACGGAATGTTGTTGTTTCCAAGCCAGGGCTCCAAAATGTCATTAGGCTCTATGAAAACATTAAGCATCATTTAAAAGCCAAATCACTTCTACTGGCACCCTGGAGACCTGACTTTAATAACATGAATGAACTATACGCATCATAAAAGTCAAATGAAACCTTAATTTGATAACTCTGCTTGTGGTGCTTGATTTTGTCCAGTTAATGATTACAAGTTTGTTTCTTGTTCTTTCTTCAATTGCCGATTAAATCTTGAAATCGGTTTCTCAAGATAGCTCTTCCTTGTGTGATAAGCTAATAGAAAACATTTTTTGTGTCAATGCTAGCATTAATCATATATGCTACGCCAGTGTTTCCCAAACTGTGGGCTGGGACCCACCAGTGGGTCGTGAGCCAATTTTTGTTGAGTCCCAAAAAGGGAGTCCAGTTTCAGCCCTTTGTTTGGCCTGAACGTCCCTAACCGCACATCTTCCTCTCCATTTCAGCCTTCTGGGTACCCTGGAATGACCGTAAAGATTTGGGGAAACAGTCCTTGAACTCAGTTTCTATATAAGGTCAACCTTGGAAGCACAGGACCTCAATTATTATTAATAAATAAAATACTGCTTACTTCTAGGTCTCTTTTTTGTTTAGTGGGTCACGATAGATTGTTTTTATTTATTATTTATTTATTTATAGAATTTGTATCCCGATAGAAATATAGAATTTCTATCCAGTGAAGGACACTCGAGGCAGCTCACAATTAAAACTATGCTAAACATAAAATGTACACATATACATTAAAGACATACAATAAAACCTGGATCCCGAATTAAAATACTTTCAAAAAGTGCCATGCCCCCTGATGTCAGCATAGAAGGCCTCCCTGAATAAAAAGGTCTTAAGCCCCTGCCAAAGGGATGCTAAAGAGGGAGCCGTTCCCAGTTCCAGGGGGAGAGAATTCCACAGATGGGGAGCCACCACCAAGACGGCCCTCTTTCTAGCCACCATCCCCCTCACCTCCGCTAGTGGCAGCACAGTCAGAAAGGCCCCCTCTGATGACCTAATAATAATAATAACTTTATTTTTACCCCACCTTTCTCCCCGAAGGGACTCAAGGCGGCTTACAAGATATTAAAAACATAATTTAAAAACAAATAAAAACATATTAACACATCATAAAAAACAGCAGTCAGAATAAAAACTAGGTAAAAAGAGCATAGAGCAGCAGCAAGTCATAAAAGAATCAGGCCTGTAAAAAATATTAAAAGATGTTAAAAAGATGTTAAAAGGCCGAGAACTCAGAAGGCCTGTTTAAACAGAAGGGTCTTCAGGCCTTGCCGAAAGGTCTCAAGAGAAGGAGCCATTCTTAAGTCAAGGGGAAGGGAGTTCCACAACGTTGGTGCCACTACTGAGAAGGCCCTATTTCTTGCAGCCGCCCCACGTACCTCCCTAGGCGGCGGCACTTGTAAAAAGGCCTTCTCTGATGACCTAAGAGGTCGAGCCGGATTGTACGGGAGTAGGCGATCTCTAAGATACCCTGGCCCAGAGCAGTATAGGGCTTTAAAGGTCAATACCAGCACCTTGAATTGGGCCCGGAAACGAATGGGCAGCCAATGCAGACGCTGGAGAAGCGGACTGACAGAGTCGAACCGCCTACCTCCAGTAACCACACGGGCCGCCGCATTCTGCACTAGTTGCAGTTTCCGAACCGTCTTCAAGGGCAGCCCCACATAGAGCGCGTTACAGTAATCTAATCTCGATGTCACCGTGGCATAGATCACCGTGGCCAGGTCTGCACAATCCAAGTACGGCCGCAGCTGGCGCACCAGCTGAAGCTGAGCGAAGGCCCCCCAGCCACAGCTGCCACCTGGGAATCCAGGAGCAGCTGCGAGTCCAGGAGGACCCCCAAGCTGCGAACCTGCTCCTTCAGAGGGAGTGCAACCCCATTCAGAGCAAGTCGATAATCCAGCACCTGCATCGAGGATTTCCGAACCAGGAGAACCTCTGTCTTATCCGGATTTAATTTCAGCTTGTTAGCCCCCATCCAGATCCTCACTGCTTCCAGACAGCGCTCCAGGCCCTCAACCGCCACCCTGGAGTCTGGAGAAAAGGAGAGATAGAGCTGGGTGTCATCGGCATATTGATGGCACCCCACTCCAAAGCCCCGGATGACCTCTCCCACCTAAGAGGGATGGATTGTATGAAATGAGGACTGTATGAAAGGATCCCTCAAATACCCTGGACCCGGGCCGTATAGGGCTTTAAAAGTCAAAACTAGCACCTTGAATTCAGCCCAGAAATGAACTGGCAGCCAGTGTAGCCGCCTAAGCAACAGCCCGACTGAGTTGAACCGATGAACCCCAGCAACCACATAGGCTGCTGCATTCTGCGCTAGTTGCAGTTTCCAAACCGTCTTCAGAGGCAGCTCAAAGTAGAGCGTGTTGCAGTAATCTAATCTGGATGTCACTAGGACATGGGTCACCGTGGCCAGGTAGGGTGGCAGCTGGCAAATCAGCCAAAGCTGAGCAAAGGCTCCCCTGGCCACAGCCGCTACCTGGGAATCCAGGAGCAGCTGTGGGTCCAGGATCACCCCCAAGTGTGGACCTGCTCCTTCAGAGGGATTACAACCCCATTCAGAGCAAGACGATAGAGTCTTCACTGACATATACAAAGAATTCTGTAATTACCTGAGTTTTTTAAACAGGAGATTGGTCAGAGTAGAAGTGATTTTACCCAAGATTCAGATAGCTATAATTATTAAAGCTTCTTTTAAAGTCCACTCTGCTTACACAGATGGCTTCCTCAGCACAGTTCATACATATTCAATAACTGAATAAGTACTTGAGTCAATAACCAGTTCTAATCATTTTCCTCCTTTGGACACATGTAGAGACAAATACTATATCTGGTCATCAAACTACTTTCCATTCCCAAATAGTATAATCAGGAAGGAATTCTAGAATACTTTTGACTCTGACACAGTCAGGAACAGAGTGTACTTTGAAAGCAATGAAACAGGCATGCCAGCTGTGATTATTTAATGTGACCAATAGTATCTTTCCTCCCGAATGAAGCCACCCTACATTTCTCATGGTACTGCACTCTCCACTACAGCCTGAGGCTGACATGAAGATTCCAAAGCCCCATCTCTCTTTGATGCAACATATAGCAACTGGACAATGCAATCCGTTGAGTTATTTAATTTGTAGCAAGGGTGAGGTATATGTATCCTCAAAGGAAAATCCCTATTTAATAAGGGATTTAAATAAAAGCCTGCCTATGTAAACCGCCTTGAATAAAGTCTTGAATAAAGACCAAGAAAGGCGGTATATAAATACCTGTTGTTATTATTATTATTATTAAAATGGCAAATTCCTATTACAACGCAAAAAAAAACCCCTTGCCACCTTGAAGCAATGCAATTCCATTGAGGGGAGAGAATTGGTTTACTCCAAGAACAAAATGGCTGCCAATTGCCCTGAACTACCTTGTTAAATGAAGGCAACAGTTTTCATTTAAATCCAAACATTTAAATCCCCTTTAAAATCCGTGCGAAATGGAGGTGCTTTGCTCTTCAGAAAGTGTATTGATTCTTTATAGATTTCCTTTCTAAATTTAGAAAAGCGGAGATGTTCTGTAGCTGAACCTGAGCAGAAATTTCAGCAGCACCATCAGGAATTATTCACTATTTGATAAGATGTAGGAGTTCTGACGTTCAAGATTAGTATTATGAATAGTGTGCAATTTTTCAAGAAACCTGTAGGGCCGTTTATGTTTTCCCAACCTACATCTCCTTGCAAATAAAATTCTTATTTATTATTGGCTTCCTCCAGATGCCGCTCATAAATGCCTGAATTTTAATTTTACGCTGCGCTGTTGACAAGGAAACTCCCTCCATCCCAGCACACTCTTTAATATTTAAAACGTGTTCTGAGGAACATCTCTGCTGGGTAAATCAGCCTCGAAGAAACAAAAAGAAAAACAAATTGCTCTCTACCTTGGAAGGGTCGCAGAGGGCTTTGGCCACATCTGCTGTGACTTCCAGGAATCAATTGCCAAACTCATTTGTCACAATTTTTGCCACTGAGCAAAACATTTTTAGCAGCACTGATGTTTTCGTTTTGGTTTATTTTTCCCTTTCTTTGCTGCTTTATAAAAATGATTGCTATGATTGTCATTTTAATTTGAATTTTCTGTTCTGAACAGAAAAGTGGGATATAAAAGTTTTAAAATAAATGGAACACTCAGGTTTATTTTAAGATTCAAACCAGCCAGTGTGACATTCTTTTTCTCCAGTAATCCTGTGTGTGTATTTGTGTGGGGTGGATCCATATCTGGATACTGACCAGGATAACACAGAACATCTGGAGAACAGGAAGATATTTCACCCCAGGTTGCAAGAATGTTTCTCAAGAATTAAGTGAAATTGGGGTCTCACTGCTGCAACCCACTGACCAAATCAATCACTGTGCACAGTATATCAGCCAGCAGTCAATACATGCCTTAGCTTTCCTTCCCAGGGTCTCCAAGAGGAATTTTATCAAGGGCTACAAAGTTTATTTTGGGCCCTTTCCCAAAAGGGAAGGGGAGGGGATGAAACAGAGTGGGGGAGGGTGGTGATAAGGGGGGACAGAACACGGTGGGGAGGGGGCAAAAAAGGGCAGGGAGAGGTTGTTCAGTTCAGTTTTATTACAGTCACCGACGATAGCATGCCCCCAATATTACATTGCTCCACGTGCCTGGTAATTTAACCCACAGAGATTCTACGGTGGATTCGGACCTGCCTTTCGTGATAGCCACTTTGATGTATTTTGCAGTTATATACATGCATCATATACAACTATGATATCCCCTGGGGATCCCCTGGGGGCTGGGGACAAGAATAGGCCCTCGGTTTGGATGTACTTTTCATAAGAGGTGACTTAACAGCCACCGGGTAGATGGGACTCGTCAGCCTGGGAAGGCAGCTCATCTGAGAGAAGGAAAAATCTAGGGAGAGGTGGCTGCTAGCCCATTTGCTATTAGCCCACTCCTTGAGAGCAAAGGAGGCCAAGCTGCACTGAAGATGCAGTGGGGATGCAGAACTTAGTGGAACTGGGAAAGGAATGAAGATGAGAAAAATGGGAAATACTGGCCAAGTCCTACAAAGGGCATTACAGATGAAAAGAAGTGAAACCAGGCTGGTGTAGTCCATAAAATGCAGACATTTGGGTTCCTGCTCAGCTTTAAGGTCAGTGGGTGACCTTGGCCCAGTCACTTAGCGTGCCACATAGAGCTACTATGAGGATAAAATGGTTGGGGGATTACCATGTATGCAACTTGGGGCAGTTTGGGTAAAGGGGGGGAGGGGGAATGAGCATAGAAATTGCCAGTTATGGCACTGAAGCCTAGTTCCAAAACTACTGGGATGTATTTATATAGTGCTATCAGTATGTGCAGTGCTATATAGAATAGAAGTCAGGTCTGTGCCATGACGGTCCCAAAATCTAGAAACTGACACTAGGGAGATTATTGAGGAAGGAGAAGGGATTGGAACCAGAGAACATGGGGGCCGAATATATGATTATTTCAGGTACATGTACCTAGACTTCATAGCCATCTCATTATGGGGCTAGGAAGTAATGCCTAAGCCTTCACAGAGAAGGTGGATTCTGAGCAGGGATTTGAAGGAAGTAAGAGAGGAGACATCGATCAGCTGCTACACTCCTGCCCCTGACTCTCACTCCTCTGGTTCCATGATTCTCAACTGTCTGAAGGTCTCCTGCTCCCTCAAACCAGTGGCATTACTCACCGCTGTGCCACCTGGGCACACACTTATAGGGGTGCCACCCCACCACCTGGAGATGCTACCCCCACACCCACTGCCTCTGTTCCCCACCCCCCCCCCGGCATTGTGAAGGCCGAGGAGCCTGCGTGTGACCTCTCTAGCCCTCAGAAGGCCTTCTGGAGTAAAAAAATGGGTCACTTCTGGTTTTCAGCCAAAAACTGGAAGTGATATTTTCAGCCCCCTGAAGGCCTTCTGAGGGCCAGAGAAGCTGTGCAGCCTCCCTGGCCCTTAGACCTCCCAAAGTGATGATTTTTGGCCTCCAGAAAGCCTTTCTGAGGGACAGGGATGCTGCGCACGGCCTCTCCAGCCCTCAAAATGCCTCTAGGGGCAGCAGTGGCATGGGGGGGTTGCGGCAAACACCATCCGTAAGTATCTGCCACCCTGGACCACCCACTAGCTAATCCACTACCTCAAACAGCACCACCCTTTCTCCCTTAGCCCTGGGACCTTTTCCCAACCCACCATCTAGGAGCAGCTTTGGGTATTACAATTCTGTGGGGAAAGCAGAAATGAGAACAACTTGTGCATGCTTTTTTGAACATCCAGTGAAATGACCTAAGAAGAAGAACAAACATTACTATGGTGAGATTGAATCATGAATGCACGCTGTGAGGACAGCACATGCACCCATATCTTACACTGTGGGTGAGATCTCAGTCACGGGAAGTGTCAGCCCACGCTAAGCAAGTCTTCCGCATTTGTGTTTAGCATGGCCTAACTTGCATGGTTATGGGTGTGATTTACAACCCCATTTAGGGCACTGCCATATGTAATTGGCTTTGGAAGAGAACAGCCGGAAAAGGTTAGGCATCTGACATTTTGGGAGGCAGTAAATAACAGAAATTGATAATGCCATGGAGCTGGCACAATTTCTGGAGACAACTCCCAGAGAAATGATGTAGATGGTAGTAGTTTTGGTAGAAGAAATATTTTCCAAATGATATTTTAAGGAGGGTGGTGGATTTGCAAATACCTGTCCTATGTCAAAATCTATAGGGCTTGCTGCTGTTTTTTCCATCCTATTGCAGACATGTATGAATAAGATCACATCCTAAAAGAGCATAGTGAAACTGCGCCACCAAACGTAGGCCAGTATTATGCTAGTACAGTATTTCTCTGCAAGTTGCTGGAAGTCGTCCCCTCATAATGCGCCTATATGGGTAAGTTTACACATATACACTCGTTGCTTGTTTACTGAGGGAACAGGAGGAGGTGGAGGTAGTGGAATGAAGTTGTGGAGGGGGGTACAGTCATTGTGCCAGTTGAACTGACTAAGAGCCAACCAACCCTATGCCTGCTACCACCTGCAAGAAAGGAAGTGGGGAAGAGTAAACTGGCCACCGCAATGTTTCCCCCTGCTTCCTTTTTCCAGTGCCTGTCATGAACTACTGGAATGGGGTGAGGTGCAGGGCAGGCCCATAGCCAGGATTCTAGAGGTGGGGGGGCGACTATATTTTCAAGGGGGGCAATGATGTCAGGTATCTATACTGGTGGGCAAAATGAAAGGATAAGTATGGAGAAACATCAAATACCCGTAACTCCCCCAAATTTCATGAAGAAAAAATAATGTGGGTATTTTTTTGAAAGATGCATTCAGTATCTGTAAAGCCATATAACAATAATTTGCATAGAATAAATGCATCTCTGCATGCAATGTCAAATGTATTGCCTGCATAGAAATAACATGCAACAGATCTTTTCATTTACGCGCCAGTGCAATGCATAGGCCTGCAACCCTGCAAAAGTAAAATATATCACTGTGATGCAGGTAGTATTTACTTGTATTGAAAGTGCCTATTTAACACCTATATAGCACCTATCTAGCACCTATATAACACCTATGTAATGCCTATCTAGAGCCTATGCAACACCTATCTAGCAACTATATAGCACCGATCTAACACCTATGTAATGCCTATCAAGCACCTATCTAGCACCTATCTATCTAGCACCTATATAATGTCTATTTAGTACCTATGCAACACCTATCTAGCACCTATATAAATAACTCCTATATAATGCCTATCTAGTGCCTATGCAACACCTATCTAGCAACTATATAGCACCTAACACCTATATAATGCCTATCTAGCACCTATCTAACACCTATCTAACAGCTACATAATATCTATCTAGTGCCTATGCAACACCTATCTAGCACCTATATAACACCTAGCTAGCACCTATATAACACCTAGCTAGCACCTATCTAGCATCTATATAGCACATATCTAGGCCTATCTAGCAACTATCTAACACCTATATAATGCCTATTTGTGCCTATGCAACACCTATATAGCACCTATCTAGCGCCTATCTAGCAACTATGTAGTGCCTATCTAACGCCTATCTAGCACCTATTTAACACCTATACAATACCTATCTAGCACCTATCTAGCGCCTATCTAGCAACTATCCAGCACCTATCTAGTACCTATTTAACACCTATCTAGCACCTAACACCTATATAGCGCCTATCTAGCGCCTACATAATGCCTATCTACTGCCTATGCACCTATCTAGCACCTATAAAACTCCTATCTAGCACCTATCTAGCACCTAATACCTATATAGCACCTATATAATGCCTAACACCTATATAGAGCCTATTTAACATCTATATAGCACCTATCACTTATATAATGCCTATATAGCACCTATCTAGCAACTATGTAACATTTGTCAATGACACATTGGAGCACAAAAGACAGCAAGGCATAACCTGCATCCTGGTGTCCTCTCCTGCATCTGGCATTGAGGTAGCCTACTTCTAAAATCAGGAGCTTGCACATACCTATCATGACTTGTAACCTGTGATGGACTTTCCTCCAGAAATTTGTCCAATCCCCTCTTAAAGGCATCTAAGCAAGTTGCCATCACCACTTCCTGTGGCAAGGAGTTCCACAGACTAATTACGTTGGATAAAGAAATATTTTCTTTTGTCCGTCCGAACTCTCCCAACACTCAATTTTAGTGGATGTTCCCTGGTTCTGGTGTTATGTGAGAGGGAAAAGAGCATGTCTCTAGCCATCCCTTGCATAATTTTATATGTCTCAATCATGTCTCCCTTCAGGCCTCTATGGCTATTTGCTGGGTGGGTAGACCTGGGCTCCCTTCTGGACTTGGAGCCCAGGTCTACCTATTTGGGTAGACCTGGGCTCCTGATTGAGCTTAAAGCCTCTGTGGCTGTTTGCTGGGTGGGTAGACCTGAGCTCCCATTCCTGCCAATCTCCTTGACACCCACCCAATGGGTGTTCCCCTGACATCTGATTTTGTTCTCCATCCTGGCAGGCGCCCTTCCCTGCTGGCAGGACAGTGGGGGGGGGGGGTATGCACCCATGGCTTCCTCCAGATCTGCCCCTGCTTAGAACCTTTCCCACCCTCAAGTTCTTGGTTCTCTTTAGCTCAAATGCTTTCCATGATTTCTCCCACCAGAAAAAGGGTCTCCCCAGCCCCCAAGGAGCAGCCATTAATTTTAAAAGTATATCTGAAAGGCAAGAACCTGCCCCCATGATTTCTCCAAAGAGAAACATTTCTCCCTGCCCCCCACAGCAGTACCATTATAGTAATTAGCATGTTCCACCGTGGAAGAAATAGCACCCTCCCTTCCCCCAGCCAGTACAAGTAGAAATCTCTCCCAACCTTCCTGTAGCTGTTCTTGACCAGCCCCGCTCTCCATGTGCTCTGGATGGGGGTAGGGTGAAAAGAGGTCATAACTTCCAAGGAGCCCCCCCAGGACCCTGTTCTTCTCACTCTACGCACGTGCACTCTCTCTCTCCTCCCCAATCCCTGCCAGAAGCACTGAGCCGTCTTCCTTCCTGTGCACAAAAAATGTTGCAAAAAGGGCTTCAAATCAACCCTAACTGACGCCAGATTAGATAGAGGACAGGTTTGGAAAAAATGCTAGGGGGGGCAAACTGCCCGTTCAGGGGGGCAAAGCCCCCCCTGGCCCCCCCTAGCTATGGCCCAGGTGGAGGGGCCAGTGGAAGCAGTGGAAGGTTGCAGGTTCATATGGCCCTATTGTATTAGTAACTGAGCCACTCTTTGGCTTGACAGGCCTTGGGTTGGTTGTAGACTAGTCAGTTGTCCAGGCCAGGATTGACACTACACCTGTAGTAGACAGGAGTAGACAGGAGGATTCTAAAAGGGAGAGGACAGAGCTTGTGTTTAGCCCTCTGTGAAGAAAGAACCTCAACAATACACTTGCATTGCACAGGGTCCAAGACTTGACCGTCCAAGGGTTCAAAACTTCACTTGACTCGCCGGTTGTTTACACAGATGCCTCTACAGCTTGTAACTCCCACAGATTCTAAATTCAACTGACTCCTGTTCACCTTCAGTTCGAGAAGATGACATGGTCTGGATCCAGGAGTAAGTTTGAATCTCAGAATTAAGGGACCAGCCTCATCTCAAGGTCACTTTCTCAATGTTGAGCTGCTGTGTGCTTGGCAAGTACACACAGCACAAAAGAAGGACTGGACTAGGTTGGTATTTGGTCAGCCTGGAACTCATAATTGCCAAACATGTCCTATTTAAAAAGAAAAGAAAAGCCAGTGAACTGGCTTCAGTAGCTAGCACGTTGCATCTGCTTCAAAAGCAAAGTTCCAGGTGGAGCAGATGGTAGGATGAAAAATCTCTTTTTCTATGCTAAGCATATTTTAGTGCTGGCAATAAAAAATAATGTGAATCATGCTATCGTAACGCACTCCAATTCCTGTAATGAAGGGCATAGCCATGAAAAAAGCAGACTGCGTTGTGCATTTTCATAGGGTTGCAAATGGCGTCAGTCGTGGCTAGCTGCTCAAATTGTTTGGAAGATAAGCTGTTTTTCGACAGAGAAGAATGGTAAACTGTAGCTACGCTGGTGATTTGCATTTTGCGTGAGCAAGGAAGTGCTTAGCCAGAAACCATGCTGCTGCCTGATGCTTGTCTCCCAGCAGGGCCAGCTTTAAGCCAATTGGACCACTTGCTCCCAATTAGGACCCGCACTTAAGGGGGCCCTGCCGCTTGGGTAAAATTAGAAAATAAAAACATCTTTTACTAAATCATTTCACAATCACTGAAAAAACGGTTCTGTAGCTATTTACTTTTCAATGGTAATCTACACATTTTGTTTGTTTTCTTGTAGGCTTACAGGTATGCAATTTTATATTAAAATGTGCTTGAATCCATTTGGTCCGTTAACTCACGTGCACTTCTTAAGTGCGCATTTTGATTGCTTTCCATTCCATAGAGTTATAAAGTCTATAATAAAATCTATTTATATCGCTAAGATTCTACTGACCTTGGCTGTGAACCTGGAGCCCTGCAAAAAATGTTTCCAATTGGCCCCTCCAGCCCCTAAGGCCAGCCCTACTGCCCAGTATCATCTACTGGCTCAGAGCCACAACACATTGGATAACAGCCTGTCCCCAAACACTGCCAGGACTCTTCCCATTGGGTTAGGACCTGCCCTCACTCATTTCATGGAAACATACAAATACGGATTATTATTTTTTAAATAAACAATATTGGGGGGGGGGGAATCTTTGGGTTCCTGCCCAGCACCAAGCAACCATCTGCTTGCTTAAGAAAAGACCAAAGAAGCGTTTCTTGCACAATAGTCCGAGAGCAGAAATGCCAAGCCTGGCCTAGTCCGCCTCCAGCAGTTCTTGTGCTACAAGCAGACCTGTTTCAGTTTGCCCTGTAGCAGAGAAGGCACTTCACAAGCAGCCCCTCAGGGACCTGTCTGTTAGGATTCATTGCTTCTGAAATGCCTTGACAACTTGTTTGCCTCAATCCAGTGCTCCTTAAAGCAGCCTGTATTCAAAGCAGCTTTTGAGTATATCATGCAATCGTTGTTTGATCACTGATGTTTGCAACAGTGGTGAGAGAAAGAGGCAGAGAATCTTGGAGACATGTTTTAATTGTGATATCTAGATGTGGCATTGACTGGATAGCCAGGTGTGTCTTTATTTAACTGTTAATAGCAATCACAGGATTGAGATCAGAACAACAGTGTAGGACGTTTTTAACCCTTCTCTCCCACCAGGGGTGGCATCAGAGATTGGTCAGGTTAGGCACTGACTGAAGGCTCAGACCTCCCTACGGCCCACCCAGCTGACCCCTGAAGCCCCTATGCCCACATGGAACACTGGTGGCATTAAGGAGAACATTCTTCTGTCCTGCATAGTTTACCAACAGCAGATAGAGGAATGTTCTCCTTTATGCTAGCACTGGGGGTGTGCTGTAGATGCTACTTTCCTTCTCCTGTGAGCCTGGCATCCCCATCATTACTAAGCACTAGAAAGGAAGAAAGCAGCAAACATGACAGATCTGTCTCCTTTGGGAGTCTCTATGTTAAAATCCTGGCTGCAGGTGGGTCATCCAGAATTTTAGCCCTGCTGGCTTTCTCCCCTTGACTTCATCCCCCTCCCCCCAGAGGCATGTTAAAAGGTATCTGCTGCTTCCTCTCCCCTCTTATTGCCTTGGTAAGGTATGGGAGGAGCCAGAGCTGCAAGTGCAGCAGTCCTAACTCCTTCAGCAAAGCTCCATGTTTAAATTCTGAGTTTGCAATTACCAATACAGTGCCAGGGCAGGCTGCCTGGAATTCTAAGATAAAATCTAGAAGGAGGAAAGCCCTCTGCGACTTTGGCTCCGGCTCCCCACCTCTAACATTGGCCAGTAAACATGACACTTACTGGCTGGTGTGGGGAGAAGCCAAAGCATAGCCATAGCCACAGCAGTCCTTTGCTGGGACTCCATGTTAAAAGACTTCTGCTGCTCCCCCTGTCATTGTCCAGTAAGATCTGGGATTCAGTGACACTTATCAGGCAATGGGAGGGAGGAAAGTAGAAGCAGCAATGGATGGAGCTCCCTTTTGGTGGTTGGTTTTGGCAAGCGCAGACACTAATGCAAACATGCATTTAAGAGGGGGGGCTGCCAGGCTTGTGCCCAAGGGCTGCCAAAACCTTGGTACTGACACTGTCCCCCCTCCAGTATTTCCCACATTAAAATTGCCCTGGGCCACCTGGCATAAGTGGCCCTTCCTGGCCCTTCCTCTCGCTCCCGTCCGTCCATCCCTGGGAACACCTGCTGTCTGCCCTCCCCCCCATGAAACACCTGCCTCCCGCCTCCTCCACGCTCTCCCCAGGCCCCCCCAGACCCCTGCGCTGGCCAAGCTCGGCCGACGCAAACCCACCAATGCCTGGGGCCCACATCAGCACAGGGAGGCTGGTGCACATCCTTCCGCCAGCCTATCTCCTTGAAGAGTGGTGTGAAAGTGCTTTACGGCACTTTTGCAACACTCCTTGGCCAACACAAGGGACTTGCAATGGCCAAAGAGGTGCTTAGGATTGCTCCGAGTCTATTCCAATATTGTTTCTTAGCAATATCATTCAGGTATGGGTTTTATTATATTATTCCTTATCCTTCCAGCATTCCACTGACATACATATATTAGACCTTTATTGGCATAGATAATGGAGATACATAACAACAAACAGAACAAACAGAGAACAATACAGCAATCATATTCATCCATTACCCCCTCCCCCCATTCACCACAATGTAGCAGAAGACCCAGAATTCCATCCCGCCAGTACCCCAGAAACAAAGTTAGCAACCTTGTCGAGAGAGTCAGTTTCCAATATGGAAAGAAGAGATTGTGACTTAATCAAATCCAGCATTCCACTGTCTTCCCTTTAAGGCTGAAGGGAAAGCTGGAGTGACAGAGCACCTTTAATGCAGTGTTAGAACTGTTGTCAAGTTTATGGGAGGATTCCTATTATGACAGAACATTTCTGTTGAAATAGGGACAAGGTGCATCCTGGTAAACTATGCTGCCAGCTCTCCTACCTTGCCAGCTGTCTTTTGTTGACACAACATCTTATCACATCTGCGGTGCATGTACATTTTGTGCAAATGTGTAAAATGTAAGTGCAGTCTGATGGGAAGAGAGGCTACACGGATGATAAACTGAATAAAGCATCAACAATGCTTTAAACACCAGGCTACCTGATTCTTCCTGTACGACAGCTAGCAGAGTGCATATTCTGGGTCCACGTACCTATCACACAGCTGAAAATTGAGATCGCACATGATCCAGGATGTGGCTTTCTGAGAGTCTCAGCTTTAATTTATTTATTTTTTTTGAAAAAGAATGATTTCTGTTTCTCAAAATTGTCAGGTGTAGCATCTGTTGAAGGTATGGAAATCAAAGAGGGCTTCATGGAGGGTTCCCAATGGCCAGAGTCTAGAACTTCTACCCTGCAAAGCACCCCTGTCACCAGGGTCAATGCAAACCATCCTGACTTCTAGGTGACATGACAAATACTGTCCATCCCCCATCAAGGGGGATGATGATGTTCCAGCCTCTTCTCCTTCCACTTCCCACTGTTCTTACTCAGCACTCTTGTCCCCTACGCATTTTCTCTTCATCTCTGGACACCTCATCCTTTTCCAATCCAGGGAGTTGAAGGAGAAGGAGCAGCAGTGGAGGACACTCCCCACCAATGTGCTGCCTGACCAACTTCAGTTGGTCTCATGGATGGGCCAGCCCTGCCTGTCACTCTCACAGCTCCCTGTCTGTGTCTCTGTATTATTCATGCACACCAGCCTATATCTCCCTTGCCTCCTTGTCCACAACCATTCCACACCTAAAAAAATGAACTGCTACAACAAAAACAAAGAACAAATGATGCAAATGATAAGAGAGGTTGGTCTACTCCTTGGTGGTTAATGATATAGGAGAACTCTTGTGCTGTGGGAGACTTCAACTGCCTCTTCCCACCTCTTCCTTCCTCAAGATAAGCCTTTATTTGCTTGGGGAAGAGGAAAGTGGTAGAGATGGCATGGAAGCAGAGGCGGGGTATAAGCCCCAGTTTAGGAAAGGGCCTGTTCAAGGGGTGGAAGCATTGCGCCTGCCTCAGGTTGGGGTTGAAGTAGAACATGGATGTTAACATATTTGAGCTCTTCAAAAAATCACCTCAGTTCTATTCAGGAGAAACCATTTCCCTCCAGCTATATTTTAGTCAAAATCACAACCCAGTTACTTTTCTATCCATGGGGAAAAGATACAGGCACAGCAGTTAAATATTGTGTGTCTGTAGAATTCTGCTCTCAAATTTTCCTAATATGTACACAAGCTGTTTTGGAAGGCCAATTTTTGTATAACATTGTCGCTTATTTTAAGCACATGTGGCTACAAAAGTGATATTGAACATATTTATATTATTCTATATTAAATACTCCCAAACCTGTTATTTGTTCTTTTTGTTCTCATTAGCAGGACATTTACAGCTAGTCATAGATGCTTTCATGTCATCCCCTTGGTAGGAGTTTTACGGGTCTGTGCATATGGTGTGAAGGGCTGAATGCAAATTAAGATAAATTTATGTTTACACTGCTGAATACCCACAGGACTGAAAAGCGGGGCTTCTCTGTATTCGGTCTGTATTATGAATCCAATCTGAATGTGAGAGTAATTTGAAGTAGGAAGCTTTTAAAATTGTTTACCACAAATGCAACAAGCTTGAAGTATCTTTTGAAATTTGTTTCCAATGTGTTGATTACCTTAAAGAGGCCAAATTGTAGTGTTACTCCATTTCTCTTTTCTTCTTGCTCAGTTTTTTTTTTGAAAGATACACTCAATAAGAAATTTCATCTGTCAGTGTTTGGTCATGCAATACCACCACCTACCAGTCTCAAGATTATGCACTGACAGTGCCGGAACAAAAAAAGGAGACCCCCAAGGTGCACAGAAGATAATATATTGCTCAAGGCATTACAGTATTATAATGTCACGTCTGGGAAGATGAATTCAGTTCTTTCAACAAGAAACCAAAACTGTCTTCTGCACCAACTCAAAATTATCTTTTCCAAATAAGGTCCTCAATCTTCTTGTCCCAGAGCCATTCCTGAACTGGAGAAATAATTCCAAATCTGGTTTTGTGTACAGTATTAATTTTCTGGACAAAATAAAATTTGCATCAAATGTGCTAATTACATACAAAACAAATATCTCTAGAAGAACTGGCGAAAAGAATAGGTATTACTCTTCTGTCTGGATCAAAACTATGAAAACTATATAGGAATCAAGAACATTAGAATTTTGTTCTGGCCAATGGGGATGCATGTTGAAAATTGAACTCAGACTCAAAGTAAGTCGAAGACAGTTGCTAAGGAAAAATTACTACCAAAACCCAAAAAGTCATACTGGAAATAAAGGAACATCCAAACCCCTAAAAAAACAGTAACCCCCCCCCCCCTAAAAAAAATATTAAAAACATTGCAACCTCACAACGACACTGACAAACTGCTGCAGTCACCAGACCAGGTGTGCTAGCCCAACTGTGTGGCTGGTCATTATGAGGGAAGCAAGTGGAGCTGGGCCATGGCAATAATTTTCCATATATCAATGCACCACTCACCAGGGAGAACATCACACATTTGAATGTGTGGAATTGTACATCCCAGCATGGCAGGGGCCAAGACTATGATGGCTTTGGGGTTCTGAAGATGGGGTGAAAGTGGAACTGAGGGCAACCAAGTTGAAAGACAGGAATGGCTCTGTGAGTCAGACAGCTGCTAAAGTGAGAAGCTCACAGTGCCTTCAAGTGAACGTTGGAGATGAGGGGAATCCTCTGAGCACACAGGTCAGCCATTAAACCCACTTGCAGTGGAAGCAGGGAGGCAAGCTTGCCCTCATCAATGGGCAGCAGGTCAAGGATCCCTTCTCCCTTTCCACCCACTTCTTCCCCCATGTCCCTCAGTGTGGCAGTGCAGCTCCTCCACTGCACCACCCCTGAGCCACTGAGGCAGGAAATGATGCAGCAGAACTGGTCCAGGACATAGAAGAAGGGCATTACTGTCCTGGGATGCCCAGGTCAACTGTTGCTATCCCTGACAGAGTGTAGTTCTTCCAAAGTTTCTTGGCTTTGTTCCTGCACACCTCCAGATCCCTGTAGTAGCATGTCCTTCAGTTTATTCAAAATGTATCAGAACTCTTCCCCATTTAGCACCAAGAGGCTGGGTTGTACTTAAGGGAATGGTGAACAATTAATGGTGAACAATTAATGGTGTAATTAATTGTAATTTAATTACACAGTCACAAGTTGCAAATGCCTCTGTTTAAGGGAATGCTTCCATTGCAGGGGTCTCATATTTCCTCACACTCAGATGTGATTCTGCTTTTCCCTCAGTCAGTTCATTCAGTGTGACTGTGAGTGAACAAAATAAATCAGAAAACTATTATTTTTTTGCCGGGGGAGAACAATCCCTACTTCTTTGAATGCACGATTGCGATGTACTTTCACAGATATGATGGTAGGTAATATCACTAGATTCTAACCAATTATGCTGCAGTTCTCTTTCCATTTATCACATTTTTTCTATCTCATTAAAAGTGTTTGCATTTTTTGAAGCTTTCCCCTCTGCAGTCTTTATTATGGGCCATTTGTAAACTGTACTGGGAAACATTTTAAAGACCAGAAATTCATTCTGCCTCCCATACAGAGCTTGCTATAGATTTGTTAATTATATTGCATGCCCTTAAATGTGATGATCAATTACATCCTCTGAAACAATTGACCTCCAGTGTAATCTGTTATAAAACTGATCCAGTGACTTTGTAAACAGCAATGTCATTCTTTCTCACCATAAAGCATTATCCACTGAGCTTAGAGGATTTGTTTTTCATTTTTAATTTTCACGCACCCTGAAAAACCCCATCACTCGACAATCTAGAACAGCCATTTTCAGCCACTGTGCCGTGTCACACTGGTGTGCCACAAGTGGTCCACAGGAATTTGGGGGAATGTCAATTATTAGTGGGGGGATGTGAGCTGCCAAAGACTGCATGGTATGTCTTGTCAATTGTCAACAACCTGATGGTGTGCCAATTTTAATGCCTTATCCATGTGCCGTGAGATGAAAAAGGTTGAAAATCGCTGATCTAAAAAGTGCTGGCAAGTTGGTGGCAGAGATGTGTCACAGCCAGACACAGGGGAGGGCAGGGGAGTTTGAGGATGGGGATGGCAGGGGGAGGTAAGGGGAGGGAAGGGGTGGATCTTGGCAGCACCAGAGTATGCCAGATCCTATCTTCTTTCCCAGGTTGCCCCGTCCCTTTTCTGTCCTCAGACTTAAACCAGTAAAATGACTGGCATGGGTCCAAGAAGGCCCACAGGCAATCAGGCAGCATACTGTAGGGTAAGTAAAAATACTTTTAAGTAAAATAATACTTTTACTTATCTCCTTCTGGCTGTCTGATCGCACAGTGCACGCTACATCAATGCGGCTGGATCAGCACTAGTGGTAGGGGATAGGATTGGGCAGTTTGTCACTTAACCACTATCTTACACTAGCCCTCAAGTACATTATCCAAACTTACTTTGGACAAAAGGCAACCTTTTGCAATTTGCTTTTATGTTGCAGAATTGACTTTATGGCTGTATTTGGAGGAATTAAGAAATTCAAAAGAAAGAGTAATATCTTGCCAGCCTTCACTTCATCACACCATGATGAAACAGTCCTTTTACTGTCTCATATGAAATTATTTTCCCTGACTTTTAGATATGAATCATTGAAGCACCATCTGCCCAGGTTAACACATTAACTTCTTTAAAGAGAACATCAAATTAGCACTTCATGTACATTAGCGTCTCAGAGAATTGGCAGAAGTGGACAGACACAATTCACATTGATGACCTAGTTGCTTCTATCTTTTCAAATAATTTCTGCAGAGAGCCCCAGTTTAATTTTCTAAGCAATTTCGGATGCAGACCTATGGGGATAGTATGGAAAATGAGCATAGGTTTAGTGCGTGGGGAGGTTTAAACTTCTTCCAATTTGGGTGAGCAAAAAGCGGCCTCAACATTTGTTTTTGCCTTTTCGTTATATACCAGGGGAAGCAAAGAATTTCAAGTATTATGGTGACTTCACAGGTAGGCCACAGTTTGGATGAAAAGGATGAGGGTTTCATTTACAGAAGCAGTGTAATCAAAAGTCATTTTCAAAATAACCTTTGTAACTAGTCTTTGTAACCCTCATTTTTCCACATTAATTTTAACTATCATTGGCCAAGACTGAAGTAAAAGAAGTGTGCTGTTACGGTTTATATGCAAATTATATCCTGTTATTTTTTTTTTCTCCCATTCGATTCATTGAGGTTTGTTTTCTTGGAACAGCTCAGTAACAATAAATGACCAGAGCTGGTGTTTCAGGGCTTAATCCTATCCAATTTTCTGGTGCTGGTGCAACAGTGTCAATGGGGTGTGCGCTTCATCCTGTGGTGGGGAGGCTGTCATAGAGGCCTCCTCAAGGTATGGAAACATTTGTTCCCTTACCTTGGAGCTGCATTATAGTTGCACCAGTGCTGGAAAGTTGGATAGGATTGGGCCCATAAGCTGAGTGCTTATGACTCTGAAAAATGAGTTTAAAAGCTCATCTTATTTTAAGAACCTTTCCCAATTTTAATGTTTATAGGAAAGGATCTACCAAACAAGTAGCTGTAGGAATCAGTCCAGTTTTCTTAAAGTATAGCAAAGGTGGATTAACAAAAAATGTCAGTGTGGAAAATTGAGAGAGAGGTGAGAACAGGTGACAAGACTTATGAAAAGTCTTCAGCTGGAGCAGAAAAAAGCTCTTTGATCTCTATTTTTATCCTTGAATTTAAGAATCTTCTCTTTTGGTTATTATGCTAGACTTGTGGCAGTTCACATGGGTGCTTATTTGCTTACTAGTGCCTGCACCAAACTGGCCCATGATAGCAGGACTGGTTCAGCCATGAGGCCAACTAAAGCAGTTGCCCCAGGAAGCAGATTGGTGGGGGGTGCCCATCTTTATCTGCCAATTTATCTCCACTGTTCCTCCTCTTCCTTCCACTCCTTGGATTGCTAAAGGAAGAGGGGGGCAGACAGCAAGAGGAATTGGGGGAGGGGAGGAGAATACTGCAGATTGGGAAGAGGAGAAGCTGGCACATTACTGGCTGGGCAAGGGGGGTAGCATTTTGCATGCTGCCACCGGCATTAAGAAACCTTGGACCAGCTTTGCATGGTGGTAGGTGACTTCCCTCATCATCATCATCATTTATTTACTGCTTTTTTACAGGTTTTCCTGTAGATATCGGACCAGATGCAGGGTGGATGGAATGGCCAAGACATTTGCCATGTTAAATCCAGCTATGGTAGGAGTCAGAGGAATCAAGCATCCCACTTACCAGCTTCTTTCAATAACCAATATTATTGCCCTGGCATCACTCCCTGACATTTTCTCACAGTCTGGTGTCTTCAAAAGTTGTAATAAATGATCCTTTTTGCACCGGATGACAGCATTTCCATTTTGTCCCTACTTTCTGCCTTCAATTGCAGAGGCTTAGGGCCCAATCCTATGCAACTTTTCAGCACCAGTGCAGCCACAATGCAGCCTGGAGGGAAGGGAACAAATGTTCCCTTACTTTGAGGAGCTCTCTGTGACTGCCTCCCCACCAAAGGATGCAGCACGCACCGCATTGGCACAGCTGCACCTGCCCTGGAAAATTGAATAGGTTTGGGCCCTTAGGCATGCATTCAGCAGCATCTTGTGGTAGCCACTGAGCCAGAAACCTCATAGATGCTGCTCCATGTGTAAAGAAAATGCACAAGGAGCATGGTAAGAGGCTGGGATTGGGGGGAAGGGGGCTTATAATTGTGCAGAGGCAGTGGTCCCACGGTGGCATCAGGTGGTGTTCCAGGTTGTGCCGCAGCTGTACCTATAGAATCATTTTTGTTTTAGATGGATTTTATTTTTCTCTGTTGGTTAACTTGGAGGCATTCCAGCTTTGCATGTTTAGAAGCTGACTTAAGATCATCAGGAAAAAGTGATTTACAAAGCTGCGCGTGTTTTCAGACTTCACTGTCCAAGCCCATAATCTAATTTAAGGGAGCTTTTAGCTGACTTGCAACCTCATTATGGTTATTTATTGGTGAACTAATGGCAGCCTTTTTTTGTCATCCTCAATTCTGTTTGGTTTCTAGCCAGGGCAAGTTTGATTTTGCAAGGCATAAAGCTTGCCATCATCAATAAATCTCTTTAATAAATGAATACATTTGCTCCAAACACCCTGCTTCCTTTCTTGATGAGCAATACATAATTTGATTTCTACAAATATTCTGTCCATTTCTCAAATGCTGTCTAAAGACCTCCTAACCGATACACACTAAACTGACTTTGCTCCAGTGAGAATCAGTTCTGGATGCAGATGTGATTCCCAATTTCACTGAGGTCTCATTAAAAGTGATCTCGCATCAGTTAATAGTTTAATTAGCCAGGGTTATGAAATCGAATACATTTATGAAACCTTCCATGTCAGTCAATTTCATATTCCCATCCTCCCTCAACAAAATGCACAGGTATTTCACAAGAGAAAGAACTATCTAGGGCTAACAGGCTGGTAAACAGTGTAGTGAAAGGTGAAAGATGAAAGGCTGGCAGAATTTGAATGCACATTTTTTTTTACTACTCATTATTTCAGACAGAGCTGTGGCACAATTCAGCCAAAGCAAACACTTTTCTGTCCCATTGATTTCAACAGGAATCCCAGCCCTCTTCCCAGATCTGATCCACCTACCTGGATCAGTGCAGATATTGCTGGCACAGGACCATGTTGATCCATTGTGGCTGCTGGGGCTTACTCCAGGGCAAGGAGACAAATGTCCCCAAATCTCCAGCAGCCGAAAATCTCCTGTGGGATGGAGCATAGCTCACACCAGCATCACTGCATCACCACTTGGGGATTTAGGTAGCATTGGGCAGCTAGGATTGGGATGAAGAACAACTTCTAGGTTGTGGGGCAGGAAGGGTCAGTCACTGCAATATTCAGACAAGCATGAACCTGATCCGTTTTTTAGAAATCCACTGAAAAACAGTCTGAGAAATAGACTCACAAACATGGGAAAGCAAGCTGCAAAATCAACTTGTCCTTAGTCAACTGCGGCCATGTGTGTCCGTGTGTGTGTATATGCATGCCTTGTATAGCTCCTATTGAGGAGATTTCATTCCATCTTAAACCTGAGTCAAGATTAAGCTCACATATTGGACAACTGGGTATATCTTCAACATTTTTGTATGACATGTGAATTCTTGACAGGGTCATAAAGATGTCAAGTCAAATACCTTTTGACCGGATTAATGTAACTTGATGTAAGTGTTTCTGCAGAAAAGCAGCTTTACTGGGCCAGATCAAGGATTCTTCAAGACTGAAGAAACACACACATACCATTTCTAAATGCTGATTTTTGCAGCTTGCTTTCCCATGTTTGTGAGTCTTCACTGTGGGATCCCCATCCTGGAGGCAAGGTTACACAGTGGCAGGAATGGTGGATGGTCTTTGCCCCACTAGTACAACACAGATCCTAAATAAGACACACACACACTGTCTGTAGAAAACAAAAAAAAAATACTATTGAAAACAAATAGAAACATTTTGTTTTCTGTAAATAGCAGAAGGGGCATGCAGTCATTCTTGCAACCACAGTGAGTGCCCCACCCCTGCTGCAGTTTGGGTCATTTTGCACACACACCCCTCCCCCATAACATTTGTTTTAAAAGGAAAAAGAAGAGCCAGACACACATATTTACTGGAAAATGTAGTTTGGTCCTAACTGTGCATCACAAGATATTTGCCTCTAAGACAGGGATCTCATGGTAAGGGACATAATATGTTTTTGTGCACAGGTAACATGGAGATATTTTGTACCCCTGGAGTCTCTGTAATAGACAGGTCTTCCCTCATCCATCAAAAAGATGGAAATTTTACCAAAGGCAATTTTGGAATTGAACTATTTTTAGGATTTTGAGCTGCCAGTAAACATAATGCTTAAAAGCAGGGTTGGTGTCAGTGATTGGCCAGCTCAGACACTGGCTAAAGGCCCACAGGCTCCCTGGGGACCCCAAATGTCTGACCTCTGAAGCTCTTCAGTGCAGGCAGCAGTGGCACAAGTTAACCAAGCAAACAACTTGCACTGTCTTTGCTTGTCCCATGCTCTCCGTCCACAGTTAGGCTTCCTCAGAGGCCTCTGTGATGAAGCAAAAGCCTCTGAGAAAGCTCATTCATGGATGGGGTGGGTAGGAGAGGAGAATACTTAGGTGCCCAGCACCCCAACAGCACTAAGGAAGAGACATCTTCTGATAATTCTCTTCCATTCCTTGACTCATCCCAAACATGGAAAGGAAGAGGAACTATGCTGTAGCACTGCCAGAGCATTGCAGAGGTTAGGCTTAGTTAGGATTCTCCATGCTGAGATTGCTCCCCTTCTCCATTTCCCTAAGCTGATCCTGACCTGATGGGAAGGTCGACTCCCACAGTGCTGAAGGAGTGGTGTGCTCCTCTCCAAACAAGCACACACATGCAAGCACTGAGATGGGCCCATAATCAGGTATGGTCTAGAGCAGTGTTCTTCAGTCTATGAGTTGCGACCCCAATCAGGTGGCGAAGCCCATTTGGGCGGTCATGGCAACCTTTCAAAGGTTGTACAAGAGAGGACGTGGACCCAATCAAATAATGGTGTTGCCTTATCAAAACTGAGTTCTTCCTGGACAGTCTCTTCTCTCTGACTTGCCTGCAGCTCCAATTGCCCGCACTGCTCACAGGGTTTTTGTGAAAACACAAAAGATGGGGGAAAGGGGGTGGGCAGGGGGTGGGTGGATTGGGTCCTGGGAGGGAAGCGGGATTGGCAGTGGGCCCCGAGTCTCATCATTCATTTATTCATTCATTAAGGTTGTGGCACGAAAAAGGTTGAAGACCACTGGTCTACCCTCCCCCAACCCTGCCACCAGCACTGATACAAATATACTCTTCTTTGATACTCTTGATACACTTGATACACTGATACACTCTTCTTTGATTTTGGCATGCAAATTCATGGGTGAATGGAGTCATGGACTTTGTACAAAGAAAGAGAACTATTATCTGTAGGCAAGCTACATTTTGTGCTTAACAGGTTCAACAATTTCCTTTAACAAGTTATAATACTGTACTTTCTAAATAAACTGTGACCATTTTTTTAATGATCATTTGCAATTGCTTTTTGAAAATTTACTTGAAATGCATTTAAGGATTTCCCTGAATGGTCAATTATTACAGTTCATTGAAAATGCTTGTGTGTGCCTTTTCCTCCGATAGTAATAAATGAGATTCAGAGATAAACTCTTGCATTTATTGAAGTCTCTCAACCACAGATCACTATGCTCAATTCATGTAATGTTCCCTTTGGTACTTGACACTGTATTACGTACATGCCATTTCACTTCCAGTTCTGCTTAATGTTATGTTATGCAGTTGAAGACCTCACAACCTCATAAACATTTGTAACCGAATTCATAACTTCCCCGTGCCTATTGCAGTCTTTTAGTTCCACATGTTGTTATGTTTTGATGAAGCATTGCTTTTTCTCCTCAGGCTTTTTAAAGCTTTCTAACACTTGTGACCATGGTCCAGTCTATTTTGGCACTTTAACAGCCCAATCCTATCTAGGTCCTGCACTGCTGGAACTAGCATTCTGGCAGCATGAAGCCTTTTGTGGTGCCACAAAATTTGAGCCACTGACACAAACCCATAGGTCACTGCCGCAAATGGGCTTTTGGAGGCTCCGCTGCTCTCTGTAAATTGGGGGGGGGGAGGATTTAGGAGCAGGGAGGGCAGGGGGCACATTGGAGAAGGGAGGTGGTGGATCCTGGTGGCACCAGAGAGCACTAGGATGCTACCCCTTCTTTGTCCCCCTTTTTTTTGTCCCTTGGACATACGCCAGCTATATAGCTGGCATAGGTTCAAGAAGACCCTCAGGCCACCAGGAGGCCTATGGAGACAAAAATATTTTTTTTCCTTACCTCTCCCAGGGCTCCTAATGCCACCCCCCCACCAGGTGGGGGGTGTGCCCAGGTTCAGCACAGGCCCTGTTAGCTCTGCTGCATCAACATCAATGGTGAGGGATAAGATTGGGTTGTTAAGCCCCATTTCTTTCAGTGGTAGAGCAAAGCATTCTCATTAATATCACATGGATATTTTTCTTTGTATCCTAGGATTTCCTTACTTCAAAGGAATAATTCCTTGCTCTGAAGGAACAAAACCTCATTATTGTTATTACAGTGTTAATATTTGTTCTGTCTGACTGATTCTTTTTATCACATTGATTAATTCTTAATCATATTTTTATTTTTGCTGTTGCCCTGATGCTGCGCTCTGTGTGTGTGTGTGTGTGTGTGTGTGTGTAATAAGGCAGCTAAGCTTTGAGTTTTGAGCAGATATTAGATGAATATCTCAGGGTGCTTCTTAGCATATGTGAACCAAAGAAAAGGGCTGAAATTATTGGAACTTTTGTCATGCTTGCAGACAGGTAACTTGAATTTCTCCAGCTTCAAGCAAGATTGAAGCCCCAAAAATGCAAGCTGGCTTTTTGCTCCCAGGAAAAAGGCTCTAATTGGGCCATAAAACACAGGGGATGCCAGAAGGATCACTCGTCCAAAGACAAGGAAGGAGAAGGGTGATAGGGATGATTGGTCAGGCCGTACCAGATGGAAGGTCATCAAAGGATGCCAAGGGAGGAGGAAGAAAGAGTCCTGGACTGGCAGATTGATTATGGTAAAACAAAGGGGGGGGGGGATGATTCTAGGAGCAAAAAAGCAAAGGCTGACAGAAAAGTTAAAAGGGAGCACAAATATTAGCTCATCTGAGCTCTCTGAACAAAAGACAGAGGCAATGTGTTTTTGCCAGAACTCCAGACTCAAACACTGAGCTACACCAGAGCTGGCCACTCTGGTTGTATGTCAGTGTGATTGGATCAACAGAAAATTAACAAAATAGCACAGGGATAAATTAGCAAACTAATGTAATTAATCTCATGTATTTGTAATCAAATAAAGCTTTTATAAGGTTAGCATCTGTGTGTTTCAAATCTCATGCTTTAGCAGTGACTAAGGGCGCAATCCAAACAGCGCCTTATGCCGGCCCAAGTCCCATGGGCCAGCTTAAGAGGGTCGCAAACGTGCCATAAAGCACGTTTGTGCCTCCTTGCGGGGAAGCCAGGCCGGTGCTCTGAGAAGTGCTGGCCTGCAGAGGCTGGCATAAACCTGTGCCTTGGCTTTCCCGCAGCTGCTTGTGTCGGCGCACTCGCGCAGCACAAGCAGCAAAGGTAGGCACGGGGGGTGGGGAGGAGGAGGGAAGGAGGTGTTTCTGGGCAGGGGGAGGGTGGGCGATGGGCGATGGGCAATGGGCGGCCCCGGGGGCAGGCGCACAGGGAGCTGGAGGCGGGGATTTGACCCGGCAGTTATGCCGGATCCCACGGAGAACAGAGCAGCTTCAAGCCGCTCCGCTCTCCTCGAACTTGCTCTACCTCCAGAGGTGGTGCAGGTCCAAGGAGACCCATTGGGGCCAGTAGCCCTTACCCATTGTGGCTGAGCTGCTCCTACCCACAAACCTGCCTTGGATGCAGCGCAAGCCTCCTGGCTTGCCTGCTCCAGCACAGGTTTGGATTGCTCTCTAAGAGTGCAGTCCTAACCTGTGCTGGAACAGCCAGGCCAAGTGGCCTGAGCTTTATCCAGTGCAGGTTAGCTACAGGCTGGAAGTCACCACGGGGTAAAGGGGATATTTTTCCCATGTCAAGATCCAGCTTACCCTATGGAATTACTTGGATTTGTGCCAGCAGGGACAAAATGCTAAGTTTTTTCAGGCGCAGGGAAACCTGTGTAAAGACCTCCTCCCTCTTGCCTTCAGTGCCAGTTGGGCTGTGAAAGCTTTTGAAGCCATGACTGGCTCTGAAGGCAAGGGGGAGGGACACTTTGCACAGGTATCCCTGCACTTGAAAAATCTTAGTGTTTTGCCCCCTCCTCCAGGAATGCCAGTGCAATGAGCAGCTTTGTAATAGTTCCTGGAAAGCAGAATTAAAACTGTGGAAGACAGTTATGAAAATAACTGCCTCCCAAAAAATAAATTATTTGGTTGTAGGTTTGTTGCTCATTTTTTTCACTTCTTTGCATATCCTAGAACTCCATCACTGCTTTTTGTTTTCACGCAGTAAGCATAATTTACTGCTGTCCTTGAGAAGAATGCTGTTGCTTCAGTAAAGCTTCACTCCTCCACCCCCACTTACTACCCTTGTTTTAGAAGGCAATTGCTTTTTGTCTCTCTAGTCTTTGACAGCTGCACTCAGAGCTCCCTTCCTACTGCAGGATAATGACTTTTCACAACCCACTGCAATATATCAGTGCACGCTGGGAAAAGGTGCTAAGTTGCACCGTTACAAAAGGCATTCTAAATGCAAATAGAAGAGACCTTGAACTTGGCTCAATTTGATCCCAGTGCTGTTTAAACTCTTAATTGCATACTGAGCAACAGAAAGTGGCATAGTTCCAAAGGGATTCCCCTGGAAGAAGACTGGGATCCTTTTGATGGGATCCTTTCTCTCCTGCTACCAACTTCTATGAGAAGATTTCATGAACATATGAATGAATGCATGTTCTATTACCAGTATCAGGACATTTAAGAGTAAAGCATGAAGAAGGGTACTTTAACTTACTACCCAGGTGGGGTCTCTGAAATACTGGCACAAAATCTCAGAAAATTTACTAGATTTGACCAAAGGTTACGGTAATTTTCACAAGATACTCTAACAATTGAATTCTCACTGCTGTGGAACTAGTTTTCTAAAATTTTAGCTGTTATGTGTTCTTAACAATATAACATATCCGATCTTCAAAATAGTGCAAGACAGGCCACATCCAGGGGGACAAAGCTATGTTTTTCTATGATGACGTATATGACGTTCAACCTATCATGCAAATGTTTATGGTTTTTAAGGAAAGGCCTGCTTATTAGAGATGTTTCTACCTCAGTTTTCCTCAATGTTTGTTCCCTGCTATACCATTCTGCATTGTTACCCTTTTGGAAGTACCGCTAGAAGTAACTTGTGATGGTGTAACTGGTAACATCACCAGTTACTTCTGGATTGGAAGGCCAGATGCAACATGACAAACGCTAGTAAGGGGCTCAGGACTGACGGGAGCGCTTTCCTGAGCACACAAAAAGCACTCACTGGAGCTCTGCCTGCCAAACCAAGCCTCCTACCACTGCTTGTCACATTGTGTTGCTGGTCTTGCAGCCAGGAGCGTACCACCAGACACCACCTAAAGTGCCACTGGTGGTAGCTCTGCCACTAGAAACACTCTGCCACTAGAAACACTGTTCTACATGCTTATGAAGTAGGGTCTACTTTCTGGTACACATCCATAGGAATGTTTTTCAAAATTAGAAAATTTTGAGAGATTCAAATTCAGAACTAGAGAGATTCAAATTCAGTACTCATTCCAGGAGACTACTGCTGTAAAGACTGCAGTTTCCAATGTTATATGTCATATGGTGAAATCAGCTTAGGTTTGGATTATAGATATGCCCTCAGTGTTGCACCCCACTCCATCTTTTGGCTGAAAAGTAGGTAAACACCCTTTATCCTCTAAAGCAGATGTGTGAAGGTTCAGAGGGCAACATTAATGCAAAGAAGGAGAATGCCAAGAAACTGGGAATGTCAATGGTGCTCAAAATATAGCTTTAATATCCAGAGTTCATTTTTATTACTATTCAACACATTGAATTTAGAGATTGACGATACATTTTATCATCAATTGTGCTGCTTGCTTCTCTTTGAGAAGTGCTGTCTGCAATCCATGCCACAGTCTGTGCTATAAAACAAATGCTTCATTTGCAGTCTATGAATCACTTACGCTAGATCAGCTTTATGGATCTGGGGCTAAAAAGAGATTACTCCAGAATACTCTCTGGAACTCTTCCACTTTTCAATATGTCGTAAGTGGTAACATTTCTGTGGACAAATACATTTCACTTTGGCTCGTGTTTCAAATGGGAGTTACAATAAATCAAGAAGACAAGAAGTTGAAATGGCAGCGTCACGCCATTTTTATCATTTCCGTCATCAAGAAATGAGCTGACAGGTTCCCTCAGCAACCACTTTACCATGGTAAAATATTGCCTTGAGATTGATTTCTGGCTGAGATCTGAGTTCATTTTTTAGTTCTAAGTTAGAAATAACGTGTCCAATTCTCACATAGGTGGCAAACCTGGGCCTATATTACTTCAGACTGCAGGTGGGAGCTTACCTGAGAGAATATTCTTCCACAGAGAAAGGTCACCACACATAGGAAATCAGAAGGTGACTAGGCTAGATCCTTTCTCCCTAGCACCTCATTTTCAACATGGAGGATACTTTGGTTCCTCCCCACAACCAGAAGTGGCATAGTCCAGTCACAAGCTGACTAACCTCAGTGAGAACAAGGTCACAGTCAAAAACTAGCATCATTTTCCAAGTTTCATGGTCAGGTGCTGCATCAAAAATAGATTATAGATTTGGTTTCAGCAGAAATACACAACCAGAAGCAGTTGACATGGCTGCAGAAAGTTCCTAAATTAGGGTGGGAGTGTTAGTGATCTGATCTCTTTGTCACTACTAGTCTGCTTAGTCTTTATCATACTCACATCTCTATCTCTCTCTCTCTCTCTCTCTCTCTCTTCGTACATTCCTTTTAGTGTTCAGCCTTTCCTCATGCCTTCTTCCCTAGTAACCATTAAAACATCAAACCCCTACTTTCTGCTTTCCAACAATTTTGGTGGTGTTCAAAAGAAATTAAGCGGTCATTCTAAATAAGGGGGAAAACAAAGACAAATTAGAATCAAGATCCCTTTGGCGAGAGAGAAAAACTCAGTGGTAGAGCAGGTTCTTCGTGTACATAAAATCCCAGTTTCAATTTCTGGTATCTCCAGTTAAAAGGATGCAGTGAGCAATAATGGTAAATACTTTTGCTGGACAGTCACTACCAACAAAAACAGATCACTATAGGCAATCCAGAGATTGCCTACCTCATATATTGTATGTATACACACACACTACGATTGTTGATGTACTGACAATATGCACATGAGTTTCATGAGCCTGCATCCATTCCCACCCCAATTTGTGGTAATCACTGCAGAATTCATCAATGTTCATGCCTCTGCACGTTCTTTTTGGTTTTTTGAGTGGTGTTTAAGAGATGGAAAAACAGATATAATTAATTCCATTCAGTTGACTGGGATATGCCTATTTTACCTTTGACAATGAATGCTGTGTATTCAATTTAAGTGATTTAGGTTTTCGGTTTCCATAGGTTTTCAGCACATATAAAAAAAAGTTCCCATTAACTAGTGATCAGGTTAAAAGCCAAGAGATTGAATTTGAAAGGCCAATTCACTATGCCTGACTTCTAAGACTCTAAAACATTTTCTATCAAATGGATGTGATAAAGAGTGAAAAGCAAAGAAAAGCAAGTCTAATGAGAAAGCAGGAATCTTTTTTTACCTTTTCATTTGAATTACATCCCTTGAGTAATGAACTGCATTTTCTTTGGAGTTTTTTTTTTCTCCTTTAGATGTTCCATCTGAAAAAGAAAATCAGATAAGCACTGCTGGGTCAGTGAATCAATGGATATCATTTTCCTACTCATTCTAAATTTGCACTGTGTACCAGGAAGAAATAGGTGTTCAGAAACAATGTGCTGGGCCACAATGCTGAAGAGGCTCTTAGATATTTTCAGCAGTTGTTTTCCATTACGGAATCACATTTCTTCATGAGCATGCTTCATTTAACTTCATGGACAATGCAAACCTCTAAACTTAGTAAACCTTTCACTGAAGTATTATGATCATGGCTATACAGGAAAAACAACCTGATCTTGTTTCTCAGCTAGTGGCATGAAAATCACTAGTAGCACCACTTATGGCATATGGCCTGACCCTACTGCCATGGTGACTGAATGGAACAAACCCAGTTGGCCTGACCCTGCCACAAGAGGAGAGAACTGGGGCACCAGTGACGAGGTGTGGTTGTGCAGTGGCCTAACACTTCACAAGGAGGACAGGAGGGTGCAGAGTGCAGGAGACATCAAGAGGCAGCAGCACCTAGAGACACTTCTCTCACACTGCTGGGACAACTGCACAGTAAGCCACTTCTGCACATAGCAGTCATCTTGGAGGCCAGTGGTGCTTACAAAGGCCAGTGGCGTAGCTAATGATCATGTAGCCCGGTGCCGAGTTCAAAATGTTGCCCTGGAAGTGATGTCACAACCAGAAGTGACATCGCACCCAGGCTTTTTAAAACGTGAAAATTGGGAGGATCCCACCTCCTCCCCCCAGCAGCTCACCACCCACTTGCTCTGCTGCCTCCTGCCAGTCAGTGGCATAGCTAAGGCATCTATCTGCTACCCAGATTCAAAGAAGATTTTGTAGCCCCCCCACATGATAAAATCAAATTTAATTATGTAAATAAATAAGAAGTTATTGGTTCCATGCTGTATCATAATAACATCTCATTGGCATTCAGAACAATCAGTCTTATAGGTCAGTTTGGAGTTAAGCAAATCCACTTGTTATTCCACAAGACAGTTGTGTTTTCATTTTCTGGTTAATTGGCCATAACTTTTGATTGAACACAGATATTCCAGTGCAGTTTGTTTCATTGCACTCTGCAGTAAATTACTTTTCCAATGATATATAACATGATATACATACCAAGATTTTCATAATTTTGGTCACTATTGTGACCAAGCTCAGCTTGTTGCCCCCCTAAAGCTTGATGCCCGGTGCAACTGCTACCCCCTACACCGCCTTAGCTACGCCACTGACAAAGGCCAATGTTGCTTACTTGCAGAATTGGTACTTGCTCCCTATCCAAAAAAAATGTCAAAAATCCTGTATTAGATATATTATTGCCAACAAATCCTAGAGCTAGGCTGGTGTAGTGGTTCGGGAGTTGGACTTAGGTTCAAATCCCTGTTCAGCCATGAAGTTTCCTGGGTGACCTTGGGCCAGTCACTATCTCTCAGCTTCACCTATCTCATAGGGCTGTTGTGAGGAGGGAGGAAACCATGCACACCATTCTGAGCTCCTTGGAGGAAGGGCAGTATAAAAATGTGGAAAATAAACATAAGGTACAAGCAGTAGAATTACAACTAATCTATAGATTTAAAATAATCCAGCCCCCTCATATAAAAAGGTCCTCACTGCCTGGAGAAAACGGGTACTTCAGGGAAAGTGTTAAGTAAGAACCTTTGTCTTATGTGTCCTGGGTTTTTTTCCTCCCAAATGAGGGAGTATCTGAGCTTACAAGATCCCCATCACAACCACCAGTCTACAGGGCCACACCAGGTATTGTTCTTAGAGTGTAAATCGAGTGTGTCTGACTGAATGAGTGCTCTATGTGATAAAAATTGTTACTAGTTTAGTAAATTAACATTAGTTAAGCTTTTCCAAGTGTATCTAAGAGCAATAGAATTATCAGCTGGTATAACATGTTCTTCCAAGACCAGAGCCAGGCAAATCAGTGGACACAGAAGGCAAGAGGACTAAAAAGATACATGATGTACCTGACAGCTCTCAGGGAGGATAATTTTTCCTCACAGGCAAGCAATTATATTCTGCAAACTTTGGGAGTCACTTCATCATCCTTGTTAGATGGGTGGGCTCTAGCTAATTATCTACAGGCTGAATCAAAAGACACACAAGATTGATGGGCTCCATGGGCCTAAGACCCCGGGAGCTAGAATATGGAGGTGAATGTGTTAGTTGATCCTGCACCTGTTCTACATTAGAATAAACGCAGTGTGTGTCCTGGCATCTCTTCTCTATTGAGAAGTTCAGATGTTCCTGTTTTTTATAAGAGTTTGGGGGGGATAATAAAGACATAAGAGTGGAGAAGGAGACTCTTATCTTCTTGAGAAAGATTGATTCTGTGTCTTCTTTGTAGCTTAAGAGTGCAGCTATCACTCTGAATATTAGATATTGAGGACTAATAGCTTAAGAAGTCTTCTGTTACCAGATTTCCACATATTTTTAATTTTGCTGATGCCATTTCTATCTGTATCATTCTCTTGTATATAGTGGTTTATCTTTCATTCTAATTAACCAGGGCAATCAAGCATATTGAATTAACAGGAAATTCATCTAACAGTACTGAAGCACATTAAATTCACTGTTCTTATGTTGCTAGTATACCAGTGCAATCTTATATATGTTTACTCAGAAGGAATTCTCACAGTGCACAGTTTCTCTATCACAACTTTCATAATGGACAAATGTCAAAAATCCAAACTGTCCAGATCATATACTGACATGTCAATCATCGACAGACAGAAACTGAATCTTATAATATGCATATGTAGTGGTCTTCACAATACAATATGCCAGATATTCATATTAGAAGGCTGTCTGTCCATGATTCTTTTTTTTATAATCCTGACTATAATTTATAACAAAATATTCAAATTGTCCAAATTATTCACTTCTTTATACAGCACTTGGGATTGCAATCTGAAGCATGCTGATTTCAAATGGGGGTCTGAGATCAATGGGGTTCAGTTCCAAGAAGAACTGCACTAACTGCACAGTGTTGGGCTAACACTGTGTAAACTGATTTATATTCCTTATCTTGTTTATCCTCACTACACTACCTTGAGGCAAAGATGCAAATCAGGTGTGCTTTCCAAGAGTTTTCATCACATTTTATAATCTGCAAAATCTTCTAAGACAAGTTAAATTATGTTTACTGTTTAAATAAAGAGTACCTCTGAGACACCAGTGTGGGGGGAACAACAGGAAAGTGCTTTTTTTTTTTAAGGTGGGCACAGTGGCGTCACTAGAGGGTGCATGGGTGTGTGGGCCACACCGGGTGACATGCACGGGGAGGGGGAATGACACCACTAGTGACCAAAAATTGCTAAAACTGCGGTTTTTAGGAATAATACAATTATGTTATATACCATTCGATGTGTAATTTACAGCAGAATGCAATTAAAAAAAAACTGGTGTGAAATATCTCCATTCTATCAAAAATTACGGCCAAAAAACCCAGAAAAAAATGCAACTGTCTTATGTAACAAAAAATACATTTCTTAGTTCAAAATGGAGCAATGAGACTGATTGTTCAAAGAGCCAATGAGATATTATTATGACACAGCATTGAACCAATAAGGTGTTAGTAAGGTGACACCCTCGGAGGGGTGACACTACTAGTGACCAAAGTAGCTAAAATGGTGATTTGTAGGAATAATACCATCATGTTATAATATATACCATTCGATGCATACTTTACAGCAGAATGCAATGAAACAAACTGCATTGAAATTCTGTGTTCTGTCAAACTGTATAGCCAAAAACCCAGTGGAAGTTGAGCGATAGTACATCACCATGCCACCACCCAAGACATTGCCCTGCCCACTGTGTGCTGTCCTCCTGCACTGGGTGATGCATACCCTAGTGATGCCACTGGCTGGGTAGATTATTTCATCATGGTTGTCGTCGTCGTCGTCGTCTCTCCTCCTCCTCCTCCTCCTCTGCTGGGCTGTAATATAATCTGTAATTTGAAATCTAGCCAAGATCCTGGGAATCACAGAGATTCTTGCTGTTTCAAGCAACATTGATTTCTGGAGTTTAGCTGGTGTAATTTGCTCAAGATGAAGAATGTTGAGGTGTTTCTTCAGACTTTTAGGCGCTGCTCCAAGAGCTCCAGTGACAATTGACACAATATTGACCTTCTTCTCCCAGGAACACCCAAGTTCTATTTGCAGGTCTTGGTATCTTGTCATCTTCTCATGTTCTTTGTCTTCAATTCCACTCTCACCTGGGACTGCAATACTGTATCAGTGAACCAAACTTGATTTTTCTTTCTGTCAACCATTGTTTTATCTGATATATGGTGTTCTAGATGTTTATCAGTCTGCAATCTGAAGTCCCAAAGGGTCTTTGCTTGGTTGTTCTCTGTGATCTTATCAGGTTTATGATCCCAGGAACTTTGGTATGATGGAAAATTGTATTGCAAAAATTGTTTTGCAAAGATTCCAGTGAACAACAGCTGCAACCCTATCATGACATTCTTTATAGTCAGTTTGGACAATCTTACTGCAGGCACTGACCAAACAGTTGACTGCTTCATCTTTCAAAGTTGATATTTACTGTTGTCACTGATCTTTTGAATCTTTTCTTTGGGATTATTGTTATTCTTAAGAATATTTGCATACTGCTTTCAGTAAGAGTAGTTCACAAAGCACTTCACACAGCTAAGGGCACAACGGTGCCCTAGGCCGGCGCAAGTCCCTTATGCCTAGCTCCAGGTGTTGCAAAAGTACCAGAAGGCACTTCTGCGCCACCATGGGAGGAGGTAGGCCACTGCACATCCATGTGCCAGTCTCTCGAGGCCGAACTGGGCCCCCGCTGCACCAGCAGACGGATAAGTATGTACTGGCCTGCCTTGGCCAGCACAGGGGTTCAGGGAGGGTGGGGGAGAGTAAATGGGGAATTCTGGGGCTGGGTGGGCGGTGGGTGGGCCCCTGCGCAGGGTAGGCCTGGGAGGCAGGTGGTGCCAGTTTCCTTAGGCTGGATCCTAACCCTGCTCCCAGGTAGCCCACTCTAACACCAGGCTGCTTGGATCTGCACTACTTCTTTAGGTGGTGCAGATATGAGTAGCCCCATTTGGGCTTCTCTCATGTAACATGAGGTAAGGGGAGGTGATTTCCCCTTGCCCCAGGTTGCACCACAGCCAGCCCTAACCCTGCACCGGATACAGCACAGGCCACACAGCCTGTCTGTTTTAGTGTAGGATAGGATGGACTGAAACTAAATCAATAAATGGTTCCCTGTCCCCAAAAGGCTCACAATAAGAAGAAAAAAACTAAAGAGACACCAGCAATAACAGGGCCAACTAAATTCAATGACGTATCTAACACAACCAAGTTGAATTAAGAATCATGTAACTGAACTTCCAGCCCAATGGCCTGCTGTTGGCCTCTTGTTTCACCAGAATTCATGTTCAAGTGGGGCAGCATGCGTTACAATGGTGCCACAGAGTGCAGTTTGGCCGTCAAATGAGGAGCAAAGGCAGCCAGGCGACAGTGGCCTCTGTGGGAGCCCCTGTGCCAGAAAGTTGGCATGGGGGCAGGTAGTGGAACATGGGGGGGGGGAACAGGTCAGTAATGAGGGTGTTTCAAGGGCAAGAAGGGGGCAGATATCAGTGGCAGCAGCTTCTCCTTTCCTGGCCTTGATCCAAAATAGCTGTTACAGGTCTGAGTAGACCCATCAGGGCAGCAGATGCTTACTCCCTGGCAAGGGAACAAATATTCCTTGGAGAGTGCACTCCCTGCAGGATGCAGCATGTGCTCCAGGGGCACAACTGCACTGGAGGGCAGGGGGTGTCTGGACAGGATTGGGCTGCTAATCATGTCTAAACAACAGAAATTTATAGCTGTAGATTTTGCTGTGAGTACCATACATTTCTTGACAGCTTTAAATTCAGTTACTTTCAAATCCTTTTTGATGTTGCTTAGCTCCTGAGTTTCAGTGACCTACATTACATTGACCTACATCAATTTCTTATTACTGTGTCTTAATAAATGCCTGGAAAGCCAAAGTAATGGCAGATCAATCATTAAAATTAATTAGGGTAAGGCTCATCATGGTTTCTGTACTCACTGCTGCTAAAATGTTCATTTGAGCATACTTTGTATTCTGAAAGCAAAACAAATATAGTAAGCTGTAACTTGCATCTGAAATAGACGACAGCTGCAATCCTATTCACACTTATCTGGAAGTTGGCCCAATGAACCCAGTGGGACTTACTTTTGAAAGAAGTGCATGAGATTGCTCTGAAGTTCAGTTAACCCTCGAGAATCCAAAGCAACACTCGAAGTGTAGTATGGCAGATTTAGTGTCAATGTCTTGCATAGTGTTGACCTTCAGTTATAATGCATTGTACATGGAGCGCAGAAAGCAGAAAAAAAAGAACACGCAACTGTATTCATATACTTTGCATGTAACATGCTTTTAATTTTTCGTGTGAAATTACAAATGTGCCCATGAAAATTTATCTCAAGTCATAGCTTAGGGTCAAAATAGATGAGCACATAGAATAGCAGCCCGATCATGTCCCCTGCCACATGTGCTGCATGCTATGATGGGGGTGGGGTGACCTGAAGGTAAGGGGGCTTCAGCAGTTCCACCAGAGTTCTGAGATGGATTGTGCCAACTGGCACTATTTTTAAAAGCTTCTATTAACGGCTAATAGAACCTCTGGTTTTACTATAAATAGCACACATGGGAGTGCAGAACTGGGTTAGGAATTGCAGTGGGAATGAAATGATAAGCCCTGCCACCCCATGCTGTGGTTTCAGGATATTTTGTGTGGCTTCTTTTCCTATGTTGTTCTTAAAACTAGAAAAAAGATAAAACGTCAAACACATGCTTGCTTAGTTTGACCCTTAACAGCTGGGAATTTTGCATTCCTTCCCTATCCAAAATGTGGCATCAGTCAGCACCCAGATGTCAGGAAAATCTGGCTATTGAAGGCCCAATCCTTTCCTTGAGATATGCCAATGTATTTCCATGTTAGCTGGTGGAACCAGTGTAAAAGGCACCCACTGAGGGATGCAACATGTACACCAGCATAATATTGGAAACCCTGCAGCAATGGCATAGTTCAGATGTCACTCAGACCCCAGTACAACTGGCAGAGAAGCCAAAACAGGGAGGAAAGAGAGGTATGATGTGGGAAGGATGTAGGAGGGATGTGGGAGGAATAAGGAGGAGTCGATGTGCACCATAACTTAACCCTTCTTCAAGCAACAGACATGCCCCTGACATCAGAAAAAAATGCTACCATCGCCAATAGGGTTGGCATAGGTGGGCGTAATCCCATAAAGAACAATAACAAACCCAGAAAGAACAGCAGGAAATGGCATCTCCTGCCACCCCCTGCCCCACCCGCTTCCTCACAACAGAGCATAGGCCACAGACTACATTTGGCAGCCAAGCACAGCACATCCACCCCAGTACTAAGCCCCTGCCAGGGAGACTTGAGCTTCGATTATCAGTCACACAACATGTGTGACTGATAATGGGGCCCCACAACATGGGGCTATACTTCTTTGGTCCCACAAAGGGTATCTTTGTTGATGGGAACCATGATAAAAGAGTACTTGTTGGTGCACAAAGGGAGCAATCGGAACATATAACCTCTCGTTCTTCACTACATGTACAGCAAGGTAGTTTGTTAACACTTGTCTCATCTGAATTCTGATTGCAGGCACAGTATTCTGCTCCAGGAGGATTCCACACAGACATCCAACTGGAAATTCTACCTCTCCACCACCAAGGCTCCTTCCAGCAGGCAGATACCCCCACAGAACTCAAAATCTTGCCACAGAGGGACTTCTGGGTTTGTAGATGCAACACTGCCAATTTGGGATTAGGATATGACAGGCATTGGCACAGCATCTGGATAGGATTTGGCTGTTAGCCATCGCAGAACAAATGTTACAGGAATCAAGTTATCCTGCCTCTGCTGGTGCTGATCCTGACTTCCACTGTTTTGTTCCTCTTACCTCTTACTCCGGAAGAGCTTTTACTTTTATGCTCTTATTTCATGCCATGGTTGCAGAGGCTGTTTTGGTATTAATGTAATGATAGTTTACCTTTCAGCAAACCATAGAAAATGAATTTTTGATGTTGGAATCCAGAGAGTCTTCACTTATTTTAACAACTGTTGCAGGCAATTGCTTCTTTTCTTTGTGACATTAGCTTTACAAAGATGATGTTTGCAATAGCTGGCTCATAGGCACATTCATTTTTGTTGTTTTCACCTGGGTAGTTGATTCTTGTTAGCTTCTTCTTGTCCCTAAGGCTCAGAGAGGAACAGGAGTGGAAAACAAGACTTTCTTTATGGAGCTTGGCAATGAAAGTGCGGCTGATTTGTGATTTAGAGTCGGGAGTCTTTGGCAGGGGTGAGTGTGCATGCAGGCGTGTGATAAAAACAGATTGTTTCGTCTTGAGAAGTTGGAAGTATTGTTTCTCCATACTTTTTTGTTTGTCTTTCTTCTCTGTTTAGGGTCTAGATCAATTATGTTAGATTTTAAGCTCCTGCCACCTCATCAATATTTTAGAGGCCTTCTGTGCGTTCACAGATTTAGTCAATAGCAAATCAAATGGAATTTCTCCAAAAGACATGTTCCTTGAGTCAGTTCCTTCTTTGTAGAACTGAGTTTTGATTTCCATTTCAAAACTCAGACAACTGTATGCTTTACTGATTGTGGGTGTACACTGTATGTGACAAAGAGTGCAATCCTGAGGCACCCATGGGCCAGCACAAGTCCTTTGCACCTGCCCTGGAGGGTCGCAAACATGCCATAAGGCATGTTTCCTCCTCCTCAGGAGCAAGCCAGGCTCGAGCATGGAGATGCACCAGCCTGCAGGGGCCAACACAAGCCTCCACGCCGACTTCCTCAGTGAGGCTTGTGTTGGCCTGGTTGGGCCGACACTAACCTGTGGAGTGGGCGGGGTGGAGGTGGGAGGGAAGTGTTCCTGAGCGGGGGAAGAGCAGGCGGTGGGTGGGGAGCAGGAGGCGGGGCTGGGAGCCAGCACTTATGCTGGATCTCAACCCCTGTTTCCAGGGAGTTTCAAGCGACATGAAGCCACTCCGCTCTCCTTGAACTTGCACAACCTCAGGAGGTGGCGAAAGTCTGAGGAGACCCATAGGGGAAAGGCCTTCTTACCCAGAGGTAAGGGGAAATGTTTCCCCTTGCCTCTAGCTGATCCGCCTTGGGCCCTTATCCTGCGCTGGATACAGCGCAAGTCTCTTGGCTTGCCTGTTCCAGTGAGGGTAAGGTTGTGCCCAAATTGTATGCACAGTATGTATAATCATCTTTAAGGCAAAAGTGCACATCTTTCCACAAGGTGTTGCCTAGTATTGTACAATACATGAACACAGAGTGGTTGTATGCAGTCTTGTCTTATGCATATACTATAACATATAGCACAAATCCTCCACAAGAAGGTCCGATTCTAGTGGGCTCACAGATTAAGAAATTAGGGCACAATCCTTACCAGGTCTACTCAACAACAACAACAACAACAGTATTTATATACCGCTTTTCAACAAAAAAGTTCACAAAGCGGTTACTACTTACTCAGAAGTGAACTACTTACTCAGAAGTAAGTTCTATTTTGTTCAATAGGCCTACTCTCAGGAAAGTGTGGTTAGGATTGCAGACTTTGGGCGCAATCCTAACCGGCAGTTATGCCGGTATACGTGGCCCTGTAGGGTCGCAAACGTGCTGTAAAGCACGTTTGCGCCTCCTTAGGTGATAGCTGCATTGGCGCATTCAGATGCGCCAACGCACGGACAGAGGCAGAAGCCTCTGCTGCGGCTCCTGCGCTGCCACTTGTGTTGGCGCGAGCGCGCCGACATAAGCAGCAAAGGTAGGCATGGGGGGGCATGGGGAGGGGGTGGGAGGGGGCGTTACTGTGTGGGGGGACCGCGGTCCCGGGGGCGGGAGTGCGGGGAGCCAGGGGCGGGGCTGGGACCCGGCGGTTATGCCGGATCCCAACTCCCGTCTCTGGGTGAGCGGAGCAGCTTCAAGCCGCTCCGCTCTCCTCAGACTTACACCACTTCCGGAGGTGGCACAGGTCTGAGGAGACCCATAGGGGTGCGCAGCCCTTACCCACAGGTAAGGGGAAGAGCTTCCCCTTGCCTGTGGCCGAGCCGCTGCTCACTGCAATCCTGCATTGGATGCAGCGCAAGCCTCCTGGCTTGCCTGCTCCAGTGCGTGTTAGGATTGCACCCTTAGTTGGATATTCCATGGCATGAACTCACAGGTTAAGGAACCCCACATGAATATTGTTTCCTAACATGCACTTGTTCCATGGAAAATGCCCATTAACATGTGGATTGCTGTGTGTGTGGTTTGGGCCCAAGCTGTTTTTTTGACAGAATGGAACTGAACTGACAGATGTCCCAGCCCCTGACCCAGGGCACCTGGGAATTGTAAAAGAGCACTAGGGAAAAAGAAGACAGGAGACTACTGCCTGTTCCCTCATATTCACATGCTAAGCATCCCCACAGGAGAGTGAAGTACTGACTTTCTGGATGGTAGTGGGCAGCAGTAACTGCAGTGGACTCTCACTGCCTCAGACAGTGGCCTGGCCTAGATATGGAACCTTGTGTAGACATGGGTCTTAGGCATACACTTCACCAGTCTTCAGCTATGGAGCCGTACCTATTTATTTGGATTTCTAACTTCCTTCTTCTTTAATGAAAATCTTTTTTCCTTTGATGGATCATTCCTACTGCACATCATGCCCACAGCATGAAAGGAAACCAGTGTGTTTATAAAGGTACAGCTCCCAGTGAAATCAACTTGCAAATCAAAGGCTGAAATCGATCTGCAATGGAAAAAAAAAAGCTTTCCCCATATTTTTGCCCTTTTCATATTACTGCCGTAAAGAACATTCAGCTCAGATAGCTAATGGCATGATGTTGGTTTGGGGCAGCAACCCACTTTCAATATTATGCAATAAAGAAATGCATAAATTAATCTAGAATTGTGCATGTAATGTAATAATGGTTGATGTATATCAGAATATGATTTCAGAGAGTTTAAAATCTAATTTGATGTGCTGATTAAAGTCTTATGAGTCTACAAGGCTCATTTGTAATGATCCATCTGAAAATTAACTTGGCCGCATAATCATTTTATTTTTTAACCAAACAAGCAGAATAAATATTGTGGAAAAACAGGTAGCATCTCAAAGTATAATCCTAGTATAAGAGATTTTGGTTGGTTGGCAACCTTCAGTCTCAAAAGACTATGGTATAAGCCTACAGCACCCGGTATTCCCAGGTGGTCTCCCATCCAAGTACGACCCAGGCCTGACCCTGCTTAGCTTCTGAGATCAGATGAACAAATCCGGCATGTGCTGGGAAGTCCCATTATAAAAGTGACATCCTATGTGTTTTAATTGTTGCACTGTCTTTGTAGGTGCTGCTGAGCAGAAGTGGGGTGGGGTGGAATGGGTTTTCAGCCTTCGGGTGTATTTTATGTCTTGCAGCCAAGAATGGTTTCTTAAGCCACGAGTTAGATTTTTTTTTTTAATACATTTTAATTTACAATTTATATTGGTATTTAGCAAAGTTCTTGGTTGAATATTCTATCATAAGAATAAATATTTTGATGGCTGAGGAAATGCAAAATGTGTGTCTGTTTATAAAATGCCATGTAAATTGATGCTCAATCAGTGCCAGCCTAAGGCATTTTAGTTCCTGAGCTGGAAAATTCAAATGGCACCACCCATACCTTCACTAATTAATATATGGCACAAACTATCAAAATGCTCTTTTATGCAAGTCTAATTGAAATTCATTTTCAGTAGAATTGCACAGGAGCATGGTGGACTGCGGTCACTGAAACACTGTCTAGGCTTTTGTGCTGATCTGTGTTATATCTTCCTCCCATGCATTCAATTCAATGAAACTAGAGAAATGTCTTCAGGACATTGGCTTGCTCGTTCATTAAAATGCACAAGGGCATCTCAGCATATTTTGTATCTTGCAATATATCAACATACACTGCAGTACTCTGTCTTTTGACCTGGGAAAATCTTCACTGCTTTGCCCTATGTGGTAACTAACTGCCTAATCCTGAACACTGCGTGCCGGCTAACCGCTGGTGCACATTGTCGCAAAAATGCCGTAAGGCACGTTTGCAGGCCCTACCACTGGGCGAGTGCTTGTGGTAGCCCAGCGCTGGGTGGCCACCGAAGCTCTGCCACTCTGTGGTTGCGCAGACCACTGAGTAGCGGAGAGGTACGTGAGGGCATGGATGGAGGCGGGGAGGAGGTGTTTCAGGGAAGGGGGAGGCGGGTGGAGGGAGGGGAAAGGGCGGGGAGGAGGTGCTCCAGAAAGTGGGTAGTTGGAGAGAGGGTGGGGAGGAGGCATTCCAGGGGGAAGGAATGGGGAGAGATGGAGCCGGATCCAGAGCTTCCGTGTAAGGCTCACCACCTGACACAGAAGCTCTTGATTCTACACTGACCTTTGGGTCAGCAGAGGATCGAGTAGCCCCACTGCGGGGCTACTCAGTTTACCCAAGGGAAGGGGACTTTCATCCCTTTCTCCTGAGGAGCCAGGCAGCTCAGGATTGGACTGTGAGTCCAAAGGAGTCAGGGTATGGAAAGCAAAACATTCTTTCAATCCTTCTGATATTTCTAAACACTTTTTACTTGGTCATAAGAGATATTTGACAACCAAGTGATAGTTGATAGTCGACGCTTGAGGAGATATATTTTTAATTGGGAGAAATGTTTTTAATTGCTCGTGTGTCAGTTAAGATTTTATGGGAAGAGGGTTTCATTCCTTTTTTGATGCTCCCCCATGCTAATGCCACGTGCCTGTACCAGTGAGAAAACATCTTAATAATTCATTTTAAGCTCTGTAGCAAGAAATCATCCTACTGTGCAACTGAAGACTCAAGGGATTTTCTGAATTCATTAAAGTAACTCCATTAGAGTTGTCCTTCATGATTACAAGTACATATAGATGTTAGACATCACCTTCAACTCCAGAACATTCCGTTTCAGTATGGAAGAGGCATAAATTCTGGATGCCAGTATATTGGTTAAGCTGTGGGGAAGAAAGGACAAGTTGCTCTAGCTAGCTCTTTTGTTCTCCCACTTCTTAAGAGGAATATTACAGGGACTTCGGTCCTTAGGCTTTCCTATGTAAGATGCAATGAAGTGATGACAGACTAAAGAGACAGACAAGGACGGAAACGGTCACTCTGTTAATCCATAAAATGTTACGAAGCTATTGGTTGCATATTCCAAATACCTCTTAAAATGATTTATAGCCTAATCCAGCCCATTGGTACCAGTGTAGCCACACTGACAGACCACACACTGTGTCCAATGGTGGAGGGGGACAATATTTTTTTGCTTATCCCCAGTAGGCTGCCTGATTGCTTATGGGTCCACATCACCTACATCAGCAATTTTCCTGGCACAGGTCTGAGAGTAAAGGGGTGGGCCAGGTTTGAAAAGAAAGGGTGGGATCCTCACGAAAGTCGCTGTGGCTGAGAACTACCCCCTGCCCTCCCACATGTGATGTGCCTCTGCCACCAGGTTACTGGTACCAGTGGAGGCTTTGAGAGCTGCTGCTGTGCAGACCATGCCACAGTGGCATGGAAGCACATGATGGCTGCCCAACTTTTGTGCCCCCATAAAGGACCTTGAGTTGCTGCAAGGTGAGCTGAAGCAGCACCAGCCTCAGGAAGCAAGCACTCTGCCAGCTCAGATTGTTGCAACGTGCCATTAAGCATGCTGTAACAGTGCACCTATAGGAAGCGCCAGCAGAAAGGCCACACTGTCCTGCCATTGTCAGTATAGGACCCAGCATGCACTGGAGCAGGTCAGAGCTTCTCAGAGCAGTACAGGGGTGGGGGGAGGGTGGGGAGGTGTTGGGGAGGACTGATTGGGCCCAGGAGGGGGCAGGATTGGTGGCAGTGTGCAAACTATATCCTATTCCCTTCCCAAGGCCCAACCCACTGACAAGGATTCACAGACTTATGCCAGCAATTTAGCAGGTGCAGGCCCAAGCAGAACCATAGTGCTGGCTGGGGCTTTCCTTGGGGCAAGGGAAAAAATTCCCCCACGGGACACAGTGCAAGCTGCACTGGCCCTACTGCATTGGCACACAGGAATTTAAACAGGATTAGGCTACTCCTTGAACAATTCCAAGCCCATTCTATGGTGATATATGGCTGTTAAAATCTGTATTTCACTGCCTTTATAAGCAATGTTCTCTATTCATTTTTTCCATTTGCTAAGTGATTTGTGCTCAACTGCTCATGGGATGTAACAATTTATTTGCCTTCACAAATAAATACAAAATCCCACTCTGAGATAATGAAATGGGAGAGATAATAAAAATAAAATATTAATGTAGATCAACAAGCATACGTAGTCAAATCTGAATTATATATCACGTCTAAAACTGGTTTGTTGTATAAAAAAAGACTTCCCATGTAGCACTTAAGCTCAAAGCTTTCTGAAAAAGAAACAATTTTTACTAAATCGTAAACATGCTGTCACACTTACACATAGAGGACATTCAAGAAATGTCATACTGCATTTGCAGAGTGTAATAGATCACTGGGACAATTTTTTAAAAAAGTATTATAGCTGACATACAGCCCAATCCTGAGCTGCTTGGGGCGTGGGGCTGCAGCTGCGCCGAAAATAGCTGCCATGGCATCCTGCACGCTCCAGGCAGCCACCAGCAGCTCCTTGGGAGAAGGGGACTTTTGCCCCCTTCCTCCGGGTAAAGAGAGTAGCCTCGCAATGGGGCTATTCAATTCACCGCCAACCAAAAGGTCAGTGGTGAATCAAGAGCCTCCATGTAGGGTGGAGCTTTGCTCCACCAGTCCCGCCTCTCTCCATCCCCACTCCCTCCCCCCGGAATGCCTCCTCCCCACCCTCTTCCTGCCCTTCACCCGCCTCTCCCCTCCACAGAATGCCTCTTCCCTGCCTCCCCCCACCTCTCCACTGCTTGGCGGTCCATGCGACCACTGAGCAGCAGAGCTTCAGTGGTCGCCTGGCAGTACCTCAGCGCCGTCCAGCGCTGGGCTACCACTGGCACTCACCTGGAGGTAAACTGGCTTGCACTGTTCAGGATTGGGCCCATAGTCCATGTCATTCTAAGCACATCAGGAAAAGAATCCAAATAGTATAGATAAGTTTAGGGTACCCCCTCTCCCCTCCAAATCAGAGGTTCTTCATGTGGCCACATTGCTTCCTGTTGAGAGATGTATAGTGTCATAAGCAGCAAAACTCAATTTAAGTGAATATATATCTGGGCCCACTTATTTATGCCCTACAGTTAGTCTCACAGGGCTTCTATAAATGGCTGCCAGGAGTGATAATATATCTGAATTTGTGTATTAAAGTTGAAAGGAATGTGTTTACAGAACAGCTGTCTCTGATGGACTGATGAAGGCAGCAGTCCATCAATCAATGTCAGAATTTGGCATCACTTTTCAAAATCTAAAGGCTATCTTTTTGGTTGTCTTGGTTAGCTCCTTGAAGCAACTTGCTTTCATTAGGAATGTTTTTGGGAGAAAAAAATAAACATAGAGTGGGCTTGCTGACTGGCTTGTGTGTAATTGTATAAATTAATGTGATAAATGTTAATGTATTCCTATTTGAAATTGTAATTGCGCAGGACTCTATGGCAAGAAATATCATTCTCCTGTCTGCAGCTTTGACTATATTGATAACAAAAATATATTTGGAACAGCATGTTCTAGATTTGTGTTATATCATGCATGGAGAGCATCCAGAATATATCTTTCACTTATCCTCCAACACCCAACTGATACCACATTATATGAATGTGACATACGTAGCACAGTGGCACATTCTTTATTGGAAGATAGCAGCATAAAAGGTATGTTATTCTTTATTAGTGTGAGAAGTGCTTATTACTTGTCCAGGCTTGGACTTACCTGACCAGAGAGAAGCCTGCCCTGCAGGCACAGAACCAGATACAGGCTGAGAGAGGCTGGAAAGGTTTCAGCAGGGCAGGGCAGGGCAGGGCAGGGGCCAGGGGTGTCCCAGGCCTCCTGGTGCCCTGGGCAGGGTGACCAGAAACATCATCCCCCTGCATCACTGTGTCACATGCACACCTGCACCTGACAGCCCCCCTTCTAGAGTGGCTCCATTTCGGAGCCAAACAAAAGCAAGGGGGGGGGCACATGAGCCCTATTTCGCAGCACTCACCGCTTTAAGCAATGAGCGCTACTTACCCTCTGCAGAGAGCGCAGGAAACACCTGGAGAACCACAAGGAGCACTGCTTCCGTTTGCCGCCCTTCATACGCTACTGGCGTGGGCAAGCAGCCCATTGAATAGAGCATGCCCACACCTACTGGAGCAAATGAGGAGCAGCACAGTGTGGCAAGTGGTTGCAGGAGCCTTCCCACTTCCTAGGAGAGGCAGCTTAGGACCCAGAAGATGACTGGACCCAGATGATGAGTGGACGAAGGAAGAGACCAACCAGGGGAATATAATGAGAGGGCCAGGGATGAGAAAAGGCTATCTGAGGATTAAAGACTGGCTGGCAGGGAGGCTCCAGAACCTAGTGAGTCTGGAGAAGGGACTGAGGAGGAGTAGGGTACTGTAAACCCCGCCCACCCCCCGCCCCAGGGAAGCAAGAGGAAGGTAGCTCAAAAGAGAGAAGTCAGGTAGGTGTGGCCCTGGAGGCCCTATGTAGGCTGCTGCCTCTATGGGCAGGAAGCCAAGACTGCACCCCTTCTTGGGGCCCCTGATGTTCCTTTATTAGTGTGAGAAACAGCAGCCTTTCATTGCCATAGCAACACCCTTTGAAAGTCTAACCACTATGGTTATGTGACTCTTTACTTTTAGTCATAATAGTCATAAACATAATTTATTGCCCAGGAACAAAGCATAAGCCCTTTTTATACACTACATCAAATCTGTTGGGAAACAGAATGAGGTCACCACTCCCAACTTCTACATTGTTCAGCAGAAGAAGACTATATGTGCACAGCTGCATTTGCCCAAGGCTCTCCTGCCACAGTAAAGAACTTTTCAACACTTTGAGCATGTTGGGAAATGCTCTATCAATCTGATCTCAGAAGCTAAGCAAGGTCAGGCCTGGTTAGTACTTGGATGGGAGACCGCCTGGGAATACTGGGTGCTGTAGGCTTATACCATAGTCTTTCGAGACTGAAGATTGCCAACCATATCAATATTATTGCTAGCTCTGTTTTGTTACTTACCTTTTTCTTCAGAGGTTCAAAGGCAGTGAGCACTTATCAGTTCCATTTTGTACCTCTGACCAGATTTTCAAAGAAACTTGCAGTGCTAGATCAATTGAAAAGTAACCTTTTGGAAACAACACTAGTCTTGACTTAGCTTTAATGTGAATTAAATCTTGGCAAGCTCATATCTGAGTGCCTTATTGTTCAATTAAGGCTATCTAGACTTTGATGATGCAGCATTCAACTTCTTTTCCTCTTGTATCTCTCAGCAGTCCTAGGCAAATGGATATGCTTTGATATTTTTGTTATGTATCTATTTTCAAAAGACTAGGTAATGAGGCAATAAAATGCTCTTGCCACAGAGATTTTTAAAAAATCATGTTCATTTTGATAATGCCTTCAAGTGCATGGAAATCAGGGTGATGAGATGATACGTTTTTGTACAAGTTCCCTTCTCAAGGTGTGTTACTGTTCTAGTACTAATTTCCGGAGTTTGCCACTCTACAAAGGTGCATAATGCACTATACCATTCTGAGCTGGATTAAGGAGAGTCCTTTGTTTCATGTTCAGCTGAAACACCCCCCCCCCCCCAATATATCTAGGCAGGTGCTTATAAAGAGTGTTTCAGAGGCTGGTGAATGTCAGAAAACCATTGATGACTCTTTGGCAGTCAGAATTATCAGGGATCAGAGTGAGAATAAGAAAAGGGACTAAATCTGTAATGAAAAAGGCTATTACATGAACTCCTAATAAACAAAGCCCCATCAAAGTTAAACCTGAAAATATTTATTATTGATATGGTTAAGGGGATGTTGTAGATTCTAAAGCAGCCATTTTCAACCAGTGTGCTGTGGCACACTGGTGTGCTGTGGCAGACTGATGTGCTGTGGATGGTCTGCAGGTACTGTTGGCAACCTTCAGTCTCGAAAGACTATGGTATCGCGCTCTGAAAGGTGGGTCTGGAACAGCGTCTAGTGTGGCTGAAAAGGCCAATTCGGGAGTGACAATCCCTTCAGTTCAGTTTCCTCTCCTGTTGTGAGCGAACAGTCCATGACTCACTGCAGTACAGAAGTGTACTCAGGACGCAAGCTCTGTAGACCTGGATCTTGGTATGTTCCGTCAGCTTCTTGTTGGACAAGACTCTCTTTGTGAGTCCGGAAAACGTGGTAGCTGCTTTACCGATGCGTTTGTTTAGCTCGGTATCGAGAGAAAGAGTGTCGGAGATCGTTGAGCCAAAGTACACAAAGTCATAGACAACCTCCAGTTCATGTGCAGAGATTGTAATGCAGGGAGGTGAGTCCACATCCTGAACCATGACCTGTGTTTTCTTCAGGCTGATCATCATTCCAAAATCTTGGCAGGCCTTGCTAAAACAATCCATGAGCTGCTGGAGATCTTTGGCAGAGTGGGTAGTGACAGCTGCATTGTCGGCAAAGAGGAAGTCACGCAGACATTTCAGCTGGACTTTGGACTTTGCTCTCAGTCTGGAGAGGATGAAGAGCTTTCCGTCTGATCTGGTCCGGAGATAGATGCCTTCTGTTGCAGTTCCAAAGGCCTGCTTCAGCAGGACAGCGAAGAAAATCCCAAACAAGGTTGGTGCAAGAACACAGCCCTGCTTCACGCCGCTTCGGATGTCAAAGGGGTCTGATGTGGAGCCATCAAAGACTACAGTGCCCTTCATGTCCTTGTGGAAGGATCTGATGATGCTGAGGAGCCTGGGTGGACATCCGATCTTGGGGAGGATCTTGAAGAGGCTGTCCCTGCTGACCAGGTCAAAAGCCTTCGTGAGATCTATGAAGGCTATAAAAAGTGGCTGTCATTGTTTCCTGCATTTCTCCTGCAGTTGTCTAAGGGAGAATACCATATCAGTGGTGGACCTGTTGGCTCGGAATCCGCACTGTGATTCTGGATAAACGCTGTCTGCAAGTACCTGGAGCCTCTTTAGTGCAACTCAAGAAAACAACTTTCCTATAACACTAAGGAGAGAGATGCTGTGGTAGTTGTTGCAGTCACACCTGTCGCCTTTGTTCTTGTGCAGTGTGATGATGTTTGCATCCCTCATGTCTTGAGGTACTCCACCTTCTCTCCAGCAGAGACAGAGGTCTGCAGGTATACCCCGGGGATTTGGGGGAGGATCACTTGTTAGTTGGGCCACTGGGGAATGTGAGTTCCTGCTGTCAGTGTGGTGTGTCTTGTCAAAAAACCAATGGTGTGCCTTGAAAATTTTAGTGCCTTGTAAGTATGCCCTGAGGTGAAAAAGGTTGGAAATCACTGTTCTAAAGGTACAATGGCAAATAATATTTCTAAATGACCTGGAGACAGGGTTGAGTAGTGAGGTGGCTAAGTTTGCAGACGACACCAAACTTTTCCAAGTGGTGAAGACCTGAAGCGACTGTGAGGAGATCCAGAAGGATCTATCTAAACTGGCAGAATGGGCAGCAAAATGGCAGATGCACTTCAATGTAAGTAAGTGTAAAGTCATGCACATTGGGGCAAAAAATCAAAACTTCTTTATAGGCTAATGGGTTCTGAGCTGTCTGTGACTGATCAGGAGAGGGATCTTGGGGTGGTGGTGAACAGCTCAAAGAAAGTGTCAACCCAATGAGCTACGGCAGTAAAGAAGGCCAATTCTATGCTGGGATCATTAGAAAAGGTATTGAGAACAAAACGGCTAATATTATAATGTCGTTGTACAAATCTATGGTAAGGCCACACCTGGAGTATTGTGTCCAGTTCTGGTCACCACATCTCAAAAAGGACATAGTGGAAATGGAAAAGGTGCAAAAGAGAGTGACTAAGATGATTACTGGGTTGGGGCAACTTCCTTATGAGGAAAGGCTACGGCATTTGGGCCTCTTCAGCCTAGAAAAGAGGTGCCTGAGGGGGGACATGATTGAGACATACAAAATTATGCAGGGGACGAACAGAGTGGATAGAGAAATGCTCTTTTCCCTCTCACGTAACACCAGAACAAGGGAACATCCGCTAAAATTGAGTGTTGGGAGGGTTAGAACAGACAAAAGAAAATATTTCTTTACCCAGCGTGTGGGTGGTCTGTGGAACTCTGTGCCACAGGATGTGGTTATGGCATCTGGCCTGGATGCCTTTAAAAGCGGATTAGACAAGTTTCTGGAGGAAAAATCCATTAAGGGTTACAAGCCATGATGTGTATGTGCAATCTCCTGATATTAGAAAGAATGCCAGATACAAGGGTCTCCTGTTGCAAGGGTCTCACCAGGATTCAGGTATCTTGTTGTCTTGTGAGGTCCTTGAAGCATCTGGTGGGCCACTGTGAGATACAGGAAGCTGGACTAGATGGGCCTGATCCAGTGGGGCTGTTCTTATGTTCTAAATGAAATTGCACATTGTCAGGACCCGTGGCATCGCTAGGGGCGTGCGGGGGGTGCGAGCCGCACTGGGTGACGCGCGGGGAGGTGACGCGCCCGGGAGGATGATGCGCTAAAATTGCAGCTTTAGGAGCTACAGTGTTGTGCCCTATACCGTTGGATGCCAAATGTCCAGCAGAGCGAAATGCAAAAAACAGAATTGAAATCGCTCCTTTCCTTCAAAAGTTATGGCCAATAAACTGGAAGGAAAAAATGCATGGAGCCCTATGGAAAGTGAAAGTGAGCCGTATCGCGTGTTTACTCACAAGTAGGCTTACTTGCCATAGTCATTGGATTCCTCTCAGCCTGCCCTTTCCAACGGATGATGGCAAGTAAGCCTACTCACAAGTAAATGGTCCCAATTCAGTAAATGCAGCCCCCAAAAAACACCTGAGAAGGAGGTCCCTATTCAGCCCTATGGAAAGCAAGCAAAATGTGTCCGTGTTTACTCGTGAGTAGGCACACTTGCCTTAGTCCGTCAGAAAGGGCAGGCTGAGAGGACTCTAACAACTTCAGAATGGTCCTGATCCAGTGTTTTTTTTTGGGCTGCAATCATTGGAGGAGGAGTTCACACAAGTGTATGGAGCCCTATGGGAAGCGAAGCAGCCACACGGTAGCGTTTATGAGTAGGCAGACGTGCCTTGGCTGGTAGTCAGGCCAGGCAAAGGGGAATCTGAGGACACCAGAATGGTCCCAATCCGGACTGAAGCACAACAAAAGCCCCAGAATGCAGTCACGCCCCCCCCCCCCACTAGAAAGGACCAACAAAGAGGCTTGAACTGGTAAGGGGAATGTTTTCTATTTTACACTCACAGTTTCCCTCACAGCCCAATCCTACCCACACTTTCCTGGGAGTAAGCCCAACTGACTCTAATGGGACTTACTTCTGAGTAGACAGGCATAGGATTTGGCTCTCAGACTTGTAAAGCCAGGTGGGTCTTCGTATTGATGTACTTGAAATAGAAGGACTTTAAACTGGGCACTGGGGAGGGCTGGAAAACTCACTGATTCTTTTGGGGGGGGGTTATTGGAGGCAGACTACAGAGAAAAGTTACTTGGTGGAACAGGACTGGCTCCCCCTTATTTAATTATTTCTTTCATTTTAATTATAATTTATTTTAATTTGCTTGATAATGTCACTTCTGGCCATGACATCACTTCCAATGGGTCCTGGACAGATTGTCATTCTAAAAAGTGGGTCCTGATGCTGCAAGTTTGAGAACTGCTGCAATAAGGTGTTAGTAAGTTGACACGGGATGTGTGTGTGTGAGACTCTACAAGTTTTCAAAATCAGAGTTTGGAGGAATGATCCCATCATATATCAATCAATGGGTAATTTCATGCAGAATGCAATGAAACAAACCACATTGAAATATCTGTGTTCTAACAAAAGGTACAGCCAAAAAACCAGTGGGGGCGGGACAATGGTAGATCACCACGCCCACCACCTGGGGTGTTGCCCCGCCCACTGCATGGGGTGATGCGAAGGCCTCCCACATCAGATGACGTGAATCCTAGTGACGCCACTGGTCAGGACTGAATACATGTTTACGGCATGAATCTTTTAAAAATAATTTGCTCCTTGTTCTTTTCTAGAACAATTTTATCAAATTTTAAAAAATTTTTAAATTATCTAAAATAATTTTATCATCCCCTTTTCCCGCCTGCCTAGCCTAGAATATATTCATTCTAATCCTATTTTAAAAAGCACAAACAACATTTCATGAACACAGATTTATTTGTTTCACACTAGGACACAAAAGCATTTATATTGCAGCTCTGTTCTAAAACACAAGAGATCATTCCTTTGTATTAATTTATTATCCATAGCATAATATTATACAGAGCTGAGGATACAGCTTGAACCATTGCCTTCAGTACAACTAAACTTTTAATACATGCAGAGCCTGTGCCAGTGCTGCTATACCCTTTGGGCAGCCTTTAGTCAGGATTGGACCTTGAGTTAAAGTTGACTGTCACCACCCCAAGCCAGAACCCACTGGACAGGAGAACAAAATGAACTGGGTGAAATCACAGATCCTTTCACTACAATCGGATGGAACTAGGCAGGGGATTCCCGCAACCAGGACAGGTGTCCTCCTGTATCCATGGCCCCAGTATCTGCCAATTCAATTATTCATGGTTCAAAAATGCCCCAAATTGTGCAAATTACCTTACTTATCTGCTGGTGTTTGCAGTCTTCCTGGGTCTCGATGGCTCTTTGCTCACTACAAAATAGAAGCAGGAATCACTCACAGTAAGCAAGATACAGGACTGAAAAGAATGCAATACTTATCATAGAGTTCAAAGGGTTTAGCACTACATTCTTTTCAGTCCTTTCCTTCTCTTCCTGTGACTGTTTCCTGCTTCCATTTTGTAGGCAGCAAAAAGCCAGCAAGACCAAAGAAGTCTGCAAACACCAGCAGATAATTTGCACAGTGGGGGTGGGGATTTCTGAACTTGTTTTAGAGGGTTCCTCTGTATCCATCATTTCCATATCCATGGGGAGGGTTGTAGATATCCCCTGTGGATACAGGTGGATGCTTGTACATCCCAGAATCTGCAGTCCCTGTGGTAACCTTCCCACTACCTAATGGCCAATCTAAGGGCTAAAGAGGCTGGGTGCCCTCAGTCTCAGAGCAACCTGAAGCTGTGATCTAAGGGGCTGTCTCTTTGGTGTTGCCTCTTCAGTGGTAACTATAATGGAAATGCACAAGATCCATCAAAGAGATAGGGTGTGGTGTCAACAGCGGCCCCTTGCTCTGGCAGGCAAGTATGGGGTTAAAACCTAGGCTTTGAGCAATGGGTGTGCTGCACAGCTGTGGCCACTAGAGGCAGCCATGTCATTACAGGGATGAAAACAGAACCTGCAGCAGTGAGTGGGTGGGTGTAGAAGGAAGGATGTTTGAGAGGTACAGAGAACAGAAGGAAGGAGCGTGGAAGAAAGACAGACTGAACAGACTGAATCAATGGAGGCTGCTGGAGATTGTTGTGTGGCTGCCGTGCCCAGGAGCTGCTGACATCCAAGGTGTTGCAGCAGCTGCACAAGCTGCTTGTGGAAGAGTGGAGGAAGGAGGAACTGTGCAGGCTGAACAGGTGAACTACCTTAGTGGTGGGGTCCAGCAGTGCTTTCTGTAGGATTAGGGCTATTTTGATTGAAGAGGGGAACTAATTAGCTGAAAGTGGGTATAAATTCTCTAGACTTTGGGAAGGGAATTTGGCAAAACACTGGCCACTACTCATTGCCACAGCTCAGTGCCAGGGAGATTTCCTTCCTCTGAAGCCCAAGTGTCTCAGTTTTTCCAGAAAGGGCATCCCTCACCATTACTGTCTGTCACTGCTTCATTGCTCTTTACTTCAGGAACTACAATGAAGGGCGGATGGTAAACCTTCCTCAGGATAAGATAGTTGCTGGTGCTGCTCTAAAAGTCTAAAAAGCTCTGAACAAGTAATTTCTTCCATGTGTACATCCCTGTTGGGTAATAATCATTTGAGTTGTGTGGATGGCTGGTAGAGAGAAGGACTTTTCAGGGTTGGTACCTAAAAAATGAAACATCTTCCTTAGGCATATTCACTGGGTGCTGTCTTTATTATCTGTTAGGTTCATGGAGCAGTCCATCCTGTTCTCTCAGATTCACAATATGATTGCTTCTTATTTAGTTATTCAGGTATTTATACCCTGCCAAGTACAGAAGGCTAATGTTGGCCTCTATAGGAGCTGGTACTATGAGCTCTCTATTAAGGAGTCGGCTTCATTGAGCACAGTGTGCCATGCTTTAGGGTAAATGTGTAGGGCTGAGATGTACATTTGCCACCTCACCCAGGGACCAGAGACTTTGGTGTAGTTTTACTTTCTCAAAAGAGCATTTGCTGCACTCCTGTCTACAGGCCAGCTTCTTGGATGTGCTTCTAGTCAAAATATACTGGAGACCCTTGCTCTAATTCAAGGGTTGCCAACTTCTCAACTTTAGGGCTCCTGGACGTTTAACAATTGTATAGAGGAGGGAATTTTAGCATGTGCATTGGAAGCCCTTGATCACTAGATGCCTTGATCATTCCATTGTTCTGAAAGCCCTATTAGCTCAAGCCTGTAAAGCTCTTTGTATAGCAAAGCTCCTGCAAGCTGGGCACCAGTACTGAAATTTCCTACTTCTTTCCTCCCACTGAGGAAAAGGAAACAATAACTTGGAACAGACTCCAAGGCACTAGCAGTATTTCTGCTTTGCAAGGCTGCTATAGCCTGGTTGCTATTGATAAAAGCTACACAACTTATTGCCTTCCGAGCAGGGAGAAGAAATGAGAAAACAGTCTGAGCTAAGGGAACAAAACCCTTGCAAAGCACATGTGGGTTTCCATGCTTTGCAACACTGTTGCAGCAAGACTGCAAGTAACAAGGGATTCATTTGTATTTCCAAGGAGGATACAGGAAAATGCTGTTGGAGCAGGTGCCAGTGGCACTGCCAGGGGGTGCAAGGCTGCACCAGGTGACGTGCATGAGGTATGTGTGACACCACTACTGGCCAAAGCTGTTAAGATCATGGTATTTTTGAATAATACTATCATGTTAATATATCAATCGATGCAGAAGTTCATCAGTTCATGCATAAGTTCATGCAGAACGCAATGAAACAAACTGTGTTGAAATATCCGTATTCTATCAAAAGTTATAGTCAAAAAACCAGCAGAGGTGGGGCAATGGTGCATCACCATGTGTCCAATGCTCAGAGCGTTGCCCCACCTAGTGCATGGGAGAAGGTCCATGGTGGTGCTGCACTGGCCCCTCGCACCAGGTGGTACAAACCCTAGTGTAAGGTAGGGATGGTCAGCATAGTGTGGGAACTTTCTCCACCCTACAAACAGACTGAGGGGACAAGCCTTCACATTTAGCTACAGTTGGGGCTAAATAAGTAATTTCAACTCATTCTTGGTATACAAAAATTGGTATACAAAAACTGGACAACATTCCAGCTCAGGTTTCTGATATACTTCATAGGTCACACTTTTATGATATGTGAAGTTTATTGACTGCTGTTCATTCAAAGTATAATAGGAACATATGCATCCTGTCCTTTACAAGGAGAGTCAGTAGAATGTACTTCTTAAATACATTAAATAATGTATAAACTATCTCAGCATAAGTTTTTTAAAAGTGTGCTACAGTTCTTGGTTCACATTACTGTCTTCTATTTCAGTTTCACTTTTATTTTTATCCGCAAGTGATACATACTAATGCACAAAATGAACTTCCAAAGATGCAATACTAGAGGTGTCCTTGTTTATCTAGTGTGGCAGAAGAAAGCTGAATTTTGACTCTATTGAAATGACCTGCATTTAAATATGGAAAAGAAAACAGAAGTTTTAAAGCACAGGACTTACTATTAAAGGAAAGTCATTAGAATTAAAGTATGGATTAATCTACTGTTTATAGCTGCACTTGGCAGCCACAGTGACTTACATAATCTTTTGAAAGCCAACAACATGTAGTTAACAAACACCATGTATACCTAGAATTTAACCAGCCAGTCCTTTGAAATAAAGAGTAAGAAATAGGCCGATAATGCTTTAAAAATCAAATGAAATATTGAGAACTAGCCAGATTGGTGTATCTTTGTCATTAGCTGTAGGGTTGATCACCTTGTTGCTCCATTCCACTGTTCTCTTTTGTTGGTTATTTGGTGGACCATGGCAAGAGAAAGTGGACTTGCAGTTGCCTAGCAACTGTAGACCCTGCAATTACCACCTGAAGGAGAGACTGAAGAATGCATTCTGTAGCTGTTATACCACTAGAACTATCCTTAATCTGCTTCCCTAGCCTGGAAACAAAGTCAACAACAAAAAAAGTGGTTACCTGCACCTGAAGTGCAACAGTAGGGGAAGAATTTAAATATAAAGAATGAAGAACTGATTATAATTTGTCATAGAATTTTGGTTTCATGATTGGGCTAAATTTTTTTAAGCCATACGTGTGTACATACAGTGCAGGTGCAGGTGGGACCTCGGTATTCACTGATTTGGCATCCACTGGTTTGACTCACCACTGATACCGAGGGTCACCTTCAAATGCATTGTTACAAGGAAAAAACCCACCAAAATGCAATTATCTACCTTCATGCTATTAAATAATTATAATTTCATTCCATTACATGCCATTAGTAGAAATGGATGCTACCCCCTGCCTCATTGCCTGATATGTCCCCTTTTCTCTCTTCAGAACTACACCAGCTAAACAGCTGGCAGAAGTCTGAGGAAACTCATTGGTGAAAGGAAGGCTTATGGGGAGATTTTCCCCTACTTCTTTCAAGCCTCTTGATCTGCCATCCCCCCCATCATAGCATGCAGTACAACCCATTTTGGCACAGCTGCATGCTATGGTGGAGGAAAGGATAGGATTGGGCTATAGCAATGTTTTTCAAACTGTGGGTTGGGACCCACTAGGTGGGTCGCAAGCCAATTTCAGGTGGGTCCCCATTCATTTCAATATTTTATTTTTAATATATTAGACCTGATGCTCCGATGGTATGTGACTGTATTTGGGGAAATGTTATACACCTGTATTTTTAACAAGCTACTATGTATATTCTTTATACCTAGTAGGTAGGTAGGATTGCAGCCTAGGATTGTTAAAAATTTTCCTGCTTGATGATGCCACTTCTGGTCATGACATCACTTCTGATGGGTCCTGACAGATTCGCATTCTAAAAAGTGGGTCCCAGTGCTAAATGTGTGAGAACCACTGGGACTTACATGTGGACATGTGGACTTACTGCCCAATCCTATGCTTCCTGGAACTGTGAAGTACCCCTATAGGGTTTGTGGATTTTTCGTGAAAGTTTCACAACTCAGAAAACTACTGACCCATGGCCTACATTCAGGTACTTCCCTTTTGTTTGTGAATGTTTTTTTAAAAATCTAAATACTATAGTAGAGATTCTTGCATTTACAGTGGTTCCCAAACTTCTACACGGGAGTTGGGAACCTGGTATGTCCTGGTGGGGGGCAGCAATAGCACCAGTACCAAGGGGCTTTTAAACCTACTGGGGGGGGGTGCACTGGTCTACAACAGGGTGTGGAAGGCTTGCAGCCTTTGAGTCAAAAACTGGAAGTGGGCTCCAATCAGTCATCAGAGCTATTTACAGCAGTGGGGAGGTCCACAGAAGTGGCGGAGAGCAATTACTGTGGTGCCATCAGGGCACTCATTTCTAAACCCCTTAAGGGAGAATGGTCTTCTTCCAGTTCCCCTGGAAAGGCCAGACCCACCAGTTTGGGGACCATTCTGAGTTCAAAATTTTTATTCTGAAAAGGTTGGAACTGCTGTATGAATATAGAATCCATTATAACTTTCATTTTCCTACAAAGTCAATGGTTGTCCTTTTGTTGGGTGAAGGATACAATAGGAACCTGATTATTCACAACCATCTAAATTTAGGAGTCCTTGGAACTGCCCTTTTCTTTGGTAAGCTGAGCTTTACCTTCTTCCTTGAATCCTGCCACACACAATTTGGAAGCACGTGCAACTGACATCATAGTCATAGCCTGAACAAAAGTAGAATACTTATGTTCTATTGCAGGAGAGAGAAAATGGTTGGCTTTGTAAGCCTGCAGTTAATAACAACTTAGTTCCCACATGTTTCTGAATTGCCCAACTGTTAATGTTCAATTAAACCAAACTGGTTTGCTGCAGCTTCATCTACAGTCACACCTATAGACTACCCTTCAGCATTATTCTCCTAGCAACATTGTAAAATCAACAACGAAAGCATGCTTTGACCTATGAATCACTACCAAAAATATGTATATAATTACCACATATAACAGAGTTTGATTCTCCCAACTAAGATTCTGTTTCCGAGTATGTGTCACAAGCCAATTCAACTAGGTTTACTTATAGGTAAATATGCAGAGTATTGTAACTAGTCATGATCAAATGTGGTCAGTCCAGCATGATCAGTGTAGCAAGGATAATTTGTGATGTGACTGAAAGTAACAGCCTAAAATGTGAGCATTTGTGGTTGTGCTTAAGATGGGCAAATTGTTATTGTAATAGATGGAATATTACTTCTGTTATAACTAAACCTCTGTAGTAATTCAGTGGTGTATAAAGTTCTAATCTTGTGTAGCAACTTGATATTTCATACATGAGTTGATGCCAAAAAAAATTTATGGTGAAATGTTAGGGAATGCTTGCTTTCCTAATGCAAGGTTAAGGAAGGAGTGTGTCCCTAGAAACTGTCTGTCTCTTTTAGACAACACTGACTACTGATTTTTGTAGTACTGAAGATGGAGGCAAAGCTACCTATCAAGTATAGAGTTTGTGTGAGTCATTTTACATGACTTTCTATGGGTATCTTTCTTCCATGTATGTGCCCTCCACTTTATGATCTGGTTTGCATAGGTAAAAATGGAAAGGGAAATGGTGATACAATCTCTATTTGAGATATTTTTTGTGAAATATCACTCACAACCATAGCTAGCTGACTTGTCTTGGATATAAACCAGAAGCTTATTCCCTAAGCAATCTAAAGAGCAAGTAAGTGGCTCAAACTGTGCAGTAGCCATACCTAATGAGGCCAGTCACTCTGGGGATGTGAAACCAGAAGACAGAACCCCATTGCTCAGTCCTACTCCCATGATGTTATAGCATGCAGCCACACCAACAGAGGCTGTGTTGCATGCTATAGTGGTGGTGGTGGGAAGGATAGACTGCAGGAATTAAAAAAAAAACATACTTACCCTCTGGTAAGCTGCCTGATCACCTCAGACCCCCATCAGCCATTTTGCTGGTGTAAGACCAAGGAGAGCCTGAGGGCATTTTGGGGTGGGCTTTTGGGATATGATCTAGGAGCAAGTTGCTGCCACCATATTCACCCCTTGATTTCTCCTCCAACATGCCCCATTACTCCCGCTCCCCACCCACAGCTTGCCCCTGCCACCAGCTCACTAGGGCCTGTGGAGTCTCCCAAAGCCACTGCCACATGTGATACACCTCTGGCTATTTACAGCACTGGTCTGGCTTTCACATAACCTTAAAGCACCTCACACTGCCAGAATGCTAGTTTGGGCAGTGCAAGTCCTCAATGGGTCTATTCAAACAGTACTAGTGTGTCATAGGAGGTTGTGTGCCCACTTTCCTCCTTGTGTGAATGTGTCTATGGCTGTTTTTTCTTAGGCACTTTGCTTCCTAAGAGTTTCTTGGCATACTGTGAGCCCACAAATGTCATCAACCTTCCTTCTAAAACAGAAAGAGGTGAGGCAGTCATCCTTTGGTCATAATTACTATAGTGGGCTGGACATTTCTGGTGCCAAACCAGAACCACACAAAGAGTGTGATGTGCAGTACGGTGGCATTGCAACCTACTCTATTTTAAATGCAACTGCAGTGGCATATAAAGCTGTGATGGGGTTATGCTGTGTTGAGCATACATATATCATTCTAAAAGTCTTTGAAGCATAGAGAGCCAACTACACCACCATAATGCTAAGTAGTGATTTGCAGCAGCCTCTTATCAAGGGAATCACACCTGATAAGCTATATAGCAGCACTTTCCAAAGTGTGGGTCATGAGCCCAAGCACATTGGGTCACAATCTGGGTCTTCCTGCCCACGCTTGCACTGGTTTGGCTCCAAATAGAAGGCATTCTGGAAGCCCAATACTTACCAGAGGGTCTCCTGCCCTGGTAACCCTCTCTGCAGGCCTCAGAATGGCCCTCTGAAGCCACTTTGTGTTTGCTTCTGAGGCCTGTAGAGAGGGTGGCCAGGCCAGGACAGGACTCTGGCACCAGCAGGAGCATCAAGACCCATCCCAGAGGCAAAGGTAGGTTGCGGCGCAGCAAGGTTTGGGAACCCCTGCTATATAGCATGTCCCACTTAGCTGGGGGTGCCTTGGGAGTAGCTGACCCCCACACACACACCACTGCAGCTATAGATCTGAATAAAAGCTCAAGTAAAGGCCATCCTAGAGGGCTCTAATTTCAGGGATCAAGTGTGCCATTGGGGGCAGCTGATTTCCAGGCGCTTGTGCCAGCCTCCCACCTGCCCCCATAGGAATAATATGGGCCAATTCCACTACAGGGCGCAATCCGAACCAACTTTCTGGCGCTGACCTGTCCACAGTGCAGACCCCGGGTAAGATTCACAACCCTGCCCTTACCGTGGGGAGGGCCTGCAGGGTGCAGTGCACGCCACACTGGCAGTGCTGGCAAACTGGTCCGGATTAGGCTTGAGGGTCACAGGCTGTGTGTTCCCGGGCCTCCTTGCTGCGCCTTACTGGCGTGAGCCCTCCAGCAGAAGGCAGCGCAAGCAGCTCCTGCGCCCTCCAGAAAGGGGGTGGGATGAGCCAGAGGCCAGCGTGGAAGGCGACGGCGCCGGGTCCTGGCGATGCCTCCTGTGGTCCAGCCAGGCTCTCCTTCCCCTCCCGGCTGGCAGCAGCCTGTGCTGACGCGCGGGCCCATTCATTGCCTGCCGCTACCTGAGCGGGGAACCACGTGAGCGCCACATCATCTAGGCTCGGGCTACCGAAAGGAGGAAAGGAGGAAACAGGAAAGGAAGGAGGCGCGCGGCTGCCTGCTGGAGCCAGCTCTGCAGCCTGGCTGCTCCCGCGGCCGAGGAGAGGAGAGGAGCCGGGCGCGAGGCGGGCTGGCGCTGGCGGAGGCGGCCGGGCGCTGGCGGGAGAAGATGCTGCAGTCGCTGGCGGGCAGCTCGTGCGTGCGGCTGGTGGAGAGGCACCGCTCCGCCTGGTGCTTCGGCCTGCTGGTGCTGGGCTACCTGCTGTACCTGGTCTTCGGCGCCGTGGTCTTCTCGTCGGTGGAGCTGCCGCACGAGGACCTGCTGCGCCAGGAGCTGAGCACCCTGAAGAGGCGCTTCCTGGACCAGCACGGCTGCCTCTCCGAGCAGCAGCTGGAGCGCTTCCTGGCGCGCGTGCTGGAGGCCAGCAACTACGGCGTGTCCGTGCTCAGCAACGCCTCCGGCAACTGGAACTGGGACTTCACCTCGGCCCTCTTCTTCGCCAGCACCGTGCTCTCCACCACCGGTAAGGCGGGCCCTCTCCCTGCAGTGCTCCCGAAGGGAAGGAGCGGCCGCGTGCCTGGGCCCCGCTGCCAAGGGATGCCGGGCACTTTCCACCCCCGCCCAGGACAGATCCCGTGGAGGGCGGGGTGCCTGGACCTCCAGCCGTCGCACAGAAAGGGGAATCGGGGCTCAGCAGGGAAGGCTGAGCTGCACCTGCCCCCATCCCCTCTCCTGTGCAGTGGCTGAAGGTCCAGGCACTCCGGCCTCCGTTGCATCTGGTCACGCGGTTCGCAGGAATTCCCACCACTTGCTCTTCCAGGCCTCCAGCTGGATGCAGGAAATAACTGAGCAGAGCGGGAGTAGAGCTGCCATCCAAGCATCCCCACTTATCTGGGAGTAAGCCTCACTGGCTACTATTGAACCCACTTACAAGTAGACATGCATAGGATTGGGCTGCCAGTCCGTTCCGGGGCTCACCAGGAATCCTGAATCTGTCTTCTGTACCTGGAATAAGACCTGGAACAAGTGAAGCTTCTGAGCACTTGCAAAGTGCCTTCCCCCCCAGAACAAGTAAACTCAGGTTCCCCACTGCCCACCATGTAGGCTTAGAGGGCTGATATTCCACAGCAATTTACATGTCTTGCAATCATGTCAAGAGACCGGGTACCTGCTTGTTTAGAAATTAAACACGGGCAGAGTTTACAGAGTGAACCACAATACAGGGCAGAGTTCTAGGGTCCATTCAGGCATGAGGTTTAAATTAGATTTTACTTAGCTATAATGCAATGTGAAAGCCACCCTGGGCATGCTACATGTTCAGTCTCTCATCCACCATTACCCCACAGTGACAATGTAAATGTGTACATACAGTATGACAGTCACTAAAAGGGCTTTTTCACAGGTGCAGTTAAATTGTTTTTTGTTTAAAATTGACTTCAAGAAAATTAATATAAAATCTATATTGACTAAAAAAATCAGTTTCTGTTCTATATTGTGTTGCCTCTTGTGAAAACAGTCAAAGGTACTTTTAGGGCACAGCCCTAACCAACTTTCCAGCACCAAGGAAAGGGTAATGCAGCTCCAAGGTAAGAGACTGCCCCTCAACTGCAAGATGCAGCACATGCCCCAATGGCACAGCTATGTCAGTACTAAAAAGTTGGTTAGAATTTGTACCTTATTGTCATTGGTGAAAATATTTTACACAATTTCCTGAGTAATGTTTAAATGAATACAGAGGCTTGTACGTTTCCTACATCTACAATTCAAATGTAAAATTCAGAAATAATATGCAGTTTAAATATGACCCTATTCGGCTTTGTTACCCATGGTATGAGTATTCACAGTGAATGCATTCCAGGATAATAAGTTTTCTTAGCATTACGTGTGAAAATGTCTTAGGGAGCTGTGCTGGCTCTTGCTGCACATGAAATATAAATCAAGTGAAATGATGCATTTTTATTAACTTGAGTTTCTAAATGTGGGAAGCTTTTGGGTTGTAGATAACTCTTCATCAGCCCTAGGTGACTTGTCTGAGAAATATAAAGTATTTACTAACAATGTTAAAAATGTTCAGGCTTGATGGCTGTGGTCCAATAAAAACTCTTATCTCCTGACATTTTGCCTTCAGTTTTGGCAAGCATTTTTAAAGGTATAGGAGCACCAGACTCCAAACCATCCTGTTGGTTTGGAGCAGTGATTCTCAAATGTTTAGCACTGGGACCCACTGTTTAGAATGAGAATCTTTTGGGACCCACCTGAAGTGATGTCATGACTGGAAGTGACATCATTAACCAGGAAAACTTTTAACAATCCTAGGCTGCAATCCCACCCACACTTACCCAGGAGTAAGTCCCATTGACTATCATTGTTAAAAACATATACATAGTAGCCTGTTAAAAGTACAGATCTGTAACATGTCCCCAAATGCAGTTACATACTATGGGAACATCAAGACTAATATATTAAAAGTAAAATATTGAAATGAATGGGAATCCACTTGAAATTGGCTCATGACCCACGTAGCGAGTCCTGACCCCCAGTTTGAAAAACACTGGTTTGGAGTGTTCCTATACTCTGGTGTTCCTATACCTTTGAAAATGATTGCCAAAGCTGCAGGTGAAAAGTTAGGAGGTACTGTAGTTTTTATTGGATTGCGGCCATCAAGCCGGAACAGTTTTAATATTGTTGATCCTATCAGTCACAAAAGCCTGAGACTGTATGTAAAGCACAGTATTTATATTACTAGTTCACCAGTGTTCACGCAGCAATGGCCTCAGGCTTCCAAGGAATGAAAAGTTAGGTAATACTGTGTCATCTTGCTGATCAGGAAAATCAAGGGCTACTTGCTACATGTTTCCATTTAACAGCGTGTTCTTGTGTGGTTCTTGTTCTCAGGGCTAATTGAGGAACTGAATCTTGAGCAAAGACAAAGTTCTGTTGTTGGGTCCTCTTGATAAGAAGGTTGGCAACCATTGATTAGATGTCCTCTATTGATGTGAAACTAGAAATACAGTTTAAAATATTGAAATGCTGTCAAAAAGATTTACAGGCCAATTCTAAACACAGTTATTCAGCAGTAAATACTATCTTTTCCCTTGGAACATTCTTGTTATCTAGGGTAGCTTAGAATGGGTAGCTTTGGGAAAGAGTGGATAAATACTGACACATATTTTGAAGGGCAAGTTCTAAGGGCAAATTTTTGATGTCACTAGATCGTTAGGTTGTATGGGGAATAATATGAGGGCCTTACTGTTGAAGAGTGTACCATTGGAAAAAAAAAAATCTGCATGTTCCCAGGCAGTTTGAGTACTCTGAATCTTTCCAGAAGAACCCTTTAAATAGCTCTAAATGTGTGAAAAAACGAATGTGGTCAAGCATTTTTTTCAAGTACTGCAGAGAGAGGTTTCCAAAGATTGTTGACAGGAAGAGCAACCTTTGCCCTTTATCCAAAATGAAAGTCTCTGGTGCCTCTGATCTCCATTTATACCCATGGAAATACAAAGTATTTTACTGTAAAGCTTTTCTTTCTGAAAATCATATTTTGACCCAGGAGTCAGCAGGTTTGCCACTCATTTATGTGATGTGTAGAGTCAACAAGAAAAAGTTTCAAAGCCAATATTTTGCAACAATAGGAGAACTGATCTAGGTTCTAGTCTGTTTAGCTTCAGTGTTTTTATCTTAACTGCAGACTTGGAAAATTCAGAAGCCTCGTTTTCATACACTGAAACTGTAAGTTTTGCAAGTCTCATCAAATATTAATGCTCAGAAGATGGCTGAGCTGATGCAAGTTTGCTGCTGCACTTCTCTTGGTTTCTGAATAAGGTGACCTGGTGTGGTCAAGTGGGTGTTATGTTTCTGTTACAATGGAAAAACCAATTGCTCATCATGTGTGGCTGAAAAGAGGAAGCGCACCCATAACTAATTCATCAGTCTGGATAGCTTGTGTGACTCACATTACTGTGTGCTGTGGCCCAGTGTTTTAGATGTAAATTGTGGTTGTTTTTGCCCTGAACTCTTAAGATTCTCTTCATTTATGTATCTGTGTTTTCTCCTAATTAAAAATAAAACAAAGCAACAGCAAAGTTAAGCATAAAACCAAGAGGGAGCACAATAAATGAGGCACAAGGTAAACCAAATGCTTGCAAAAAAATAAAAATAAATCTTTAAATGATGCCAGAAGACTATCAAGGATGGGGCAAAATGATTCTCTGAAGGTAGTGTCCCCCCATTCTGGATGCTGTCATAGAAAGCTCTTGTCCTTACTCCCACCAGTCACACCTCAGCCCGCTTGGAGGCAGGCTGTGCAACATGGCCTTTCCCAGTTTGAAGAGACACTTGGCCAACAGTCTGAGGCTAAGAGGCAAAGAAGGAAGGCCCATAGACCAGGGACAGACTGCACTTGCTCCCAGTGTGGAAGGGATTGTCACTCCCGAATCGGCCTTTTCAGCCACACTAGAGACTGTTCCAGCACCACCTTTCAGAGCGCGATACCATAGTCTTTCGAGACTGAAGGTTGCCAACTACAACTACACCTCAGCCAGTAGTCAGACCCACAAAGAACCCACAAGAACTCCACTGCTGATTTCAGAGGCTCGTAAAAGAAAAAGCAACCCTATTTGTATGCACAACAATATAGGATAAAATACATGGCTCTCTAATCATAGATGCTATAGTTCAAACAATTTCAGAAACAGAGAAATAAGTATAGAGAGAGCAGAGCAAAAGTTTCTGTTCAGGGCTCTCAGTGATAGTGCTGCAATATGACTCTTCACTCTGACAGCAGTGAGGAAATCCCAAATGGGGCAGCAGTCCTCAGCATTGGTGCTTTTGCACTGGGAGATTACTCCTAAAGAGTTATTTAGGAGTTCCAAGAGGTCTTTTCAGGCCAGGAAGCTATTCTGAGGACTTAGCTATTCTGAGAGAGAGAGAGAGAGAGAGAGAGAGATCAGGGTGTAAGAGTTATTCCATGTTATATTGCAGTAACAGAGCATAGGATCAGGGGCTTCTGTCAGTGTTCACAGAGGGAAACTCTGTATTCTGGGGTGTAAAACATAAGGCCTGCAGGGCGAATGCAGCCCCTGGAAGCTGCATTGGGTTCTCCCAGCATGATGATTGGCTCTCTCATATCTTGAAAATATAAACAAGCTTTGCACATTTTCTCTTCTGTCATTTGCAGCTAATGACTTCCTAGGTAAGAACAAAATGTTCATTTCTGGCCATCATCTGCTTAATGATGTCACTTTGGCCCTCAGCAGGCAGGCCATGAATGCTAACTTCAGGGCTCTGTATGAAACATTTAACACCCCTGATCTATTCATTTCTTCCAGCACCAAAGGGCTTTGGGATTAGGGAATGTAAAGGAATGTAGGGTTGCCTAGGACCACACCCTAAGAGTTGTAGGAGTGAGTCTATCCTCGAAGCACTAATGTAAACTTGCATCAGCAAATGAATGTGGCAAAAAGTATATAAGGAGTTTTCTAGAGGCAGAGGCAAGAAATAGAAGAGGTGGGTGCTTTACCTTGTTCTGCGTCACATCGGTTGCTGTTTTAGCTATGCTACCTACCGGTAGTTTCACATCTCTTTCCTTTTTGGTTTTTTAGCTTTCAGTTTGCCTGACTAGCAGATAGTCAAAGTTTAAAATAGTAAAAGAAAAGGTCGAAGTGGAAAAAAGATAAAAATAAAAAACTTTACCATATAAATGGTAAAAATTTCTTTCACCAGATTTTAAAATGTATCTCCTTTGGTAAAGACTAGTAATGTTAATAATATTGTTTTAAGAAAAAGAAAAAAGCTGTACCTGGGTGCAATTAGTGTGTTAATTCACTGTGCAGGAAAGTGAGTCACTGAGACATTTTAACAAGGCTTCATAAGCATGAGAGGTGTTTTTGAAAATTGACTCACAGATTGCAATGCCTAAACTGAGAATGTTGACTTTCCAGTCATATTTAACAGGATTCTGGTATTTTAGCCTTCTTAGAAAGCACCTCATATTTCCATTGCACCCCAGCTGATAACAGGAGTAACTCTTCAAAAACATGGGGAGCAGTTTGCAGTGTTTTTAATGATTTCCATTTTAAAAGGGAAGGAGATAACACATAGTCTTAATTAATATAGCCTTGAAAATAAATTCACCAAAGTTACTGTTCCAACAAATACTCACTGTCGGAGCTATCTTTACATGATAGTAATTTGTGATCTTCAGGAACAAACTCTTTTAAGTTTCCTTTCGTTGTTCCCTGGAGGCAATCTATTATTTTTATGCCTTAAAATTAAGGTGCCCAAGGCAGGTGACAACATTAAAAAAAACCCAAAACCAATCAAAAACATCAATAAAATACAATAAAATCAGTACAATAAAAACAATAGAAACATGCACCTTATGCCCCTTTTGGAGGGGGAGCTCAGCAGCAACAATTAAAGGGAACAAGCTGAAATGAAAAAATAAGGTTTTTAGCCTCCGCCAGTAAGTCAATAGACAAAGAGCTGTTTTTAGCTCTAGTGGGAGAGAGTTCCAGAGCTATGGTACTGCCATAGAGAAGTCTCTCCTCCTTGTCACTGCCAACCTAGCTTTGGCTAAAGGCATCACATGTAGAAGGACCCCCCCCCCAATGACTTAGGGCATGCTTGTTTCATACCGTAGACAGTGGTCCTTCAGGTACTTTGGTTCTAAGCCACAAAGGGCTTTAAAGTTCAAAACAAACACACTGAATGGTACCTACAAATGAACTAGGCAGCTACCTGTAGTACAGCAGCGTCCTGACAAAGTCAGACTACCACACTCCCATTCACCCCCAAACGTCTGTGCCCACTTATTCTGTACTAATTACGATTTCTGGACTATCTTCAAGGGCAGCCCCACATAGAGTATATTACAGTACTCCAGTCCTGATGTCACCAATGCATAGACCACTGAGATCAGGTTTGATTGGTGCAGTTGGTGCACCAGCCTAACCTGATTAAATGTCCCTGACTGTTGCTGTCATCTGATTATCTTGGAGGAAACTCAAACTTTGAATTGGCTCCTGCAGGGGAAGTGCAGTCCCATTCAGAATTTTCAGATATACAATATCTGCACCATAGTTCACAGAACCAAGAGTTTTTCCAACTGTAATGCCTATTTCCTGGATGAAGCCCTCATTCACTTGCTTGATTCTTAACTTTTATAAATACATTCTGTAAGACTATGATAAATAATGCTTCTCATGATTTTTTTAAAATAATGTGACATCATCATGCAGAGCTGTGGTATGTTGGTGCCTGAAGCTCACACAGTTGGTGGAAACTTTTACTCAAAAATTCCTGTTAGGTAAAACAAAGTGTTTTACTAGACGTGGCTATTTCTCAGTATTTTCAGCTGTTTGAAGGTGCAGGGAGCCTTGCAGAGGGCTCTGCAGACTCCCCAAACCCCCTGGAGGACCTGCAGGAACCACAGTAAGTTAAAAACAAAGCAAAACAAAAAAACCCTTTGTCCATGGCAGTGCATGATCCTGGGGATCACATTGCTGCCTTCTCCCTACCCTTGCAAAGATTTGGTGCTTCCCAAATTTCTGAGAAGTTTGGGCACCTCCTTCAGTCTTGGAAGACTATGGTATCGCACTCTGAATAGTGTTCCGGAACAGAGTGTCCTCTCCAGTGCATGAAGCCTGGGTAAAGTAGATATGGAGGATAGACTGTTACCCATGCAGCAAATCCCCCCTCTCCACGTCGCTGGTCCAATGGAAAGGCAGAAGTCAATACGGCTGGTTCCAGCGACGTCGCAGGAGTTGCCAGAACGTGACTGTGTTCAGCCATGAACTGCTTCAGGGACTCCGGCTCCGGATTTTGCCTCGAGGTTGACTCCTGAAGCCTTTTCCATAACTGGATGTAGCCACAAGGCAGTGGAGGTTTGGGATCAGAGTTTTCCTTCTCTTGGTTTAGATATTTAAAGGGTTGGGCACAGGAAAATAGGGATAAGGTAGGAATTTTAGTGGATCTTCTGACTGATATTCTTCAGACCTGAAATAACTATATAAACTAGTGGAATGTGACAAAAAGATACATTATATATCACATTTGTAGTACTGTCTCTTTTTTCACTGTAAAGTTGTAGAAGATATTACTGATCTAACAAAAAAAAATGGATTATTGCAATATGGCAGCGGTTTTCAAACTCTCAGGGAGAGTTTGAACCGTAGTAAGTTCTGGCAGGGGTGGGGGACGAGGCAGCTACGTAATCCCCAGGATCGAGTTGCTCAGGGGGCTGCAGGGACTGGGATGCACTCACCAGTCCCTGCGGCAGCCTCCCGGTGGTGCGGGAAGCCCTGCATGAGTGTCTGCAGAGCTCCCCAGGTCTTGAAAAGTGAAAGCACAGCGATTGCGCTCCACTTCCACAAAACCAGAAGTGGAACATGATAGCTGTGCTTTCACTTTTCAAGATTTGGGAGCCCTGCAGACCCTTGCGCAGCACCCCTGGGAGGCTGCTGAAGGGACTAGTAAGTAAATGCCAGTCCCTGCAGCCCCCTTAGTGAGGCGATCCTGGGGATCGCATCGCTGCCTTCCCCCTGCCTCTGCTCCCGCCCCTTAAGGGGAAAGTGACCAGGGCTTACGCGACACCCCAGTTTGAAAAGCCCTGCAATATGGTATAGACTGTACATTACTGTTGGGGACAAACCGTGATGATGATTGAAAAAGTGGATGGTCTGAAAGCACTTTCAATTGGTGTGGTGTATTTCTGTCGTATATACACCCATAAAACAATTTAAGGGCACAATCCTAACCCCATATGTCAGTGCTTTCCAGCACTGGCATAGTGGTGCCAATGGGAGATGCGCTCCATCCTGCACTTGGTTGTCACTCATGGAGACCTCCTCAAAGTAAGGGTATGTTTATTCCCTTACCTCAAAGTTGCATTGCCCTTATGTCAGGGCTGGAAAGCCCTGACATAAGGGGTTAGGATTGTGCCCTAAGTGTATTTTCAAATGATTTATTTGGAGTTTTCCATGTGTGCTGTACACTGTGAAAATCAGGTGTAACTTACTCTCTGTTGCTTCTTTAACGTAAAGAAGTCCTTATAGTCCAAATATATATAAATTGGGCAATCATACTTTTCATATTGTTTTGGATAAAATCTTTGATGTGAATTAATGAAACTTCTACAGATATAAAATACCTTATCATTTCATTCTGTTTCCCCTTGTCCTTAAACATACATGCATACATGCATGCTTACATTATGTACCTTTAGGTCAGAAGCTGTCTTTTGAAATTCACTTTGTATACCTCTTCCAGGAGGAAGTTCACAAGGCTTCCTAGATATAGCTACCAAATAAATAGTATATTTCTGCAGATAAAAGAGTATGTCAGCTCTTTTACACAGAGATACATTTTGAGTACTGTACAGTGTATGTCATCTTTTCAGGTCATCTGAAATACATTTTTTTTTTCCAAAAATAGGCTGATGGCATTTTCCAGAAACTTGTGCAGCAGAAATCTGTCCATGTTTACTCAGAAGTCAATCTCATTTTATTTAATTGGGGCTTACTCCCAAATAATTGTTTATAGGATTGCAGCCATGATAATCAGATGGTTACCCATTGGTGACTCCAGTGGATAAGATGGAGTTACAGGCATGCCCCAGTATCTGCAGGGGTTCTGTTCTGGAACCCTCTGCAGATATGCGGGATGCCCCACTCCCATCTACTGGAGGGCTTTCCCAATGCCTTATAAGGCATTAAAAATGTCACTTTCAGTTTCCATGGAGAAACCAGAAGTAGCAGTTTCTCCATGGACGCGTGGACAGGCGAACATGTGCGGCCTCCACCATGCTCAGAAGACTCTCCAGAGGTGAGGGGAGTGCAGGATGGGGTTGGGGGCCCTCCTGCATCCACAGATAAGTGAATCCATAGATGCAGAATCTGCATATGTGGAGCCCCCTGTAATATACACTGTAGTACAACCGTGATGCAAATGTACATTTCTCTGGTGTAATTTGTAAATGCAGACATTCAGAAGGAGATGTAAATCAAAACCCTGTAGCAGTTATGTCTGTGAGATTGGTTGTTTACAGTATAATCCTGTGCATGTCTACACAGAAATAAATCCCACTGGGTTCAGTGAGAAGGGCAGCATAATCCTAACTCCCCATAGCACTGAGTTGCACAGGCTCTACCAGTTTTTTAAAAATCTGTGAGCAGATGGACCTGAGCTGCTGAATCTCTCAAACAAAGGAATAGAAAACCTGCTTGCTTTTCCACGGCCTGGGTGTTTGTTGCAGATCTAGCACAGTAAGGGTTTCTACACACCAATCTCTGTGTGGGAGGAGCAGGTTTGGGCCCTTTATGTTCTTTCACTTGCTCCTGGATTTTGCTTTTTCAGTTGCTTGTCAGTGTGCAGCAGCCACAGCTCCTCAACTAATTTTCCCTGCAGGCACTAAAATCAAAGCATTCCTGGTTTAAACAGTTTGTGCATCATTCCTTGCCATCCTTCTCTCATGCAACTCATCTAACAGGATGAGCATTAGGATCTCCTGCAACTCATCTAACAGGAAGAAATAACTCATCTAAGCTATATAACATTCCTGACTGGTTAGATACTTGATTTATTAAATACATCAGTAGATTGCAATGTATTACTGTCACGCTGTTGACCAAATCATACTGCTTGTAAGCTGGTGATAGATGCCATATATCGCTACTGGAAGCCTGATTTGGATTAATTGCACCTGACATTTGTTCTTCTCAGGCTGAGTCACCATCCTGCACAGGTGCTTCCCTCAGCAGGAGCAATGTCCACAGCTGGCACTTGCCTCAGTGGGCTAGGAATGAGCAATATTTTTCAGGAGCTTGAATTAATTAGGATGAGTTTTAAAAACTGATGCACATTTGTAAATGATGCTACAGGGGATGAATAATTATAAGATTTAAACTCATCTTTATGCCTCAGAGAAGCAATTGACTCTCCAAATTCCGCTATGTTCTGTGCTAGGCAAGATAACTAGTAGTTTTGTGTTTGCATACCCATGTGCTTTTTGTTACCTGTAGGAGGCACAACTAAGAGCAGGGCCTGATTGGTTTTAATGTACATTTTTAGTAAATGCTGATATTTCATGCTATATATCCATATGTTACTCCACAGCCTAAGTTTTTTAGGATAGGGCAAGCTGCACATTGAAATAGACAGTTTGTCTTGTAATGTTGGACTTACTGGATAATACTAGTCATTCTGCTTCCTTCAGAACCCTTTTGTATTCCTTGTAAATACCTTTGTAGTTAGGTGCTATTTATTGATTGAGCTGTGCCAGACAACAACCGCCGCTTGTTAGTAGACATTTCAGCCTGATAACAGGTCAACTATTTGCTGCCTAGCAGGCAAGAAAACCAATAAATGACTACATTGGGAGTTTTCCAGATTGAATTCTCAAAGGAACCTTTGAAGTCTGGCTTTGAAAGCTTTTGCCATTTTGATTGATTAGGGGTTCTTTGCACAGAAATGTAGTTCTCTTTCCTAGTTTAGTTGGTAATACGGGAAGGTCAAGATGACTGTCAAACGGAATGTTAATATTTACAAAGAATGCCCATTAATAATTTACCCTATTTTATAACTTTGTTTACAAAAATTTTATAACTTGGCATGCTCAGAAACAAAAGGTAATAAAAGTTACTATTTTTGGATTGTGTATTTGGATTCCCAAGTCCTGTTCTTATTCCTGCTTTTGGAATTAATTATCAGAATGAATCTGATTTAAATAAACATAAGGAATTAGGTCCAGTTTATGAAGTAAACCATGACATCCATGGCTGTTTCATTGTGTATTCAGGAGGCCAGTCTGGGGAAAATATTTGAAACTCATGACAATTTGCTTGGGTGGCTACATATACAGATATAGTCCTAAATATGCAACATTTAAAAAGGTGAAGTTTTTCCTGGCAGAGAGAAGTCATGATGGAAAAACATTCACTTGCTTTACTTTCTGTAACCTACAGTTAAAGGCTTAAGAGCAGAGAAGTCATTAAAAATTGGCAACTTGCATAATGTTAGGTTTGAGCAGCTAAGGCTATATAGGAAGTCTTCAAAACAACACTCAAGAATGGCTTCGATAACTTAGAGGTAGGAATTTTTTAATTAAAAGTTTACACCTCAGTCCTTTCACTGAGTTAACATTCTCACTGATATCTTTGGGTCATTATGGATACCCAAATTCATTCATGGGAAGTCTTTTCAATGTATATGCATTGACTAGCATGATACCCCTGCTTTGCTGTGGTTTTTAACTACTTTAAATTCGTTTTGACTCCAATAAACTTTCCTTTGATTGCAATTGCAATTTAGCACAACTACCCCCATGTCAAGGCAACACCCTGTAATTATTGAAAGTCATAGTTCTATCACATTTTTTAAAATTGTTATTTTTGTATTTTGAATTGGTTTTGTGCTATAACAGCATAGTACCCATGCTTTGTAAAGGTATTTGCAAAAGTAAAGGAAAACAAATTAAGAAAAAGTATATGTAGTTTGAATAAAGCAAAGCATGTTGATGCAGAAAAATGATGAAGTGAAATTCAAAATGTAACATTTAATGAAGAAATACCAAGAGAAGATTGTAGTGAAAAAAATCACAAAAAATACCTATGAGCTTTGGTTTTCTACTCAAGGACCTCTTTGTACAGAATATTGGTGGTTCTCTCCTCAAGTCCTAGGATCACCAGGCTGCTGGGTGAGCTCAGTATGAAGCAGACCATGTAGAACTGCCCATGTGTGAAGCAGCCCTCCCTCAAGTCAGTCCCTGCCACTTTCAGCGACTGCCCAGGGACTTGTTGATGGTCATAGCAAAGGAGACCTTGAGGAGGAACTGCAGCCTCTTGAACTCAAAGGGGTACTCTGATAGTATGTATGTTCTTACACTGACTCTCCCCAAGCACAGCTGGTGAACACTGTGCTTGAGCCAATGTCCCTTCTTAACTCTCCTCTAACTGGAACACAGGGATAAGCAGAGCAGTGACCTCGCTTCGAGAGGGTTCATGGGGGTTGGACCTGCAGGTTCGGGGACCTGCAGATATTGAAATCTATGGGTCCCAAATCCATGGATACTGTGGGCTTACACTGTTTAAATGTTGTTGTTAACAGTATTTATATACCGCTTTTCAGCAAAAGAAGTTCACAAAGTGGTTTACAGAGAAAGTCAAACAACTAAATGGCCCTTAATATAATACCTATACTTATAAATAAATTTATGGTTATAGTAATATTTATACTTATTAATAATTAAGTGTTAATGAGTATATTAATACATAAATATGTAAATATTACATACATATTTATATTAATACTTAATATAAAACTGTATTCTTAATGTAATATATATATATTGTGTCATAATGAACAATTGAAAAAAATGAACAATGATTTTTTTTATGTGTGGAGTAGCAGGACTAGCATTATCATTGAGACTTAAAAAAATCAGCTTGCTCACTGACTGCCCAGGTACAAAATGAAGAGCACTATTTCTGGTGCAGAATTCAGAATTTGGCCTTTTTAACATGCTTAAAGAAATAGCTGCAGTCACAGTGATTTTGCAGTCTTTTTTCCTCTTCATCTTCTTATGAGTGACTAGAGTGCATGTTTTCATATAGACTTGCTAATTAGGCTCTTACATTGTGATGGTTCATCCTGAGCTGACACTGCGTGCTGAGTTCATGTATAATGCAAGCTGAGCAGGAAAGCAAGCATGGAAGAGTATACCTTATTAGGAAGGGCTGGTGTCATTGCCCTCCACTTAGTCATTTCTGTTTTGGAAAAAAAGCGAACATGCATTTCTCTCTGGTGATGTAGCAGATACTACTTTCACATGTTTTTAACACAAGTTTACTTAATAATGCATGTCTGCTCCTGCTCCTGCTCCTGCTCCAGGACAATAATGCATGTCCTGCTCCATCATGGGGACTCGAACTGCCCATCACAACCATGGTGGGGAAGCATGCCACCAGCATCATAAGGCCAATGCATGAAATTATGGTTGACTGCAGTCACTTTAAAGATAGCATTAAGAATAGGAAAGGATTGTCTGAAGTTTCTGGGGATGTGGCAGGGTGGGGAAGAGAATGACAAAAACCATCCATACTGAGATTATCAGCAAACAGACAGGAGAAGTAGGTGGAAAAATGAAACCAGAACAAAACTCACACCAAATTTAAATGACTGGTTTTTGCCCAACAGCTATTTTTGGTAGATTGTAAATTGGTAGATTTGGTAGTGTTGTTCCCCTGGTTATACATATTCACATCACATGAAATCATGTTATAGGTAGCCCAATCCTAACCTATTCTGAAACAGGCAGGTCAAGTGGCCTGCGCTGTATCCAGCACAAGTTAGGAAGTGGCTGCGCCACAACTCAGAGTAATGGGATATTTATCCCCTTACCCTGTGTCACACACCAGCCACTCCATGGAGCTACTCTAATCTCTGCCAGTGAAGTAGCTGATTATGTAAATCTGGGCTGGCCAAGAGGGGAGGTTAGGATCCTGCCTAAGTTGCTGATGCCAGTCTCCCCCTTTCCTAGGTCTGGTCCATCCGCCAGCCCACCCTCCCCCCACCCAAAAATGCCCCTGTTCTGCCCTCCCACCACCCTCTCCCACCCCCTGCTCTAACCTCCCTTGGCTGGCATGAACTCACCAGCTCCAGGTGGCACAGAGGCTGGATCTGGTCTCAGGAAGCTGGCGCAGGTCTCTGTGCCAGCCCAGCTGACTGACAAGGAGATGCAAATGTGCCTTACAGCATGTTTGCGACACTCCTAAGCTGGCGTAGGGGGCCCGCACCAGGTCAGCTGGCACTCAGAATTGTGTTTGTAGTTGCATAGACAATAGTGGCTGCCATTCCTATATACATTTACAGTGAGAGAGTGGCACAGCTAAACTTTTATTTGACTATGTCCTCTGACTGCTGAGGCAACACTATGTTTTTTAGTTTCAAGAGTGAGTGGCTTGTGTAGAAATTTTTTAAGAAACCATTTGCCCCTGTGCATGGTTCTATTATTCCTAGCAGAGAAATATGTTTGAAGGAAATATTGAGAAATAGCTCCTCTGATTTAAAGATGCATTTCTTCATCTTTTTTAAACTCCATGAAACATATCCTTTAACAACTTGTGGACAGTCACATAAAAATGAAAAATGATGCACTGTGTTGCAAAGTGTCTGTGTTTTTCCAAGCCTCATATCTACTCTTCTTGCTATATTGCAGGTTATGGTCACACGGTGCCTTTATCAGATGGAGGAAAGGCCTTCTGTATCATCTATTCTGTCATTGGAATCCCCTTTACGCTGCTTTTCCTAACAGCAGTGGTGCAACGCATTATAGTCCACGTCACCAGGAGGCCTGTGCTGTATTTCCACGTTCACTGGGGCTTCTCAAAGCAGATTGTTGCCATCATCCATGCAGTGCTTCTGGGCTTTGTTACCGTCTCGTGCTTTTTCTTCATCCCAGCAGCGATATTTTCTGTCCTTGAAGATGATTGGAACTTTCTGGAATCGTTTTACTTTTGCTTCATTTCTTTGAGTACCATTGGCCTTGGTGACTATGTTCCTGGTGAAGGTTATAACCAAAAATTCAGAGAGCTGTATAAAATAGGAATTACATGTGAGTAGCAAACTCTTGGTATAAATAAGAAACACTTCACTGAGCATTTTTCAGAGGTTTGTTACCTCTTGTTGCTATGTTCCCCCCCCCCCCCGTAATAAATAGTTAGTTTAGCATATAAGCAATAAAATAAAATGCAAAAGGGATTAAGCTGCTTTGGCTCCCCTTGGAGGGAGAAAGGTGGGATAGAAATATGGTAAATAAACAGGTTATCACACTCCTGTTAAGTGTGTGTAAAAAGTATGAAATAATACACACTTCAGTTTCAGTATTCCAAAGTCCTGATTGCTATGGAAAGCATGCCTTACAGTTCTGTTAAAGAGTCTCAAGTCAACTAGAGTCTATTGATCGAAGCGAGTTCTGGATCAAAGCTGTAGTGATCAGTCCAAGGACCACTTGCCCTCTTATAGAGCTACTGTAATAAAGTGAGAATGAATCTACTATAGTGTGCCTAGGCAATTTCAGAATACTGGAGGTGGCCAGAACCTTACATGGCTTTAGAAAAGGATTAGATAAGTTCATGAAGGAAAGTGTGTTAATAAGCTATGATTAGCTAGAATTGCTACATAGAACTGTGATGGTCAAAGGCAGTATATTTGTGAATATACAAGATGATGTAGAGGGTATACATGCTCTGCTTTGAGCTTGCCAGAGACATCTGGCTAGCCATTGTTGGCTGCAAGATGCTGGACTAGGTAGACTCCTACTTGGTACTTTGATCTAGCAGGGCAACTGGTTAGCAAGGGTACGGAACTCTTTTTTCATGTAACAAACTCCAGAAGGCAGGACAAGGTGCACTTCCCCAGTAGCCAACTGGAGTTGGAGAGTTTTTCTAGTATTTGCTCCTTGCTATATCCCATGTTCATGGCTAAGAGGGAACACTTCCACTGCTACCTCCACAAAGTCCTGGCTCTTAGCAACTGTCAGCTGCATCTTCCCGTTGTTCCCCCTTTTTTGCAGCAGTAAATACACTTAATGCATTGAACCTGCTGGGAAAATGAGGCACAGTGACTCTCTTCACTATATTCTTTTGCTATCCATTACACAAACATATATTTTACACTTCCCATACATATATACAGCACTTTCTACAGTAGATTAATGCACATACAGGTCGTGCCTATTTATACGTGTGAGTTCCGTTCCGCGACCCGGCGTGATTAAGAAAAAACTCCTGCTAAATTCCATCGAGTTAAGCCAGTGCTATTCAAACTAGGGCGTTGCGACGCCCCAGCCTGAGGGCCCTGGTCTCTGCCCCCTTATGGGGCGGGGGCAGCCTAGAGGCGGGGGGAAGGCAGAGGCGCGATTCCCAGGATCGTGCCGCTCAGGGGGCTGCAGGGACTTGGGTGTACTTACCCAAGCCTCCTGCAGCCTCCCTGGGGTACGGGGAGCCTGGCACGACTTCTGGCAGGGCTCCCCACAGCAGGGAAAGTGTAATGCCTTTGGATGTACATAAGCTCAGCTCCAAAACAGTTGGAGCTCCAAAACTATAGCTCACCAGCTATCAGACACACAGTATGACTTTGGGCATATTGTTAACTCTCAGCCTAACCTACCTCATGGGGCTAAAATATTCTTCTTTTCATGGGAAAAGTCAAGATGCAAATATAATAAATCTAAATGCTATAGGTGCCATGGGTCATATGTAAGGACCTGGTGAGCTGCAGTTTATATACACAGCATATCTGTCCTCTGCAGATATTTTACCTCTCCATATGGCATGACTTAGGGCCAAATCCTAAGCAATTTTCCAGTGCCAGAGCAGCTGTGTGAATGGGGCGTTCACTGCAGTGTGGTGGGGAGGCAGTCACAGAGGCTTCCTCAAGTTATGGGAACATTTATTCCTTTAACTTTAGTTTAGCCATTTAGTTATTTAGTTTTTAGCCATTTAGTTATTTGATTTTTCTCTGTAAACCGCTTTGTGAACTTTTAGTTGAAAAGCGGTATATAAATACTGTTGATGATAATAATGATAATAATAATAATAATAAATAACTTGGGGCTGCACTGTAGCTTCACTGGTGCTGGAAAGTTGGATAGGATTGGGCCCTTAGCTTCATAATAGCTTTGAGTCCAAATCATGCATCCCTTTGCACCTGAGATAATCTCCAAGTTAGAGCATTGTTGTAATGTGCATTTCCCCAACTTGTACTTTAAGCGTTGTTTTCCTTCATTTCCAGGTTACCTGTTGCTGGGCCTCATTGCAATGCTGGTGGTTCTAGAGACGTTCTGTGAACTTCATGAACTAAAAAAGTTTAGGAAAATGTTCTATGTGAAGAAGGATAAGGAAGAGGACCAAGTAAACATAGTAGAGCATGACCAATTGTCCTTCTCTTCAATTTCCGACCAGGCAGCTTCCCTGAAGGAAGATCAGAAAGTAAATGAGCCTTTTGTGACTCAACCTGCAGTTAACTGTGATGGCTGTATAAACTAAGGGCTTCCTCTCTAATATTAACAGTGCACTTACATTCTTGCAGTTAGAACTAGTACTATTAGTGAAACTCTAGGGACAGGAAGGCGATATTATTGAGTATTCATTGTCTGGAGTATTTAAAAAGGAGTGGGCCAAATTAAGCTTTCTTTAGCTGGATCTACAGGATTGACATTCTGAGAATGTTGGCTGAAACATTGTATGCCACTAGGAACCCTTGGATCCATGGTGTGTAAATGGAACCGAAATAGGTGAGGCTAGATTTAAAGAACTGTTCAGTTCTAATTTCTCTAGCCTGTTGTGGTCTTTACATTCACATTCTCCCCTCCCCCCATCTCAGTATGTTGTTGACAAAATGTCAATGGTTTTATGCCAAGTATTTGCTTGGGTTTTGAAACATGTATTGGAAATGAAGTATTTGGAAAAACCATAATGTTTTCCGGGTAGTGTGAGTTGGAAGGCCATGTAGTTGTAGTCATAACCTCACTTGAAAAATGGGAATAGTCTTTGCCAGGCCCCTTTCAATGAGGGCCCCTAGGGCATGGTCAGTGCACTGTGAGTTATGGTTATATCTGTATCCAACAAAGATTAAAGCTTTCAGTTGTGGATGACCTTCCTCATTGTGATTCTGGGGCTCAACTGATACCTTCAAGGGTGCCAAACTCTTGGATCAGTACGAGTGCAGATCAGCACATACACATCCGAATGTATACCTGATTTTACTCAATGTATTTTGCAGTCGGTAGACATAACTGAACAAGAATTCTACATCCTACTTCCTGTAGGAAATCAATTTGGGTGCTTTCCTTCTGGCCTTAAAAAAAACACCTAGCAAAAGGATGTTTCACAGCTGATTCCAATGGATGTAGGATCAGGGATCCATGAGCACCAGCATACACAGCACTGTAGGTACAACATAGGGGAAAGCCATCTTCCTTAGTGTTCACATATCCCCCTTTGGCCCTAGTTTTGCCCCATATTCTCTGATTCTCAGATAGTGTATTTCTAAGTGGTTTTGAAGTTATAGTCCTCTCCGTTCAAAGAAGGTGAATACGTTGTTGTCATCATGCTAAATACTGACTTTTACAAGAAGAAAAAAATACTTGAAACCTAAAAGCACTGCATATGAGTGTTGTGAATTCCGAGTGTTATTAACAGATTTTATACCTTTACTGGGAAAGTTGACCTTAATGATAAATCTGCTTTAAAATCTATGTGAGCTGAAATTTATATTTAAAACAACAAACTACTCAGAGATGCTTTTTAAACCTGATTTGAAACGTACAGTAATTGCATGTTCTCATCCAAGTGGCTATTTTTGTACAGCTTACGTTGGTTTTGTTTAATGTTTAACCTTTGTTTGTGTACATAAATATATAGATTTATTTATATACTGTACATACATTGTAGATCATCAGAATTTATCTGACTCAGCTTTGAAATTTTAAAGATTTATTTCCACATAGATTTCTCTTTATAGAGAAGAAATAATTCCAACTGTGGTACTGAAAACAATGACTTTAAATCCTGACCAAATGAATGTGGGAAGGTAAGTCTGTAGGGCTGCAATTTTCAAATTCTTATTTTTTTCATAAGTCAGGTCCACTCATCTCAGTGATGCTACTCTTACATGGTTTGAAGAGTGTGGCCTTTATAGTGTGAAATATACCATGAAAATAAATCTGTTTCTCAGTGAAGTTTTTTTGAGAGCTTGTACCGATTGTAACTAGAAGCAGGTACAGTTTGCATAATTTCAGTATACAGCTAAACTGTGAGGAAGATGATATACCTAGTACAGGTTGAGTATCCCTTATCTAAAATCCAAAACTTTTGCAGTTTCATGGCCACAGGTTTTTTGTTTTCTTTGTTATGGTTGGTGCTCATGTTCTGTTCCTGCACCTTTAAACAGCAGCTTGACAGAAGTGAAGGTGAGGAGAGGCTTTTCCTTACTCAGAAAGTGGAGTCTAGCTTCTGTAAAAAGGATAGGAAAAGAACACGAGTTTCAAAAGGAAAGATGATTCCTGCTGCAATTTTTCACAGTTCCAGTTCCTGCATTTCCCTTCCAGAGCCCCTTTTTGTCTCTCCATGCCTTTTGTAGGGAAAGGCTTGGGTGTGCAGTGCTTATTTTACCTTCTCCCCTGTGATCCCTTCTTCGGTCATTGCCTTGTTGAGGACTCCCTCTACCTCTCTCTTTTTGTCCTCCAGATAGCTGAAGCAGGAGCAGTGTGCAAGCTTCATGTCCAGGTAGCATGTGAGGTGAGGCAGCATTCGAGACTTTGGTCTTTGACTTCCAAAGGGCAGGTTTCCCTCAAATGAGGAGTCTAGTTAGAAAGAAGTTGAAAGGGAAGGTCAAAAGAGTTCAATCCCTCCAGAGTGCATGGAGACTGTTTAAAACAACAGTAATAGAGGCCTAGCTAAAGTATATACTGCAAAGGAGGAAGGGCTCGACTAAGTCCAGGAGGGTGCCAGCATGGCTAACAAGCTGAGTTAGAGAGGCTGTAAAGGGCAAGAAAACTTCCTTCTGCAAATAAAAGTCTTGTCCTAATGAGGAAAATAAAAAGGAACACAAATTCTGGCAAAAGAAATGTAAGAAAGTGATACGGAAAGCCAGGAAAGACTTTGAAGAATGCATGGCTGGCAACATTAAGGGGAATAATAAAAGCTTCTTCAAATATGATAGAAGCCAAAACCCTACCAGAAAAGCAGTTGGCCCCCTGGTTGGTGAGGGAGGGAAAGGAGAGACAAAGGGAACATGGAGACTGTAGAGAAATTAAACAAGTTCTTTACGTCTTGACTTCATGGCAGAAGGCCTTGGGCAGATAGCATTGCCCAAACAGCCCCTCCTGACTAAGGAATTAAGGGCCTGTTCCTATCCAATTTTCCAGCACTGATGCAAGCATGCCAATAGGGCGTGTGCTGCATCCTGCAATGGGGAGGCAGTCACGGAGACCTCCTCAAGGGATTCACTGCGGCTGCATCAGTGCTGGAAAATGGGATAGGATTGGGCCCTAAGTCAAATAGAGGTTAAAAGATAAGACATTTCATACCTAATTGACAAATTAAAGATCAATAACAGCCCAATCCTGAGCTGCCTGGTGTGTGGGACTGCAGCGGTACTGAAAATAGCTGCCTCTGCATCCAGCGCACCCCAGGCAGCCACCACCACCTTCTCAGGAGAAGGGGATATGTGACCCCTTCCCCCAGGTAAAGCGAGTAGCCCTGCAATTGGGCTACTCAATTCTACAACAACCCAAGGGTTGGCATAGAATTTAGAGCCTCCGTGTCGGGCAGAGAACCCGATGCAGAGGCTCAGAATCCTGTCCTCCCCCGGAGTGCAAGTGGAAAGTTACCGAACCCTTGTCCCCTTAGCTTTGCTAGCCACTTTGAAATGAGTATAAAAAGCTAACTGGGTCTAGCTACACTTGCGCATGATCTGAGGCAACTGGCCTCCTTGCTGCCTTGCTTTGGTACCACCAATAAACAAGCTATTTTTTGCTATACCTTCCCTCAGAGTGTTAGAGATGTAGCACTCCAGGTAACCAACCTCACAATGCCTTTGTGGGTTCAAGGGCAACAGGATGATAAAGGGGTTGAAAATAAAATGGCCAATATTATAATGTCATCGTACAAATCAATGGTAAGACTACATCTGGAGTATTGTGTCCAGTTCTGGTCACCACATCTCAAAAAGGACATAGTGGAAATGGAAAAGGTGCAAAAGAGAGCAACCAAAATGATTAATGGGCTGGGGCACCTCTCTTATGAGGAAATGCTACAGCTTTTTGGGCTCTTCAGTTTAGAATAAAAGGCACCTGACGGGTGACATGACTGAGATGTAGCCAATTATGCAGGGGATGTATAGAGGAACGTTCTTTTCCCTCTTCAAGTCTTTGAAACTCACCAGGCCCACTTGTAATATACAAAATATTGTATAAAATTACTTTTAGGCTATGTATACAAGATTTATATGAGGCATAAATGAATTTTGTGTTTAAACTTGGATTCCATCCCTCAGATTTCTCATTATGTACATACAGATATTCCAAAATGGAAAAAAATCCCAAATCCCAAACACTTCTGGCCCTAAGCATTTCAGATAAGGGATATTCATCCTGTAAGTGTAGTGATGGTTGCAGGTCTTTTTATTTAAGCGTATGCTCAGTTGGAAAGACTCTGGATACTAAAGCACAAGCTGAACACCAGACTGTGTTATATATATTTGCTATCAGCATTTGAAACTTTTACAGTTAAATAAAGTGTGACTCTAATTGCTTGTGTGTGTGTGTTCTATGATGTTTAATCCCATGCATTCATGATTGCCCTCATCCAGAGATATTTGAGGGCATTCAGTGGTTTCACACTCACTGCTGTGCTCAAGGTTCCCTTACTCTTTTCATGCAAGATAGGCCAGCAGAACCAACAACCCAATCCTATTTTAAAAAAAACCTCCCCACTGATGCAGGCACAAGACCTGAGTGTGCACTGCATCCTGTGGGGGAGGGCAGTCCTAGAATTCTCCTCTGGATAAGAGAACATTTGCTCACTTGTCCGGGGATAAGCCCTTGCTACCCCGTGGAGTCTACTCGGACTGTGCCAGCAATTAAACCAGTGCAAGTCTGGGTGGACTTGGGAAGGTGGATCAAGGTGGGGAAAGGGAAGAGGATAGTGGCGGTGTAGCTGCCATCAATAGCATCCCCTTCCCAGCCTCAATTTATCCCCTCCAAACCCCAGCCTTCTTGCTGTTCCTCTCTCTCCCTGCCCTATTCCTACCCATTGAGGTCAATGGGACTTACTCACAGGTAAACTTGTATAGGATTGCAGTCTCATATTTTAAATTAAGGATTGTTCAGTTCAAGTTCTTACTGGTTAATCTTGCTAAAATGTTCAGTGTTTTATTACAAAGACTGCAATCCTAACCACACTTTCCTTAGAGTAAACTCCATTGAGCAAAAAGGACTTACTTCTGAGTAGACCTGGTTAGAATTGTGCCCAAAAACAAATATGTTTGATGTACTGGTGACAACAGAATAATTGTAAAACATCATAGTTTCATCAACACAGAGCTAGACAAGAGTAACACTGAAATGCTCATTTTCAATCAAAAATGGAGCCTATGATTGCCCAGGAAGTTCCAGTTCCTGTCAGTATAAAATCCTCCTTTGAAACCAAAGGTGCAATAACACATGGCATCAGCGTGTTGGTCCTGGTCTCAAGATTACCGGAAAGAGAGGAGATTACTCTGCAAAAAAAATCTCCTTTATAAATGGGAATTGTATTGTGTGCTTGTGAAAAACTAATCAGATGTCAAGCTGACAGGTGGAAATTGAAATGGAGGCCAAAGGCAGCAGGCAGGAAAAAAAATTGAGCTCTGTCAATTCTGGCATTTGACAGAAAATTGCAAGAGGAAGCAAGTGATATGTTTTCATAACTTTGTTCTTCACCTACACAACCTTTCTACTGTCAAGGACTCCAATGCATTAGCTTGTCCTAGTTCAGGCTTGCCTCGTATTTCTTTAAACAATTCTAAGAAAAGAGATGGCTCTGCATTCCCAAGCAAGTTGTTACATGATCAAGCTGCTTTAATAGTCACTTATATTAAAGTTTAACCTAATTCTACTATTGGCAGTGATGGTGATTTTAGGGATAGATGCTGTGGACTTTGTAATCTTGTCTTACTCAAAATGCTGGCCATTATTTAAAAACAAAACTACACAGCAGATTTTTTATTCAGTTCAGAGTGTCGGGGTAGGACATCTCAGAGCAGGTATCTCAGAGCAGGACATATCAATGGCTTTAACTCCCTTTGTATATTGTGGCCTTTTTGTACTGTAGTTGCATTTCTTTTCCCCATAATTAACCAGATGGTTAAAGATTTATATAGTAAAGCCAAATAGTGTCTCAGAATGTCACAAAGAGAAGGGGTACTTCAAAGTGGCAATGTGGTTAATATAGTACAGGGACCTAGCATGGAAGAAATCAGGTCAAATAATAACTTATTTGTTCAGAATATTCTCCACTAGGTATGATTTGTTCAAAGATGGGGAGGTGAGCTGAATTATTTGGGGCAATTAATAGTATTTGTATTATATGGCAACAACCAAGTAAATGGCATTTTACAAAGAATGAGATCAGATGTCACTGCCCAAGGAGCATATAATCTAGAAACTGACACCAAGAAGACAACAGAGGAAAGGAAGGGAAATAGAGGAAAGTGAACACAGGAAGAATATGTGTTTCAGTTCATTCTTGCAGTTGTCACAAACTAAATTACTAACCAATTTATAAAATGAGCAGATCTGTTTACCAAGTGGCTCTCCTTACAGTGATTCTCCCCAATGGAAAGATGCTAGTGTGATGAGGCTTTTCTTCTTATCAGCTGAACAAAAGGTTATGACACTTCTGTTTGAAATCAGTTCCTCTTTAATTGCATTACAGTTGCAGTACATCACTCTTTTTGAAATATCTTCTGTATGAACTTTCATTTCTAATAGCTTCATTTTGCTCTATGATCAATCATTTAGCATTTTGTAGTCATTTCTCTTACAAATTTATTCAGAAGTCTATTCTTTGATTATATCTTGAATGTTTTAGTCAATCCTATCGCGATTCCCATGCTGCAATGCAATGGTGCTAAAACAGCCTCCGCTGTATTCCCCATACCAATAGAGGCTGGTCGTCCCCCAAGGGGTCATTCATCCCCTTCCCCCAGGCTAAGCCCACTAGCTGCTGTGAGGCTCCTTGGGCTTGCACCAGCAAATCTGCTTGCGCAAGTTGAAGCAGCCATATGTTAGGAAATGAGGCCTGGGGATATGGCTATAGCCACTGCTGCAGTTCCTGCCCCCGTCCCCAGCCTGATCTGCCCCCTCCATGCCCTCTTCAGTTACACCCCTGCCTCCATTCTACCCGCTCATCCGCCGGCCCATGGAGAACTTACCTGCTCCAGCAGGCACAAGCCTTCGACTGGTGCCAGTAGGCTGGTACAGGACTTTCCACCAGTGTCATGAGCCTCTGCACTGCTGCAACGTGCCTTCCAGCACTTGCTGCATGCCCATTCCACCAGCACTGGGATCAAATGAACCAAGCCAGGCAAAGGTCAAACAAGTAGGCAGAAGGCCTCATTGTCCAAAGGATCCTGTCCATATCCACAGGTTGTACATGCCTTCTGGAAATATAAAGGGTGAGTCTTTGGTGATTCCCTCATCGTGGACAGTTGACTACCTGGTTTGTGTGGTGATTGTGGGGCTTTGTAACTTCTGCAGGTGTTCGAGACCAGTTAAAATGTTTCACCTATGCAGGCTATTGGATCCAGGGGATTTCCATTCTGCCCTTTTGAGAGCTTCCAACTGGCTTGGCAAGTTCTTCTGTAAATGTCCCGACTAATTCAAATATTAAATTGACCTGAGTTGTTGGTACAATGGATCCTAGATGGCTTTTACTGATTGACTGTGATCAAGAGTGCCAGTTTTGTAAACTGGTTTTCAGAAGGACTGTTGGAGATGAAGTGATTGGACACCACCTAGAGTGCAGGCAGTGGGAATGAATCTGAACATGGCTTAAATCCAATTTGAAGAAAACTCTTGCAGGCATGGTAAGGCAAACTGATACTGAGGGACCTGTATTTGTACCCACAGATTGGGAATGTTGCAACTGATGGTGTCTGTCGTATAGTATTATTTTTCAGTTTATCATACAGATATGCTAGAGCCATTACTTGAGTGACAAGATGAAACCACCTTGGACCATGTGAGCGTTGGTGAGGTGACAGATTTGATAATGGAAAAAGGTAAATACAGATGAAAAGATGGGAAAAGGCTGACAGCCAATTCAGTTGAGTGGCACTATGTGAAGGCTTCTTGTGATGGGATTGTAACTCAGAATGATAATTAATATCTCCATGAAAGTTCACTGACAGTTTGTAAAGTGTGGCAACCCATCTTAACCACAGCCATGAGATGACTGCAGAAGTGGGAGAGAAAGCTTGTAGTGCAAGAAATATATTCTTTAGACCTGTTAAGAGAATGTGTCTGTGACGTGGACTCGTTAACATTTTCAAAGCTGTGGGAGCCAAGAAAGAAGGCAGACAAGCTCACTGAAAGGCAGAATCAATTTAAAACCGTAACTTTTGGCAGTTGTGATAAGGTATCTTTTATCTTCTCTACACTCCCTAGGCCAAGTGAGTGCCTGAGGCAGGAACAAGATGTTTGCTCCACATCAGACAGTAAACATGCTTTTGGATGGCATATTGGTTGCAAGTGAAACACACTGTCTATGAAAAGGTGTTAAAAACACAAGAAGATGGAACCAGTTGGTTAACCTCAGGGTGCAGTCTGGGAAAATGAACAAGACTGGGAAATAATTTGTGTCTCAAAATGTGCTAGGGAAGCTACTACAATTTGTTTGTTTGAAAGATTTCAATGCAACCTTTCCTGTGCTCAGGGTGGTGTAATACTGAGAAACCCGGTTCCCTGCCTTTTGGGGGCACCCTGTGCATCATGCCGGATATGGGCAAGGGGAGAGGAGAGGTTGGGTGGCATGGCTGGTGAGTCCTTGGGCTGGGGCTGCTGCTTTGCAGTTGAGTCACCAGCTAAGAATAACCTGCCCTTCATCTGGCCAGCCTCGCAATGGTTGCCCTGGGGGCAGGATACCAGGGCAAACTTGAGACTTTGCTTTGGTCTACAGCTGGACTATAAATCCGGACTTAACTGAGGTGAAAGCCCACTGTGCCATTTGCTTTTAACATCAGGGTTCATTCAGAAAATGAAAAATGGCAAAATTGTAAAATACTTTATGCCCCCAAAATGTTCTTTGGAGTTTGGTCCAACTCCATCACTTTTTAAAGCCTTCATATGTATAGTGAAGGACAAGCAGTGGAGGCAAGTAGGCAGAGCATTCCCCACCAACCTGCTGCCTGAGGCAACTGTTTCAGTTGGCCTCATGGATGGGCCAGCCTTGCCCCAGGGAGGGAGCAGGCTACGGCCAACCTTCTATCATTTTAAATCACATTTATATTGTGATGCATGAAATCAAGTATCTTAGCAGTCGCAGCATTAAGACATCCACAGTTAAATTGTAGAGTAAATAACAACTGAACAATAACAGCCCCTGCAGCAAAATCAATGCCAGGCATAACATAATCATTTGCCCTTTCTGGATGTTTGCTGGCAGACAGGGCCTTCTCTGCATTGGCATCCAACAGGGATGGCACCAGGTCACCTTGAGCACCTGCTTTTATAGGTCCTAGTAGGCATGTATGCACAAAACACTCTCTTGCGCATGGAAATGCGCCCCCTTGTTCCTCCATGTACCTGGATGCGAGGCCTGTGGGATCAACTGAATTGAAGACTGTTTGCACAATGGCCAGTTTTCATCATCGTATATTGGACACCTTGGATTCGGTTTTCTGGGCCGAATTTAGCTCTTTAAAACAGCAGGCCAGCGATGTGGCAAGCCCAAGTCCTTCTTGACTTCAGAGTCCTCTGCAGCACTCTGGTGTCCTGCTGGGAATCTCTCTTCATGTTCCTGATTGTTTTCTGTTTATCAACAACTTACCTCAAGATGCTCATTAACTGTTAACTGTTACAAATTCCGAGCCATGTGTTTTTCCATACACTTGCCATTGTGGTCAAAGTGAGTGAATCTGTTTAGGCTGTTAGCATCTCAGATTTCAAAAGAGGCCCAGAGATTTCCTGGCATCTTACATTTTCCTATCTCACCCGGACTCGCTACCCATGTGGGATGCTGGGGGAACTACTGTGGGCATGGTACCGGCTGCTTCTGCAAGCCGTATGCACCAGGCTGAGGAATACATACATGACACTCCTTAACACAGTGTCAAATCTGAGAGGAAACTGGCCTGCCTCAGTAGCTCTTTGCTTGTGGATCCGCTTACCAGAGGGAATGTATAGGAGCCTGGGGACACAACTGTGGGATCACAGCGGCTGCAGAAACAAGTTTTGGTATGCACAGGACGCTTTCCATTCTAGTGTGAGCCAAAATACAATGGTTCTAATTTTTTTGCAGTTATTTTATATATTTAAAAGATTTTAGAGAGACTTAGGAGTGTTCTGGTTTTCCATATCACTGTATCAAGCTGCTGATGTCATGTGGGCAGTTAGACCTGGGCTCTGCATTGGGAAGTCTGGTAGACCTGAACTTCAAAGACTATACCAGCTGTTGCCACCCTCCCCCCATTTTGCCCTCCCCACCTTTGGGAATTGGCCCAAAAGAAATTTTGTACCCCTGAAAAAATTCCTCTCAGAGACCCTGTCAAAACCTTATTTAGGAAGGCTTTTAATTGATCCTGGGGGTTGGTAATTTTAAAGAGATATATTTTAATAGTTGTGATACTGGGTGGTGTTTTGTTTCAAAAATTTATGTTTTTAATATTGTAACGATTTTTGTTTTTACATTGTTAGCCACCTTGAGTCCCCTTCAGTGTGGGAGAAAGGCGGGATTAAAATCCTAAATAAATAAATAAATAAATGTGATATGATCTGTACAAAAGCTTTCAGACTGACTTGCTAAAGGTCTGAATAGCAAATAGGCTGTCTGTTGCTGTTCTCTGCAAGACCAAGGAGGGACACATCTCAACTTGCATTTCAAAAGAACAATTTTCTGATCTGATGACTGCAGAGGAACATGAGCTGTCATTGCGAAATCCTTCAAAGGTGAATTTTGGGTGAGGTATTCAGTATTCAGTGATCAGGATCTGAAGAGCTGACCCCACAGTTTTAATCCACCCCTTCATCATGCCTCTGCTCTTTGGGAAAATGTCAGGAGAGAAGCACCATGCTTCCTATCTCTTCATTAACCTTTAATTGAGAGGTTTTCATTGATCAGACAGTATGATACAGTAAAGCAAGGTTTGAATACTTTTTTGTTTGGTCTTTTCAGTATAGCGTGACTTTGGAGGGAGAGTTGTGTTGCTGCCTGGAACATTGTTACTGTATTTGCTTTTGCCATTGTACTGCTTCGAATTTATGCTGCTAATAGGGTTTTATTATTGTTGTGATGTATTTATTATGATTTTGATTTGATTTTGATTTTGATTATGATTATTATGCATTTATTATGATTTTATTGTAAGCCATTACAATCTCTTCGCATTACATTACAATCTCTTCACATTACAATCTCTTTGCATGAACTGGAGGTTGTCCATGACTTTGTGTACCTTGGCTCAACGATCTCCGACACTCTTTCTCTCGATACCGAGCTAAACAAATGCATCGGTAAAGCAGCTACCACGTTTTCCAGACTCACAAAGAGAGTCTGGTCCAACAAGAAGCTGATGGAACATACCAAGATCCAGGTCTACAGAGCTTGTGTCCTGAGTACACTTCTGTACTGCAGCGAGTCATGGACTCTTTGCTCACAACAGGAGAGGAAACTGAATGCTTTCCACATGCGCTGCCTCCGACGCATCCTCGGCATCACCTGGCAGGACAAAGTTCCAAACAACACAGTCCTGGAACGAGCTGGAATCCCTAGCATGTATGCACTGCTGAAACAGAGACGCCTGCGTTGGCTCGGTCATGTCGTGAGAATGGATGATGGCCGGATCCCAAAGGATTTCCTCTATGGAGAACTCGTGCAAGGAAAGCGCCCTACAGGTAGACCACAGCTGTGATACATCTGCAAGAGGGATCTGAAGGCCTTAGGAGTGGACCTCAACAGGTGGGAAACCCTGGCCTCTGAGTGGCCCGCTTGGAGGCAGGCTGTGCAGCATGGCCTTTCCCAGTTTGAAGAAAAACTTGGCCAACAGTCTGAGGCCAAGAGGCAAAGAAGGAAGGCCCATAGCCAGGGAGACAGACCAGGGACACACTACACTTGCTCCCAGTGTGGAAGGGATTGTCACTCCCGAATCGGCCTTTTCAGCCACACTAGACGCTGTGCCAGAACCACCATCCAGAGCGCGATACCATAGTCTTTCGAGACTGAAGGTTGCCAACACATATTGTAAGCCACCTTTGGTGCCCCATTACTAGAGGAAAGATGGGGTAAAAATAATTTAGGGCCCAATCCAGACCCACACTTGGGCCAATGCAAGTCCCTTGTGCTGGCCCAGGAGTGTCAGCTCTGGTAACGCAAGGGGCTTGGGGGGGGGCGTGTGGAGGGTGGGGAGGAGGCAGGAGGGTGGCATTTCTGGGTGGAGGGAGGGCAGGCGGTGGGGGTTCTTGGGACGGGCAGGGAGCATGAGGCGGGACCAGGATCCTGTAGTTATGCTGGATCCTGACCCGTTTCCAAGCAGTACAGCGTGGCTGCAAGCTGCTCAGAACTGCGCTACCTCATCAGGTGGCGCAGATCTGCGTAGACCCATTGGGGCCACTGCAGTGTGACATGGGATAAGGGAAATGGTTTCCTCTTGCCTCGGACTGTGGTGCTTTTGGCCCCAAACTTGCACTGGATGCAGCAAGGGCCCACTGGCCTGCCTGCTTCCAGTGTAAGTTAGGATTGTGCCCTTAATTAGTATAGGAACGGTTTAGAAAAGCATTACTATGGATATTGTAATTGTGTGACCAACTTAGGCCTGCAGCATGCATAAGAATAGGGTCACTTCTAAATCCTCCTATGACTGATAAAGAATCTATGCTATATTGAATCTATGCTGATGTAGCAACATTAGAAGAACCCTTCATCTGAAGGGAGAAATCTGAATGGAGTTGGAGGTGTAACAGGAAAAGGCAAGGATCCAGTTCAGTTCTTATATTTGCTTGGAAGGCTGTTTTGCTCCTCATGATGGCTTAATGTTATGCAAGTTAAAGGTAAGTTTAAACACTTCCACTGAAGTAAATGGAGAGGCACAGGTGAGTGCCCCCCACCTCACTCTTCCCCACAGCCACAGCAGAAGATAAGATTCCAACTAACTCTGCAGCCAGTCACTACACACCACCATAAGTATAGAGGCCCTGCCTAGCCAAGGAACACACTTTTGTATATGAGGGTGTGTGCTATGGGGTGGGGACTTGGGTGATGGCACACTTGACTGAAAAGGTGTCCTTGGTACAAGTTACAAAAATGTGCACTTGGTACACCCAACAACCAGGTAGGACCAAAAAAAGGTAGATGAATAGAAGATGAATAGAGTCCTAGGCCCAAATCCTAACCAACTTTCCAGCACGGGCATAGCTGTGCCAATGTGACGTGTGCTGCATCCTGCAGTTGGGAGGCACTCACAGAGGCCTCCTCAAAGTAAGAGAATGTTTGTTCCCTTTCCGTGGAGCTGCTTTGCCCTTCTGTTGGTGCTGGAAAGTGGGTTAGGATTGCGCCCCTAATGTCAGAACCCTCACAGATTCCTTGCCTCAAGATTTCAGATACTAACCAGGATGTGTTCTCCTTGTGGCACATGTGGCTTCAAGGACAAGGCACGTTACACTGGTAAGAAAGGAAGGAGTGCCTATAGGGCCAGCCCAAGATGTCCTGGCACCTAAGGCAGTGTGCCAAAAGTTGTCCCGTTCTGTAATGGAAGATCAGAAGATCATCAGGTGGATGATGTGGTGTTGACAGTGATCCCATGTTTTGACAGCTGGTTGACAGCTCTGGGAAGGGCAGGGCTGGCTCCACAGCTGTAATCAATCAAGGCCAATGGAGACCTGGATGGACACCTGAGCTTCATTTGACCTTGATGGGACTTTGAATTGACATGGACTGAAGGGATGGCTCACCTAAGTCTAATTTGGACTTAACAAGGAGCTGCAGGAATCAAAGACAGCCCCAGAAGACCAAGCAGTACCCCCGACCCAGACCTACAGGACACAGACAGACCAGGACCTACAGGAGAAGGGGACTGCCAGGACTCTGTTGCAGAAGACTGGACTGGGAAGACTGGACTGTGCTTTGGACACGACTTGGACTGGAAGCTTCAGACCTTTACCCGCTAAGTTAAGAGGAGTTTTGGGGAGGGGGAAGCCTCTGGACAAGAGGAATTGCAGGGAGTGCCTGTGTTTATAGCAATAAATTTGGTTAATTGCTGTAGATAAGGAGTTCTGTGTTCATTCCTTTGCACACCACAGCTGTTGTTTCTAGAGATAAGGATGAGTTAATTAGCCAAAAAAGTGGGCATTAGAAGGGAATATTTGGATGGGACACCTTCTTACCTGGTTCTCTGCTCCTCCCTTTGAATTGGAATAGAAAGAGAGGGACACAGTGGAAGAGAAAATATGGGAGAATTGTCAGCTAGAGATGTGTTCTACCCCACCACTCTCCCCCACACTTCCACTCTACCTCCTCTACCTTTTCCAGTCCAGGGAGTGGAAGGAGGAGCAATGGAGAAAAGGTGATAAGTGGAGCTGGGCTCTTCCTGCCAGTTTGCTGCCTGAAACAACTGCCACAACCACCCTGGTGGACAGGCTGGTCCTGAGGCATGAGGTGACAATATCACAAGGATGGCTCTCTGCACATTCATCCACATCAAGAAAAGAAATGGGTGTATAGAGCATTAAGAACACCCGTGACCACAGAATATCTCAGCCCTCTGCTCCTGCTGCTATGAAAGCTGAGTATAAAACAATCCTCCTTTATTCAACAGGTTGTAGCAGAGTCTTCCACACAGAAAAGAAGCCCCTGTTGGCCACAAACCCTCAATCAAAGCTAAGATCCCATCATGCAGAGCATGAGGCAATGGGAAGTCAATGGAAGCTCCCCCCTGGACCTAACAGCCTCAGGGACATTTTTTGTTGTTGGAAGTGTGGTGCAGTGGAAAAGCATTAAATACCCCCTCTGTGTGTGCCATGGTCTCAATCCAGATTGGGGATTCCCACAGCTGCTTTTTAATAAGAAAAGTCCAAAACACAGAGCCAAACTATGTGTCTAGTGTAAAATGTTTATCTGCTGCATCTTTTTTGTAAACAGTTTCACAAGCCCTCTACTTTAAATTCCTTCCTCATTCAGACTGTATTCATATTACAGACCACATACCCGTCAGTCACACATTTCAGACCTGTGGGTATTCTGCAGCGTGAATGTAAATCTTGCCTAATTTGTATTCGGTTCTTAACACTGCATGCATGGATCCATAAAACCCCGACCAAGGGGATTACACGGAAGTATTTGTGACAAGTTTTAAGTGTGCAGCTAATCAGACTAACAAGAAAATCAAATAGAAGAGGGCTTAAATGTGGTGGAGGTCCTTAATATAGGCTTTGTAACTGTGTGTGTTTAAAATAGGCTAGCTCTTCATGCAGCTATTGGTCTCACGAGACAGCTTGTTGACAAATTAGAGAAATTTGATGGTAGAAGTTTACAATTGCACAGTATTTAATTGCTGCACTATAACAGCTTCAACAAAGTTTAATGGATAGAAAGAATTCCATTGGGGGAAATGCCTTCATATAAATTTACTAACGATATTGACTAAGGGTGTGATAAAAATGGACTTGACTGTTAATTGTCATCTGTTATACCTGTGCACATACAGTGAATTCCTCTTGTGCCAAAATAGATATTCACTGAGAGAGAGAGAGAGAGCGCATGCTTGTGGGTGCACACACACATTTTCTTTGTTATATGAGAATCTAATATTTTCCCTATTAATCCAGTCTTCAGTTTTTTATGCATTTTAGCCATAAGCCATAACAAAATTATTTTAAAACAGAGGTATACAAAAAGCTGAGACACATGCCACATAGCAAAACACACTGGAAGCATCAACGGTCCAGTTTACAGGCCACAACGTGACTATCAGAACAATTGTGTTTACATTTTGCAGCTGCCAAAGCAAAACTGACTACTTCTAGAATCACCTCTTTGCTTTGTTTCTGTACATAGTCTCCCTTTAGCCCAGGAGACCAAGATCTTTCTTCCTATTAATAATAAAAAAAATCCTAATCCTAGCATCCTTAGTAATTGGCTGTGGAGCACAATGAGACAGTGAGACTGGGCATGGTCTAGCAGGGGACAGGTACAATGACAGAGATTGACAGGAACAGTATAACAGAATTTCATTTTCCAGCTTACTGAAATATTAAAGCAAACAAACCAAGAAAAGAACTCGGTATGATTCTACAAGTGAGAAAATCTAACAAATCTACAGCTCAGTTTAATACATATTTACTTAGGAATAAATGCTGCTGAGTTCAATGGGGGTTTATTCCCAAGCCAGTATGCTTAGACTGCAGCCTCAGGCAGTGCAGATATATCTCTGGTTACTTAAACAGGTTCTCTGTGTGAATTTGCCAGGACAAAGCTTTTCACCACTATAAATGTTTGCGTTTCTAAAGGCTAAGGAGTCTACCCTCCCTGAAATCAACACCTTTGTTTACTAAGATTTTAATGCTTAATAAGATTTTAGTCTTCCAGAATACTGTGTCAGAATTTCAGGTTTCCCCCCACCCAGGAATGGTGCTCTGCCATTTTCAGTGGAACTGCACTAGAGCCAGGCAGAAAGAGCTGCTCTTTGTGCATTTTCCAAGGCTCAGCCCAAGAGTGGATGCTGCATGCATGGATACAAGGCAGATGGTTATCTTGAATGAGACTATTTTTCTGCTACCTTACTCTTTCAAAGAAATGTTAGTGCTCATATTCTGTATATATTTTTGATTGATTTATCTTCACATACCCTCTCTGAGCTAATGACCTGCCTTTCCCAAGGAGGTTGCTACAGAGATTCAACTATTGCTGAAATCCTACGCCCATTTACGGGAGAGAAAGCTCCACTGACACTCATTAACAAATGAAGAAAGATAGGATGCAACTTTACATGTATTTGAGCTTATCCAAGTAATTTAGGGGCAAAGGTTAAATGGTGACTCCTGAATCCCTCCAACAGTGTATTTAATTTGGTAGCACTATAATTCTTCCAAAATACCACTGATCATTTGTTGTTTATTAATTAGCTGTCTATTGTGGGCAGTGTCACACATTATCCCAAAGGAAAGGGAGAGCAGTGCAGGTGGCTCATTCATTTTTTTAGTGACTACCCATTCTGTGACTGCCCACTCTGAACACTTCACAGGAAGCATGAAAACAAAATGCACCACCCCGCTAGCTCTTCCTCTCCGAGTTCATGTAAAATGCAAAGCCTGCCGCTTCCTAATCTAGTGGAGTCACCAGTAGCAGGATGACTGTCAGCTGTAAATGAGGAGCAAGAAAGATTTTGTACAAACTCTGAAGCAAAAGGCCTGGCTGGAGGGGCTCATGCAGAGTCATACCAGTAGAGCCAGTGGCATTGGAAAGAGCACTGCCATTGGGAGGGAGATACTGGAATAAATGAACCAGCTGCTTCAAAGAACACAGCAGCAGTCTCTGCATCAGGTGAAACAAGATCTGCTAATTTTCCTTAGAATGAAAGAGGAGGCAGTAGATCTCAGGAGATATCCCCAGCCTAAAGAAAAGAGATTGACTGACCTCAGTTGCATACATCAGAACATCCAATTCATTTCTCTTAAAGCTATGAAGACTGAAGGACAAATGACTCCCCAGCTATATTCCCTGTAAGGGGTCTGTGCTGGTGTGCAGACCCCTGTTCTTCCTATGTGGCATCGTGACATTGTCAAGACACCATCTCCAGGTGCTTGGTGACGATGTCACATATCATCACCAAACTTTTGAGACACCAAGTTTCATGCTGCGCGGAGCTTGGCTTCAAGCTGAGTAGCTGCACGGCCATGCAGTTTAGTGGGAACCCTGCTCCCCCAGGGAAGTTCCTGGATTTAAAAGCAGTAGTACAGGGAGATTGATAGTCAAAGAAGGACAGGTAAGGATGCCTTTGGTGAAGTGACAGGACCACTGCACCCTGCACAACTGGATCCTAGTCACGTGCACCCCAATATTGGACATTTGTGTCCCAATGTGTTTATATTTATATAGATGTACTTTTTAAGGTAGGTTTAGGGCTGAGATAAGAGGCTTAGTATATATAACATGGGGTTTGTTGCTCACTTATAATGGTATGCAAATAACTGGGATGCAAAAAAATAAAAAAAAAAATACCAGATGCAAATGTCTAGGGACACATTTTACCAGAACACAATGTCCAGGATGCAAATACCCTAGTACCCTTTGGGGATGAGCTGTTTTATTTGTTTTACTTGTTTACTTGTTTTACTAAGAGCCCCATCCTTTTGAGTGGGGGGAGGGGATAACAGAGGACAACACAAGCACTGTTATATTTTAAGGTTCTGCATGGTCTCACTCTGTACAGCAGCAAGAAACTGGTGGATTTTGGAAACTTAGTAGTACAAAATATAGTAACACCTACAGTTATTTTACAGAATAATTGTCAAGAAGGAAAATTGGTGTAGAAAAAGCAGTAATCCTGTTCAAATGTCATTCCTACCCTGTGGCAGCATCAGCATTATATTCTGCAAAGCTCCTTAAAGATTGATTTTGAAGTGATAACAATGTAAGGCTGCAATCCTATATACACTTTCCTAGGAGAAAGCTCTGTTAACCACAATGGGTCTTTCTTCTGAGTAGACATGCCTAGGACTGATGCCTGCTGTGATGCTTCTGCCAAGCACTTTGCAGATAAAATTGCTCTGATATTCTTCAACTTGACTTTGCATTGACAGGGTCTCTGGATGTCCCTTGCGCACCTGCCTGTCCAGTTAGTTCTTTTCAGTGTATATGGCTTAAGGATGTGGTCAGGATTCGCTGGAGTGCAAGACCGGCTGCTTATTCTCTCAATCCTAGTGCAGTGTGGTTATTATGGTGGGGGGTGGGAGTGATTGGCTGAATGGGTGGGGAGAACAGTAAATGCATCTCTGTGGAGACGGTACTGACAAAGGTGGTGGTAATTTGACAGCTCCTGAAAAGCCCTCCCTGTACCTCATGGTTTTGGATAATGTTTGACCAGTATCCAACCTTCCTTTTCTGGGAAAAGTATCAAGCAGGTGATTGTGCCTCAGCTCAAGGGAATTTTGGAAAAAACAGATTTATCTGGACCCCTTCCAATCTGGTTTGGGCCAGACTTCGAGACATAGATGGCCTCAGTCACCTCCTTTGAGGACCTGCTCTAAGGAATAGAAGGGGGAATGTGTTCCTGTTGATTGTACTGGACCTTTCAGTGGCTTTCTACACTATCTATTATGGTGTCCTTCTGGAGCAGCACAGTGGAGCTTGGAGGCACTGTTTTTCACTGTTTTCTCTTGGAAAGGCCAAGTCCCTTTTGCCACTATGGAAGAGCCTGTACTGGTTGCATCAAAATTGCAAATATCATACAAGAGGCAAGAGAAGTAGCTGCGCCTGAATTCCTCATTTGTTCCAAAAACATGAATAACCGGAGGTTGCAATCCTATACATGCTTACTTGGGAGTAAGTCCCATTGAACTCAGTGGAGCTAACTTCTGAGTAGACATACTTAGGATTGTATTGACAGTCTGGGACTACTTTCACCTGGACCAGCCAAAATGATACAAAGTTATATGCAACAAGAAAGCTTTTGACATCTCTGATAGTCTGGCAGTCCAAGAGCAGAGATAAGCAATGCTTTCGGCAATAATACAACCTGTTGATTCTTCACATTGTCCAAGAAGCAGGAAAAACCTCTTTCACCTGGTCTCTTGAAATACAAAAGCACAACATAGCTCTGGGTAGCATTAATTGTTGACTCTCATACTGCAGCTGTTTTCTATTGTCTTTGATTGCCACCTGGCAGAAAGATGATCAGGAAAACATTTATGCAATGAATTAATAAAACACCCTCTGCCATTTCTTTGTGAAACTTCAAATATATGCTAATTAAGATGAACATATTCAAGCCTTTTCATGTTGCTACCGCCATAAGTAACCATTTCATGGTCCTACTGTGGAAAATATTGTCCGCATTTTCTGATACAAATTCAATATTCATTTTTCTTTACATTTTGGAAAAAAAAAGGTTTTTCTACATTTGGCTGTTTCCTGAAATCTATTACTGTTCTGGTGCCTGTTGGTTAACTTGGTAGAAAAAATGATGTTAAGTGCTGTACAATTAGCCTGTGGTTTGCTGATCACCCTTTAGTCCACTGTCAGTTTGCATTTCATCTCTGCTCTGGTTCCAGTTAACAGTTCTCTTTGCTCTGAGCATAGAATTCAGTGCCACATACTGCACACCACTGCAGAGTTGTTTTCGTCCACTTTGTTAGGCAGGTGTCTTAACTCGTAATTGTTTTTGTTTTCCCCCAGTGATATCACCATATGGCTACATAGTACCATGATGACATCACATTCACCATGTGATCCCTGATTGACTGGGATCTATCAAAAAAAGAAAAAGAAGCCCTAGCCAGAAAAAAAATTGCATTGATGCACCAGCAGAGGTGGCGCAAACAGATTACAAAAGAAGTGAATAATAAGGGTTGTGGGGAGGTGAGAAAGAAATACTTCACATACACACCTAATAGTTTTTGGCATGGAAATCAAAAAAGGTAAGCATTTGCCATACTGCTAATTCATAGTACTCATTAAGTGCATTATGAATCAAAATCTGGCTTTGTGAACAAAAATGGTTTAGTTTGTCCTGTTTTTCTTATTCCAAAGGAAATCCCATACATTAATTACAATTTACATTGTACAGAACAGTTAATTATTAAATTAAACAGTTAATTTCAGTTAAAAGTGATTTTGGGGCAAGGGGAAGAGTTCCAGGCCCACTTTTGGCTATAGTAAAGATTAAACTGGAAAATCTTATTAGAATTTTTAAAAAATGTGTTGTGGCTACTTTTGTAATACCTCATAACTACAGCATGGCTATCTCCACACAAGGTATGCTGGACAACTGTTTTTTGTAGCAAAGGATGCTTTTGGCATACATAAGGCCCATTTACAGTAGTAATTGTAATGATAGTGTATAGAACAAGAACATAAGAAGAGCGCCGCTGGATCAGGCCAAATGCCCATCTAGTCCAGCTTCCTGTATCTCACAGTGGCCCACCAAATGCCCCAGGGAGCACACAAGACAACAGACACAACCTGTGTCCTGGTGCCCTCCCCTGCATCTGAAAGAAAGAAAGAAAGAAAGAAAGAAAGAGCTGACAGGAAACATAGGTACTTCTCAGGAATAATCTCATGTGATCTACCTTTCTAAATGGTAGCACTGTTAATTATGTCCGTAGCAGTGGCGTCACTAGGGTTCACGTCACCTGGTGCGGGATGCCAGAGCGTCACCCCCCCAGGTGGTGGGTGTGTTGATGTACCATCACTCTGCCCCCACTGGTTTTTTGGCCGTACCTTTTGATAGAACAAAGATAGAACACATTCTGCATGAAATTACACATTGACTGATATATAACAAGATGGTATTATTCTTCCAAATTATGATTTTAGTGATTTTAGTCACTAGTGGTGTCACACACACCCCAGGTGTCAACTTACTAACACCTTATTGCAGCAGTTCTCAAACTTTTAGCACTGGGACTCACTTTTTAGAATGACAATATGTCCAAGACCCACCAGAAGTGATGTCATGATGGAAGTGACATCATCAGGCAAATTAAAATAGATAAGTACAAATAATTAAAGTAAAACAAATAATTAAATAAGCAGAAGCCAGCCCTGGTCCACCAAGTGAATTTTCTCTGTAGCCTGCCTGCTATAACACCCCCTCCTCCAAAATCAGTAAGGTTTTCAGCCCTACCCAGTACCCAGTTCAATTTAAGAACTTCTGTTTAAACCAGATCACTGTCAGGATCCACCTGGCTTGGCAAGTCTCAAAAAAGTTCACCTTATCAGCTAAAGCCTGTTTTGCTCCTTTTTAGTGGGGGGGGGGGGAGGGAGGCTGCCTTCTGGAGCACTTGTTTAGCTGCAGGTGCATAGGATCAGGACCATTCTGGTAGCCTTGCACTCTCCTTCACCTGATCTTCCACACCAGCCAAAGCATGGTTGCTTAATCGTGAGTAAAAGCGACCGTGAGGCTTAGTTTCGCTTTCCATAGGGCTCAATACATTCATCTGCTTGGAGGGAGGGACTTCCTTCTCAGGTGTTTTTGGGGGCTGCATTCATTGGATCAGGACCATTCCAGTGTCGTTGGATTCCTCTCAGCCTACCCTTTCCAACGGCCTAAGGCAAGTTCACCTACTTGCGAGTAAACATGTGATACAGCTCAGTTTCACTTTCCATAGGGATCCATGCATTTTTTTGTTCTCTGGTTTTTTGGCCATAACTTTTGATAGAAAGGAGTTATTTCACTCTGGTTTTTTGCATTGCATTCCGCTCGAATTTCCACATTCGACGGTATATAATATGATGGGGTTACTCCTAACCACCGTGATTTTAGCGTGTCACCCCCCACTGCGCGTCACCCCCCCTGAACGCGCCACCCGGTGCGGCTCACACCCCCCGCAACCCCTAGCGATGCCACTGGTCCATAGTGTTCTCTACACACACGCACACAAAATCTACCAAAGCACGCAACAGCTTGAATCTGGACTCTCCATTTTCATGACTGTATTACAGTAGTATCATTTTTTTAAAAAACAGCATTAAATTGTTTTTAAGTTCACCTAGATAGGTTTTCATTTCCTCTACAAAAAGACAGCAATCAGAGAAGCTGTGCATGAACAATTTAATAATAACAGAAAGGAATATTTCACTGAAATGACAGCACATTAGTTTTTTGTGTGGCATATGCCATGTTTATTCAACTGCATGCATCTGTGACCCAGAAATCATTTTCTTTCTGTCTTTTGTCACATTCTAATTTGCCAATAGATAGCAAGCTCATCTGATCAGACAACAACCTGTGATGGCAAATACATGATAATGGTTTCACATATATCTGATAGATAGATAGATAGATAATCTTGGAAGACATGCTACCAGATTGCTTGTAGAATTGCTTACAGCATCCAACAAACTAATGTTTGAGGTTTCAGCATGTGGCTTGTCTGTCAGGCCACAGGAAGGAATTGTTGCTCTTAATTGGCTCCTCCTGGGCAGCACAACATGACAAGATCACTTCTAGAAGCCTACTAACTTATTAAACCTGCCCCTCAGCTGTGTGTTGGCAGGTGCACCGTCCATCTTCTTAGCTGGGGGCTGACAAGAAAGTGAGGCCCTTTGAGTGGTGGTGTGATAGAGCAGAGATTTCAGATTTCTTGCTAGACCAGGATTGAGTCTTGGTAGAAGAGGGACACTGAGTCAGGCACTGGGTTTTCCTCCTGAAGATGAGCTGTGGATTACTCCATTGTAGAGAGCTAACAGCCCAGTCCTAACCAGGGTGGTGAGCCTGACATGGAGGCTCAGGATCCAGTGGAGCAAAGCTCCATCGGTCCCGCCTCCCTCCCTCCCTGCTCCCTCCCCTAGCCATGCCTCCTCCCTGCCACGCCTCCTCCCTGCCCTCTGCCTGCCTCCCCCCTCCCCGGAACGCCTCCCCCCTGCCTCCCCCCACACCCCCGCTTTCCGTGCAGCAGCCGAGTGGCGGAGGCCGGGCACCCGCCCAGCAAGCCTTACGACATGTTTGCGACAGTGCACACCAGCGGTAAGCTGGCGCACCAAGCTCAAAATTGGGCTCTGTATCAGCAATTTTGCTGGCATTTACCTGTTAGGTTGAAGGAGACATGTTGGGTCCAAGACTGGGTCTCCAGACACCACTGCTGCCCCATCCTGCACTGAGCATGGCCCAATCCACCCCAAAATTACCTCCTTGCTGCCTGAGGAGTCTATTGAAGGCCTGCTGGATCTTGCACTGGTGGAAGCACTCCACAGAATGGCAAAGAGGTTGCCACATCAGCAGACAGCACAATGCACTTATGGGATTGGCGAGATTACCTAGTTCCATTGGGCTGGCTGAGGACATCTATATAGGCCTGCACGAGTCAGGTGACTGCGGATGTGATTATGACAAGAAATGGTCTAATTCTTCTTGACTAAAGAGAGAAAATTGCAGTTTATTATGCAAACCATAATAGCTTCTGACTTTGACAACTATGACAATCGCCAGGAGTCCTTAATTTCAGGGCTCATGATGTTTATTAAAAAAAAAAAATAACTCAGGAGTCAACTGTGTTTCACTGTATGTGAGTAATAAATACAAAGAAGAACAATGGCTCTGAAATAATTGTCACAGCATGGAGTGAGGGTTGCACACCATCAGAAGCAAGGGTGGAGAATTGCCCAACTGATTTTTTTTTCCTAGAAGGCCACTGTTGCTAGGAAAGAGATGGGCAAACCTGAATGTTTTCCTCTTATTTTGTTCAGTTTGATTGTTTTGACTCCCCCTCTTTTTTTGCCCTGCACATAAATGTGGGGCTTTAGCAAAGGTGCAGGTTGTTTTTTTGCACATATAGACAGCAAATTGTCAAATGGCCATCTCATGCTGCCTTAGCAGCTTGCCGTTGCCAAAAGCTGAACTGGAAGTGGTGCAGGCAGGCTATCCATGGTGGCAAAATAATGGAGCACTTTCTGCTGGGTTGCTGGATGTCCATCCAGTGCAAGCAGGAGACGCAGCTCAGGCTCAGCTCAGGCAAGCAACAGGCAGTCAGCAAGCCAGCTAGCAGCAGTGAAGCTGGAGGCATCACACATCACAGACAGACTGCTAAGCAGTGTAGCAGCCCAGGCTGACCATTTCAGAGACTCTAAGCTGGCCAACCCACCTACATGAGGTTAGCCCACAATACTATTATCCTGACACTAGCCCCCACCTGCCTAGACACTCACTAGGCAGGGGAGAGCAGAGGATGAGTGGCAGCTCAGTGTGACTCAGCCAGGAACAGAAGAGCAGCCATTGCAGAATCACACCAGGTCACAGCTAGAATTCTATCCCAGGATGGCCTTAGTGTACTGAAAAATGTCATTATGGATATCAACCCAATTTTTAAGGGAGATCACACTTGATGGTGGTGCTCATAGAAACTGGCTTCTGTGGAGGCTTCCTGATCGGTCATAGTCACATGGAAACACCATTGATGTGCATTGGCTGTCATGATTTCTCTAACAATAGCAGCACTTTCCAAATAGCCACAACTATACAAATCATACAAACGGACACCTGTATGGAGGTGGTGAAGCAGACAAACGGCACTCTTTCCATGAAACTGCTAGTGTCCTTGTACAGTCCCAATGGCTTGTGTGGATGCCCTGTTGATTGTGAATTGGGCTTATAACTTCTATCAGATGGATTATATCTGGGATTTCCTGCAAGGAAGGAAACAATCATATAATGAGTTTCCAGCCCCTGTTAGCGTCTGCCAGTGATGTTGATGGAAGTGGAGCTACTCATGACATGATTACTTCACCTTTTGTAGTGTAAACACAGGTGAGTACGCAGGTGTGTAGAACTCACTAATGGGATGCCATTTGGGCTGTCCTTTTTGTGGCAAGAACAGCACGTGCCCCAATGTATAGCTTCCTTTCCATTCTTTCTGACAAGGTGTTCTGAGTAACTCAAACGTAGCAACAGCATCTGGTGCAATAAAATGTAACCATGTTCATTGTTTTATTGTCTCAGTAGCATGGCTTGCTTCGACTGGATTCATCTGTTATGCTTGTGGCATGGTTGTTGTCAATGAGAATGCAAACCATGTCGCTGCTGCTCTGCCCAACAAGTAATATGTGTGAAGAGGCTTCCATTCAGGCTTGAGTTTAATGACAACTCTCCCCTCTTCAGGGTTTGGGGTATTTTTTTGACGCTGTTATTATAATGGGCCAATCCACAAGAAAGCCACTTCATGCAGTTTACCACATGGAGTGGCACCTGTTCCATTTGCATTTCCAAACATCTTGCATAACATATTAAATGAGACTTAGCTGATGGTCCCAGATTTGATTCACAGCTTAGTCACAGTTTAACAGATTCCCACCTTCCGTTTGGGTAATGTGCTCTGTTCATTTTATAAAGCAGGAATACTTCATAGCTAAACTATATCTGCCATGCCTTCAAGCCATTTCTGCCCAACGTTGCATATACAGAACAGGGATCAAATGTGTACACTTGTGGGCTGGGTAGAAATGGATTAAGAAAAGCCCTGCTGTGTTAGGTCAGAGGCCCATCGAGTCCAGCAACCTGCCTACCAGCTGCCCCTGGGAAGCCCACAAGCAGGAGAGACATCCACCCCTGCTCCACTACTATTAGTATCCACTGCCATATACCTGTTCTCTCTTATACCTGTACTAAACCAGGAACATTGCAACCAACAAGAGAAGGGAAATAGAAAATGTACGTGATCTTTTTGGACAATTTCACATTAGACTTAAGATGTAAATGCACGGCTAATGGGCCTGCGGCAATCCTGCACAGGCTTTTTCCTCCTGCAGTTAGCGACACTGTCTGTGCTGTGACTAAAAGATTCTCTGGCATTCAAATTGGGAAAATAAGAACTGATTAAGTTCACTTTTCATGTCTGTGAGGCATTCAGGCACTGTGACACGGTTAGCATTTTACATCCCTTTCTGCGGCAGCAAGAACAACAGAAGATTGGGATGCTTCCCCAGTGCTGTGCTGTACAAGTCAAAGGATGAGCTGATTGCGCCTTAGCCCTGGGAGCCATTGTGTTTTCACAGCTGCATCCTGGCATGTGAATGAGTTTCAGCTGAGACTCTACTCTTTTGAGCAAAGCCCAATGTGAAAATTATCCCGCAATATTTGTTTCGCATTACAAGAGATGTGCACAATATAAGGTACTTGTGTGCCTGCATGATGACATTTTCTATGAAAGAACATCTTTGACTGGTGTGAAGAAGTTGCTGTCATCCAACACTGCAGCAGGTTGGAAGTCCTAGTCGTTGTCTTGCTGTGACAGAACAGGCCTCTTAGGTCATGGCCGCATATAAGAAATGTCATCATCCTGCCTCCCAGGTTGCCACCAAATGGGCAGACCAGTAGAGCAGGAAAATTTCACTGTAGTGAAGAAGGTGCTATGGTTGAATCCTTGTGTGCATGGCAGCTCAATGCTACTCTCCCTCCATCAGTGCCAATGTAGCCACGGCATGGAGGAGCATTCTGCATGCTGTGGTGGGGGGGATCAGGATCTCTCCTTGAGGAATGGGAACTTATGTTCCATCTGATGGCCTATGAGTCTCTTTGGACCTATACCAGCTTTATAGCTGCTATGTTCAAGGAGAATAAAGTGGCAGCACAGGCTGAATTTGAGGGGAAAGAATCTGGCATCCCCATTTGCTACTGAGATTCACCCCACCCAGCTCCTATCCTCCCCCATACCCTCCCTGCCCATGAAACACCACCCATAGCCAGTTGAACCGTAAAAATTTTTTGAAATAGTGATGTGGTCCTAATAACAGCAACAACGGAGCATTCATATTTCAGATACATAATCTTGTCAACATACTGTCTGTCTCATAGACTGAGAACTGGTTGAAGACCAGGAAACAGAGAGTGGGTGTCAATGGGCAATTTTCACAATGGAGAGAGGTGAAAAGTGATGTGCCCCAAGGATCTGTCCTGGGACCCGTACTTTTCGACCTCTTCATAAATGACCTGAAGACAAGGTTGAGCAGTGAGGTGGCTAAGTTTGCAGATGACACCAAACTTTTCCAAGTGGTGAAGACCAGAAGTGATTGTGAGGAACTACAGAAGGATCTCTCCAAACTGGCAGAATGGGCAGCAAAATGGCAGATGCGTTTCAATGTAAGTAAGTGTAAAGTCATGCACATTGGGGCAAAAAATCAAAACTTCACATATAGGCTAATGGGTTCTGAGCTGTCTGTAACAGATCAGGAGAGAGATCTTGGGGTGGTGGTGGACAGGTCGATGAAAGTGTCGACCCAATGTGTGGCGGCAGTGAAGAAGGCCAATTCTATGCTTGGGATCATTAGAAAAGGCATTGAGAACAAAATGGCTAATATTATAATGCCGTTGTACAAATTGATGGTAAGGCCACACCTGGAGTATTGTGTCCAGTTCTGGTCACCACATCTCAAAAAGGATATAGTGGAAATGGAAAAGGTGCAAAGAGAGCGACTAAGATGATTACTGGGCTGGGGCACCTTCCTTATGAGGAAAGGCTACGGCGTTTGGGCCTCTTCAGCCTAGAAAAGAGACGCCTGAGGGGGGACATGATTGAGACATACAAAATTATGCACGGGAAGGATAGAGTGGAGAGAGAGATGCTCTTTACACTCTCACATAACATCAGAACCAGGGGAGATCCACTAAAATTGAGTGTTGGGAGAGTTAGGACAGACAAAAGTAAATATTTCTTTACTCAGCATGTGGTTGGTCTGTAGAACTCCTTGCTACAGGGTGTGGTGATGGCATCTGGCCTGGATGCCTTTAAAAGGGGATTGGACAAGTTTCTGGAGGAAAAATCCATTACGGATTACAAGACAAGATGTGTATGTGCAACCTCCTGATTTAGAAATGCGCTATGTCAGATGCAAGGGAGAGCAGCAGGATGCAGGTCTCTTGTCTTGTGTGCTCCCTGGGGCATTTGGTGGGCCGATGTGAGATACAGGAAGCTGGACTAGATGGCCCTATAGCCTGATCCAGCGGGACTGTTCTTATGTACTGAGGATTAATATAGTGTTTTCACATATCAACGCACTGAACTTGTGCTTTTTAAACCATCTCAATAACTTACAGCACATTTTGCAATATCCGGAGCTGGCAGTAAATGAAGAGTGTGCAGGGGTAGCTCAATAGTATGGGGCTACCAGGGCAGCAGATTGCAAGATCCACTGTCATAGGTTCTCCATAGGATTTGTCTGCTCATGAGATTGTGGCTAAGGTGAAATGTAAACTAGGAACCTTGTGTCCAAAAAAGGTCCAAACGAGGTCAGTGAAGTATTTCTGCTAAAAAGTATATTTAAAAACAAAATCAACCATAGCAAATCTTTTTAGCATATTCATTTAAATATGTGGAGAGCGATCTAATTGTGGCTCTCTTGGCTCATACTGATGGGGGAAGTCAGTAGGAAATGAAGAAGGATCATGGTACTGTGGAACTGAGTTCTCACTTCAGGGCAATTACAATTGCCTGTTGCTAAGCATCCATTGTACATTTCAATGAGGTTTGAGTGGGAGCTCTAATCTGAGGTCCTTTGAGATGATGGGATGCAGTACATAGGATTAGAATTCAGAGTTCCATTTCAGGAAAGAATTTAGTATGCATGGCACATCTAGATACTTCTAATTTTAGACATCAGATACACTCTTTCATTCTTTTTTATATTGGGTTCTTTTCAATCACAAAAATATATTCAAATAGCAAGATTGAAGTAGGGAATTATGAGGAAACAAATTTTGGATTAAAATCCATTTTAGTGGGAACAGAAGTAAATGAGATAACATACACTCCTTTGAACTGCACACTTAATTTTTTTTTTTTTTTTACATATTGAATGTTATGTTCCTAAATATTCCTCTTGATTACTTCTGTCAGTTAGAGCTTATTCACATAACCATCTGGCTGGATGCACAAGGCAGAAGCTGTTCATGCACCTGCTACCTTGCCCAGGATCTGGCTTTCAAGGCCTGGGTTGGAAAATGGTGAGAAAACAAGACTTCCTACCATTTACTAAAAGGCTAACCTTGTATATAGTTGTCATGCCATACAACTAGTTTACCATAGGCTGTGAGTTCACATTGTGAAAGCCCTTCTCCTGTGTGCAAAATTTTGGACAAACCTACCATAGAATCTCTTTACAATCTATGATCCCAGTTCTAACCCCCATCATTAGCATCAATGGGAGAATTGGACAGCCAGGAGGAGCTAAGTAAAAATGCTTTTTTTCTAAGTATTTTCTAGTCAAAATCAATGGAACTGAGGAACAAGACTGATAGCAGAAAGTCCCCTGCACTGATGCAGCAGCTCCAGCATGGCTTGCACTGCTTCCTGTGGGGGAATTTAGCCAGTGGCAGATCTCACCAAGTGAAAGGGACACTCATCCCCTTTCCGTGGGGTAAGGCCAGCAGCTATAATGGGGCAAATCGAACCTGCGCTAGTGTAGTTGCTGCTGCAAGTCTGCATAGCCTTGTGTGGCCAGATCAGGCTTGAGGACAGGTTGCAGCATGCACTGGGCTTGGTGGCGCTGGCACACACCAAGTCCTTTTCCCCCTCCTGGGCTTGGAAGCCCAACACGAGGATGCTCAGACTTGCACCAGCAATCTGGCTGGTGCAGATCCAAGTACCCCCATCACACAGGCTGGGGCTTTATCCAAGATAAGAGGACCAATGTCCCCTTACCCCAAGGAAACCTCCAGCCTGCTCTTTCCCAATGCTGGATACAGCATGTAGTTTTTCTATAACTTATTAATTCATTTAAAACAATCCCCCGTTTGTATTTGCTCAGGGTGCCCTTTGATTCATCCAGAGTTGGGGGAGTGATTAATTGAAAAGGGGAGGTACTACACAAGTTCCACATTCCTTCTCAATTTCAATTGCTATTTATCGGGGATGGGAACTCGAGAGTGACTCAGACATGAGCTGCAAAAACGTGCATTTTTTCAGTGACGCATTGGCTAGTGAGTCGTGCTTGGAAGACTCGGAAAAACACTTGAGTCAGGGGCCCCTTGACTCGGCACCTGTCTACACGCGTACAGACTCATGTCTGCCTGTGTCTGGGTGGGCTTGCTTACTGTTTTTGCAGCATGAAAAACCTCGTGGGGCCAGCATTCAGACTGGGCGAGCAGCAGGGAGGTCCAGCCACAAGGCAGGGAAGGGTTAATAATACATCTGAGCAGGAGGAGCGAGGCGGGAGAAAGCTCTTTTGCCCATCTCCCATAGGAAGGAGGGAACAGATAGTCATTGGACAAAGAATGGGTGTCTGATATTTTCTTCAGCTGAGGTAGAGCAGAAGGAGGAACCCAAGGGGGCTCTTGCTTTACAATTGGTTGCAGAAGCCCAGGGAGGGGGAGGGGGGGAGGAAGAAAGCTCTTTTGCCCATCTCCCATAGGAAGGAAGGAAGGAATCAGTATATGTGATGTTACACTGGTGTATCTCACTGATATGATTGGGCCATTATACTCTTTAAGCCCCATGGAAGAAAGGCAAGGTATACATGCAAAAAAATAGGCTGTTTCATGATGAGGTCCTATTTGGAAATATTTTTATCCATAAATCTGTACAACTGTGGGTGTACTAGAACACCAGTTTGTAAGAGTTTGTGTAGGAGGCTCTTTTCTTTCTTTCTCTTTGATAAACCTAATTAGTTTTTAATAGGAATTGTGGGCAGAAGAGTTGTTGGTATCATGCAGCTTAAGCAGATAACTTCATTTAAAACTTTTTCGAATAAAACTTTTAGAAAGGCCTTTTTGATGCAAAAAAATCAACCTCAGGTTCCACAATTATGACACCTAACACACTGAAATACAGATTAATTAATTATATAATAAACTGTGCCTGTAGACCAGAATTGAGACCTGATCTTCATTAACAAGTTCTTAACCATTGTCAATGCAAGAAGAAAATCCCAAAGAGAGCTGCAAAATGAGATATAAAGTTATACCTTAATAAAACTAGACTGACAGGCCAATCCTGAGCTCCTGTGGCATGAAGCTTCAGTGGCACAGAAAATGGCTGCCGCTGCATCCTGCGTGCCACGGGCTACCGCAGGCGGCACCTTGGGAGAAGGTCCTCCCAGGTAAGGGAAGTAGCCCCACAATGGGGCTACTCAAAAGGTAAAAGCGTTCGTGTAGGGCACCAAGCCCCACACGAACAGACAGGATCTGGTGGAGCAGAGCTCCACTGGACCCGCCTCCCTCCCTCCCCTCTTCCCCCCAGCACATCTCCTCCCTGCCCTCTCCCCACCTCCCGCCTACCCGTCACGCCTCCTCCCTGCCCTCTGCCTGCCTCCCCTCTCCCCAGAATGCCTCCTCCCCGCCTATCCCCGCCCCTGCTTACTGTGCCATGGCTTGGCGGTCGTGCGACTGCCGAGCGGCAAAGGCCGAGCGACTGCCTGGTGCTAGTCCAGCACCGGCCAGCGCTGGGCTAGCACAGGTGCTCACCCGGTGGTAAGGCTCGCAAACGTGCCTTATGGCACATTTGTCACAGTGTGCACCAACAGTAAGCTGGCATGCTGAGCCCAGGATTGGGCTCTTAGCTGCAATCCTAACCACACTTTCCTGAGAATAAGCCCCACTAAACAAAATAGGACTTACTTCTGAGTAGACCTGGTAAGGATTGTGCCCTTAATAAAGTCTGAAATTCATAAATGGCACATATTTATAAGAGTTTGTTTCCTGTTCCAGTTTCCTGACTGGGACGTAGTAAAAAATTCAGACTTCAGTCATTGAACTTCAGCTTGATTATACTGTACATGATGGTGGAGATAAACATATATGTATAAATCTTCTGGCAAAGCCTGGGCATTGCCCTTACATTTCCAGAGGAAGCAGGAGACAAGATAGCTGTGGTCCCTCTCTCTTATTACCCTCCCAATTTGCGATCTTTGTCATCCACTCACATCTGTTACCTGTTGCATAGAACAAATACCCAGGTGTGCTGCACAGAAGGTGAGGAATGAAGCAAATCCCTGAACCGCAGGCAGGAAGAGCCAAGGCTGACTTTTCTCTCACTTCAACTGGAGATCTAATTGTTAGCAACATCTGGCATTCAAGGCAAAAGGGAACAAGTTTCATATAATCTTCAGCAAGGCATTTCAGACAACTGTGGATGCACTTCATCATTTCTACTCTAACTTCACTGACTACCACTTTCTGTGCCATTCTGTTGAGCCCACAGTTCTCAAAGCCTGGAAGAGAGTGACTAACATGATTAGTGGGCTGCAACACCTCCCTTCTGAGGAGAGGTTACAGCATTTGGGGTTCTTCAGTCTAGAGAAGGCATCTGAGGGGGAACATGACTGAGACACTTAAAATGATGCAGGGGGTGGAGAGAATGGATAGAAGGAAGTTCTTTTCCTTCTTGCACAACACCAGAACCAGGGGACATACACTAAAATTGACTGGTGGGAGAACAGACAAAAGGAAATATTTCTTTAATTAGTATGTAATTTGCCTGTGGAACTTCTTGCTACAGGGTGTGGTGATGGCCCAGATGCCTTTAAAAGGGGATAGGGCAGATTTCTAGAAGAAAAGTCCATCACAGGTTACAAGTTGTGATGAGTATGTGTAACCTCCTGGTTTTAGAAATAGTCTACCTCAGAAGACCAGGTGCAAGGAAGTGGCAACAGGATGCAGGTATCTTATTGTCTTTTGGGCTCCCTGAGACATTTGGTGGGCCACTGTGAAATACAGGAAGCTGGACTAGATGGGCACTGGGCCTGATCAAGCCGGGTTCTTCTTATATTCTTATTAGAAAACATCTTATTTGAAATTGGGGAAGGGTTGATCAGCTGTCTGATTCTAACGTCACTGACATATACACACAAAGGGAAACTTTGACCATTTTATGGAGTGTCGAAACAAATGTTTTTATTCAAATACTGGTATTTATCATTGTGCTGCTATGTGTGCAGATGGGGAATAAATAATAAATATATTGCTTATAATATATAAGCCCAATACTGCTCTGTGCCAGGGTATCTTAGAGATCGCCTTCTTCCGCACAATCCGGCTCGTCCTCTTAGGTCATCAGAGAAGGCCTTTTTGCAAGTGCCGCCGCCTAAGGAGGTACGTGGGGCAGCAAGAAATAGGGCCTTCTCAGTAGTGGCACCAACGTTATGGAACTCTCTTCCCCTTGGTTGAGAATGGCTCCCTCTCTTGAGACTTTTCGGCGAGGCCTGAAGACCCTTCTGTTTAAACAAGCCTTCTGAGTTCATGGCCTTTTTAACATCTTTTTTACATCTTTTAGTATTTTTTACAGGCCTAATTCCTCTATGATCTGCTGCTTTATGCTCTTTTTATCTGACTACTGGTTTTTTTGGTATCTGTTAATGTGTTTTTTAATATGTTTTTATCTGTTTGTTAAATTATGTTTTAATCGGTTTTTAATATGTTGTAAGCCGCCCTGGGTCCCGTTAGGGAGAAGGGTGGGGTATAAATAAAGTTTATTATTATTATTATTATTATTATTATATTGCAAGTGGCACAGGGTTTTTGTCCCCATGTCCGCTCTGATTCTGAGAACAGTACTTTGTCTTCTCACATGGAAGTACCAATTCATTCCTGTGACAGAAAATCTCCAGGTTACCCCTTTGATGTGCGTAAAACCAAGAACAAAATCCATTAAGATCAGAAACAACTTCACCAGCATGGATTTTGCTCTTGGTTTTACTCACATCAAAGTGGTATCCCTGAGAGAGTTTTACTCACATCAAAGTGATATCTTTCTCCTGACATCCAGTTTTCTGTAAGGGAAACTTTACGGTCCAACCCTATCCTCAGCTGGCCCATAGTGTGCAATGGGACCAGCATGGCCTCTGCTGCACTCTTTGGGACAGGCAGGGACCATGGTGCAGAGGAGAGGTAAGTTAAAAAATATTTTACTAGCCTACTTTGCTGCCCCATGCTCCCCAATAGGCCCACTCAGACCTGCACCAGTAGGAGTGAGCCCAAGGAGGCCAGAAAGGGGGCATAGGATATTTCTAGAGCCACTGCCACCGATTTCAACCTCCAGCCAATAGAAGGCCCCCAGCTAGCCCTGATCTCTGCCTCTATTCTTCCCTGGATCACTCTCTCCACTGACTTACCTGCACCAGCAGGGCCTGGTTAATCTGTTGGTGTGCACGGTGGGGGGGGGGGGCTGGGAGTGAGTCATGCTGGTGACCCTGGCCCTTGCACCATTGCTGCAGCTGCCACACCAGCAGCCTGGGCCTTGCACTGATGGAACACATGTTTTGTCAGCACAAGGTCCACACGGGATTGGCCTGTTACTCTGTTGTAGCAAAAACAGCAGTCTAGCAGCAACTAAGGCTAACCATCCATTTTTGTGAACTACAGTCAACTTTTTTATGCATGGAAGAGCATTCAATCTTGTGACTGCCCCTTCCCAAGCAGGAAGAAGTATTACAGTCAAAGAACAAGTTAACCACCTCTTTTGCTGGTTGTGTGAATCCAGCCTCAAGAACCACGCACAATTCCTTATGGAACTATGGAAATGATATTCCATCATATGCTATTTCTTAGCCCTTATCTTTTATTATAAAGGCCAAAGTTCACTGATTACAGAAATGAAAACAATCTTTTTTTTGTTTTTTATCTGCACGTGCTAACTATAGTATTCATTTTGAATCTTGCCCAATTCAAATGCTAATTTTCAACCCTGCCATTTTGTCTTCTCTGTGTCCCTCTCAGGCTTGTTCTCATTCACTTGCACATGTATCAACTAGATTTGGGCTGTTGCTCCTGTTATGTAATTTGTATTCTTAACTTGCAAAATAATTATCTGCCAAAATTGCCTCTAATCTCGTAAAGGGTTTAATTGTTGAAATGATGCATATTCATATTCTTGCTATTTTCTGGCACCATCACTAATCTGGAAATGGGAGGCATTTGCTGAGAGTGCTTTGTTGAAAGTGTTGGTATCAAGAGAAGTTCCAACCTCTATTGAAAAATGCTTGACTGCACACTGGTTGAAATTATTCCCAAGATGAACATATCATTATGACACACTCTCCATTTGCTGACCTCTAGAGCCTGCCCCCTCACCCACCCCTGGGATTTGCTTAAAGATGCTGGGGACAGGACAGAGAGAAGGAAAGTAGCTAACACATTGAGCAATATCCACAGATTCCGAGAGGTAGTATTGTAGTAAAAGGGGACAGGGCAGATTTCTAGAAGAAAAGTCCATCACAGGTTACAAGTTGTGATGGTTATGTGCAGGGCTTTTTTTCTAATGGAACGCAGGGGGACGGAGTTCCGGCACCTTTTTGCAGGGGCCCCTCCCCTTTGGAGGCATTGGGGGGAGCAAAACAGAGGCATTCACTGGGTGGGTGCTGGGGGGTGCAGGGTGGGCGTGCGCCTGGCCCCTGCCTGACCGCACAACGACCCCCTGCTGCCCCCATCCCCAAACTCTTGCCTGAGCCCAGCCCGCCTCCCCTCCCCCCGCGCTCTGCTTCCCCATGCGGCTTCCAAGCCGGTGGAGGGCGTGGGGGACACGTGCTGACGCTGAGGAGGATGGACAGCCAGCCAGCCAGCCAGGGAGACGGGCTGCTGCACCCACGGAACGCCCAAGTACTGGCTTGGTGAAGGAGGAGGGAAAGGAAGCTGGCTGGTGCAGCCCCCGTGCCAATTTGCAGCACAAGCCTAGGCATGTCTACTCAGAAGTAAGTCTCATTGTGCTCAAAGGGTTTGCTCCTGGGAAAGGGTGTATAGCCTTGCAGCCTGAGAGCCCAAGCCTATGCATGTCTACTCAGAAGTAAGTTCCATTGTGTTCAATGGGGCTTACTCCCGGGGAAAGTGTCATAGCCTTGCAACCTGAGTAGACAGGCAGAAGAAGGGCTCTGAGGCTGCAGTCCTCTCCACACCTTCCTGGGAGGAAGCCCCATTGACTCTAATGGGACTGACTTCTGAGGAGACAGGCACAGGGTTGTACTCTAAGGCTGCCATCCTATCCACAGTAAGCCCCATTCACTAAAGTGGACTTGTGAGTAGACATGCATAGGATTGGGCTCTTAGGCTGCAATCCTAGGCACTTTCCTGGGAGTAAGCTCCATTGACTAGAACAAGACTAACTTCAGAGTTGACATACCTAGGATTGGGCTCTTAATCCTGGCAGAGATATATATCTGCACCCGTTTTCACATGCTAAGGGCAAAGGGATTCTACGTGTGTACAACATGCTGTCCAGCCTTGCCAGAGATCCTCCTCGTCCTTCCCCCACAAGCATGCCCTCTGCCAGCCAGCATTTGCAGCTCCTCTCCAGCAATGCACAGCAGCTGCTCAGGGCAGCAGAGAACATACAATTGCATGTCAAGCGCCTTCCCAAAGACACAGAGTATTCTGATACCTAAATTAAACCATATTTAATCGCTTGTTTGCAAACATAGCTGTTTCTATGTGCACCTAAGGACCCCTCTCGTGTAAGAATTCCTTTTTTGTTCTTACTCCCACAGTTGCTTAGAGTAATTTTACTACATGGAACTCATGTAAACCATTTTTTGGAATCCATTCACTGCTTCCTCTCCTCGAAGTAGTGCCACACTACATACTACACGCTACAAGTGCACCTGTACAGTATTTTTCCCCATGTGTATAAAAAGTAGCTAGGGGGAAGGGCATGTGGAGATTGACAGCCCAATCCTATGTATGTCTACTCAGAAGTAAATTCATCTTTAGGGGGGAAGCACATAAAAAATATTTTATTTCTCCAATAAAAAATGGTTTAAAAATAAATAAATAAATAAATAAATAAATAAATAAATAATCAAGAAGTTGTGAGTTCCTGCACCTTTTTTCTTACAAAAAAAAGCACTGGTTATGTGTAACCTCCTGGTTTTAGAAATAGTCTACCTCAGAAGACCAGGTGCAAGGAAGTGGCAACAGGATGCAGGTATCTTATTGTCTTTTGGGCTCCCTGAGACATTTGGTGGGCCACTGTGAAATACAGGAAGCTGGACTAGATGGGCACTGGGCCTGATCAAGCCGGGTTCTTCTTATATTCTTATTAGAAAACATCTTATTTGAAAGAGTAAAATTTGATACCAAGAGGTAGTATTGCCAAACAGTGCTTGTGACACTGTGTTTGTAGTAACAAAACATGAGCACTAGGTGGCAGCTTAAGCAAATTCTTGACTAAAGTTTAGGGCGGCTGGACCAAGTAGAATAGTAGATCCTTTCTGATCCCTTTTGTTGTGTGAATCCTCCCCACCCATTCATATGGGCTGCTTTGCAGACACACATCGCCTCCATTTATATCCAAATGGGTAACTCTTACCATTATTTTCTCCATCAACAAAATAAACTCCTGGAAGAGGAGGAGCCAACAGTGGATGAACAGACATGTCCCCAGGAGCTCCTGGGAGACAGTTTGTTTTCCCCCAAATACTGCAGGTCTGAAGAGGATCTGAAGATCTTTGTTCGGAGAGACAAGATCTTCATCAGTGCAGGTATCTGGGAAACTGAAAGCCCGACTGGGGCAGGGGCTTTCTTCTCAGAGAAATCTAACCATTTGTGACAGTATTGGGGGAGATGCAGTGATCTGCAATCAAGCTGCTGGCTCCGTGCTGAGATGCCATATGAAGGGCGGGGGGGGGGGGGGAAAGCGTGAAGTGTAAAGTTTAAGCTGGAAATTTAAGATAAGCAAGTGTTAATATTGTCCCCGGCTCTGATTGACTGATTTGACTAAAAGCCCTGGATATATTGGAGGTGTTAATGTGAGACTTTTTAAGGAGGTTGAAAGTGCTCTTTTTCTCTGTCATGGAAAAAATTGGTGGTGGATTATAATTACAACTATAACTTGGGTGTGAACTAAAATCCAGAGTTATTCTTGGACATAATTGGATATAAATATAATTCTCATTAGATTTGAAAGAGCTTTGTATTCTCTGCAGATGGTGAGACTGTTTTCTTTTGTTTTGCTTTTCTCTCCATTAACCATACTGGACTGTTATCTGCAAGAGGTATATAAGGAATGCGGATGGCAGAGTAGTAATGACGCGGTGCAAGTGAGGAGAATAATATGTTGTGGACATCTAGTGGACTAGAGAGAAATTGCAAAATGGACTCTGTTCCAGAAATGTGGATACAGAAAGTCTTGATTAATATGGAGAGATTGCTTACTATGGAGCGACAACAGCTGAATTGGTCCTCGCAGATTCAAGCCAGTCTGGAGACTCTTTCCCAACAGATAGATGTCTGTAAGGAACAATTGGAAGATGTGAAGAAACAAGCAGAAGATAAACAAGGGAGTGAAAAAGCGGACAAGGAGAAAAATCAACAGGATAATCAACAGGACAAAGAAGAGGCGCTGATGGAGATTAAGAAAAATAAGATGGATAGAGTAACAGGAGTGCACAAATCACAAAATTTGTTGGAACAAGAAGGAGAAAATATATCCCAGTTAACTGGAAGAATGAACACACCTTATATAAGAAAGTGTGGATTTATCAGATTTTGTTATAGAGATAAATTATTAAAGATATTACAGGAGAGAAAATGGAAAGTAAGAAAGAAAAAGAACCCTGAGAAGTAATCTGAGGGTTAAAGAAAATTGGAGGATTTATTCAGCTAATAACAATGGTCCAAATTTATTTGAAGACAAAAAAAAGTGAATACGTATGAAATTGAGAAATATGAATTAGAATGTATTAAAAATGTAGCTGGAAATGTAAATGTGTGGAAGAATTGTTTTATATGTGGTTATATGTCAAAGAAAAAAAGTGTAATTAGATTGGAGAATTAGATTGGAGTTGAAATAGCTGAGGTGATAATTTTGGTAATTAGATTATTTTGTTTTAATATTAGTGAGCAACTGAAGTTAGTTTATGCTTGGTAGAAAGTGAATATTTAGAAAATATAGTATAGGGCATTAGGGAAAATTTATAGTATATTATATAAATAAATGGATAAATCAATAAGAGGTAGAAATAGATGAGTAAGTAGATTAGGAGATATAGTATGTTTAATTAGTAATGGTATATGGTATTTAGCACTCCTAAATGTATGTTATATGTTTGAATGTTTGTATGTGTTAATTAATTAATTAATTTAAAGAAATTTAATTAATTAATTAATTAATTAATTAATTAAAAGAAATTTAGTTAATTAATTAATTAAAAAAACCAAAATAAACTCCTATATCTTTCCCCACGTGAGTAGCATTTCTGTAAAATGGAGGAGGTGGCAAAATACCTAGCTGTTAGAATGACTGTGTTTTGTAATGTAACCTTTAAAAAGTCAGCATCTAAGGCCAAAATCCTAACCAACTTTCCAGCATTGGCATAGCAGTGCCAATGGGACGTGAGCTTCATCCTGTAGGTGAGTGGCTCTCACAGAGGTCTCCTCAAAGTAAGGGGATGTTTGTTCCCTTACCTTGGAGCTGCATTGCCCTTATGTCAGTGCTGGAAAGTGGGTTAGGATTGTGCCCTAAATCAGGCTATCCAAAGGATATAGTATGTATAAGAAAACAAAATACTTGGTTTCAAAGCCAAACCCTTCAGTAATGATCATTTCTGCTATTACAAAATGTATTTAAAAGTGGCAGAATGAATAATATTATCAAAAGGAATACTATCAGGAATACAAAAGGAATACTATCAGTTTTCCAGATAACTGAATTGGCAAATCTATTTAAATGTAGAGCAAAACAAAGAAAACTGACAACAAAGTGAAGCAGCAGCGTCTTCTTCAAGTGCTTACTTGGTCTTCATGTTGCTTACTTTGAGGATTAGATGTGATCACCTGATTTCCATATTTCATACATGCAGAACCCTTTGGTCAACATTTGCACCTACCTGCCCATATTTGGGCTGATTGCAAGACTGTAGAGAATTATACACTCTGTAAGGTGAGTTCCCCACTCCTTGTGCAGTGGCATGGTCCCATATGCCTTTCCTGGATTATTCACCCATTATTCTAGATGTGTACAACAGTGATGAACCTGCTCTACAAGCAAGGCACACTGCAAACTATCCAGGCCAGATTCAAAGCCTAGTGACATTTGGGTAGTGTCACAGATCTTCTCTCACCCTCTAGTTTTCCTGACGTCTTGGTGACATTTGCCAGGATTCTAACAACTGTCTGACTTTCTTACTCTCTGATGCTGATGATCTAAATGCAGCTCGTGGATTGCAAGCAGCTCAAAACCATTGTTATGTGTCACTCTTGTAGACTGTTGAAAATCAATTTATTTGCATATAATTTACACACTCATAAATAATATTAAGACTGATGCCAAAAAAAATCTAAGTGCTGAGCAGAAGCACCATGGGATGTCTAAAAGGCTAAGAAATATGAAAGTTGTGCTTCTAAATATTGTAGGAGCTTATTAAATCAATCCTTTGTCATCTAATTAAATGTGACCAAAAGTAACCTTTGAATGTTTTCACTGTTTGACTAGCAGATGATGAATATCTGATTTGTAACCAGTGACACTAGGAAGAAAATGACTGTGGCATGTATTTATTGATGCACTCTAGTGATCTAACAGAAAAGAGGAAAGTTGTTTATTTCTACATTTTATATTCAAAATATACTGTGTTTCCATAAAAACATTGTTCTGTATGTTTAATCTTTTTGAAGAAAGCATTGTCACGCAACAGTATACTGTACTGTACTGTGCTTCTGTTTGAAAGATTATCAAATTTATATGAGTTGCTGACAGATGTTTGATAAGCAAAAAAAAAACATGGCTAACAAGTGACTCCAACAGAAGTCACGGATTTTTTCAGATAGTCCCCATGGCTCTACTTTGTTCCATTGACTTCTATAGGATGTCAATGGATGTCTATAGGATGTCAAAAATCCAACCACAGATTTTTTCAGATAGTCCCCATGACTCTACTTTGTTCCATTGACTTCTATAGGATGTGACAATACTGTAGCCATGCATGATCTGTAGTGGCCACTGCTAAAGATCAGTGGGGTAGTGGTAGATCTGCTGCTGTGGGGTACTCAAAACCACCGCCTCTGAGATCATGGCCACTGAGGTGAAAGGGAGTCAGCCTCTGCCCCTTTCTGTGTGACTCATGCTGCAGTTCCACACAGGTGCACAGTGGCAAGCCCACCTCTTCATTGCTTTTCTGCAGTGGCGTCACTAGGATTCGTGTCACCCGGTGTGGGAGGCCTGCGCGTCATCCCATGCAGTGGGCGGGGCAACGCCCCAGGTGGTGGGCGTGGTGATGTACCATTGCCCCGCCCCTACTGGTTTTTTGGCTGTACCTTTTTTTAGAACACAGATATGTCAATGTGGTTTGTTTCATTGCATTCTGCATGAAATTACGCATTGATTGATATATAACATGATGGTATTATTCCTCCAAATTCTGATTTTAGTGATTTTGAAAACTTGTAGAGTCTCTCTCTCTCTCTCACACACACACCCATGTCAACTTACTAACAACTTATTGCAGCAGTTCTCAAACATTTAGCACTGGGACCCACTTTTTAGAATGACAATCTGTCCAGGACCCATTGGAAGTGATGTCATGGCCGGAAGTGACACCATCAAGCAAATTAAAATTAATAATAAATAATAAAATTAAAATAAAATAATTAAATAAGGGGGAGCAAGCCCTGTTCCACTCTCAGGAAAGTGTGGATAGGATTGCAGCCTGTGAGCCCAATCCTATGCATGACTACTCTGAAGTAAGTCCCATAGTGGTCAATGGGGCTTATTTCTCAGGAAAGTGTGGGTAGAATTGCAGCCTGTGAGCTCAAGCCTATGCATGTCTACTCAGAAGTAAGTCCCATAGTGGTCAATGGAGCTTACTCTGTAGTCTGCCTGCAATAACACCCCCCAAAAAGAATCAGTGAGATTTCCAACCTTCCCAGTGCCCAGTTTAAAGTTCTTCTGTTTCAGGCATATCAAGATAAAGACCCTCCTGGCTTTGCAAGTGGAAAATAGAAAACCTTTCCCTTACCAGTTCAAGCCTCTTTTTTGTCCTTGTTAGTGGGGGGGAAGGCTGCCTTCTGGAACATTTGTTGCGCTCCAGTTGACTTGCAGCTAGGAGGGAGGGACCTCCTTCTCGGGTGTTTCTGGGGGCTGCATTCATTGGATGAGGACAGTTCTGACGTCCTTGGACGTCCTCTAAGCCTGCCCTTTCCGATGCACTAAGGCAAGTTCGCCTACTCATGAGTAAACACGGCCATGTGACTTCGTTTTGGGCTCAATAGACTCAGCTGGGAGGGAGGGACCTTCTCAGGTGCTTTTGGGGGCTGCATTCATTGCATTGGGTCCATTCTGGTGTTGTTGGATTCCTCTCAGCCTGTCCTTTCCGACGGACTATGACAAGTATGCCTATTTGCGAGTAAACGTGTGATGCGGCTCACTTTCACTTTCCATAGGGCTCCGTGCATTTTTCCTTCCAGTTTTTTGGCCATAACTTTTGAAGGAAAGGAGCGATTTCACTCTAATTTTTTTTCATTGCATTCCGCTGAGAATTCCGCATCCAACAGTGTATGCCATGATGGGGTAGCTCCTGAAGCCGCAAAGTTAACGCGTCACTCCCCCAGGGCGCGTCACCCCCCCACACGTCACCCGGTGTGGCCCGCACCCCCTGCGTCCCCCTAGTGACACCACAAGGCACACAAAGAGGTTGTTGCTACTCCTTTTCCTTGCCCCTCCACACAGGAGCATAGATCTGGGTCTGGCTATGCCAGTGCTCTGGCTAGATCCAAAGTAGTAGAGGGGTGCAGGATGGAGGAGTAGCAGCATGTGGCCACTGGATTGCTCAGCTTACTGACATCAGTGCTGTCTATGAAAAAGAACGAGAAAAGCAATGTTTCAGGGCTGTCCAGAGCCACTACACCTCTCCTAAATACCAGCTGAAGAAACACTGAAAATGAAATTCTTGATGGAACCCATACAATGCAGCCAATTCACTTTCTGAAATTTCAGTGTGATTCTGTGAAAGCTATTTCAAAGTTGCATTCATAAGAACAGCCTTATAGAATACCAGGTAGCAGCATTATGATTAAATCTCTTTTTCAGAAATAGTGTTTTTCATTATTGTCACCAAACTCCAACTGCTTCAACAAGGATCACACACACACACATGCATGTATGTGTGGGCACATGCATGAACACACACACACTGTATAGCCTGGTGAGTCTGGCGTTTTGAGATTCAATTTAGATGGCTCTAATAATGTATATATCCCATTGCAGAAAATTAGTGATATATCTGTCATGGGGTGAAGATGATAGAATAAGGTATTTTTAGGCCAGGAGTTTGCTGGTGCAGGTCAGAAATTTTGACAGCTAATTTACTTGGATCAGTAAAAGCTGAATGAACAAAGTTTGGTTGACTTTTCCTATTGTTATTTCTGCTTCATCCATAGGATAAGCTTGGCAACTGAATACCAATTTATTTTCAGAGCTTTTTTACACACCAATTTGCTTTGATGGCAACAACATTATTTGTGGGGAAGAAGATACGCAGTTGTATGCCATAACATTCACTTCTCTAGCGCACAAAAGAGAAAAGGCTCAAAGTGAACCCAAATGAAGCAATGATTCATTTCTCAGTGTCGCTTTCCCTGCCTGTACCATAGAATATGAAAGACTCTGCATATAGTACCATAGGCGGATAAACTAGGAAAGTTTGAGCAGCTTCAGTGGTGGAGTGTGACACTTTTAAATAGAATTGCAGTGAACTCAGTGTATGAAACTGTAAACTTTATATAAAGGGAAAAGGTGCATACTTTGACTGGATAAGGTTGTATGACTTTGGAATAATGAGCCATAATCAAAAACATTTGTATGATTTCAGCTTCGATGAACCTACATGCTCTGTTAGACTCAGTTAAAGCAGCTGCTGCCATCCTAATCTCCAACATCACACCATAAGGACCCTGCCAGACCACAAAAAAGTCAATCAAATCCAGCAATCTGTTTCCACTTACAGTGTCCAAAGGATGCCTCTGGAACAACCATTAGCAGGTCACTCTTATTCTTCTAGAACAGGGATATCCAAACTTTTTGGCAGGAGGACCACATCATCTCTCTGCACTGTGTCGGGGGCAGGGAAAAAAAGAATTAATTTACATTTAAAATTTGAATAAATTTACATACATGAATTAGAGATAGATAGAATTCATTAGAGAAGAATGAATGAATGAAGGTCTTGCAGTAGCTCAAGGCCTATAAAAGGCCTTGCACAAAGCAAGACCCACCTTTCCTTCGCTGCCACTGCTGCATCACAGACATTAAACACCAAGTAGTGGAGGGAGCCCTCATCCCACAGCTCAGGTGAGAGGTTGAACAGTCGTCCTCATGCTGAGAGCAGTTGCATCGGGCCAGCATGGGCTTTAGCAAGTCTCTAGAGGACCAGAGGTTCATTGGAGACTGGGGGCTCCCCGGGGGCCTGATTGAGAGCCCCCAAGGGCTGCAAGCGGCCCTTGGGCCAGGGTTTGGGCACCCCTGTTCTAGAAGACACACAGGTTCTTTCCTTAACTACCATTACCTCAGTTCCTCGGGCAAAAGCCATCACAGTTAAACTAGTTTTAAAGTTCCAGTTGAAGATCTGACTTTTGGCTGGTAAAAGACTCCTTTCCTCTTGGTGGCAAAGGTCTTCAAACAGGTTTTGGAGCACTACAAAACCCTGAAAAAATCTATGCACAACGGTTGGCTCCAACCTAAGCCAACCCCCACAAAAATATTACTCACCTGAGTAAGGTAAAGTTGGCACTATAAATTCACAGGGCACTGCAATTTTTGTTTTATAAAAAGGGGAAAAGTATGATTATTTTTTCCATAAAAGAGGAGTTGTAACTCTGCAGGAACCCATGTTGCACTGCATCTGCCAGTAGACCACTCATGCTAGCAGATTATTAGCACACTGGCTGGCAGCATGTCATTGGCATACAACCCAATCCTACCTAAATCTCTCCTGCTGATGCAGCTGCACCAACAGAGTACATGCTGCATCTGGGTGGGTTAGTTCGAAATATCTCCTCAGGGATATTTCATTCATTCACTTACCCCAGGGAAAGCCTCCTCCACTCCATGGGACTCCTCAGATTTACACCTACTATTTTGCAGGCGTTAGTCTGAGGTGTGTAACAGTGGCAAAAAAGGAGGCAGGAGGGGCTAGGATATCATACAAGTCTACCCCTTGTACCTCATACAACCCCTGGGCTAGGATATCATACATATCAAACAAGGATATCATACAAGTGCATACAAGTCTGCCTCTCTCCCCAGCCTCTGTCCTGCCTGGGAAATCCACCTCAACCCTATTCTGCCTCAGCTGCTATTGGACTTACCTTTCCCAGTCTGATTGTGGGCCTCCTGTGTTGTCACCAGTTGTGGCAGCGCACACAAAAAGTGGCAACACAGTGCATTGGAAGCCTGCTGGAAGCCATTTTACAACAGCAGAACTCTGTTCTTTTGTCAGAAATCCCTCCGCATGCCGGCTGAATCCTGTCATAAATCCTGTGTGCATGCACATATCACAGGCAATGATTCCTGTATCTTAAGAAATATCTCATCTGTCTCCAGCCTCAGTTATTTAAAAAATCAAAGAAGTTTAAGGCTCATTCTTGCTTTTCAAATAGTAATTATCAAGCTGCTTTAGGACGGCCAGCAGCCTAGTACAGACTGGCTGCATAGTCTGCCTGGTCTCAAGATGCTGGGGGCCCTGGGGCAAAGCCCTAGACTGAGCTTCCTATGGCACCCCACCCATCTCCTGATGGAACATTGTGTACTACTATTCCCACTGGTACTAAGGTTCAGGGGCTTGTCCTGGTTCGGTGGACTCTCTGATAGTTATGCCCAATGCCTGACCTGGTCATTGCCTGCACTAAGCAAGGGGTTGGACTAGATGATCTTGAAGTTCTCTATGATTCTATGATCCTTGTCACCACCCCTGTGTGCAGCCATCACAAATCCACCATATGTTGGTGCTCCAGCTAGCACTGCAATGGTTGATCAATCACTGTTTCCCAGCACTCAGACTACCAGTTGCCAGAAAACAGCACTTCTGGTCCCAACAAGCACAACAGTAATAATACATGTTTTTTTTCTGTGTCATGGGCACCTGTTGTATGTCACCCATGGCATCACTGCCTGGTGCTTCACAAGTTTCTTCCCTGCCCTCCTGGCCATTTTTAATGGCACACCCACTTTCAGTTGCTTCTCTAGCTGTTTTCCCTGTTAACTGAAGACTCCTTTAAATGGAAGACTGTGTGCTCACCCTCTCCACTATTTTGCACATGACTCCTACAGTGAAAAGGAAAAACAACCCAGCCAGCTCCCAGGGGCTGCCTAGCCCCATCCTTTCCATGATGTAGGGACTGTGATACCTTTCCCTGTGGTTAGCCCTGGTAGCAAGGAGAATTTTTCTGTCCACAGATAAAAGCGCAATGCCTGGAAATGCCCCAGGATGACTTGAGAACTAATTTTCAAACCTGAGAACTTCTTGTTAAGACTGTCTGATAGAGAGAGCAACTGCAGCATAAAATAATGCAGCTTCTTCTTTGATGGTAAGAGAAGAATGCTTGATAGTACTCTCCCTTACAAAATCTGTTGTCCTGTTTTTGGCATGGAGCATCAGGCTGCCAGATGGTTTTGATTACCCTGGTAAATGTTCAACTTTGTTTGTTTCAGAACTAATGTATGTTTAACGAACATTTGATTTAAAACTGTAAAGCATGCAGGAATTGTATAACAAAGAATAAAATTGGTGCTTGAAAAATGAACACTTCTGCCTTTTTGTCATTATTAGACTATTGAAGTTCTTTACCTGTACACTTTGACAAGTAACAGAAACTGAAGGAAATCTTATTTTGGTACCAAGAAAAGTGGTGGGGTGACTGTTAGGGACAAGTCAGAAAACTGTTTTTTCTGTGCATCTACACAGTGTCATCGCTAGAGGGGGTGGGGGTGTGGACCACACTGGGTGACACACTCGGGGGTGGGGGGTGACACCACTACTGGCCAAAATTGTGACATCTTGGTATTTTGAATAATATCATCATGTTTTATATCATTCTATGCGGAATTTCATACAGAATGCAATTTACTGTGTTTACATATCTGTATTCTCTCAAACAATATGGCCAAATAACCAAAAAAGGAAAACACAGCTGCTTTATATAAAAGAAATGGACTTTCTTGACTCAAACTAACAAACGAAACTGAATGATCTAAGAGGCAATGAGGTGTTGTTATGACATCAAGGAACCAATGAAATCTTAGTATAAGTCAGCTCTCATTTCCATGTGTCAGATCTCATATTAAATCTCTTTTTCAGTTGTATGAGTGTCTTCATGTTGGCCACTGGTTTTTTGTTGTCTACTGATTTGATGAGTGACTTGTACTGTTGTATATTTAAATAAAGTTAATAGGGATGACACCAACCCTAGTGATTCCACTGCATTAAGACTGTGCGTATGATCTTGTAATTTATTCTGTATGGGCTGGTATGGGAGGGTGTCCATCATGGGGGTGATGCAGTGAGCTCTCACACAGGATGATGCAAACCCTAGTGCTGCCTCTGTCTTCACAGAGTTAGAATTGTCTAACTCTATTTCAGTTGTGCCTAAGAGATGGGCAGCCCAATCCTAACCTGCCATCAAGCAAGCAGGCTGAATCATGCAACAACCAGAGCAGGGTTGGAGCTGCCCGCGGTTCAGCGCAGGGTAAGGGGAATTCATTCCCCTTACCCCCAGGTAACGCTGCAGCAGCTCCAATGGGGCTACTCAGAACTTTGCCACCTAATTTGGTGGCACAGAGCCGAGCAGCCCGGAGCTGCTCTAGGTCACTTGGGACTGGGGTTAGGATCCAGCACAAGTGCCGGATCCTGGCCCCATCCCCTGCTCAGCCACGGCCCATCCATGGACCCACCCACTGTTCACCCTCCACCCTACCTTCTCCAAGCCCCGTGCCGGCCTGCCTCAGCCAGCATGGTTCTACCTGTTGCACTGGCCCCAAGGGGCTTGGGTTGGCCTCCAGAGGGGACCAGCCCCAAGAGGCTTGAGTTGTGCACTGGCCTCCTTCCTCACTTGGTGGCACAAAAATGCCTTATGGCATATTTGCAACATGCCAGGGCTGACATAGGTAGCATGCACTAGCCTATCCCAAGGTCTGGATTATGCCCTAAGGCAGTGGTTCTCAACCTTTTTAGCCCGGGACCCACTTCTGAGAATGACAATCTGTCTGGGGTCACTGGAAGTGATGTCAGCAACCTGGAAGTGATGTCATAGCTAGAAATGACATCATCAAACAGGAAGTGACATCACTGTGGTGTCAGAGCCAGAAGAGATTTCCAGGCAGGAAGTTCCTACCTAGAAACTCAAACTGTAAATGACAAGAGACAGTTTTCCAGCTCAGAGGCTTCTTCCAATTCTCCCTGCCCTCGCTACCATTGCTATCAAGCAAAAAATAAAACATCTGGAACAAAATATTTGTATATTCATTTACTACTGTTTTTATTTCTGTCTTTATTTACAAAATCTCAAGCTACTTCTTGTATTGCGCTCGAAACTAACAAACATTGATGTGGCTATTGATACTGTGCACAGCATTAGTCAGAAACAAGTGCACCCTACTCATGCACCTCAATACAAGAAGTGGCTTGAGTTTTTGGAAATAAAAAAGTAGTATCTCCCTCAGAAGGAAGATAAGCAGGGACACTTCCCCTCATCTCCCCCAAGCCCAAGCACATCTACTCAGAATTGACCCCCATTATTGGCAATGGGGCTTAGTCCCAAGTAAGAGTAGACAGAATTGCAGCCTAAGAGAGAAGTAAGAAGAGGGGAAGGGTGCACATCAGAGAAGCGGCTGGGGGAGCAGCACTCTCCCTGGATGTTCCCCCCCCCCCACATGCCAGGCTTCCCCCTCCCCGGCTGCGCTCTTGGCAGCCAGGCAACCAGGGTTCCCCCTCTCACCCCAGCAAAGATATAAACAGAGGAAGTGCTAGCCAGGGCAGGAAAGGATTGCGGCTTCCAGGCGATTTCAGAGAGGGAGAGAGGTTGTGATGCAGAGGACAAGAACGGCAGTGGGGTGGTCGCGACGGTGATGCTGCTTTCAAGGCAGGCTCACAAGAGGGGAGATCACGCAGGTCTGCCTCTACTCACCAAAGCCCTGTGTTCAGGTCTCCACCTACGCTCTCCAGCCCAGTCCAGCTGCGGGGGGAGGGGGGAGCTGCTCTGTCTTTCAACCCCAAGGCAGCCCATCCCGTCAAGGCAGCCAAGCTGATAAAGGTTGGTGGTGAGAAGCCTGGCTGGCTCGTCCACGTCTCTCCCAGTCCTTCTTTGCCTGCAATCCAAGCCTGCACTCCGCGATTGGCCCCCCTGAGGGAAGCCTGCAAGTGCAGAGGGAGATCCAGCTGGAAGGCAGCAGCACGCTTACCAGGGAAAAGTGGCACACTGCTTTCTTTGCACATGTGCAAGCCGCTCTTAGTTACGTCTCAATGGGAAGCTTAAAATGGCGACGCCCAGGCTTTGCCCACTTCCAAAATGGCGCCGCCTAGGTCTTTTGCCATCTTCCGAGATGGCTGCCGTCAGCTTCTCGCGACCCACCAGAAATTGGATCGTGACCCACCAAGTGGGTCCCGACCCACAGTTTGAGAACCACTGCCCTAAGGTATAGATCAGGGAGTCTCCCAATTCAGATCTTCCCTCTACATGAACCCATGGCCTATATGATGGTGGTACCACATGGCCTCAGCTTCAGCCTCACATCTACAATTAGGGGAGAATAATGCTGATCTATTTTACAGGATTGTTGTATGGATTATGATGAATCATGAGTTGAATCCTAACTCACCACTCCATTTCCATTTGCAGTGGGAACAGGGCCCTTTCCAGTTGCAGAAGGAGCTTTGAACCCATGAAAGGACCTCTTTCATGAGCTCTTCTGTGAATGGAGGCACTTTGTCCACTCAAGTCGTGATAATTTAGAATCCAGCCCGATGTATATAAGGAACTTGAACTATAGTACTAGGTAAGTGCAAATTGCTGTGAATAAAAGGGGGTGTCCCAGGCATCACTGTGAACTGCTGCTCAGTGCTTCAGGAGGGTCAAACAAGGTATGACCTTTGCCCTAGAAAATCCAAAATGTGGGCTATATCCACGTGGTAACTACTTATCTCATTTCTAGTTAGGCTCTTTAAAGCCAAAATGGAAAGAAAGTTATAATGATCCCACACAGCAACTCACGTATGATAGAACTGAGAGCAAGAAGGCATGCTGTACTGTGCAAATTCCTCCATACGCTATGCAGCTTGTGTGGAATTGGATACATAGCATAAATTCATTCAATTCTTATAGAAAGCCCTACTCAGGCATATCTTTAACCTACTTCATGTACGTGGCAAGGAAAGAGAGAGATACAGGTCGTCAGACTGTGCTCTGCCATTGGATGTCATATCTTGGGCTGCCTGGACTGAGATACTGCTAACGTGGTTATTGCTGTAGGTCTGCTTGTGTCAGTAGGTAAGGAGGATTTAAAGAAGATAGAAAAAAGTAAGTAGGCAAATTCTACAGATGTTGCTAATATTGTCTGTGTCTAAACAGATTATGCCACAAGCATGCCTGAGTGAGAACTGCCAATTAGAACTGATTTCCCTTTCCATTTAGTGACAACAGAAAGAGTGTCCTGTATTTTACAAAAAAAGCTTCTAACATATGATGGTGTGCCATAACCAGGAGCTTAGATATATTCGGAGGACATTGAGATTATTAATAGCTGATAGTGGGGGAACCATTTTGTTTTACTGCATTGTTTTAAATGTAACTAGAACAATGAATATGGATACTCACTTTTATAATGATCCCATTGTGTGTACACTAAGCTCTCTGAATTCGAGTATCTCAGTGTGAAACCTGTTTCGGACGATAGAGTTCCAAATCACTTACAAGTTACAATTTAAAAAGAAAAATAAGTAATGAAACCAGTAATTAAAGACTTCCCCCTGCACTCCCCCCCCCCCCCGGAACATGAACGGACTAATGAAAGGGAATAAGAACATAAGAACATAAGAAGAGCCCCGCTGGATCAGGCCAAGGGCCCATCTAGTCCAGCTTCCTGTATCTCACAGTGGCCCACCAAATGCCCCAGGGAGCACACAAGACAACAGACACAACCTGCATCCTGGTGCTCTCCCCTGCATCTGGCAATCAGAGGCAGCCTACCTCTACCTTGCACATACCTACCATGACTTGTAACCTATAATGAACTTTTCCTCCAGAAATTTGTACAATCCCCTCTTAAAGGCATCCAGGCAAGATGCCATCACTACATCCTGTGGCAAGGAGTTCCACAAACTAATTACACGCTGGGTAAAGAAATATTTTCTGCTGTCTATCCTAACTCTCCCAACACTCAACTTTTGTGGATGTCCCTTAGTTCTGGTGTTATGTGAGAAGGAAAAGAGCGTCTCTATCCACTCTGTCCAACCCCTGCATGATTTTGTATGTCTCAATCATGTCCCCCACCCCCTCAGGCAAATAAGGGGACATTTGTCTCCTTGCCCTGGGGGAAGCCCCAGCTGCAGCAATGGGTCTGCTTGGACCAGTGCAAATCCAAATGGAAATGTGTCAGAATTCCAGGCGTGGGAAGGGGAATATGATACACTGCATGCCAATGCCACTGGTCTAGCCCCCCTCCTGGACCTGATCCTCCTACCCCCTGGCCCTGTCTCCTCTCTCCATCTCTGCCCTTCCCCCAATAACTTTGGACACAGTTGTTTTGGACACAGCAGTTTTGGTCACAGTTGTCAACTCTGACTGAAGTTGTTCATGGAAATTTTTCTCCCTCAGAATGATGTAACGTAATTCCTGAAGGTTCTGTGAAAATCTCCGGAACTGTTTTCAGCAGTCACCTAGAGATTGATGCAGATTCCTGGAGAGTCCAGGCCAGCCCTAATAAAGAAGCAATTCATCAGTAATGTATTGGCTGCACTGAACAGGAAGCAGTTTATGAGGCAGGAGCTGCAAGGTGACTTTTGCAGGGGACATTTACAGAACAGAAGTTTGCTGTTCATAGCAGGAGGAAGGAACTTCACAGATGGACATAGCCAGATAATATAGCAGAATAACCAGTGTCATGCGGAGCCTCCATTTTAATTTCCAGTTGATTGCTGAAAAACAATGCCTCAGGAATACTAAAAGGCCCTAATGTAGAAGCAGCCTTGCTTAAGTTTATGTTATTGTTTTGCAATGATATTCTTGTTCATGAGCTGCCCCACATTTTCAGATGTGAAGTCTTCCAGTGCCACCAGCTAAAAGAAAATGGTAATGTCAGGTGAATTATCATCTGAGTTATTGTTCATACTGAGAATAAGAGAGAAAATCCAATGTGAAGTCAGATTTTAATTCTCTTTTAAAGTATCTTAATTTACCAGAGTGCAAATCTCACCAACTCAGATATGAAAAGGGCCAGAGGCAGTGTCTGTTCAGAACCGTTATTAAGCTACATGTCTCCAGGTTCCGGATCTTAAACTGAAGGGCGATTTAATGTTGTGCTGTTTCCTAGTTTCCAAAATGCACGGCCGAGGCTGGTAATTTATCATCATTCATTGTTTATTTAAGAAGCTATTATCTGCACTGCCTGGCTTTAAAAAGGCAGAATGACTGTTACAATACCTATGTGGTTTCCTTGTTTTGTGAATTGTATATTAGACACAGTGTGACTAGATTATTCATTGGTGCATGAATATTTTAAGACACATTTATTCCAACTGATTTGGGCTTTTCAAAATCTGCTCTAAAGGTATGAGCCACTGTCAGTCCTAATTATAAACAACATCTCTCTTCTATATTCTTAACAGTTCTTCATGCTCTTGTCATGGGATGCCTTGTGCTCCTCTCAGTATCTCCCCTTGTAGTTTCACCAGCAAATTACAAGGGCACAAGCAAAAATGAAACACTTTCAAGCCCCACTGAGTTCAATAGAATAGTTAATCAAGCTCTCCTGAAATGAACGTGATTTCTAAGTGCCCTCCCCTTTTCGATAAATTGCGCCCAGGTTAGCAAACAGCTCGCTCCAGGTAACAGAGGCACATGGGAATCTCATTGGCAGCATGGGCCAGTGGTAACAACATCCTTCTCTCTTCACTCATGTGTGAGTGTGTAAGGTAATTGAGACACGTTCCTAGTTGTGTAATAACATTGGATGGGAGAGTTAGCTCTATTTTCTAACAATGAAGGGGTATGAAAAATGTGATGAAACCTTGTAGGGGAGGTATGGTGCATTTTCCCCTATTGTTGTTTTGATCCTAATCATACCCCCCAGTGTTTTGTCTTCCTTAAAAGAAAAGAAAAGAAACTTCCATTAAAAACTAATGGAATTAGTTTTTTTTAACCTACACATAGCCTGCAGCTGGGGCAAGGAGGTCCATGATCAGGGTCAGTTCAGTTACAGAGTTAAGATACTAATGCTCCCCTACCTCCGTGCCATGGTTGTTCACTTTTCACAGCCCTGTTGCTATTTGAACAGAAAGCTACCCCCACTCCCATCCAGCAACATTGCACAATGAAGTGCAAGTGTAGTTCGGCCCTAAATCTGCCCACTGAACATATTGAAGTGTTTCATACTGTGTCAGCAAGCAAAAAGAAAAAAAAAAGGTGTCAAGAGGAATTGTGTGTTGTTGCCCAATGTGTTTTTAGAAAACCTTCAACAGGGTAAAAATGGCAAGTTCTTCAATGGCAACAAAGTGCTTCCATAAAATTCAAGCAAACACAACATCCGTCCCTAGAGAGTCAAGTGGGGGAGGACTCATGGTTCTGTGATCAGGTGTAGACTCTCTAGTGTAGAGGCTTGTCAGCAGAGATAGTTGTGATTCTTGGAACCCATCAAGTCGGCTGCGCTGTATCCTCTGGTCTTGGACCTGCTGTAACTTTCAAGACAAAGGAAGAAGTCCAGTTACGGAGATTATACTAATCAACTAAGACTTGCTGGGTCAGGTTACAAAATGATCCTCCAGGGACACAGGAGTAAATAAAAGCTATAAATGGCCCTTGGAAACATAACAGCTGGCATGTCCTTAACCCCAGTAGCATTCTATCATGAAAGACATGAGGTGTGACATAAAAGACCTTTGAGCCAGGGCCCCTGAGAGGGAGAGCCCCTAAACCCCTAAATTTATTAGGGGTTATGATGTTTCTTTTGGACCCCTTGGGGGGGTACAAAGATTCTTTTGGGGTACAAAATTCCTTTCGGATCATAACTTCTATGAATTTCAATATATAAAAGTATGTAGGCTTGCCCAAAATGTGAATGCTAGTCTTCACACAATACATGCAAACATTTTCTGAGATCCCAGGAAATGTCCATCTCCCCTCCTTTGGCTCCCTTTTTGACCCTGGGCCCAGTAGTAGTTGGCAACCTTCAGTCTCGAAAGACTATGGTATCGCGCTCTGAAAGGTGATTCTGGAACAGCGTCTAGTGTGGCTGAAAAGGCCGATTCGGGAGTGACAATCCCTTCCACACTGGGAGCAAGTGCAGTCTGTCCCTGGTCTGTCTCCCTGGCTATGGGCCTTCCTTCTTTGCCTCTTAGCCTCAGACTGTCGGCCAAGTGTCTCTTCAAACTGGGAAAGGCCATGCTGCACAGCCTGCCTCCAAGCGGGCCGCTCAGAGGCCAGGGTTTCCCACTTGTTGAGGTCCATCCCTAAGGCCTTCAGATCCCTCTTGCAGATGTCCTTGTATCGCAGCTGTGGTCTACCTGTAGGGCGCTTTCCTTCCACGAGTTCTCCATAGAGGAGATCCTTTGGGATCCGGCCATCATCCATTCTCACGACATGACCAAGCCAACGCAGGCGTCTCTGTTTCAGTAGTGCATACATGTTAGGGATTCCAGCACATTCCAGGACTGTGTTGTTTGAAACTTTGTCCTGCCAGGTGATGCTGAGAATACGTCGGAGGCAGCGCATGTGGAAAGCATTCAGTTTCCTCTCCTGTTGTGAGTGAAGAGTCCATGACTCGCTGCAGTACAGAAGTGTACTCAGGACGCAAGCTCTGTAGACCTGGATCTTGGTATGTTCCGTCAGCTTCTTGTTGGACCAGACTCTCTTTGTGAGTCTGGAAAACGTGGTAGCTGCTTTACCGATGCGTTTGTTTAGCTCGGTATCGAGAGAAAGAGTGTCGGAGATCGTTGAGCCAAGGTACACAAAGTCATGGACAACCTCCAGTTCATGCGCAGAGATTGTAATGCAGGGAGGTAAGTCCACATCCTGAACCATGACCTGTGTTTTCTTCAGGCTGATTGTCAGTCCAAAATCTTGGCAGGCCTTCTCCACACGCTCTCTCATGGGCCCTGCTTTGAACAGAGCATGGCTTACTTCTGAAAGTTTATTTTGGGAGATAGTCAACTGAGGTCAATTTTGAAGGTATTGCCTCCTGGTACTCCCTTAGAACCACTTCCTATCTCTCAAATTTGTGAAGGGCTCATGTGACGCCGCCTTCTTCCCACCATAGAATCCTCCCAAATTCCCTTTCCTGAGTCCTAGTCGCTAATATAAGGAGCCTAGGAAGAAAACATCTCAGGCACTAACGTTGTCTACAGCAAAAGAATATGACAGTAAGTTGCTCTGGGGCTCAGGCTAGCAATCTGATGTCGTTGCTCTTGCTGAATTTTATAGAATAAGCTTTGTTCAACCCTTTCACTTCCACTCAGACTAGGATCGAATTTACATTCTGGAGCACTTTTTTTATATTCAGCAGTGAGGCCATATGAATAGGTGACCTCCTTCTGCATTTTAAATAATTACTTTAGTCAAACAATCTTGTGATTTTTTGGACTAAGACGAGGAAGTTAACCTAAAGGACATCCACTGAAGAGCAAAGGTGATTGGGCAACAAGGCAGTTACTTGAGGGGGTGTAAACGTGGGGTTACTGGGAGAAATCCGCAGCTGTTGTTTTATGTGCTCCAGCACTGGGCTAAGGAGTGGGACTTGGATCACTCTTTAGAGATCCCAGGAGAATGATGAGGTTTAGGGAAACAGGGAAACAGTTTTAGCAATATTCTTTTAGAATATTTAATATCCCTTTGCCCATCCCTCATGTACAATAATAGCTTGCATGCACGCAGGTTGACACCATATTAGCAGGAAGGTAAGAAAGTAAGATCAGTTCTGGAAAGTAAGATCAGTTGAGCTCAAAAGGGTTTCAGAAACACTGGGCAATAATCCTAAGTGCAAATGCTCTGCTAGATTGTACCCAAAGAAGTTAACACAAAAAAGGGGGGGGGGAATCAGGAAGAACGGCTGGCTATTCTAGTCATTACATTTTTCTCTTGCTTTTCTTCCTAAAAGTTCAGTGGCATACTTGGTTCATTCTCAGTATGCATTTTATCCTTACAACAAACCTGCAAGATAGGAAAAGTCGAGAGAAAGTGGCAAGCCCGAGGTAACCCAGTGAGCTTCAGGGCTAAGAGAGGATTTGAACTCAAATTTCGGTGGTCCTAGCCCTAGGGTTCCCAACCCATGGTCCATGAACCACTGGTGGTCCACAGCGCCCTCCCAGGTGGTCCGCGACCTCTCTGGTGAAAAAAGAAAAAAAAACGCCCTTCCAGGAAGGAAAAAAGCCTCTGCAGCACCAGCAGTCAATCAGAGCAGCTCAGAGCCAATCAGAGCATAGCCTTTCTCCGTCTCCTGCCTCCCCACTCCACTTCCCATCCCTCCTTGTCTGTGAGTGCCCAGACAAGCGAAAAAGTGAAGCGCAGGCACCTTGTAAGGTGTGCGTGTTTGTGCAGCCTCCTGGCTCAGCTGCATGCAGAGGAGAGGTGTCCTGCCACCTGCTACCTCCAGCCTGCTGCCTCCATTCCTTGACCCTGTGCCTTCAGGTGAGCCCTCTCAGCCTGGTTTTTCAGGAGTCAAATCAGGACTGCAGCCAGCCTGGGAAGTCTAGTGGGTGGGTGGGCGGGGGGCCGCCGGAGGAGGAGGTGGGGGGCCTGTTGAGGGGAGGAATGGGAGTAATGAGGAGGAGGAGGAACAGGCTCCCAAAGGCATCACTGGCTGGCTGATTGGCTGGCGGGGGGGGGGGTTTTCTCTGGGAGTGGGTTTCTCTGGATGTGATTTCCCTGGGAGTGCAGACTCCAGCTGGCCTGGGAACAGAGAGGAAAGGAGTTGGAGGCAGTGTGGCAGCAGGAGAGGGGAGAAACAGTATGCTCAACCCCCAGCCCTGGTACCCCCTCCCCAGTTGGCAGGATTGGGCCCCCTGGATGTGCTCTTCTAACACCTAGGGGTGGAGCAAGGGATCCGGGTAACCAGGTTTTGGCACCCCTTTTGGAGAGGGAAACAGGCAGCACCTCTGCTGTCTTACTGCAAGCTGCCCACCTGGGGAGAAGCAATCCCTGAAGTTGCAGAACAGGAACCACCATAGCCAAGTACAGCAGGTGTAACCCCTGACTCTTCCTCCTCAGAGAGCAGCAGCAGCTTTGTCCATGGGGAGCCCACCCCCACCCCACACTTGGCCAGTTCCCCTGTTTCCTCAGATTGCAATCCTATGCATACTTACCTTGGAGTAAGCCCCAATGACTATAATGGGACTTACTTCTGAGTAGACATGCCTAGAATGGGGCTGTAGGTCACACTGTGGCTGTAATGAACTTCTCCGGAAATTTATCCAGTCCCCTTTTAAAGGCATCTAGTCTAGACACCATCACCACATCTTGGGGCAAGGAGTTCCACAAACTAATGGCAGAGTAGGCAGCTGTTGTTTTGTGACTGCAGCCTACTTATAGGCTTGCTCACACTCTCTTAGCTCCAACCAAAGTAGTCCACAGCTAGAACATGACAGCAATTAGAACAGGAAGTGAAGAGAGGCATTTTTCCCCCCTAAAGACCTTGCAGTGCACACCAAAAGGGCATTTCTTCCTGAGACATGCAGCAGCCATTCTAAGATGTCGCTCTGAGCTGGTGCTTCTCCTTCAGGACCAACCTGCCTAAATTGTGTTGAACACTTTCCTAAGGACTCTGGACTCACAAGTGGGGGGAGCAGGGCCAGGGCTGTGTAACAAAAGGAACTGTGGAGGGATGTGTGTGCTTTTTGTTGGCTCATTTAACTACCTTGCATGACTTGTCTATTATCCCCTTGTGCTTACCCTCTCCCTTTTTGAGGTGTTTTTCCACACTTAAAAGAGGCAAGGGCTGTGCATAATGTGGTCTGGCATGGGGGAAAAGAGACTGGATTGAATTGGGTGGGTGTGAAAACCTCTGAGTTGGGGGGGAAATTATTTTGTGTTCCATGTATTCCATGTAAACCCAAGACTTTCACAGCTAGTGAAGCAAATGCAAGCACAACCATCACATTAATTATTAAATAATCTTCTTATTTATTACAAATTTAATTGTATTTTTTGTGTGTGAGGGTGGGGGGGGTTGCATGTGGTCCCCAGCTTCTCAAAATTTTACCTTAGTGGTCCCTGAGCTCCTAAAGGTTGGGAACCACTGTCCTAGCCTGACACTAACCACCATATGCCTTTTATTCAAATGTCTGATCCATGCATAGTTTGTAAAATTCCTAGTCCTGCACCTGAATTTACTTGGGAATCTTTGCATTTTAGTTCGACCTAAAGCAAAAAGCTAAGTTTCAATGTGAGCCTATTGAAAGTGTGAGCCACTTAGGGCGCAATCCTAAGTGCCCATTTGGCTGGTGCAACTCCCTTGCACTGGCAGAAGAATGTCACAAAAGTGCCATAAAGTACTTTTGTACCATTCTTCGGGGAGATAGACCAGTACACAGATGTGTGCTGGCCTCCCCATGCTGACATGGACCTCGGGGATGGGTGAGTTTGCATCAGCCGAGCTAGGCTGGCGCAGGTGTCTGAGGGTGTGTGGGGAGGGTGGAGAGGAGGTGGGAGGGAGATGTTTTGGGGTGGGGGAGGGCGGGTGAGTGGGGAGAGGGAGGCAGGGCCAGGATCCATCACTTATGCTGGAGGGGGAGTTGCAGTGGTCTATTGAGAGTCCATCTCCCTTACCAGGTGCCCTGTTCAACAGTTTGCTGGGTTCAAGTGCCTGTATGTTGTGTTGAGACGGCCGGACAGGATTGGGATTCTGTTGGTGTACCACCTGCCCTGCTGCCCAACAGTCTCCTTGACTGAGCTGACTGGGGTGATCTCGGGGGTAGCATTGGAGTCTCTCCACCTACTAGTGCTGGGGGACTTCAATGTTCATGCCGAGGCCCCTGCAGCAGGTGCAGCTCAGGATTTCATGGCTGCCATGACAACCATAGGCCTGTCCCAGAAGATCTTGGCCCCAACACATACAGCAGGACACATGCTGGACCTGGTGTTTACAGCTGGGCAAGGAGGTAGTGATCTGGATGTAGAGGAGATTAAGATCACTCCGTTGTCATGGACAGATCACTTCCTGGAAATGTTTAGGCTTGTTGCGGCTTCTTACCTTTGCAGAGGCGGGGGACCACATTCTATGATCCACCCCCAGAGGCTAATGGATCCTGAAGGTTTCCTGAGGGCTCTGGGAGAATTTCCCACTGCCAAGACTGGCATCTCATCTGAGGCCCTGGTTGACCTCTGGAATGGGGAAATGACCAGGACAGTGGGTGAGATTGCTCCAGAGTGACCTCTGCCATGTCGCAAACTCATAGCAGCTCCTTGGTTTACTGAGGAGCTGTGAATAATGAAGTGGCAGGGCAAGTGTCTAGAGCGACGGTGGCAGAAAACGTGTGATGAATCCAATTGGACACGGAGTAGAGCTCATTACAGAGCCTATTCCGTGGCGGTGGTAGCAGCGAAAAGATCTTTCTTCTCTGCTACCACTGCATCTGCTGAGAACTGTCTGGCAGAGCTGTTCCGTGTGGTACGAGGCCTCCTCCATCAGGCCCCTCCAGTAGACCAGGAGGAACACACAGTCAGCTGCAGTGATGTATTTGCACAACATTTTGCAGATAAAATTGATCGTATTCATCACGACTTGGATGCCACATTGACAATGTCTGACGATATCCCCTTGGCAACTGTTTGTCCGGTGTTGTGGGATTCTTTTCAGCTTATACAGCCTGAGGATGTGGACAGACTCCTTTGGAATGTGAGGCCATCTGCCTGCCTGCTTGACCCTTGCCCAGCTTGGCTGATAAGAGCTACCTGGGGTGGACTGGCTGAGTGGACAGGGAGTGTGGTCAACTCTTCCTTGATGGAGGGGACGTTACCACATGCTTTGAAACGGGCAGTGGTTCAGCCCCTCCTGAAGAGGCCCTCCCTGGAATCCACTGTATTAGACAACTACCGACCAGTCTCCAACATCCCATTTCTAGGCAAGGTAATTGAGCGGGTGGTGGCGTCTCCACTCCAGAGGGTCTTGGATGAAGCGGATTATCTGGATCCTTTTCAGTCTGGTTTCAGGCCGGGCTTTGGGATGGAAACCGCCTTGGTCGCCTCTGTGGATGACCTACACTGGGGACTGGACAGGGGGAGTGCATCCCTGTTGGTCCTGCTGGACCTCTCAGCAGCTTTTGATACCATCAACCATGGTATCCTTCTGGGCCGATTGGCCGAGTTGGGAGTTGGAGGCACTGTTTTGCGGTGGTTCCGCTCCTACTTGGAGGATCAATCTCAGATGGTGGTGCTGGGATGCCTGTTCGACACCCTGGCCCTTGAGGTGTGGGGTGCCACAGGGTTCAATACTGTCCCCCATGCTATTTAACATCTACATGAAACCACTGGGAGAGGTCATCCGGCGATTTGGATTGGGGTGCCATTGATATGCTGATGACACCCAGCACTATCTCTCCTTTGCTCCAGACTCCAGGGTGGCGGTTGAGGTCCTGGAGCGCTGTCTGGAAGCAGTGAGGATCTGGATGCGGGCTAACAAGCTGACATTAATTCTGGATAAGACAGAGGCTCTCCTGGTTCGGAAATCCTTGATGCAGGTGCTGGAGTATCGGCTAGCACTGAATGGGGTTGCACTTCCCCTGAAGGAGCAGGTCCGCAGCTTGGGGGTCAACCTGGACTTGCAGCTGCTCCTGGATTCCCAAGTGGTGGCTGTGGCTAGGGGGGCCTTTGCTCAGTTTCAGCTGGTGCGCCAGCTGCGGCCGTACCTGGATCGTGCAGACCTGGCCACAGTGATCCATGCCACGGTGACATCAAGGTTAGATTATTGTAACACGCTCTATGTGGGGCAACCCTTGAAGACAGTTCAGAAACTGCAACTAGTGCAGAATGCGGCAGCCCATGTAGTTACTGGAGGTAGGCAGTTTGAGTCTGTCAGTCCACTTCTCCAGCAGCTGCACTGGCTGCCCATTCATTTCCGGCCCAATTCAAGATGCTGGTTTTGACCTTTAAAGCCCTATACTGCTCTGGGTCAGGGTATCTTAGAGATCGCCTACTCCCATACAATCCAGCTCGTCCTCTTAGGTCATCAGAGAAGGCCTTTTTACAAGTGCCGGCACCTAGGGAGGTATGTGGGGCGGCGGCAAGAAATAGGGCCTTCTCAGTAGTGGCACCAACACTATGGAATTCCCTTCCCCTTGACTTAAGAACTGCTCCCTCTTTTGAAACATTTCAGCGAGGCCTGAAGACTCTTCTGTTTAGACAAGCCTTCTGAGTTTCTGGCCTTTTTAACATCTTTTTAACACCTTTTAATACCTTTTTAACACCTGGTTACAGGCCTGATCCTTTTATAATTTGCTGCTGTATGCTCTTTTACCTGACTACTTTTTTTATCTGACTACTGTTTTTATGATGTGTTGTTAATATGCTTTTATCTGTTTTTAAATTATGTTTTTGAGAAAGGTGGGGTAAAAATAAAGTTAATAATAATAATAATAATAATAATAATAATAATAATAATAATAATAATAATAATAATGGATCCTAGCCCCAGGCTGCTCAGATTTGCGCCCCTGATTTCAGCAGCACAGATCCAAGTAGCCTCATTGGGGTTGCTGTGGCTCTCACTGTGGTAAGAGGAAATGTTTCCCCTTGCCTCAGGCTGAGCCTCAGACAGCCTGAAACTTGCACTGGATACAGTGCAGGCCTGCCTGTTCCAGCGCAAGTTAGGATTGCGCTGCCCCACCATGACAATATCAATAAATTCAATCTGAATGCACATTCAGATAGGTGGAAAATTGAAGGAAGTTTTGATTGTATTGCTGTATTTGGGGGTTGTAGGATGTTATGCTGTGCCCTCAAAGAACAAACCCATCTCTCAAAGCTGTGGAGGGTTGGCTTCCAACATCCCAGAACAAAATGAAAGCCTTTGCTCTGCTTTCCTACTAAAATGCTTGGTAGTCGTTATGAAATACTCATCTAATTAGTTGTCATCAAGAATAGAAAAACTCACCGTGTGATGGTTGTAGCTGCCAGACAAGTAGCATTTTACCCTTTCCTTTTCTTTGCCACACCAAAACATACCACCAAATTCTGAATATTAAACAACTTTCTCTTATTTACGTTCATTTTCACTATTATATGGGGAGCCATCTGCAAAAACATAGTATTTATTTCCAGCTACAAAGGGATAATGAGGGCAGTAGTAGCAGATTTCATTTATGAGAGAGGTTATATTTCCACCATACACAAAACATGCTGTATAAGTCCAGTTAATGCAGCAATAACCAATACTGAAATTGCCCTGTTGAGTCATTACCAGAAGAGAGAAGCAGTAGGAAAGGACTATTAAATACTCGTACTATTAAAGCATGTGCAGCTCATAGGTCAGCAGCAGCCCCATGGTTTCATTTCCAGCAGAGTCACTGCACTTTGCCACTTACTGGTCTTCTTTGGTATGGCACAAGACAATATAAAAGCAACAGACTACGATTCCTGTTGTGCTTGCTGCAGTGTCAGTATAGGACCAATTTTAAAATGTGCTGTTTTCTGAATTCTCTTTACTATCTTCTTTTATGTAACCTGAGAAATTCGTATTAGGACATGGTCTCTCATCTTGGATAAGACATGGAGTTTTATTAGGATTGTGGTTAATCATAATATATAATAATATATTGGGAATATTGCGCTATTGATAATATTTATAGACCACTTTTCAACAAAAAAAGTAACTCACCAAGTAGTTTACATAGCTAAGTTAATAAATGTATATTTATTATTAAAATTCCAAACTACATGAAACACAGTCAAAGATAGAGGTTTGAAAATATCATTGACTGGTGTTAAGTAGTTGATACCTAGGTCTCAAGCTGAGACTTGTATCAACTAGATATCTGTGCAGTCTGTACAATGTTTCTACAATCAGCATTTTTTTTTTTTTTTTTTTTTTTTTTTGCAGATCTGATTATGTTATTTCAGTAAGTGGCAATTATTTAAAATAATTCACAAAACTTTTTGAAATTGTTCCAAGTGCCTCGATGACATTGGGGAACATTTTGGTGTGTTTTGTACATATTTATTATTATTATGATTATTATAATAAATGGATAAGTGGTCAGATGTATTGGTCTTGTTAATCACTGAAGTATTTTGCAGCTGGATGAAATAAAACAGGATCAGACATAAAACAGGATCGGATATAGAATATTGTGGTGTAACATATCCTGCTACTTTAGCCTACCTCTTTTAAAAAGAATTATACTTATTCACCTGCAGATAGTAATTACTCAAAATTAAGAGATTCTGTATTGTGCTTTGGTCTTTGTTCACTTGGAATAGTGTGTCCAGCTCTAGTCACCACAGTTTAAAAGGGATATTGACTGGAAAGGGTCTAGAGCAGGGGTGCCCACCCTGCCTAGAGGAAGGCACCTAGTATAGTGAGCAGGCTGGAGACCATGTCCTATCAAGACAGGTTGAAGAAGATGGGCATGTTTAGTTTGGAGAAGAGATGGGTAAGAGAGTATATAATAACTAACAAGGGAGCAGTCCTAACCCCTTATGTCAGTGCTTTCCAGCACTGACATAAGGGCAATGCAGCTCTGAGAGAAGGGAACAAACATTCCCTGACTTTGAGGAGGCCTCCGTGAGTGACACCCAACTGCAGGATGCAGCACATGTCCCATTGGCACCACTATGCCAGTGCTGGAAAGCACTGACATAAGGGGTTAGGATTGCATCCTAAGTATTTTGAGGGGCTGTCATGTGGAAGGTGGACTCAATTTGTTCTTGGTTGCTCCAGAGGGTAGGGCCAGGACAAATGGGTTTCATTATAACAAGGGAGATTCTGATAAAATGTTAGGAAGAATTTACTTATGGTACAAGCTCTTCAGCAGTGAAACAGCCTGCCTCAGAAGGTGGTAGGCTTTCTATTGTCATTAAGCAGAGGCTGGATAGTCATTTATTGGCGATGTAAATGTGGACAGCCTGCATTGGCAGGGGGTTTGACTCCACGATCATGTCAGTCCCTTCCAACAGCCTAATCCTATCCAGGGTGATCCACATCAGTGTAAGTCCTCGACCAACAGTGGTAAAGCCACTCTGCTGTTTAGCAGGCTGCAGTCTCCAGGACAAATGGCCAGAGGTCACACATGCGTGAAAGCACCTACTGAACCTCTTCCATACCCTGTTGTCACCAGTAAGTCAGCAATGGGAGTGGTTTGGGAGAGGATTGTAGGTGAATTGGGATAAGGAGCAGGCAGGGCCAGAGGGTGGTTCAGGGGCAGGAGGGAGAGGATCTCAGTGGCAGCCATAGATGGTGAGATCCTATCCCACCCTTCCCAGCCTAGACCTGCCCCCAGGAGTCTCCTTGGACCTATGCCAGTTAAAGAGCTGAGGAGACCCACTGGAGATTAGGTGACCAACAAAGAAGTAAGTAAAAAAGATTTTTATTTACCTCTCCTGGGCCATCTGGTTCCACCCTGCCCCCCCCCCCCCACACACACACAGCATGTAGCACACGCTCTGTTATCTGGGCTGGTAGGGGATCAGATGGGACCACAAGACTTTTTAACACCTTCCTGCCATAAATTGTTAATTCATTTAAAAGATTTTTATTCTGCTTTTTCAGTGCTCATAGTGGTGTGCAACAAAAAATTAACATACAATAGATAAAAACATTTGAATAAACCCATCAGAAACAATTTAAAATGATACCAGAGCAAATTAAGATATGAAATAGCTATAACACAAAAGCAACCACATAAAAGCCGCCATCTGTGTTTTTCAGCACAGAACTCACTGCAACAGGTGTGTGCTGCTCTTTGCTGGCACCTGCAGTCAGGCACAAGCCTCCATGCCAGTGCTGGCAACTGCTACGCCATTGCAAAGTGCTTTATAGCACTTTTGCGATGGCTAGCACCAGTGCAGCATGTGTTGTGCCAGTGCGCGTGCCAACTAGGTTTGGGCTCTAAGTCCCATTGAATTCAGTAGGACTTATTTTTGAGTAGAGACATATAAGTTTGTGCTGTGGGTTTCCGATAGCCAGATGCAATAGTTTTATCTAAATATTATATGCAACTAGCATTCGTGGCTGATTCATGTTACACAGCAATTATGTTTGCTGTCTGAACACCATTTTCTGCTGCTGAAAACAGAATACAATATGGATAGATGCATGGCTGTGACCACATAGGAGCAAACCATGGAGTCATACACTTGGCAGCTTGCAACTCCTCAGCATACTTTAGATATTTTCCACTATGGTCTAAAAATGCAGTAAATGCACAAATCTGATTCATCTCTGTGTCAGCTAATACAGTAGGTCCTGTTGTTAAGTGGAGTCATCAGAAGCAAACCAGCAGGCAAGACACAGACAAAACATTCTTATTTTAATTCCAGGTAAATCTTTCCTCTTTAGCCTTCCAAAAGCAATGCTTTATTCTTCCTGCTCTCATTCCACACAACACTGAAGAATTCAGTGTTGATAGTAGAGATACTGGAAAATAGGTTATGTTATGTATGATTTATTATGTGTCCTATGTTTATTGAAGGCTCGGATCACACAATTTAATCAAGAAGCCAAACACAGAAACTCATATTTGGCTTGTATGAAAGTGCTGAGATCTGTAAAAATGTGCTGGTTATGCAGAATATTTACTCCACAATGCATTTGTAGGCAATCATAGTGTTGCCTATGCACAGTGCACAATGTATTTACACTATGCACAATGCACAAACACTGAGTTGGATGGGACTGTGTATATTGTCTAAGCCAGTGTTTGGGATCCACTAGGGGGGGTCTTGAGCCAATTTCAAGTGGGTCCCAATTAATTTCAATATTTTAATTTTAATATATTAGACTTGATGCTACCATTGTATGTGACTTGCATTTGGAGAAATGTGACAGATCTGTACTTTTAACAGAGTACTATGTATATACTTTTAACAATGATAGTAAATGGGACTTACGCCTGGGTAGGATTGCAGCCTAGGATTGTTAAAACATTTTCCTGCTTGATGATGTCACTTCTGGTCATGACATCACTTCCGGTGGGTCCCAACAGATTCTCATTCTAAAATGTGGATTCTGGCGCTAAAAGTTTTGAGAACCACTGGTCTAAGCAGTTTCCTTATTAAATGGGTTGGGAGAGGAAGAGAAGTGCACGTTTGAAGGAACTGCACTGAGGAACCCACATGGAAAAAGGGTCAATCACTGTATTTACAAGAGGATGGCAGGTAAGGATACCCCAGAGACAGGTGTTGTGTAATGAATGGTCGATATTCATGTTCATCACTTGATAAACACAGCAATAAGCAATAAGAGTAACTGGCCCACCTCACCCCAGCACTGTCTGTTCTAGTGGCTGTCTGCTGGTATTCATCTGCATCTTTTTAGATTGTGAGCCCTTTTGGGACAGGGAGCCATTTAGTTATTTGATTTTTCTCTGTAAACCGCTTTGTGAACTTTTAGGTATATAAATACTGTTAATAATTAATTAATAATAAGTGAAGACTTGCATTTCATTTCACTTCACATTACTTTAGAATAGAGTTGGTTTACACTTTCATTTACAAGTCATCGGGGTGTGGTTCAGATGCTGAAAACCACCCAGATAAAGCATCCTCGTGGAAGAAATAACATCAGCGATTGTGCAGCCACACTGACCGATGCTGCTTCCCAGTGGTTCATCTTTTATCCATTGCACATCAGTGCCAGAATGTGACACTTGTTAGCATGATTGCACTGCCAAACTATGTCCTCCATAGGAAGTTGCTTCCTACCAAGTCAGGTTCATCTAGTTCTGATCTAACTCAGTACAGTACTGTCTTCACATACTGACTAACGGGGGTCTTTTCAAGCCTCTAGGGATGCCCAGAATTGAACCCAAGACCTTCTGCATGCAAACCATGTGCTCTGCCATTCAGTTGTGACTCCCCCCTCCATCATGACCCCTGCATGGTGAATTTTACAGAATTGGGTCCAAATCTTGAATAATTAGGTCATGAGAAATCAAATGATATGTGAATCAGCCCTGATGTCCCCTAGGAGGAAGCATCTCTCATATATATGGAGATAGTAACTGGAAGATCAACCCAGTTTTCATTTTTGCATTAACTGTAACAATTAGAGTTAGCATATATAGCTTTTAAAAACATTGACAGCCCAATCCCATTCAGGGCTTATGCTGAAGGATCCTGTGATTTATCAGTCCCAGAAACCCACCCTGCCATTTGGTGGTTCACAGCTGCCAGGGCAAATGGTTAAAGGCTGCATATAGGGCAATGGTGGCCTCCTAAACCTCCTTCATCCCCCACTGTTGCAAGTAAGCTGGCAGTGGGGGAGATTGGGGGAGGATCAGGGCAGTTTGGGACAGGGAGCTGGCCAGACCAGGAGGTGGAGGATCACAACAGCAGCCATGCACAGAGACCCTAGTCCCACTTCTTGTTCCAGATCTGCCTCCAGGAGTCTCCTTATACCAGCAAAAGAGCTGGGATAGATCCAAGGAGATCCATTGGAGGCCAGGTAGTCTTTTTACTTACCTCTTCTGGGCCATCTGGTGTGTCCCCCCCACAGCATCCAGTGATTTCTCTGGGAGTGGCAATTCATGGTCTGGGCTGGTAGGGATAGGATTGTGCCCTAAGGCAGCCTTTGTGTGTGTGTGTGTGTGTGTGTGTGTGTGTGTGTGTGTGAGAGAGAGAGAGAGAGAGAGAGAGAGAGAGAGACTTACATTGCTTTGCATAAGAATATATGATTGTGTTTCTTTTTACTTTTATCATTTGCATTTGGATATAAATGGGGTCAGAAAGTACACTCAAAGTCTTTCAGCAAGAGAGTAATAATAACCAAAATAATAACTTGCTTCTGCTTCTTTTGATTGACCAGATAAGCATCTTCAGGATCTATGGGGGAAAATACTTCAGGACACTTTAGAATAAAGGTCTTCTAGTCATTTGCTCCTGACTCAACTTTAGCAAACATGATTCAAAGCTTCCTGAATTTCCACAGCCTGTGCCCTTTGGCAGAACTAGAATATGCTGTGCCAATCCAGTTTTAGTGCCAAGCATATAAATGAAGCATCCTACTATTTTTGTTTGTTCAACAGGCAAGAGGATCCATCACAGATAATTTTAGTGAGGAAGTTTAATCAAGTGCCAAAATTAACTGAAAAATGAATGATCCTGTCAATGTGTTTAATTCTTGTGTTTTAATAATCAAGTGAAGGAAAGATATAATTTTCTACAAAACAAAATGTTCTGTTAACAGCTTCATACCATTAATATTTTTTTCAGAATAAACAGACTTTTGGATCTCAGAAGGAAGAATTTCAGAGCAATTACAAGAAGACCAAACCTTATCTGTCTAGCATTTGCCAAGGCTTTGAGATTAACAAACACTTTAAAGCAGATAGATTATGTAATATTGTACAATAATGCCTCATAAGTGTAGAGCAGGATTGCTGGTTTTTATTTCTGACAGAGGTTTTGTAATGTGCACAGTTGTATTAAAGGTACAGCTTTCCTACATGGAAATTCTGAGAAAAGTCTTGCCTCTCAATTTTTCCCCCCGGAATGTGAACCCTACCAGTAAGAAGGGAAGCAAACTATGGAGAAACCATAATAATAAATGGAAAGATTAAGCTGTTTTGACATGTACACCTGCACTTGTATGATAAGGACCTTCTCAGCAATATTCATATATTTCAGACACCTGTTATTCTAAAAAAATAAAAAAAAATCAATATCGCTCTGCTCACTCCATCAAAGAATGGAGCGACTGCAGTATCTGTTCAGAGCCCACAAAAGGTTAGATTTAGCAAGCAGCAGATTCAATGCGCTTAAAATACCACTTCTAAGAATTCTAGGATGTGGTACTCCTGGAAAGCAAAACTTAGGAGCTTTCTAATGAATCAAGAATTTGCTTCAATAGACTTCCAGGATAATTAAGTGGAAGTGACTGCCTTGTTACGAAATGTCAATAAATATCTCTGTTCAATTCATTTCCCGCACTTCCCCCATATGGATTTCTTGGAAGATATCAAATTAGTCTGCAGGAGAACAGTATTAGTGAAAGAAGGGTACAAAACACAAAAACCATTGCTTAGGCAAAAAGATCTATTGCTAGCCATGTGCAAACTTCTGCCAGTTCAAATGTAGGCAGAATTCTTGATGTGGACTGGAAAGAATTACTGTGACTGAGAGTTCTCTACCTTTTTGTTAATGCACTTTCTGGCTGTTGCAGACATACGCAGGAGCATGAGTCCTGGCTACTGTTGCAAATGATGAGATCCATGCACCAGCAGACTGGGAATACCTGCTATTCCCAATAAGTGGACACAGGGGGTTGGAGGGGGTGGAGAAGGGTGGAAAGGGGCAGATGGATGGTGGAATGGGGTGGTGATAGGGCAGAGAGGAGAGCAGATTGGGTCTCTTCCCAGTTCCGATCTGCCTTCACAGGTCCACTCCGACTTACACCAGCTGTAGCTGGGTGCAAGTCCAAGTAGACCCATCCCTCCAGAAAAGGGGACAAATGTTCCCTCACCCAGAGTACACCTCCAGCACTGCCCCTCCCATAAGATACAAAGTATGCTCTGGCAGCACAGCTGCATCAGTGGGAGAGGTAAGGATAGGATTGGGCCGTTAGTTATTTTGAGGATTTTATTCCATTTTCCAACTCAAAGCACTTCTCAAAGCAGAGAACAAAATCTAAAAACAAGATTTAGAAAGCAGTCACAGTCCAAGAAAAAAAAGGCAAAATAAGTCAGTAAGATTATCAGCAGTAAACATCACATGGTTATTTATTTGAATTTTTAAGTTGGAGGTTAAAATCTTGCTTCAAATAAAAGTTATAACTCACCTAAATACAGGTCCAGCCTATTTGTACACTGATTTTTTATACATGGATTTGACTCAACACAAATGGCCCCTGCAAATGAGAAGGAATGTGCTGATCCCTGGAGAAGGGGAAAAATGCATCCCTTTAAAATAAATTTTAAAAACTGAACAGTTTTTTCAATAGCTTTAACAATAACCTCCCTAATGAGAAAGGGGGGGGGCAGCTGGCTGACAATCCATCAGTCTTTCTCTCTCCAGCACATCCCTTCCTTCCCCCTGAGCAAGTGAAAGAAAGGTGATCACTTTGCATTGGTGAAGGGAGGGGCTGAGTGAAGCGCCTTTCTAAACCCTTGGAGGAGGACTGATTGATGATTGTCTCCTTAATGACTCTTATCTTACATCACAAAGGTCAGCAAGGCTGTTTTTATATCACTGGGGCAAAGAAACTTTGTTTTTTAAATTGATTTGCTGTAGTTCATTTTTTTGCCATCCACATGAGTGCTTGGAACGGAACCCACGCGAATAATGAGGCTCAGCCTGTAGACTAAGCACTCAAATATGGTGAACTAAGCAATGAAATAGGTAGCATAAATCCATGGTGACCCACTAGCAAACAGGCAGCCTATCTGAAATTTTTTACTTATCTCCTGCAGACTGTTTGATTCCTGTTCCTACCATAGGATTCAGCATGTACCTTTTTGGCATGGCTGCATCCAGCAATATTGCTGGGTGGTAGGATTAAAGCCTTGGTCTCTGTTTTGCAGGAAGGACCACAACTTTTTTCATTCCTCATTATGGTAGACTCATTATGATCAGCCAAATTTGATAGAGTACCCTCTTGTTTATAGCCTCCATCTTTAAATCCAGGAGGAGACCTGGATCCAGGAATTCACCAAAGCATCAAATGTGGAGTACAACCCTGTCCAGGACATGTTTGTCCTACTACTCCTGCAACTTTAGGACTACCCACTATGAACAACTGCACCTTGTATAGATAATATTTCAATATATTCATTCTCATCTAGCCCATAACTGACATCAGGTAGTCAAGGGCAATGCTGCAACATCAAGGAACCTGCACCAGCCTGAGTTTTGGTGATAGCCAGAATCCAAGCCAGAATCCAAACTGAGAGCCTTCTAATCTGTGTGCAATGCACAGATTCCTCTTATGATGAGTCATAAGTCTTATGGTGAGCCAATAGATGCTTTCTAACTTCAATTGATACGCACCTGGTGTCATCACTGGTTACAAATACTTGCCTGAAAGAAAAGGTGTTATGATATTGTTTTATTGGGGCTTTAGCCAATCAGTAGAAAAGCAAATTGAATGTGGAGAGGACAAAGAGAGGAAATGCTCATCAGCTGAGAAAGACTGATCTTCTGGTTCATAAAAATTCAGGCATAGGCATTGTACAATGAGCTCTTGAGTTTATACAGAACATTTGAAAACCACACATAGTTTGCCTTAGATGATGTCCAAGCCATTAGAACAGTAGAACTTACCCCCTCAAGAATTCCGGGTCAGGTTGGCAGAACAATATTGCTGCCAGTAAATACAATGGCAATCAGTAACATTTATTGCTTTGAAGCGATTGTCCATGAAATTAGTAATTCAATCGATTGTCAGTAAATAGCATTGGGTTAAACTGTCAGTGAAATTAGTAGATTTTATTAAGACCTTGAAAATAAGTTGTCTGCACACATCAAAAGTTGCTGAGGTTGGTTGGGGTGACAGAGCACCTGCTTTGCATGCACAAGATACCAGATTCAGGGCCCAATCCTATCCAACTTTCCTTCACCAGTGCAGCCACAATGCAGCCTTGCAGTAAGGGAACAAATGTTCCCATACCTTGAGGAGACCTCTATGACTGCTTCCCCCCCACAGCATGCAGTGCACGCCCCATTGGCATGGCTGCACCAGTGCTAGAAAATTGGATAGGATTGGGACTTCAGTCAGTACACACCTCCTTCAATGAAAAGGTCTCAGGTAGCTGTGAAAGACTCTTCTTGAAGGTTTAAAGAGAGTGGCTTATAGGCAACACAGACACTGGTCTTACTCAGTAAAAGGCAGCTTGATATGATGAGTAGTGTTTATGGCATAACTCAGTAAGGAGATGATGGTATGGATGGATCACATAGCTGAAAAACTCATGCTTACTTGGAAAAAAAATCATTTGTTTAAATTACCCAAGTTTAAATTTAAATTTGTTTAAATTTGCCCAAGTGTGCTTTAGATGGCACCATGGCAGCCTGTGCATTTTGTTGTGTATCAGGAGTAAAAAAATATGTAAAAACAATGTTTTTGCATTTTCTGCATGCAGAAGCTCATTTGTGTTGCCACTGCTGTAATCCCAAACCATGTTAAGGTTGATTGGTTTCTTTGGTGGATTCATGCTTACATCCTGAGAAAATGCTGACAAGTCACAATGAGTGATGATGAAAATATTGTAAAACAGGCAGCACAGTCAACAAGTATATATTAACAATATATATTATGTATAGTATATGCTTATGTATGTACACACATACTAAAGAGAGAGAGAGAGAGACTAATTAAAACACTTATATCCCACCTTTCCCTTTTAAACAAAACACCAGATGCAGTTAACAATCAATATTAAAAACAACAGCATCATAAATGTAAACAATCAACAAAAATGAACAAACAGCAGAAGGCAGCAGATCAAAATCTTAAAGGAGCAAAGGCAATTCAAATTAAAAAAAATAGTCTTAAGCACCTGCTAGAAGACCAAAGGAGTGCTACTCCATTCAGAAAAGATGGTTGATCCAGTACCTGCATAACGAAGGGCATAACTTCCTTGTTGCCTTGAAGATACCAGGTCACCAAGCTTATACACTTTTGTATTGCCTTATGTGTCCAATGTGTTAATGTTATTCTTTAATTTTGTATACTTATTTTGCATACATCAAAACAAAACACTACTGAGAGATTCAGCATACTGGTCCAAGTTTAGCCATTTAGGTTTCTTTCTCCAGCTAGATATTATCGTTAGATTCATAATTATCAAATGACCCAGCTCTTATTCACTCCACAACTTCTCTACCAGAGTAAATGACAGCTTTGGAAGAATTTTTGCTGGAGATAAAGAATTCCTCTTCCTATGTGCCCATGTTGTAATCCTGATAGCCTTCACTGGAGCTGCTATTTTAATAGAAAACACACACAGAGAGAGAGAGAGAGAGAGAGAGAGAGAGAGAGAGAGAGAGAGAGAGAGAGAAATTATGCATTTCAAGTACTATAGTTTGGACTTTTAGATACTAGCAAATCACTCACTTCTGTTGCTCTCACCAATATAGCATGATTGCTGAGAGAACCACAATACTAGGATGGGAGAAGGGCAAACTGACCTCATGCTCAGCAGCTTTTCCACTTGCTTCTGCTTCAGTCCAAATTTTAGAATATTGCTGAAACAGAATTCCAGAGGTTGCTGTACATATAGGTGGGCCTGAAGAATGACACTTCAGGATTATTCTCAATTCAGAGAACTCTCTCTCCCCCCCCTCATACAAAAAGGTTACTGTGAGCTTTCCTGCCCCCCAGTGGCATCGCTAGGAGGGTATGGGGTGACGCGCAAGGAGGGGTGACGCACACTGGGAGGGTGACGTGTTAAAATTGTGGTGGTTAGGAGTAATACCATCATGTTATATACTGTTGGATGTGGAGTTTCCAGCTGAATGCAATGCAAAAAACGAGAGTGAAATATCTCCTTTCTATCAAACGTTATTGGCAAAAAACTAGAAAACAAAAAAATGCATGGAGTCCAATGGAAAGTGAAACCGAGCCATATAGCATGTTTACTCACATGTAGATGAACGTGCCTTAGTCCGTCTGAAAGGGCAGGCTGAGAGGAATCCAACAACACCAGAATGGTCCTGATCCAATGAATGTAGCCCCCAAAAAACACCCAAGAAGGATGTCCCTCCCTCCAAGCTGGTGAATGTATTGAGCCCTATGGAAAGCGAACTAAGCCACATGGTCACGTTTACTCACAAATAAGCAAATATGCCTTGGCTCCTGGACAGGTCAGGCAAAGGGAAACGTGAGGCCACCAGAATGGTCCTGATTTGATGCAACCGGAGCTCAACAAATGCCCCAGAAGGCAGCCCCCCCCCCATAAAGAGAATGAAACATAGGCTTGACAGGGTAAGGTGAATTTTTTTTTTTCTGTTTTAGGCTGCAATTCTATCCACACTTTCCTGGGAGTAAGCCCCACTGACTATAATGGGACTTACTTCTGAGTAGACAGGCATAGGGTTGGGCTCTCAGACTTGTAAAGCCAGGTGGGTCCTGATAGTGATATGCATGAAATATAAGAACTTAAATTGAACTGGGTACTGGGTAGGGGTGAAAATCTTACTGATTCTTTTTTTTGGGAGTGTTATTGCAGGCAGGCTACAGAGAAAATTCACTTGGTAGAACAGGGCTGGCTTTCCCCCTTATGTATTTATTTTACTTTGGTTGGCAACCTTCAGTTTCAAAAGACTATGGTATAAGCCTACAGCACCAGGTATTCCCAGGCGGTCTCCCATCCAAGTACTAACCAGGCCTGACCCTGCTTAGCTTCCAAGATCAGACGAGATCGGACATGTGCAGGGTAACAGTTGCTGCTTTAATTTATTTATAATTATTTTTTTTAATTTGCTTTATGATGGGTCCTGGACAGACTGTCATTCTGAAAAGTGGGTGGCAGTGCTAAAAGTTTGAGAACTGCTCCATTAAGGTGTTAGTTGACACCCTGGGGGGAGGTGACACCACTAGTGACCAAAATCACTAAAATCACAGTTTGCAAAAATAATACCATCATGTTATATATCAATCAATGTGTAATTTCATGCAGAATGCAATAAAACAAACTGCGTTGAAATATCTTTACTCTATCAAAAAGTACAGCCAAAAAACAAGTGGAGGCGGGGTGATGGTAGATCAACATGTCCACCACCTGGAGTGTTGCCCCGCCCACTGCATGGAGGTGACGCGCTGTCCTCCCGCACTGGGTGACATGAACCCTAGTGATGCCACTGCTGCCCCCACCAAGTTTTAAATCTGTCTCTTGCTACTGACCCCAAAAGCAGTAAGGGACATAAATCAAGACAGGGCCCTGGGGACTGCACTGCTATTGAGCAAACAGAACTTATGAGAGACAAGCAGCCTTAAAGGATCTATTTGACTAACACTTCTTGCTTTGCAGAGAGTCCACTTCACACATTACATTTTAAGTGTGCACCCAAAACAGGAAAGTGTGAGAGCAGAAAACAGGTGTTTCATTCTGCACACTAGCCAGAGAGACATGATTGGCTGCAGCACTCTCTACTGCACATATCTTCAGCAGGAAACTTGGCTTTGCTTCTGCATATTGTGCAGAATGGCTCTGAACATGACAGGTTTGAGGTCCTCTAAGGCACACGCAATTTTCTAGATTTTATTCAGAGCCTGCAAAAACTGTTTAGATGCTTGAGGGAGAAAGTCCAAAAGGCCTATACCTGCTAGGCCTATACCTGGGCTAATTAAACATGGAGCACAGTCCACGGGACAACCATCTACTCCTCATTCATTTCAGTGGGAGAGATCCATCTCCAGTTCCTTCTGTACCTTTTAACGGCACTCCCAGGAGTGCAAGGCAGCTGCTTCACCTTGCCTAAAGGTAGGGCTGCCTCTAGCTTTCATTTCATCATGTGTCAAGTCACTGAAACACTGGAGAGAGCCCAAGGTCAGGGGAAGGAGATTTCATCTCCAATCCAAACCTTCAAAAGCCTGGTAAGAAGAGCCCTCCTTAGACTCTCATTTTGAAGCTCTTTCTCTCTTGTTCGCATTGGAGCCCAAGTAGTGCTGGCTCAAGATCCCTTGAGGTGCTATGCCAGATACTGCCCCCCTTACCCAATGATGTGCCAGCCTCTGTTATTCACACTCTCCTGTGTTCTAGCTCAGGACTCTCCCCCTCCTCTACATGTCTTCTTCTTCTCTGTCTTCTTCATTTTCCAGTTCAAGGAAAATTGAATGAGCATTAGAAAGAGAAGGATAGGTAGTAGAGGCAAGTAAGCAGATGGGGATGTGTGCAGGGACGTGTGGTGGGTAGGGAGGTAGGTGAGACAGAGCCTCCCCACCAGAGTCCTTCGAAAAGCTCTACTTCCATGTGAGGCACCCAAGCACCCACAACCCACACGCTCCACAGGATCTGGGGTCCAGGATCACATTCTGCATGTAGGTTGGGGGTCCCTGGGCATCTCACACAGCGGCAACACTTTTTGAAGGACTCTGGCGGGGAGGCTCTGCCTCACCACCCACCATATCCCTGGATGCGTGCAATGTTCCCTGAAAGCGGTGTGGCCACGTAGCTCAGAGCTCAGTCTGCTACCTGGAAGTCGGTGACGTCACATGCTATCACCACTAGGTTTCCAGAGATGCTGCTGCACTACCATGAGAGCTACAGTGGGGCTGTGGCAGTGGCACAGAAAGGGGGAACACATTTTGCTGCCTGAAGCGCCCGCTTCAGTAGACCTCCTGATGGGCCAGCCCTGAGCCAGCGAGCAGGGAGACATTTTGTAAAGGGCAATCAGGTGGCCAAATTCAGTGGTCCTAAATGTTGGTGGGAGCGTTCACAAGGGGCTTGAAAGAACATTATGCCAATAAGAAATAAACCAAGAAATGCTTTCCATTTAAAAAAACACAGTCCTCTGTAGGTCTACTCAGAAGTAAGTCCTATGGAGTTCAGTGGGACTTACTCCCAGCAAAGTGTGGTTAGGATTGCAGCCCAAGTGACAGGAAAAGCCAGTCCTCACCGGTGTTTGGTCCTGGCAGAGAGCTACTGGCTGTGCTGCCCGCCCATGACAGGCGGGGGGCAGGAGCTGCCCACCAGGCGCCCCCTGTCGGCTGCCGCACCCACTGCACAGGCAGGAGAGGAGAGCTCCGGAGAGCACGCGCGGGCTCCCCCTACCGGAGGAGAGGCAGAGAAAGGACGGCACTTGGAGAGAGTGGGCAAGTGAGCGGCTGCCTGCCTGCCTGCCTGCCTCGAGGGGGTGACCAGCGTTTCCCTCCTCCTCCGCTGCTCCAGACGCCAGCAGCAGCAGCGGCAGAGACAGCAGGTTGCAGCCAGGAGCCAACGCCTCGCCTGCGCGGAGGACGAGACGCCGACGACTCTCATGCAGCAGCAGCTCTCCGGCCACTCCGAGGTCGGCGCTCCAAGCCCTGCACCCCCTTCGTCCTCGCCTCCCCCCGCACAGCGCTGCTCGCGCTCCCTGCCAGCCCGGCGCGGCTGCACCTTCCCTGAAGCCTGGGAGCCCCCACTCCCTCCTCGCTGCTCTTCCCTATGGGGATACGAGAGTTTCCCAGCGGCACGGCCAAGGGCAAGACCGTTGCGATGTGAGTGCGGGGAAGGGGGTGGGGAAGCCTCGGCTTGGCTTAGCGCCGCGGGAGGAAGCCAAAGGGCACCTGCTCCCGGCGGCGGCGGCGGCAGCAGCGCTGCTTGCCCGGCTTGTGCCCCTCGTGGGCTGCTCCTGCCCTCCCCGGGGCCACCGCGAGCAAAGTTTGCCGCCCCTCCTCGCCTCCCCTTTCCCTGGTTCTTGGGAGGGAGCGTTGGGGAGATGTTTCTGCTGGGGAAGCCCCGAAGTTCTGCTCCTGGAGCGTTTCTTGTAGCTGCCGAGGAGCGAAGGTGGAGGTCTCACTCTTTCCCCCTCCCCTTAAGGGCATTCCTGGCGGGCTTTAAACTGCCCAAGCCTCGGCTTGTCTACTCAGAAGTAAGCCCCACTATAGTCAATGGGGCTTACTCCCCGGAAAGTGTGGACAGATTGGAGCCTCAGAGATGAATTTCCTCTGCGTGAGCGCGGATGTGTCTTGTAGGCTCTAAGGCTGCAATCCACACTTACCTGGGAGTAAGCCCCAGTGACTATAGTGGGACTTACTTCTGAGTAGGCATGCATGGGCTTGGGCTGTTAGATCATCTGCTAAAGTGATGCTTTCCTTTGTGTTGAGTGCCCTCCTCAGATCCCTTCCAGCAGCCCATGCCTTGTGTGTGTGTGTGTGTGTGTGTGTGTGTGTGTGTGTGTGTGCTTTTCTGACGTTCTTAATACCTGCGATGCTCCCAAGCGTGTTTGCCTTTCTGAAACCCTTCTTTGCCTTGCCTTTTCCTAGCGGCATGAGGAGATCTCCGGATGTCAGCCCCAGGAGGCTGTCAGACATCAGCCCTCAACTCCGGCAGCTCAAATACCTCGTGGTGGATGAGGCGATTAAAGAGGATTTCAAGTGGTCCCGATCTGTGGAAGACCTCACCAGTGCCTCCATAGGGCTCACTTCCATCGAGGAAAGGATTCTGCGGATTACGGGGTATTATGGCTATCAGCCCTGGGCTGCCAGCTACAAAAGTAAGTCCCTTGTTTATCCCTTTCTCCTTGGCATATGGAGAGAGAGCATCCTCTCCATACCTGCCCTTAACTTTCTGTCAGAAGCAGGAACCCCTCCTCTTAAACTCCCAGGAGGATGCAGGAAAAGGCTTTGGTTGTACTCTGGAATTAACCTTGTGCATTGAATTTTCTGGTGGTGTGTATTATCCAAGTGGATCAGAGCTCACCTTTGGCTCATTTGCCTCTACTCCTTTCCCAAGATTCTCTGTAACCAATTACTCCTGTTGCTACTCCTATTCATGTGAGATTGATAGCTGACTGGTGAAAAAAAAGTGTCCTCTTTCTGTGCACGTTTCTGCACTGTTTTGAGAAGGCTGTGGTAACATGAGGCTTTAAATGCAAATGCGTACAAGGCTCAATCTGCTGAACTTTCTGCCTATTTAGGAAAAAAAATGATGGTGATTATTATATAAACATATTCTTCATAATCAGGAAAAGGATTTCAGCTTAGTCCTGAAGCTTGGATTAAATGTAAACTTTGCAAAAGGTCATTGTGGCATACGGCTTTCTTTTTTTTGGAAAGCTGTTTCATTAAATGGTGATTGAAGTTTGCTTTCTAATATTTGGAATTGATCTTTGATCACCATTTCATTCAGGAAATGTCTTACAATTGAGTGATTTAATGAATTGCTTTCATCTTTTGCCACATGGATATAATACGCATTGTATTACTCTAAGTAAAAGTGAAGTCTTAGTGCTTCTGTGTTAATTACATTAATTTTAATACTAAAATATAGCTCTTTTCTTGTTTTAATACCATGAGTGAAACAGAATGATCAGGCTTATCTGTGAAACTTGGTGCCTTGGAAACAAGGAGAAATGCAAAATACAAATGTTTTAAAATAAATAAATTAAATGGTCGTGCTCAGAGGCTAGTTAAATTTGTATTGATGAACTACAATATTTAATTCTTATTTCTTTAATAACACTATTTTTTAAAAACACTAGTAAAATATGTACTATGCATCAGTTACTGAGTCTCTAAAACTACATTGGTCATTAATCATGTTTGCAAATTTCCAAAGTTTGAGAAGAACATTTCTCTGATACTTCAGAGCTTTGATGGTCACCATAAGGATAATTTATCACACTCAGCATGCAAGACAGAGGGTTTTCAGTCTTGATGCTAATGTAGGAGATGCTGAACACATCTGTCAGATTTTGTTTATCTAAATGGTGACATCATGCTCATTCAGAAGCGAGAATGTTTTGCTCCTATTTTCGACTGGTTCTAAGACTAGTTCAGAAGAAGCCATGTATCCAGGAGGTGAACCTAGATGTTATGCATTTGCTATGTATTCAGTAATTGCCCAACTTCCTTGTGCAAGAGTTCATCCATACAAATTCAGAAATATTCATTCAGGTTTTCATTCAAATTAAATATCTAGGTAAAAACTTGTGGAGCCCTGTTGAGAACTGGCCTACGAAGTGCCAGAAGGCTCTACCATGGTATCTGCATAAAGTCACTGGGAGAGCTTTGGAGTGAAGTGTAATTAGTATGCTGATTATGATAGCTAGCTTTGTTTTCTACCAAGATCCAGGAGCAGTTCCTCCTTGAGCAGCACATGGCATCTATAATGAACTAGATATGGATTGTAACTGAATATAGAAAATGTAGGCATGGTGATAGTTGAGGTCTCTGGGAAATTGCTCAGCATTGATAAGATCTGCCTGCCTTTTGTTGAACAGGTATGCAGTCTAGGGTTTTTTAGGGCTCTGAATTCGTTTGGATTTCTAGCAAGTGGAAGCAGTAACCAGGACTAAACTTTGTCTTCTCCTAGTGAGGTAGCTAGAGATCTGACAACTATTGCCCATGTTTTTGGAATATTAAAGATTGACTACCAAATGCTGTGTGGTTACCCCATGAAAAGCATCTGGAAACTATGGGTTTGTGTTGTTTTTTTAATGAATGAATAAAATAATCACACCATTTTGATCTATTTGTTTTGAGATGAATATAGACAGACCCTGAATTATAAACGGTTCATTCTGTTTGGGATCCCATTCATTTATGGGATGAGGCAATCTTGTAGCACTGTCTTTTTTCTTAAATTGGAAATGAGCATCGCTGTTCCTTTAGGTAGTGACTTCCGGTGGCAGCTACCCCCAAGTGCTCTGCTGCTCCTTCTCAACTTTAAATTGTTTTTTTTAAAAAAGCAGAAAAAAAGTGAACCAGGTAAGACCCTGGTCTGGATGATGAATGGGAAATGAAAAACACCTACCATTCTGTATAAAACAAATAGCAGCTGCAACGAAACAACATTAAAATAAGTGAAATTGCAGTCCGCAAACACGAATGCAGCAACTGTATCGCCAAACAAAAAGTTTATATGCCCCCTTTGGAAACATCAGTTAGCACGGACATGCAAATATTTCCCCACTGTGTTTTTCTAGATTAGAACAATGGGAATACATAAGACCTGTGTGTCTGCAGTGGCATTTACTGACTATATTTTTGATAAGTAATTTGGTTTTGTGGTATTTATGTTTTAGTTGTTAGCTACTATGAGCATTTTGATGTAAAGTTGAAAGATATAAATACACTAATCGTCCTGTCCAATGAAGGCCTCGCACTGCAGGAGCTAGTGTACTAGCAGCACAAGATCCATTATGGCTGTGACAAAAGACAACACACCATTTAGTGCAGCTGAGTCACTGCTGCAAGTGGTGAATGGCTGTAGCCACATGCCAGCAGCCTATTGATGACCTGCAGAGCCAATAAGTCAGCGCAAGGGGTGGGAAGAAACATGAGAGTGGGTGGAATGGGGAGGACAGTGGGATGGGGAAGGGGATGAATCAGTACAGGGAAAGGGGCTATATTGACAGCAATGTCACCACCAATATGCTATCCCCCTTCTGGGTTGGTGTAGGTCCCAGTAAAACCAGTAGGACAGTAAGAGCTTACCCCCAAGCAAGGGAACAAATGTCCCCTTATCCAGAAAAGACCTCGAGGTCTCCCCCTGCAGGATGCAGCATGCACTGCTGGTGTGACTGCATCGCTGGGGGGATTTCAATAGAGTTGGTCAATCAGTCAGTCAGTATAGCTTTCATGTACCAAAGTGTGTGTGTGTGTGTGTGTGTGTGAGAGAGAGAGAGAGAGAGAGAGAGAGAGAATGGGAAATGCACCAGAACTTGTCTCAGCTAGGAAAAATGTGAATCTCTTGACCCTGTTGGGAGTTTCCAGTTCCAATTAGTTCACACATGAAGATCTGGAGCACCTTCAGAGATTCTAATTATGACTAGAAAGCACTATACCTAAACTCCCAGTGCTTTTGTGTTCTAACTAGTTAGAACTAGAATCTTTGAAAGTGCTTTGGAGCTTCATGTTCTGATTGGTTAGAACAGGAACATCCTGAAGCATTCTGAAGTTTCCAGTTTTTACTAGTTGGAACCACTGGCCAGTGGTGTAGCTAATGATCATGTAATCTGGTGCCGAGCTCAAAATGGTGCCCCAGAAGTGATGCCGCAACCGGAAATGATGTCACATCCAATGAAAATTGGGGGAAACCCGCCTCCTCTCCCTAGCAGCTCACCACCCACTTGCTCTGCTGCTTCCACTCAGCCAGTGGTATAGCTAAGGGTTATCTGCTAAGATAGCTATGTGCTACCTGGGGTCAAAGAAGATTTTGTAGACTTCCCAACAAGACAAAAATCTAATTTAATTAAGTAAATAAATAAAAAGTGTGAGTTTTATTGGTTAGAGACACTGTGCTGGAGTGAAGAGGGATGGTTATTTTCTTCCTTGCTAAATATAAGAGGACCACCACTTGAAAAAGTGCCTCTTTACCTAGTTAGCAGGGATAACTATATTTTGATACATGGAAATGAGAGCTAACTCATATTAACACCTTATTGGTTCTGTGCTGTATCATAAAGACATCTCATAGACTCTCAGAACCATCAGTCTCATAGGTCAGTTTTGAGTTAAGAAAATCTACTTTTTTCCCATGTGGCAGTTGTGTTTTAATTTTCTGGTCAACCAATTGGTTAATTGGTCATACCTTTGACAGAATGAAGATATTCCAATGTGGTTTCATTGCATTCTGCATAAGTTACCTTTCCAATGATATATAACATGATGGTATTATTCATGTCTATAGCATTGCATGGAATATAAGGCTCAGTCCTATTCATGAGACATGCCAGTGTTGCGGCTGGGCTGGCTACATGCAGCAGGACATGACTAAGGCTCTACTGTCTTCCTTCCTCTCTCTCCCATCTGTGCAATGTCAATATGGTGTCCTCATAGGATTGAGCCTATAGTCTTTTTGATTGAGGCCCTATATTCTATCCTGAAAACTCTATCCTGAAAAAGATATTTCATTTCAATTTGTATATTGTGAGTTCTCTTTAGTCATGCTCTAAAAACCAGGTAGGCATAAAAGATACAGTTGTTTAATAGAGAAAAATGTATTTATTTCAAGTTTAAATGTGCTATTTTCTGTTAGAGCTTACAGTGATATCCACAACTTCAAGAAAAGCTGTCACACTAGTCAAAGAAATGGGTTCTTGAAGTCACAAGTGAAAGTGCCATTAGAAGCCTGAAATACTTCTGCTGCCAAATATTTTATTTGTATTCCATGCATTCTATACTTCCCTGTAATGATTCAAAAGTTACTGAACCTTGAGGTTCAAATAAATTTGACTTTGACATTCATTTAAGAGGATGATTGCTTATGTGCTCAAGTCTAACTCTGTTCTTGTATGGCCCTACTCTCACTTTTGGTATCATAACTTTGCACTGTGGGGGGAGGAACATTCAAAGGACTACAGTTTTTGGATGCAGCACTCCTTTGAGACAAAGATGCAGTTTTCATGAAGCTGCATGTTAATTAATAAATTTTCTGATGTGCTGACCTCTGTGACAGCAAAGACACTTTATAGTAATAAAAGAAAGATGTTCAATGCACGCTGTGCAAGGGTTTACAGTTGTTCATAAAACATCTGCAGTTCATTACAATCTTACTAAAAGATGCCAGAGAGAATATATGTTCTTGTGCACGTGTTGGTACTTTTTGTTTTGTTAGCAAAAACTAGCTTGCTTCTTCTTCTGTAGTAGTTCCTGCCTCACAGGCTTTGTTCTGTTAGCCCTTAAAATGAATAGTACCTAGTCTTATGAATAGTCATATTACCTGTTAGGAGCAATATCTTTATTGGTGTTTCTGCAGGATTGGACCTTGTCGGAAAGCCAGCTTCTGAGCGGGATATTAATGCTCTTTCTGACATGATGACTAATAGTCCAATTGACCTCATGTAGAGCTGCCGTGGATAACCTGACGGAAATAGGAAAGGTCATGTCTGTGGCTCTATTATAACCTTTTTGCTGGGATTTAAATTGTGTCTTTGAAAGCCAATGTAATGTGCAATGTGAATTCTCCACACCAATAGTAAAATCTATTTTAGATGGAATGTAATTTATCCTGTTGATCTGATGTCATGAAGGCCCAAAGAACTAGCAGTTTCTGGACTAGTTTTCAAATATTGGAATCCAGTTGTTTGCACATGTTGAACCATATTGTTGGAATACATCATGTGTCTCTTTTTTATCCGTTTGCCCCTGTCTGTTTCAGAAATCATTTTTGAGAGAAATTGTTGATATCAAGATATTTAACTGTGTGCCATGTTTAATTTTGTATATTTTTCTTCACTGTGTCAGTATTTGGAAAATTACATCAAGACCATGTGAAAATATCAGGGTATTGCTCTGGCTATTGATAAGAAGACTTAGAACATTTGAAGTTAGAACATTTGAAACAACTCCATATATGAGAATTTTAGATGACCTTTGGAACCAATGGAAAAAATGACCTCCACAATGTTAACTTTGTGTTCTGAGGGAAGCAGAACCACAGCTTACAAGTTGGTTCAGGGAGCAGGTGTAGATTGCTGAGTCAGCAGAATCAGCAGGCACCTGGGACTGACACACCCTGGGTGTGACCAAGCCAGCACTGATTGGCGAAGCTGACTACATAAGATTAGTCTGCTGGAGCTTCCAGTGCAGCAGTAGGGGAGTTGTTGGAGATAACTGAGGAACTGCTGCCAGTGACTGAGGAGGCTGGATACTGTATGTATATGTTATTACTGACTTATGGACTGAAACTTTGACTGTGTATTATTGGAAACCGATTTGGATTTGTTATACTTGGACTGACTGCTCTTCGTGTTGACTCTTGGACTGTTTACTGGCTATTCTACCTGTGATATCCCTTGCTCAATACATCTGCTGAAAGTACTCTGCTGTATTTGCTGTTTTTCTTGCAACCTGCTCACATTGGGACAAACCAGGGACCATACAACATCACTTTAACCTTAACACACTTAATTGCAATCTGTAATTGTGGGGCACAAATTAGCAGTGGTAAAGCAAAGTTGTTTCCTTTTCTGCTATACAAGGACATCCTGTTTCAAAATGGGTGGGGCAGAATATAAAGGAAGTCTGTTTTAGAGGAATGAAATGATTTGGGAGCAGATGGCATTATGGAGCAGGGCATATGTGAGCAACCACTGAGTGGCCTGTTTTGAACCATTGGGATGGGATCAGATTTATAAATCAGAAAGGATATAAATGTGGCATATTAAACTGTCAGTTTCTTTTGACATTGGCTTGGGGGCTCTAATGAATTCTGTTTGTGAGCTTGAGTGGCAACCTATGTGACTGTTGTTTATATGGATCTCTAAGCCATTTGCTTTTAGCATCCATCACACTTTTACTGGGTTTAAAAAATACTATATTTTGTCACCTTAATAGTCACTCAAGGGTAAGGGCCAAAGAGTGAAAATTCCATACTTTCAGTACCAAGTACTGGCTTAATGTAACACATGAAAGAAAGTAAGCCTTTTCTTGTCAAAGTAAATGTACCCTTAGAAATAAATTGATATGCTATGTGCAGCACTACAATCCTGCATATATTTATTTGGAGGTAGGACTAATTGAAATTAGACTTCAGCTTAAAATGTTCAAAATTGTGGTGCTAAACTAATAATGATTACATGATAAAGCTTGTGTTTAATACCTATTTTATGTCACTTCAGCATTTTTTCTATTTTACATATACTCAGTACAGTACATTCATTTGTTAAGCTGTCCAAGCAAGTTAATCAGAAAATGATGAAACATTGTTAATGTAATTACACATTAATAACTTGTAGGCACCACGGTATTTGCTTATGAAAGTGTTTGAGCAGAATTTATTCCACTCTAAAGCAACTTTTTATTCAAGTTAGTAATTGGTTAAAACAACTTGATAATAACCTATACAAGAGGGCCAAGTAATATGCTAGGTTCTTGTAGCACCTGGGACTGGGAGCCAAATAGTATGATTCTTCATCCCCCACCTGTTAGAAAGTCACCTGCATGCCAGTTGTTTCTGATCTTTCAGGGTGTGCAGAAGCAGAAAAGCTAACATTTTGATATGCTACTGAATGCACTGCTGAGTCATTGAAGACCTTTCAGATAGCGGGAAAAACACAGGTACCTCCTTTTCCATTAAAGATCTATCATTTTTTCCCCAGAAAATTACTCAACTGGTTTAGCCCATAAAAACCTTAAAAAAACACCCTCATTTCAGTATCTCTTTGAGTGTGTCATAAAAATTTTGCTTAGCTGTATTAATGGTCCAGTCCTCAAGCTTGTTTTGCAAAGCAAATACTTATTTAGCATGAGGCATGGCACTTGCAGGTCCAATGTTATGGCATGAATTCTGTTTACAATAAGGTGAGGGTGCAAAGGCTAGGAAATAGGGCGTCTGTGAAGGCAGAGAAAAGGAGACCACCTGCTGTTTTCCCTCACTTGTTGCTTAATGTTGCATGGTCACTATCATTGACCACTGGCTTCCAATGCTTTCCACAAAGAACTGGTAATCTGAGCCTTCGCATATAAATTTAATATTTGCTCCTCAGTGTGACTTGCCTGTGTTGGTGACGGGGGATGATGGGAGATTGAATGGTCCAAAAGGAACAGTAGAGGGCCTTGAGTTGCCATGCAGTAGCCTGGAGTGTTCTGACCTGGCAGAGGCATTACAAATGGGTGATATGAGAAACTTCTGCATACATAAGTCACCATGCAGAATGTTGAATCATAGCCATAGCTCAGCAATTTTTTCAACCTTTTTATCTCATGGCACTAAAATGGTCATGACACACCGTCAGTTTTTTTATCATTGACAAAGCACATCATGCTACTGGTAGGGGGCTTACGTCCCCCAATTGCTAATAAACGACCCCCCATTTACTAATAAATTACCCTCCTCAAACTCCCACGGCACACCTGCAGACCATCCATGGCACAGCAATGAGCCACGGTACAGTGGTTGAAAATCACTGCCATAGATCATACAGTGGCGTGGATGTTATAGCATGCGGTAATACATTTTACCCTTTATAGCAGAGCTAGTCTAACTGGGGCATCATGACGCCACAGCCTGAGGGCCCTGGCCTCTGCCCCTTAAGGGGCGGTGGCAGGAGGAAGGCAGCGACACGATTCCCAGGATTACTAAGGGGGGGGCTGCAGGGACTGGGATGCACTCACCAGTCCCTGCAGCAGCCTTCCTGGGGTGCGGGGAGCCCTGCGCAAGCATCTGCAGCCTTCTAAAAGTGAAAGTGGAGCGATTGCACTCCACTTCTTCCACAAAACCAGAAGTGGAACGCGATTGCTCCGCTTTCAGTTTTAGCAGGCTGGGGAGCCCTGCAGATGCTTGTGCAGGGCATCCCTTAGTGCAGCCCCCCTTAGTGACGCAATCCTGGGGATCGCCTTGCTGCCTTCCCCCGCCCCCTCTTTCTCCCTTCCCTCCCCTACAAGGACTTACTGTGGTCTTCAAACTCCCTGAGAGTTTGAAAACTGCAGCTTTATGGTCTAAAACCTCTCCCCCTTTAAAACTTTTGAACTATGGCATGAGTTGAATTTCACATCTTTCTGTTCTTTGTTCCAAAAGGGGGACGTGTGAAAACAATTAATAATGAATTTGATAAATCCATAAAATTTTGATTTTGTGCAGACATCACATAGTCTGTTGAAAGTGAAGCAATGCTCAAAGCCAATTCATTTTTTAAAACTAGGAATTGAAAAAGGAAGTTCAGTGTTCCCAACGAACCATCTCTAAGGCTTATTTAATCATTTTGTAGCCATTAAATTGAGTTTTTAGTCTGATTAAAACAGCATATCTTTGGACTTTTCCCATACCATACATACCAAATTAGAACATTTGGTTCTAATTACACCAAATATTGCACAATAAAGACTGTTGTGGGCAGGGTACAGCACAGAGGGTGAAAAATCTATTATAGCATATTCTATTCATTGAGATTTAGTAATTGAACTGTCAAGGATAAGGAAGAGCTGTTTTAATGATTCCAGAGGGGTACTGCAGTGTTTGTACAGAGGTGCTCAACTTGGTCCCTATAGTTTAACCATCCCTATTACTCCTCTTGTTGTCCTGATTACAAGTTGGCCTTTCACCCTTTTTCACATTTCCCTTGAGATGAATTAATTGACTTGCTAAAAACGTATTCATTCCCCAACCTTCCACAAGAAGGTTTATCTTTATCTAAGAGATAAAGATCTCTTTATCTAAGAGATAAAAAAGAAGAATCAAATGCTGGTTTAGTGGTGTATGTCCTGCTTAATGTCTTCTAGAAGAGAGTGCTATTCCAATTATTTACTTGTTTATTTGAAGAATTTACATCCCACCTTTCTCCCACACCCAAGGGCACCCAGGGTGGCTTATAAAATAAAATCCAATACTAATTAAATTACAACAATATTAAAAAGTTAAACATAAAACAGACCCCAAAATAAAACAGACCCCAGGGTCACATAAAACTATTAAAATTACATCTCATTAAAAACACCAGCCCATAATGTCAGTCAAAAGCCTTCCTAAATAAAAAGGTCTTGAGGCCTTGCTGAAAGGTTGCCAAAGGGGGAGCTGTTCTTAATTCCTGGGATAGAATTCCACAAACAAGGAGCCACCACTGAGAAGGCCCTGTTTCTAGCCGTCATTCCCCTCACCTCTGCTGATGGTGGCACAGTCAGAAGGGCCCCCTCTGATGACCTGAGAGTACAGGTAGGATTATATGGAAGGAGACAATCCCTCAAATACCCTGATCTTGAGCAGTAAAAAGCTTTAAAAGTCAAAACTAGCACTTTGATTTGAGCCCAGAAATGAACATTACACTTCCTTGTTTCAGCAGATTCAGTTTAGTGCAGTTTTGTTTTTTTGTGATTTGCTTCCAGAAGCCAAAACAATCTTGGGATGAAAAGGGCAAAAGGGGAGCTGGATCAAGCTAGTGGCTCCTCAATGTACAAAGATCTTCATGAGGGCAGTTATGAGTCCTTATGGGCCAAACGAAGTGTCCTGAGATGCATGCATGACTGTATCTCTGATGTTATCTGATGTTATCTGATGTTATCTCTGATCTCTCTCACAATGGAGAGAGGTGAAAAGCGGTGTGCCCAAAGGATCTGTCCTGGGACCGGTGCTTTTCAATCTCTTCATAAATGACCTGGAGACAGGGTTGAGCAGTGAAGTGGCTAAGTTTGCAGATGACACCAAACTTTTCCGAGTGGTAAAGACCAGAAGTGATTGTGACGAGCTCCAGAAGGATCTCTCCAGACTGGCAGAATGGGCAGCAAAATGGCAGATGCGTTTCAATGTCAGTAAGTGTAAAGTCATGCACATTGGGGCAAAAAATCAAAACTTTAGATATAGGCTGATGGGTTCTGAGCTGTCTGTGACAGATCAGGAGAGAGATCTTGGGGTGGTGGTGGACAGGTTGATGAAAGTGTCGACCCAATGTGCGGCAGCAGTGAAGAAGGCCAATTCTATGCTTGGGATCATTAGGAAGGGTATTGAGAACAAAACGGCTAGTATTAGAATGCCGTTGTACAAATCTATGGTAAGGCCATACCTGGAGTATTGTGTCCAGTTCTGGTTGCCGCATCTCAAAAAAGACATAGTGGAAATGGAAAAGGTGCAAAAGAGAGCGACTAAGATGATTACGGGGCTGGGGCACCTTCCTTATGAGGAAAGGCTACGGCGTTTGGGCCTCTTCAGCCTAGAAAAGAGTCACTTGAGGGGGGACATGATTGAGACATACAAAATTATGCAGGGAATGGACAGAGTGGATAGGGAGATGTTCTTTACACTCTCACATAATACCAGAACCCGGGGACATCCACTAAAATTGAGTGTTGGGCGGGTTAGGACAGACAAAAGAAAATATTTCTTTACTCAGCGTGTGGTCGGTCTGTGGAACTCCTTGCCACAGGATGTGGTGCTGGCGTCTAGCCTAGACGCCTTTAAAAGGGGATTGGACAAGTTTCTGGAGGAAAAATTCATTATGGGGTACAAGCCATGATGTGTATGCGCAACCTCCTGATTTTAGAAATGGGTTATGTCAGAATGCCAGATGCAGGGGAGGGCACCAGGATTAGGTCTCTTGTTATCTGGTGTGCTCCCTGGGGCATTTGGTGAGCCGCTGTGAGATACAGGAAGCTGGACTAGATGGGCCTATGGCCTGATCCAGTGGGGCTGTTCTTATGTTCTTATGTTATTTTGATGTGCTAAGTCAGAGACCAAAAGCTAAGCCCAGGCCAGAAGTGGCCTACTTGCAAGAAGGAAGGTGATCAGGCTTTCCAAATCCCTACCTCTGTAGAAGAATCTTATTCCTCTCTCAGCAATAGACAGCTCCAGCTGGCAAAATCCAATCACAGAAACCTCTTTATATCATGTTAGAATAATAGCTCTATATGACTTCCTGGTCCCTAATACACGCACATTATCGCAAGGTCCCACTCTCAAGGCCAGCCTTTAAAGCAGGGGTGCTCACACTCTTTTGGCTGGAGAGCTACTTTGAAACCCAGCAAGGCCCGGAGATCTACCAGAGTTTTTTTACAATGTTCGCACCATCATAACATATAACATTTATGTGTACATTGTATGTTGGTGTACCTTGCATAACCGCATGAACCAATATTGCACAACACAACATAATTAACTATAAACATTTTTTGTAATTGAGTTTACTTTGATGACTTGCACTGAAGTGAATCAGCCAAGGATGCATAGTCAGGACAGTAGCTGCTGACAGCCAGCCTCAAGCACACTTCCAAATGTTCATCAGTCATGGTGGAACGGTACTTGGACTTAATGATCTTCATGTAGGAAAAGGCTGACTCACATAAATAAGTGGAGCCCTTCCTGCCTCAGGTGCTCTTATATCCCTGAGGGCCCTATTGCCTTCAAGTGGCTGCAGCTGTGCAGCACACTCTGCTGGATGCCCAGGCCTTACCCTTAAAGGGGCCACTGCTGACACCACATCTACCTCCTCACCAGATCTTCCTCGATTCCAATACAAGGGGGGAGGGGAGCAGATCTCTATACAGACCAGTGCAAAAACAGGGGAAAGGTGTGAGGGAGGGAAGATCTCTGTATAGATATCACAGCAAGACCAGTGCAAAACCCCTTGCACACAGAACCAACAGATGGAAGTGGGGGGGGGGGCAGATCTCCATACATACCAGTGCAAAAACAGGGGAAAGGTAAGTCAGCCCCAGTAGAGTCAATGGGGCTCACTCCCAGGGATGCGTGGACGGGAGAAAAGCCTGCCATCGGCTCCTCTCCCAGGGAAGAGCCTGCCAGGTGCTCACTCCCTGGGCTCCCTGGACTCACTCCCTGGGCTCGCTCCCTGGGCTCACAAACCTGCCAGGGGCTCACTCCTAGGGATGTGTGGACGGGAGAGAAGCCTGCAATCGACTGGTAGCTCGCGATCGACATAATGAGCACCCCTGCTTTAAAGCCTTTTGCTTGATGAAAGAAGTGCACAGATAATGCAGAAGCAGAGGATGCAGGAGAAGAAGCCCCCCTCTGTGTTCCACCATTTATCTCTGGTAGAGAGCTGTTTGGTCTTCACATGAGCCAGGCTCTATCCTCAGGACCCCACCTGTAGTCTCACCTTCCATCACCTGGTCTGGAGTTATCTTGAACTGGAATTTTCTATTTCTTCTCCCTCACATCTGGATAGTATCAAGCAGAGGCGTTGCTAGAGGGGGGCGGTGCACTAAGTTTTGCCCCACCCAAACTGCTGGTAACCATAAAGGAGAGTGCTTACAGACACAAAAGTCACATTAAAATTTTCCAGGTTATACATTTGTTTTTTTGTTTTCTTATTCTATCTGTGAATGGAGACATAAAACATGGTATATTATTATTTTTAAAAAAGTTTTTTTAAAAAATCTTTCTAATTAATTGCATCGCCTAAGAATTTGACTTTATCTCTTTTCTTTTGCAGTTTCTGATCAGCTTCAGTTTTTTGGGGGGAAAAGATTATCAAGTTGTTAATAATAAGAATTAGATTGAGATGGGATCCCTTAATGATTTTGTTAAACTGCAATATGGAGATTCTGTTGAGTCTCCATATTGAAAATCTGTTGCTGTGAAGATTTGTTATTGCAAAATGGTGGAAATCTAATGGTTCATTGCAAATTTTGGAATGATTGAGGAAAATGCTCTCAGTAGTGGAAACAGATGACCTAACTGGGTTGATTGTCTGGTATGAAACTGGGAATAATGATGAGCTGTTGCTAAAGGGACTCTTTTGGTTGCTTATTGGAATAATTACTGTAATTATCCCTAATTGGATAGTTTTTCTGTTGTAACTTTTTGGTATGAAAATGTTAGTTTTAAATATTATTTTAAATTTTCTACTTTATTATAATTGACTCCAAAATGTTTGGTCTTAACAACTTCTAAGGAGAAATAGATGTGATTGCAGTTTTTATATGAAATATTGAGTTGGGTAATTATATTAGAACTTCGCGGTAATATCAGTGTTTTGGAATGCCTGAAGAGGTTTTTCAGCAGGAGACTTAGTTCTATAGTTAATCTTTTCTCTTCATAAAAAGCTGTAGAGAAGCAGCCATAATGAGTGTAATGACTTAGGTCTACAAGCAGCTGGACAAAAGATCACAGAATGAAGACGACTGCAATGCTGGTATGAGTGAGGCTGTGTGCTGCATCCTGAGTTGGGGGGGGGTGCAGTCATGGAACCCTCCTTAAGGTAAAAGAACATTTGTTCCCATGGTTTGCATTGTTGCTGCCCTAAGGGTGCCATCCTACCCAGCCGTTATGTTGGCATAGGAGCCCCTGGAGGGTTGCAAACGTGCCATAGAGCACGTTTGCACCTCCATGGGAGAAAGCTGCATCAGTGCATCCAGATGCGCTGACGCATGGAGGCTGGCAGAAGCCTCCATGGCAGCTTCCTCCCTGCCACTTTTGCCAGTGCACCCACGCTGACACAAGTGGTGAAGGTAAGTGTGAGGGGGCAGGGAGGAGGCAGGAGGGGGGTGTTTCTAGACAGGAGGAGGGCAGACAATGGGCGGCCCTGGGTGTGCGGGCGCGGGGAGCTGGGGACGGGGCTGGGATCCGGCGGTTATGCCGGATCCCAACCCCTGTCCCCGGGGAGAACAGAGTGGCTTCAAGCCACTTCGCTCTCTGCAGACTTGTGCCACCTCCAGAGCAGGCACAGGTCCAAGGAGACCCATTGGGGCCAACAGCCCTTACCCAGGCGTAAGGGGAAGAGCTTCCCCTTGCCTCTGGCTGAGCCGATGCTGGCCAGTAACCCGTGTTGGATGCAGTGCAAGCCCCCTGGCTTGCCTGCTCCAGTGCAGGTTACGATTGCGCCCTAAGTGTGTTTAGGATTTCCATCTGAAGCAGAGAGTCTTTTAAGATTAAAGGAAAGCTGCTTAAGTTAGCTTCTAGCTTTCACAAACCCTGCTGGACTATAGCCAAGGGCCCATCTGTTTCAGCTTCCTGTGTCTCACTGTGGCACACCAGATGCCTCAGGGAGCACTCAAGACAATGTTATCTGTATTCTGTTGACACTTCCTTTCCTCTGGCATTCAGAGAGAGGCTATCTGTAAAACCTGTAGGTTGCATATAGTCATCATGGCTGGATTTCAAGATGCAACCCACTATAAACCCACTGTTCCTTATAGGGTTACTCCTACCTATGTCAGCTCTGTCATTAGTGTAGTGTTTTTTTGTTTTTTTTTTCAGAATCAGGGCATGTCTGTTATGTGAAGGAGGGTTAGGATATTGCATGTATTGACTTACCCTCATCTCTTCCACATCCTCCCTTGTTACATCCCAGTATCTCCCCTGTTTTGACCTCTCCCCCAGTGGAATTCTGCTGGCATCCAAGTGACATCTGAGCAATGTGGGCATGGCTTTTTCCCAGCATTGTACCAAGTGTTTTGTCCAACTTCTGTATCAGTGAGCTGTCCTTGCACCAGCGTATATAGGGATACACTGGCAAATCTGGAGTATAGAATTGGGTTGCTAGAATCTTCCTCTTGACTCATCTGTATCCAAGAGAAAATATAAATAAGTGTCAGTGCAGTAGAATTAGAATGAATTCTAAGGCAAATTAGGATTCTGATTTGCATCTTTTAGCATGCTATATGCCTGTTTATTTGCTGTCTCTTTCTACCTGTGCTATCCATTGAACACTTGTTCCTAAGGGAACTGTAACCAATTACTCCTATCCTGAATACCTTAAAGATATCTTGAACTTTGTCACAGAAGAGTTCTGAATGTAGAATTATCTACATCTTTTAATGGATGTGTGAGATAACTTTCCTTTTATCTGGCTACATTCACCACGTAATAATTTCGATTTTGCTTTTAGGAGTGGTGTACAGAGCTCTGAAAATGGAAGAAAAGTGCTACTTTCCTATCTCAGTGAGGCCTAAGCTACACTGGGCCTATCTGTAGAAACTTTCTTTATAAGACCTTATTGGACCATAATTCAGCTCCATCTATCGGTACATCCATCTAACTGTACAAAACGGGAAAAATAACGTGTTATTTCTGAGGTCATTGTTACAGGGCGCAATGAGGAGTGCCCTGGGCCAGTGCAGGTACCTTGCACCAGCCCAGTGAGGCCTAAGCTACACTGGGCCTATCTGTAGACACTTTCTTTATAAAAGGGAATACCTTATTGGACCATCATTCAGCTCCATCTATTGGTACATCCATCTATCTATACAAAACAGGAAAAATAACACGTGTTATTTCTGAGGTCATTGTTACAGGGCGCAATTAGGAGTGCCCTGGGCCAGCGCAAGTCCCTTGCACCAGCCCAAGGGGGTCGCAAATGTGCCATAAGGCACATTGCACCTCCTTGGGAGTTGGCTGGGCCAGCGCAGGGATGTGGAGGCTGAATCCACACCAACTTCCCAGGGGATCCTTTCATCTGCTGAGCTCAGGTGATGCAAGGCTCTGGGGAAGAGGCAAGGAGGAGGCGGGAGGGAGGCATCCGGGGCGGGGGGGAGTGTGGTCCCGGGGGCAGGTGGGTGGAGAGTGGTAGGCAGGGCTGGGAATCCGCAGATATGCCAGATCCTAGTCCCCATTCCTGAACAGTGCGGAGTGGCTGCAAGTCGCTCCGTTTTCCTTATGCCACCTCCAGAGGTGGCGCAAGTCCGAGGAGACCCATTGGGGTGCGGTGGCTTACCTGGGGATAAGGGGAAGAGTTTCCCCTTACCTCCGGCTGCGCCACTTTGGGTCCCTATCTTGTGCTGGATACAGTGCAGGCCTCCTGGCTTGGTTTCAGTGAACAAACAATGGTTTCTTTTTACTTTACAAACTGTTTATTAAATAGAGGCGGCAAACTAAATTTAATGAAAACATTAGTATAAGCATTAAATATTAAACAGGCTAATACCAATCAATTATGAGTCCATGACTGTTTATTGGGGAATGAGGAACTCAAGGGTAAACACAGATGTTGGAGGAGGTGTTCACTGCCAACATCCAATGAGGAAGACGGATGTTGTAGATTAAATTCAAAAAGCGAGCAAGTATGGTGTTTGTGCAATTCTTCCATCTCTATTGTATCAGTAATGTACAGTGCAGTATGGTCCATACAGCATTCAGAGTTAGATCAGAATGGAGATTAACTCACAGCCCAATTCCAAAGTGCACTGATGCAGTGGGCCGCATGGCTAGCACTGCTATTTAATGCAGTTCAGGAGGTGGCTGGAGGTCTCCTCGGGGTAAGGGGATACATTTCTCAGTACCCTGAGTAACGTCCTCCCACCACCCTCTCCCACCCCCTGTGCTGCCCGGCGCAACCTAATCTGTGCCAGCCAGAGCTGGAACAGGTTGTGGCATTGGCCATCCGGCACTGTTAAGAACATAAGAACAGCCCCACTGGATCAGGCCATGGCCCATCTAGTCCAGCTTCCTGTATCTCACAGTGGCCCACCAAATGCCCCAGGGAGCACACCAGATAACAAGAGACCTCATCCTGGTGCCCTCCCTTGCATCTGGCATTCTGACATAGCCCATTTCTAAAATCAGGAGGTTGCGCATACACATCATGGCTTGTACCCTGTAATGGATTTTTCCTCCAGAAACTTGTCCAATCCCCTTTTAAAGGTGTCCAGGCTAGACGCCATCACCATATCCTGCGGCAAGAAGTTTCACAGACCGACCACACGCTGAGTAAAGAAATTTCTTTTGTCTGTTCTAACTCTCCCAACACTCAATTTTAGTGGATGTTCCCTGGTTCTGGTGTTATGTGAGAGTGTAAAGAGCATCTCCCTATCCACTCTGTCCATCCCCTGCATAATTTTGTATGTCTCAATCATGTCCCCCCTCAAGCGTCTCTTTTCTAGGCTGAAGAGGCCCAAACGCCGTAGCCTTTCCTCATAAGGAAGGTGTCCCAGCCCCGTAATCATCTTAGTCGCTCTCTTTTGCACCTTTTCCATTTCCACTATGTCTTTTTTGAGATGCGGCGACCAGAACTGGACACAATACTCCAGGTGTGGCCTTACCATCGATTTGTACAACGGCATTCTAATACTAGCCGTTTTGTTCTCAATACCCTTCCTAATGATCCCAAGCATAGAATTGGCCTTCTTCACTGCCGCCGCACATTGGGTCGACACTTTCATCGACCTGTCCATCACCACCCCAAGATCTCGCTCCTGATCTGTCACAGACAACTCAGAACCCATCAGCCTATATCTAAAGTTTTGATTTTTTGCCCCAATGTGCATGACTTTACACTGAAGCGCATCTGCCATTTTGCTGCCCATTCTGCCAGTCTGGAGAGATCCTTCTGGAGCTCCTCACAATCACTTCTGGTCTTCACCACTCGGAAAAGTTTTGTGTCGTCTGCAAACTTTGCAACCTCACTGCTCAACCCTGTCTCCAGGTCATTTATGAAGAGGTTGAAAAGCACCGGTCCCAGGACAGATCCTTGGGGCACACCGCTTTTCACCTCTCTCCATTGTGAAAATTGCCCATTGACACCCACTCTCTGTTTCCTGGCCTTCAACCAGTTCTCAATCCTTGAGATGACCTGTCCTCTAATTCCCTGACTGTGGAGTTTTTTCAGTAGACTTTGGTGAGGGACCGTGTCAAACGCCTTCTGAAAGTCCAGATATATAATGTCCACAGGTTCTCCCGCAACCACATGCCTGTTGACCTTTTCAAAGAATTCTATAAGGTTCGTGAGGCAAGACTTACCCTTACAGAAGCCATGCTGATTCTCCCTCAGCAAGGCCTGTTCGTCTATGTGTTTTGAGATCCTATCTTTGATGAGGCATTCCACCATCTTACCTGGTATAGATGTTAGGCTGACCGGCTATAGTTTCCTGGGTCCCCCCTCTTTCGCTTGGCTCACAAGTAGCTGCAAACACGCCTTATGGCACGCAGTGGGGTGCTGCTTGGGCAGGCTTACCTGAGAGGATTCATCTGGTGCTTGTCTGGACTCCCCAAGCAGCTCTCTCATTCCCCCCCCCACTAAGGCGGGGCCTGTCGCTGGTATGTACTGTGCCTGTGGAGGTTTGACCTGGCCTAATGTTCCTGGGGCTGAGGGAGACCAGCTTGTTCTCCATCACCTCCTCCCTCTCATCTTGTTTCTTTATGCAGCCCCTTTTCTTAGTCTCATTCCTTCTGCCTTTTCACATTGTTCCTTAGTTCTCTACTGGGTTTCCCCTCTTCCTTACTGTTTCTCCTACCTCCTTTCTTTTCATCACCTCTGCCTGTATTGATCTTATACCTTTCCTTGTCTGCGTGTCTTTTACTCTCCGCTTCCTTGTTCATCCTGCTCTCGCCCTGTTCTGCCCTGCCCCACCTTTAAACCTTCTCACCTTGCTGTTGCCTCTCCCTTGCCTAGGTGGCCACCAGCTGTGTGGCAGCCACTCTCCCTTCAATTTCTGGTGCTGAGCAACAATGTTGCCACTGGCCTTGTGATGCCTGAGCCCCTCTAGGCCCTTGGAGGCTTGTGTGGGGCAACAGACATCATAGGCTTCCCACTTTGCCAAGTTAATGTGAGAAACATAGTTCAGTTGTATTGACACAAAACTGCTGAATGAGCTTTTTATTGTCAGTGATAATAAGATCAGTTATTAACCACAGTTTGAATCAAAATTCTGTCATACAATAACATGGTTTGTTATTACACCTGACTTGGGCCCAAATGTCCTGATACAAGTTTTGATGATACAGCAATCTTAATGTTTTTAAATTGAGGCATGAAGTTAAAAAGCCCGTCAATATATTTACTCCAGGGGTATCCAAACATTTTGGCAGGAGGACCACGTCATCTCTTTGACACTGTGTGGAGGGCCAGGAAAAAAAAAAGAATTTACATTTCAAATTTGGATAAATGTACATAAATGAATTTATTAGAGATGGAATTTATATGAATGAATGAAGGTCTTGCAGTAGCTCAAGGCCTATGAAAGACCTCGTACAACGCAAGGCTGACCTTTCCTCCTGCTGCTGCATCACAGATATGAAACAGCAAGCAGTGGAGGGAGCCTTTGTCCCACACTTCACGTAAGTGGTTGAACAGTCACCCACATGCTGAGAGCAGCTGTGTCGGGCCAGCATGGGCTCCAGCAAGTATCCAAAGGGCCAGAGGCTAATTGGAGACTGGGGGCTCCCCGCGGGCCGGATTGGGAGTCCCCAAGGGCCACAAGTGGCCCCGGGGCTGGGGTTTGGGCACCCCTGATCTACTCAGTATATCAATATCACTCCATTGTATCATTTGCCATTAATATTAATACAAGTCATGTGATGTAGAGCAAAACCATATCTGACATGAGAAATCCACAAGTGGATCTCCCAGTGTTTCATTGTAACCTTAAAGCAATTATGGAGTAGGTACTCCAGTCTTGATCAAAACAGCAGTGCTTTCCTCCCACATCATTTTCCTGATCTAAATGCTACTCTGCCAGGGAAAAATGTAGACAACTGCATCCTTCTCTGTTGCATAGTTATAGGACTTCAGTAGTAGATTTAGCTCAAGAAAACATGGGTTACCCCCCCCCCAACCAAATACCTTTGCTCCAGTCAAAATGGGATATCCCCATGTCTAGTGTTGCAAAGTTGGAAGATGAAATCGCTGATCTCCTCCATCGCATACAGCTTGGCTCTTAATTTTTTGGATAGGTTTTTGTATATGTGTGAGAACACTTTGTAGTCATGGCCCCCATGAAGAATTGACTGATTTCTGTTTCCCATCCTAATTGCTACTTCATTGCCAAGGTGGAAAAAGTCTGGTCAACTGTGCACAGCTGCTGCCTTCTACACAGTTTCCTTTCCCTGTCTAGGCGTAAATTTAGGCTTTTTTTCTGTAGTCCCAGCAGTGAAGAATTTTAAGTTCAGCATCCCTTTTTTAAGAACACATGTAACATTTTTACTTCAGTTTTTGAGGAAAAATACAAACAAATAAGTGTGATAGAAAAGTCCATGCACATTTTTTAAAACTTTCTTCCTCACCTTTTCACCTTAGAAAGCTCTCATTTCTTAAGCTGACAGAAAACAGCTAACAGCAATACTTGTTTCTTTCCACAAGGCATCCACAGTTGATCTGAAATAGTTGGTAACAGGTGGGCATCCATTGCAAGTTTTAAAAGTTGAGATCATGTTTCCGGCAGGTAGGGATCATGTCATCAGTGTGATGGCTGTACCCTTCTGAGATTGCAATATTATTATGTTGCTTTTCTGTTTTTATTTTTGACCAAGAGTTAATTTCAGAGAAACAGACCCAGAAGGTCAAGGGGATACCAGTACAGTTTGAAAGATGTGTTTTCAAGGCATATGTTACTTAGCAGAATAATACTTACAGATAAATCCACAGCTACCGCCTGTAATTAATGCACCTTGAAAGATTTCAGTGGTACTGGAGAACAAATTTTCAAAGGGATAGACAAAAACCGAAGGCAGTAGTCAAGGCAGTGGAACTACAGAGTGAATCAGCCCAGTGGTTCTTGTGGATATGCCTGGCAGAGACCAGATAGGATTATACTTTGACTCAAGAGTTAAAGATGAAGAAATATGAATCTGCCTGTCCTTTGAAGTCATCCCAGAGATCCTGTTGTGGGTGCTGCTGCCCTTGGAGCTGCAGTTCTGTAAGATTAACCCAATTCTATCCACCTTTCCTGCATTGGTGCAGCTGTGTTTGCTGCATGAATGGGGTGTTCTCTGTACCCTGTAGTGCTAGGTGGTGGTAGTCACTGAGGCCTCTTCAAGTTAAGGGGAATGTTTGTTCCCTTACCTCTGGGCTGCACTGTGGCTGCATCAGTGCTGGAAAGTTAGGATGGGGCCATAAGGCTGCAATCCTAAACACATTTTCCTAGACGTAAGCCCCATTGAACACAATGGGGCTACATCCCATTGAACACAATGGGGCTACATCTGAGTAGACATGGATAGGCTTTTGCTGTATTGCTGCAGAAAGTCTCCCATTTCATTTGTTTGAAAATCAATTACCCAGCAGAATTGTTCTCAGACAGAATAAAGATAAGTTGGCAATCATGTTGGGATATCCATAAATATGCCAATTCATTTATGGGAAAACACTGACTAGGAAAACATACCCTGGTTCGTGTATATATCAGACCTTCAAAAGTAAAAACTGAAGAGATCCTATCTTGCATCAAAAAATTCCAGTACTTACAGCAGATGCTGACAAGGACAGGCTCAAGATGCCAAACAAAACTGTGGCAGCACAAAATGTTGTGTTTTTAAATTTGTTTATTTTATTTTTAGACTGGCAGCCTTTTGCTGTGAGCAATACAGATTGTATCATGTTATACCTTGGAAATGCTAGTCAGACATCTGAGGAAGTTTTATATGCTGTGACTACATCATGTCAACAGAAAATATTCTCCGAGTGGGTGTATGGAGGATAGTCATTCTCCTATCTGACAGCAGATATTTGAAACATAGGTTAGCCTAGCAGTCATTTTGAGCATTTTTAATAAGAGTTGCAGGCAGTGATTGGTAATGTTTGTTCCACACTTTAGTCTCCTTTGGCATCATTTTACAAAGTTTGTCGCACCAAATATTATACCCAGAAGTCCTTCAGTTTCCCTAAAGTAGCTCTGTCAATTGCAGCTTCTGTATGTTACTGCAGTGTTTCTCAAATTGTGGATCGGGACCCACTAGGTAGGTTGTGAGCCAATTTCTGTTGGGTCCCCATTTCAATGTGCATTTTTTTTGTAATATATTAGACTTGATGCTACTATAATATGTAATTGCATTTGGGGAAGTGTTAGAGATCTATGCTTTTAACGGGCTACTATGTTTATGCTTTTAACAATGATAGTCAATGGGGCTCACTCCCTGATAAGTGTGGATAGGATTTCAGCCTTTGGGATGTTTGGGGAATTTTTTTTTTTAAACAGATCAGCAACTGCTTAGAAGGGTTAGGAGGATTCTTTTTTATTTTAAATAATTTTTTAAACTTATGATAACTGTAAACTTTTAATTTAGTTGATTTGATTTTGTCATATAGGTGGTGTTACACATTTTCCTGCCTGATGATGTCACTTCTGGCCATGACATCACGTCTGGTGGGTCCTGATAGTGTCACTCTAAAACAGTGGTTTTCAATCATTTTCATGCCATGATCTCAACAAACAAACAAATAAAACATGATACTGGAGATCCACCATTGATCCTGTCACCCTCCCAGGACACTATCTGTCCATTTCCACCCCCATCACTGCCCTCTCCCCACCCCCTTTATGCCCTTCCAGCGCTGTTCACTGTAGCCAGATATTCTTGTTAGAGCAGAAAAAGGTACCACTGGTGAAAGCTATTTTAGTACAAAAGCTGAAAACCTGAGCAGGACTGGGACACAGTATCCTGGTACCTGAATGGGTACACCAGATGTCTCCCCCTTTACCTGGTGGTGCTCGAGTCCAGTGGCCTTCAACCTTTTTCATTCCTGCATGCTGCCGTGACCCCACAACTGAGACTTTGTGACCCCATTGGGGTCCCGACCCCAAGAACACTGCTTTAAGAACACTGAAGAACACTGCTTTCAAAAGTGGGTCCTAGTGCTAAAAAGTTTGAGAACCATTGTGTAACTATATTTTGATTTTGCTGTATTCAGAGATGTGTAACTTAGTCCACGGCGTGCTATGGAGAATATTGGCAGTCATTTCATGTGCACTGTTTTTTAAATAGTCCACAGCAGAGGAAGACAGTGTTGCAAGGTCAAAAACAAAGTTCAAAGCAAACTCAGTAAGCAAGAGTGGTGATTGTCTGCAAGCTTTATTTCGTTGCCAGCAACAGGCTTCTCAGGGACTCCTGTCCAAAGCGAAGAGAGCAATGAGAGCCATGTGGGAGCTCCCAGAGCCCTCGGAGAGAGCACTTTTCCAGTGTGAGCCTCTCACTTATATTCGATTCTAGCTCCTTTGTTTGAGGAGTCTTACATTTCTCATTGTCTGGTGTGTGACATCAGAAATGGGGGCTTTCTTTGGGTTGGCTAGAGATAACTTTACAAGCATTTGATTGGTTGATTTCAAGTTACAGACTCCAAAAAAGGCAAAATGTACATTTGAGACATAGAAAACTTTGTTTCCAAGAACCACTAGATGGCAATCTTTACTCATTTACTGGCTTTTGGTATGTCTTGTGCTTATCTCTGTCCTGACAGAGCCACTAGTGTTATCTTTCTAAAATTCTTTCTGTCTGGTCTCATCAATCACTGTGGGCTTTCTATCAACCTCTGTTTAAACTAAGCCTTCGGTCTTCCCTCTATTCTATGTGTGATTCTCTATATAGTGGTATAAACTTATATTTAATACAGGACAAACTAAACTCTTATTGTACAAAAGGATTCTCTTTTAGAACTCTTTTCTTATTTAAAACAAATCTCATTTCCCTCTGTGTCAGCTTAGAGGCTCTCATTATGTTTTGCTGATCAGGGGACCTTTTCTGGAATGTTATTTCTGTTATCTTCTGTCTACCAAACAAGATAAATTGTCCTTGCCAAGGCCTCTTTATCTAATGCTGCTAGTTTTCCTCATTAAAATGTTAGTGCTATCTCTCTAACCTGTGTATAACCTTTAGTTTTATTGCCTCTTGGTGCCAAGAGATAAGTTTTACTCTGCTTCCTGGCTACTCCCTGTATGTTGTAAATCTCTGAGTTGTAGTCTAATCTCTCTTTGAGTTGTACCTCCCTAGTTCCAATTAGAAGTATCTAAATCTGTCACTTTGAGTCTACAGAGATATACAGAGTTCTTATCTTGTGAGGAGTCCTTGTTAGACTCTCTTAATTAACTTTGCCAAACATCTGCCTCCTCAAGGTTACAGGGATACAGCTCCCATATTCCGTATCTGTGAGCTGTCTGCGAGACAGATTACTTCTGCCAAGATTGCATCTGAATTACAATTTTCAAACTTGTGGCTTTAAGCCTCTTTAATAGTTTTCCCCTTTCTGTGTATTTCATGCTTTGATCTAACTATTCTGACAGCTAAAAATTCACTTTAAACTACCATACATTGCTACTAACATCAATTTACACTTTTAAGTAATAGCTATTAACAAGCATTGTGATCTTTTTGACATGAAACTCTGGTTAGTACCCTTTAAATACTTCTCTTAGTGCTCAACATATGTATATCCAGACTGTATTTTTGATTTAAAAGGGAACTAATAAAATAACAGATTTAAAAAATCCAAAAAGCTTTTTCTTGCCATGGGTTTCATCTGTTCAGTTTAGTTTCATTTATCATACTACCAATTAGCCTGACAGATGGAAATTCCAGCTTCTTATACTCCCTTTTCCATGAAGTGTTCACTTTATCTGATGTCCTTGACAGTTTACCAAGAAACATTCCTTTACTAATTTACAGCCTGTCTCTGTTTGCAGTTTCAGAGACCAGGAATAATGCTTTTTGGTACTGAACATATAAGCATTGCTAAACATATAAACACTTTTCCCTATTTCCTAAACATATAAACCAATAATTTGTTTTAAACTAATTTAACTATAAACACCCATAAACATAGTATTGACATTTGGTTCATTAACATAAGTGGCTTTCATGACCCTGTATCAACAGAGTCCCTTGACTTGCACACTATGTATAGGTAGAGTAGCCAGCTCTTCAGGACTGACCTGGTGTCACCAGGAATCAGCCTCAAACTCCAGGTGACTACTGAGAGCAATCTTGGAATTTTTAAGAGGGCCTCCAGGAATATCCCACATTATATCATGTTAAAAACAAAACCTCCAGGAATAGCAGAGTTGCCATTCCTTTGTTTAGGTATAGGGTGTTAACTATTTAAGATTATTGCTTTTTGATAGTATTAGGATGACTTCTATATTACTATGCAGTATTGTACCACCTATAAAGACAAAAGCTTGTGTAAAGATATCTATAGCATTGACAAAAATCTATAATGAAGATCAATACTGTGCAAAAGATTATAAGAATTTCCACTTTTTACACTGCTAATCTATGTATGTCTACTCAGAAGTAAATTTCATTGTGTCCAGCAGAGTTTGCTCCCAGGAAAGTGTATATAGAATTTCAGCCTTAGTGGTGGTTTACTGTGGTGTGAAATGTACCAAGTTGGGCAGAAGGGGAGGTGAACAGCATTACCTGACTTCAGATTTTCCTTCTTATGGAAATGATGTGAAAGCACAAAGAGATTTTACAGTATAATTTAAAAAGCTTGGCTAGCTTTTTATTCAGAGCAACCAGCTCCCCAGAAATGGAGACAATCATAGATACTTTCTGTTGCAAATGTATATCTTTAGAATTATAAGAACCAACTTGTCAAATTCTTCAATAGAAGACTTTTGTACAACTTATATTTTCAGAAACAGTATCCATCATGTCCCTGAGTTGTAACATTTATAGCAAACTTTTATATAACTTCTGGTTTCAGTAGAAATGTCCTTCATTCTTCTGAGTTATAGTGGATTGTATTTATAGCATAATCACCAACTCTTAAATTCCTAGGTTGATTCTTGATTCCTAGGTCAAAATCAAGCTAGTTTTCTTGTGTTGAACAAAAATGCAGATTACAGGTTGAGCCTCATTATTCACGTGGGTTCCATTCCAAACACTCATGTGGTTGGCAAAAAATGCACTATAGCAAATCAATTTAAAAAAACAAAGTTTCTTTGCTCTGGTGATTGAAAAACAGCCTTGCTGACCTTTGTGATGTAAGATAAAAGTAATTAAGAAGACAATCCATCAATCAGTCCTCCTCCAAGCGCTTACAAAGGTGCTTCACTTAGTCCCTCCCTTCACCAATGCAAAGTGATCACCTTTCTTTCACATGCTCAGAGGGAAGGGAGGGGTCGCCTGGAGAGAGAAGGATTGATGGATTGTCAGCTAGCTTCCCTCTCTCTCTCTCTCTCTCTCTCTCTCTCTCTCTCTCTCTCTCTCATATTAAGGAGGCTGTTGTTAAAGGACTGTTCCGTTTTTTAAACTGATTTTAAAGGGGTGCATTTTCCCCTTCTCCAGGGATGAGCACATTCCTTCTCATTTGCAGTGGCCATTCATGTTGAGTCAAATTCGTGCATAAAAAATCCATGTATAACAAGGCTGGACCTGTATATGAATTGAATTTCATGTTAACAAGTCAGGCCAGCTTTTGTTGTAACACACAAAAGAGGTGGGACACCATGGGTGTAGAAAAACTAGTGTGTGCATTTCAAGATTGTTTTAAAAAAATCCAACATTATATAATTTGGGATATATTCAGGAAAATTTAAAACAGGTAAAAAGGGATTCAAACCACATTCTTCTGAACCATCATTTTTTCCATCTCCTGATAGCCTAGATTAAATATTGCAGTAATGCATACCAAATATCTCAATAAAAATCCTTTAACCTCTAACTTAGCTCTGTTGCCAGTGAAATCAAAAGCTATAGGTATGTAACAAAAAGGGGGGGGAGAGAAATTACAGTGCTAATTATTGTTTTAGTGTTTCCATCATCATGGACTTAAAAATATCCACTTTGACCTAAAAATAACCTGAAAATATTCACTTTGAATTTTTCCAGAGCAACTACTCTTAAAAATACATGTGGAGCCTCAGATTTGAGGCTGTATCTGTATCCACAGATTTGAGTCTTAAGACAGACTCGGCCCCACCCAGACACTTTCTGAACCCCAGAGAGGCAGCGCATGTTAACCCACTGCCTCTGCGAGATTCAGAATGGCTAGGAAAGGCGGAAAAGAAAAACCACTTCCAGTTTCCCTTGAACGGGCAAATGCATGCATTTTTAGCATGCTTCCTAATGTAAGCCCCTCCTTTTTATAAGTACTGGCTGACTGGGGGAGGTGACCCCAATGGTGCAGCTAGCGAGGGTTGGGGGCAGTCCGCCTTAGGTACCAGCCTTGGGGGGGGGGGTGACACCACAAGTGATCAAAATCGCTAACATTGTGGTGATTAGGAATAATGCCATCATGCTATATACTGTTGGATGCGGAATTTCCAGCAGAATGCAATGAATAAAACCAGAGTGAAATATCTCCTTTCTATCAAAAGTTATGACCAAAAACCAGAAAATAAAAAATGCATGGAGCCCTATGGAAAGTGAATCTGAGCCATATCAAGCTTTTACACATGAGTAGACCAACTTGCCTTAGTCCTTTGGAAAGGGCAGGCCGAGAGGAACTCAATTACATCAGAATGGTCCTGATCCAATGAACTCAGCCCCCAAAAAACACCAGAGAAGGAGGTCCCTCCTTCTAAGCTTACGAATGTATTGAGCCCTATGGAAAGCGAAACTAATTCACATGGCTGTGTTTACTCATTAGTAAGTAAACATGCATTGGCCCCTGGTCAAGTCGGGCGCAGGGGAATACGAGGCTAGCACCATGGTCCTGATCTGATGAAAGGGGAGCTAAACAAATGCTTCAGAAAGCAGCACCTCCCCCTAAAAGAATAAAACAGGCTTGAGCTGGTAAGGTGGGCATTGGGGAGGGCTGAAAACCTCAATGATTTATTTGTGTGTGTGTGGGGGGGTGTTATTGCAGGCACGCTACAGAGATAATTCACTTGGTAGAACAGGGCTGGCTTCCCATTATTTAATTATTTGTTTTTCCTTAATTTAATTATTTATAATTATTTATTTTGCTTGATGATGTCACTTCCAGCCATGACATCACTTCTGGTGGGTCCCAGACAGATTGTCATTCTAAAAAGTGGGTCCTGGTGCTAAATGTTTGAGAACCACTGCCTTAACTCAAAACAGGTCAATGAGATATCTGGGGGGGAGGGGGTGACACCTTAGTGACCAAAGTTGTGGAAATGGTGGCTTTTAGGAATAATACCATCATGTTGTATACCATTTGATGCAGAATTTCATCCATTGCTTGTGGGGAAATATTCACTGCATTTATTTTCTGGCTGTTATTAATATTCATTCCATGTCATGACTATTACTATCTCTTAGTCTCACCTACCTCACAATGTTGTTGGGTGGACAAAATAAGGGGGGGAAGCATGGGCACCACCCTGAGCTCCTTAGAGGAAAGGTGGTATAAAAATACGTTTAATTAATTAAATAATATGGGGGTGACAAAAATTTATGGGCCCCAGGTGTTAAATGACCTACCTACGCCACTGGCTGACCCCAGTCAGGACTTGGATGAATGGAGAAAGCTAGATTCACTATTTCTACCTATGTCATTTTAAAGGTGGAAATTAGGCTGAAGTGGTAGTTTGCCTTTGAAAAGAGAAACTAAATATGAAAGAATTGTAGTGATTCAATTATCATTTACAGATCAGAGTCAGGTTAGTGTGCAAAACACCTGCACGTCACATGGGGTTGGCACTGATAGTTGTTAGTGCAAATACAAGATGAAGTATACCCTGATGGCTGTGGAACCTCAGGTCAGAACAGACACCACACTTCAAACCCTGGAATGCCACCCTTTCCAGACTGTTTCTTTGTTTTGGTACCTTTACTTCTGGTTTAGCACTACAACACTGATTTGGTCCTAGAGGAGACTGAGGTCTAGACAGATTTACTGACCAATTCTACTGGCTCTTTGTGCTGACAGAACTAGCATTCTGTCAGCACTGGCTGCTGAAAGCAGCCATGCAGCATGCTCTGGCAGCACGCCAAATAGTACACAGCCAAAGCTCTGGTGGGAAGGCTGGTGCCTTTTTGTGTGTATCACTGGGCCACTGCCTGTTGGAGCAGGTAAGCCAGCGGGAGAGGCGGGAGGGGGTGGGAGAGGGGGGAACAGGGGTAGGGAGGGGTGAAACTGGGTGGGGAGAGGGGAGGAACAGGGCAGGGAGGCTGCAGGAGGGTGTGGATCTGGTGGGAATGGTACATGTTGGATCTTATCCCCTCTGGCAGCAGCCTTTTCTGTCCCCTTTCTCTCTTTGGAATTGCACCAGTAAAGTCGCAAGATCCAGTGCAGGACCAAGGAGACCCATTGTGGGTCAGGAGGCTCACAGAGGGAAAAGGGGTTTTAAATCCCCTTTCCCCACTGAATCCTCCCACTCCACCCCGCTGGATAGAGGGTGCACCTTTTCGATGCAGATGCATCAGTGGGGGGAAGGATAGGATTGGTCCATTCACTGAGGAAGAAGAGAGGATGCTGCTAGTAACACAGAGTGATATCTTAGCTCAGTTAAACAATGTTTGCATTCAGCACAGGGAGAAGGAGAGGCTCATGTTGCCAGTGCATTTCCAAAGGCTATTTTTGAAAGATACCGGGTATTTCTTTGGTGATCAGTTCTTATTGTGACATATGCACCAACCAACCTTTAGGTTATGAACCTCCTTTTTAATATAGCTTGAGTGCCATTATTTCTTAAATTGAAAGCTTGTTTTATAGAAATAATGTGTTTTTGAAATAATGTGTGTTTGAAAGTCCCTTTAGTCTTGAAAAAATATTTCAAGAGGACACAGTAAGTACAGCCAGAGAAGAGGGCAACGTAAAATGTTAGTCTAATTTCTTTTTAAACAGGCAGAATGTTGCTAATTATCAAGTCTTTTTTACTGAATGAAATGCAAGATTATCAGCTTGTATTTTGAATCCCATGCTCCCTGCTGTCAAGCACAAGCTGTCTTGGAAGAGACTGAAAACATCAATTCTTTTCCATGTTGTTTGGGATGCATGCTTGAGAAAGAGTTTATTTTAGATCACTGAGGCCTGTATGAACACGCAATGTCATTAACCCAGTTGGCTGTAACACCCTTTTTGTCCTTAACTCACCCTGAATTCCAAGAGGTAGCCAAATGAAAATACTTCCTCCCAGTGAAGTAGCAGGATATTAAATGTCTAGCCTTTAAGCTCGCTCATTTTGCGGATGCAAGCTCTGCTTTCAGTTCCATTCAAATAGGGAGTAGGGCACAACAGTAGCTGATAATTTATTTCAGACATTAAGGATTATCTGTAATAATTATACAATCCTTTTTCCTGAAAACTTAATATTCGTTTTATATATGGACCAGGCATTTGAAGAATTTAGTAAAAATTAATATAAAAAAAATTAAATAAATGCTGTTTGTTGCCTTTTCAGTCGTGGCACCAACTTTTTCAGATACCCTCTCAAGAAAGGCTCCAGAACTGTACATTTTGAGGCACCAGGCTGAAACCTGACTGTTTTGGAAGGCCCTTAGGTTAAATTAAATCTGCTTTCATTTAGCCAGCCCTGTTATTGCCGGTTGCCACTTTTGCTCATTTTTCTATTGTGAGTTTCTCCTGGTAAGCATTTGTTAAATTGTTTGTTATGTTTCTTTACTGCTTTATTGCTATATTGCTTTTGTCACTTTTCTTATTTGTTTGGTTTTTTAAAAAATGCTTAATTGTTTTACTTGTTAGCCACTTTGGTTATCTTTCAATAAGATCCAGGAGATAACATTTTAATAAATAAATCAAAGGCGCATAAGGACTGTGAGAGAGTCCATTCTCTCCAGCATCCTGTTCCGCTTCCTCTACAATAAGGGCATGATTACAACAACATCTCTCCCCCCCCCCCCATTTGACTTCCAGTAACTGGTATTCTGTACCAGAACCTAGAGATTCCATTCATGATTTTATTGAATTTTGTGTTATGCATTTATTTAGCTGTCATGGGCAATACCTGTTGATAAACCTTTCCTTCAGAAATATTTTGAATCCTCTTTTAAGGCCAGTAGCCATCACTGCATCTCATGGCAGTTAATTCCATTCCTTGTGTAAAGAAGCACCTCCTATCATTGGTCCTAAATTTACTTGCTAATTAATTTCCGTGGGCAACTATGAGTTCTAGATTTATGAGAGGAAGAAAACACTATTTCTATCCACTTCCTTCATATCATTCATAATTTTATGAAGCTGTATTATGGCCCTTCACCCAAAGTTTTTTTTCCTAAACAAAAAAACCCCAAGTGCTTCAGCTTTTGCACATTGGAAAGATGCTCAAACCCCTTGATAATTTTGGTTGTCCTTTTCTGTGCCTTTTCTAGCTCTGTGACTCCCCTACCCTGATGTGACAGAACTATACATTGTATTCCAAATGGGACCTTATTTATATAAGGACAGTATGATACTAGCCATTTTATCTTCAGTCCCTTTCCTAATAATCCCTAACACAGAACATGCCATCAACATTTGGCAGTTTTTGTCCAGATGTGCAACACTCGTTTCATTTGTTCTCTTTGTGTGAATCTCATTTGTCATTCTGTTCCTATGCACTTAATTTTATATTCTTTTTTGGAGCTCTTTACAGTGGGTTGTGTCATGAAATCCAGAGGCTGGTCCAGCTAGACTCTGCTTTTCTTAGATTTGGGGGATAACCAAGTATAGCCTTGGCTATCCATAGAGCACCATGTATGTTGGTAAGAGATTTATTGATATACAAAAGCAAGAGGGAGTTAATATACAGAAAATACTGTAGAGAAAAGAAAGCATATATATGGGACAGGAATGTTGTTTAGACAAACGCTTGCAACAACATCCCTTCAGCCTACTGGCGATTCTGGACAGCAACAGACAGACTGTTGTGGAGCACACCTGTGCAGTTTCTAATCTACTGGTGAAATCCAAAGTGACATTGGCATTTCTGGGAGAAATGTACCTACTGCCAGGGAAGATTCCCCTTTCCCCTCCAAAGCCTCTTGTTCTACCCCTCTGCTGGTTTTTGGCGCAACTGTACGGGGAGGTGGTAAAGAATTGAGCTCCTATGGTATGCAGTGAGCTAACTAGGCATAACACTAAACAGCCAATGAGTGTCTACCATTCTCAAGCCTTGCTAAATGGATAGGCAAAGTGTGAATGCTGAAGCTCAGGCCTTGCTAAAGGAGCAGACAGACAACTGGTGAAGTTTGCCTGAACTTCAGGCTTCACCAAGCAGGCAGACAGGGTGAATTGTGAGCTTTCATATTTACCATGGTCGTCTACTATACAACCAAAAACAGGTTGAATCCTGTTGATTTCAGTGGGATTTAATCATGACTAGCTCAACTAGTAGCCCAATTCTAACTCCCCCTGCCAATGCAGCCATTCCACCAGAGGGTGCACTGCCACTTGCGTGGGGGGGGGGGGAGTTCCTGAGGTCTTCTCTAGATAAGAACATTTATTGTTGTGCCTGGCTGTAAGCCCTTGATGCCCCACTGGGATCAGTTTGGACCTGTGCCACTGATTTTGCAAAAATCTAAGTGGGCCTAGGAAGACAGGAAGAGGCCAGGGGTAGGCTATTAGCAGCACTGCTACCACCAGTACTGCACCATTTCTGGCTTTCACACACACTCTCCCTGTCCTAATCTCTCCCTCATCCCTCCCTGCACCATTCTGCGCAACCTGACTTGCCAGGACTCCTTTGCAGGCATCTGCAAACTTGCCTACCTCTGTGTTCACCCCCGACTCCAGATCATGTGTGAACAAGTAAAATAGAACTGGCTCTGATTCAGATTCATGAGAGACCACACACCTTACTTTGTTTTGTTGTGAACACCATCCATTTTGTATTTTTGTTTTGTATTAGCGATATTGTTTGAACTCTTTAAGAATTATTGGGTGTATGCTGATTAGATCTGGTAGCTTGTTAATGTTTAATTTGTCTTAGACCTAGAACTTAATATCTTATATCCATCATTTAACTTCATTCTTCAGATGTCATCCCTGAAAAAAATAAGCAATTTAGGGGTGGTATCTATCCAGAATCTTACACAATGAGGTCTAATGCAAATAATTTGTTTAGCTTCTCTGCTATCTCCTTGTTCCCCTTCAGTAATCCCATCATGCCTTTTGTCATCTGGTGGCTTTCTGCCTCTGATATATTTAAAGAGGTTTTCATTGTCCCTAGTACTAAATTATATTTGGGGCTGGTATTTTACTCACAGTGATTTTGTAGAGCAGTGCTTCTGAAACTGTAGGTCGGGACCCACTAGGTGGGTCGTAAGCCTGTTTCAGGTGGGTCCCCATTCATTTCAGTATTTTATTTTTAATATATTAGACTTGAGGCTGCCGTGTTATGTGACTGCATTTGGGGAACTGTACTTTTAACAGCCTACTATGGATATGCTTGTAACAATGATAGTAAATGGGACTCTTGGGTAAGTGTGGGTAGGATTGCAGCCTAGGATTGTTAAAAATGTTCCTGCTTGATTATTTCACTTCCGGTCATGACATCACTTCTGATGGGTCCTGACAGATTCTCATTCTAAAAAGTGGGTCCCAGTGCTAAATGTTTGAGAACCAGTGTTGTAGAGGAGTTTTTTCTCTTAAGGTTTGTAGTTTATGGCCTTCTATGCCAATCATGTTATGTAGTAAAATTGGAATATAGGAAGCACAGAAAATATGACTATATTAGCTTCTTATTAAAGGAACAAAGTACTCTCTCACTACCCAAAAAACTTTTGTGCTTGATGATGTACTCTGCTACTATAAATAGTAATCATATGATGTATGTCCTCCTCTGTTCTGAGGACTTGTGTATTCCAAACCAGTCTCGTTTTCCTCAAGATACCAAGAAAAAATTGCATTCTACAAGACACTTTTATTATTAATCATCCTTGGCACAATTTTAAAAATGTTAGGTGTGCTTAAGTTTTCTGGAAATCAGTGGGACAACTGCACCACAGTGAGAACTGTTTTTTAAAAAATGTTTCTGTAATCTAATATGTAGTGTGTCTTATTCTTTTCCTTTTGTTAATTTCATCTTTGAAATTTGAGTTTGATAGCAACCTACCATAATATCAAGACATAAATTGCACAGTGCAAGTCAATACAAAATCTCAATCATTAGGGATCTGTTGTACTACCAACTGTTTATCAATCAGACAACATTGTAGAGGTGGTATGGTGAAAACCTTTGAATCATAGGCTGTGATTCCTGCCCCCTCCCATTTTTTGCCTGATTATCCCTTTGTGTTGTCTCCACATGCTAAAGGACTTCTCAGTCATCCAGATACAGTAGTTGCTCTTTGTTGTTAGCGTCCTTCTCCTTTCTCAACTGACTGGTAAGGAAAAAATTTGGCTTTGAGCCAGGTCATTGGACTATAAAGTCAACTGATCTTCAGGAGTGGGACGTTCAGGGGCTCAGGTAACCCAGTCAGACAGGTGAAATCTGGTTGACTTCCACAGGCTATAAAATGCAGGGGTCATACGCACCCCTTTGTGCATTTGTCCAGATCCTGTTGGGAGTCTTTGATGGTTCAAAAGGGCTTACCCACCTGATGAGGAAGAATCAAGGGAGCAACTCTTGGAAGAGCAAGAATATGTAGGGTAGAGGAAGTACCCAGAGAAGTTGTGTCAGGTTTTGTTTTATTTGCCACTTGTATTTCAACATACTTGCTGACCTTTGCTGCCCCCAGTGGCATTACTAGGGTTGGTGTCACCCAGTGTGGCCCTGGCACCACTGTGCGCAGGTGACCTTCAGGGTGAGGATGGGCCATTCCTCGGTGACAAGCCTCATTTGTCCCAAGAGCCTTGGAATGGAGAGTGATTAGCCCTCTGCCTTCCTATTGTTTTTGGCCTTCATGTTCTCAGGTGGGTGAAATTACTTGTTTGAACCCAGAAATTTTATAGGCAGTCATTTGGGTGTCACCCTCCCATGGTGTAACCTGGTGCGGTCCACACTCTTTAGTAATGTCATTGGTTGCTCCCCCCTTTTTCTTTTTTTGCTGGACTATCAATACCTTGTTTTTTTATCTTTATATCTTTCCATTCCTTTTGCTATTCTGTGGCTTTTGATATTTAATAAACATCTCGTATCTTTACAATTTTGCCTGATGAATCTCAGTTCACTCAGATTCGCTCAGAGGGAACAGATTGCCTCATCTCCCAGACTCACCACATCCCACTACTGTTTGATTTCAAGAGGGGTGTATTTAATTCCTCTGTTGACAGTTTTGAGCCTGACTCTTTTATAGCATGAAGCCAGCAAATCAGGCTTTTTCCACTGCAGTTCTTTCCCACTGGAAATTAAAATATAGGAAAAAAAAACAACAACAATGTTCAGTCACCTTAAGGGAAAACTTCACAGTTCCACTTACCTTGGTTTCTAGAAGTTAGCCAAAGAGTAAGCTCTTTCAACCCTGGAGAAAACTGGTCTAAATTTGACTTTAAAAGAACTTCTACACAAATCCAATGCTATAATTATGAAGCAGTCACTGAAAATGTTTCTGTAATTGCTCTCAAATAGATTTTGTCACATAAGCAGTGTAGTCAACATCACGCGGAACTGTTCTCTCAAATCTTGGCTGCATTTCGTGAACTCTCTACCTACAGTACAATGTTTGTGTGAAAGAAGTGGAATGTTTGCCAAACAGCAGTCCTTTCCGCCACTTCACAATCTGCTTTTTGAACACAGAAAAGCTTAAAAATAACATGTAAAGTAGTGAGTGAGAGTGATTGCTTCTCAGAAAATCTATGATGTGCGTGTTGATGTCTGGTCAAGGACATGACACAGCTTAAAGGAAAAAGTGGTCTTTTTGTCCAGGAAAGTCAAGCCATTTATGTACATTTGCACTGAACCTTGGCACAGTGACAGTTTTTCATCAGATTTTCAGTGAGTTAGATTTGAACTCAGGCTCCATGAAGTTTTCAAGTTTGCGAAGTAAACGGCATCAAGTTGTATTTGCAAAGTGCGAAAGAACCATTGTATTTAGAGTTGCTGGTGGTGTACCGCATGCCTCTTTCAATCTTTTTGGACCCTTCAGGGGATAGAAGCCTGTAGAAGAGTGGAGTAGATTCTTATTAATTTGAAAAAACTTTTTTAGAGCATTGTTTAGCCCTTAATTGGGTGCATAAATCATGTTGATGATCCATTGCAATGACTGGGCAGCTGGAAGGGTTTGCCCCTGCTTTTCTTATTTTGGAAAGCACTAGGTACCATTTCAAGGCCAGACACCTGGAGATGGGAGGCACGAGGGTCTGAGAACTAAATGAGCATGCCTTCTCCAGCCAATAAATTTATAAACATCATTCAACGTAGACACCTAATTAGTAGTCTAATTAGTAGTAAGCATAGTTGCAGAGTCTTTCAAGCACTTCAAGATTTTTTTCAGGAGTACACCTTGGTGCAAGCTTAAGTTGTGGGTCAGGCATCACACACCCGAATGGCCATTGGAGTAAGTCTGTTGCAGTACAGTGGGGTGTCCTAGAGCAACCCAGAAGGTTATAAGGATTGCTCATCGTGTTTGTATTTTATTGACTGCTTGTTGCAGTAAACACAGTGCTGTTCATATTTCACTCTAATGAATAAAAGTTCTTCACCCACTGGAATGTTTGTTACCTTTGTATCCAAAAAGAACTATTGCTCCTGTGGTGAGACAGAAGTGTAGAGTTTCCATCAAGTTTAGATGTATTCCATTGAGATCTTTACTTACAGAGTTGTGGAAATCGCAAGAAAATCTGAATAGTAACAATTTGTGCTGAAAAATATGAAGAATATTGAACTAGCACTCCCAAATTATGTACGCATTACTCTTTAATCTCTCATGACACAATTTCACTACTTCCCTCTTGTGGCATTCCAGGCCTTTTGGGAGAGGAGCTTGGTTCACACAAGCCTTGCTGGCAGAGTGGATCTGTGGTGCCCAAGGATTACAACGTTCCTGGGTTCTCAGAACCAGCAACAGCAGGAGGCAGCTGGCTGGGGAAGCTAATCAGGAAGGAATAGAGTTAGAAGAGGGTGGATTGGGAAACATGCAGAGACGGGGGGAAAGGAGGAGGCAAGCAATGAAGGCTTGAGCAAAGAAGGGGGAAATAGGATAGAGAGGAGTAACAGATGATGAAATGTGAGGTGGAAGGAGTAATGTGTGGGTGAGGGAAGGGGAGGATGGTAAAGGAGAGCAAGTGGAGCCAGAACCGGATTAGGGGGATGAAGAGCCCAAGAGGAGAAAAGGAGAGTCAGCCCTGCGAGAGAGAAAGGAGCAGCAGAGGAGAGGTGGGAAGAAAGGTAGGAATGATTTCACTTGAAGGACCAGGACCATAGACTCCCTGAACTTGGAAGGGGCTGAGGGCTGCTTCCCCAATCCCTGATCCCAGGGGCTGACCACCGCCACCCTGAGAGGGGTTCCCTGGTGGGCACAACTTTTTCTCCTTGGCAGCCCCAACTCCCTGATTATAAGCAACATAGGAACGATACCCCAGTGAGGGTAATGAGGGGGCTAACAGGGTCACACGACATGTCAGGCGGACATTCTTGTACACCATGCTTGAAAATAAAACCCCTTTCCAACAGTAGGTCTGTTTATGGAGTAGTCCTTGGGCACCAGATGGAACCCAGCGTGCCTTTCCCCACCTCTTTTTGATATAGGCATCCCACCATTGGAGGAAGTGGACAGCATCTCTTTTTCATAAATTAAAGAAGTGGAGTTGTACTATGTTCTTTACTCTTTACTGGGAGAAACATGATCCGCATGGTTCTTATTTCCATGGCATTAGCTATTATGAGACTTTCTTTATGTGTTTTATGATGGCTGTGAATGCAGTCCATGCTGCATTAATCAACAGCAAGTCTTCAAATTATATCAGTATAGCCTGATTGCACCAATTTATTGCTATGCTGACTTCCTTTTTTGTCAAAATTGGTAGATGGGTTTGAAGTTGAGCAGTGAAAAGCTTTTTTTTTTTTTTTAAATCTTAGACTTACTTGTGAATGGGCTATGTTATTATGTGTGTCTGTTCTGGGGGTGAAATGGATGTGTATGTATGTGTGCAAGTGAGTAAGAGAGGGCAAAAGAGAGATTGTTCATGGTATTACCAAATGGAAACCACAAGTTGTCATGATCTGGATGTTTTCTAAAGGCTGCACCTGTGGCCTATGAGGGTAAAATGGTCTGCAGTTCCAAAAGATGAGGCAAAGCCTCAAAGTGTTGCTCAGAGAATAAAATTACTTGAGTTTATTAAGGATAATAAGGTAGGGAACAAATGTCCCCTTCCCCTGAGGAGACTGCCAGCCTGCCTGGATCCTGCAGAGGATCTAGCGATATCCTTTGGGAGCCATTGCTCCTATGCTGGATAGAATTCGGCCCTTAATATGTTTCCTAGGAGTTGCATCAGCAGTTGCCGACCTGTCATACGGTCCAGTGGGGCAAAAGCCCCAGGCGTGAACTGCTAGGACCTTGCAGGTGCCTCTCTGAGGGGGCCGGAAACTGTGCTTCCAGTTTTCCAGAAGCACAGTTTGAAGTGTCGGGGAACCTCACAGAGGCTTCCCTAAGAAGGGTTGGAGGTTGCACAAGGCTCCGTGAGCCTCAGGTGAGTGGGGGGGTGGCTTTTTGTGGGGGGGGCTGATGACATCCCATGGGGGGTGCCATCACGGACCTTTGTGCCAGTCCCAGGACTGGGGAGTTCCACTGCAGTGCACCATGACAAAATTAGTGCCTGGGCGTGGTGAAGTGTACTTTGTGCTCTGAGCACTATAAATGTGCCTCAGCTTTTACAGTGTGATGAGTTTTATGTAGCAAGTATGAAAATAATGAAACTTAAGGAAAAAATGAGGAAACTGAACACTGAGTTGGGCTGCCAAATACATGGTCGAAGTGACTCATGTTTGAAGAAGGAGCAAATTGAATATAGCTATCACTCAAGTTGTAATTTTTATTTGCAGAGAAAGAGAGAGGCTTATAAAGCAACACAAGCAAGAAATATCTGGGCGTTAAAATGTATTACAAAGAACTTGCTCAGTGTACTTGTAAAGGGAGCTCTGAAGTACAAAAATGGTAGCAGCTAGTGGTAGTGTGAAGAACTTAAGAGCCCAACCACTGGTGCGCACTGTCGCAAACATGCCATTAGGCCATAAACATGCCATAAGGCACATTTACAAGCCCTAATGCCTTTCAAATGCTGGTGGTAGCCCAGTGCTGGCTCTTGCCAGGTCGGCACCTGACCTCAGCCCCTTGGCAGTCACATGGGGTGTGGGGTAAGATGGGGAGAAGGCGTTCCGGGGAGGGTGGGGAGGAGGCGTTCTGGGGAGGCAAGAGGTGGGGAGAGGGCAGTGGGAGGTGTGGCAGGGGGAGGGAGTGGGGAGGGAGGCGGGACCTCTGTTGGGCTCACCGCCCGACACAGAGGCACTTGATTCACCGCCGACCTGTTTGTTGGCTGTGAATTGAGTAGCCCCATTGCAGCTTCTCCCAAGGTGCTGCCTGTGGCTGCTTGAAGCACACAAGATGCGGTGGCAACCATTCTTGGTGCTGCTGCAGCCCCCGCAACTCCGGATTGGGCTGTTAGTCCTTTGTATTTTTCTGTAGCAGTGTCCTCTATTAAGATATCCTTCCTGGTAAACAAAGTTGGTGTGTGCCCCAAATTGGTTGTATCTTCACAATGACACTGCAGTAAGGCCAACACATCACTTAAGGTGAGATGTTCCAGGTATGGAAATCTCTCAAATGCTATTCCAACTTATAAGGGTGTAAAGCAGGGTTGTGTTCTTGCCCCCCTTTTATTTAACTTCTGTATAAATGGCTTGGTGGATCACTTGAGCTCTCCCGACTTCCATCCTCCAGCGTTAGCTAATCGTAAGATACCTGTCCTACTGTACGCGGACGATACAGTTATCCTTTCAAGGACCCCAGTGGGATTTAGAAGGACCCTTAATAGTTTTAGTCTTTTCTGTGAAGAAAACCAGCTGGTCATTAATTACCAGAAAACCGAGATTATATCCTTTGGCAAGAGACCTAACTGCAGGCTCTGGAGTATTAATGGCCATAAGATAGAGCAGGTCAGTTCCTATAAATATCTGGGTGTAATGCTGCACTCCACTGGAACTAGAACCGCTCACCACAAATCTGTGGCTGCAGCTGGCCAGAAGTCTGCAAGTGCAATAACCAAGTTCTTTCATGTTAAAGGTGGCCGTTATATTCCAGCAGCAATTGGATTATATCTTGCAAAGATCTTGCCCCAACTTTTGTATGGAACAATTCTTGGCCCCTCCCCTTCTTCCTTTGTCTCACTTGTCCAATCCAAATTTTTAAGATCTATATTTCAAGTGTCTAGCTATGTGTCTAATGCAAGCTTACGTCTTGATTCCGGCCTGTTAAAGGTCAAGGCTAGGATTGCCTGAGCATCCATTTATTCGTGGTTCAATCTAAATTTTAAGACCCAAGGCCTAACTTGTTTGGTTTTAATTGATAATTTTCAATCTACCTGGCTCAAGGCGGTACACATGAAGCTGAGATGCTTGGGGTTTTCACCAGAGATTGTTCTGGCAATAGATTTGGTTCAGGCAAGAGAGATTATAAAACAGAGACTGAGGGACATTGAACAACAAGAAGATGTCAGCAGATGTCCAGATTTTCTTGCCTCTGAACATGATATATAGCTGCCCCGCCACTTATCTTTCATTATTAGAGCTTCCTGGGCAGAGGAGAGCTTTCTTCCTAACTAGGTGGAGAGCTCTTCCTTTGACATTTGTTGAGGGCTGTTTCAGAAAGATCCCCATATCCGAAAGACTGTGTCCCTGTGGTTCAGGGGAGGTTGAGACACTTGAACATGTCATGTTCTCTTGCCCATTTTATCAGGGAATCCGAGATAAGTTTATTATTCCCCTGAGCAGAAAATTCTTGGGCTTGTCACAAACAGAAATGGCCAAGAAACTTCTTTCAGGTGCTAATTCTCAGCTTTTAAGACCAACTGAAAGTTTTTTGGCTGCTGCTTACAAAACCCAGATGGGCATTATTAATAATGAGAGGAAATTTTAATTGCTACTCCTTCTTATTTGTTCGTAATACTATGATGGCTATTTTATTGTATTTTAATGTTGCATTTTAATGTTGAATGTATTTTAATGTTGAAACTTTAAATTCCGCCTGTTGTAGGGCAGTATGGTGTGTTGGTTTTTTTGCTGGTCTTTGACTGTGACAATAAATACCAGTACCACTGCAGTAAGGAATTTAAAAAGAGTTATTTAATTTCTGCTACCTGCCCACTTCACTTATTTGTTCTTTTTCTTTTGGTTGCCTAGGTGACTACGGTTACATGCATTCTAGGTTTATCCGGTACTTCTTATTCCTCTTTTTTTAAAAATCCTTAGTACAGCAAAAGCATAATGGTGTTGTATGGAACAAGACAACATGACTCATTCTCGTAATAAAGTAGTATCATATAGTAATAGTAGACAAATCCTATTTACTCAGTTCTTTGGATTTCTTATCTTCCTCTATTCCCAAACTAGACTTGCCAGTGAGAGATTTCTTTTGGAAGAAACAAACTTCCATTGAGGAATTCAAAATTAAGACAGTGTTTTTTTTAATTTGTTTTTCAGTGAGGCATATCATAGCTTTGGTTTTCATGCCATTGTCTGCAAGAAAGTACTGTCTAAGGACCAGAGTATACATTATGATTAATGCATAAAATGCTCCTGGATTTTTTTCTTTGTAAATTGCATATGGAAGGGGGGTTGTAGAAAGCTGAAACTACTGTATGGTGCTTTTACACTTTGTCCCACTGTTCACATTCTAATTGTGTGTCCCCTACATGCTATTTGAAGTTGGAGGGGGAAAAAACAAAACCCTTCCATTGATTTCCAGGGGAAGGTTTCTTTCCAATAAAAATAGCAAGGAGGCAATGCATTCAGGTTTGGAATCACAAAGGCAAAGTGCTAAAGTGCTTCACCCCGCCATGCTGTTTCCCTGATTCAAGCCCTTTGACATAAGATTTACAAAACAAAAAACCTACAAGCAAAACACAGGGCAAGACTACACTTTCTCATAACATCTGCTTTCATCCTGAGTGACAATAATACATCTTAAATAGGAATGTGCAGACATTGGAGCATCTGCTCGAGACTCTTCTTGCTTTCCTCAGTTGTTGCCTGCATCCTGATCGAACAAGCTGTAACATCCCTCTGCCCTGCCCTTCATAACTGCAGTGCAGTTTTGTGCTTCTCTTCTGACTTTGGGTTTGTTTTTTGCTTTGTTCAGTGCATCGCTTCATTTGTGGTTATTGTTTTGAATATTTGGCATTTGAATATGACATGTCTGAGGGCAAGCATAATAAAAATCAACTTTCCAAAATTACAGATGGAAAGAGAAGATCTGGATGTAGCACAGTTCAGTATTCAAATCTGGGTTTAATGAAACTCTTGATGAGCCTGGTTTTTGCTAGAGATCTGGAAACTGGTTGAATTGATTTTTATTATTATTTTGCTGATGACTTTAAGACTCATTTTCAGTTGGCTATTATTGTGTTCTCAAATGTGCTGTAACACACCTAAGGCTTCTGGAATTTTATGAAAAACTGTAAATAAATAAATCTTCCAGCTTTCCAAGATTGTCATAGATTATTTCCATAGTGTGAACAATCCTAATGCTACCTTATTTGAGATGATTTACAATTAAGGAAATCCTACACGTTCATTGCTGTTAGAGTTCAGGTGTCATTCATGCATGTACAGTCAAGGTTCCTGGTCATATGTACTTGGTATTTTAAAGTTATATGTATATGGCAGGGCTTTTCAAACTGAGGCGTTGCGACACTCCAGCCTGCGGGCCCTGGCCCCTGCCCCCTTAAGGGGCAGGGGCAGCCTGGAGACAGGGAAGAGGCAGTGGCGCGATCCCCAGGATCGTGCCGCTCAGGGAGGCTTCAGGGACTTGGGTACATGTACCCAAGCCCCTGCAGCCTTCCAGGGGTGCAGGGAGCCCGGCGCGACCTGCAGCTGGGCTCTCCGCAGCAGTGAAAGTAGATGCGGAGCAATCGCACTCCGCCTCCCCTGAGCGGCATGATCCTGGGGATCGTGTCACTGCCTTCCCCCACCCCTGCTGCCTCCCCCCTGCCACCCATGCAAGAACTTAGTGGCTCTCAAACTCTCTGGGAGAGTTTGAGAACCACTGGTATATGGCATCAGTAGCGTTCCTGACCACTGTGGCGCCCAGGGGCAGACCTCCAGAAGTGTAAACCCCCACCTGGAGGTGCCGTTCTCCCCCCCTCCCCCTGCCCATTGCTTCTCCCCAGAGACATTCTGAAGGCTGGAGTGGCACCTCGCAGTCTTCCTGGCCCTCAGAGGGCCTTCAAATGTCACTTCTGGTTTTCATAAAAAAACTGGAAGTGATGTTTAAAGGCCCTCTGGAGGCTTTAGAAGGCCTTCTGAGGGCCAGGAAGGCCACACACGGTCTCTCCGATCCTTGGAATATCTCTAGGTAGGAGGCAGCATGTGCAGGCGGCCCTTGGGCAGCCCAGCTGGGGTGATGGCAATGCCCTTCCAACCATACTGCCTGGGGTCACTTGTACTTATGGACTCCCCCTAGAAATGCCACTGTATGACTTCTAAACTATATGTATTTTCCTGTAGGAAACACTGGTGATTCCTGTAGCATTCATAATGTATGGAGCTGCCCTTAGAAGCTAACAAAAGAGAATACTTTCTGAACCTGTGTGCAGATCATTTTAGAAATTGTTATTGCTTCTCATTTTAAATTCATGCTTTTTCACAACAGTTTTATTATATTTATAGCCTGACTCAAGGCACGTTACAGCAGTTTCATCAAAGTCAAATTTTGCCTTGATATGGACATGCTAAATGACTGTACTTTCACTCCCCCTGTCTTTGGAAAATGAGACGGACTTGTCAAGATTGAACTGAATTAAGATCTCAAACAACAAAAACAACTGTTTATGTAAGTGGACCAGGAGGTGAGGCAGGAGCATCCTGATCAGCTCCTGATGGGTTGATACAGCCTTTACACAACACGCAGCTATTAGATCCACTGCGGTACAACTGTTGAATCAACTGTGCTTTTGAGTTGCACTTTTGTCACACTGCAAAAGTGTAAATGTGCACTTTTAAATTACAGTTTGGAACTGCTTATGTGCATGTGTATATGTACATTTGTAAGTAGCTTCTTATGCAGCTGTTTAATAGTGGGGTAGAATCTGAGAATATTCTTAAAAAACCCAAGTAGCCTGAGCCCAGCACAAAAGAAGTTAGCCAAGGGCACTGAAGACCTTAGCAGATCAGGCATCAAGGGGTGGGGGGGGGGGAGAGAACAGGTTCCTTAAACACTACTTGCAAATACCTAATGCTTGCTTTGTTTTTTCTATCCCATTAAATTTAATGAATAATGATGTTTCCCCCTTAATCAAGACTGATGGCTTACCTCTGTGACCTCCGTCCTGCTGTAGAGACTTACTGATTTGTTACTTCATGCTGTGACTTTCCAAGGTTAGAAGAGGTTACCACAGCTGTGTGGGAGGAAGGAAACAAGGAGGCACAGGAGAGAGATGAAAGAAAGGATGATAAAAGCACTCGTAGAATCACTTTGTGGGGAATTCGTACTTCCTGGTTTTGTAGATACAAAGGACAAACTTTGGTTCAGAAGCAAGCCCAGGTTGTCCATTAGTACACAGTGCCTATCAAGATTGCCTCCAGGTTGTAGGAGATCCTAAGAAAAGTGCCATTCAGTGAACTAGGTATACTGCTACAGATGTTGTTGCCTCCTCATATGCCCCACTGTCTGGAAACACTGATGGCCCAATCCTATACCCCTCCTCTGCCAGCATAACTAGTATTGAGTCAGCAGAGACTGCTTTATGGCAGTTTCAAAACAGCCTCCACCAACGTACACAGTGGGCCTGCTGGCAGGGAGACCGGAGTGGCCTCCCACATGCTGGCAAACCATGGAGATCCACTGGAGCATTTAAGTCCACACAGGGGGTTGGAGGGAGGCAGAGAGGGACTGAACAAGACTTGGGTATGTGTAATGATGGAGGGGTGGGAAAAATGGTGGTGACAGGGCAGGGAGGCGGGCGGTTCAGTCCTGGGAAGGTGTGAGATCAGCAGAGGTGTAATGTCCCCTTACCTGAGGAGTCTTCCAGCAGCCAAAAATCCCCTGCAGTACACAGGTGGTAGCCATGCCAGTGGTGTGGCATTGCTGATTTAGGTAGGATTGGCTCCCTTGTTTCATCTCCAGTGTACTGCTGCCCTCTGTTGATTCTTTTGGAACAGATGTAGCAGTGCTATTCTGCTTTGGGAAGCACCCAAGGCTTAAGGCCTTGTTGCTTGAGGGAGTGCAGAAGCACTGAAGGGGTTTGAGAGTTAGAACTGGAACAGCAAGGAGTCAGAGCAATGAATGAGACGCAGACCGGTTTCAAAGTATAGATGCTGGGGAGGAAGACGGAAGCAGGACGGACCGAGATTGAGTGAGAGTGAGAACGATCCTTACTTAGTTTCCTCCAAGCCTTTTATTAACTTTTAAACACATGAAGCAATACTGATAAGCTTCTAGTTACAACTAGCTGGGACTCTAGCTAACCACACACATTCTTAGATAATGACCTCCTGTTGTTTACTGCACTGGGCTTAGACACTCAGCATATTTCAAGGCTTCTAGAGTGTGCTCTGAACAAGCAGGTGTGCCTGCGGTTGTTTGCCAAATACTAAAGCTAAGCCCAGTGCCTGTGCACATGCTACAACATAGAGCAGGTGGCAGATGTGGCTCTTGTTTGTTACTATAGGTGGGCAATAGTGCTGTAGTGTTGGATTTTGAAGTGCAGGCCCTCATCATGACACTCCCCATAACTACATCTCCCATAGCCAAGCACCATTAAGAGTACACTACAATGAAGAATGAATTTTATGTTTCTTCATTATCTCATCATGTCACTTACTTCTGCACAGGGGCAAGAAAGTACAAGAAGTACAGACAATTTGAAGGCCCAGAGCAGAAAAAATTTGATTGGTAAAGTAACTTGTGCTGTATTTGACACCTGAAGATTGTCTGTTGTTTCTGGTCATTTGAGCCTGGTACTGTTCAGGCCTCTGAGAAGATCATACTGCTCAACCGCTCAGACGGACCTTTACTGCAAAGATGAAGTGATTTCTTCTAGTTCCTTGCAAGGCCTAGCAGCCTGAAACTTCTGTGCTTTTCCCTTAAAAAGGCTATACACAACACAAGACATTACTAATTACTAATTACAATGCCATGGAATTGGAAGAGCTGTTTTTTATTATCACATTCCTTGTCATCCTCCAGTTCAGTGGCCAAACAAAATTGGGAGTTGCAAAGGTCTATGTCGAGATCCTGACCTGTAACACTGTTCAACAAATTTTAACTTTTTTTTATTTTTACACAAAAACAGAGTTAGCCATTCTTTATACATTTTTGGTCACTGAACATGAAAATCACAGTTAAAATACTCCTAGCTCAAATTTCCAAGTAAATCGACTGTTTCTGTTTCATACAGATTTCAGTGGGATGTTATAATAGCAACAACGATACAAAGGAAAATAGAATGCTGCAATGTTAGCAGATTTTTGCTGGATGCACAGAAACTATATGACTTTTTTCATAAAGGGCATCCCTAATTCAACACATTTGGATCAGCCTGTCTGAGCCTTGCCTTGTAGAAACTCGAGCTGTGTCAGCACAAGGCCCTGGACTTCTGGCACGCAGTCACTGCAATGGCACAAAGTCCAGCACCCTTTGGATGGCAGCCCCTCCAGCATCTACCAATGACCTCCAGAGTCCCCACTGAGGCAGGTAAATTCGTGGAAAGGGCATTCCAGGGGAATTTCAGGGCAGGATCAGGACCAGCCCAGGATGTGACCAGGACATGTCAAGGGCAGACTGGGGATTGATATCTGTGGCAGTGGTTGCACCAACATCCTAAGCCCAAGTTCAACATGTCCCGTTGGACCCACTGGGACTTATGTCAGCCCAAGAGCTGTCACAGATCCAAGTAGGCCCATTGCCAAGTAGGCAAGACAGGAGCAGAGCAGGTAGGTAGAAAACTTTTACTTACCTCTCTGTTGCTGCCTGGTCCCTGCCTGACCCATGTAGCGGGATATGATTGGACTATATTGCATAAACGCAGACTCTGAGGTAGAAGCATGTGGACTGGGAGGTGGATTTGTGAGATGCAGCTGGATCAACATTGTTCCTTAGCTAAGCTTTTCTTTTTACAGAAACAAGAAGTTTGCACACTGGTAATAAATGTCATCTTCTACCCCAGAAAAACTGATTCATTAGATTTGTATTCCACCTTTCTCCAAGAAGTTCAGAGTGGCATGCATGGTATTCCTTGAACTGTTTGTTAGTGGCTGTTTCAAAGCATCAGAGAATGGTACCTTTGACGTTTTCAAATTCTGGTAATTGTGCAGTACAATCCTATATATGTTTACTTATGAGTCAGGCCTTCAGCATGATAAAAATTATAATGACTCCAACAAAATTATTTTCTACATTTAAATGTTTCAAAGACTTGTAGTTGCCTGGCAACTACAGTGGAAAATGCAAACACAAGTCTGCTTTTTAGCTAAGGCTTTTAATGGTGGAAGTGGTGCTTAAAAATGTTGACAGTCACATTAAACCATATTTGATATTCTGATTCTTTCATCCAAATTATTTACTGTTAATGCAAACATACATTTATGGAGAAACAAATCATAGTAATAAGCGAAGATTATAAATGAGTACCCTGTTTCTCTAGATGTGCGTAGCTGGGTTGCAACACATTAATGTAGCGATGGGTCTTGTCTGTTTTTATATGCTGTCTGCAGTCTCAACACACACAGAGAGAGAGAGAGAGAGAGAGAGAGAGAGAGAGTTACCAAGATGTTTGTAGGATTCTTCATAGGTTGCTTATCCCAGACTACTTCTACTGTAACTCCTTTCCACCCAGTTCTGATTTGCATGAGTAGTGTTTCAGTCATCATCATAGCAGGAAAGCATGAAAAATTAGCACACAATTTCATGAGCAGTGCCGCAGATTGTAATGTTATGCTGGTGTAGTGGTCACTGCACCCATTTCTATGTACTTGTTTGCTGAACAACTCATAGGATTGGCCTATACATCTCAGTGTTTGCCTTTGGTCAATCTCTGCACGTCTTATTATAATGCTGGAAGTTGGATTATCCTGGCATTGAGTGAGTTTCTGACTGAGATTTACATTGCTTGTGTTACTACAGAAACAAAATCTTGTGAAAGAGTAGTGACTATATTCTGTGTATTCAAAGATGGGTAAGAGTTATGCATGGCTCAAGGCTTTTGCAGTCATCATTATTCACTGGCTAATACCTTGGCACTATGTGTACCATCAGGAGTTTTTCTTTAGAACTATTTTTTTTAAGAAATAGAATCCAGTTTTCCTATGAAAGCCTCTATTTAGTGGATGTATGCAAAAATAATGTTCTGCCTTAGTACAAATGTTTTTCACCTCTGACTTGAAATCATGTTATAGACCAGCAATTTTCAACCTGTTTTATCTCAGGACACACTGACAAGATGCTAAAATTGTCAAGGCATGCCATCCCTTTTTAGACAATGGACAAGGAATACCGCACTGCTAGTGGGGGGGGGGGCTCACGTCTCCCAGTGGCCCTACTAATAAATGACCATCAGCTACAGTAGCAGACCTCCCCAACCCCATGCCCTGAGGCAAAGGTTCATGATGGCACCTCCCCTCAGGATGCCACTGCCCCCCACTTCCTAGAGCCTCACGCAACTCCAGGACGTGTTGGGGAAACCTCCTGAAGCTTTCCAAACACTTTAAACTGTGCTTCTAGCAAATCAGAAGCACAGTTTCCGACAGCGTCGGTAGCCTCAGAGAGGCTTTTGCAGGGTCCTAAAGGTGCGCAAGTTTCCATGTCTGGAGCATTTGCCCCATCAGGTCCGCCACTGATCTGCTAAACTCCCACGGCACACCAGAGGCTAAAATCTACAAAGTGCACGAATTAATATTCTTGACCTTAAGATGTCACAAGATCTTTCATTTTATTGGAATTAAGCCATTTATAGCCAGGTACATTTGAACTATTTTGCTGTCTGTCTGTCTGTCTGTCTGTCTGTCTGTCTGTCTGTGGTTAACAAGAGGAAAATAGGAATATATTGGAATCTACAAGACAACGTAGAATAATACAAGTGCCTTTAACAACGCAATGGACTTAATAGTTTGATATTTTCAACACTTCCTACAGGAAAAATCCTCTATGTTGTATAATTTTAAAATAAATATTGTATAATTTTAAATAAACTGCAATATAGCATGGAATAACTCTTACACCCTGATCTCTCTCTCTCTCTCTCTCTCTCTCTCTCTCTCTCTCTCTCTCTGAGTTTGTAAATAAATGAATGCCACTTTCTCCCTGTATTGCTTTCCTTTGTTCACTCTTACTGTATTTGGTTTAGGGACTTTGAACCTCTCTTAGGTGCATAGACCTGTTTGTCTGTTTACCTACCGGTTTGCTCACTCTTGCCTTATCCAAAATGATGTAAGGAAGCCTATTTAAAAAGAAAACAATATCTGATATTTAAAAATCTATGACTTGATCAGTCACATTTTAAAATCTATGATTAGTTTCACATAGGTTAACTGCTGCTTTCAGTTTGAATTTCTTCTACAGAGTTACTTGGTGACATGAAAGGAATATTTAGTCACTTTACAGTGTAAGCTAAAAATAGATCCTTTCATGTCAGATACACCTGAACCTACTTGTGTTGGAATTATTTGCCAGCCTTGGATATTGGCAAAGATGCTTTGAACCTTTATGTCTGAGGTATTCAATCTGTGCATCCCGCCTCACTAGTGAGGTGTGGCTAGCCTCCAGGAGTGTCGCCAGGCATCTCGGGGTGAGAGGCTGGGTTGCTCTGCTCTGCTGAGCTGCACATGCTGCCTGCGGACTTGCTGCTTTTCTGCAGCTGTGAATGAGGTGGGTGGGGCAGTGTGAGGCTGGGAGGGCATGTGAAACATGGGAGGTGAGAGAGAAGGCTGGCTGGGCAGGCAGAGGTGCCGCATCTCAGCATGGAGCTCTCTCCATGTGCAACCTCACCCCAAGGACTACATTTCCCAGTGTGCCCCTCGCCCTGGGCATCCTGGGATTGATCAAGGCTGGAGGAGAGAAGAGTGCGGAGGTGCTGCATCTTATCAGTACAGGGCAAGCTCCTGGCAGGCTTTACAGTAAGTACAGGCAGTGCAGTGCTTTCCTCTGCTTGGGAAGGAAGGAGCCAGCCTGCTCCTAGTGGGAGGGGGTGTCCAAATGCCCCAGCCTGCATCCCTCCATCTTGCCTGGGGGGAACGGGTGGCATCTGCATGTTGGGGTGTATGTGTGTGAGCAGCCCCCATCTACTTTGGGGTGAGTTGTAATCTTGCTGGGTGTGGTTGCAATCCTTTCCACACTTTCCTTGGAGTAAGTCCCATTGATGCAAATAGGGCTTACTTCTGAGTAGACCTTCATAGGCTTGGGGTCTGTGCCAGCTTAAACAAGGATCCTCACCTTTCTCTTTTTCCTCCCCCTTCAAAAAAGAAAAAAAGCCACTCTTGATGGCTTTGTTTCCAAAGATTGATTAAAAATAAAAATCCCCATTCCTTTTTAGCCATTCCCCTTTTTCCTCCTGCCTCCTTTTGGGGGGGGGAGGGGGCTCTGTTGGCTGCTATTTTAAGACAAAAGGCACAATCCTAGCTAGGTCTACTCAGAAGTAAGTCCTATTGTAAGTAAGTCCTATTGTAAGTCCTCTGTCCTATTGGGCAGGAGGTCTGGTCTAGAGGGTAGAGCCTCCGTCTGCCTGAAGATAACATCCACAAGGTCGCCAGTTCGAGGCCACCGGCACCGTGCGACCTTGAAGCAGCTGGCAAGCTGCAGCTGAGCTGTTCCATCTGCTCTGAGCGTGGGAGGATAGAGGCCAGAATGTGAAGCCAGATTGGAATGAAACACCTGAATGTAGTGGTTCTTGAAAGAAAGAACCTTCTTTCAATTGTAAAAATCCCTATTTAATAAGGGATTTAAATAGGCTTGTCTTTGTAAACCGCCTTGAATAAAGTCTTGAATAAAGACCAAGAAAGTCGGTATATAAATACCTGTTGTTGTTGTTGTTGTTGTTGTTGTGTTCAATGGGACTTACTCCCAGGAAAGTGGGGTTAGGATTCCAGCCAAACAGTCTCTAGGTCTCAGTTTGCATCAGTTTGCAATTAGCAGATACACACAAAACAAAGTCTTCCCCTCCCCCAGCAAATTCATCACTTCCTCCCTTTCCAAAACCCTCCAGATGTGCTGCTAACAAACTCAGGGCACAATCCTAACCAGGTGTACTCAGAAGTAAGTCCTATTTTGTTCAATGGGGCTGACTCTCAGGTAAGTGTGGTTAGGATTGCAGCCTCAGAGTGCTGGCAGCCTTGTTTCTAGTGTATAATTATAACACCTTCGTCCCCATTTTGGGGGTAACTGAGGTGAGGTCTTGTAATGGGGAGCTGTGGCCAATGGCTACAAGGATCAGGGGAGGTGCGAGTTGGAAAAGTTCGAGAGCCACTGCTTTATGTAATTTCTGCTTGAAACTGTCACCACCTTTGATTGATTTGCTTTTTTTTTCTTTTTCAAAATGCATCTATTGTTTTGGTTGACCACCCCTTCTCTTAAAGCTTTGTGTAGACTATTAGAAAGGGGAAAACATCAAAACTGTCATTAGAGCTGTATCTGTCAAAGAGAGAATTTACTGATAATCTGTCCTTCGTCACATCTCATCCTTTTGCTCTTTCTGATGTCTCTTCAGTCTCTCCTCGGACAGCCCAATCCAGAGCTGCCCTGGGCGCACGGCTGCAGCGGCACCAAGAATGGCTGCTGCTACATCCTGCACTCCTCAGCCTGCCGTGGGCGGCACCTTGGGAGAAGGGGACTTTTGTCCCCTTCTCCCGGGTAAGGGAAGCAGCCCCACAATGGGGCTACACACTTTACCGCCGAACAAAAGGTTGATGGTAAAGTAAAGGTGTTCGTGTAGGGCGCCAAGCCCTACATGAACAGTCAGGATCCAGTGGAGCTGAGCTCCACTGGACCCACCTCTTGCCTCCCCACTCCCTCCCCCCCGGCATACCTCCCGTCCGCCCTTTCTCCACCCCCACCTCCCCAGCACGCCTCCCGTCTGCCCTCTCTCCACCCTCCTGTGATGTCACTTACAGCTTCTGGGTGACTCTGAGGCTCTGTGTCTAGGACAACTGTCTGTAGTAATTAATTGTCTGCCAGTTGCCCTAAAATTATAGCCACATAATGTGGAAAAGTTTTCCAGTGACTTTCAGCCACTGTGCTCTAAACTCCTGCAGCACATCTGTGGATCTTTTGTGGCACGCCAGCATGTTGCAGCATGCCAGTTGAAAATTGCTGCCTCAGGCTGCCCAAAGGGAAGGGCAACCCTTTGTCTTTCAAACAGCAAACAACATAGTTCACTTCGTAGCTTAATGTAGAGGGAGAAACTGGGCTCAGAGAACATTCATCCTGTTTGGTCAGGCCTGTTTCCCCTTTGAATACCAGACCTATATTTCTGGAGGAGATGTGTTTTTGTAACCCACAATTTTCCTGTTTTTGTCAGAAATCTCCCAGTACGTAAGAAACCTCTCCTGGTATTTAATTCCCTTCTTTTTTGCATCCAGTGCAGGAGCCAGGTTTATAGGGGCCCTTAGGCAAAGCTCTACACTGGGTCTGATATGGCACACCTTCACACCCCCTCCCCAGCGGTGCATTGGCTCTACTGCTGCCACCAGTACTGGGCTGTGGTCTTGGCCTCACCTGGTTGGTCTTCTTATGGATGTGAGAAGTACTTACACTGGCTTATACAGTGCTTACACTGGCTAACTCTTGACATCTCTCTGAGTTCATCTGTGCTTGGGAGCACTACTTATATATAGGGAAAGTAGTAAGTTATGTTAGCATTGTTATTCACTTGTTTATTAAGCATGTGTGCACAATTATTGACTTGCAACCTAGAGAAATACTTTGCATTTATGTTCTGTATTGAGAATATAAACTCTACCTTGATTCTCTGTTTTTCCCTGCCTTGGAAGGAACATCTGAGTTTCAGGTTAGTGCTAGAGACTTGACTGAATACATTTCTGGAATTTGTGTTTCCAAAACATGGGGATACTGTCATTTTTCCTTTTCCAAGCAGGCCTGTGTGTGTATGGAAACTTTCCGAAACTGATCTAAATCTTCATTTAAAAAACCTCCTAAATTTAATTCTTTTTATTTACAAACTGCAGAATATTGGTGGAGGAACAACTTCCCCCATTTTCTCTTATTCTTTTCCTTTCCGTCTGGCATGATGAAGATTCCTGTAGGCTTGAAAACATTTGCTGCCTAATACTTGGTTACTTTTGATTGGTTCTAATATAAGCAATATACTACTGTACTTTGGATTGGGGATTTTGCTTCTCATGGACCGCCACCTATGATTTTGTGGTTATTTTAATAGGTAACAGATGCAGTCAAAATACTGATGCAAAGGCATCAATATTGTACCTAGAAATAGTAATCATGAAAAACATAAAAGGAATTAGATCAGATATAAGTTTTAAAAAAACGCAACTAAAATCCAGCAAAATGCTAGTAGGGATTTTATATTTAAAAAGTGAAATAAATATTTAGAGTAGGGATTTATGCATAAAGTCTTCCGGAAAGCATTCGAAACAAACAAGACAAAAAGCAACACTTTATTCCTTCATCCAAAAAGACCTCTATAATCTCTGAATTTTTGCTGCAGTCCATATCTAATGTCTCTGGAGCTTTGAAGAACATGGCAGGCCTGGACAAAGTATCTTTTAATTTAAAATATTTCAGTGCTATTTGTTATGTGCTGTGTATGGCTCACTAATGCCATGCACATTGCAAATGCATGCAATAAAGGCATGCTTCAAACTGGAAGTGCCTCTTCTTTTTTAGGCCAAAAAACACACCTGGGGTTAAATATTCTCTATTCCAAGGAGCGGAAGTTCACTCCAGGCTTCAGCTAAAGTGGCACTTGAAGCAGAAAGAAAATTCCACTGCTCCCTCTCCTAAAAATTTGCACCTGTGATACAGGGTCATATAGAATGCATTTATGCTATGCTATGCTATAGAACTCTTGACTAAAATATGCAACTTGCCCCTCAAAACGGCCACGGTGCCAGAAGATTGGAGGATAGCAAATGTCACGCCTATCTTTAAAAAGGGAAAGCGGGGGGGCCTGGGAAACTATAGGCCGGTCAGCCTAACATCTATACTGGGTAAGATGGTGGAATGCCTCATCAAAGATAGAATCTCAAAACACATAAGACTATAGAACAATAGACTATAGAACAAATTATTAGTTTAAAACAAAAACATTTGTAAACAGCAGTATCTGCCCGAGGTATTCTACCGTGAAGTACCTTCCCTTTCAACCTCCTTCTAACCAGCCTCCTCATTTGAGGGAAGTCTGCTCGTCGGAAGTGAAGGGTTTTTGTGAGAGATTTGCCCGGTATTCTTCCCCCAACGTGCATGTCGAAACCGATTGCAGTATGATCACTGTTCCCCAATGGCTCAGTAATATTGACATCTCTAACCAGGTTCTGAGTACTGCACAATATTAAATCCAGAGTCACCTGTCCTCTGGTGGGCTCCATGACTAGTTGCCTTAAGGCACAGTCATTTAGCATGTCAAGGAATTGAGTCTCCTTTTCCTGACCAGAACACAAATTGACTCAGTCTATATGAGGATAATTGAAGTCCCCCATGATTACAACCCTGTCCCTCTTTGTCACCTCCCTGATCTGTTTCCTCATTTCAAGGTCCTCTTCCGGTTTCTGGTCTGGAGGACAATAGTAAGCCCCCAGTATTATATCGCTCCTCAGGCCTGATAATTTAACACACAGAGATTCTATGGTGGAGTCGGACCCGCCTTCAATCTCTACTTTGCTGGATTCTATCCTTCCTTAACGTAAATGGCCACCCCACCTCCAACTCGCCCCCCCCGTCCCTCTTGTAGAGTTTATAGCCTAGGATTGCGGTATCCCACTGATTTTCCACATTCCACCAGGTTTCCGTTATGCCCGCTATGTCAATGTTTTACTTTGTCACCAGACATTCCAGTTCTCCCATCTTTGCTCGGAGACTTCGGGCATTGGCATAAAAGCATTTGTACATGGAATGCCCCAGGATGGGCTGCTTATTAGCTCCTTTGTCCCTGAATCCTCTCACTGTGCCAAACCGTCTATCACATCCCATCATGCTACCATTCCCAATTTCTTCTCCTACTCTGCCTTTACCTTGTTGTTCTCTAACCTCCCCATCCTCGTCCCATAGGGATGAGGAGTCCCGAACCGGATGCCCCTCGGCTCCTGTCGGCCTTCCCCCAGGGATCAGTTTAAAAGCTGCTCTGCCACCTTTTTAATGTTATGCGCCAGCAGTCTGGTTCCATTCTGGTTCAAGTGAAGCCCGTCCCTCTTGTACAGGCCCCGCTTGTCCCAAAACGTTCCCCAGTGCCTAACGAATCTAAACCCCTCCTCCCTACGCCACCATCTCATCCACGCATTGAGACCCCTGATCTCCGCCTGCCTAGCTGGCCCTGCACCTGGAACTTCTGAGTAAACGCACGATATAGCTCACTTTCACTTTCCATAGGGATCCATGCATTTTTGTTGTCCAGTTTTTTGGCCATAACTTTTGATAGAAAGGAGATATTTCACTCAGGTTTTTTGCAATGCATTCCGCTCGAACATCCACATCCAATGGTATATAATATGATGGGGTTACTTCTAACCACCACGATTTTAGCACGTCCCCCCCCGTGCACATCATCTGGTGCGGCCCGCACCGCACCCCCTAGCAATTCCACTGGTGCTTACTAATAGAAAATAAATGCATCTTTATTTACTTCTCTGTACAGTACATTCCAGTTTAAAGTTTAAGAAGGTATTTTTAAAATGTAATCTTGGAGACCAATTGTAAATTAAAAGCCACAAATAGCACCAAAAGTATACTTCACAAATAGCGTGCCTAACCTTTTTCTTTGTCGGTCATACCACAAATGAAGCTAATAATTTCTTCATGTCATTTGCTGTAGTGATAGGTCTAACATGCTTTCTGATAATATAAAATATTTTTTGTTCAGTAAAAGTTGCTTGTTCAGCTTAAAATATTTTTTGTTGTAAATTTGTCCCAGTTTAGCAGTTACCAGCAACCACCCTGGACCACTCAGCACCTGCATGATGTTTGATGTCACCCCCCACCCCCCATTGCATGTCAGGGTGGAGATTTCCTGCCCTCTTACAATCACCACCAGATAGCTAGAAGTGAGTGTGTTACTTCAGGGATCAATAGTACTGTTTGGTTAGGAAGGAGAGTGAATTCTCTACTTGGCTGGAGCAACTTCACCAGGCTTTAATCTAATTTTAATGAGAGTCTTAAAGGCAATGTTAACTCCAGCTGAGATTCTCGAAAGCTTGTATACTACAGTCAATGCCACTGTGTCCTAGAATACCCTCTAGTCACAAGTAGCCTCTCATAAATATACACAGTATTTCCTTTGCTACACTTTGGGCTGCTAGAATATTTATCTCTTCATTAGTAGTAAGCATTGATCAGCCAGCAGCAGCATGTTGGATAGAATTTTATGCTTTGCTGTTTAATCTGCTAGTCTCAGTTGCACAGTAATCTGCTTTAGGTAATGGTTTGTGTTGCTGCTGGTGACCTCGTCTGTAGTACAACAGGTAAAGCCTTATGACTCATCAAAGATCATTTCTTTTTGGAGCCAAGCTTGTGACTCACTGGTGCTGGCTGGAAGAAAAAGAAGTGCAGCTCTGTGCAGTTGTGAGTCTCTTTCTTTCATTCCCATTGGCAGCAGTATGTCTACACAAGCACTGCTCTGTTGTACTTCTGCTTTTGTTTTAGTTTGGTCTCTAGTTGGCCCTTGCTGTTGCTTTCCTGTTCTTTCTACGCATACAAACGTCCTCCTCTTGGTACTGTGGTCTCTTTGGGAACAGAAGCATTTAATTTAATTACCCTTGCTTTCACTAAGTACTCAAAGCACTTCATATATATTCTTCAAATTTCTAATTTTTATCCCACTTCCCTCACCCCAAGAACTCTGGGTAGCATAACAAAAAAGTGAGGAGCCGCAAGCCTCCTCTTCTCTGAAATTTGGAAATAGCAAGAAAGCAATAAAGAGAAAACACATAGCTCTCCACAACCAGCCTTTGCTTTTCATATAGGGACATACAGGGACTGCACTACCTGGACTTTACTTGATGCCATCTTGCTGCTCCCTTCAACTTGCTCCTTGACAGGAGCTGCATCATTCTCATTATTGATGGGATGGCCCTAAGTGGGGGAATCGAACTTTAAAAGAACTTGGAAGGTGAAGCACCTTCTATTACTTGTAATTTAAAATAGAGGTTGCTGTTGTTGTTATGCCTTTTAAAAAAAAACAAAGAACAGTTTAGGTTGGTTGGTTGGTTGACAACCTTCAGTCTCGAAAGACTATGGTATGAGCCTACAGCACCCAGTATTCCCAGGCAGTCTCCCATCCATAAGAACATAAGAACAGCCCCACTGGATCAGGCCGTAGGCCCATCTAGTCCAGCTTCCTGTATCTCACAGCGGCCCACCAAATGCCCCAGGGAGCACACCAGATAACAAGAGACCTCATCCTGGTGCTCTCCCCTACATCTGGCATTCTGACTTAACCCATTCCTAAAATCAGGAGGTTGCGCATACACATCATGGCTTGTACCCCATAATGGATTTTTCCTCTAGAAACTCGTCCAATCCCCTTTTAAAGGCGTCTAGGCTAGACGCCAGCACAACATCCTGTGGCAAGGAGTTCCACAGACCGACCACGCGCTGAGTAAAGAAATATTTTCTTTTGTCTGTCCTAACCCGCCCAACACTCAATTTTAGTGGATGTCCCCTGGTTCTGGTATTATGTGAGAGTGTAAAGAGCATCTCCCTATCCACTCTGTCCATCCTCTGCATAATTTTGTATGTCTCAATCATGTCCCCCCTCAGGCGTCTCTTTTCTAGGCTGAAGAGGCCCAAACGCCGTAGCCTTTCCTCATAAGGAAGGTGCCCCAGCCCCGTAATCATCTTAGTCGCTCTCTTTTGCACCTTTTCCATTTCCACTATGTCTTTTTTGAGATGCGGCGACCAGAACTGGACACAATACTCCAGGTGTGGCCTTACCATCGATTTGTACAACGGCATTATAATACTAACCGTTTTGTTCTCAATACCCTTCCTAATGATCCCAAGCATAGAATTGGCCTTCTTCACTGCCACCGCACATTGGGTCGACACTTTCATCGACCTGTCCACCACCACCCCAAGATCTCTCTCCTGATCTGTCACAGACAGCTCAGAACCCATCAGCCTATATCTAAAGTTTTGATTTTTTGCCCCAATGTGCATGACTTTACACTTACTGACATTGAAGCGCATCTGCCATTTTGCTGCCCATTCTGCCAGTCTGGACAGATCCTTCTGGAGCTCCTCACAATCACTTCTGGTCTTTACCACTCGGAAAAGTTTGGTGTCGTCTGCAAACTTAGCCACTTCACTGCTCAACCCTGTCTCCAGGTCATTTATGAAGAGGTTGAAAAGCACCGGTCCCAGGACAGATCCTTGGGGCACACCGCTTTTCACCTCTCTCCATTGTGAAAATTGCCCATTGACACCCACTCTCTGCTTCCTGGCCTCCAACCAGTTCTCAATCCACGAGAGGACCTGTCCTCTAATTCCCTGACTGTGGAGTTTTTTCAGTAGCCTTTGGTGAGGGACCGTGTCAAACGCCTTCTGAAAGTCCAGATATATAATGTCCACGGGTTCTCCCGCATCCACATGCCTGTTGACCTTTTCAAAGAATTCTATAAGGTTTGTGAGGCAAGACTTACCCTTACAGAAGCCATGCTGACTCTCCCTCAGCAAGGCCTGTTCGTCTATGTGTTTTGAGATCCTATCTTTGATGAGGCATTCCACCATCTTACCCGGTATGGATGTTAGGCTGACCGGCCTATAGTTTCCCAGGTCCCCCCTCTTTCCCTTTTTAAAAATAGGCGTGACATTTGCTATCCTCCAATCTTCTGGCACTGTGGCCGTTTTGAGGGACAAGTTGCATACCTTAGTCAAGAGATCTGCAACTTCATTCTTCAATTCCTTAATAACCCTTGGGTGTATGCCATCAGGGCCCGGTGACTTATTGATCTTTAATTTATCAATGAGGTCTGAAACATCTTCTCTTTTAACCTCTATCTGACTTAACTCCTCGGTTAGGAGGGGCCGTTCGGGTAGCGGTATCTGCCCGAGGTCTTCTGCCGTGAAGACAGATGCAAAGAACTCATTTAATTTCTCTGCCATCTCTAAGTCTCCTTTTATCTCCCCTTTCCCTCCCTCACCATCCAGAGGGCCAACCGCTTCTCTGGCGGGTTTCCTGCTTCTAACATATTTGAAGAAGCTTTTATTATTCCCCTTAATGTTGCTGGCCATGCGTTCCTCATAGTCTCGCTTGGCCTCCCCTATCACCTTCTTACATTTCTTTTGCCACAGTTTATGTTCCTTTTTATTCTCTTCATTAGGGCAAGACTTCCATTTATGGAAGGAAGCTTCCTTGCCCTTCACAGCCTCTCTAACTTGGCTGGTTAGCCATGCGGGCACTCTCCTGGATTTAGTGGAACCCTTCTTTCTTTGCGGTATACACCTCTGCTGGGCCTCTATTACTGTTGTTTTAAGCAGCCTCCATGCACTCTGGAGAGACTGGACTCTTTTTACCCTCCCTTTCAACCTCCTTCTAACCAGCCTCCTCATTTGAGGGAAGTCCGCCCGTCGGAAGTCAAGGGTTTTTGTTAGAGATTTGCCTGGTATTCTTCCCCCAACGTGCACGTCAAAACGGATCGCAGCATGATCACTGTTCCCCAATGGCTCAGTAACGTTTACATCTCTAACCAGGTCCTGCGTACCACACAAAATTAAATCCAGAGTCACCTGTCCTCTGGTGGGCTCCGTGACTAGCTGATCTAAGCCACAGTCATTTAGCACGTCAAGAAATCCGGTTTCCTTATCGTGACCAGAACACAAATTGACCCAGTCAATATGAGGATAATTGAAGTCCCCCATGATTACAACCCTGTCCCTCCTTGTCACCTCCCTGATCTGTTTCCTCAAGTACTGTTTCCAAGTACTAACCAGGCCTGACCCTACTTAGCTTCTGAGATCAGACAAGATTGGGCATCTGCAGGGTAACAGTTGGGTTACGCTATGCTTTATACTATATAAATACATTAAAAATGATGGTAATGCTCCCAAATACCCCCAACAGGCTTATGGTCCAATCTTATCATTGGGCTGCACTGCCAGAACTCATGTTCCAGCAGCACAGTCTGATTTATGGCATTGCAAAATGTGATGCACTGTTATGCGCTACCTACCTGCTGCCAGAAATGGCAAGTGGTGTTGGCAGCAAAACAGCAGCCCTCCTGGATCCCCCAGTGCCAGTAAGTCAGCAGCAGGAGGGGCCATGGAGGGACAGAGTATTTCAAGAGAGGAAGGGGGGGTGGGAGTGGGAGAGAGAGGGGAGGGGTGGATCTAACAACAATTGCATGTGCAGGATCTTATCCCCTCTTTTTGAAACTTCTCCATCCCTTTTTTTCTCCTTGGATATATGCCACCAGAATAGGTAATGTTTGTCAAGGAGACCCATAAGTGGCCCAAAGGCTTACATGGAGGTAAGTAAAAATGTTTTTTTTAAACTTCCATTTGTCTTCAGTTAGACCCCCTACCCACGATAGCATGAAGTACACTCATTTTTGGCACAGCTGCATACTGTAGAACTGGTAAAAGTTCTTGTCTGCCATTCTGTTCTTCTAAGTAAAGCCTATTTTTGCTTTCCAACCAACCCCCTCTCAATGTTACGGGCAAAAACAGCTCTGAAAACTCTCTGCTTCTTCCAGATTCCAAATTATCTTATTCCCTGCTATGGCTCCATCCCCCTCTATTTTAAACCACAGTTTTGGTTTATTACCCAACACATACATTTTCAGAATGTATGCAGTAGACTGTCCCATTGTATTATATGGGGCTTACTTTCAGGAAAATGTGTATACGATTGCAGCCTAAGAGCCCAGTCTTGTCCCCCAAGCTACAATCCTTTGTTCAAAGTTTGCTACCTGAGACATGGTAGTGCAATTCTAAGCAGTCTATTCCCTCTTTATCTTTTTTCTCCTCTGTTGCCAGGTCTGTTGGAGCATCCCATGAGGCTGTAGAAAGAGACCTCTGACTAGAGTACAGCTAAGCTGCTTTACATGACATGGTTTATATGTGTCAAAAATGGAATGCCCTTTTCAATAGGCTGTGAGTGATGCTCTAACTTATAAATCTGAAAAGAGTTTTCAGAAAAAAATTGTCATTCTTGTTCTTCATCAGAGATGTTACTGGAGCTTTAACATGGTATTTTAGATGATATTTCTTCAGTGTCTTTTGTGCTGATTTGGCAGGATATTTCTCTGGAGTCTTTTGGTGCAGTCCAAACCAATTACATTCTAGCGGTAAAAATTCCATTGAATGCAATGGCATTAAGTTTGCATCCCATGACACATAAAATGATGTCCACACTTTCTGCTTATTTTCAAAACGATCTCCATGATGGCAGAGAGTTTCCACTATTGTACACCATAGGTTTGGTGTAGGTAAGAAAAATATTAAATGTTACTTAAAATAATGTATTTAATCCTTGATTTCCTTTGATCTGAATGCATACAAGATAATTTTACTACAGCTTAGCTTAAGAAGGAGAATGATCTATTTAGACATTTAAATTGAATTAATATTACAGCTCAGTCCTAACTAAATGCCACCCACAGGGCGCAGTAGTACCAGCCTGGGCTCCACTGCAACCTGCAGGCCAGAGACCATGTGTGTGTGGAGAAGGACGTGAAAGGATGTTTTCCTTACCCTCCCTCTACTGCCAATGGGTTTACTCAAGACTGTTAACCCTGCTAACTGGGTTAACCCCTGCTAACTGGGTAAGAGGCACTTTTTCAAGTGGGTGCTCCTCTTTTATCTAGCAGAGGGAGAGTAACTGGCCCACCTCACTCCAGCAGTGTCTTTTCTAGTGGCTGTCTGCTGGTGTTGCATCTTTTTAGACTGTGAGCCCTTTTGGGACAGGGAGCCATTAGATATTTGATTTTCTCTGTAAACCGCTTTGTGAACTTTTTGTTGAAAAGCGGTATATAAATACTGTTGTTGTTGTTGTTGACTGTGCCAGTTATTTAGCTGGTACATGTTTGAAAGCAAAGAGGGCTTGTCAGAGACAAAATGGAAGTCAGGATATTGGCAGAGCTCTTCCCACCATCTGTCCCTATTGCCCCCAATCCACCTATCCCTTACCCCATTTTGCCCACCCTCTGGGTGGGCATGGCAGGATCTGGTAATCTTCCAGTGCTACAGCTTTGAGGCTAGCATAGATTATGTTCCCCCCCCTTGTTAGTTCAAACTTGGGGCCCTTCACAGGATGAGAGGTAGATATGGTGGTGGTCTTAGATTCCCTAGGCACTTCCCTCAGGCGGGGATGGAGCAGGTGATCAAAAAGGCCTGAAGGACTATATAAATAAAAAATAAGGAAGCACTACTATAAATGAACACACTTTCAAGGTCCACTTTCAATGAAAAACAATCAAGAATTTCTTTAGGAGTGGACATACATGTAGCTTGCATTGGTGAAGCCACTCAGGGCAATATTATTAGTAGTATTTAAATCTTCATGCGTGCCCCCCAAACTCTTTCTACCAATTGTTTCTATGTGAGGCCTGTGGTGAACCTAGTGCTGGGCGAACAGGGCAGATGCGCCAGGTGCTGAGCCAGGACCATGCGGGAAGCCTTACTGAAACTCCTGACGCTATCGGACAACGGGGAATCTTCAGAACACTTTCCTGGTTGGTGTCACACAAGGCTCTATTGCACTTGGTGAGTGTGGAGAGGGGTGGCATCACACAGGGGGTGCCATTGCGAACCTTTGGGCTAAGCCCGTAACCGTGTGACGACCTTTAAAACACAAGGGATGATCCAGGATTTTATATAATTCAGGGCCCAATCCTATCTAATTTTCCATTGTCGGTACAGCTGCAATGCAGCTCTGAGATAATGTTCTCTTACATTGAGGAGGGCTCCATGACTGGCGCCCCTCCATAGCAGGATGCAGCTATAAGCCCCGTTGGCATTGCTGCATACAGTCTGGAAAATTGGATAGTATTGGGTCCTCAGACGGATTATTACTGACACCTATAGTTGAGTCTCCCCAAGTATTACCACTTTCAAAACTAATTTTTTCCCAGTTCTTGTCTGTCCAAATTTCTTATCTTCTGAATCCCAATCCTCACTGTTGCCTGCTACACAATGGAAATGACTCTAATTTCGTCTCTGTCCTAGTGCAATTTCTTGATGCAATTCTTGAGCTGGGAGCTAGGAAGTTCTTGTTTCAGATTTCAGCTTAGTCATGCAATCACTAGGTGGCCTTAGGCAAGCCATTGTTCCTCAGCATCGGCCTGACCTTTATAATAGAGGGTCCATGACAGTGGTTTGCTTTTCAGAGTCAGAATGACTGACAACAGGGCTTTGAGCCCCTAGGAAAGTGCTTACATAAATACAAAATAGGTAGTGGTTATTCCTAGAGCAGACTTTCTTAAAACTAAAGATCATCAGCACAATTTATGTAGCGGAGGGAAGGAGGAAGCCTTGACACAGGACTGTACTATTTCATTAGGCATTCAGGTGTTCTTTAAAAAGACTTAACATCAAGCTGTTCCTCATGAACAAACAATAAAGGAGGGCAGCAGCAATATGACTGACATGGACTGAAAAACAGGGAAATCTGGAGGTAATAATCAAATATCCCCATTCTCATGTTGACCTTCCTGCTGAAGTTAAATTATTGTTCAAAGTATTAGTGCAAACTCTCACTTTTTACCCCTGTGAGAAATTGTACAGTTTAATTACATTGGCCTTTTGTTGCAAGATCCTTTGGATCTTTTCATTCTTATTATGTAGTAGAAGTTAATATCCCCACAGACCACAGGGTGCCGTAGGCACTGGGCAGATAATGTTACGTGAAGGTATCTGTAGAATTGGTTCAAGGAACAGGAGCAATCCCAGCACACTCTGCGTTTCTCTTTTGTTTGAGAGCCCATGTGAAGGAAGGAAGGCAGACTGATTCCATTATTGTAAAAATGGACTTATGTAAGCTTTTCTGGAATTGAATCCTTATGTATGCGAGAGACCTACTGTACAGTGGAACTTATTACCAGAGTACACAGGCATAAGATTGTGCTATTAGATGGGGGTCACGTGGGGGAGTCAACATAGCAGACTGAACTTTCCAGCTTGGGAAAGCACCAGGAGACTTAAACCTGGCTGCTGTTAGGACTTCCCTAACGGGAAGGACGACTGTGTTAGAGTCAACACTGTGTTAGCGGAGGACTTTCCTGGATTAAAGGGATAACAAGAGATTTAACTACAACTCTTCAGAAGTTGCTCCTTTTGGGGGGTATTTCTGGCGAAGGCTGGGGAGACCCCTCTTTAGTTTGAGCAACAGAAAAGAGGAGAGACATCCAGCTCGGGTCTTCAGTGGTGACACAAAGCCTGACCGTTCCCTCGAAATTTATTACTTTTGCTTTTGGCAAGTTGTGGAGAAGTACTGCAATATTTATAGAAGTTGTTTGAACTTTCAAGACTACCAAATAAAGGAATTTGAAAGAACTGAGAACTGGATGAAAGTTTTACTTACGGTTTTTACTTACTACTTACTACGGTTTTACGTACTACGGTTGGAAGGAATGGAATCTGAGGAGTGTGCGCAGCAAGCGTAGTAACAAAGAGATGTGTTTTGAAAGCTTCTAACAGCCAAATGGTTTCCAAGTGGAAGTTTTTCTACTAATTAATGACTTTTTATTGACTTTAGTGATTACGATATCTGGGATGTTTATATTTTATTTCTATGTGATACGTCACAGCTTACAAATTCTGAGCAAATGAACTTTAGAACGGAAGAACTCCATTTTAAAATCACAGTTTTCGAATTGTTCGAATTGGACTGAAAGTGACATCTGCTGGTAAAACTGGAACTATACTTGGAATTTTTTGTTTCTTATGAGAGATATATAGAACTCCACTCATATTTCAATGTAAGCTCTTATAACTGGGAGACTATCAATATCACAACACGGAGAAGAGCCAATGCTATAGAGCAAGCAAAAGAACAACCAAAACAGCCAAGATTACCAACACAGATTCTGAAGATGAACTTAGTGTGGAATTTTTGGAACACTTTTTTCAGCAGTTTCAGGTTAGAAGTGAATCAAAAATAGACTCAGTTGAACAAGAGCTTAAAAACCTGAGATTGGAATTGAGACAAGATATGGCTCAGCTGGAAGAATCTGTCAAACATATCAAATAAAAGACACAGGAGATGCAGAACAGAATCAGTGTCATTGATTTTAGAATGGAAGTCCTGAGTTCAGAACAAGAGAAAACATTAGATATGATATCTCTGATGGAACAAGCTAATGAAGAAAAAATATTGAGATTCAGAGCCATACCAGAGAATTTCAGAGAAGCTGGAGAAGATTTGAGAAAGCGAATGGTATAGGTTCTAGCTCGGTATTTGCAAACAGATGAACAAATCATTAACTCAGAAGTTGACCAGGTTTATAGAGCCAACACAGAATTTGCTACACTACATAAAGCTGCTAGAGATATTCTGGTCCATTTTACTAAGAAGAAACTGAGAGATATGGTGTTACAGCAACATGCAGAAACAAGTCTGCAGATTGAAGGAATATGTGTTATAGTCTTAAAGGAGATCCCTCTTAGAATTTTACAGAAGATGAAGGATTATGTATTTCTGCCAGAAGAGCTGAAAAAGAGGAAGATTATGTTTAGATGGGGAAAGTTAGAGGGTGTTATTTTCAGATTTCAGCAAAGAATCTACCGGCTGGATATGGTTCAAAAGGCAAGAGATTTTATGCAGAAATTTAAAGAAGGAGGACTTAGGAGGATAAGAGTGACGATCAGAAGATGTGCAACAGGACCAGTGTCAGGAGGAGGAGGTTTTGATGGACAATAGATAAACTTAAAATTCTTCTTAAAGACAAGTCAGTAAAAACTTTTATGGACAATTGGAAACCATTCATGGACTTCCTGCACATCGAGGGGAAAATGGGCCAAATAACCTATGGATTTGATAGGGGAGTTTTATGTTTTTCTCATTTTTCATTTTGTGTGGAAAATGTACTCTTTAATAAGTGTAGACTGTTTAAGATTTGATAATTAATTTTTTGTATGATTTTGTAGTAGAACAAAGAAATGTAGTTCAAGATCTCCACACTTGCCACACAACTTGCAATGTCTTTACTTTTAAGTTTTTGTATTTGTTTTTAATAAAATTAAAAAGTATAAAAAAGTGTGCTATTAGATGCCTCACATTCAACAAATTACTGAGCATTAACAAACACCATGAATGTAAGATAGTTTGTAGATGTTATTGAACTACCATGGAGCAGTAAATTGGAAATCAAATTTATAAAAATGAACATAACACTACTAATGTTATATATTCTTCAGTCAGATGACATAGATGAGCTGTAATGTACTACAAAGCACATGTTTGAATTACATCTATAGAACTTGTAAAAGCTTTTGATGGATTATGAATTTTTGTCGCTGTTACCACACACTGGACTTCACATAAAACTGTTTAATTAAATACAGTGATGTAAGAAGTGAAGATCTGTCTTGCATTTATTGGCTACTTTAGCCCAGTAGTGCCTGCTTCAAGGGTTCACACAGGAGTATTTTTTCAGCTTTGCGGGATCTTTTTAACTGGAAATGCAAAAGCCTGAAGTCCTTTCATTCATTTCTTCCCTTCTTATCTCATCAAATTAGCCCCTTCCCTATACAGCAAATTAAATTAGCTCCCACCATTTCTCCTATTCCTGAAACTTATTATTATATTCCATGATCTGTTAATCTGCCAATCCTTTTTAAATTCTTTCAAGTAGACAGGTAAGAGTTATTATAGATGAAATGTTACCACCATTATTAAAAACTTGTGGTATAGACTCTGAGCTGATCATTTTCTTTGAATATTTTATGTGGCAATCAGAACAATGCATGCAAAAAGCAATTTGCTGTATTTTGGAGATGAAATAAGGTCACATCTGCAGTTCCCTGAGTAATTGCTCTAACTTCAGTGAACTAGCCCTGAAGGTTCTTCATAAGTGTCCTACATTTGTGATGTTACCAGGTTAAAAAAACTGAAAGTATACTGCTTACTGCTATGAAAGCTGTCCAGGTTTAAAAGGGCATGTTCTTTCTTTAATCCATGCTGATGCCTATGACTGCATAAGAAGCTACTGGATCAACCAGAGTTCTTGTGAAAGCTTTTGCATTATGTTTGTTAGTGTATGGTCAGACTTGGTAGTTTTAGGTATGTTCTGATTAGGCAATTAGTCTATGATTGTCACGCTATATTTACAACCCAGTCCTACCCTATCCCTTCTGCCCCTGTTGATTCAACAGTGCCAAAATGGCAACCATTGCATCCTGTGGTGTGTGTGGGTAGTTACAGAGGTTTCCCCTGTTCCCTTACCCAGACGTTAGCCTTTGCATTGCAGAGGGTTCTACTCATAGCTGTGCCAGTTATCTTGCTGTCACAAGTCCATGTTGACCTGTGCTGCAGATACGGTTCTGGGAAAGCGGTTAGGATATTTTTGGCACCATTGTTGCTGATGCCACTTCCTCCTGGGACTCAATCCGCCCCTCCCTCTCCCACCCGTTTCATCCCCTCCCTGCCTCCATTCTACTCATTCCTTCTGTCCTCCTGCCACCCCCTCCTGTCTCTGCCATCATCTTACCTTTTCCGGCGATCAGGGGAACAAATGACAGTGCAGGTGGGAAGGTGCAGGCCTTCCCACCAGCTATGCTGGCAAAGCACCAAGTGATGTGCTGTTGAGGGACCTTTTGCAACAGGCACTGGCTGCTTACAGCTGTCAATGCCATCACAAGAGCAGAACCAAGGATGTGCAGCCAGATGTGATGAGAAATGGAGATGGAAAGGGGAGGATCAGTTTAATGTGTCCCCTAATCATGTTATATCTACTGTGGTGTGGAAGGCATTGCAGTTCAGTATGTGAATGCAAGTAGAAAAGCAATAACTGGCTTGTGCTTCAAGAAACCTGTGAAAAAGGCAGCACCTGAGCACAGAGGCGTAGCTAGGTCATTTGACATCCAGAGCCCATAAATTTTTGTCACCCCATATGAATTAATCATGTAATTATTTATTATTATTAATTAATTATTAATTCTATTATTAATTAATTGATTGATTTACATTTCAATACCACCCTTCCTCTAAGCAGCTCAGGGTGATGTACATGGTTACTCACCTTATTTTGTCCTCACAACAACCCTGTGAGGTAGGTGAGACTGATAGTAATAGTCATGACATGAAATGAATAATAATAATGGCCAGAAAATAAATGCAGTGAATATTTCTGCATAAGCCAGGGCTTTTCAAACTGGGGCGTCGCGATGCCCCAGTCTGTGAGCCTTGGCCTCTGCCCCCTTAAGGGGCGGGGGCAGCCTGGAGGCAGGGAGGAGGCAGCAGCGTGATCCCCAGGATCGCGCTGCCCAGGGGGGCTGCAGAGGCTTGAGTGCACTTACCCAAGCCTCCTGCAGCCTCCCCAGGCTGTGGGGAGCCCAGCACGACTTCTGGCAGGGCTCCCCACAGCAGTGAAAGTAAATGCGAAGTGATCATGCTCCACTTCTGCTTTAGTGGAGGCGGAGCGCGATCACTCCACATCCACTTTGGAAGGGGACTGTCCTTCTCCAACACATTTAAAACCCTCTGTTGTTCAGAATGGGGAAGATTTTTTGTGGCATTCACCGCTCCATTGATTATTTCCTCCTCCTCCAGGTCAAGGTTTAACAAGAAGGCTTCAATAGTGTCTCTAGGAGCTGGTCCACGCTCAGAAAAACAATCAGAGGCTAGATTGTTGAGGTTAGTTCTATTTGGTGTCCCTTTGCCTGTCGGCCTCACTGGAGGGTTGTTTTGTGATGACTCACAGCTTGCTAAAATGTTTGAAGCAGAGGTAGAGTAGCTCCTTGCTTCCTTAGTTGTAGGCCTATTGTCCGTCAGATCTGTGGGGTTGATCTGGTTGTCCAAGCTATTTCGTAGGTGCTGGGTCAAGGCCATCCAGTTCACTATTATTTCGATCTCTTTCTGGATTGCAATGCTGTTTTTTTTGCTCACTACTGCAAGAAACTTGTGGAAGCTTCTCAGGCGTCTGGGTAAAGTTCACAGGGTTAGCAGGAGTTTGGGAAGGAGCCAAATTAGTAGGTGGAGATGCTTGTTTCCATTTAAGGAGATATGGGGGAGTATAGCTGTTCTTTGCAAACACCCGCCTTGGACTTATTCGTAAAGAAGTCAGGAATTTCCGCATCCTTAATAAAGTCAGAGAGATTGTAGGGAATGTAAATGTTAAATGCACTCTTTTCTTGTAAGGTATATCAGTGAGCCAGTAGACCTTTTCCAGATCTACTTTTAAGGGCTCAATCCGAAGTAATTTTCTCAGGGAAGAAATTACCGCACAATGATTATTCCATCTGTTCCTGTTAATTAGAGAGTCCCCTATTTCCATGATAACTTGTTTAGGTTGAAAACAGCATGAATTTGAAGTTAAACTACTACCATGAGTAGTCTCTGTTGCTTTATCGCTTGCAGGATAGATAGGGTCTTAAAGAGTCATTCTCAGTTTCTTATTGAGTCTGCTTTGGGGAGCATGAAGTTTTCATGAAACAATCTATTGTATTAAAGCGGTCCTGTAGTGATTCGAGCTGGCAGGAGATTTGACGAAGTTTTTGAATACAGCATTAATTAGCATGCCGGAAGCTATGCAGTGTTCACCCAGCAGTGATAAGAAGGACGAGTTACTAGGCTCATCTTTCATTCCAGATGGTGAATGTCTGTGGTCTGCCGTTATGTCATTTGTTCCCTCCTTTGGTAGTCCCATCTTAGGGGAGTTTGTTTGCGGCACCTGGATGACGTTATTGGTTTCAGGGGCCTCATCTATTGAACTTTTTTCGCTAGCTCCCTCAGTCACAGACTCAGAGCCCAAACAGGCGTACCTGTTAGTGGAGATAGATTTAGAGTTCTGGTTCTCCACCACTGACTTCATTCCCACTAGAACCTCCTCCAAGCAAAGTTGTTTTGGTGCCTTGCTGGAAACACTTGGGGAGTCACTTATTCTTCACTGTCTTTTCTTTCTTTTAGCCATATTCTTTCCAGTTAAGGCTGAGTGACTAAATCACTAAAATATGTTGTTGTGAAGCTTATCCAAAGGCTGGGTTAGAAATTACTAGGTCTCAGATGTGAACTGATAGGCAAAACTCCGGTGACAGCTGCTGATAAGCTTGGAAGCTTTGCAGGAGACCGGGGGGGGGGAGTAGCTTGAGCCCCTGGGCTAAGAGTCATGGGCAAAGAGCCCTTTGACTCTTGCCCTTCGGCTCGCACTTCTGGCAAGCCCAGCAGTGAAATAAGATACTTGGCAATGAGGAGCAGGAGAGCAATCTGTCAATCAGCCCCCAGCAGGCTTGCAGGCTCCACCCCCAGCAGGCTAGTCCCTCAGCTGTGCCTAATGGGCCCTTCTTTCTGTCTCTCAGGAGGCTCGCCGCATAGTCTGTTTCCAATCTTTCCCTTTCGCTTCCTCTTGTACTAATTTTCCAAATCCAATCTCCAACGCTGGCAAACTTTGAACTTGCTTACCCGCCATCTTCGTTCTTCCTTCCTTTGAAACTCAGATATCTTTTGTTTGCAATGCTCTTTAAGACCACTAGATGTCCTCAGTGTATTATCTTCCTTGATCCACTTATAGACACAAATCTAGTTCTTGCAATGTCTTTTTAAATCCACTAGATGTCACTGGTGCACTGTTTTTGTTTCTGTTCTCTTATCTTTTTTATAGTTGTAGCCTTGGCAACCACACTCCTCTGTTCGCAAGAATCTCAAAACATCCAATCACTCTTTCTGGCAATCCCAAACAATAGTATCAAACCAAGGCAATAAACGCTCCAATGCACAAACTTTATCCAAAGACAGTTAATTTATAATCCACCGAAGTTCAGTTATAAAGTTGTGATTATACTTTCATATATCCATAACGAGCTTGGCAAATCTCTTCTGTGATTTCTCTTCACACCGATAAATAGCTGAGGGGGGAAGCCTCCCCCCTCCTCTTCTTTTCACGGCAAAAAAGAACCAGATCAGGCAATCAATTACTCAGTTCACGCCAGGCATACACAAACAGAATAATACTTACTTAAGTCTTTCAGCGTCTTTCCCTTCTGGGGCCTTCAACTTGATTCAGCATGAATTATTCACCATTGCTGCCAGACAGCGAAATCTCCTGGGAAAGCCCCCCTGGCGGGGCTTATCTCTTCAGGAATCATGCCATCACATGGAGGAATGTGTTTCTCCTGACAAATATTCCCGGGTCACCTTGGATTCACAGTTTCTGGGGAAAAAACAGAGTGCCTTTTAGGAGCTCAAGAAAGGCACAAGTGTTTGGCTGCTGGCTGGCCCCTCCTCTCACTTTCACTTTCCATAGGGCTGAATACATTCGTCTGCTTGGAGGGAGGGACTTCCTTCTTGGATGTTTTTTGGAGGCTGCTTTCATTGGATAGGAACCATTCTCACGTCATTGGATTCCTCTCAGCCTGCCCTTTCTGATGGACTAAGGCACGTTCGCCTACTTGCGAGTAAACACGCGATATGGCTCGATTTCACATCCCATAGGGCTCCATGCATTTTTTTTGTTTCCGGGTTTTTGGCCATAACTTTTGAAGGAAAGGTGATATTTCAAATCTGGTTTTTCCATTGCATTCTGTTGGAAATTCCGCATCCAATGGTATATAGAATGATGGTTGGCAACCTTCAGTCTCGAAAGACTATGGTATAAGCCTACAGCACCCAGTATTCCCAGGCGGTCTCCCATCCAAGTACTAACCAGGCCTGACCCTGCTTAGCTTCCAAGATCAGACGAGATTGGGCATTTTTGTAATGTTAGCGACGTTGGCTCATTTGTGGTGTCACCCCCCCAAGGCTGGTACCTGGGGCGGACCGCCCCCCCCATCCCTCGCTAGCTACATCACTGCCTGAGCATGCCTGCTTACTCCTCACTTTTTCTGATGTAAGAGAACTCCTGGAGTTTCACCCCCCCCCCAGTTCAACTATACTCTGCTCCTGCTTGCATTAGTTGTATTTGTTGGCATCCTTCAGTCTCAGAAGACTATGGTATCACACTCTGAATGGTGCTCTGGAACAGAGCGTCCTCTTCAGTACACGAAGCCTGGGTAATGTAAATATGGAGGATAGACTTGTTACCCATGCGGCAAATTCTCCCTCTCCACGTCGCTGAAATGGTCCATGGAAAGGCAGAAGCCAATATGGTTGGTTCCAGCGGTGTCTCAGGAGTTGCCAGAGCATGACTGTATGCAGCCGCAAACTGCCTCAGGGACTCCGGCTCTGGATTTTGCCTTGAGGTTTCTCCTGAAGCCTTTTCCATAACTGGATGTAGCCACAAGGCAGTGGAGGTTTGGGATCAGGGTTTTCCTTCTCTCAGATGAGCTGCCTTCCCAGGCTGACGAGCCTCATCTACCCGGTGGCTGTTAAGTCACCTCTTATGACAAGTACATCCAAACTGAGGGCCTATTCTTGTCCCCAGCCCCCAGCGGATCCCCAGGGGATATCATAGTTGTATATGATGCATGTATATAACTGCAAAATACATCAAAGTGGCTATCACGAAAGGAAAATCAGTTCCCCAACTGTGTGTTTTGCCAATGAAAACAGCAGTTCAAACGAATGTGTACTCTTTTCAGCTCATATAAGAAGTCGGTATTTTGTGTCCAGGAAACTAGTTTTTTTTTTCTTTTTAAGTATCATACAAAGCAAACCTTGGTGCATCATCAGCTGGAACAGCGATTTTCAACCTTTTTCATCTCAGGGCACATCTCAAGGTACTAGAACTATCAAGGCACACACACTATCAACCTTTTGACAATTGACAAGGCACACCATGCTGCTTCACATCCCTCAATGGCCCTACTAATAAATGATATTAAATAAATAAATAAATAAATTCACCTAACTCCCATGGCACACCTGTGGACCACTCATGGCACACTGGTTGAAAATCACTGAGCTAGAATGATACCTGAAAAACCTTTGCCTGGAAGGCCCAAAAAACTTATAAATGTGCAGTGCATACCTTTGTCTCCAAGGTTGAATAAACTTGCTGCCAAAAAGGTAGTCTGAGGAATATGCTTGGTAAATTGGCATGTTACTTTTGAACACAAGATGGCACCACAGGAACATGTTTTCTAAGCATGTACTTTTTCCTACTGTGTTTTTAAAATGTAAGAAATGTTTTTATTTTGTACCTTAGAAAAACTTTGAAGGCCATGCACTTGTGTTGTGTGTGCTCTGCAGTTTTTATTTTCTAACCAAAGTATTGTGCATTGATTATTTGCTCTCTTCAAGCTCAAGAATATTGTTTCAATGTGCAACCTGAAAGCTGACTTGTGTACTGCAAATAGAGATGTAAGATGATGGCAAACATGGATACAATTATTCATTTGCTTCTTTCTAGCAATGAATCATTTTTATTTGGCAGCATCTGACATCCAGGTTTGATGTACGGGTACACATTCTGAACTACCTGAGGTCATGGCCTGTCTATGGCCACAATCATTTCTGAGTAGACATGCATAGAATTGGGCTGTATGTGTCCTTTCATTAAAAAAAGAGAAACTTAGGAGGTTGGAAGTTGAGTATCTTATGAACCTATGCTTTGCAAGCCTGCCTGTCTCTTTTTATGGAGCTGTGAAACGGTTCTGAGTAATGTACAGTACACACAAATTTCGCATGTCATAGGCCAATTACATATTATTGAAGAGAGGTCATAACTTGTGTTCACAAGCAGGAGCAAATCATATCACATTTTTAATCTTAATTTTGAAGTTTAAAATCAGTTGGTCTATAAATAAATAATGATCTGGGATTTACTTGCCATATTGTGCTGAAATTATACTGTTTGGAAACAAATAGCAATACAGCCTATAAGAATTATGTTATTAAACACTATGAAACTCCCAGTGAGATGAATAATATTGCTTCTGATGTTATCCTGAGCTGAAAGGATCTGCTTGACAAGTGAAATTTTATGTGGGTTTGTGAGAATTGCATTTACTAAGCAAAGTTGAAACATTCTTCCTTCAATCTTTACCTGACATTACTAAAATGCAACTATATAACTTTTTATCATTGGTTGTGGTAACTGGAAACTTAATTTCAAACCTATTGTGCATAATTACCACTTATAGTTCAGAGAAACCATTCTGTAAAGCAGTCATCGAAATATTACAGATACCTATTGCAGTGCACAGCTATACCATCCACTTTGCAGTGAGGTTCACTGTTTAGGCATAAAGAAGCCCTAGATCATATTGTTCATTATGATTTTCAAAATGGCCTCAAAATAAACCTCAACAATAACCATTAATTGGTCAGTAGCTACAAGAGAATAAACAAGCAGTGTTATGAAACCTGGACTAATCCACACTACTGATAGCCACAAATGATGGAACAGCAGATATATGCAAACCCCCAGCCACAGTAGTCTGTGTGTGTGTGTGTGTGCGCTCATGTGATGTATGTGTGTGGGCGGGGGGAGAGATTTAGGGCCCCAACCTATCCAACTTTTCGGCTCTGGTGCAGCTGTGCCAATGGGGCATGCACTGCATCCTGGGACAGGGAGCAATCATGGTGGCCTGTTCCAGGTAAGGCAGTGGTTCCTAACCTTTAGGAGCCTGCAGATCACTGAGGCAAACATTGGAATTGTCATGGACCACATGCAACCCCTCCTCCACCATCACCACCATACAAAAAATACAGTCCAGTTTAGTAGTCCGTGGGGGAGTGTTTGGCAAGACACTAGGAGGGCCAGGTGTGGGGGTCCATTCTCTGCCTTCTCTGGTGGTCAGTGGGAAAGTATCTTGCTGAGTGAGCACTCCCCCATGGACTACAAGAGAGTGTAGAAAATGGTCCCTCCCACAGCTGGCACTTGACACACGCTCCCACATGGGCCACTAGAGAGGGCGGAGAATGGACTACCCACAGTCACTGCTGACTTTTCAGTGGTCCATGGGAAAGTGCTCACTTGGAAAGACAGTGGAAGTTATCAAAGGTGATCATCTTTTTTCTCTGAGACTTCATGGACCACTTCTCAGGGTTTCATGGATCACCTGTGGTCTGCAGACCGTGGGTTGGGAATCACTAAGGGAATGTTTATAAAAAATACAGTCCAGTTTGGTAGTCCCTTTCTTCTGGGCTGCATTGCAGCTGCACCTACACTGGAAAGTTGAATAGGATTGAGCTGTCAATCCTTTCCTTCTGGATTACAGTCCCAGTCCAAATTGATATCAGTCACAAAGGAGAAAACATATAGGGATTCTGCAGAGTTTCTACACAACAGCAGTGTGCTTATTTCTGGTTTTGACCTGTTTAATGATATCACTTCCTGACAAATGACATCATCACTTCCAGCCCTCAGCAGGCATCAGGAATGATATTCGGCTTGCTGTATGAAATGAGTACACCCCTGTACGAGGGTCTTGCACTGTCAGAACAAGTGTTCCAGCAGCACAAGGTCCTTTATGGCAGTGCAAAACCATTGTTGCATATTACCAGGCTGCTGCTGCAAATATCAAGGGGTGTGGTGTGCATGGCAGCAGTTCCAGGAGGCTCCGCAGGCACTGGTAAGTTGGCAGCGGGGACAGGCCATGGGCAGGGAGGAAGAGTGATAAGGCATGTTGGGGGAGTGACCTGGGGGTGTCGAGGGGGGGTGGATCTGGTGGCAGTCACACACACAGGATCTTATCCCCCATTTTTCTGCCTGCCCCACTCTGTCACTTCTGTCCTAGTACTTGTGCCAGCTACATAGCTGGCATAGGTTCGAGGAAATCCATACGCAATTGGGCAGCCTACTGGTGGTGGTGGTAAGTAAGCAATTTTGTTGCTTACCTTCTGTAGGCTGTCTGATTTCTCAGCCCTGCTTCATAGCATGCAGCATAGCCTCCATTGGTGTATGTGAAAGCTATAACATGGCAGGTACAGGTAGTAGGATTGGGCAGGTAGAATGTCAGAATGCAGTTAAAGTCGAAGTAATGCACCCGTAATCTCTAATGTAGGTAATATTATTTGGTGATTCCATATAGGATCAGGTGTTTCAGATGATCAATTAAGCTGGGCAAACAGTTCTAGTCAGCTATTTTGTTAACTTTCTCTCTCTAAAGAATGACCTTTATAAATGGGTGCTATAGTTAGTCAATTAATCTTTATAATTAAGCTATTTGTCAAATAATGAATTCATTAATTACTCTGAAGTTCTTTTAAGAGGATCAATGATACACTCCTAATGAACTTCTCTGCAAGTCTTCAGTACAGGGTAAGTTAAGTGACAAAGCAATCGCATTCCCTTTTCCATTGATTGCTCACCTTCATCCATGGCTGTTCCTACTTCTCATTCACTCATCATCCTGTCAGATGTTATACACTTTTTGAAAGTGGGGTGGGGTACTGAATGTCACAAACTCTTTTGCCTCCTTTGCCCTGCTCTGGTGTCTCACTCCGTTTCCAGGCAGCCCAAAACACTGCAAAAAGGCTCAGCCACACCCAGGCAGAGAAATAGCCCTGGAGCCCTGAAAGAGGTTCCCCTTGCAAAGGAACAGTAACATTCCTGGAGCCCCTGAGCCAGCCAATGCTGAAGAGGGGACAAAATACCTCTGTAGCCAGAACACGTACAGCAAGGTGTTCGTGTTCTCTCTCTCTCTCTCTCTCTCTCACACACACACACACACAGGGGCAGGTGCAGTAGCAACAGAGGGGATTGCTTTAAAGAACCTAGGGAATGTTTGCCGAATTCCGCCCCCCCAGATGGTGCAGGCTATCACCAAGTAAAGCATGTGATTTACAGCCCAATACTCTCCACACTTTCCTGGGAGTGAGCCCCACTGACTGGAATGGGGCTTACTTCCAAGTAGAAATGCATAGGGCTGGACTCTGAAAAGCTCAGCATCCCACCTGTGAAAGAAGTGGGACAGCTGGCAATGGGGAGGGCTCAGGAGAGGGAGGAGAGGGGATTGCTTTAAAAAACCCAGGGAATGTTTGCCGAATTCCTTCCCCCCCCCCCCATGCAGGCTCTTGGGAAGCCTTGGAGAGACAGGTGAGGGTGAGCAGAGAGCCAGACTACAAGTTCCAGAATGCTCTGGGGCAGAGGAGTTTCCATGATGGTGGTTGGGAGGGTTGCAGGAGCAGCAGCAGTGAGGAGGAGAAGAACCTGCAGCGCTGTTGGGAGGCCGCCTGGGACACAGAGGCTTCCCAAGCAAGCTCACCATTCCAACTGTGAAAGAAGCAGGACAGCTGGCAACAGGAGGGCTGAGTACGAAGGGGAGGGAATTGAGAACAGCTGCCTTAGTTTCCTTCCAACCGGAAGTGTCAGGCTGAAGCCTATATGGACTATAACTCTGTGGACTCACACAATACAGCCGAGTCATGGAATGAAACTAACGCGGATAAATAGGCTCTACCTGTAGACTCAAAGCAGTTTACACAGGCAGATTAAACATAAATCAGTTTTTCAATGAGATTTTTACAAGTATTATTCCATGAGCAATCTCACAGAATGCCCATTTCTCCAGGTGTTTCCCTTCCTAGTGCAGTCCTCATCCTGACTGTTAGCTCTTGCGCTTTCTAAGGGTCCAATCCTATCCAACTTTCCAGTGCCTGTGCAGCCATACTGCAGCCTTGAGGAAAGGGAACAAACATTTCCTTACCTGGAGGAGATCTCCATGATTGCCCCCTCACTGCAGGATGCAGTGCATGCCCACTGGCGTGGCTGCACTGGTGCTGGAAAATTGGGTAGGATTTGGCCCTAAGCTCTCACTGCAATCAAGCTTCAGAATGGCTTCTCAGATATGTTATCTGGTGGTTTGTTTGTTCTTGACCTGCTGAAAACATTTGGACATTTGCAGTTCTGCATTTGATTGTGAGATATCATTCTAGAATTCTGTCATGATGGAAGAATCTGAAAGCAAACATTTAATGAGTTAAAAAAAGAATAAAAGTGTACTTATTAACTGGTAACATTTATGATTGTGTAATATGTATTATACAACATAATAGCATGTGACTTAAATTGCTTTTCATTAGAATTTTGACTGCTGAGTGCCTGCTATGATTTGACTTGGAAGGAAAAAAAGGAATCTTGTGAACTTCTCTTTCAGATGTTTCTATGAACAACTACAAATCTCATCAAAGTCTGATGGTAGTTACCTTAGGGTAGTACTAGACATTACATGGAAAACAAAGGTTTCTCAATCTTTTGATTGAGACTGGTAGCATTTGCAGGGATAAACTGATGAGCAGGACGTGTTCCTTTACTTTTCTCCCATCTACCAGTTCTCTGCAAATTCTACCTAGGCCATTTAAAAATATTTTTCCTCTGGCCACAAGTTCAAAAGTAAGCTTACCTGGAGCAAAAGCAACCTCTTTTTTTTGGGGGGGGGGGGGGGGACGACGACACACTTGCTTAGTTCTTTTTATGCCCACTGATGTTTCCATGCATCTCTCTCTCTCTCTCTCCTGCCAGCTAATGATTCTTCCCTGCTAGTGCTTTCTCTCCTATGTTATCTCAGCAAATGTGGATTGGGAGAGCACATGCTTCTAAAGAGAGCACAGTTCTGCCTTTCCAAGTGGAATGCGGCAATATCTGAAAAACAGGTTATAAGCATACATAATATACTACAAACATTGCATGATGTTTCTATAAAACAAAGATATGCATTTTCATTTGTTTTCCTCAACCCAACTGCAATAACTTTACAAAATATTTGAATTGTTTCTTTTGCTGAATCAAGAACCTCTAGCAAACAGGGCTGGCCTTAAACTGCAGGGTCCAATTGGAAATATTTTTTGTGAGGTTACAGGTTCACAGCCAAGGTCTGTAGAATCTCAGAGATATAAATAAAATGTATTGTGGATTTTATTTCTCTATGGTAGAATGGACAGCAATCAAAATTTGCACTTAAAAAGCGCATGCAAATTAACCAAATTGATCTAAGCACATTTTAATATAAAATTGCATACTCAAGTATATTACTCTAAGGCAGGGCCCCTTAGGTGTGGGAGCAAATGATCCAATTGGCTTAAAGCTGGCCCTGCTTGCAATAAAGACTGCACTCTGAATTAATGACTAAATGAGAGTGTTTTGGCCTCAAATGAGGAGGCTGGTTAGAAGGAGGTTGAAAGGGAGGGTAAAAAGAGTCCAGTCTCTCCAGAGTGCATGGAGGCTGCTTAAAACAACAGTAATAGAGGCCCAGCAGAGGTGTATACCGCAAAGAAAGAAGGGTTCCACTAAATCCAGGAGAGTGCCCGCATGGCTAACCAGCCAAGTTAGAGAGGCTGTGAAGGGCAAGGAAGCTTCCTTCCGTAAATGGAAGTCTTGCCCTAATGAAGAGAATAAAAAGGAACATAAACTGTGGCAAAAGAAATGTAAGAAGGTGATAGGGGAGGCCAAGCGAGACTATGAGGAACGCATGGCCAGCAACATTAAGGGGAATAATAAAAGCTTCTTCAAATATGTTAGAAGCAGGAAACCCGCCAGAGAAGCGGTTGGCCCTCTGGATGGTGAGGGAGGGAAAGGGGAGATAAAAGGAGACTTAGAGATGGCAGAGAAATTAAATGAGTTCTTTGCATCTGTCTTCACGGCAGAAGACCTTGGGCAGATACCGCTGCCCGAACGGCCCCTCCTGACCGAGGAGTTAAGTCAGATAGAGGTTAAAAGAGAAGATGTTTCAGACCTCATTGATAAATTAAAGATCAATAAGTCACCGGGCCCTGATGGCATACACCCAAGGGTTATTAAGGAATTGAAGAATGAAGTTGCAGATCTCTTGACTAAGGTATGCAACTTGTCCCTCAAAACGGCCACGGTACCAGAAGATTGGAGGATAGCAAATGTCACGCCTATTTTTAAAAAGGGAAAGAGGGGGGACCCGGGAAACTATAGGCCGGTCAGCCTAACATCCATACCGGGTAAGATGGTGGAATGCCTCATCAAAGATAGGATCTCAAAACACATAGACGAACAGGCCTTGCTGAGGGAGAGTCAGCATGGCTTCTGTAAGGGTAAGTCTTGCCTCACAAACCTTATAGAATTCTTTGAAAAGGTCAACAGGCATGTGGATGCGGGAGAACCCGTGGACATTATATATCTGGACTTTCAGAAGGCATTTGACACGGTCCCTCACCAAAGGCTACTGAAAAAACTCCACAGTCAGGGAATTAGAGGACAGGTCCTCTCGTGGATTGAGAACTGGTTGGAGGCCAGGAAGCAGAGAGTGGGTGTCAATGGGCAATTTTCACAATGGAGAGAGGTGAAAAGCGGTGTGCCCCAAGGATCTGTCCTGGGACCGGTGCTTTTCAACCTCTTCATAAATGACCTGGAGACAGGGTTGAGCAGTGAAGTGGCAAAGTTTGCAGATGACACCAAACTTTTCCGAGTGGTAAAGACCAGAAGTGATTGTGAGGAGCTCCAGAAGGATCTCTCCAGACTGGCAGAATGGGCAGCAAAATGGCAGATGCGCTTCAATGTCAGTAAGTGTAAAGTCATGCACATTGGGGCAAAAAATCAAAACTTTAGATATAGGCTGATGGGTTCTGAGCTGTCTGTGACAGATCAGGAGAGAGATCTTGGGGTGGTGGTGGACAGGTCGATGAAAGTGTCGACCCAATGTGCGGCGGCAGTGAAGAAGGCCAATTCTATGCTTGGGATCATTAGGAAGGGTATTGAGAACAAAACGGCTAATATTATAATGCCGTTGTACAAATCGATGGTAAGGCCACACCTGGAGTATTGTGTCCAGTTCTGGTCGCCGCATCTCAAAAAAGACATAGTGGAAATGGAAAAGGTGCAAAAGAGAGCGACTAAGCTGATTACGGGGCTGGGGCACCTTCCTTATGAGGAAAGGCTACGGCGTTTGGGCCTCTTCAGCCTAGAAAAGAGACGCTTGAGGGGGGACATGATTGAGACATACAAAATTATGCAGGGGAAGGACAGAGTGGATAGGGAGATGCTCTTTACACTCTCACATAATACCAGAACCAGGGGACATCCACTAAAATTGAGTGTTGGGCGGGTTAGGACAGACAAAAGAAAATATTTCTTTACTCAGCGCGTGGTCAGTCTGTGGAACTCCTTGCCACAGGATGTGGTGCTGGCGTCTAGCCTAGACGCCTTTAAAAGGGGATTGGACGAGTTTCTGGAGGAAAAATCCATTATGGGGTACAAGCCATGATGTGTATGCACAACCTCCTGATTTTAGGAATGGGTTAAGTCAGAATGCCAGATGTAGGGGAGAGCACCAGGACGAGGTCTCTTGTTATCTGGTGTGCTCCCTGGGGCATTTGGTGGGCCGCTGTGAGATACAGGAAGCTGGACTAGATGGGCCTATGGCCTGATCCAGTGGGGCTGTTCTTATGTTCTTATGTTCTTATGTTCATAGGGTTGGCTAGGAAGGGCACTGACAGAAGACCCACCACTCTGGACTCTCAAAGGCAGTGGTAGTGCCCAATACATCATTTGAAACAGGTAGAGATACCATGGGGAGGGGGGCTCAGTGCAGAGGAGGATGACATGGGGGACTGGGGGAGTGGCTTTGCTCCAGGGCCTCCAGCAATCTGTTGCCTTCACTGGTTCACTCTTTTTTTCCCCCTTCAGAAATGAGACTTATATTCACCTGTTGATAAAGCCATGCACCATACCTTGTCACAGGCTATTGTGTATTGTATTGGCAACCTTCAGTCTCGAAAGACTATGGTATCGCGCTCTGAAAGGTGGTTCTGGCACAGCGTCTAGTGTGGCTGAAAAGGCCAATCCGGGAGTGACAATCCCTTCCACACCGGGAGCAAGTGCAGTCTGTCCCTGGTCTGTCTCCCTGGCTATGGGCCTTCCTTCTTTGCCTCTTAGCCTCAGACTGTTGGCAAAGTGTCTCTTCAAACTGGGAAAGGCCATGCTGCACAGCCTGCCTCCAAGCGGGCCGCTCAGAGGCCAGGGTTTCCCACTTGTTGAGGTCCATCCCTAAGGCCTTCAGATCCCTCTTGCAGATGTCCTTGTATCGCAGCTGTGGTCTACCTGTAGGGCGCTTTCCTTGCACGAGTTCTCCATAGAGGAGATCCTTTGGGATCCGGCCATCATCCATTCTCACGACATGACCGAGCCAACGCAGGCGTCTCTGTTTCAGCAGTGAATACATGCTAGGGATTCCAGCACGTTCCAGGACTGTGTTGTTTGGAACTTTGTCCTGCCAGGTGATGCCGAGGATGCGTCGGAGGCAGCGCATGTGGAAAGCGCTCAGTTTCCTCTCCTGTTGTGGGCGAAGAGTCCATGACTCGCTGCAGTACAGAAGTGTACTCAGGACGCAAGCTCTGTAGACCTGGATTTTGGTATGTTCCGTCAGCTTCTTGTTGGACCAGACTCTCTTTGTGAGTCTGGAAAACGTGGTAGCTGCTTTACCAATGCGCCTGTTTAGCTCGGCATCGAGAGAATGAGTGTCGGAGATCGTTGAGCCAAGGTACACAAAGTCATGGACAACCTCCAGTTCATGCTCAGAGATTGTAATGCAGGGAGGTGAGTCCACATCCTGAACCATGACCTGTGTTTTCTTCAGGCTGATTGTCAGTCCAAAATCTTGGCAGGCCTTGCTAAAACAATCCATGAGCTGCTGGAGATCTTTGGCAGAGTGGGTAGTGACAGCTGCATCGTCGGCAAAGAGGAAGTCACGCAGACATTTCAGCTGGACTTTGGATTTTGCTCTCAGTCTGGAGAGGTTGAAGAGCTTTCCGTCTGATCTGGTCCGGAGATAGATGCCTTCTGTTGCAGTTCCAAATGCCTGCTTCAGCAGGACAGCGAAGAAAATCCCAAACAAGGTTGGTGCAAGAACACAGCCCTGCTTCACTCCGCTTCGGATGTCAAAAGGGTCTGATGTGGAGCCATCGAAGACAACAGTGCCCTTCATGTCCTTGTGGAAGGATCTGATGATGCTGAGGAGCCTGGGTGGACATCCGATCTTGGGGAGAATCTTGAAGAGGCCGTCTCTGCTGACCAGGTCGAAAGCCTTTGTGAGATCTATGAAGGCTATAAAGAGTGGCTGTCGTTGTTCCCTGCATTTCTCCTGCAGTTGTCTAAGGGAGAATACCATATCAGTGGTGGACCTGTTGGCTCGGAATCCACACTGCGATTCTGGATAGACGCTCTCTGCAAGTACCTGGAGCCTCTTTAGTACAACTCGGGCAAACAGCTTTCCTACAACGCTAAGGAGAGAGATGCCGCGGTAGTTGTTGCAGTCACCCCTGTCACCTTTGTTCTTGTACAGCGTGATGATGTTTGCATCCCTCATGTCTTGAGGTACTCCACCTTCTCTCCAGCAGAGACAGAGGATTTCATGCAGCTCAGTGACAATGATCTCTTTGCAGCATTTTAGGACTTCAGCAGGGATGCTGTCTTTTCCAGGTGCCTTGCCAAAGGCAAGGGAGTCCAGGGCCACGTGAAGTTCTTCTAGGGTTGGTTCGCTGTCAAGCTCTTCCAGTACAGGCAGGCACTCAATGTTGTTCAGTGCTTCTTCGGTGACTACATTTTCTCTGGAATATAGCTCAGAGTAGTGCTGCACCCAGCGTTCCATCTGCTGCGCCCGATCCTGGATGACCTCGCCTGTGGCAGACTTCAGAGGGGCAATTTTCCTCTGTGTTGGACCTAGGGCCTGCTTGATACCATCATACATCCCCTTGATGTTGCCCGTGTCAGCTGCTATCTGTATCTCGGAACAGAGCTGGAGCCAGTAGTCGTTAGCACATCTCCTGGCAGTCTGTTGGACTTCGCTGCGAGCAGTTCGGAGGACCTGCAGGTTGCGCTCACTGGGACAGACCTTGTATGCTGCTTGAGCTCTCCTCTTTTCCTCAATGACTGGTGTCAACTCCTCAGAGTGGGCTTCAAACCAGTCTGTCGCCTTGTTGGTCTTCTTGCCGAATATGGACAAGGCGGTGTTGTAAACGGTATTCTTGAAATGTTCCCATCTGTTGGATGCGTTTGCGTCGGCCGGGCCTGGAAGAGATTCCTCAAGCGCTTGTGCAAATTCCTCCACTTTTCTCTGATCCCGGGTCTTGCTGGTATCAATGCGAGGTCTTCCTTCCTTTTTCGTGTGATACAGTCGCTTTGTTTGCAGTTTCACTCTGCTGCACACCAGGGAGTGGTCAGTGTCGCAGGCAGCACCATGATAACTGCGTGTGATCTTGATGCTGGGAAGATCAAGACTGGGAAGATCAAGATCACAGGCTATTACAAAGAACTAATCCTAGAAGTTAGTCCAAGCCTGGTATTGTTCTGACAGGGAACTCTCCACAAGTCTCTCTGCTCTTATTCTAGCATCGTTAGGCTGTGTGTGTTTTACCCTGTGGTGAAACCAGCATGCACAAATCACATAGTTTTTGATCTGAATTTAGAAATAGTAGTTCCGCCCCTTTATCTTAACAAAAACATATTCAGAAACAGTTTCTATTTCCATTTAAAATCCCATTCCATGTGGCAATCTTAGTTCTATGTTACACATGTAACATGGTTCAGTGAATGTGTTCTTTAAAAAAAAATAGTGGCCTGTAAGGGCACAAAATGGTGGCAGAAGAGATGACAGGCTTTAGGATTTTGCTGTACTGTGACTCCACACCTTCTTGCAATTCCACTCCACCTCACCCAATTTTAAAGAACAAAAAAAACTTGCATTGAGAACTAATGGAAACTTTTTTCTCATTAAAATAGCACATGGATGGTGCAGTCACAAGCAGAGCAGAGGCAAAGTCTTAATCTCCCTGATGCTCTACTGTGGTTCCTCTCCCTTTTGCATCCCAACAGGCCACTATAAAAATAACAAGCACACCAGACTATGCTATATACACACAAATTTACCCTTACTGTCAAGCGTTTGTATGAAAAAAAAACTACACAGTCATACCTAAGGGTTTGGCCATGGCCAGCAGAATCTTGAACTTCTTCCTTTTGGAAGGTGCATCCCTTCCGTATTAAAAACGGATTTGTAACTTTCAAAAGAAGTTTCCCATACAGTTTTGGGGGCTAATGTTCAGGAAGCACAAATCCAGCTCTCTTTTGAGAAAGTGGTACTAGTCATGCAGTTCTTTGGATACAACTCAAGATATCTATACCCATCCATAAATATTCAACCATGTCACCAGTTTACACAACACACTTTGGCACAAATGAACTGTCTCAATCCTTTTTGGGTACGCAAACTTATGGGCATGTATAATGTGTGAACAAGGCATTGTGCACCCTCTGTGTATGCTAGGAAAGGCATGTATCAGGAAAAATGGGAAGAGATTCCCTTAAGAAGCCAGGATGACCAAGGAGAGTAGTGCTTAGTAGCCAATATTTGCCCACCTGCAAAATCTTTGTAATTTGTTTAATCTGCCACCATCCCATACTAGAGAGACCAGGCAGAGGGGAGCTTTTTGGGGAACCTCCCTGAAACCCAGGGGTTCTTATTAAAATCAAACCCATAGTAGTGTCTATAGGGCAAAGAGACAGGACAGTCCACATGGAATAGGCAGACAAAGGATCAAAATGTAATTGGTTTATTCAGAGTCCAAAAAGAAATGGAATTAAACCAAAAGGAGGGGGGAGTAGGTAGTAAAATACAAGCATGCTGGTGGAAAATTCCTGAGCTTGAATGGAAAGCACAATGAAAAGGTTTGATCAAATGGATGCCAGAAACAGTCATGCCCAGCGGATGGAGCTTGGATGCTACTCAGACAACTCAGCCCAAGGGGGCTATATTGAACATGGGGAATTTGACAGGCTGGGAGGAAAAAGAGCAGACAAAGCAAAACAAATTCCCTGGTTGCAGTCAGACTAGAAATGGTTCTTACCACTAGCAACTTGCATTAGTCCAAGGAATCCCAGTCCCCTATACTTATGGAAGAATAAAGTGGATATGCCTCCTTTTACCAGCATTAAGTAGCCATGTCAGACCCAACACATTTCCAGTGTATTTGGGCTGCAATCCTAACCACACTTTCCTGAGGGAAAGCCCCATTGAAGAAAATAGGATTTACTTCTGAATAGACCTGGTTGGGATTGTGTCTCTAGACTAATAACTTTGGTGGATGATGTCATCAAGTTATCTGATTGTAGAAGTCAGTCACTGGTCACGCCATTCCACCCCCTTAACCTAGATTGACAAGTTCAGCTACCCAGTGGCAGATGCCTGCCAATCCTGGAGGAGAGATTCCAGACAGAAAGAAGGACCTCACTCCACAAAGACAAGTACTTGCTAGTAATGGAGTTTTGAAGAGACAAAGGACAGAGGCTGCTTGCAGAAGGAAGCCCCAGCAGCCTTTTCTGCTCCAAGACCTGCACAGCAGCTTCTACTTCTCGGAAGAACTGTCAAAAATACAGAAAGATAGGCAAAATACAGGGGGGAAGACAGGGCATTCATAGTAGGGTGGAATTGCAGGCACAAATTGTAACTCTACCTGTAATGGCGGGCTTTCAAGACTAGCCAAAACTAACGTTCCTCTACTCACAGTTATATTTACTATGTAGTTGTGTAAACTAGAGAAAGAAGGGCTATTCACAAGGTCAGGACTGTTGGTGACTCACAGCCCAGTCTTATCCTAGGTTGACCCATAGTGTGCAGTGCTGCTGTTGCAGCATCCACTGCATGCTACAGGCAACTGGAGATCAGGTTGAAATAAAAAGCTTTTTACCTACTCAGCCATGCCATGGTCCCCATAGGTCTACTCAAATCTGCACCAGCTCTTTCGTTGGCATAAATCCAAGTGGGTCCGGGGGAGCATGATGAGGCTGGGAGCATAAGATATCTGTGCTGCTGCTGCTTTTATCTGCCCCAGCCTGCTCCCCCAGTTCCCCATCTGGCTCCAATCCTTGCCCAATCCTTCCCTGGAATATGCTCCCAACTTACCTGCACTGGCAGGGGCTGGGTGCTACAATGGTGCGCACTTGGGGCTGCCAGCTGTTTTCGCAGGTGGCCTCATCCCATGCACTGCCACTGTAGCTGCTGTACCAGCAGCATGGGCCTTGTTCTGGTGGAACATGAGTTCCATCATTGCAAAGCCCAGATAGGTAATTTTGTTTTAAGTTATCACAGTCTTAAATATCACAGATATCTCACAGGGTAAGATATCATAGACCCTTTACTATTACTAGAAACTCATTTTTTGAGCACAAAATGTGTTATCCCAGAATTTTTTTTAAACCTAGCAAAACTTGCCTTCCTTCACATGAACCTTCCATAAAAGATGCCAATTTTGTGAACATTATCATTTTCTACCTGTTGACCTGGTTCTCTATTCATTTTGAGCTGTTGGCACATGGTATAAACAGTGTTCCCCCTTGCTTTTCTCACCACCGCATGGAATTCTTCTATAGGTGCACGACGGCATCTTTGAAGGCTCAGCAATTACATCATATCTAATTGTTGACTTCCAGATCAATGAGTTCTGAGCTGTGCAGAGCTCAGTTTTGAGCTGCATAGCCACATGGCTTAAGAGGAACACTGAGTATAAATTCTCACTCAGGCATTTAACACTGAGTATAAATTCTCACTCACTCACTCACTCACTCACTCACTCACTCACCCTAACTACACTTTCCTGAGAGTAAGCCCCATTGAACAAAATAGGACTTATTTCTGAGTAGACCTGGTTAGGATTGTTCCCTCATTCTATCAGTGCTGGGAACAGTGATTTGCCAGAAGTTTAATATGGCAGGCCAGTTTCCATAGTTGGGAAAAGCTGAGCTGAATTTTCAGTTGATTGTGGTGCTTAGTTTTATAGCTTCAGTTCAGACTAGAAGGTCTTGCTTCTACTGCTGTATAAATCTGTGCATTTTCCTAGCACGATAGTTTATATAATGTATTGCAGGTAATTGGTTTTGCAATCTGGCTCTGTATTATGTTGACTGTTTTGCCAATGTACAATTTTAAGAAGGCCACATATAAATTTTTAAGTCAGTATTGTAAAATCATGTTGTCTAAGGTATTCAGGAAGCATTCAAGCAAAACTAACACAGCTGTTAATGTTTCTTACTGACTCATGCTCCGAGCTGGCAAAGCAACAATCATACTGTATGTGTGATTAATATTTCTCAACCACCTTATTGTACTGTTATTCCAGTGTGTATATTGGTTTTGCAGCCTGGGCGTACTGAAGCCTGAAGATTTTGGTGTTGGTCAAATGCAAACTTTGTATACATATATGTGTATGGAAGGCTGTGGCATGAGAACAAAAGTAGTTGAGGGCAGGGACGGAAAGGTATTGGCAGGGAAGCCATGTGTCCTCCTTCCTTGGAGAAGGAGTAAAAGATGTATGTTAGTACTCGAATAAGAGCCACTGGCAGCTGGAGGAAGGGGAAATAAGCTGGATACATGGAAGCTGGAATATCTTCTGGAGTGGTCGGAAACATGGGATCTGCTGTTGGAGCCTAGTGATTGGTTTGACTTGAAGAGTCTTTCTGAACCTATTACCAAAATCATGTGCCTCAGTTCAAAACACATTGCTTTTCCTATGTGTCTCAGAAAGTACCTCCTCCTTTATAGCAAACACTGCATATTAAAAGAGCTCTGATTACAAAATTGTTACATGGTGTTTGGGGGCTTTCTAAAGCCAAATGGTCTCCTTGAATATTTTGTGCATTGTTGTCACATGTAGCACGTGCTAAGTTCCTCCTAACTTCCGTGCTAAGTTATAATTTTTGCTATTTTAGCAGGGGGAGCACGTGCTCCTCTTATATTTAGCAATTGTCGCTCTTCACTCCAGAACTGTCTCTTTGCTAGTGGTGGTTGTTGGTGTTACTTCTGCAACTTTTTAAAACTGTGAACTGTCCCAAAACTGTGAACTTTTGGGATACGGAGCCATTTAGTTATTTTATTTGCTCTTTAAACTGCTATATAAACTTTTCCCCCCTGAAAATCAGTATATAAATATTCATTATCATCATAGTACATTCTAATGATTATGCCCACATTGACTTACAGCCTGATTCACAATTCATGTGACGCAGGGGCAGATCCGGGGGTGGGCATGGTTGCATGGGCCACCCCCACTGTTGCTCCAGTGGAGAAGGGCACCCTCTGATGGGGAGTGAAGTTGGGTGCAAGGGAAATGCCCACTGGGCAGGGCATTGGTGACTAGATTGTGCCCAGCCAGGAATTCAGGTCTACCTGCCTGGAAGAGGCAGCTCCAGAGGGCAGTTGGAATGAGAACCTGGGTCTACCCTGCAGGTGGATCTGGGCTCCAATTCTGGGCTGGAGCCCAGGTCTACCCAGCTAGCAAACCTTGGCCACAGAGGCCAAAATTCAACTGGGAGCCCAGGCCTACCTGCCTAGTTGACCTGGGCTCTGGAGCGCTCATGCCCCCCCCCCAACACAGACACTGGATCCGCCCCTGATGTGAAGTGGTATTCTTAGGTTTAAGCAACAAAGAGACTTATCACATTTTAAAGACTAGCCAATGTATTTCAGTATAAGCTTTCATGTTCTATGGCCTGCATCTGATGACTGCACCTGAATGAAAGATGAAGAAATGGACAGTGATTGCCAAAGCCTGTTTTGTTATGCAGTGCATAAGACCAAAAGCCAAATAATCACAGTCTGTTTTTGCCATTCCCCCTGAAGTTTCCAAGGTAGCTCAGGGGTTTGGGACAAAGGGGATTCTGAAGACCTACTAATGACATAGAGCTCACTGTATGCACCCTGCCAAGTGGGCAAAGAGGCACTTTTTAAAATGGTGGTTCTCTTGTATTTAGCAGGGTTGACCCTCTTCACCCCAGCATGCCATCTTTTCCAGTGGCTGTTTGCTGGTGTTTTTTTCTGCATCTTTTTGAGATTGTGAGCCCTTTTATGACATTTTTTTTTTGAAGTTTAGACATTTCTGTTGAAATGTGGTATACTATTAAACATATAATATTTTATTATTATCACATGGTCTGCCCTTTCACCATTGCCACTTTTGACACAGTGTCACTTCACGACTCAGCAGCTGAGAGGTGGTCTGTGAAGCGATGCCTCAGCAGAAGCGGCACTATTGAAAGGCAGCCCACGTGGTAACAGGGCTCTTCCAACACCTTGGCAGCATCTCCCTCTCTCAACCCTTACAGTGTGCTTTTTCCCCTGTAGCATTCCTTGCTTTCTGACACCTCCTTCTGTCTCTCCTTTGCAGAGCCTCAGCAGAAGCAGTGCTGCTGAAAGAGCGGCTCTGGAAAAGTCCATTTATAATGGGATGCTGAATAAAAAGCTTCCAGGGGGCTGCATCTGGCCTGTGGGCCTTATGTTTGACTTTCCTGTATCTGGCTGTACACTGATGCCGTATCTGAGTTGAATAACAAGAATTGGGCCCCAATCCTAATTGTGAGGCACATTGGCAGAGCATGTGCTTCACTTGCACATCAGGCCCTTGTGCTGTCACAAAAGCACCATAATGCCCCATAAAGCTCTTACCCTAGGCAAGGGAACAAATGTCCTCTTACCTTAAGGAAACCTCCAGCAGCCAGAATTCTGCCATTCTGCCAGCAGAGCTGATGAAAACTAGTTTTCCCTTTTACAAGGGACTGTTTGAAGCTCTACAAATATCTGCAAAACCAATTAAAGGCAGTGGCAAAACAGGAAAAAATTAACCATAACATTTTCTTTTCAGACTAACGCCAGCCTTTCTGGCATGCCTGCTGTGCCTCGTCTTCATTGTCTTGTTATTTGTGAAGGTTTAGTTTTTCTGCTGCTGTTTTGAAATCTTCAGCCACAAGGGGGACAGACAGGTGCTTGAAGCAGGAACAGAGGCAAACAGCCAGCTCTTTAACAGGAGCTGGCGCTCAGCAATTCCTTATATAGGAGTTAACTGATGTGAAAAGAATAAAATTGATTTCAAATAAAATACTTCTATAACGTGTTTAAAACTGTTCTGTTCCAAGAGCAAAGCTTTAGGATTATCTTTTCTGTCTCTTTCCCAGGTCTTTATTTCCACTGTAATATTTTATGTAATTGGCAACCCAATTCTATGCAAACCATAATCCCCTGCCTGCAGTGTGAAAGCCCTATTGTCATTTTGCACTTTTCTTACTTACCTCCCTGTTGGTAACAAAGCAATTCGCCATCACAAACCCTGGATAGGATTGGGCTGTAAGAAAAAAATTTACTGACTTCTCCCTAGCTCATCAGGTTTTTCTCATAGCACGCTTCTTTAGTAGCACTGGGTGCTGTGGGCTGGCAGGGAATACGATTGGGTCCTAGGTTTAACAGGAATTACTTTCAGGAAGACATGCGTAGGATTGCATCCTCAATATGTACATCCGCTTCTCCATGAAGCAGTTATGTAGCATTGCTTCCTTATATGCACTTTACTTGCATGTTCTTTAAATATGACAAAAATATATTGGTCTTAAGCTACCATTAATGCATACACAATTTCAGACAATGTTTCATTGATCTTTCTTTGGTTTGCACTCTCCTTCTCAGTGGGACAGCAATTACATGGGAAAGACCCACACAATTGACCATGCCCATGTAGTTGTATTATTAATAGTATGCATGTGTGTGCATGCACACACAATGCAGTTGTGGGTGGCTGAGAAACAGTGCCCTGATTGCAACAGGTATATGTGAAAGGGCTGTGTGTTGACCGAGTGTTACTCCTGTCTTAATGTAAATTTGTGATGCTAGTATTAGTATTATTATAATTAATAATAATAATGTGAAACAGTGGTATGGACTGGATATCATTATTAATATGACGACCTCTTTTCAACAAAAAGTAGTTTACAGAGCAGTTCACATAACAAAATCCATCAATAAATGGTTCCCTGTTCCCATAGGGCTTGCAATCTAAAAAGAGATGCAGAAGAGACACCAGCAACAGCCATTGGAAAAGATGTCATGCTGGAGTGAAGAGGAACAGTTTCTCTCCCCCTGCTAAATATAAGAGGACACCACTTTAAAAGGTGCCTCTTTGACCAATTAGTAGGAGGTTCACATAGCAGTGTGTGAAATTTGTTTTTCCTCTTTTTGTGTTGTCACCTCAGAGTTGGGTCCAAAGTGATAACTATGTTGATTCAACTAGATTTTTAATTTAATTGCTAATTTTGAATATCTGATCTCATAAACAAGGTTCATATTTTTTTTTTAAAAAACCACCTTTCTTTCCTCTAGTATAGATTAATTTAACTGCTTGAAGCTTAGTTTATTTTGGAATGAAAGCAGTATACTTTGAAATTAGTTGTGCAAACACAAGTGACCACTTTTACTGCTTTCATAGATAAGCCAGACACTTTTAAGAAGTTAACAAATAACAGTAATGACTGTGCCTACCCAAAAAATGAATATATATAAACTGGAAGAGCACCAACTATGCAGATTACCTTTGCTAGCTTTACATGAAAGCGTTCCCATTGATTTCAGTGGAGGAGTGCCTGTGTTAATAGTACTTGTAGTTATGGGCAAGTGCTTGTTGAAATGTGCTTGTTGAAATGTGTGTCATGAAACCTCTTCTCTTTCCTCCCCCCCCCCCCCAATCAGTTTCTGGAAGCTGCAGTTTTGACCGAAGGAGCAAAAAGATATTTAACTTCTGCCAGGCATTTTTTATTCAAAATTATTACCTCACTGCTCTGCCCCATAAGATTATTCCCATAAAATATATATTTGGATAATATGCATGGACTTTTATACTTGGTTTAAGTAGGATAATTCTGAGCAAAGAATAGCCAGCAGGCTACATATTTGCTGCCCCTCAAAATTTTAACCTTCCTTAAGTTAAAAAAAAAAAAGTTGGGGTTCTTTGCACATATTTGTATGTAGCATGTGTAATCTAACCCCTTTGATTAGTTATTTAGGGTGCAATACACTTTAGGGTGAGTTTAGGACACTTTAGGACACTTCGCTCACAACAGGAGAGGAAACTGAACGCTTTCCACATGCGCTGCCTCCAATGCATCCTCGGCATCACCTGGCAGGACAAAGTCCAAACAACACGGTCCTGGAACGAGCTGGAATCCCTAGCATGTATGCACTGCTGAAACAGAGACGCCTGCGTTGGCTCGGTCATGTCGTGAGAATGGATGATGGCCGGATCCCAAAGGATCTCCTCTATGGAGAACTCATGCAAGGAAAGTGCCCTACAGGTAGACCACAGCTGCGATACAAGGACATCTGCAAGAGGGATCTGAAGGCCTTAGGAGTGGACCTCAACAGGTGGGAAACCCTGGCCAGGCTGTGCAGCATGGCCTTTCCCAGTTTGAAGAGACACTTGGTCAACAGAGTGAGGCAAAGAGGCAAAGAAGGAAGGCCCATAGCCAGGGAGACAGACCAGGGACAGACTGCACTTGCTCCCGGTGTGGAAGGGATTGTCACTCCCGAATCGGCCTTTTCAGCCTCACTAGACACTGTTCCAGGACCACCATTCAGAGCGCGATACCATAGTCTTTCGAGACTGAAGGTTGCCAACTAAAAAAAAATCCTAACCAACTTTCCAGCACTGAGGTAAGAGCAATGCAACTTTGAGGTAAGGGAACAAACATTGCCTTACCTTGAGGAAGCCTCCATGACTGCCCCCAACTGCAGAATGCAGCAAGTGCCCCACTGGCACAGCTATGCCAGTGCTGGAAAGTTGGTTAGGATTGCACCCTTAGTTTCTTAGAGAAAACTTCTGTCTTGTTTTCATTGGGGACCCCATATTCTTTAAATTTATCCTTCCCTGTATGCGTATATTCAGTCCCTCCTGCTATTCAAGAACATCTTCAAACATATGAAAACAAGAACATTTTATCTGGTTAACCAATAGCCCTGCCTCTCATTCAGCTTCTCATTCTGCCTCTTGCTTCTTCTTTCCCTTTGTCTTTATTTACCAGTCTTTGTAATCTTGTGAGTAAAGCTGTGGTTCTTTTTTTTTTTGTACAGAACCTTGTTTTTTAGGTGATCTAGAATTTTTTTTTAGAATTTGAGTGACTGCATTTATTGCTTAAACCAGTGGAACCAACCTTTAGGAGCCTGCCTTTAGGAGTCCAACCTTTAGGAACCCGAGGACTACTGAGGCAAACAGTGGAATTGGTGTGTGGACCACATGCCTCCTTCCATCCCCACCACTCAAAAAATATGATTCAATTTGGTAGCCCATGGGGGAGTGCTAAGTGAGACACTGGAAATGCCAGCTGCGGGGTCCATTTTCCGCCCTCTCTGGTGGTCCATGGGGAGAATGGACCCTCCCACACCTGGCACATCAGCAAGCACTGGACCACCAGAGGGGGGGGGAGAATGGACCACATTCAGCCACAGCTGACACTTCAGTGGTCTGTGGGGGAGCACTTACTTGGCAAAAGACCGGAAGTGATCAAAGGTGATCATCTTTTTTTTTTTCCTGAGACCTTGTGGACCACTTCTCAGGGTCTCACAAACCACCTGTGGTCCCTAGACCACAGGTTGGGAATCACTGGCTTAAACTCCATTCCAAAAGAAAAAATGTGGCTGTAACTCACCATTCTGTTCTGTTCTTTCTTTGTGGCATTTACTACAAAATGAAGCTGTCAACCAACAACTGAAATATTCAATATTGTTTGGGTGGAGAGAATAAAAATGCAGCCCTTTAGATAATCCCGTTCTTCCTCAACTAGTCCATTTTTAGGGGTCCCGTTAGGGAGAAGGGCGGGATAAAAATAAAGTTTTATTATTATTATTATTATTATTATTATTTATTTTACATGAATTTTACTTCTTACATTACTTCTTCAACTAGTCCATTTTTACATGTAATCGAGGGGTTTTACAACCCCTCTAATACAGTATGCTTCAAGTACAAAGAATTGGTTGCTTAATTTATCTTTTACAGATTGATTTCATCCAGTTCATCGCTGAGCAGGGAATAAAATGCAAGCAGGCAACTGAAATCTTAACTCATCCCCCTGTTTAGTACCAAGGTAGCAGGTTTCGACATGACATACTACATGAAGCAGTAAAGCTGTAACACCATTCTGAGGCTTAAGGAGTTTATCCTTTTCTCTTTTTCTGCTTAGTAGAAGCAAAGAAACAACTAGATTCACAATACCTACACATCTGCTTTGAGAGACTAATGAAGTTCAACATTCATTACCATGTTGCTGCACAATTTTGATTCCTGTGACATAAAAGTAACCCTGTTCTAAACTGCACTAAATTTGAAACAAATTAAAGTTATTTTATATCTATCAATCTTTTTGAGCTGTAACATCTTTTTGTGATGTCAGGGTTATGGATCATTTAGAGACTCAAAATAGCTGCAGGAGACCTGTTAGTTTTTTAAAAAAAAAAATCTTTTTTTTAATGTTTTTTAAAAATCTGAATTGTCCTCTTAAAGTTCAGCTTGTGAAATGAACTGAAGCTGCAATCCTGTCCTATGCACACTTTCCTGAGAGTAAGCCCCACTGAAAACAATGGGATTTACTTACTTCTGAATAGACAAGCATAGGATTGGGCTCACAGACTGCAATGCTGTGCCCTCTTACCTGGGAGCAAGTCCCATCCAACTCAGTGGGGCTTCCTTCTGAGTAGACCTGCCTAGGAGTGCACAGACAGTATAGGCAGTCTGGTTTTTCTTGATAAACCTCACACCCCCAAGACGGATTGCAAAGGTCTGCTAGACAGAAGGGTTTTTTGGACTGCTGGCTGTGGCTGCAATCCTAGGAGTAAGCCCCACTGAAGATAATGGGACTTCCTTCTGAGTAGCGGAGCATAGGATTGTGCTCTAACTCTCTGCTGGGGATCTTCCCTTCCGTAGGGCCTGGGGGGGAAGGAGGCTCTGCCGGGGACTTGGGGGAACACCGGGGGTGTGGGGAACACGCTTCCCTCGGTGGTGTGGCAGAGCAGGGCGCCAATGGCGGCGGGGCGAGGGGGAGTGGATTTGCTGGTGACGTTTTGTTTGCAGCAAGGCGAGGAGAGCGTGCAGGCGAAGAGGTGGCGGCAGCCGCAGCGGTGCGCCGGGCTGGCAGTGGCCGGGGAAGGAAGGGGAGCTGGGCGCTGGGCCGCCCCCGGCCTCAGGATGTAGGCGAGCGGCGGAAGGGCTCTTGCTGGCAGAAGGGCTCACCATGAAGAAACACTCGGCCAGGGTAGCCCCGCTCAGCGCGTGCAACAGCCCGGTGCTGACTCTCACCAAAGTGGAAGGTAAGGCTGCACGCTGGTGCCCGGTGGGCGCCCCGCGTGGGGGCTGCAGTGGTATCCCTCGCCTCACACTGCGGTGCAAGGGACTGCCTGCTGCAGTGGCTCCCGCCCTCTGGAAGGAGGAGGGGGTGATGCTGGCTGGCTGGCATGCCTGGCTGGGCTCCCTGCAAGGCAGCGCCCGCCCGCCCGCCCGCCAATGCGGGCACTGCTGCTGCTGGGCTGAATGTCACCTTCCTCGCTGTGCACCCGCCTGGGAGGAAGGGACCCCCGCCCTCCCGTCCGAAGAACTTGTCTGCGGGCTGCGAGAAGAGGGCGTGTGAACTTGCTGCACTGGGGTAGCGCGCTCCTTGGGGGGCTGGGGAGACCCCTTCGGGGGCGAAATCACCTGGGCGGGGGGTGGCGAGACTTCAGGGAGCAGTCCAGGGATGCTCTGGTGCCAGGAAAGAGACTCCCCGGCCAGGGGTTGCCTCGACGGCTGGTGGGCTGAGCCAGCGGCGAGACTCCGGGCTTCTGCGCGGCTGGGCCTGCAGCAGTCTCGAAAGATGCTTCTTCCTCCCGCTGAGGCCACGCAGCCCCGTTCGGGTGAAGGTGGGGAGTCTGGGCATCCGGGAAAGACCGACGGCTGGGTGCCAGTCAGGCTGCAATCCTCCACACACTTGCCTGGGAGTAAACCCCATTGAAGACGGTGGAACTGACTTCTGAGTAGGCATGCCTAGGCTTGCACAGTCAGTACTGCCTGGGGAGGTGCAGGTGCAGGTGCGGGCGAGTCGGAAGTAGCTCGAAAGGAAGCCCCGGGTGGAGAGGCTGGTGGTGCTGCCGCCTTCTCAGAAGCCTCTGGAAGCGTGGACGTCTGTCTGAGACCCTGGGCCAAGGTGGAGAGAGGGAAAAGAGAGGTGAGGAAGGAGACGAAAGTGGAGACTGTGTCCCTGGAAGGGGAGGGAGGAAGAGGAAAACTTGGGCTCGAGGGGGCAGAGAAAAGCTGAAGACAGCCCTCTCTTCCAGGCACGCACTTCCCCAGAAATAAGCTCCACTGCATTCAGTGAAGCTCTTACTCCCAAGTAAGTGTGCAGTTGTACAGTGTCATTGTGGTGGTGTAAGGGACTCACAGCCCGATCCTTTGCATGTCTGCTCAGAAGTCAGTCCCACTCAATTCAGTGGGGCTTACTCCCAGTTGCTCCATTCAATTACCCAACTCATTGTCTTTGGGAGGAAAAAACTTTTTAAACCCCAAAATGTGCCTTTCCTAGCTTTTCTTGAGAGCTGGGGGTTTGCAGTATTCATGGCTGTGCTATTTAATTCATGAACAACTTCTATACTTAAGAAGTGTTTCTTAATATGTAACATGAATCATTGGGATTAGAAGGAGAGAAGAAATGTGATGAGGTCCAAAAGGAGGAAGACAGGTTGTGAGGTTGGAAGAGTAGGGCTAATGTAGGCGCAGGGGAGAGAATAGACAGGAAACAAAGGAGGTTCAACAATGAACAAAAGAAAATATGAGATAGTCAAGGCAATGAGAGAATTAAACAAAGGTGAAAGAAAAGCTGTGTGAGAAGGCACAACAGCACAGATAGACATGTGGTAGCTTTACAAAGTGCATGTGTTGCATAGCTGGAGTGTGCAAAAGACAACATTTCTTTCTTTGATTGGAAAATACATTAGAATAGAGTGGAGAGAGCAGATTTAAAAATATCCATTAGGCTGTATGCCTGTGCACACTTTCCTGAAAGTAAGCGTCATTGAACCCAGTGATCCTTCTGGATAAATATGCTTGAGATTGCACTGGGAAAGAGGTAGATTCAGGCTTTGTCTCTTATTATTGAAACTTCTGATTTCTGGGGAGTTTCAAGCTTCATTCTGGAGCATAACAGATAATGGATTATAAGAAAAATAGAGAATGCCCTACTGACCTTTCTTTAGTGGCCAGCCTAGACCAGAAATGTGTGGTCTTCCATTGTGTTAAATTGTATCCTATTGTGGCTTTTTTGTATGTGTGCGAGCTTTAGTGGGATCCAGATACCATATGGCAATTCTCAAAGGATCAAAATGACCAAAACCCAACACTTTTATGTTTGCGCTACTCTGTTTTGGCGTATGTACAGATTTTATTTTATTTTTCCTTGGAAGAATCATTCAATGCTCAGAGGATGTTAGCTGCACAACAGTGTACTTCAAGATGTAAAAAAACCTTGTAGATGGGTTTTATATATTTTCTCCTGCTTCACCACAGCAAATTATTTTGCTAAAACATCCAAGAGGCCTGTGTCACCTTAAAGACTAACCAATTTGTTTCAACATAAATGTTTGTGGATTACTGTCCATTTCATCAGATGCTTGGTGAACTCCCTAGTAGGCAGTGATGTGTGTGTGGTGTGTGGATCCACACAACACATAGGAACAGATTTATTTTTTTTAAAGCAGCAGAATGAATTTGCAAGAAGAAATGAAACAAGGCTAATCTTGTAATAAACTTAATAGGATGTAAGATTAGCATAGGAAAATTCACAGTTAGTGATAGCATTGCTAGAAGATGGTCAGTTAACTCTGTAATATGATAAAGAATCCACATCATGACTGAGCCCCCATCTTGTGATGATATCCAGTCTTAATATAACTTTGGACGCAATCCTAACCCCTTATGTCAGTACTTTCCAGCACTGGCATAGCTGTACCAATGGGATAGGTGCTGCATCCTGCAGTTGGGTGTCACTCTTGGAATCCTCCTCAAAGTAAGGGAATGTTTGTTCCCTTACCTCAGAGCTGCATTGCCCTTATGTCAGTGCCGGAAAGCAATGACATAAGGGGTTAGGATTGCGTCCTTTGTTAATCTTCAAGGAGCCACAGGTTCTTTGTCGTTTCTACAGCTATATGGTTACTCCCTTGGAAGCTATTTTGCTAAGTGCTTTCCCTTCTCCCCCACCCCAAATCCTCTTGTGTCTCCTGTAGTCCTGTTTTGCAGGCATGCTACAATGGAATTATTGAGGCTTCTGTAGTAGGGATGACCCAGAAAGTTAACATCTGCTTCACTGGTTACTCCTCCCAACACCACAATAAAATCAATCCAGTGTGGAGGAATTGCAGCTACTGGAGCCCAAGAGAATGCATCACCTACCAGAAAGTCTTTCATTGATATGCATTACCTTAATGCCTTCCAGCATTTCCTTCTCTCTGCTTGTATAGTAGCTAGATTTCCCTGAAAGGAGAGAAGAATTTTATGCTCTTTCTAATATGTGACTGCAGTTTCAAATTATTGTGTCACATGCACAGATTATTTCAGTCACATGCACTGACTGAACCTGTAAGACTTGTACAGTCACTTCATACATGCATACATGTGTGGCAGCAAACGGAACCTTTGTACATCTTCCTACATCTCCAGCACACAGTGTACTTTTTATAGTTTGTGTGAAACTTGGGCTCAGTATCCTTCCATCAACCCCTGCTGACTGGGCAAAGAGATACCTTTCAAAGTGATGTCCTCTTATATTAAACAGGAGGAGAGCAACTATCCCTTTTCACCCCAACAAGTCACCTTTTCCAGTGGCTGATGCTGGTGCATCTTCTACATCTCTTTTAAACTGTGAGCATTTGAGTACTGGGAACCCATTTATTGATTTGTTTGTAAACTGCTTTTTGAATTACTTTTTGTTGAAAAAGCAGTATAGCAATAATAATAAAAATTTTATGAGGATGGGAATGAAATAGCTGTCTAAAGATGGTATACACATGCTCTCCCCCCGCCCCTCATTTTATGAATCATAGGTTGATGAGACAGGTGCCTTTTCTAATGCTAACCTATCTTGAGTCATTCCTGCTTTGAATCTCTGTAGATCATTAGTTTTTGAATCCTCTACCTTGGGTAGAAGATTTACATATTAGTTCATCTGCTGAGGATCTACTGAGCATTATTGATCATTATAAACATACTCTAGGCTGCATGCTCTGTTCAGAGTGCACCCTAGAAATACATCCAGCACTTTCCCATTGCTGTGCATTGCAGAGGAAAATCAGTATGTCACTATTGATACTGAAGAACTCTGATAAACTTCTGAAGAAACTTTCTGGTTCTCAGACATATTGTAGAAAAACAGTAATTGCTTTAGAAATCACTAACAAAAGGTTAGTATAGTCTATAAATCTCATCTTCTCTCTTATCTGTTATCATCACTACCAAGTTCCAAACTAATGTAGTCACTAAAAAGGATTACTTTTTTGTTGCTGTAGTTTTTGCTTCTGCTGTTTTCCTTTTTCTGAGATTTCTTTAAATCAGGGGTGCTCACACTTTTTGGGCTCAAGAACTGCTTTGAAACCCAGCAAGGCCCGGAGATCTACCAGAGTTTTTTTTTAAATCCCATTATAGTCAGTGGGGCTTACTCCTGTGTAAATGTGGACAGAACTGCAACCTCAGAGCCCAACCCTATGGTGTCTACTCAGAAGTAAGTCCCATGCTAGTCAATGGGGACTACTCTCCAGTAAGTGTGGATAGGAGCTTTAGAGCAGGTGTGCTCAAACTTTCAACTTTAGGGATCCTGGACCTTTAAAATTGTGTAGGAGAGAATTTCAGCAGGTGCAGCTTGTCATCTGTGGGATGACAAGTTGCACCTGCTGAAATTCTCTCTTCTATACACTTGTTGAAGGTCTAGCATCCCTAAAGTTGAAAGTTTGAGCACCCCTGCTTTAGAGACCAATCTTTTACATGTCCCCTCAGAAGCAAGCTCCATGCTAGTCAATGGAACTTACTCCCGGGTAAATGTGGAGAGGATTGCAGCTTGTGTGCCCAAGCCTAAGCCTGTCTCCTCAGAAGTAAGTCCCATGCTAGTCAATGGGGCTTACTCCTGGGTAAGTGAGGAGAGGACCACAGCCTTGGGCACCTGCATATCTCAAATGCTGCTGAACTTCCCCAGCCGGACGCTGCCACCACCCTGCATCAGCACTTCTGAGTGGCCCCAAGCAACTCCTCCAGACAGTCCTGGGCTGCTCCTGAGCCCTTCTGGAGACGCTCCTCAGGTTCTCCAAGGCACAACCGAAGTTCTGCAGCCTTCCCTGCAAAGTCAAGCCTAACCCTTGTTTAGCTCCACTACCTGGGTGTAGTCTGGGTGTAAGAACCATTGACTATAATGGGACTTACTTCTGAGTAGACAGGCATAGGATTGATCCTATGCACATTTACCTGGGAGTAAGCACCATTGCCTATAATGGAATTTAATTCAGGGTAGAACAAGCATAGGACTGTGTTGTAGGGCTGCAATCCTATCCATACTTTCCTAGGAGCAAGTCCCATTGATTATAATGAGATGTACTTCTGAGTAGACATGCATGGGATTGGGCTCCAAAGCCCATTTTATCAGATGCATAAAGTGTCTGCATTTAGCAGACAGATGCACAGGGGGATACAAAGAAAAAGTTATAGGGGGAAAAAAGCAATTAACAGTACAGTTTTCTGCATGTTTACTCAGAAGTAAATCTGTGTTCAAAAGATTCACCTCCAGGGAAGTGTGAAGTGATGGTACAAAACAACCTCGCAGTTCCATTGGGACTGAATTGAATATGTGGCTCAATTTTAGTTCCATGAAGCCAGAGCCCCATCCTATGCATGTCTACTCAGAAGTAAGCCCCGTTAGAGCCAGTGGGGCTTCCTCCCAGGAAAGTGTGGACAAGCTTGCAGCCTCAGAGCCCCATCCTAGGCATGTCTACTCAGAAGAAAGCCCCATTAGAGCCAACAGGGCTTACTCCCGTGTAAGTGGCTAGCACTGCAGCCCAGCCAGGCTCCTTCCCACACGTACCTCGTGTCATCGGTGAAGAAGCGCGCCTGAAGCTGAGCCTTCGCAAGAGCCCGAGCTGGTGATGTGAAGGGCAGAAATCCGCAGCCTGCCTGCTGCCCCCGAAGCAACCTCGCCGCTCCCACGTGGCCCGGTTGGGAGCGGTCTAGCTAGAGCTCTGCAATCGATTAGTGAGGGCTGTCCTGCAAAGTCAAGCCCAACCCTGTAGCAGCTAAAGGCAAAATGAGTCGATCGCGGAGCCCTTGGTCTATAGACTAGAATAGACTAAGGGCTCCGCCATCGACTCATTTTGCCTCGCGATGGACTGGTAGATCGCGATCGACATGTTGAGCACCCCTGCTTTAAATGATCTTGAATACCTGGTTTGTTTATGTAGAACAGGGGTGTCCAAACTTTTTGACAGGAGGGCTTCATCATCTCTCTGACACTGTGTTGGGGGCTGGGAAAAAAGAATTAATTTACCTTTCAAATTTACATAAATGTACATAAATGAATATATTAGAGATGGAACTTATATGAATGAATGAAGGTCTTGCAATAGCTCAAAGCCTATAAAAGGCCTTGTGCAAAGCATGGCCGGCCTTTCCTTTGCTGCTGCATCACACACATGAAACAGCAAGCAGTGGAGCAAGCCCTCGTCCCACAGTTCACGCAAGCGGTTAAACAGTCACCCTCACGCTGAGAGCAGTTGCATAGGGGCAAGCACGGGCTCCAGCAAGTCTCCAGAGGCCAGAGGCTCATTGGACACTGGGGGCTCCCCATGGACTGGGGGAGTCCCCAAGGGCTGCAAGTGAACCCTGGGCTGGGGTTTGGGCATCCCTGATTTAGAATATTTTTATTGTGTTTCTTTTACCCATCCAGATTCACAAACCAGCTTACAAACCAATCAATAAACAGGTTTTAGATTCTTGAGTCAGGATTGTTATCCTTCAATAGCTTTCAAATATAGTAGCATTATAAAATGGACTTTTTGTGTACTATAAAATTCCAACTTTAATTGAAATTGATGTTTGACCTGCTTGCTTTGAACCAAACAAGCATTTAAAAGTACAGCAAATACCCTTGCTGTGATCAGAGACAAATCTTACGAAATATAAATTTCTTTTGTTTCGGATATCCCTTCTTAGGGACTTTAGAAGTAACATTGAACGTAAATGAACTTATGGTAACAGAAACGCCCTCAGCATCTCTTTAGCTCATCCATCACATGGAAGTGTTAATCAAGTCTGCCAGTTTGTTGTTCAGCCTTGAAATCTTTATCTACCTATCAATATATTAGATTAGTTCTTATGGAAATTAATTTTATTACCCACCTGACTATAGGAATTGGGTCAGCAGTGGCTCAGAAAACCACATTTTGTGAAATTATCTGCCATTCCCAACTGTGGACTTATCTGAAAGTCCTTGATACTTGATAGGGCAAAATAAGAAATGAAAGGAAGTTTGGGAGACTCTGTGTTGTCCCTACTGAGGTAGCAATTGTGTTTTTGTTTCAAGATGTACAATTTAAGGCTCAATTCAAGGATGCCCGGTGGTAGGTAAACCTGTGCAGGACTTGGGAGGGAGGCAAGGGTGTAGATGGAGTAGAAGGTCTGGGTGGATTGGACCTGGGAAGAGGGCAGGTTCAGCTGCAGCAGTGTTTGCCAAATCGTAACCCCCTTCATTGGCCCGATCTGCCTTTATGGGTAAATGTGGGCTTGCACCAGTAATGTTGCTGGCACAGGTCTGAGTTGACACATGGCAGTAGTGAGGGCTTAACCTTGGGGAAGGGAACAATTATTCCACTGAGGATACCTCCAGAGGCCATAATGCCCCCATGGGATACAGTGGGCGCTATGTTGTCAGCACAGGGAGTGGATTGGGGTGTTCAACTGTTAAGTGGACTAATTCCCACAAGGAATTTTAATTTATTGAATTTAAAATGAAAACTCCCCCTCCCCACAACACTGAAGTGGGTACTGAGGAATTCCTTCCTATGATTTTCTTGTTACCTTTAAATTGATAACTTTTTTGTTGCACTTGAGACAGTCATGCCAAATATAGTCTGCTTCTTTTCTGTTTAATCTTATAACCTCTTCAAAGTGCTGTTTCAGTTTTATGACTGCTTTTCATCTTCATCTTGAAGAATGGAGTTCATTGCAATGTCCCTGTTTGCTAACCCGAATGCCATCCAGTTATTCCTTTCTTCAGTTAATATCTTTTTTGCCATTTTCCTGCATCCTGAAAATAGTATTTATAATATTCATATTTATGGACTGCTTTGCAGAGACTACGAGCTACATTTTATTTAACCCAATTAAGAACAAAATGCTGTAGTCTTTAGACCTGTGCAAACATTCTTGAAACCCAGAGTCTCTCCATGTATGCAGAGTGCCTATTACAGCCCAATCCTATCCTCCCTGGCAGTGCCAGGCTCAGTGGCACTGAAATGACCACAGCTGTTTCCAGCAGGGCCAGGGAGACTGCTGGAGGTCTCCTCAGGGGAAGGGGACATTAATTCCCCTACCCTGAGTGAAGCCCCGGCCCCAGCAATGGGGCTACTGTTTGGCAACCTTCAGTCTCGAAAGACTATGGTATAAGCCTACAGCACCCGGTATTCCCAGGCGGTCTCCCATCCAAGTACTAACCAGGCCTGACCCTGCTTAGCTTCCGAGATCAGACGAGATCAGGCATGTGCAGGGTAACAGTTGCTTCTGGGGCTACTGAAGCCTGCAGAAGCTATTTTGAAGCCTGGGCATAGGATATGGCAGACAAGGCTTCCCTGTTCCACCTCCTAACCTGGGACAGTACAAGCAGTATGCTTGTTACTCAAGCCCATAGGATTAGGCTCCCAGAGTGCCAACAAGCCCCACCTTCATTGTTGTCAGGAATTGCCTTGTCCCCACCCTCTCCATGAAGAGCGTTTGTTCGCATGCCAAACACTGTCCACAAGGAGGGTTGTTCCCCAGTATTAGGACGCTGGTCATAGAAAAATAGGAAAGCGGGGGGGGGGGAGCAGGGCTACAGAGCTGTGAGGGGTTGGGCTTGCCAGCACACTTTGGGATGCTGTATAAGTGTGGAGGAGTCTCTGTCTGAAAAAGGCTTTCATCCTCAGTATTTTTAGTTCTAATTTGGAGAGCATGAATGTTACCTGAAACAACAGTACCCCTTGATAAACACACAATGGCTACTTGATTATCTTGGATAATAAGATAATTGTAAATTCATAAGAACTAATTGCTATAGCACTAATTAGACACTGTATGATTGTCAAGGACTATTTGTTTTTTTGTTTATTTAATATGCCTGGGTTTTTTTACCCCACTTTTCCTCCACTACAGTGGGCACCCAAGGCAGCTAACATAAAAACCATTAATGTAAAAACAATGCAGCAATAAAACTAAAAAAAGAAAGCGAAAGGCAGCGGTACAAACAGTCATAAAAACGTCAGCAATACATAACATTATAAAATATCGGAGCATAAAGCAACATAATGGTACACAGAAGAAGCGACAATATATGATAATAAAAAGTAAAAGACAGCCTTGAAAGATGGCAATAAAAGCGGACATAAAATGTCAAAAAATCAGCAGGAAAATTCCCACAGCAAACCAGCAATATGCAAGTGCCACCTGGAAAAAAAAATTTAGCCCCTGCCAGACTGCTTCAAGGGAGAAGGCAGTTTGTAGTTCACAAGGGTGTTCCATGACTGTGGTGCCACAGCTGAGAATGTCCTTGTTACCACTCCCTCACTTCTGTTGGAGGTGGGAAATGTAAGATGGTGCCCTCTGACAATCTCAGGGAGTGGGCCAGACTGAATTGGAGAAGGCGGTCCCTCAGGTACTCCAGTCCTAAGCTGTAGAGGGCTTTAGAGACCAAAACCAGCACCTTGAATTGGGTCCAGAAGCAGACTGGCTTAGTTGCCGGAGCAGCAGTGCAGCAGAATAATTGTTGAGGCCTGGTGACCATAGGGGCCACTGAGTTCTGCTTTGTGACGTTTCTGGACTATCTTCAAGGGATTAAGCCCCATAGACTATAATGGGATTTACTTCTGAGTAGACGTACATAGAATTGGGCTCCAGCTCAGATGTCAGCAAGACATTGACCGCTGTGGTCAGGTCTGACCTACTCAAGTAACTGCCACTGGCACATCAGCCGAAGTTGGGTAAAAACATCTTGCCACAGCTATCACCTGCCAATCCAGGAGCAGCTGTGGATCCAGGAGGACTCCCAGGTTGTGCAACCGCTCTTGCAAAAGATGTAGAACCCTATTCAGAACAGGGTGATGATCTAGCATCTGCATCGCTCCTAGCTACTTTAAGGCAGTGCTCTTTCAACAGCCCCCCAGGTGGAAAGGAGAGATTTGTCTGGGTGCCATCACATTCCAAATCCTTGGATAGCCATTCCTAGCCATTTTGGGTAGATGTTAAACAGCATGGGGAATAAGGCACCCACCCACCAGTGACCAAGGTGCTGAACAGACATCTGTCAGCATCACTTTCTGGGACCTGTTTGCCAAGAAGGAGCAGAACCACTGCAAAACAGTGCCACCCAGCCCGAACCCTGCCATCTGCCCCAGTAGGACATCATAGCTGATGGTGTTGAAAGTCAGCAAGCTGTCTAGCAGGACCAACAAGGATGCACTCCCTCTGTCCAGTCTCTGGCTCAGGTCATCACCAGGATGACCAAGCCTGTATCCATGAGCCATGCCTAAAGCCAGACTGAAAGAGATCTAGATAATGCCTGATTATAGTTATAGTATTGTCTGAGGATGATATTATCTTTCTAATCAAAATTTTTATTCTACCTGTAACTACATGTTTCACACAAATGTATGTAACCAAGCCCTATGGTCTGTTTAGCCTTTCAGGAAAGCTCCTTCGGGAGGGTGGCAGTTTAGAGTGACGAAGTGGGGTGCTTAAACTTTTCCCTGCCTGCCTCTTCATTTCTGTCAATGCTTCTCATAAGCCACATTTCTGCCTTCTGGGATTCCAACTTGCTGCTTCAGGGAGGCGGTTTTCCCCTTTAAAATGGTGTGGGAGGAAGAGTGAACCTGTCCCTTCATGCATCGTGGACCTGACTGGAATCACCCCCCAGTTGGCTGGTTGGAATTGTAATGGATGGAAGCACATAATGTGACCCTTAAAGAGCAAGAGAATTATTGGAAGCAGACAGCCATTACTGCAGGTAGTATTTACTCTCACATTAGACAGAATGCAGTGGGCAGTTGGCATCCCTGGAGGATCCATTCCTGGATCCCTTGCAGATACTGAATTCAGTGTATAATTAAATCGGGGGGGGGGCACACTTGCAACTGGAAATGCCTCTCTGAAGTGTCTGAAAGACCTTGTGAGGTATGGAGAGATCGCATGCAACCTCCTCATGCCTCAGAAGACTTCCCAGATGCTTTGGAGAGGCACCTCTGGTTTGGCAAAAAACCGGATGTGCCTCTCCAAAGTGTCCTGAAGGCTTCTGAGGCACAGGGAAGCCATGCATGACATCCCCGTGCCTCAGAACTTCTCCTGGACACAACTGGAAGGCAATTCTTGTCAGTTCTGAGAGCTTCTTGAGGCCCTCCAGATGTGGGCTTGGCGCCTGTGTTGAATCAGATCTGTGGGTGCCCACTGTATCTGTCAGAGCACCATTGGGGAAAGGCGGCACAATCTCTTAATTAAATAAAATAAAATAGATATCTACCTATTATAAGAAATTATAACAGCATTTATTTTGCTAATAGCCAGATGCTATTGGGTTTCCCTGCTGGCTGCACCTGTGTTCTGCTAGTGCTGGCTGCTGTAAAGCAGCCCTAAAGCATGCTCCAGCAGCACACATGGCCAGAATGCGCCAACGAATCTAAGAAGACCTGTCAGAGGAAGTGAGACAGAGCAGGGATGTGGCAGGAGGAAGAGAAGGGGTTGAACAGGGCAAGGGGTGTGCAGAACAGGAGAGGGGGTGGGTGGAATGGGGTGGTGATGGGGCAGGGAGGAGGGAGGATCAGGCCTGGGAGGGGGTGGAATCAACTGCAGTATATACTGAATCGCAGCTCCCTCTTCTCCGGCCTGATCCGCCTTCCTTGGTCAAAGCAGACTTGTTCCAGTGATCTGTCTGGCACAGGACCAAGTTGACCCATAGTGGCTGCTGGGGCTTACCCCAGGACAAGAGGACAAGTGTCCTTGTCTGTCAACGAGACCTCTAAATTTCAAATTTCAGTTCCAGACAAAATTCCACCGCAGGATGCTGCGGAAGCCATGCTGTCACTGGTGCATTGCCGTGTTGGGGGTTGGATAGGATTGGGACTTTAACACCTGCAGTTTTCTCCTGGCTGTTTTGCTAATGATGCCCCCCTGTAGAGATTTGTGGCTTACTATGGTAAATAACTACAAGAAATATAAGACCTTCTGATTGGTAGCTGCCACCTGCTAAAGGATGGCTATTGGTAATGAGAATTACCAATGGCATGTAAGAATTAAAGTCAATATGTAAGGTTTTAGGGATAATTTTATTTCTTTCACAAAACAGAAACATAATTATATATGTGAGTTGTGGTCCAATAGGGTCTCCTCATGCTACTGTAATCTTGTTCTAGTTGTGACCAGAGCTGTTCTGAGCCCCCCCTCCCCCCCCGAAAGCATCAGATGGGCACATCTGGTTTTGGTGAAAACTGGAATTGCCCTTCTGATGCCTCCAGGGAGGCCTCAGAAAGCCTCCTGGACATGACTGGAACAAGCTTCTGGTCACATATGAAAGGTTCTCTGTGGGTCCTTCCACTGCTGTTATTCCCGCCAGGTAACAAACCAATGGATAAAGAAGACCAGCTGTATAATTAAGAAGCCAAAGCAAAATATTCCATATAACAAAGAATTAATAACATAGAAATGACTATTACATTGACTATTTGCTTTATATTTTGCAAAGAGAAATTTGTTCTTATTTTTAAACCTCATTTGTACTTCATTAGTTTTGTAATCAGCCCATTTGAGCCTGTAGCATCTGCTCAGGCACACTGTGAAATGCTCATTAGAAATGCCTCTATGAACAGATGAATCAGAGCTTCCATTTGTTGTAAAAGGCATTCTTCTACCTATGATGCTTAAATAAGAGCTTTCTAACCAGGGAAATTTATTTCCCTACTTGCTGGCTGTAGGCCCATTTAGATTCTAGTCTTGGCTCTGCCCTTTCAGTTTACTTCATGTCACTACCTCTACCTCCCTCCAAGGGGATAGCTCTACATCAAAGAGCTTTTGCACAGGCCACACACGGGAGAAGAGGAGGGAAAGGGTGCACTACACAGAAGGGATTTATTGTTTGTGTTTGAATCCAACAGAGGAACAAAGAAATCCACAAAAGGCAGTAACCGAAACCAAAACAGTGGGCAGGAGCTTGGCAGGCCTCCCTGCAGGGTTACATCACTCCTGACATCCCCACAGTTTTGGCTCTGGACTCTTCAGGTGGAGGCCTGATGCCTGGAAATGGTCGATTGGGATACCTCAAGACCCAGCCTAGTTGTTCCTGGAGGAAGGCTGAGGTCAGAGTCTACAGAATCTCCCTGCCTGTGAGGGAGAGTTTGCCTTTGGACCTATCCCAAGACGTGATGATGCTTCCCCATCTCGCAGGCCTTGGGCTGCAAGCGATCAGCCCACCTTTCAGCCCAATCAGCCCAATCCTAACTTCCAGCAGTTGATGCAGCCATGTTAATAGGGCATGCGCTGCATCCTGCCATGTGGGGGGCAGTCACAGAGGCCTCCTCAAGGTAAAAGAATGTTTGGTCCCTTACCTTAAGGCTGCATTGCAGCTACATCAGTGCTGGAAAGCTGGTTAGGCTTGGGCTGTTAGTGAGGCCCCGCTCCTACCCCTTGGGTTCTTGCTTAGGAACGCCTTTCTTTCTTTTCTGTATGCATAATTCTGTCTTATAATCAATTTTTTCCTTCAAGTTATTAAGTAACAAAATAATTATGCTGCTGTTAAGCCTGGCTTATTCAATGTAGTTTATTTTGCATGATTCTGCGCAGGATCTCAGGCTCTTGCTGTGATTCTTTTCAATTTGCTTACACCATCTTCATCCAGTGGTGATCCTACAGACTTTGTCAAAACAACTCTAATGATGTACATTGCCTCTGTGATTAAAAAAACACAGTATCTACATTGGGGAAGAGCCTCAAAATCTATTGTGGGATAAGACATCTCTGTGTTATTACAATTAATTTTCTTATGGTGATCTTTACAATCTACAGGTGCAAAATATACTACAAGGGGTGTAACTTTCATCTAACCCTGGATGTGTTTGTTTCCATTATCAATCAAATTATTGATACTTTCTCTGCTTTAACAGAATATCTGTTTGAAGGGTACATTGATTCCAGGCAACCTTGGTTAGTTCTTCCAAAACCTTACCTTGACAGAATTGTGCAATTTCACAGTGCCCAGAAGCATGTACATGATATAGGTACAACTTTCTTGTATCTCTAGCAGCCATTGGTATGTCAGTTCCTTTGCTTACTACAAGTAATGTCCCCTATTGATTGGGCCTTGGTTCCAGCTGCCACAGGACTACCACTGCTAATAGCTGTGACTGCATATAGTGATTAGCTCCTGCTGGGGGCACTATATCAAAACCTGTGGCATTGCAATGGGAGAAAAATGCAATACACAACATGTCATAGGGTCACTGTACAGGTGCTTAATATGCTACTGAAAAAGATGCTATTCTAAGACGAGGACAGTTACTATTCCTCTGCTAAATATAAGAATAACTTTTTTTTAAAAAAAACTGTCATTTGCCCAGTTTGTAGAGGTGTTTGAATGCATCTTCCTTTCTTGATTCAGGGCTGAATAATTTCTAAAACTATAAAGCCCTTGCTCATAAATTTATTTTTCTCTGTCAAATATTGAGAATTTGTGGTCATTTCTGAGCATGCAAGGAGACTGTTCTGTTCACATAAATATCCCCAGTGGGAAACTTTAGGAAGTGTTCTGACTACAACACTATCATCTTTGGGACAGTATAAATCTTTGTGGCCTGTCTGTATAAACCAGCCATGCCTGCGTTGGCTTGGTCACGTTGTGAGAGTGGATGATGGCCGGATCCCAAAGGATCTCCTCTATGGAGAACTCGTGCAAGGAAAGCGCCCTACAGGTAGACCACAGCTGCGATACAAGGACATCTGCAAGAGGGATCTGAAGGCCTTAGGAGTGGACCTCAACAGGTGGGAAACCCTGGCCTCTGAGCGGCCCGCTTGGAGGCAGGCTGTGCAGTATGGCCTTTCCCAGTTTGAAGAGACACTTGGCCAACAGTCTGAGGCAAAGAAGGAAGGCCCATAGCCAGGGAGACAGACCAGGGACACACTACACTTGCTCCCGGTGTGGAAGGGATTGTCACTCCCGAATTGGCCTTTTCAGCCACACTAGATGCTGTGCCAGAACCACCATCCAGAGCGCGATACCATAGTCTTTCGAGACTGAAGGTTGCCAACTACAACTACAAACCTTTGTGGGTAAAGGTGAGGTTTGAGATATGAGTATTTGGGATATATGCATTGAACTGTGGGCTAGGCATGGCACCAATAATAGAGGGGGTTTGTGAAGAATGAAACACAGTTTCAAGCTCATACTCCGATAACATAATAGATACAGTCAGTTCTTATTATTCACTAGAGTCAGGTTCCTGGTGTATACTGAATCTAGTGGATACTGAATCATTCAGCGTATGGGGAAAATGGAGTTAGGTTCCAGGGGACCACCATACACTCTGTGAACTTGAATCTTAGCTTGAAATCTGTGGGACTGGGTGATAGCGAGGGCTCCTCAACATCTCCAACATCTTATGCTTCCTTCTCTGTTCTGGCTATCCCGTGACTTGTTGAGGGTTGCTGGCCCAACAATGAGACCTCAGAGTTCAGCAGTTGGGGGGGGAGTTGCTTCACCCTTCCTCCTCCTGCACCTGTTTCTTGACTTCTTCTCTGGGCTTGCTCCAGCTCTGGAGCAGCTCTTAGGTGGCCTTCCAGAGACTTCTCATCATTGGCCTCTCATCCCAGTGTTGTGAAGAGTCCCTGAGTCAGCTGGCGTGCCCGAGCTAGTGGGGCATGTCTGGAAGTGGATGCAAATGATCCTGACTATTCTCCATGGGCCAATACCAGTGCCCATCTGATGTGGAAAATTGACCGAGTCCAAACAACTTTCTAAATAATAAGTAGTATGCAGGCGTGCATGGCTTAACAACTATTTGCTTAACAACGGACCGCATATATGACGGTGGTCAAGGCACAATAAAGATGCTCTTAATGAGGCAATTGTGTCTCCCGTAGCCTGCTGCAGAGTATCTGTTTACACAACAGAGAGGCTCTTAATGCAAAAAAGAGACAATCTATCTCCAGTAGCCTGTGCAGCCAGCTATGTTTACACAACAAAGGCAATCGATTGGACTGAATGTTCAAATAACCTAATTGCATAACATCAGGGATCGGAGAACATATCCCCATCATTAAGTGGCGCACACCTGTAATTGGCTGGATGCAACCCCTCCACCATCAGTCATGTACTGTATAGGTGTGACTTTCTCTCCCCCCTGCACAGCGCCAGTACTGAACATAAGAACATAAGAACAGCCCCACTGGATCAGGCCATAGGCCCATCTAGTCCAGCTTCCTGTATCTCACAGCGGCCCACCAAATGCCCCAGGGAGCACACCAGATAACAAGAGACCTCATCCTGGTGCTCTCCCCTACATCTGGCATTCTGACTTAACCCATTCCTAAAATCAGGAGGTTGCGCATACACATCATGGCTTGTACCCCATAATGGATTTTTCCTCCAGAAACTTGTCCAATCCCCTTTTAAAGGCGTCTAGGCTAGACGCCAGCACCACATCCTGTGGCAAGGAGTTCCACAGACTGACCACGCGCTGAGTAAAGAAATATTTTCTTTTGTCTGTCCTAACCCGCCCAACACTCAATTTTAGTGGATGTCCCCTGGTTCTGGTATTATGTGAGAGTGTAAAGAGCATCTCCCTATCCACTCTGTCCATCCCCTGCATAATTTTGTATGTCTCAATCATGTCCCCCCTCAGGCGTCTCTTTTCTAGGCTGAAGAGGCCCAAACGCCGTAGCCTTTCCTCATAAGGAAGGTGCCCCAGCCCCGTAATCAGCTTAGTCGCTCTCTTTTGCACCTTTTCCATTTCCACTATGTCTTTTTTGAGATGCGGCGACCAGAACTGGACACAATACTCCAGGTGTGGCCTTACCATCGATTTGTACAACGGCATTATAATATTAGCCGTTTTGTTCTCAATACCCTTCCTAATGATCCCAAGCATAGAATTGGCCTTCTTCACTGCCGCCGCACATTGGGTCTACACTTTCATCGACCTGTCCACCACCACCCCAAGATCTCTCTCCTGATCTGTCACAGACAGCTCAGAACCCATCAGCCTATATCTAAAGTTTTGATTTTTTGCCCAATGTGCATGACTTTACACTTACTGACATTGAAGCGCATCTGCCATTTTGCTGCCCATTCTGCCAGTCTGGAGAGATCCTTCTGGAGCTCCTCACAATCACTTCTGGTCTTTACCACTCGGAAAAGTTTGGTGTCGTCTGCAAACTTAGCCACTTCACTGCTCAACCCTGTCTCCAGGTCATTTATGAAGAGGTTGAAAAGCACCGGTCCCAGGACAGATCCTTGGGGCACACCGCTTTTCACCTCTCTCCATTGTGAAAATTGCCCATTGACACCCACTCTCTGCTTCCTGGCCTCCAACCAGTTCTCAATCCACGAGAGGACCTGTCCTCTAATTCCCTGACTGTGGAGTTTTTTCAGTAGCCTTTGGTGAGGGACCGTGTCAAACGCCTTCTGAAAGTCCAGATATATAATGTCCACGGGTTCTCCCGCATCCACATGCCTGTTGACCTTTTCAAAGAATTCTATAAGGTTTGTGAGGCAAGACTTACCCTTACAGAAGCCATGCTGACTCTCCCTCAGCAAGGCCTGTTCGTCTATGTGTTTTGAGATCCTATCTTTGATGAGGCATTCCACCATCTTACCCGGTATGGATGTTAGGCTGACCGGCCTATAGTTTCCCGGGTCCCCCCTCTTTCCCTTTTTAAAAATAGGCGTGACATTTGCTATCCTCCAATCTTCTGGTACCGTAGCCGTTTTGAGGGACAAGTTGCATACCTTAGTCAAGAGATCTGCAACTTCATTCTTCAATTCCTTAATAACCCTTGGGTGTATGCCATCAGGGCCCGGTGACTTATTGATCTTTAATTTATCAATGAGGTCTGAAACATCTTCTCTTTTAACCTCTATCTGACTTAACTCCTCGGTTAGGAGGGGCCGTTCGGGCAGCGGTATCTGCCCGAGGTCTTCTGCCGTGAAGACAGATGCAAAGAACTCATTTAATTTCTCTGCCATCTCTAAGTCTCCTTTTATCTCCCCTTTCCCTCCCTCACCATCCAGAGGGCCAACCGCTTCTCTGGCGGGTTTCCTGCTTCTAACATATTTGAAGAAGCTTTTATTATTCCCCTTAATGTTGCTGGCCATGCGTTCCTCATAGTCTCGCTTGGCCTCCCCTATCACCTTCTTACATTTCTTTTGCCACAGTTTATGTTCCTTTTTATTCTCTTCATTAGGGCAAGACTTCCATTTACGGAAGGAAGCTTCCTTGCCCTTCACAGCCTCTCTAACTTGGCTGGTTAGCCATGCGGGCACTCTCCTGGATTTAGTGGAACCCTTCTTTCTTTGCGGTATACACCTCTGCTGGGCCTCTATTACTGTTGTTTTAAGCAGCCTCCATGCACTCTGGAGAGACTGGACTCTTTTTACCCTCCCTTTCAACCTCCTTCTAACCAGCCTCCTCATTTGAGGGAAGTCCGCCCGTCGGAAGTCAAGGGTTTTTGTTAGAGATTTGCCTGGTATTCTTCCCCCAACGTGCACATCAAAACGGATCGCAGCATGATCACTGTTCCCCAATGGCTCAGTAACGTTTACATCTCTAACCAGGTCCTGCGTACCGCACAAAATTAAATCCAGAGTCACCTGTCCTCTGGTGGGCTCCGTGACTAGCTGATCTAAGCCACAGTCATTTAGCACGTCAAGAAATCCGGTTTCCTTATCGTGACCAGAACACAAATTGACCCAGTCAATATGAGGATAATTGAAGTCCCCCATGATTACAACCCTGTCCTTCCTTGTCACCTCCCTGATCTGTTTCCTCATTTCAAGGTCCCCATCAGATTTCTGGTCTGGAGGACGATAGCACGCCCCCAGTATTACATCGCTGCACAAGCCTGGTAATTTAACCCACAGAGATTCTACGGTGGAGTCGGACCCACCTTCAATCTCTACTTTGCTGGATTCTATCCCTTCCTTAACATAAAGGGCCACCCCACCTCCAACACGCCCCTGCCTGTCCCTCCTGTAGGGTTTATAGCCCGGGATTGCGGTATCCCACTGATTCTCCGCATTCCACCAGGTTTCCGTTATGCCCACTATGTCAATATTTTCCCTTGTCACCAGACATTCCAGTTCTCCCACCTTTGCTCGTAGACTTCGGGCATTTGCATAAAAGCATTTATACACGGAATGCCCCAGGATGGGCTGCTTATTCGCTCCTTTGTCCCCGCATCCTCTCATTGTGCCAAACCGTCTATCACATCCCATCACCCATCACTGCCTTCTGTTCATGAGGAGGCCACAGTTTCTTCTCCTCCTACTCCCACAATCTCTCTCACCTCCACCCAACTGACTACTTGTAGTTGTGCTGAGCCCCCACCACCCCACATACAATGAGATAGTATTCACGAATAACAAGTCTCAAATAACAAGAGGTAGGTGGCAGTTCTGCTCCTCCCAGACGAGTGAGTTAGTGAAAAGCAAATTCACATATAAAGAGAACTCACTGTATGACTTTCAGGGAAACATAATTGCAGGCAAATTCTGTTTTTATCTTATTGTACATGCGTATAAGCTAGCTGTCAGTAGGTACAGACAAGTCAAATACTAGCTAAGCGCCTATACAAATGTATCTGAACATATGAAGCAGCTTTAGAGTGAGTCAGGTCGTTTGTTTCTCTAGCTTGATATTGTCTACACTGTCTGGAAACAGTTCTGTAGGGATTCAGACAAAGGTTTTTCTCAGCCCTCACTGGGCTGAGATGCCAGACATTGAATGTGGGACCTTCTGCATGTGAAGCACATGTCAATCATTGAGCTATAGGCTTTCCTTTATCACAGGGGTGTTCACAGTTTTTGGCAGGAGGGCCACATCATCTCTCTGACACTGTGTTGGGGGTGCCAGGGAAAAAAAGAATTAATTCACATTTAAAATTTGAATAAATTTACATACTTTTACATAAATGATTAAAGATGAACTTATATGAATGAATGAAGGTCTTGCAGTAGCTCAAGGCCTATAAAAGGCCTTGCACAAAGCAAGGCTGGCCTTTCCTGGAGGGAGCCCTCATCCCACAGCTCACGTGAGAGGGCACCCTCATGCTGAGAGCAGTTGCATCGGGCCAGTGCGGGCTCCAGCAAGTTTCCAGGGGGGCCAAGGTTCATTTGAGACTGGGGCCTCCCTGAGGGCCGCATTGGGAGTCCATGAGGTCCGCAAGTAGCCCCAGGGCCGGGGTTTGGGCACCCCTGCTTTATCAGTACAATGGGCAATGAATATTGTTGAACTTCCTTCTGCATGGTCCTGCGTTATCTGCTTCCCTCTTTCCTTTTGTCTCTATTGCCTTTACTTGCTCACCTCTCTTGATGCTATTGGCTGATCTGAGTTACTCTTGCAAGTGAGTCAGCTGCTTAGATGGAGGTCCCAGATGTGTCAGGCCATGTATCAGTCATTGGCTCAGTTTCTCTAATGTCACAGAGGCCTTAGGCTAGACCAGGGATGTCACCCTCATTTCACACAGAGGGTCAAAGTTAGCATTCATGGAGCCTACTGAGGGCAGAAGTAATATCATTAAGATGAAAGTGACATCATTAAGCAGATGATGACCAGAAATAAACATTTTGTTCTCACAAATAAACCATTAACTACAAATGACAGAAGGGAAATTGTGCAAATCTTGTTCATATTTTCAAGATATGAGAGTTCCCAGTTATCAAGCTGGAAGAGCCCAATTATAACAAAGTCCAGAAAAATTGCTTCTGGAGTCCACATGCAGCCCACGGGCTTTATAATAATAATAATAATAATAATAATAATAATAATAATAACTTTATTTTTACCCCGCCTTTCTCCCCGAAGGGACTCAAGGCGGCTTACAACATATTAAAAACAATTTAAAAACAAATAAAAACATATTAACACATCATAAAAAACAGCAGTCAGAGTAAAAAAAATAGATAAAAAGAGCATAGAGCAGCAGCAAGTCATAAAAGAATCAGGCCTGTAAAAAATATTAAAAGATGTTAAAAAGATGTTAAAAGGCCGAGAACTCAGAAGGCCTGTTTAAACAGAAGGGTCTTCAGGCCTTGCTGAAAGGTCTCAAGAGAGGGAGCCATTCTTAAGTCAAGGGGAAGGGAGTTCCATAGCGTTGGTGCCACTACTGAGAAGGCACCAACTTATGTTTGACACCCTTGGACCAGACAGTTGGCATGCATAGGTATGATGGCAAATTCTGAAAATCCATGAATATCTTTGAGTTAACAGGAGTGTGTTTATGCCACATCTCAGTGCATTTTATTAGAAACAGAGAACAATTGCTGTTCACACTATAGGGTGGAGAGGGCAGCTTTAATGGCAGCCAGTTCAAATGAAGGCATTCTGGAGAAGTCACATACTACTAATCGAAATGTGCGGCATGTGCTTACAGCATGAGATAAGAAGAGCATTCTTTGAAATTCAACCCATGATAAGTGAGATCATTTTCATAGTAAGGTGATACTTGCAGTATTGTGTTTCGCAGTATTTCTGCAGTGCAAACACCTTTGTTAGTGTATTTAACACTTGGCTTAAGAGAGCGCATGGAAGGGTTATATTTAACAAATGTATGAATTCCCCATTTTGTGATTGGTATGCAGCTACTTTTAAGAACAGTGGTATTTCCTTGTGGCTCTAAATGGGCATAATAAACTCATAAATATGTACATAAGTGCTTTTCAAAGATAAAAATATTACCCAGCTACACCCAAGGGAACTAGTTATAATTTGAGTTATAGGCAATTCTCAGCAAAGTGTATTGCTGCTGTCTGTTGCAGTGGTCTCCACTTTGGAGACTGCTGCACTCCGGTAAAGCCGTCCACAGTACAGATGGAGGTTACTGTTCTGCCTAGGGGCCTCCCATTCACACTGCAGATTGCCCTGGACCTTTGTGCCAGCTAGCCATGCATGCCCAGAAATCCAGACGTGAAGCCAGCTGGGGCAAAAGACCCTGGAAGTGGCTGGCAAGTGCAGAGATTAGGGAAATCTGCGGAGCCAACAAGAGGCTCCTCCATGGAACAGTAAATGCAATTCATGAGGGAGGGATTAGGCAAGAGCTCCAGATCCAGCCTGTGGGCCAGAATCGGAAGAGCCCTGGTCTATTGCAAAACATTCTGGGATTCTTCTTCTCTAAAAAATTATATTCACGATTAAATTTACATTTTAGGATTTTCTCCTTTTTATTTTGTACAGGAATATTACAATGTTAGAATTGTTAAAGCACAAAGCATATAGCATTGACTAGTTATATGCATCCTTTCATAGTTCTTTGTATTAATTGTGTCTGCTGGTTTTCAATTATTATCCCAGCCTAAAATTCTTACATCTTTTTAATGTATGTTAGAACCAAATTCTCAGCATTGTGCATTGAGATATGTAGTAACAAGAGAGCGACACGTGGATTTAGCACAAAGTGATCTGTTAATTCTGTTATTAACAGAATTGTAAGTAATTATAAGTAAAAGTACTTGAACTTTGAAGCTCTTATGGAAACAAATCAGTTTTTATTTTTGCAAGGTATCATGGCAATAATCTGCTATTGCTTGTCCATCTGTCTAAGAGATAAAGTTCTTTAGACATTGAGAAATAGTTTTAATTTAAAGCTGTTTCATATGCAGCATTTTGTACTTAGGTAAACAACCATACGTGCTCTAGGACACATTGCTTGGAAAGTAAAATGGTAAAGAAAGTTTTCCATTAATATTAATGTCCACTTCTTTTTTTCTTTTTTCCAGGGGATGAGCGTTCCCATGATTCTCCAGCCCCAGTGGAAGCCCAGGCACAAGCTGGGATGGAAGCTGGTGCAAGAGGGAGCCGATGTTGTTGGACTTTTTCTCTGACGCAACTCAAGAAAATGTTCTGGGGCATGGTGGTGGTGCTCGGTGTCTGCTCCTCCTGGTCAGGTTCAACCCAGCTAGCAAAACTGACCTTTAAAGAATTTAATGCACCCTTCACTTTGACATGGTTTGCAACAAACTGGAACTTTTTATTCTTTCCTTTGTATTACATTGGACATGTTTTTAAGTCAGCTGAAAAACAAACTCCACAGCAAAGATACAGGTAAGGGAGATGCATGTTTGTAATTGTGTTGTCATACATTTTCTTCACTGATGTTTTATCAGATTTCTCCTTTGTGTTTTTCCAAAATAGAACCATGAGATTATCTGTCAAAAACTTGAGAAGGGAAGGGGAGTGCTTAGGAGAGAAAAAGGAAAGGAAAGGGGTAGGGGAGAAGAGAAATAGTTCTGCTTTAAAAATTAGGCTTGTCTGACAGTGATGCGCACTCAGAATTACTGCAGTTTAGAAGGTACCATGCAGCAAGCAGAGAGGAGTCATATTACCAAACATGACCACTAGAGTATGGATCCTTCCCTTGGCGTTTCTGGGAGCTGTTCAACATAATGTGACTGTATTGCTTCAAATGTGTTAATGGCATTTCCTCTTCTTTTTCTCTCAGAGTTAAGTGAGGATTCCACTGTTAAAAGGCATATAAGCTACTGAAATATTCTTAACATTATCTTTTTTTCCATTTGAACAATACGTCCTCAGGGAGTGGGTCTCTGTTGTGTAGTTCATCCCCCCCCCATTAGTCCTGAAATAAAGAAAAATCTCATTACATAAATGCTGGTTTCAAAAGTATGTAAATACTTTTTTCTTTTATAGGATTTTGCATCAAAATTATTTTAAAGTCACTTTTTTCTCATTGTCGCGTAGGAGAGGGCTGTAGCTCAGTGGAAGAGAAGCTGCTTTGAATGCAGAAGGTCTCAAGTTCAATTTCTGTGTAGGGCAGAGAAAAATTTCTGTCTTAAATCTGGGAGAATCACTGTCAGTCACTCTGAGCTAGATGGACCAATCGTCTGAATCGATATAAGCCCCCTGCATGGGGTCTCTGTGCAATCTCTCTGTAAGGAGTTTCTTCAAACATGTTGTTTAACATGAAACATTTGGGTCTTTCCATTTTTCAAATCTCTAAATGCACAAAGTATGATATAGAGAACAAGAATTTTTGCAAGAAGCATTTAAGCAAGAACATTTCGAGTTGATATAGAGGTAACTTTGGCAGCCTGAGGATTGTGTTCATATTGATGTTGATGTAAGTCTTCATCCAGAAACCTGGGACTAGCTTTGGTAACTCATACTTGGGTGCCTTGCAGAGCAGTTCTTTCCTATTTGGCATACCCTGAGACATATATTAGATTCAAAAGATTGGGGATTTATTCTCAAGTAAGGTCAGGGAGGTGGAATGCGTGAAGCTTTCAGGAAACAAGAACTTACTTATTTATGATCGTGGATAATATGGTTTGCAACAAACTGAAACTTTTTATTCTTTCCTTTGCATATAACAAAAACTATTATTTGGTCTATCAAGATAGAGTTGCATTTGATTCATGCTCTGAGGCCTACAGCATGTAAGAACATAAGAACACATGTGCCCCACTCCTCACAGTATCAGATCTTCATGACTTGTTACGTGAAAATCCCCTTTTGCCTTGGGGCAGTGTAATAATTCCCCTAAACAAAACAGCCCTTTTGGTAACAGACTTACTTCATGACGTTTTCATAGAATTCTTATTTGAGCTCTATAACCTGGATTAGAGTTCATTTTTCTGAATGGGGTGTCAGAACGTTCTGTGATTGCCTCTTGGGTAATCTGGGTGTTGGTGCCATATTGGCATTTGTATAAAATGGAAGCCATGAGGCAGGAATGGCCCATCTGGATCCACCACCTGATGCTGCCACAGCTCCTCAAAAAGTCCAGAAATAAAACAGAGCAGCCACTTACCTTGCTCTACCCTGTGTTATCCTTTTTGAATAAACTGAAAGTACAGGTCATGCGGGGAACTTCCAGCATGTCCCACAATTTTATTTAAAAGGACTGCAAGGAAAGAACTAGGTAAGCAGTTGCTACCCTGCTCTTGTCTCTTTCTTGTGCAGTCTCTTTAAGTTAAAGGGACCACATGAGAAAGGAGCAGGGTGATTGGATAGGGAAGCAAGTGATCCATTTCCAGCTCACTTTTAGTGAGTGGGAAGCAGGTCACTGCAGCTCAGTCTGCAACAGGCTGGAGGTAGGTGATGGCAGAGTTAGGTATATGCTCCCTTTGGTGCTTGATGAACTGCATCATTTGCGTCATGGACGCGCTAGCCCTCCATTGAGTTACTAAAAGTAATGTGTCCCACTGCAGTTGCTTAACAGGATTTGCTATGAAGATTCTATGTGTATTTTTAAACCCTACAAAAATATATCACAACTGTTTTGTATTGTGAGCTCAGTGACTAAGGATTCAAGACACTAAGGAATAGGGACTATGTAAGGAAAACAAATGGACTATGAAATGAAATGAAAATGCCTTTTAATTGGTATTCTCCTAGAATTGGTGAATTCTTAAGGACAATAGTAGTCCTTTAACAGCCTAATCCTAATTGGGCCTTCCGCCAGTGGAACATACTTTCTGCTAGTGGTGACTTCCTTACAGCAGTCGTAAATATGTCCCGCAGTGTGCAAACTCTGGAGTGCTGCTGGAGTGCTGGCAGGAAGACCAGACCCTCCCCTCATGCACCAGAGGATCGCTAGCCACCTGCCAAGGCAGGTAGGATGGCAGAGGAATTTGGACAGGGTGGAGGAAGAGAGAAATGGTGTGGGGGAGGGTGGAACAAGGTAGGAATGGGGGCGGGAAGATCGGGTCTGGGAAGGGGGTAGGTTTGGCAGCTGCCAAATCCTAGCTCCTTTTCTGGACCTGATCACACAGCACAGGCCCACACACACACATGTGCATGCAATTTTACTCGTGCAGGTCCAAGAAGACCCCTTCCCTCCAAGCTGTAGAGGCTTACTTCCAGAGAAGGGAACAAATGTTCCCTTACGAGAGGAGACCTTTGCAACTGACCCCCCACCCACCCCAGGATGCAGCGGTAGCCATTTTGGTTTTGCTGCATCAGCAGCAAGGAGAAAAAGAATTGGGCTGTGTTTTGGCTTTTATGGTGATTTTGAAATATCTTTGTATTCCCAGGAATGCCCCTTTTTAGGGGGTGGGAGTAGTATGTCTAGTTGACATCTGGTCAGACTTCAGTATGCATCGGTTCTCCTGGCTAATTAAAAATTAAATATTGTTGTTGACTTTTACAACATTCATAGCAGCATGAAATATTTAAAAACAACATAATAAAATAAAACCATTATTGTCAAATATACTCCAAAATCAACTAAATGCTTTTCATCCTTCCCAAATTTCTCTCAATCCTTATGCAACATAGGCTACAATCCTAACCACACTATCCTGAGAGTAAGCCCCATTGAACAAAATAGGACTTACTTCTGAGTAGACCTGATTAGGATTGCGCCCATAATCAAATATGGGTAAGCTGTTCCAAAGCTTAGGAGTAACTGCAGTGAAAGCCCTGCTTTCCAGGTTCAGAATTTTGAATACAAGCTCTCACTATATATGTATCCGACGTAGGGCTTGACCACAACTGGCGTGACACTGATAAAGGGAGAGACAGTACTTTAAGAATGGCTTATCTCTGCTTATTTATCTATAGAACAGGCTCATGCGAGTGTTTAGCAGTATTGGGAACTTGAGTCAGTGACTTGGACTTGAGTTGCGAAAATGTATGATTTTGGGTGACTCTGCAACTCATGAGTCACGACCGTGGAAGACTCTGAAAAAGACTTGCGTCAGGGCCCCCTGACTCGGCACTTGTCTCCACGTGTGCTGACTCGAGGTGCATGTGTCGGGGGGGGGTGCTTGGTTACTGTTTCTGCGGCATGAAAACCTTATGGGGCCAGCATTCTGATCGGCAAGCAGCAGAGAGTTCCACCCAGGAGGCAGGAAAGGGTTAATGTGAGCAGGAGTGGGGAGGCAGAACTGGGCTCTCTTTTTCCTATCTCTGATAGGAAGAAGGGAAAGGATGATCATTTTACAAAGGATGGGCATTCTCACATTTCCATAGGCTGAGGGAGGGCAGGAGGAGGAGCCAGCATGGTTGGTGGGAGCCTCATTTAATGACCAACTGCAGTGAGGGTACTTCTGAGTAGGGCTGCCAAGGATCAGGGTAAGCCTCCCAGCTGCTGCGTGTGACCTCCTCCCTCTTGCTGCTTCCATCCCTGCTCTCTTGCTGTTCCTCCCACCCTGTTTGCTGATGGGCGGGAACATCAGGGGAGTGAGTAAAGAGAACTCTGACACACACACTCCCCGGCAGCAGCCCCATTTTTTCCATGACAGGCTTTTTAAAGGTGTGTGGGGGGGGGGGGTAACTCAACTCAAATTCATTACTTACTAAAGGATGACTCCGAGACTCAAAAAGTGCCCCATTATGACTTTTTTCAGGTTTTGGGGGACAATGACTCAGCGACTCAACTCAAGTTAACCCACACTGCGTTTTCCCATCCCTGGCATTTAGAGTCCTGGCTTGTAGTTAGTTTAATTTTATTACGGTCACCGAACAGCATAAAAAATAACAATACTGAGTACAGTAGCTACTGAAGAAGGTACTTCTGAAAGTCTTCTAGTCCATATTAAATTAAAAGCTTGTTCAGAATATAAATGCTCCTCTATGAACAGCCTGGCCGATCACAATCCACTCTCTTCCTCCTGATGCTAACTGCAGCGGCTAAAAAATTTAGCCACCTTCCTTATTACCTTTGGATTTGTGTCTGATAGAAGAAAATGTCTATAATCTTGAATCGGGCATTTGGTGAACTCTTCTAACAGTGGGGAGATAAGGGATAACCATATATCCTGATAGAAAATGCAGTCCAGCAAAACATGACTAGTGGTTTCTGGTTTGCCCCACAAGGACACAGTCGCTCTAAAAATGGGACCTTCTGAATGCGTCCTTCCACTACAGCTGAGGGCAGACTATCACACCGCCCCAATGTAAACGCCCTTCTGTGGCTTGGGATTTCCAACTGGAAAAGGTAGGGAGCTGGGGCAGCTATATATCTGAGCTCCTCCTTGATGCAAAACTTTCTGACATTATTAAGGTCTTCCTGACGCTCTATATCAAAGATCCACTGCTTGATCTTAACTTTGAATAAATTTACATAAGTTTACATAAATGAATATATTAAAGATGAACTTATATGAATGAATGAAGGTCTTGCAATAGCTCAAGGCCTATAAAAGGCCTTACACAAAGCAAGGCTGGCCTTTCCTTTGCTGCTGCTACTGCATCACAGACATGAAACAACAAGCAGTGGAGGGAGCCCTCATCCCACAGCTCATGCGAGAGGTCAAACAGTCGCCCTCACGCTGAGAGCAATTGTGTTGGGCCAGTGTGGGCTCCAACAAATCTCCAGAGGGCCAGAGGCTCATTGGAGACTGGGGGCTTCCTGAGGACCGCATTGAGAGGCCTCCAGGGCCGCAAGTGGCCCCAGGGCCGGGGTTTGGGCAAACCTGCTCTATATCCGTTGCTTGATCTTAACTCCCGTCTGAGCCAGTCCCATGTCAAACAAAAGTAGCATGGAAAATCCCAGAGAGGAAATTTTTCGTTCCAACCCTTTAATCCACCTGGATTTATACTCATCTTGGAGAATTAGGGGGGCAAGCCCTAATGGGTATAGGTGCAGTCTTAACCAGTAATAATAAATTTATTAATAATAAACTTTATTTGTATCCCGCCCTTCTCCCTGAAAGGGATCTAGTAGGAGCAAATGGCTGTCCAAATAAGGGCCTCTATCCTAATCAGGCCTGATTCCAGTCGTAAGAAGGTGTTCAAGACAGTACTGGATACACTAATGGCTGCCCTAATAAACTTAGACTGGACATGTTCCATTATCGTGATGTTGGGAAAAGGTCCCCACTGCTCTCCATACAATAATTGGGCCATCACATTTGCCTCAGACAATTTAAGGGCTGCTGGCAGATACTGGGCTCCTTTACTTCGCATAAATTGGAGAATAGCAGAAGAGGTTTGCTGGCCGCTTAACGCTACATATTCTCCATGCACTTTCCTTAAACTATTTGTATGGAATACCACCCCCAAATATTTAAAGTGGGACACATTGTCTATTTTATGGTCATCAATCTTCCAACACTGAATTTTTGGTTTCCTGGAAAAGGCCAAGATCTTAGTTTTACTATAATTTATCACCAGTTGATTTTCCTTGCAATACACATTCAGAGAGTTCATGGCTCTTTTAAGGCCAGTAGGTGTTCTAGAAAGAATAACTGTGTCTATTTTAGGGGGATGGAAGTCAGGATTTTGTAGATGGTCAACCATCGAATTAATATAGAAATTAAAAAGAAGTGGGGCCAGAATACAGTCCTGCTTCACCCCCTTTTGAGTTGGTGCCACTTTAGTGAGGTGACCTTGCAGACTGCATTTCACTTTTAGTGCAGTCCTGGCTTGTATTCCTATACCTCCACTGTAACCTGAATGGCAACCAAGGTCCCCAACTTTCTATACATCCTTCTCTTTCCTATTCCCCTTCCAGTTGGTTCTTTTATATCCCGAAAATTTTGTATTCATAAGGATCCAGAACTATGTCACCAGATTTAATGCCAAACACTATCTTTTTAAACATATTTTTAATATGTGAATAAAACAAATCATTTTAGGCAAGTAACTACAACAATAGGAGAATCTATGCTTATCAACATTGTCTTTCTTTCACCTAAATAAAATGTAGGAACCCTCTTCCTTGTTGAGTCAGGCAAGCATAGAGCAGAACTACACATATCACTAGATAGGTTTTAAGACATGCACTTGCTGAAAGAATGTAAATGAAGGATGGGGCAGTACTTACATAGAAAAAGTGGTGCGCGCGCACACATACGCTGAATTAAAAAATTGACTTTGAAAGGTATTTGCTAAAAAATTTTGTTAATTCTAACATCAAAAAATTTTAAAATTATATTAAATTTTGAATTTTTAAATATTTAATTTGAATCTAAATAATTTTAAAATCAAGTTATTATATCTAAATATATATAATATATAATTGATTTAAATTTAAATAAATCTTAAACTATATATTTTAATTACATAATCTTTTAAAAAAATTGAGATTAAGGCAAAATTTGGAAAGGTTGCTGGTTAAATTTGAAGGAGGATTTAAGTTTATAGAGCTTGTAGGCAACTGCTATTGTCTGACCCTTTTATTTTGTGTAATAAGACCAGAATGGATGGGATGTAATGATCAAAACTGCAGCGATCCTCAACTCTATGCCAGAACCTATTAGACTACAGATTCAGAATTAGGTTTGAAGAATTATTGTACTCGTACATGATTCACCAGTTCTTCATACTTGTCAGATCCATTTCCTGTTATCTCAGATCCATTTACTGTTATCAGTCTGCTGACCATGATTCATGGTAGACAATGGAATCTGTTGAAGTCATCACTGGGAAGATGTGGCTTTGGATCAGTTTCTTGTCATTGATTTTAAATGTTCTAAGTCTACAAATGCTGGCATCACTGTTCTCCATCCTCATTTTTCATTGGGATTCCACTGATTGACGTTGCTTGTGTGTCTCTCTTTGCTGGGAGAGAACTGAGTATAACCAAACTATTTAATAAACCACAAAACATTTAAGGAAAGATTTCCAACAGTTTTTCTTTCATACTTGTAGTTTTTTCCTTTAAAAAACATCCCAGTTTATAAACTGTGACACTGTTTTGGAGATAGGCACTGTATCTGGAAGATTACTGGAGGCTATTTCCAAAGTTCCTGAAGGTTATTTAAAACATATATTATCTTGCATTTTTGCTCCTCATCAACTTTACCAAAATAATTCATCAATTGACGTTTTTGTTTGTTTGCTTGTTTGTACATACCCCTCCTTTCCTAAAACTCAAGGCAGCTTATTTTTACAGAGATGTTGCCTCCTTTCAGTTTCTTCATCATTACTGGCAATTTCACTGATAACCCAAATTTGCCCTGATTTACATGAGTAATAATTTGAATTTATGTAAGTGTTAATGTGACTGTATCTATAATTGCACAGAAATACTAGACGTTCTCTGCTGTCATACATCTAACTGGGTCCCCATTTCATGTCTCTTTCTAACAGGCCTTAGAAATTTGTCCAAAATAGAATGCTTACCGTTTCCTCTTGAGCTGAGTACGGTATATGATTAGCAAGTAATCAAGTAGTTTAGTCTTTTGTTGCCAATTTGTCCAGTTGTTGCTTCCAGATGTCCTATTGCAAACTTCCTTCCTGTTTTGTACTGTCAATTCTGCTACCGATTTAGAATAATCATAGTTTTCTTATCCAGAGTACATCTTGTTCTATCTTCTGTATTATTGTTTTACAGTGTTTAAAGTTGGTGTTTAAAGCTGTGCAATTTAATTTCTTCAGCTTCAGTTTTCTATGGTATTCTGATTTAATAATCAGTGATCAAGTGGTGCTTGTTGCAACAATAACCACCCTATGACCTCCCCTGACATGCCTCCCAGCAGCCCTAATCCCCACCTCCCTCTCTTAGCCTTGATCCACCCCCCACTGCCAACTTATCTCCTTCGGTGGTGGCTAGGTTCTCTGATTGCATGTATGCATTGTAATCAGTGTTTTATTATGGTAGCCCCAGTGTGTGCATTGTCACTGCATCCACAGCATCAGCAGGGTCGGCCTTCCACTGACAGAATGCTCATTCTGTCAGTGGAAGGCACCCATAGGTTTCGGCTGTTTATTTAGGAATCAGATACGATGTCACTGAGCTTTCCATGTACCCAAACAGGGCATAATGAACGAGTGGGCTAATCAAGCAATTACAAAGATTGCGTCAAGCCCAACAGTGTGATTCAGAGGTCATTAGCAACATTCATAAACGTCCTCCTATTATCTGTGACTTTCAGCAGTGTGATGAATTGCATTAATTGATGCTAATAAATTATTGTTGAGTGGTATGAAGTGCCGATGTAAAGTTCTGAGAAGGGCTAATAAGAGATTTATTATTTTGTCCATTGAATAAAGGCCTTGGGGGAAAAATGCTATTGCAAATAGGTTGTGCCTTGTTATCCACAGGGGTTTCATTCTGGAACCCCCAGTGGATTTAAAAAAAAATAAAATCAGTGGATGCAAAATCAGTGGAAAAATAGCTTTCAAGACCACTTCAAGGTTTTTTGCTCCTCTACTGTCACTCCAGAATGCATTGGTATAGTCCAGCTATTTTCAACCAGAGTGCTGCGGCACATTGGTATGCAACAAATGGTCCACATGTGTACCACGGGAGTTTGGGGGAGAGTCATTTATTAGTAGGGCCATTGAGGTTTGTGAGCCCCCCACCAGCAGAGCAGTGTGCCTTGTCAAAATTGTCAAAAAAGAACATGGTGTGCCTTGACAATTTTAGCACCTTGTCAGTGTACCATCAGATGAAAAAAGGTTGAAAGTCACTAGTACAGACACTATACCACCTTCAGCCACTAGATGGGGTGAATAATGGAATTTTATGGAATGAAAGTATGTTATTTAACAGCGTGAAGGTAGGAAATTGGATTTTGGTGCTTTTTTCTCTTGTTTCAAGGCATTTAAAGGTGGACCTCAGTGGTGAGTCAAATCAGTGGATACCAAGGTCTTACCTGTACATCATTCTAAAAGTGTTGTTGACTTGCAACCCAGTCCTAACCAACTGTCTAGCACCAAGGCAGTCACAATGCAGCCCATTAGTAAGGGAACAAATGTTTCTTTACCTTGAGGAGACCTCTGTGACTTCCCCCCACCACAGAACCCAGCATGCGCCCTGTTGGCACAGCTGCATCTGTGCTGTAAAGTAGGTTAGGTTAGGATTGGGTTGTTTGACATTTAATAGTGAAGACATCTTGGAAATATGAGTACATTTATAATATAGAATGCTCAAAACCAAATTAGAAGACTTTAAAATAAGCTTTACCCTAGAAAGTCATAAAAAACAGGAGATGAAAAGATGCTTACATTTTACTGTACCTGAGATCACTGTGTATGTTTACACAATAAGGCTATGACTAGGACGGAGTTGTGTGACAGGTGCTGTTTATCAGGTTCTTGGCACTTGTATTTGTGGCTATAGAGTGTGTTGTTTGTTCAATGGGGTCATGTACCGATTGGAATGGTGGTTTACATTTAACATTCATGTTTTCACTTTGCAAGAGAGAGAACTGGCCCTTTGAGAGTGCATAAAATTAGTGGTCCATGGACTTGCCTCATTTCAGTTCATAACTAGCTTCTTTCTGAGCTTTCTTAGAGAACTCTTGGAGAAAGCCTTGGTTACTTCTGAAAGGTCTCTTCTAGTTCATAATGTTGGGGGAGCTTCACACATGTGTATGGTGCCTTGTGAGATTTGTGCTGGGTTTCACTTTCTAGCACATTTTATTTGTCACATGCGCAGTGTGCATAGGCACCCATCATCTTCTGTTGTACAAGGTGAAGCAAAAGAGAGAAGGAAAAAGAAAAGGCAAGGAAGCCAAAACTCCTAATGGGTGAGTTCTTTAGATTTCCCCACACTCCACTTAAAGCATTATGTTCTTTCACCCCTAATTCTACCTTTTTCCTGCAGTTTAAGTGAGTCAGATACAGTTTCTTATTCATCCTTTTCTCCCCTGGTACAATGTTTAGTGGTTTGGGTCCCGTAGGGATACCCATTTCTATAGTTTTGAATCTTTTCCCTGCAGTTTTGATACTGTAAGACAATCACACATTTACCTTAAGACAGGAGGCTGACTTCCTACTGGCAGAGGGATTGATGTGATTTAGCTGGGCTGATCCTGTTGGCTACCCATCTGCCCATTCACATTAAGCCCAGAACCACCACCCTCTTTCTCTGCCTCCTTCCCTAACCTCTTCAGGCAAGCAAGCAGGCTCCCCAATGGTAGGGGGTATTGATAAGACTCGACCCAGCAGTCCTCCTGTTTGCATCAACAGCCTACACCAGGGGTGCCCAAACCCCGGCCCGGGGGCCACTTGTGGCCCTCAGGGGCTCTCAATCAGGCCCTCAGGGAGCCCCCAGTCTCCAATGAGTCTCTGGCCCTCCAGAGACTTTTTGGAGCCTGTGCTGGCCCAACGCAACTGCTGTCAGCAAGAGGACGACTGTTTGACTTCTCACCTGAGCTGTGGGACAAGGGCTCCCTCCACTACTTGCTGTTTCACATCTGTGATGCAGCAGTGGCAGTGAAGGAAAGGCTGACCTTGCTTTGTGCAAGGCCTTTTATAGGCCTTGAGCAACTGTAAGACCTTCATTCATTCATATAAGTTCCATCTCTAGTATATTCATTTATGTAAATTTATTCAAATTTGAAATGTAAATTAATTCGGCCCCTGGACACAGTGTCAGAGAGATGATGTGGCCCTCCTGCCAAAACGTTTGGACACCCTACACATTCCTTTTCCCTTTGACACTCCATACTTTTGAGTAGGAGAAAAGTAGATTTTAAGCTAGCTGATCAGGTAGCTTAAAGTTCTGGGGTTCTTCCTTTGTCTTTCCTTTCAGAAGTCACAGAGACCACTGCTGACACTTCATAATCAGTCACAAGAATCTGAAGAAACTGTGGCTGTAACTGAAGTGAGAAACTTAAGCTTTATGTCTAGGTAAGTCATTAATAGAATTCTAGGTCTCTATTCTTTCTCCCACACCCACATTCCTTATGGCAATCAGGCTACCATCCAGCTGGTGCTAAAGCAAGCAAATACCATGAATCTGAGGTGTCCAGGTACTACTTGAATTTTTTATTTCTTTCCCTGTCTTTCCTTTCAGAACATGCTGTTCTCCCTGCTGTCATGTCCACTAGAGTGAGAGGCAGAAATCTGAAGAGAAAAGGAAACTGAAGCAGAATAAGGTGCAGCCTTCCTCCTCCTTATTGGTGTGTTTATACCCCATCTTATTTGTTAAGTCATCCACTGCATTTCTCTTGGACAGCCTAGGATACCCGTTCCTCCCCCACCTTTAGAGGGCTGGCTAACGTACATCCAACTGATGGTGTGATTGCCACCATTCAACTTGTTTCTCCTGCCCATTTGCTGCCTATTTGGATGAGGATGAAGTTACATTTACCTTATATTTTCTTTTGTTTCAGAATACTGACCACAGAGGAGGGAGACTAAACACAGAAGGCATATCCTGAGCTACCTTTCTATCCTCAAATACAGAAAGAAACAGCAGGAGAAATATGCAGAAGTGAAAGATGAGCACTTTGCATACTTGGAGCAAAAGACAGATCAAATTATTAATGCAGTCAGCAGAGTTGCAACTGCCGGGGTGCATGATCTATACTGCACATATCCCCTGCATATTTGTACACACTGAATGTTACCGCCATAATATTCATGCCCCAGTCTCTCTGTACTCAAAAAACTATAGTGCCTCTGCAACAGAGGACTTCACAATTGGGAGAACAAAAGTAAAATTAAGCAAGCAGTTTCTGCAGGGATCTTGCTGTGTTCTCTAGCAGGATTCACATGATCAGCATAGCAGAACCACCTGTTATTATAAAGAATCTGCATTTGGAAAAATGACTGCTGAACAGCTCTAGTACTTGAGAAAGCAAGCAACACTGCCTAGGTTTCCAAAACAGAACCCTGTCTAGCACTGCATGCATTTTAATCTGCAGAGCCCCTGCCACAAAGGGCTCTAATTTTTTGTAAACTAGCTATTCAGTAATGTCATGGAATATGGTATGTTATGTACCATATAATATATTACTTTCGGTTTTATTGGAGTTTGATAAAATATTTATTATATTTTATTTTGACCTTGTGCAATATTTGCTTTTTTGCGTTATAAACTCTTAACAGGGGCTAAAACTTATGTGCTATTATTTGAATTCTCTCACTTTTCATTCTACTCACAGTGATAATTTTTGGAGAAACCTTTGACTAAGGGTATTGCCATGTTGGCATCCTTCAGTCTCGGAAGACTATGGTATCGCGCTCTGAATGGTGGTTCTGGAACAGAGTGTTCTCTCCAGTGTGCGAAGCCTGGGTAAAGTACGTAATAATGCCAGAGAGGGCAGCCAGCTGACAATCTATCAATCATTCTCTCTGCAGGCTTCACTCCTCCCTTCCCCTGAGCACCTGAAAGAAGGCTAAATGGCAGCGATTATCACCTTCTCCATTCTTTCCCCCTTGCTGGTGCTCCTGGTGAAGGGAGGGATTGCTGCCTCTTAGTGAAGCCTAAGCACCTGGAGAGAGAATGATTGCCTCTGTGTGCATTACAAAGGTCATCAAGGCTGTTTTTAAATCACCAGAGCAAAGAAACTTTGTTTTTTAAATTGATTTGCTATAGTGCGTTTTCTTTAGCCTGGGAAGGCAGCTCATCTGAGAGAAGGAAAACTCTGATCCTAAGGGTTACTGGATACTGGTGGGATAACTAAGGCATAGGAAATCATGGCATATAATATAGGATAGAAAAAGTAGGTGATAAATACAGAGAAGGGTAGAATTATTGGGTATAATAGTAATAGATTAATATAGAAACTTAGTAGTATAGATGATAAATATAGTTATAGAAGAGATATATTAGCTATATTTAAATAGAAGTCACTTCTAATGCAAATGTGAGTGCTGTAACTTTAAAAGTTCTAAGTCGTACAATTTTTTGTGTATGTTATAAATGTTCAGAAGTATTACTTAAAATCTTTCTATTAAAAATATCCACAACTTTTAACAAAGTACTTCGTTCTTGTCTTGAAATGGGCATTGTGCTGTCTTCCTGGCTTTTCCCCTGTCCAGGGTATGGAAATCTAGATATAGGCTACATAGTGGATGCTAAACCGGCTTAGCTTGCTGCTCTATGCTGGCCTATCATGGTTCTTCTCGTGTACACTGCAGTGAATGAAACAACCACATGAGAAGTAATTGTTACACTATAATTAAATATTGTCTCTGACCATCTTTTGAATGACCTGTTTAAATGCAAGGACAATATTACATATATTTTTTTAAAAATCACAAAGGCACAGGGCAACCCAGTTCTACCAAGCTCCCCTGGCCCTGATGCAGCAGCACCAGTGGGGCACATGCTGCACCCTGTTGGCAAGTTTCAAATCCCAGAGATAAGAAAATATTTGTTCCCTTGCTCCAGGGGAAACCTCTGGTGCTACAATGGGTCTGCTCAGTTCTGTGCCAGCTATTTTGCTGGTACATGTCCAAGTGGACTTGGGTTGCGAGATCAAGGCCATGAAGGAGGACAGGATATCTGCAGAGCAGCTGCTGCCAATACAGATATCCAATCTGCCAATCTTCACAACCTCAGCTCACTCCCCTTCCCTACCTGGTCTCTGCCCCATTCCTCCCTTTCTCCTCCCCATCTAGCAACCCCTTCCACACACACCAACGTATTCGTGGCAGGGTTTCTCCAGTGGCTGCTGGTGTATGGCAGCTCACTGATTATGGTGGTGGCGTACCTGCACAGAATGGCATGTTGCATTTTGTGACTGCCACAAAGCATACTCTACTGCCAGAACATGCTTTCCAGAGAAGCAGTCACTTAAATTGCATTTTAATTTAAAAGTAATTTTAGCAACCAGGGCACGCATTTGACTCCTGCAACTTTTTGGATGGTATGTTATAGATTGGGTTGTCAAGTTTGTTTCATATAATGCAGGGGTGTCCAAAGTTTTTGGCAGGAGGGCCACATCATCTCTCTCACACTGTGTCAGGGGCCAGGGAAAAAAAGAATTAATTTACATTTAAAATTTGAATAAATTTACAGAAGTTTACATAAATTAATATACTAGAGGTGGAACTTATATGAATGAATGAAGGTCTTGCAATAGCTCAGGGGCTATAAAAGGCCTTGCACAAAGCAAGGCTGGCCTTTCCTTTGCTGCCGCTACTACATCACAGATGTGAAACAGCAAGTAGTGGAGGAAGCCCTCATTCCACAGCTTACACAAGAGGTCAAATAGTCGCCCTCACGCTGAAAGCAGCTGTGTCGGGCCAGTGCAGGCTCCAACAAATCTCCGGAGGGCTAGAGGCTCATTGGAGACTGGGGGCTCCTGAGGGCTGCATTGAGATGCCTTGAGGGCTGCATGTGGCCCCAGGGCTGGGGTTTGGGCACCCCTGATATAATGGTCTGGATAGCAATCATGGGATCTGCTGAGGGCCAGAACTGACATCATTAAGCAGGTAGTGATGTCATTAAGCAGATGACAGCCAGAAATGAACACTTTGTTCTCACCTAGGAACTCATTTGCTGCAAATGACAGAAGAGAAAATGTACAAATCTCAGTCATTTTCTCAAAATATGAGAGAGCCCAATCATCATGTTGGGAGAGCCCAATTATCATGCAGGCTGGCCTTTCAGCAATGCCATTTCTGCTGAACCATCACTTAGCACTTCAGTAGCTTAAAGGTGGTATGTGAAGTGATAACCTTGGCAGAAGCGGCACTGCTGAAAGGGCAGCCCGTATGATAATTGGGCTTTCCCAGCACCTTTGCTACATCTCACTCTCTCACCCCTCTTGGTCTTTCCCTTATCCCATAGCTTTCCTTGCCTTTGACTCTCCCTCCCAGAGCCTTGGCAGTAGTGGCGCTGCTGAAAGGGCAGCTAGCGGGTGGGGGCTGGATAAACAGCTTTCAGGGCTGCATCTGGCTTGCAGGCTTTATGTTTGTCACCACTGATATAGCTGTTATTGAAGACCAAGACCAAGAAGATCTTGGTTTGGTTTTGGTTGTGTAAACTGTGCGGGATATGCCTAAGCAACCAACAGCACAAATGCATCTAAGAAAGAGAGTGAGAGTTGGTATGAATGACAGTATTGGCTTGTGCTGCATAACAAATAGGAAGAGAACTATGCAAAAAGCAGGAGAGGAATGAAGGAAATGTATTCATGCTATTACTTAAAAAAAAAAAGAATCTTCTGGCATCTTGAAGGTTTGTAGCATATGTTCTCATGGGCCATATCTGGTGAACTAAGCTCTAATCTAGTCCACTGTTTTTCAACCAGAGGTACTAGAGGTGGTGTTCAGTGGGATGCATGGGACCCCCAGATCCCCACTGCTTAGCAGGGAGGCAAGCAACAGTAGCAGATTCATCTTGGCAGGAAGAGCTCCAAGATGCGCTTTTCACACTCTCAAAAAAGCCTTTCCATCTACCTTGAGCCTCTTACCAGTATTTGTCACCTTGGTTCTGGCTTACCAGTCCAGACGTAACTGGCTATTACATCACTGCCAGTTACTTCCAGTGGTACTTCTAATAGGTGAATTATGCAAAGTGGTACAGTGGGAGAGAAACGTTGAGAAATGCTGGTCTAGTCCATAAAGTCATTTATATGTCACAACAAATCTCTGGGTTTTTAAGATACTACATGCTTCTAGAACAGGAGTGCCCAAACCCCGGCCCTGGGGCTACTTGTGGCCCTTGAGGCCTCTCAATGCGTCCCTCAGGGAAACCCCAGTCTCCAATGAGCCTCTGCAGATTTGTTGGAGCCCGCAGTGGCCCGACGCAACTGCTCTCAGTGTGAGGGCAACTGTTTGACCTCTCGCGTGAGCTGTGGGATGAGGGCTCCCTCCACTGCTTGCTTTTTCATGTCTGTGATGCAGTAGCGGCAGCAAAAAAAAGGCCAGCCTTGCTATGTGCAAGGCTTTGTATAGGCTTTGAGCTATTGCAAGACCTTCATTCATTCATATAAGTTCATCTTTAATATATTCACTTATGTAAACTTATGTAAATTTATTCAAATTTTAAATGTAAATTAATTCTTTTTTCCCCGGCCCCTGACATAGTGTCGGAGAGCTGATGTGGCCCTCCTGCCAAAAGCTTTGGACACCCCTATTCTAAAATCTGATGCATATCCTGCAGAAGGGGTATGAAATAGATAGGAATGAGGTGCAAAAGGCACACAAAGATGAGAGGGGAACATATGGGAATCCACCCTAGTACTCATGATGGCCAACCACTTGGAAAATATCCCCTCCCCTCCAAACTAGGTAGGAGAGGGACACTATGATTAGGAGATGGAGTAGGAATACATGGGACAAAAATAACAAAAGTAGAAGGAGCAGGTACCAAAAATTCACTGTAATGTGCCATGGTGTCCAGTAGTTTGGGAGAATCCCAAACTCAGTTAGGACTAAAGAGCAGAATTTTAGTTTAGGATGGGTAACAACCACACACGTTTGCAAAATAATCACATGAGACTCACCATCTGCTGCATCAGAGCAGAGAGAACTTGGGAAAACCTCCCCAGTCACACAAGTGGGAACAGGGAATAGAAGGGGGGGGTGTTTAATAAACTTGCAGAGAAAATAATGTTTGAATGGTTGATTAATCAGGGGTCATCAGTCAGAAGGGCAATGATCAGCTTGCTTGGCAAAGATCCAGTAGATCCAAAGATTCTTGGTTGTGAAGAAACCACAATTCCTGACAGTCCCATCTGTCTGTGTCCAGTTGCAGAAAAATGTAGTGCACGTGAAACAGGATCTCAGAGTTGCAGTTTTTTTCACTCACAGGGTTTTAGGAAGATAATATAATTTGTTGTAAGTGTGTGAGGACAGTCATATGACAAATGTTGCTTCATACATTTAATTTTTGAAATGGAAATGTAAAGCATTATTATTTATTTGGACAAAAGGGGTTGTTCTGAATATTACATGTCCATTTTGAACAATTTATGTATGTCTCACAGCAATGAACAAGAGTATGTCTCACAGAGTATGTCTCACAGCAATGAACAAGAGTATCATTGAGCATAAGAGGTCAACAGTAAACATCTATGCATCCACCTGCAAAACAGCTGGCCACGCACAATACCCCACACAAGGAACCTTGTTTACCATTCAGAGCTGAAGAAAAATGTCAGGGGAGGGGGTATGCTGCTCCATTTGAATATCAACTATTAGAAACTGATCAAATTCGTATTATGACCCAGGGCCAATAAAAAATGCTAGTGTTATCACTAGATTAAAATTATGTCTAACCCGATTCTTCTGCCAAAGGAAATCAATGTGGCTTACTGGTTAAAAAAAAAACAACAGTATGTATGTTCCTTATTCTGAGGCATGTTTTCACTTAAATTTTGGGCACTATTTGTGATGCTTATGAGGTAGATAAAGAAGGTAGTTTTAAAGCATTTCTAGCAATACCAAGTCAAGATCAAGTATTTCTTACTTCCCTTAAAATCCCTTCTTAAAACACATCTTTTTTTGTGAAGCCTTTGGCATCATGCCTTAATCTCCATTTCCTACTGTAACTAAGCTAAAGGCCCAATCCTATCCTTTCCCAGAACTTGGAGGAGCAGTGGTGCCGAAATGGAGGCCCTGATGGGTCTGCTTGGATCCATGCCTACTACTGTGTCAGTCTCTGTGGCTCAGGAGGCAGTTTAGGATTCAGTAGCAGCTTCTGCCATTGTCTCTGCCCCCCTCCCGGGCCTGATCTTCCCTCAGGTCTGCCCTCCCTCCGCCCAGTTCCATCTCCCCCCCCCTGCCCCGAAAAGCCTTGCTGCAGTGATACTGGCTGGCGCTCTCCTGATATGTCAGCGCAGGCTCTGCAGCCTTACCACCAGTGCAGGAGTGCCCTACAGCACTTTTTATAACACCCAGAGCCAGCAGCAAGGCTAGAGCGCAAGCAGTAAGCACGATAGGATGAGGCTGTAAGTACGGTAAGTATAGATGAAAAAAATTGCATATACTTCTTGTTTTCTCTTGCCTCCGTTCACTCTCCCACCTCTGTCAGTAGATTGTAAGCCTGTTAGGACAGAGACCTGTCATTCACTCTATGCAAATCAACATGTCATTGATGTTGCAATAATAATAAGAAGAAGAAGCATGGCAAATATCACTAACAGCATAAAGTGCAGATATTGTATCACAAAATGAGTCAGTTCAAATCCTTCCAAATGGAGTAGCTATGCAAGTTTGCTACAGCAAAAACAGCAAAGAATCTTATAGCAACTTAAAGACTAACCAATTTATTTCAGCATAAGGAATCTTTTGCTGTCATCTCTTGGCATGCTGTTATGGTTTGTGTTAAATAAACATGAGAGACTTAAAACTGCTAATGATGGACTTTGACATGAATCAAGTGAAATTAAAAGCAGTCCAAAGACTTCTGATATCAGCCTCTTGTAGCGTTTCTGTTTTTCAAATTATGTTTTAGTAAACATTTAACAGACTGTTTTTCAAAGGTCTGGGGAAAGTGAGAATAAATTAGAGGCATTAACTCTAAGAATAAAAAATTATGTGTCTTTTGGGTTTTTTTTTTTATTTTAGTTGAAGAATTCAGACATTTCAGAACATAAATGACTACCAAGTTTCTACTCAATCACCTGAATTTTCATTCTGGGATCTCCAGTTATATATAGCAGTTCCTTACATCTGGTAATCTATCACTGTGGGCACAATCCTAACTCACTTTCCAGCACCAACATAAGGGCAATGCAGCTCCGAAGCAAGAGAACAAATGTTCCCTTCCTTTGAGGAGACCTCTTTGAGTGCCACCCAACTGCAGGATGCAGCACACATCCCACTGGCACAGCTATGCCTATGCTGGAAAGTTGGTTAGGATTTGGGTGTAGGTCTCATATTTTGATTCAGTGATGACTAAGTTGTTCTAAATAGATAGTCCAGGCTATGTTTTTCTTGCACAGTTTTAATAAATAATTGAGCATGTCTCTTTAGTCTTCTCTTAAGTGCTCCCTTATCCATCTAAGCCAAGGGTTCCCAAACTCCTTGGCAACCCACTATATTATTTGGGAAATGCGGTGCAATGCAGCCACTGATGCATGGAGTGCACACATGTGCACAATCCAGAAGCAACTTCCAGGTCGTCTGCCATTTTACTATGCAGCACTCCGGCTCAGCAAACATGCGACCCACCAAAAATTGGATTGTGACCTACAATTTGAGAAATGCTTATCTAGGCAATACCTCTTAACCATCCCAACTGCTAATTCAGAGTTAGATCTAAGCAGTTGCCATGGAAAAGAGGGAAGAAAAAAGGTGGTCCATAAAAGGAAAAAAGGGGGTACAGCTGTCTGGGGACAGACTTTCCCATTCCCATGGAGGCTTACCACATTGGCATCAGGACAGGGTGCAGCTTGGCCAGTGCCAACAAATGGAGTGGCAGGAGCCACACTGGTCTTCCCTATGTGATTTCCAGGTAGTCTGGAAATCACCATGGCAACAATAGTGGTTAGAGTGGCACACTCAAGAGAGATGGGCAGAGGTGGGGGCAGTGGAATGAGCACTGGAGTGGCAGGGCTTAAAAGTGCACTATCAGCTCATGATGAAGGGGACTGAGGTGCCAAGGCCTTGACAAGGGAAGCCTGGCACCAAAGCCCATCTGGAGTCAGTGGCTGTGAAGACCTCCACCCAGCTAGGGAGAAGGAAGAGTGGCTTAAGAACCACTCCCCTCCTGTTAATCAAATTGCTCATGCCCCTAAGGTAAGCGAGCAAGGGCAATAGGGATGAGGAGGCAAAAGTGCAGAGCCACTGGGTCATTCTGCCTTTTCACTGGCTCTGACCGAGTGAAGGGGTAGATGAACAAGCTGGTCATGGGTGCTGCTCCTCCTCCTCACCATTGTTCTCACTCCTTGATCATCCAGTGACTCTTGAGAGAATAAGCAAGAACAACAACGACAACGACAACGACAGTATTTATATACCGCTTTTCAACAAAAAGTTCACAAAGCGGTTTACAGAGAAAATCAAATATCTAATGGCTCCCTGTCCCAAAAGGGCTCACAATCTGAAAGCAAGAGATTCAATAAGAACATTTCTGCCACCTGCTTGCTCACTCATCCACCCGCCCACCCACCCACCAGCTCTCCCACTCTGCACCAAAGGAAAACAGCTGGAGAGCAAGAAGGCAAGAGATGTGTCTCCCAAAGGAAGAGAGCATGCTAAGGGAGGGGGACTCATGGGGAGGGGGCAGTTTGATTAAGCCTCTGCCCAGTTCTACTTCCTCAAGGCTCCCTAGGCCCAGCGTAACAATAGAGCAGCTAAGCCAACAGCAGATGACCAAGGCTGCAGTCCTAGCCACACTTACCTGGGAGTAAGCCTCATTGACTATAATGGGACTTACTTCTGAGTAGACATGCATAGGATTGAGCTCCACAACATTTGTCTACCCAAGCCCATATTAGAGCGATATTAGAGCAGGTCACTCATACACTACTGATTCGTACATTCAGACCATGGTCTAAAGCATTAACTAATGGATTTGCTGATAACCACACTTTTAAATGCCTTCCAGAAGCTAATGTTTAACACAGCCAGCAAATGCTTTGCTAAATGGGAGTTTTCAGGAAACCTTTCTAAAATATTATCTAAAAGACTGCCTAGGGTCAAACTCCCAAATAAATCTGGAATGGTCCATTGGCAGGTGGTATAAAATTGAACTTAAAAAAAGAGACTACTGCAGTATGGAGGGGACAAGATCGATCTGTATAGGCAGCAAATATATTGGAATATACCTGATTAGAAAAATGCCTTTTTGCCTAGATGTGCCCCCTTATTCATCTAAGAACCCAATCCTGTGCACATCTACTCAGAAGAAAGTCTCATTATAATCAGTGGAGCTTACTCCCAGTTAAGGGTAGATAGAACTGCAGCCTAAGAAGTCCTGCCCAGCCACATGTGGTGGCTTGCTGATTTAAATTCCTTTTGGGAGGTCATGCAATTTACCATCTATTTATTTTGTCTGTCAGTATCATCTTCATCCTCTCCAGAAAGAATCTCAGCCGTATGACTGTAAACCTTAGTGATATCATTGCATGGAAAAACCCAGTGTTTGCCAATGTCTGGCTTATACCTGCTAGAACTAAATGTATAAAAAATAAACAAGAGCTGCATATCTACATAGGGTTAACATTGCAGCTGCTTGGGTTTTTTGGTTATATCCCTATGCAGTTTTGCCATGGGATTTCACCTACAGATCACTAGAAGGACATCAGTAAAATGTTTCACTGTACAGCAGTGAGAGACTGAAACCAGAAGATAGAACAGGAGGTAAGTTACAGGGGAGAAATGATTATATTTATCTCTCATACAAAATTTAGTGGAATTTGCATCAATGGTTCCCAAACTGTGAGCCTCGGTTCCCTGGGGAGCCACGAAAACCAGCCAGAGGAGCCACAGAATCGTCGTGAAAAGCCCACCATCCTATGCAATGTATAGGATTGTAGCCCTAATGGAGAGCCACAGCCAATGGCCTAGTAAGTCAAGGGAATTGCAAGTCAAAAAAGTTTGGGAACCACTGATATCCATGTATATCAGAGCAAGGCAGCTATACATAACGTGAAGCAGACTGACCTGTTAAAATGTCATGCAGTGAGTCATAGGAACAGAGACAAATGTGGCAGTGCCTCAAGCTTCATCCATTAAAGGGGATTGAAGAGGCCCCTGGATGTTGTCTCTGTGTTCAAGTACATCAGCTTTTTTATGACTACTGGAATTCATTTTTGACCATTGAGAAGAGGGAAGATTGTATTCTGTGTTGGTGTCCATCTCCAAATGGCAGCAGCAACTGGAAGGGAGAGGGAATTACCAGACAAGGACATAAAAGACCCCCCAAATTATCATTTATTGCCAAACGTTGTTCACCTCACCCTTTGCATTGTTCACTGAGATTTCTACTGCCAGTATTTCTTTCATTTCTGGAGTACTCTGTTAGAACAAAGAATTGATTTCAGTACATTCAGATCAGTCTGGCTTCCAGTACAAATTGGAAGATGCATAGATCCATAAAACGCCAGTATATCTCCAAGACAGTAATTTCAGAGATGGCCTGTTCTTTGCATACAGTTTAGAAAAATGAACCAGCAAAGTGCAGCAGAGCAATTATTACTTCACAAAATGGGCAGCCCAATCCTATTTCCCGCTAGTCCTGTGGTTTTCAAATTCTCTGGGAGTTTGAAACCCGCAGTAAGTCTTTGTGGGGGGGGGGGAGGCAGCAGGGGGAAGGCAAAAGCGGAAGCGGAGCACAATCGCCCCATTCTCCCTTTCCCTGACCTGGGGAGCCCTGCGGGCACTCGCTCAGGGCTCCCCGCACACAGGGACGGCTGCTGCAGGGACTGGTGAGTGCATCCCAGTCCCTGCAGCCCCGTCAGAAGGGAAAGCTCTGCTTTCCCTTTTCCTGACCTGGGAAGCCCTGCCGAAGGTTGTGCAGGGCTCCCCACACCCCCAGGAGACTGCAGAAGGCTTGGGCAAGTGCACCCAAGCCCCTGTAGCCCCCCTGAGCGGCGCGATCCTGTGACCTCGCGCTGCTGCCTTCCCCCCTGTCTCCTGGCTGCACCCACAGGCTGGGGCGTCACGACACCCCAGTTTGAATACCACTGCGCTAGTCTATAGCATGCAGCACTGCTGATGGAGCTGTGGGGGAGGGATGACTAAGCAGCCTGGGAGACCAGTGGAGGAGCAGGGTGCGCCATAATTCCTGATTTAGAATGTGTCATTCCTGATTATCCTGACTCTATCAGAACTACAGCAACCAGCATGAGTTAATATCGTCTGAAGTGCAGCTTTCTGGATTTCAGCACAACTGACACTTGGAAAACGTTTTTACTGGAACTACACTGGTTTGCTTGAGAAAACTCCAGTTCAGAAACTTAGCTTAGGAGTTGCTGCAGAGCTGGTTGGAGAGCTTTGATTTCTTATTTTGACAAATCTGGGGTTAGAAATTGACAAGAACTTGATGCTTTGTGTGTACATGCAATCACACATATATGCACACAAAAGAAGAGACATTTCCAATAGCCTTTTGCCAATGTAAAAGAAGCCATTCTTAGCCAGATGTATTCTAGCATCTTGCCTATTGGGACCCAAATAAAGTTATTGCATTCTGTTGGGTTCAGCTCATGGGTCATCCAAATATAGATCATTTACCCATCAAGAAGTAACGTTCTCCCCTACCCCAATAAGAAAGGGGATCTGTTTTCCTCCTATGACTTAATGTCATTTAATCTTGTATATGTGTTCTCAGAATGATTTTTTGCTTTTCAAATGCATGTTATAGTTGTGAATATTCTGGTCAAAATCACTTATTGAAGTGTCCAAATCTATCAGTGTCTATAGAAGTGGCCAAATCTATATTTACAGCACAGATGTTACACTTACTTATAGCAACTTCCTTGATATGAACTTGATATGAACTTCTTATCATCTTGTAGTTTAAAGCATTTGAATACATATGCACTGATCTTCTTAATAGCTAATGCTGTGGTGCTGAGGGCACACTTGATAGTTTGAAATTTGGTCATCTGACTAAAACAACCAAAGCTGCTCTTGCAATTCATATGAACATATGAAAGTGCTTCGTACTGAGTCAGACTCTCAATCCATCTGAGTCAGTATTGTCTACAGTGACTGGTAACCCCTCTCCAGGGTTTGGGCAGGGATCTCTTCAGCCCTACCTGGAAATGCCAGGGATTGAACCTGCATGAAAATGTGTGTTCAACCATTGAGCTATAACTCCTTCCCATAACAAAATGAATCCTTTCTCTTGGAGAGCAAGACAGTGTGCTGTTTTGCAGTTGTGGGGTGTCAGTAAGGCACAGAATCGAGGACTGTGCTCTAAAATGTCTGTTGAACTTTCTGGAAATGTATATCAACTATTTCTATTTCAGAAATGGAAAGAGGGGAAAAAGCAGCTTCTTCCTGTGGTTCAGATGGAAAGATTCTATAATGATGCCCATAGGAGCAAAGGGTTAGGTTTTGATGGGGTTTGGGAGACCATATTTTTGGATCATCTCCATGATTAGGTGTGCATTTGTGGAACACTTTTATCCTTTGCCTAGCAGCAATTATTCATCAGTGGAGTGATAGTATAGGCACACCACTGACTCTGTCTTGCCAATATAAGGGCCAAAGTCTATATTACACTGGATATGCATGATAGGATCTCCTGACATGTTTTCTTATAAGCAGCTGCAAGAGAATCTGATTTGGAATATGGCCATAGCACAGTGGAGGTGGTTTACTCCTTTCACTCCATGCTGTGGCTCCAGTCCAGAACTCCTTGAAGTTGTTATTAGCTATGAAGGTGAAAATACTGGTATTTGTATTTGTATTGGCAACCTTCAGTCTCGAAAGACTATGGTATCGCGCTCTGAAAGGTGGTTCTGGCACAGCGTCTAGTGTGGCTGAAAAGGCCAATCCGGGAGTGACAATCCCTTCCACACCGGAAGCAAGTGCAGTCTGTCCCTGGTCTGTCTCCCTGGCTATGGGCCTTCCTTCTTTGCCTCTTAGCCTCAGACTGTTGGCAAAGTGTCTCTTCAAACTGGGAAAGGCCATGCTGCACAGCCTGCCTCCAAGCGGGCCGCTCAGAGGCCAGGGTTTCCCACTTGTTGAGGTCCATCCCTAAGGATACTGGTAAAAGTTAGCATTTGTATAGTGCTTTTTGAGCAGTGCAAAACATTTAACATGAATTCTTTGATGTAACCCCAACAATTTGTCAAGGTTTGTGCCCAATCCCTTGGCTGGGAGTTGCTGGAGGGTGCCCCTGGGTTTGACACAGGAGGCCTGTGTAAAGTTTGGCCCCAGCAGAGGCAGCAAAAGCCTGCTACAGGCAAGGAGTGCTGAGTCACTCAGCAGGTGCTAGCTGATTGCCTGCAGAGTGACTACAGACACAGGTGGAAATGGGTGGGGCCCAAGCCTACCCTGAAACAGGCACCCATTGGCCAGCCTTTGTATAAAAGCCAAAGCAGACACTGGTGGGGGGGGTTGTTTGTGGAGTACTTTGTTGCTGTGTGTCAGTGAGTAGCTCAGGCTCCCTGTGTGGGACCAACGCTGAATGCCTGAGCTGAACGTGATGTAAATACACGTTTGGTGAAGGACCCTGCTGTCTGTGCTGTGTTTCTGTCCTCGAAGCAAGTTTCCAGCAAGGCTGCTGAACGCACTCCCTGGGAACTGTGCCAAGCTGTGAGACTTTGGACAGTGGGAGTAAGCTGTCTGCGTTTACCAGATCCAAACACAATTAAGGGTGCAATCCTGACTGTGCCCTAGGCTGGCACAAGTCTCTTGCACTGGCCCAGGAGGGCCTCAGGAGTGGGCTGGGCTGGTGCAGGGATATGTGTCGACCTGTGGAGGTGGCATCCAGTCTCCACGCCAACTTGGGAAGGGAGGGTTGTGTCAGCTGAGCTTGGCTGACGCAGGTGTCTGGGGAGGGCAGGGAGGAGGTGGGAGGGAGGTGTTTCAGGGTGGGGGAAGGGTGGTCCCCGGGGACGGGAGGACAGGGAGCAGGAGGTGGGACTGGGACCCAGCTGTTATGCCAGATCCCAACCCTATTCCAAGCAGCACGGAGTGACCGCAAGCTATTCTGTTCTCCTTGGACTTATGCCACTTCCTGAGGTGGCACAAGTTCAAGGAGACCTATTGGGGCTGTGGTGGCTTACCCAGGGATAAGGGGAAGAATTTCCCCTTTCCTCCAGCTGAGCCACTTCTGGTCCCAATATTTGCTGAATACAGTGCAGGCCTCCTGGTCTGCCTGTTCCAGAGCAAGATAGGATTGCACTGTACTTAAGTCAGGGTCCAATCCATCTTTCTAGCTGCAGATGCAGCTGCCTTTAGCCCCAAAGTAAGGGAACAAATGTTTCCTTACCTTGAGGAAGCCTCTGTGACTGTCCCCCACTGCAAGATGCAGTGTATATCCCATTGGCATAGCTGCATCAGCCCTAGAAAGTTGGACAGGAATGGGCCCTCGATATTATAATCTCCATATTTCTGCTGAGAGCAAATGGCAAGGATGAGATCTAAACTGAGAAAGTCCTAATTTGCGGCTTAGTCTTTGCATTAATACTTACTGCATTAATACTTCATTAACTATACTGTATTAATTACTGCATTAATACTTCAGAAAAGTCTATCATGGGTCTCTCACATATTGTGTAGTATGATCTTAAAAATCTGATTTGTTTCAATAAATGCTATAGTTTTGAATTAATGATCTATAGAAAGGAAGTCTTGGAGCATTTCATTCCCATCTATCTTACCTTTTATCTGACCCAAGAGTTATGCATTGCATTGCATGCATTGCTGCTTGGTTTACTGTATTCTTTTTCTCATTGAAGCCCTGGTGATAAACAGAGTATGGTGAGTCAGCATACTCATCCAACCCAAGGTAATTAGGTCAGGCCTGTCTACTATGTGACGTGCTGGTTTCAAATCCTTACTGCTGTACTGCCAGAACGCCCTTAGGATGGTCTTTCGGAGTTGTCCTCTTGACATTCTCTCTACCCTTCAATTTCTGTGATACAGCATAGCTTTGTGCGGTGATGTGATGATGCATCTGCAGATGGTGCTGGAATTAGCTATATTTATTTTGCTGCAAAATTTATTTGCCTTTTTTAGTCAAAGCCACATATGGCACACCATTTTCTTTAAAACAATAAAATGCATCACAGAACAGCAGCAAAAATCAAAAAGTGCCGTTATGCAGTAATCAATTCAGCTCAGAGGTCCGCTTGAAAAGGGTGGTCTTCACTTGTTTCCAAAACACAGGCAGCCCTATCCTAATGAAAGTCTTGCAATGCTGAGGGGCAAGTGAAGCCTCTGCTATAGCCAGTGTGGGACATTTGTCTCCTTACCTGTGGTAAAGCCCTGGCAGCCTCTATGGGGCTAGTGGCACAAATCCCTGGCACAAATCCAAGTTGCCCCATGTTGGGGGAAAAGGCTCAGGAGGGGGAATAGGTCATGGGAGAGGCCTCCCCCACTGTTCCTGTCCCCTTCCTGGTTCTAATCAGCCCCCTCCCTGCCTCCCCTGCCCTTTTAACACCTCTCCCCACCCCTCCACCCACTAGCAGATCATCTACCTGTTCTGGCAGTTGCTGGCCTCTGACTAGCCTTGGCAGGCCAGTGCAGGCCTTTCAGCCACTGCTTGGGTCCTCTGCACTGCCACAACATGCCTTTTGACACATTTGCAACAGTGTGCATGCCTGACCCCACTAGTGGAGTCCAGCATAGAATTGAATCGAAAGAGCAAAAAGGCTAGGAAGGCATCCTGTGGGAGGGAATTGTAAAGCATAGATGCCAGACTAGACTTGAAATCAATTATCTGTTCTAAACAGAACACACCTTGAATGGAATAAACACTGGCAGTAGAAATCCCAGTGAACAAAGGGTTAGTTGGACAGCAACAACATTTGGAAACGAATGAGGATTTTTTCTTGTCACTCAGGTTTTTTTTTCTTTAAAGGGAGTGTTTCAGTTGTGGCAGTCAAACCATAATACTGTATTCTGTTGCTTGGAAAATGTACCCCGCCCCCCAACACACATAGCTAGTATATTAGTTGTGATGGGGATTGATTGAACATTGTGTGAAGTGGGCTAAAAGCAAACTGACTCTCCATGCCTTAGTGCTTGGCTCACCGTTCTGCGACTCTTGGTTTCTGTTTTCTCTGACTTCTCCAGTCTTTCAGCACATCTCCCCCTTGATTTAAAAACAAAAGCAAGAGCAACTATGGCCATATCCACAGGAAGGTTATTTTGTCTCTTACCTTTCCCATACCCAGTGCTGATATTTGATGTGGCAAGCATGCTGGGGGGAGGGGGGGGAAATCTAGGGTTTGGGTTTTAAAAAAAATCTTCTGGGAAGATCTCTAGTAAGTACTCTCTAGGGAATGGCGCTCTTAAAAAGGGGATTGCTGGTTAGATTCCCTTGAATATTCTGCTGTTTGGATGACTGGACTGGTTACTGCATATTATTACTATGATGTTGGCACCCTGCCTGCACTGCAGTAAATTCCTCCTACTTCTCAGTGTGGAAGGCTTTGCTTTTCCTCTTTGGAGCTCTTTGGCAACTTTCCTGCTGCCCTTCTGAGGCACTCCTGGCATTTCTAGACATGGGGCAATTATTTATTTTACTATTGGGTTTAGAAATCCTGCCCCCCCCCCAGTGCTGGCACCAGACTGCTTTCCATTACTTTTGTCCTACATCATTAGTCATTCCAGTGCAAAGCCCTCATTACTGAGCAAGAAGAGGTGGTGTTTGGCTTCAGTTATGCAACTCTATAACCATACACTTCACCTCTGAGCACTTCACATCTGAGTTCACTTTGCTAGTACTCTTTTTCAACTATATTCTAAAACTATTGCAAAGTCATTCGGCATCAGTTCAGTATAAGAAAAACACTAAAATTGTATTTCACAGAACACACCAAATATGGTATGCTAAAAGTGCATGAATAAGTGGGTCCCATGTCTTTGGTGATCTACTCGTACAGTTAAGAATTTCACCTCAAACAGAATTTGACCTATATTCTGAAGTATTAGAGCCTGGGGACCTTTGATTCTTGCAAGAATTCAGGCTATGACTTTTTATGTTCTTTTCAGTCATAAAATTAGTTTTCCTGCCATTCTTTTGAATCCACTGTACAGTCATGCAATATTAAATGCAGTTTATTTGAAGGAGGCTTATTTCAGGTGTCTTAACCACACGTCTAATTGGACTGCATTCACCTACAGATGATGAATTGAAGTGGGGGGAACAATGAGACCCTCTTTCAGATTAATTTAAGACTGTCCTTAGTTTGTTTAATCATTTGTTGCATCTTAGAATATCGTTGGGAATTTATCATGGTGTTTTTTTTAATTGCTGCTTAATATCCCTTAATATTAAAGTTCTTCCAAGTTTGTTTAATGCATTACTGATGCTTCTAGTATGAAATTTGCAGAGGTGGGCATTTGGAGTGTCATCTTAAATCCTACCCTCTGCCTAATCCATTGGTTTCCAACCCATGGTCTCCAGACCACCTGTGGTCTGTGAGAACCTGAGAAGTGGTGTGTGAGGTCTCAGGAGAAAAATAATCACCTTGGATCACTTCAGACATCTCGCAGAGCAATCACTCCCCCACAGACCATCAGAGAGGACAAAGAATGGACTGCCCACAGCCAGAAACAAAAGCAGTAACCTACAAATCTTCTTTATAAATAATAAATTTAATAAATTTCTAATTATTGCAAATTTAATTTTTTGTGTGAAGTGGGTGTGGGTTGCATGTAGTCCATGATGATTCCAATTTTTGCCTCAGTGGTCCGCAGGCTCCTAAAGGTTGGGAACTACTGGTCTAATCCAAGGGTCTCAAAGCTTTTTGGCCAGAGGGCCGCATCAAATATCTGGCATGGTGTGGAGGGCCAGAAAAAAAATTTAAATATAAAATTTAAATAAATAAATTAGAGATGGAACTTAGATGACTGAATAAATGAATGAATGTGCTCATTCATTCAACCTCTCTGGCCCTCAGAACACCCTCCAGACACAATCAGAGCACAGTTCTGGTCACGTTCTGTTGAGTGGGCCAGAGGTTTTTAGGGACAAGAGGTTGGCTGCAGGCCAGAAAGAGGCTTGCCGTGGGCCGCATCTGGCCCCCAGGCCAGGGTTTAGAGACCCCTGGTCTAATCCAATAACATGACTGTTTTATTACCTAGTTCCAGTTCAGGTTCTGCAAAACTTACAAACAAAAATTCAGGTTTTCTTCAGATCTGAGAAACAATAATCATTCAAGGCCAGAGGTGTACCTAGAGTGGAGCCTGACATATCCCCTCAAAGATGGGGTGCTGCAGGCTGGGCCGTGCCTCCTTCCAACTTCGGGGAAGGCTAGGAGCCTTTTCTGATGCTGGGAGAAGGCACACAAAGCCCTGCCCTTGAGCAGAATGTTGTGACGTTCTGCTCAAGGGCAGTGTGATGCAGGCTGTGCCATGCCTCCTCCCAATATCATGGAAAGCTTGGAGCCTTTCCCAGTGCCTGGAGAAGTCGTGCAAAGCCCCACCCTCAGGGAGAATGTTGTGACCAAAACAGGGCAGCTCCAAATAATCTGAGTAGGCCATATGGTGTGAGGTAGTCCTGCATGTCGCAAACTTGGGGGGGGGGTTTGGGGTGCTCAGAGTTCTTGGTTCTCGAACCCTAAAGCCTTCAAGGCCCCCTGTCCATTAGTACTGCCACCACCCTGTATGTGTCAGTGCCTCAGTCCAGGGACACTGAGACCCTCTAGGCTTAATTCTATCCCTTGCAGGCACTGAGCGCTTTCTCCAATTAAAGCTTCAGTCCTCAAGTTACTAGACCTCAATGAGCACTTGGTAGCTTGCTGAACGGCTAGGCAGGATTCTGAAACTTTGTCCCCAACAGACAATGAAACAACTTGGTAAAAGAGGTTTTAGTTTATTAAATACATAAGGTTACATAAGGCAGCAAATGCTAGAGGCATAAACATCTAGGAAACATATCAGCAATAAAATAACAAAGCTAGCTGGCTATCTCTATTAATCCCTATCTTTCACCTGGGTCAGCTGGGTCAAAATAGATCTTTTAGCTCCAGGCTACCTGTGAGGCCAGATGCCCATGTTGGACAATGGAGCTCACACGCATGCAGAATGTTGCACCCAAAAACTCTCTCCCAACACACACACACACACACCCCGGGCACTCATTATTATACTTCTTATGCTAATAGTACTGAGGTGACTTCATACTTATTTAGACTGTCCAATCAGAAACTTCTGAGGACAGAACCTTCTCGAAGTGGGTCTGGTTGCTAGTCCTCCTAGTTCTTACCCCTCCCAACTGGAGATCTACAGCTGCACTTCATCAGCTTGATAAGGCTTTGCCCTTCTGTCTGCAAAGGTGCTACATTCCAATGAGTTGTAATTCTTGTTGTCTGTCCTTTCTGTCCAGCAAAGGAGAGACAACAATCTTTGTGTTTGTTTACTCACATTCTTGCAGCTGGGAATTGCTAGCAACTTCTCCGTTACTGACTTAGTTTGGTTCAGGCTCCACATGCTAACGAAGGCCTAACATGTACATATTCACGACACTGCAGATACCCTGGGCCCAGGCCAGCTAGTACAGGCGTGCATTGCTAAGCAACAGGGACTAGCACCCCTGTCGTCAAGCAAGGCTTGACGCTATACAAAGCCTTCGAAGCCGAGGGGAGCTCTGCTCCCCTTGCCTCCGGAGGCTTTTCAGAGCTTCGCAGAGGCAGCGCACGTCCTGCGAGGCTCAGAAAAGCGTCTGGAAGCGAGGGGAGCAGAGCTACCCTCAACTTCAGAGGCTTGGGGGGGTGTGTGTGCAGGGACCAGCCTGGAGGCATTGCATATGCAGCCCATTGCTGGTTGGAGCATCACAAAGCAGTGCTCAGCTGTACTTTAAAGGTTAAGACCAGCACCTTCAGTTGGGCACAGAAGCAAATTGACATAAAATTGGGGTTATTATAGGCTCCATAAACTTAACTTCTGCTAATAACCAAGAGTGGCATTCTGCACCACCTTGAACTTCTAAGCCTTCTTCAAGGCCAGCTCCAGACAAAGTGCTTTTATAACATTTCTTTACTGAAAAGTAGAACATGCAAACAGCACAAACTCCTACCAAGCAGCTCATTCACTACCCTACATTAAATCCCCCTAAAAAGGCCCTGCACCACTAGGTGCCTACAACCAACTCCTGACTCTCTTGCCCTGCCTCTGGTTTACTCTGTTCCAAATGGCCATCCTGCTGTTTCTTCACACATCTTTATATCACACTCCTCCCCTTAGCTGGCGGTCCAGTGGGGTGTGTGTTCTTTATCAGGCTCTGAGGGATTTCCCTTTTAAAATACTTAGAGTGATTTCTAAGCTATCTCCCAACCATGAGGTTGGAAGGACAGTGAAAAACATCTGGGCTATTAAATGAACATGGAATCTTCCTAATAAAATCTGTCTGCTGTGGAGTCTAATAATCTCTTTTTTCTTGTTTTAGGGAGTGCTGTCAATTTTTTGGAGAAAACGGCTTGACTTTGAAGGCATTTTTTACCAAGGCAGCACCTTTTGGTGTTCTTTGGACACTCACAAACTACCTGTACTTACATGCAATAAAGAATATAAACACTACGGATGTCTCCGTGTTGTTCTGCTGCAACAAAGCTTTTGTGTTCTTGCTTTCATGGATCGTTCTTAGGGACAGGTTCATGGGAGTGAGGGTAAGTGATAATTGATCATTCTTCCTCCACAGTCCATCTTTTGTTTTAATATTTTCAGTGGTTTCCATATTGGAAAAATGTCACTATAACAGATTGCTTTTGATGCATCAAAGAAGCTCTTCCAAGACTTTGAATGCTCTTCCCAAAACAAAATTACTGCTGAATACCATTCTTTTGGCTTTGCCTTGGCGCTCTTCCTTATAAAACTAGTTAATTCATCACTGCCTAAAAGATGCAGAATATGGAGGAGGTCTAATGCATATCCTCTATGTGTATTTATTTTTATACCCAGTTTGAAAATGTACGGGCATTTTTCATAAAGGGAAACCTGCTAGACAAGCCAAAATTTAAGCATTCAGCCTGTTAGACCTCACTATCTACAGGCATATTTTAATAGATTCCATAGTATTGCAGTCCCTGCCAGGTGTATCTCAACCCTAGCTTGTACTAAAGCCATGAGCAAGTGGTTTTCATTGGTACAAATAAACATCTGCAGGGGTCCTAGGTAGTTCCAACCCCTCAGCATGCTTGGCAGCCATTTATTTACAATTCTGTCAACACAGGGCCTATGCAAATAATGCCTTTGGAAAAATGCCTTTCCTGCTTTTGGAAAAAATAAATCAGTGAGGAATGTGAAATCTAATGGTTTTAAGGAGTAGGCTTTAGCTTTGGTTAATCAGTGGGACAGTTCTCTTATTGGTGGGTATAGAACTAAGGGCACAATCCTAACCAGGTCTACTCAGAAGTAAGTCCTATTTTGTTCAATGGGGCATACTCTCAGGAAAGTGTGGTTAGGATTGCAGCCTGAGGTTGATTTAATTTGCATGACAGCTAATGCTTTTTCTGTTAGGAAATCCAGTAAGTGCAGCCAGGTGTAAGGTTAGGACAATTAAATGACCCAAGGAAGAAACTGGAAAATTGAGTAATTACTTCCTATCTTCAGTGTTCAGCACAGTATCCTTAACTCTTCCAATTTATATAGTTCCACAATTCATTAATTCAACATTATATTTAAGGGTCTCATACAATTAAATAAAATCATAGCTTGGAAGTATGCTAAGTCTGTGCAGTTGAACCTACATAATGTGAACAGCGGTATCATCCTCAGTGTCATATGGATGAAAGATGGTATAATATTGTTACAACAACAACAATAGATCAATACTGCAAACTTCTCTGCCCAGTTCTAGTTGACCTTTATGTAACACCTCCCTATAGGGTCAAAAACTAGGAAAGGAACTACTCAAAGGAAAAGTAATGAAAGGTGAGCCTGCATGAATAGGACATTTGATGAGATCCATTATGATGATCTTTAATGTCTTGTCATTTGAGAACTGCTATCAATGGATTTAGGTTGCAATCCTAGCCACACTTACCTCAGAGTAAGCCCCACTGATATAATGGGACTTACTTCTGAGTAGACAGGCATAAAATTGGGCCCTTAGATAGTTACAGTCCTTGCAATATTAGTCCCACTGATTTGGGGCTATAAATTCTCAGAATTTCCTTCAATTTTTGACTAACATCAATTTTTGCACCTTTCCTGTTTAAGGCCAAAATCACACATGCATTTTCAGGTGTTATTCAGGTTATTCAGGTTATTTCAGGTGTTCATTATGATTACAGTATTTGGAGGCCTTTCTCAGCTGCAGCTAATGCATCTTTTCGCAAATTGTACTTTTCCTTCTTTAGATGTATCTATGTAGTATGGGAGAAAATACTCCCCACTTGCATAACCCAGATCATACTATCCTGCAACTAAATGCAATTTCATAAGCATATGGTTGGTGAGAGTCAGGACACTGTGTACTGGCCTTTATGCATTATCTGCCTACCTGTCTCACTGCTATTTCCTTCTCTAACTTCTCTCTGGTGATACTGACAAAGTGAGGGGAATGCCTTACCAGTTTCACTTATGCCCTGTGACTTATAGGCTATAAGTTCAAATTAAAGGGACTGGTGCAACTGACAAGGCTCAGCTCCCAATCTTGTTAGTTTCCCTAGTGCCTAGAGATAAGGAGCAATAGTTTTCCTAGTGAGAGGGGGGTGGAAAATGCTAAGTTTTGCAGGGCACCTCAATACGCCCTGTAAGCTGCACCTCCCCCTTGCCATTAGAGACATACCTGGCAGTGAGAGCAATGCTGGGGCATCTCCTCCACGTTATTCTAATGGCAGGGACTGGCTCCGATGGGTGGGGCAGCCTACAGGGTGCATTGAGGTGCCCTGAAAAACTTAGCGCTTTGCCTCCCCTGGTAACACTACTGATAAGGAGTCAGTTATTAAACCTATCAATAGTGGGTAAAGAAACATTTCTACACAGATTAAAATATGAAAAGTCATTCCCAAAAGTTGGGAATGGAAAAAATAGTGAGTGGAGCACTAAGGGCCCAATCCTATCTAACTTTCCAGCACCGGTGCAGCCGCAATGCAGCCTCGAGGTAAGGGAACAAATGTTCCCATACTTTGAGGAGGCCTCTGTGACTGCCTCCCCACCACAGAATGCAGTGCACGCCCCATAGGCATGGCTGTACTGGCACTGGAAAACTGGATAGGATTGGACCATAATTTATGCTTCATATAGAATGTAGGCTATAAATATTTAAATAAATAATTGTATTTGTTCACCGATAGCACAAGAAATGTAGGCAAGCTGAAAATGTGATTATAGTATAAAATCTACTCTCCTTCATGGCCATCACTTGATTTGAAAAACAAATACAAGCACTTTTGAAACAAGCTTTATCTTTCATACATACACCTTAGCACAAGAGAGCAGCCCAAAAGTGCTATAAGTCGGTATCTCACCACACGGTCATTGCTACAGTAAGGGAGAGGCCTCTCCAGTTACTGTTGCCTTCTGGTCTCTCTTCCACTCTGTGCCCAACCTGCCCTCTTGTGATGGGCAGGGTTCAAGCCACTACACAGCTACTGCCAACATGTTGCTGCCCTAGTTATCCTCTGTTGCAGTGGGAGGCAGAGCAGTGCTGCATGATCCCCATGGCAGTGGGGCAATGGGCACTTCACATGGATGCAGAATAAGCTACACGGTCAAGTACTGGTTCCCATACTGTGAAGTAGCCCTGGTTGAAAAGTATGTAAGAAAGTGGTAACAAGGATGTATCCATGCATTTTAGTTTGTACATTACTTTTCTTCTACTAATGTTAACTAGGCAGAAGCTGAACTGTCAGAAAATAAGTGGTGAATACTGTTCTCAAATAGTCCCTTGTAAGGAAAAACAGCTCAACACTATATCTTAAAAATCAATGTGTGCCAAGCACTGTCTGCCTGCCATTGACAGCTTGTGGCTGCAGAGGAAAGAAGCAGTCTGACAAATAAGGTCACATTTCATGGGGATGCTCTGTGCTCCGTTGAGAGGACCAGCCACAGACTTGGGTCAAGCTGTCTCCTGAAGAACTGTCTCTCTTTTGCTGAATGAAAATAGAGAGGCATATTCTCCTTTCCTTCACTGGCAAAGTGCTTGCGTTGGAGGAAGTGCCACTTCTTTAAAAGATATTAGAGCTGCGATCCACATTTCTTGGAAGCAACTATCATTGATGTCAGCAGGAATCATGATCCCAAAAGCAATTGATTGCACTCTTATTTTATTCTCCTGAAGACAGTTTTGATTCAGCCTTCCCTGAGTCAGTGGTACAATTTGTGCTGATTTTTAGTGAGTATAGAGAGAAGCACTTTGTTCTCACATTCCACAAGCACGCTCAAAATTCAAGCAGGACATGGATTGGGTAGTGTGTTTAATTATGACATGTTGACATTATTTTGGTAAAACAGTGTCTGTATCTTCAACAAACGAACATAAAATCTGCATAAAACTCAGTTGGACCTATGGTCTAAAACAGTGGTTCCAAAACTGGTGGGCTGCACTTGTCCCCTGCCCCTTTAAGGTGTGAGGAGGGGGGGGGAGAGGCAGCAGTGTGATCGTGCTGCTGCCAGGGCAGGAGGTTTCTTTTTCCAACTTAATAAGGGACAAACTCCAAGGTGTGACGCCTCTGCAGGCCTCCACAAGCTTCCAGAACATTAAAAAACACAATCAAAAACCAGAAATGGTTTTCAATCACATTTTTTTTTTACTGTTTTGGAGATGTGGAGAGCCCTGCAAAGCCCTTGTGGGGTTCCCCACACTCTCCAGAAGCCAGCACTCCCTTAGGTATGTTTTTAAAAATCCCCCCCTCCCCGCAGCAGCGCAGCGCAATCCTGGGGATTGCATTGCTGCCGTAGCCCCTCCCCGCACACACTTTTGGTGCTCCCAACTTCCTTGTAGAAGTTTGGGAAGCACTGGTCTAGAATATTCCAGCGCAATCCTTGGCATGTTTACTCAGAAACAAGTCTCATTTATTTCAATTGGACTTACTCCCAGGTAACTATGTATAGGATTGCTGCCCCCATGATTTTCTATTGTGACTGGCACTAGGTCTCCAGGAACTCAGGCTGAGTGTTTATTCCAAGCCTGCTACTTAAAGGTGCTTTTAATAGAACAGAACATGTCAGGAACATTCTGCATGCAAGAATACCAAACCTGTATACCAAACCTGGAGCATTCTGTATGCAAATCGTGTGCTCTGCAGCTGAGGTTTGGTTCTCCAGGATGCTTCCCCAAGAATAAAATAGATTTCACAAGAAATATGGAAACTTCCATTTTTCACTGCCTGTCCCAAATGCCGTATTTCTCAGTGCCTGCCTGCAAACAGTGTAGTTAAAATAAATACACTATAATATTCTAAACCCAATAGGATATGGTACACATGTGCAGAAATGTGTTCTTATGATTCTGACTGTGCTGATTTTGTTAATGGAGCCAATATTTCCACAGCTAGCCAGTTAAGCATGCTGTAGAATAGATTATACATAGAGAATATACTTCAACTTACTGCAATCTTGCAACAAATCTTCAACATTTTCACTTCTTTTCTGAAATATGCATATTGTGTGACTTCCAGTCTTTGTCAGGGACTGCCCTATCCAATTATTTCTTAGGGGAAAAGAATCCCCACTAAGCACAGGTTGCTAATAGAGTTGAGTTGTTGGTCTCTGTTACCCTTGGATAAGAAGGACCCCCTGTATTTGCCTACATATCCTACTTAGGGACTTCTGAGCTAATCTAGCTGAGGACTTCATCCTGATAAACAGGATGCTGAGCTAATCCTGCAGAGCTTCTGTTATTTTCTTACAGGTCTCTACTGACATGTGTGTCTTGTTTGTCAAAGTAGGGCTGTACATTTTCCCAAGACCAGTTATTACTGTATAGCAGTCCTTAATACGTATTGCAGTCTTACAAAAGTACAAACAATGTGTTCTTTGTTAAAATCGGCCTGAAGTACAGTATTTCTCTTGGGTTTCAAAGACTAAGACTTTGCTTCTGTGTATCCCAACAGATTGTGGCTGCTATACTTGCTATTGCAGGGATAGTCATGATGACTTACGCTGATGGATTCCACAGTCATTCAGTTATTGGAATAGCACTTGTTGTGGGATCTGCCTCAACATCAGCTCTCTACAAGGTAACTGCCTCCTCAGGCAATCGAGGCCAGGCCACCCTTATGTGTTAACGTCATTGTTCCTTCCATGTTTCTGTTAGGTACTGGACTGTTTTCATGTGTTCAAGCCCCTTCTTCAAATCAGTTTCTCCAGTACAAATTTCAAGTCTGTATGCTCTGACTTTGTTTTCTCAAAATGACTCTTCCATGCAGGTGCAGCTGTGCTTGACACCCCTTCCCTTACACCCTGGTGTAAGGGTGTTCAGACACCATGTACCCCAACATCATAGTGACCACAGCCGGAAGACCCAGACTCTGCATTAATCTTCCAGCTGTGAAATAGTATGGGTTGCTGTTCTAGAAAAGCTTTTGCTACCAGTTGCCTGTGAAAGATGTAAAAGGCAGTTAGAGAGGACTTCTTTGTCACCAACTCATGATCAGTACTGGGTGTATATAAATGCACTCCATTTCTGGTGACAGGAAAGAGGAAAAATGAGCAAAGAAGGAACTTTCCTTAGCTATTGCTTAGAATCCAGAAAATCACATATTGCTCCTTCTCCTCTGCTGGAGGAGAGCGAGGTAATGAAAGATGACTGAGGGGTCTTTGTCACTGCTTTCCATTCAGCAAGGGCAGGGGTCCCAAACCCTAGCCCTGGGGCCACTTGTGGCCCTCAGGAACTCCCAATCCAGCCCTCAGGGAGTCCCCAATCTCCAATGAGCCGCTGGCCCTCCGGAAATTCGCTGGATCCCACGCTGGCCTGATGCAACTACTCTCAGCGTAACGGCCAACTGCTAACGTCTCACATGAGCTGTGGGATGAGGGTTCCTTCCACTGCTTGCTGTTTCACATCTGTGATGTGGCAGCAAAGGAAAGACTGGCCTTGCTTTGTGCAAGGCCTTTTATAGGCCTTGAGTTATTGCAAGACCATCTTTCATTCATATAAGTTCAATCTCTGATTTATTCATTTATGTAAATTTATTCAAATTTGAAATGTAATTCCCCCCCCCCCCCGGCCCTCGACACAGTGTCAGAGAAATGATGTGGCCCTCCTGCCAAAACGTTTGGACACCCCTGAGCTAGGGTAACTGAACATTCTTGATGTTTAAAGATCAGTCCATCCACTATGCAGAAACATTTCTAAATATTAGTTTTGGGCAGTGGTTCCCAAACTGTGAACTGTGGCTCCCCAGGGAGCAGCTGAAACTAGCCAGAGGAGCAGCAGAATCCTTGTGAAAAACCCACCACCCTATAGGTGACCCTAATGGGGAGCTATGGCCAGTGGCCCAGTAGGTCAAGGGAGCTGCCATTCAAAAAGGAAAAAAAAGTTTGGGAACCGTTGGTTTTGGGGATTCTTATAAGTTACCTTCTGGGGTTTTTGTGTTTGTAACACATACTGCAGTCATCTTTTTAGGAATGACTCAATCATAAGGGGTAAAAATTAATTTGTAAAAACTGAAAAGAAAATAGAAGAAATAAAAAATGACAGTGATACTACCTAATTGCCTTATAATGGAATGAAGCCAATAAATTGGTTCCCCTTCCATTTTACACCATCATGACATACAAGCATTAAAGAAATCTGCAGTGTAATGATAACGCTAATTTACCAGGCTACATTTGCTTATACCTCAGAGAATTTAATTAACTTTATTTGTCCAGAGTTGAGTGTACAAGGTATACAAAATGATTAATAAACTTCCTCAAAATCTACTCAGTCCTGGTTTGCCCAGAAGAGGGTGGGTCTCCCACTGTGTTTATAATCAAAGACGGGCATAAATATAGCACATACACCAGGCATTTCCATCTGGGTGCAATGGGAAAGAAATGTCTGCCACCAGCTGGTGGTTAAATCATTTATTGTAGCCCTTTCTGCATTTGACAGGCATGTCCTCTTTTCATTGCCCATGTTTTTACTGCCTGCCTTCTTTCACTGAAACCACCACCAGACAGGTTGCCCGGGGGTGTTGGGAGAAGAGCAACTGGAATTCAAATTAATTAAAAACCTTCTAGTCTATAACAGAGCCAGCACAATGAACATAAAGTATAAATTCTACTTCTGTGTACAGAAATGCCTCTGTTGCTGTTCTGACTACTCCATGACATTCCTTTGAGTTAAATCAGAATGCTATCAGGAGAATAAAATAGCAGTGGAGTGTCAAGAAGGGGAAACTGCTGATATTGAATGTAGAAAACTAGCAAAACAGAATGATAGAAGCCAGCAGACAGAACAAGAACCATCAGCAACCTCACTGAGAGCAACTAGCCATTTCTGGTATGTGTTGTAGTCGTAAATCTTGGAAGTTCAGGAATTCATTATGGTTTCCCCCAAAGCCATGCCCCACTAAAACTATACAGAGTGTTTTCTTCTGCCACTTATTCTTGCTTTGAAACATATTATACTTGACAGACAGCCCAATCCTGAGCTGCCTGGAGGAACAGCAGTGCCAAAATATTGGGTGCTGGGAAGAAGTCTCCTTAGGGGAAGGGGAAAAAAGTCCCCTACCCCCAAGGAAAGTCCTGGGCCCCGCAATGGGGCTTCTCATGCCGGTGACAGCTATTTTGCAGGCACAGATGAGAGAACCTTCACGTTGGGCTTTGCAGCTCAACAGTGAGGATAGGATCTGGTGGCGGTCCCACCCCTCTCCCAGACTGGTCACTTGTGACACCAATATTATATGATTCTAAGGACAGGGTGGCACCATACAACTACTGCACCAGCAGTTCACTGTTGCAGGCAGTTCCCTAACTCAGCAGCTTCCTGATGAAAAGTTTCTCATGTGTTGGGTACACCGATTCAGCACATCTGTCACTCCCACCCCATGCAGGAACTGTCCTGAGGCCTGTGCTGTTCCTTGCTAGTTCAGATGGCAAGCCAGGGACTATAAAGATAATTATGGTGGAATAGCCAGAACAGGGTCTGCAGCTAAATACCTTCATATCATCCCTGAGGTATCTTTTATTCCCATTGAAGGTGCTGCATTATAGCACTAAGGGCCCAATCTTTCTAGTAATGATGCAGCCACAGTGGAGCCCCAAGGTAAAGGAACAAATGTTCTCTTACCTTGAGGAGGCCTCCAGCCTGCCCCCCCCACCACTGGATGCAGTGCACACTCCATTATGCACACTCCAGTGCATAATGCACACTCCATTTAAATTATGTTTTTAATCTGTTTTAACCTGTTGTAAGCCACCTTGAGTCCCTTCGGGGAGAAAGGCGGGGTAAAAATAAAGTTGTTGTTGTTGTTGTTGTTGTTATTATTAGCATAGCTGTATCAGTGCTGGAAAGTTGGATAGAATTGGACCTGGGCAGCCCAATACTTAGCTGCCTGGAGCACAGGGCTGCTGCGGTGCCAAAATGGCTACTGTGGGATACTGTGTGCTCTGGGCAGCCACTGCCATCCCCTTCCCCCAAGTAAGGGATGTAGCCCTGCAATGGGGCTACTCAATTCTGCAGCAGTTCTGGAGCTGGCACAGAATTGAAGAGTCTTGTGTCAGGCCACATGACCCAACACAGGGCTGAGGATCTGGTGGAGTTGAGCTTCACTGGTCCTGCCCCCTCCCACCCCTATCCACCACCTCTCCTCCCTGCCCTGCCCCTCTCCCCACCTCCCCCATGCCCCCACTCCACCACCCAGTGGTCTGGGTGACTGCCAGGGGATGGAACGAGGGCCCAGCATCAGAGCTGGCCTGCCACGGGCTTGCACTGGGCTAACTCCAGCACTGGGCCCACACTAAGGGCTCACAAACGAGCCTTATGGCACATTTGTGACAGTGCACACGGGCATGCAGGGCTCAGGATCAGTTCTGTTATCACCTACTGAGGAAAATGAAGTCAGCAATATTGCTATTGGAGTCATAACATGTTTATTCCTCTTTGGAGCAACATGCTACAGAAAGTACATCTTCTACTAGCAGCAACATTTATTTCCATGATTTCAGAATCAGTGCTGCATATCAATTGGTGGGTGACTCACCTCCCACAACCATCCTCAGTATTAAACTCAGAATGCTGACAAAGCCTGAGGCTGAGAATTGGCAGTTACAATTATACCATTTGCAATGGACTTCAGTAATCTTGAGCAAAGGTGTTGCCACCACATCAGTAGCTATCTGTGGAGTATGCCAGGTCTTTCTTCAGCTCCATTTCCCACTGCAGGAGGCATGTTGCATTACAGAACTACACCATGATTAAACAGAATTAACATCATATCTAGCACACAATTCATAGCTATGCTTGGTTGAGGCACATCCACAAAGGCACTTGGGAAAACTTTTAAGTTTTTTAGAAGAATGTAGAGACAATTGATCTTTCGTGCACCTTTTTTAAGAACATTTAATCAGAAGTCATGCTTGGGGTTGTCTTTGGATGCTTTGAATTGTCACCCTTAATGAATTGTACATTTGAATAAGTAACTGAAATGGAATAACATGAGAGGGAATACAATGCCTAAGCAGCTTGAAAGATGCATCCCATACTTCCCAGGGAGCTTGCTAGAATGGATTTAAACTCTGATAACTGCATCAGAAAATTAAATTCTTGCAAAAACTTGGTAATAAGCAGAACAAAAATAAAATAAACCATTAGCATTATTCCACATAGCAGATTAGCTAGGCTATGTATGAAATATTATAAATAACATTTACTGTCTTAAAACAGTTTGATTACCATTCCATGTATTTGGATAAACTGTTGGGCTATAATGGAACAGTTACTGTGAGATGGTCAAACAGCCATTGGTTTTTGATGGACAAAATTCATAGTATAAACTCTGGGTTGATTAAGGATATACAAATAATTGAAATGATATTTTGAAATTCAAAATTAGGATGCACAACTGTACTTCTTCTTACAATGATGCGCAGGTAAAGGACATCACAGCACCTTTTTCTACTTTCAATTATTTTGTTCATTGTGACTATTAAAAATATAAAGAATGAAAGGTCTGATTAAGGCACACTCTTACATGTTCATCTTTGTCTGTGGCATAAGCCAGATACCTTCTTTGGACTGGTAGTGTAGGGAAAATAAGTAATTGGAAATTGAATGCTTTTAAGGGCTTTTAACACATTTAAAAAGAACACTTGCTTTTCAATTTGTTTCTCTTCTTGTGCTACAGGTTTTGTTTAAGCTTCTCCTGGGCAGTGCTAAATTTGGAGAAGCTGCCTTATTTTTGTCCATGTTAGCTGTCTTCAATATCCTTTTTGTTACCTGTATTCCTGTCATCCTTTACTTTACCAACGCTGAATACTGGAGTTTTGATGCCATTCCTTGGGGAAGCATTTGTGGCTTTTCAGTCCTATTATTGAGTAAGTACATGCTTTGTACAGCTAACACTCTCAGCAATAGAAGAGGTTCCTATTGGCTACTACAGACAATTTTGTTGGGTAACCTTTTTCACAAACAAAAATAATTACAATTAATTTTACAAGTTCTGAAATAATTTCTGTTCATACAAGAAATTAATAACATATTCATCAACCTTAACAGGATGTATCCTTTACCAACATAGAGATATTATTTTTTTAAAAAACCTTGTCCAATAGAAAGTGGATCATTGTAGAATGTTTGCCATTTGCATGCTATATCTGCCATCAAAGCTTATCCTATAGTTGTAGTTGGATTACAGTCCAATCCTAATTAACTCCCTGCATAGCAATGGAGCAGTGGCAATACAGAACCTGCTGAATCCTGTAGGGGAATTTCAACCTCCAGAGGGCCCCTCAGGGTAAGGGAACATTTATACAAAAATAAGAGGGAAATCCCTCACACCCCCTGTGGCCAGCTCACTAGCTATACTGTTCAGGTGCAGGATGCTTGTGTAGTATTGCTTTCTCTAAAAATGTCACTGGGCCTGCAAGAGAGTATTTCCATTTCCACCTTCCACTGAAGTGAATGGGGTGCCTCTTGCACTCACAGTTGTGTGAGCAGAGTGGCAATCCTATGCACATAAAGAACCCCTGTATAAGGGCACATGAGCATAATCTAGAGCAGTGATTTTCAACCTTTTTCATCTTGTGGCACACTGGTAAGGCACTAAAATGGTCAAGGCACACCATCAGCTTTTTGACAATTGACAAGGCACACTGTGCTGTCAATGGGGGCTCACATCCCCCAATGGTCCTATTGATAAATGACCCTCTCCCAAATTCCCACGGCACACCTGGGGACTATTCATGGCACACCAGTGTGCCATGGTACAGTGGTTGAAAATAGCTGATCTAGAGGATATCAATGGCACTTCATGTATGGCACAGGCAACCTCCTCTCGATGTCTTCAAAGCTCTGATATTAATACTGTATTCTAGCAAATATTCCCACTGATCTAAACAGAACTTATTTAGAGTGAACTGGTTAAAACAGCATGAAAAAACAAGATTAGTTTTCTAACAATGCTAACTCTCAAATGAAATAGTTGTTTTTTTTCTTATTTCAGCATTCAATATATTATTAAATTTTGGGATTGCTATTACCTATCCTACCTTGATATCTCTTGGAATCGTACTAAGTGTACCTGTAAATGCCGGTAAGAATTCTTGTAATCTTTTATTCAAATTACATGTACATACAAAACAATGCATAATTTATCAGCAAAGCACCACCAAAGATTAATTGTAGAAAACATATTTGCATTTCAAATAATAAAGACGTGTGTTGCAGCAATATATTCATTGCTGTTCCTCTACCTGTGTGTAGTTAATCAAATTGCTCTTTAAACTATTGCAGCAAAAAATTGAGTTTCAAAATAAATGTTCAAGTACTGGTGTCTAATTCTCTACGGACATAATACTGGGCTTTTTCATGTTTATTTAATGCAGCTTGCACAAGAGAAGTTCTCAGTGGATTGGGCACCAAGCAGGGAGTGAAAGTGAAGGTTTAAACTTACAATATTAAAATACTTTATTGCTGATTATCCAAAATGTAGGTCCAGCTAATTCTCAGCAAAAGACCTGAGCTACTTACTGTACTGTGCACCAGCTAAGTAGTTTGAACGGGAGGCATAAGCAGCTATACAGCACCAAATCACTATGGGCAATGACAAAGGTTGGCCAGCACTGGCTGAGAGTCCACTTAGGACTCACTTAGGACGGGCTGAGAGTCTACTTAGGACTCACATGGTTAATCCCTGAAACTCCTGTCTTGGTGGGCAGCACTGATGTGCTCCGCACAAGGGACCCTCCCTCATTACAAGGGCCTGGCACCAGCCCTGAACATCACATTAGCTATATAGGACACTACACTACCGAGCAGTTAATGTTCACAAACGATATGCCAAACAAATATTTGTTTAAAGCTTTTCATTGACATACATCCCATTATGCCTCTTCTGCTTTTGCATGCCAAATGACAGTCATTTCACTTGACAGTAGCAGCCTGTTTTCTTACCTTCTGAAGAGAATGGTCACAACTGCCTGAGAAAAAATCTATAAGGGAAAAGCATCTTAATGCCTGGCATCAGTGACTAATGGCTGTCAAGTCCTACTCAGGAGTACTCTTAGATTTGGCATCTGATGACTATCTTGTTTGTACAGTGTTCCTGCACTTAACACCTTATGAACTATAATGCTAAATTGCTAGAGGTTGCGTAAGTGAGATGAGACATAGCTCCTTAGTATGTTGGTCAATCTCTATCCAAAAATCCTTCAAAATTAGGCTTTAGTTAGCAGGACTAAATTGTATAAAGCAACATTCCAGTTCTCTTTTATAGAAACACAGATATTATACAACCCAAAAATAATCTAATCCAGCACTTTGCCCACAAGCAAAATCATCTGCACTCAGGCCCTGTCATAAACCCTTTTTGCAGTAGATACCAGTGGGATATGCAAACAAAGGACAAGAGCACTATACCAATGTACTCGGAGAGCAAATATGTTCCAAGGACTGGGACAAGAGTTCCAAGCTATACAAAGCCAGCCTATCCATGACACAAACAATTGGCTTATACAGAATGGAGGGGGAGTTAGCAGGCTCTGGCTGCCCCTTCACCCCAAGTTTGCCACTACCTTCCTCCAGCCCACCCCAAACAGAGTCACTTAAGCTTAAAGGGACCATGCAAGGAAGGAGCATGGGGAATGGGTAGGGGTGCGTGTGTCCCACAAAAAACCATGCAGGCAGCAGCGATCCATTTCTCTTTCCCTACCTCGGATTTGTTCTTTCACGTGGTTCCCTTAAACATAAAAGGGACTACAAGGAAGCAGCAAAGTCAGGGATAGGTAAGCAGATTTCTGCTGCCCACAGGGTTTCTTCAGGTCTCGGCAATGATGATCCACCTCCCTACCCCATCATCTCACTCCTTCCTTTTAAATAAAACAAAAACTGTGGGACATGCTGGGAATTTTCCTGTGTTGTCAAAATGGGTTGCGCAGGAAGGAACGAAGTAGGAATCTTCTTTTTTTCTCTTTTTCCTAGGGGTTTGGGGGGGGGCAGCAGGTCAGGGACAGCATCAGGTGGCAGATCCAGTTGGATGCACACCTCATGACAATATCACCTATTCCCCCCTGACCCATCAAATATGACCAATCAGAGCAACCTTGAACAAAAACCAATCAACCAACTTACTCCAAAGAGATGTTGTTGGGAATAACTACAAAGAAAACAAGTAAAAAAATCCCAGTGAGCTTGTGCAAACCATTGGGTGTGCCTAAACCTGCTCTTTGGATCTGGGTCTATGATCTGAGCATATATGGAATTCAGTGGTATTTGGTTGCTTATGTAGAGCTTTAGGTTCTGAGCCTGAATTGCTGTTAAGCATGCAGTATTCTGCAGAGTGTGTATAATGCTTCTTTGATGCCTTCTACACTTTAATGACAACGTTCAATGTTTCATGCAGTTGTTGATCACTATTCGAGTAACATTGACTTCAACAGTGTCCGTGTAATTGCCATTGTCATCATTGGCTTGGGCTTCCTTCTGCTGCTTTTACCAGAAGAGTGGGATGAATGGTTAATAAAACTCATCAGTCGCCTCAAAGAACGAAAGAAAGAAGAAATTCCAGAAGGAAATGGAGACATTGTTTCAGGGTTACAAAATAAAAGCAGAAGAACACGTCCTTCCATGTCATCATTCTCTCATTAATTCTGCTATTTTTATGGAAGCTATCAACATTGTTTGCTATAATTCACAGGTCTTTTCTTGCAAAGCACATACGTTCACTATAGTGTACATAGATGTACAGTTTTGATAATAATAGAATCCGAGGCATCAAGTTTCAGCATGTCCAGATTGCTTGCACTGTTTCACATCAGATCTTTCACTCGAGAGAACTTCTTTAAAAAGGCAAAATCAAAACTCTTTTTAAATGAATGTAATGTATAAATTATCTTTGCATATATTGTTTAATGATAAGCATCTTGAGAAGCAGAGCATAAGTTTTGAATAGTAAATACTGAATGACACATTGCACACTGTGATTTACAAATATATATATAGATATATATAGAAAGAGAGATGCTATGCTATGTCATAAGCTTATTTTTTACCAGAGCTGTACTCTTAACATAAATAAACCAAAAGCAAATCTTTCATGGGGGTAGGAAAAGGGGTGGGGGGGAGGGAATTGCTTTGCAAATATGTGCACTTGGTGCCAGAGCAAAAGAGGGATAAATAGTTAAGTTTTGCACTAATGTAAGAGGAGGAAAGCAGTCCAGAGTACACCAGTGCCCCATCAGCCAGGACTTTCTCTGATGAAAGTCCAATTGAAATAAATAGTAGTGATTCAAGAGCTCTTCCTCCTATAAGATGTTCTTGCACAACTCCTGTTCATTTCAGTAGAGCTCACGCAGAAAAAGTTCTCGTGGGATTGTGCACCAAATTGTCTTTAACTGCATGACTGCAATCCACACAATCTCATGCAAGGGAAAATACAGTGCCTTCTACAGAATTCTAGTCTTTTATCTGTGTAGAAGTAGGTCATGCTGCAAGTTGCTTTTGCTGGTCTTTACAACTTGAAGAGTTTGTTCTGCAGACACAGTGCTCTTGAAACTCCCAAAGAAATCAATGAGTGCCTGCTTCAAGCCACTGATTAATGGGAGTGTTGAACACCAGAGTGGCAGGAGAGGGAGGACTACAAGGCCTCGTACTGTGGCCCAATTCACTTCCCACTTACACAGGTTTACACAGATTTACCTGACCTGTGCTTGTGTGAATGAGGGAGCCCTGGGCATAGGAACCTTGCTTCAAAACTAACAATGAAGCTAACAGCCACTTACAGAGGAACACAAAGTTATGATGTGTACAATGCTGAGAATAGACTAAGAGAACTAAGGGACTAAGAGAATTGCCACTTTTATTCCATTGCTGTGAGTTTTTTTAAAAAAGGACATGCAAGATATTTACATAAAATTTAAGACTTTTTATAAAACTTGGAAACACCAAGTTGTTTACTTCAACAATGTAGGTTTGCCATTGAATTTCTATCTGTGATAGACCATGTGATATGTACAAAGAAATAGACAAAGGTTATAGTTTACTATTTTTGAAGTTTACATTGCTGCATACAAAAGTTAAAATGTTATTTTGAAATGTTGCCATAACCCAATGGTACTGCTGTTTCCATGGCATTTTTGTGTGTCAAATGGGGGTGGCATTCACTTTCAACTTTTTATTGAATCAATTTCAGATTCAATTATATGCTTGACAAAACTAATTAATAAAACCATTGAAAATGATACCGAGTCAGTGGCTTGTTTTTGCCTTCCTACTTTTTGTTAAGAACAAGAGTGGTATTTTTACTTAGAAACATGTTAGTTATACTGCAATGACAAAATGAGAGAGATAGAAAGCTCTTGCTTTGTGATCCTGGCACATACTTGATCCATGAACTGATTCTGTCGAGATCTTGCATAAGACCAATGTATAATTCTGGATGCTGGAGGGAATGTTTTGGATTGGCACACAGTATGGTGATGTGGAAAATATCAAGGGTCAGGGGAACTGAGAAGGATTGACTTTCTCACGAGTTAGTAAAATTTGCCCCAAATTTTCTTTATAGTGAGAAGTTTCTCATATAATTTTGCCTGCTGAATGCCTCCCATCCCACTCTAGGGTTCTTCACTGCAGCTGCTCAGGTGCCAACACCAAAAAGGTCTAGACTAGAGGGAAAAAGGTGAACTTGGATTTAGATTTTTCAGCACTTCTAAGAACCAAAAAAAGAAACCATAAGATATGTATAACTTTAGTAATGCATTTATTTAGAAACTTACAGACCAATCCTAACCAACTTTCCAGTTTTTTACCTTGCCAGACAAATTTTGTAGTAATTTTGTTCATTTCTTAAAAAAAAAATATCTTCAAAATAATTGGGATAGTCTGGAACAAAAACATTAATTTTGGTAATATTTTCATTTTCAATAAAGCTATTCTTCCCATTAGAGATAGTTGCAGTTTATTATATTTCTCCAAATCCTTTTTTATTTCTTTCATTAATTTAATATAATTGTCTTCCATTAATGTACTTGTCTTTTTGGTAATTATAATTCCTAGATATTTTACTTTGCTTGTTATCTATAGTCCAAATTCTTTTAATCACTCTATATCATTGTCTTTTATATTTTTAAGTATCATTTTCATCATCATTATCATCAAATATAAGATATATTCTAAATTACCTAGATGGATAAAACCGCTTGAAATAGCAACTAATCCGAACTGGATTAAAAAAGACCAAAATAAAACATACAGCGAGCTGCTGAATATTAAAGGAGAGATCCTAAGTAAATCTGAGTTAGAAGGGAAAGGAATAAAGCTGGACTGGTGGAATGAAATGCAAATAAGAACAAGATTACGAGAGGACCAAAAAATAGGTCTTTATGAAGAAGATATAACTTTTGATAAAATATTTTTGATTGATGAGGAGAAGTATATAAGAAAAATGTACAATTTTCTCCTGGAGATAAGAATGGTGGATGAGACAGTTAAAGATGCAATGGTGCGTTGGGCAAAAATTTTTGGATATAATACCGTATTTATCGGCGTATAACACGCACTTTTTCCCCCTGAAAATAGGGGGCAAATGATGTATGCGTGTTATACGCCGATGTCCAGGGAACGGAATCCTCTTTAAGGGATCCCGTTCCCAATAGTGCCTAGCGGCGGCGCAGCGTCGTGACATGATGTCAGCGCTGCGCCCGCCGCATATTATCACAGCCGCTGGCAGCTGATGAATATGGTAAGTGGAGACCCTTTCTTTGGGGAGGGGAGGGGGAGGGATTGAGGTGAGGTGGCATAAGTAATGCTTTGGATGGTGAAGAAGATGAGCTGATTTATGAAGATAGTAGCAGTGAAAGCAGCAGTGTTCATTGCGATTTTGAAGATAGCAGTGAAGATGAAGAGTTTCTTGGTTTCCCAGATAGTGATTTCTGAGTAAACTTTTGTAAAAACAAAATATCCAAGTTTCTTTTGTTAAAACAGTTGCTTTTACTGTCCTTTTACATTATTTACCTTATATGTGGTAATAATATTAATAAAAAAAAGTTCTGAGCTACCCTTATTTTTTTCCTGAAATTTCCCTCTTAAAATGAAGATGCGTGTTATACGCCTGTGCGTGTTATACGCTGATAAATACGGTATATCGCTGGACGACTGGAACCAAATTTGGATTATAAATATTAAGATAACTAAAGCAGTGTCTTTTAAAGAGAATTTATATAAAATGTTTTATAGATGGTATTTAACACCAGAGAAATTAGCAAAAATGTATTCTGGGTTATCAAATAAGTGTTGGAAATGTAAAGAGGTTGAAGGAACCTTTTATCATATGTGGTGGACATGTGAAAAAGCAAAGAAATACTGGAAAATGATACATAAATTGTTACAAGAGATATTACATTGTGTATTACCATTCAAACCAGAAATATTCCTCTTAAATGTGACATCAGAAATTAAAGACCAATGTAAGAAACACCTTATTGTACATATTGTTACAGCAGCAAGAATATTTGCGCAAAAATGGAAATCTACAGATGTGCCAACTAGAGAAAATTTAATAGATAAAATTTTTGAAATAGCAGAAATGGAAGTTATAACAGAAAGAATGAAAGAGAGATTTAGATAGAGTAAGAAAATATTGGAAGTTTTTTTTATGATTAGATAGATAATTGTAGTTAAACAATATTGAGTGTTTCGCTAAATTTAATTTTTTATATTGATAAATATGATAGCCTTTGTACTGATGATTATGTTGTTTTTTTGTTAACTGAATGATGCATGTTGGAATCTAGGGCCAATACCCTCATGTGTAACCTGTGTTGTACCTGACCTAAGTATAACCCATTTCCTGTCCTGTATCTATAATAAATAAATAAAATATTTTTAAAAAAAAAAGAAAGAAAGGTTAACAGCACAATTCTACCTAAATCCCCGTGTGGCAAGGCAGCAGCGCTGGCACAGGGTATGCTGCATCCCACAAGGGATTTTTGGCTGATGGAGATTTCCCTGAAGTAAGGGGATCTTTGTCCCCTTGCCCTGGGATAAACCCTTTTATTTATTTATTTATATTATTTTTATCTCACCTTTCTCCCTGAGGAGACCCAAAGTGGCTTTACACTTAATACATGTGTCGTGGAAATGTGCAAGATCCCTCAATGAGACAGAGATAAAAGCAGTACCTGGAAGAGGGTGAGTTTTGTGGGGGCAGAAGGAAGGAGCTTAGAGAGACTGAGGTATCAGAAGGAAGGGGCTTGGAGAAAAGAGGACTGACCAATGGACGGACTGGTTAAGTGACTGATGAACTAACTGACAGACTAAATGGAGACTGTTGGAACAGAGACTGCTGGAGATGTTGGAGACTAGTGTGTGGCTGCCACTCCCAAGAGCTGTTGAGAACCAATGTGTTGCTGTGGTGGCCGGAGAAGCTGCTGGCGGGAGAGGGGAGGAAGGAGGACCTCTGCAGGTTGAATAGGCAAGCCACCCTGGTGGTGAGGTTCAGCAGTGCTGCAGCGCAAAACTAGGGCTGTTGTTGGGGAAAGAAGGGAAGCTAATTAGCTTAAAGTGGACATAAGTTTTATAGTCGAGGCTTGCAACGGGAATTTGGTAAAACAACATGTTATGAGACATTTGGGGTCTAAGGAAGTTCATTCTCTGAAGAACATTCACAGCATGAAGACTGCAATTCAACAGGCTCTCTTCCCAAAATAGGCTTCAGAGCTGCATCAGAGACACAAAAAGGCTGCACTCAGCTGGAAGGTTCTAATGCTAAACAAAACATATCAATTAAAAGTCAAAAGAAGTTTGCTCACTTTCCTTGAAAGCTAAATCACGCTCTAAAACGTTTGATAAAAAGTCTGTTTACTTTAATTAAAATGCATGTACCACCTTTTGACTGAAAACAACACTCCAGGTGGCTTTTTGAGTTGCTGCATTCAAAATTAGTATGCCCTTTTCCAAATGTGGGGCTTCAGACTGCATGCTGTTCTGTCAGGAATGAATTTCCTTAGATCCACAACATTTTGCAAAATGTTCTCAGCTGTCCTCAGGTATCTAATGAGCCGCCACACAGAAGAAGGGGAAGACATTCTCTCTGTGACTCCTGAGGACAGGATTACAACCAATGGCTTGAAACTACAGGAAAGGACACTTAGGGTGCAATCCTAGCCAACTTTCCAGCACCAAGGTAAAGGCAATGCAACTCTGAGGTAAGGGAACAAACATTGCCTTACCTTGAGGAGGCTTCTGTGACTGCCCCCCAACTGCAGGATGCAGCACATGCCCCACTGGAAGAGCTATGCCTGTGCTGGAAAATTGGTTAGGATTGTGCTCTTAGAACGCAATCGAAAGATCATGCTGGGCCTGCGCAAGTCCCTTATGCCAGCCAGGGAGTGTCACAAACATGCCATAAGGCACATCTGTGCCTCCTTTCAAGTCAGGGAGACTAGTGCAAGAACATATGCCTGCCTTCCCATGCCAGAGCAAGCTGCAGTGGAGGTGTGGTGGCTGGCCGCTGGTGTAGGTGACTGGCACAGATTTGAGTAGCCCCACTGAACTGGCTGGCGCAGCACTTGGGCTAAGGGGAAAAATATCCCCTTGCTCCGAGTTGCACCACAGTCACCTCCAATCCTGCACTGGATACACTGCAGGCCAGGGCAGGTTAGGACTGGGTTGATAGGCTAGAATTGAGGAAGAACTGCCTAAAGGCCCAATCCTATCCAACTTTCCAGCTCTGGTATAGCCACAATGCAACCCTGTAATCAGGGAACCCATGTTCCCATACCTTAAGAAGGCCCCAGTTAATGCCCCTCCACCACAGGATACAGTGCAAACCCCACTGGCACAAGTGCACCAGCAGTGGAAAATTGGATAGGATTGAGCCCTAAGTGTAACAGCTGTCCTGCACTGAAAGTCTGCCTTGTGCAGAAGTGGTCTCTCCCTTGTTGGAAGCTTTCAAGCGGAGGCTGAATACCCATCTGATGATGCAATAGTTACCTGCACTGAGCAGGATATTAGACAACTTGGCCTCCGAGATCCCTTCCAGAAAAACAACCACAATATTAATTGATTGATTAGTTAATTGAAGGAGGGGCAAGAGAAGCCAGCAAGATGAAGAAATATCATTGCCCCCTCCATCTGCAGGCAGCTCATTAGGCTTAGATTGCGTCTCTTCCTCCCTCACAATGGCCATAGAAACACCAATTGCCAGGGAAGGAGGAGAGAGAAAGATTTTATATTTTTAGCATTGTATTCAAACTCCTTAATGTCATCACTATCCACATTGTTAGGGAACTTTACATGCAATTACATGAAAGAGGAAATATTAGGTGGGTGCTTTATCCAAGGTAAATTCTACCATCACTGTCTTGAAATCTTTGTTCTTTGCATATATTTTTCATGGTTCACGTGAACAATAATGCAAAATGGTAAAACTGGAAATAAAAAAACTGAATGCAGGGATGTCTTCTCGAATGCATACAAACTGAAAGTAACATCATATCAATATATAGATTCCCACGTCTCTCTCTTTTAGAACATTCAGAGCAAGTTATGGGCTCCCTGTGGTCTCCTTGCCAAAAACTGATGGGGTTCATTCCTTCTCAGTGATACCATTGACAAAAGATTTAAGTGCTTCTAGACCAATCATTGGGCCTATTTTGACAATTAGGTGGGATTTACATCAGAATATACAGCACAGCGAAGGAAACAGAGATATGCTGTTTTACTTAGAACAGTGTTTCTCAACCAGTGGTATTTGTACCACCGGTGGTACTTGAGGTGGTGTCCGGTGGTACTCACAGGATCTCCAGACCCCCACCACCTGGAAGCGAGACCAGCAATGCAATGCGATAAGTAGCAGTAGGAGGCTCAGCTCAGCATGCAGTGCACTTTTCATGTGCTCGAAAAAGCCCTCCTGTCCACCCTGAGCCTTTTACTGGTATTTGTCGCATTGCATCTGGTCTCCCAATCCGGAAGTAACTGGTGATGATATCATCAGTTACTTCTGGTAGTATTTCCAATAAGTGGACCATGTGACATGGTACAATAGGGGACAAACGCTGAGAAATGCTTACTTAGAAGGAAACCATGACTGGATACCTTATTTGTGAGCAGATGCCTTGGAAACCTCTTACAGTGAGCAGAGATCAGAAAAGTAATTCCTTCATAGATGTCCTCTTGCAAAATAAGAACTGGCTGGAGATGTTCCCATATTATAACCATGTATTTTTTTCAATTTGTATATATCAGTAGGGTTCCCTCAGGCTTAAGCCCCACAGACAAGAAATTGTTAAACATTTTTTTTCCTTTTCCTGTAAACAAAAAAATCACATACGCAAAAACCATGAAAGCTAGCAAAATCAAATACACAACCACCAGTGAAAACACATAACAGAAAAGTTTGTCTTAGGAGTTCAAACATGCCACAGACCTGCAAGTATTTCTTGAGGGGCTGAGAGAACTGTAAGAGCTTGGTACTTTACAAGTTCAAACCTTAAATAAATGCCATCAAAATCAAAACTGCAGCTCCTTGGTTCCCATAGAAACGAGAGTTAGTTCTTCTTGTGCACCAGCAGAAAACAGGTGCCTGCAGTTTGCAGCTTGCTGTTTTATAAAACAACTGCTACCATTCTTACGAATACAAAATCTGAGATCACGCAAGACATCAGTCAATTAGTTTTGAAACCTTGCCAAAAGGACATGAAGGTATTTTGACTCCGGTTAGGATCAATAGATTCCCCCATTTCCGCCACGTTTTAACCACATAATCTCATCCACAATGCTATAAGCAAAGTAGGAGAAAACTATACCACCAAGATGTCTGCAAGCAGATCATTCTAGCAAATGAACCAAGCTTTCCTCCTGCCTCCTACCCCATAACCATGCTCAGTCTGATCTGTGAAGAATTCTCACATTTATCAGCGATGTATCAGAGTAACTGTGCCAAATCACCTCATGAGTCTCTGCCTCCTTGATTCGACTCAATTGCAAGTCATGATGGGGTGGTCATTGCAACTTGCCCTGAACCTTTTTTTAGTCTTGACTTGAATTCAAGTCTTTTTGAGAAGTGAGTCAAGTCGCGAGTCAGGTGCATCTCCACAGGAAAAATGGAGGTGCTTGTGTGTATGTTTATGTTTGTTGGAGTTCTCATGTAACACTGCCCTGATGTTTCCATCACATCTGCTGTTAGCAATGTGTTGAAATCCTTCACTTCAACCACCATTTTCATTTCACTGATGTAAACAAAAGCACTACTGTTATGTAAGTGTAGCAGTGCAGAAAGCAATTGGTTCCTTATGAACACCAGCAACAACCCCCCCCCCATTCACATCACAACTCCCAATTCTTCCTTCAGAAGGCGCACCAAGCAGCACACCATGGGCCAACAGGGAGGCATCCAAGTTTGGCAAGGCAGGAGGAGATGTACAGCATGAGGGGGCAGGCTGGAGGGAAGCTAACTCACAGCAGCTGAGAGGCTTAAAACCAAATCCTTTGCAGCTCTACTCAGAAGTCCCACTGCTGTCAACAGGGCTTCCTTCCTCCTCTTCAACAGAAAGGAAACACCTTCCCCTGCTTTCCCTACCTCCTTTGCCCCCTCCCTGGGCTATCCAGGCATTTTTTCCTATTGCAAGAACCCCTTCTCTCATCCTTTGGACTCCTCCTTCTCTCCTATCATTCAGAGAAAAAAAATCAGACCATTCATTGGGCCAACCAATCATCTGTTACTTCCAACATGGACAAGAGAGCCCTCCTCCCCCAGGCTTTCCCCACTTTCTTCTGGCTCCTCCCCCCAGTCTCGTTAAGCCTCCCTCCTCCCAACATGTCTGCTGCTAACAGTGGTCTGAATACTGGCTTTCTGATCACCCACAAGGTCTTTTGGGGCGACATGGAAGTAGCAAAAAAAATAGTAAGCAACAGAGACATAAAACCAAGTCCTGGACACAAAAACTGCAAGGTTTTTGTGCAAAAACTGCAAAGTTTCGCTTTTTGAATCTATACAAGTTATGACTCTTTTCCAAGTCTGAGTTGCGAGTCAGGACCCGAGTCAGTGACACATGTAACTTGAGTTGACATGAGTTGCAGGAAACGTGTTTTCACAACTCAAGTCTTCAGGACTCAAGTGCCCATCCCTGATTATTCTACAGATCAGAGAGAGGTAACCTCTTAAGCTTGAAGAACTATCTGCTTTGCATCTCAGTTGTTAATTTGGAAGCTAATTCATTCACACACACCATGAGAAGCCTGATGTACTATCCAGAAAGTCTGAGACAGGCTCTTGCAGAGCCTAGTACTTCAGTGAGAAATGAAGGCTAGTTAACCCAGGCCTGGATAAGAGACTGTTCATGTAACAGGAGCTTTCCCATCATTCACATTGTGCTACCCACAACTCTCAACTCTTATCTTAATTGGATAAACTAATTTCAGGGACAAGATGCAACACAACCCAAACTAGTGTTGGAGTAGACAGTGGCGTACCTAGCCCACCTATCACTCGGGGCAAACTAACATTTTGGCACACCCCCCCCCCCATGATTTAATTAATTAAATTTATTATTATTACTGTATTATAGAAGATAGCGTAAAAATGGTAGATGAAATAACTTTAGCTTACAAAAACTTGTGCCACATTACTTTGTTAGGGCACAAGCCTAAGCAAGTCTACTCAGAAGTAAGTCCTATTGTGTTCAATTGGTCCTACTCCCAAGAAAGTAAGGCTAGGATTGCAGCCTTAGGGCCCAATCCTATCCAACTTTTCTCCACCGGTGCAGCTGCAATGCAGCCTCGAGGTAAGGGAACAAATGTTCCCATACCTTGAGGAGGCCTCTGGGTCTGCCTTCCCACCATAGGATGTAGTGCATGCCCCACTGGCATAGCTGCACTGGCATTGGAAAACTGGATAGGATTGGGCCCACAGTTGTCACAGGATCGTGAATATTTTACAGTCTTGGCACATCTCCCACACATACAGTTCTGTCTTAAGTAGCATTATGAACTCTGAAAATATCTGATCAAAAGCATTCTCTGAGATAACTGCATCCTAAAGTGTTCTGGATCTTTAAAATGCAATGTAAGAAGTTGCCCATAAATCATAATCCTGAACACATTTATTTGGAAACAACACCTCAGTTACCCCCAAAATGGAGATTAAGGTGTTATAATTATACAATAGGAAAAAAAACAGCTGCCAGCACTCTGAGTCAATCCTAACCACTTACCTGAGAGTAAGCCCCACTGAACAAAATAGGACTTACTTCTGAGTAGACCAGGTTAGGATTGTGCCCTGAGTTTGTTAGCAGCACACCTGAAGGGTTTTGGAAAGGGGGGAAGAGATGTGATGAATTTGCTGGGGGAGGGGAAGACTTTGTTTTGTGTGTATCTGCTAATTGCAAACGGAGACCCAGAGGCTGTTTGGTTGCAATCCTAACCTCACTTTCCTGGGAGTAAATCCCATTGAACACAATACTATTTACTTCTGAATAGACCTAGCTAGGATTGTGCCTTTTGTCTTACAATAGCAGCCAACATGGGAAGTCCCATCCCCTCCCATCCCCCGTCCCCGAGGCAGGAGGAAAAAGCGGGATGGCTGAAAAAGAATGGGTATTATTTTTTAATCAATTTTTGGAGGCAAAGCCATCAAGAGTGGCTTTTTTTTCTTTTTTGAAGGGGAAGGAAAAAGAAAAAGGTGAAGATCCTTGGTTAAGCTGACACAGACCCCCAAGCCTATGTAGGTCTACTCAGAAGTAAGTCCCATTTGAGTCAATGGGGCTTACTCCCAGGAAAGTGCAACTAGGACTGCAGCAGCACCCAGCAAGATTACAACTCACCTCCAAAGTAGATGGGGGCTGCTCACACACATACATCCCAACATGCAGATGCCACCCCTGTTTCCCCCAGGCAAGATGGAGGAATGCAGGTTGGGGCATTTGGACACTAAGAGAAGGCTGGGCTCTCTCCTTCCCAAGCTGAGGAAAGCCCTGAGCTGGGCACGGTTGGTTGGTTGGTTGGTTGGTTGGTTGGTTGGTTTCTCTCTCTCTCTCTCTCTCTCTCTCTCTCTCTCTCTATGTCAGGCTTGCCTCCCAGTTTGAAGCCTGCCAGGAGCTTGCCCTGTGCTGATGAGATGCAGCACCTCCTCTGCTGCCCAGCCAGCCTTCTCTCCCACCACGCCCTCCTCACCTCCCACTGCCCCACCCACCTCATTCACAGTCACAGAAAAGCAGCAAGTAGAGAGGCAGCATGTGCCGCTGAGCTGAGTAGCTACAGCCACCTCTCTCCCCCAGATGCCTCATGACACCTCTGGGAGCTAGCCACACCTCCCTAGGGAGGCCCCACGCACAGATTGAATACCTCAGCTCTATGTAGTTACCTGTGAGTAAGACCCATTGAACACAATGGGGCTTACTTCTGAGTAGACAGGAATTGGCTGAGGGGGGTAGGGCTGCAGAAGCAGGTCAGCTGCTTGGCTGATAGTCAGTGGAGAGTCTTGAGTGCCTGTGGAACAATCCCCTGTTCTGTACAGCCTCCCTCCCTCATCCACCTCACACAACCAGCGCTTCTTTCCCTCCTGTCTCTCCATGTGCAGCCTCACCCCAAGGACTACATTTCCCAGCATGCCCCTCGCCCTGGGCATCCTGGGATTGGTGAAGGCTGAAGGAGAGGAGAACAGTGCAGGGGGTGCCTAGAGGGCCTGTGAGCATTCAGCATTTCGATGCTTTTCCAGCAGAGAACATGAACTCTTCTCCTTTAAGAACTCTTCTCCTTTAAGAAAAGGACAAAAGGGTGGGGAGGGGGTGAGGCTGGTGGAGCCACCTTCCAGAGGGTCAGCGCTCCGGCCCGGATTGCCCCGCTCTAGGTCCGGCAGTGGGACTAGACATTCCACAGCTACCATACAAGTAGTTTCTGATAACAGCAGTAAGGATAAACAAATGGCAACTGGGTCTCACTCTTCCAAATTTACAGATTGGTTTCGTAGCTTAAATAAAATCTTGAGCCTCACGATTCAAAATAGCTCAAGATTAAGAAACTAGACCTATCACTGTCATCCTTGCACTTATCACATACAGACTAGACCAGTGATTTTCAACCTTTTTTGTCTCAAGGCTCTGACGGTATTAAAATTGTCAAGGCACACCATCAGTCTTTTGACAATGGACAAGGCACACCATGTTGTTGGTGGGGGGCTCACATCCCCCAATGGCCCTATTAATAAATGACCCTCCCCCAAACTCCCAAGGCACACCAGCAGACCATTCAATGCACACCAGTGTGCCATGGCACAGTGGATGAAAATGGCTGGGCTAGACTATGGTTTGGCACTGAAAGTGGGATTGTCCTTAAAAATAGTTTGGAAGCTTCAGTTGGTCCAGAACACCTGCCCAATCAGATTAATAGTATGGGCAAGTAGATGGAAACATAACCCCAAACTGTATCATTTTGTACCATTTAGGGCACAATCCTAGGACATGAAGGGCACTGTTGTCTTCAATGGCTCCACATCAGACCCTTTTGACATCCGAAGCGGAGTGAAGCAGGGCTGTGTTCTTGCGCCAACCTTGTTTGGGATTTTCTTCGCTGTCCTGCTGAAGCAGGCCTTTGGAACTGCAACAGAAGGCATCTATCTCCGGACCAGATCAGACGGAAAGCTCTTCAACCTCTCCAGACTGAGAGCAAAATCCAAAGTCCAGCTGAAATGTCTGCGTGACTTCCTCTTTGCCGACGATGCAGCTGTCACTACCCACTCTGCCAAAGATCTCCAGCAGCTCATGGATCGTTTTAGCAAGCCCTGCCAAGATTTTGGACTGACAAAACACAGGCCTGAAGAAAACACAGGTCATGGTTCAGGATGTGGACTCACCTCCCTGCATTACAATCTCTGAGCATGAACTGGAGGTTGTCCATGACTTTGTGTACCTTGGCTCAACGATCTCCGACACTCTTTCTCTCGATACCGAGCTAAACAAGCGCATCGGTAAAGCAGCTACCACGTTTTCCAGACTCACAAAGAGAGTCTGGTCCAACAAGAAGCTGTCGGAACATACCAAGATCCAGGTCTACAGAGCTTGCGTCCTGAGTACACTTCTGTACTGCCGCGAGTCATGGACTCTTCGCTCACAACAGGAGAGGAAACTGAGCGCTTTCCACATGCGCTGCCTCCGACGCATCCTCGGCATCACCTGGCAGGACAAAGTTCCAAACAACACAGTCCTGGAACGTGCTGGAATCCCTAGCATGTATTCACTGCTGAAACAGAGACGCCTGCGTTGGCTCGGTCATGTCGTGAGAATGGATGATGGCCGGATCCCAAAGGATCTCCTCTATGGAGAACTCGTGCAAGGAAAGCGCCCTACAGGTAGACCACAGCTGTGATACAAGGACATCTGCAAGAGGGAGCTGAAGGCCTTAGGGATGGACCTCAACAAGTGGGAAAACCTGGCCTCTGAGCGGCCCGCTTGGAGGCAGGCTGTGCAGCATGGCCTTTCCCAGTTTGAAGAGACACTTTGCCAACAGTCTGAGGCTAAGAGGCAAAGAAGGAAGGCCCATAGCCAGGGAGACAGACCAGGGACAGACTGCACTTGCTCCCGGTGTGGAAAGGATTGTCACTCCCGGATTGGCCTTTTCAGCCACACTAGACGCTGTGCCAGAACCACCTTTCAGAGTGTGATACCATAGTCTTTCGAGACTGAAGGTTGCCAATACAAAAAAAGGGCACAATCCTAACCCCTTATGTCAGTGCTTTCCAGCACTGGCATAGTGGTGCCCAAGGGACATGTGCTGCATCCTGCAATTGAGTATCACTCACAGATGCCTCCTCATCATAAGGGAACATTTGTTCCCTTACCTCAGACCTTCATGGCCCTTATGTCAGTGCTGGAAAGCACTGACATAAGGGGTTAGGATTGTGCCCTTATTTACATTGCTTACCAATTTGCCTGTGGGCCAAATTCAAAGTGTCAGTCTCGACCTTCTCAGCAGCAGCCCCATTGCCTTGAAACTCCCCCAAGAAGCTAAAAACACTTTTATTCAGTAAAGCCTTCCTGACTTTGTAACTGTTCATTGGTTTTAATGCTGTTATTTCAATATTTGTAGATACTGTTTAAAATAAGTGTTCATGGCTGTAATTCTTGTCAATTTTTGTCATTCTGCTTTAATTTCTCACAAGACCAGTCCAAAAATTAACTGAATGCATAAACAAATACTTCAAAAAAAAATGAAGATAAATACTGGTGAATTTCATTGATGGTACAATTATTAGTGCATGTTAGTGCATGACAGGAACGTGTCTGCTGCTAACGTTTTCAACCATAATCAATTACAAAACGCAATTGAAAATGTCTGATATTTTCTGATAAGAAATATCCTCAAAACTCAGGTGCTGATGTACAGCCACTTTCCATGTGTGTTTGTATTTGTGTGTGTATAAATGTACGCGCGCACGCACACACCCACTCCTAGGCTTGTATTTAAATCATAATTGTGCCACTGGTGAAATATTTTAGCATGACTATTTTAAGCACTCTCTGTTTGATCAACAATATATTTAGATACTATTACTATTCAATATTTGACAGTACAAGGATCCAAAGCCTACATGCCCGCGGTGCTATTTGGTTGTTCTTTTCCTTAATTTTTTATGTACGATGTACTTATATCTATACGGATAACTGATAGAACAAACTGGAAAGATGATGTCCAAAAGTGATGCCAATGTGATCACTAGAAGTGATGGCATGTAATTAGCCTGTGGAACTCCCTGCCACAGGATGTAGTGATGGCATCTGACCTGGAGGCCTTTAAGAGGGGACTGGACACTTTTCTGGAGGAAAAGTCCATCACAGATGCCAAGCCTCCTGATGCTAGAGGTGGCTCCCTCAGAGGCAAGGGAGGGCATCAGCATGTAGGTCTTGGATGCTCCCTGGGGCATCTGGTGGGCCACTGTGAGATGCAGGAAGCGGGACTTGATGGGCCTGTGGCCTGATTGACAGGTCAGCTTAATGAAGGCAACTGCAAACCTGGAGCTGGGCGTCACTCAGGGCCACCCAGAGGCAGCAATCACTCCTAGGCTCGTGACGTCACAGGCTCACGACGAGGGGTGTTTGGCTGGCCAGTCAGCGTCACCAAGCTCCCTCAGACGCAAGATGCCGGTGGACGTTCACCTGTCCTGTCACGTGACCCCCTGACCAGGACGGGACCCTCTTGCTTTGCTCGCGTAGAAGGGCGGTTAACGGTTGCTGAAGCATCGCCTAGCAACAAGCCCGCCCTGCAGCGTCCAAAGTGCTTGTGCGCCTGCGCGGCACTTCCGAAGGACACACTCGAGCTTCCGGTTTGCCTCTGCGAGCTCCGGAGATGCCCGAGCTCGGCCGGAAGTGCGGTGGGTAAGTGCGCGTTGCGGGGTTTCAGCGAGTGGCTGTGGAGTCCCCGCGCTGGCAAGACCCGGGCGGCAGCGGGCTTGTGGGGCGCGGCAGCCTCCCCCTCGGGCGGTGCTCCCTTCTCTCCTTGGCGGGGGAAGGCCAGAGAGCGCTGCTCTGGTCCGTCCCGCGGAAGCCGCGTGTGAGGGAGGCTGGCTGAGGCGGAGGGGGGGAGGGCTCCCTTGCATAAAGTGTGCCCACACTTACCTGGGAGTAGCCCCATTGACTCTGATGGGACTTACTTCCAAGTAGACAGGCAGAGGCTTGGGCTCTCAAGCTCTCAGTGGGCAGCACTGGGCCTAGGCAGGTCTGCTTGGAAGTAAGTCCCATTAGAGTCTGTGGGGCTTACTCCAGGTAAGTGTGGATAGGACTGCAGCCAACCTTGTTCATGCGCTGCACCCTTATAAGTGGGGGGTCCTGCACAGTGCAGGAACACAGAATCCCTGTGCCCCAAGCGCCCCTTGCAGGGTGGTTTGGCATCAGGATGCAGTCATACTGCAGAAGAATGGACTGAGTGGCCATCCCTGCATAGCTGTAGCTCACATGCTGGGACTGACTTCTTGCTTGTCACTTGTCAGAATCAGCTGTGAGATGAATGATGCTCAGTGAGTAATAGGACAAACCTTCTTTTCAGCCATAGATGCTTTCAAGGTACTTTAAAGGCTTTTGTCTCTAATCCTTCCACAATTGACGCATTGAGTGTTTAATGTAGATTATAAGCCTTTCTGTTAATGCTTCGTTTCATGCAGCTTACTGTGCCTTCGCTGCAAAATTAGCCTTAAATAGTGCACATATTCACAAATGAAGTACCAAAGATAATAATCTACTTCAGTATCTGATCAAATAATAAACTCTCAAACTATGGATAACCTGCTCAAGGACAGGGAAGCTTATCAACTGTTGCATACTACTCATTAAACATGTGGTGCGATTCGTCATTGTTTATTCTGGTACTCTAAAGTAAACAATTTCAGTTCAAGTTTGCCTGCTTCAGAATCAGAGTTGTAGTTACTATTGCTGGAACAAATGTCCATCTTAGCACTTCAGTGAATTCATCTAATAGATGGGGAAATTGTGGCAATAGGACTTTAAATGTGTAGATTACTATACCCAAAGGTATATCTCACTGGGAGCTTTATTGGAGCACCCTGCAGGATCAAGGGCATGATGAACAGAAGCAAGACCTGCTCAAAGTTTTCCACAGCATTGCTGGTGCAAGTGCTCAATGCAGAATTTACACATACTCAGTGTGAATTGCATACCCTTCAGAAACAGGAATAAAGTTTAGTTTGCCACACTTTCAGCATTCTGCCAGGCAGTGTTGAAAACTAGCTCTAGCTTTCTCCTGAAGCAGAAAACTAACAAGAAGTTTGAAGCTAGCTCATCTGAACATGTCTCCATATGGAGATGCAAGGCCAACAGGCAGCTAGTTGCCAAGTACTCACTCTACAGGAAATGAAGTGGTGTAATTTGTCAAGTTTGTATCATCCAATTAAGCTAAGAGCAGTTACACTTTGTAATTAGTATTGTATATGGAGTGGGTAGAGATGAAGAGGACATATGCTCTGCAAGGTCAAGAATACCCCCCCTTCCTGCACTATACAGGGTTGTTTCAGGAGAAAGGAAGCACTGCAGAGTTGGCTGACCAATATTCCTTCTCTAAAGCGCTGGAGATATTCTGCAATATGTTGTAGCTACTTGTACTAAGTAGGACCTACCAGTGAACTTAGCAAGACTTGCTTCCAGACAATGCATAGTTCCAGATTTTAACAGTTGTAACTTATGGAATGCCATAGGTAGTTCAAGAATATCAGTAGTGCTGCTAGTAGCAGTACAGTTTGGGTCCTTTTATTTTCGAGGGTTGCCTTCCAGAACTCATGTGGATGGCAAAAATTGCATTAAAGCAAATCCATTTAAAAAACAATGTCCCTTTGCTAGGTGGTTTAAAAACAGCCTTGCTGACCTTTGTGATGTAAGACAGAGTCATTAGGCAGACAATTCAATCCAAGCCAGCTACCCCTCTCTTCACCCTGAGCCCAGTGCTGGGAAAGAATGCAAAGTGATTATCTTTCTTTCATGTGCTGGATGGGAAGGGAGGGTTGCTTGCTGCAGGGCTCCGTGAAGCTTAGCAAAAAGTGGCATGCTCTACTTCTGGTTTTGCAGAGATGGAGCATGATCGCTCCACTTTTACTTTCTAAGCTTCCGGGAGCCCTGTGAATGATTTTTTTATTTATTCACATTTTTATACCGCCCTTCCTCCAAAGAGCTCAGAGCGGTTTACACAGCTGCTCCTCCCCTCCTTCTTGTCCTCACAACAACCCTGTGAGTAGGTGAGGCTGAGAGAAAGTGACTGGCCCAAGGTCACCCAGGAAGCTTTGTGGCTGAAGGGTGATTTGAACCTGGATCATCCAGGTCTAAGTCCACCTCCCAAACCACTACACCATCCTGGCATGCAGGGTTTCCCTCCCACTCCTGTGAGGCTGCAGGAAGCTCTGGTAAGTCCAGCCAAGCCCCTGCACCCCTTCACAGCAACGCGATCCTGTCACTGCCTTCCCTGCAAGGACTTACTGCGGGGCTCAAATTCCCTTGGAGTTTGAGAACAGCTGCCTTAGGTTATCTGGCAGGCTTTGCTAAGAGTTCCACCACCATCCAACACAAAAGGATGGCAATAAGAAACGGCCTTCTGTTGTTGCACCGCATATCTGGAACATGCTTCCAAAGGATCCACCTCTGCGGAGCAGTTCTAGTGAGGCTTAAAAACATTTCTGTTTCACATAAATTTTGAGGTGGGGGATAGGGGCTTAATGTTGTATATGCATTTTTATGCATTTTATTATTCATATGTTTTTATGTTGTGAGCTGCCTTGGGTGTCATTTGGGAAGAAAGGTGGGATATGAATTGATAAATACCAGTTATTTCATAAGTAGTGTGTAAGGAAATAGGGAAGCATTTTGCACCATTCCATGTTAAATTGTAAAAACTCAAGATATTATCAATGAATTTTAAGTTTTAACTCCAGCAAAGACATATTGGACAACACACTGTGTGCATTTCCATTTCTGTGAATGATATTGCACTTTCACTTCTGCAAATGCAAGCTCCCTTGTGCAAGATAACTTAGGATACAACCTTATTTTTATGTTTTTAAAATCTTTTGTTACTAGCAGAAATGTCAGCACCATCTATGAACGAAAGGAAGGCTTGCTGGGGAGCCCGAGATGATTACTGGAAGTGCTTAGATGAAAACATGGAAGATTCATCCAAGTGTGAAAAATTTAGGTGCTCTTTTGAAAGTGTATGTCCACAGCAGTGGGTAAGCAACACTGATTTTTCAGTATTCACATATATAAACTCATGGGAACTATATCAGGTGCAAGAGCACAGATCACACTTGTTGCCTTCAGTGTATCAAATGAGAAACACTGCCACATACCTGCAAATTGCTCAGAGAGATAAGAATTGCAATACTCTGTACATGACATTGTAAAGGCTAAAAAATGCTGTTACATGACTGCTAAAAAAATTTTCCAATTGAAGTCACAAATCCTTGAGGGCCAAATTCTATTCAGCCTTCCAGTGCTAATGCAACTGTGCCAAAAGGGCATGTACTACATCCTGTGGTGGTGTTGCAATCATGGAAACCTCCTCAAGGTAAGGGAATGTTTGTTCCCTTATCTTGGGGCTGCATTGCAGCTACATTGGCATTGGAAAGTTGGATAGGCTTGGGCCCTGAGTTACTCAAAGCTAACCAATCAAAATAAATCAGCACAGTGACAATGCTGAGATCCAAATGCTGCATCAATGTTTCTTCCTGATTTTGTTCATTAGGGCATTACCAAGCCAATCTAGTTTTCTAAAAAAAGATCTTGTTTAAAACAGGTTAAATACTTTAACAGAAGAAGAGATTATTTAAAGTACAAAGCAAAGCTGGAAGCAGGAGAATTTCAACCTTTGGAAACAACTGAGAAGTCATAGCTACTCATCAGCTTTTTAAACTACATCCATCATGGAGGAGTTTGCAGAATAAAAGCACTGTGTGCAAAAGCCACTTTGAATTAAAACACTGGTGTGATGCCTAGAATGGTGATTTGGCACTTTGTATCTCCTAATCAATAATGAATAGTGACTGACTGTAAATAAAAGATTTTCAAAGCTATAGTTGTTTTGCTATCTGACATTAATTTGAAAGCTCCAGCATGTGTTTTCTTCAAGTGTGTCATGTAAGGGTGGGGTACTTGCTTTCTCCTCATCACTCAAGGCTGCTACCACCACACAAAGTTTGAAGCAGCTGCTATGCTGTAAATCTGTTTTTTCCAAACCATGGGTCAAGACCTACTAGTGGGTCATGAACTGATTTTTGGTGGGTTGCAAAAAGTTATTGAAACATTAAAAAACTTCATAAGGTTTTGCCTGATTTGCAGGAGAAAATTGTTAGCTGGAATGCTAACCTGTGGTATGAGGTAATCTTCATAACTCCCAAATTAAAATGTCACATTTTTCCAATTTTCTCTATTAATTGGCAAGCTATAGATAACACGTGAACCCAGTTTCAGGCTTCTGTCTAACCTTGAAGTCCTTAATTGCACATGTTACCCTCCAGTTCAGGCTTCTTGATACCCTGCAATGACTGAAAAGGTTTGGGGGAACAATTCTTGAACTTCATTTTTCAGGAGATCCTAGCAAATGTCTACACATGCATAAAATACCATAAGGTCTCTAGCAGCCTCGGGAACACAGGACCCTGATTATTATTAATAAAAATATTCCTTTCTAAATCTTCTTTTGTTGATTTAAAAAGTTGGTCCTGGTGCTAAAAAGTTTGGGAAGGACTGCTGTAAATGATAATCTCAGTCCACCCTCAGAAAATTCAGAAGGTTGTGTTTTTAGTAACATTAACAAACCTGAATAGATTGCTTTAAGCAAAAACAATTTAGCTACTTCCTAAATAAAGAGCATACTAATTATTAATTGCTATAACTGTAACCACACATTGATTTAAAGCTGTTTCATTCTTTCATCAAGACCTAATTTATTTGCTACACTGTTTGCATTTGCAAACATATGCACTGTTTGCATATTTCTGGCCTAACGCTGATCAAAAAGGCTTAGGACTTTTATCAGCAGCTGGAAATGACTGAGAGCTGTGTTTTTCTGATGGCTAGTTGGCATGCTTTAAAATGCATCATGGTATCAGAAGGCTTCATAGCTCTAGAGGAAAACAGTCTGCTGATCATGGGGCTGGATAAATATATTGTGTATTTTTTAAGAAGTTGATTGGGGAGCATGGCATAACATCAGTATCTACAATGCTGATGAAACAGGACTCTTGGCATTGCTTGCCAACTTTGGCCCTTGTTGGTTGAGGTGAGCTTGGTACACCTGCATTCAAGAGGAAACAAGGACTGCATTAATGTGCTTACATGTGCAAATGCTGCTGGTACACACAAAATCAAGTTGCTAGTAGTTCCAAAATTCAGGTGGGCAAGCGAGTTCAAGGATATTGACCATCTGCAAGAACTTGGGAGTGTTAGAAGACACAAAGGTCATTCTAATTTTAGATAACTGTTGTGCTCACCCCTCTCAAGCAGAGCTTGTGTATGGCAGTATTTTCAATCTTCCTGCCTGCAAATGTCACCTCATTCAGCCAATGGATCAGGGAATTATTCAAAATCTAGATGTCATCTACAGAAGACATTTTTTGAGAAAGCTGTTCAGCTTTGAGGGAACAGCCCAAGAGTTCCAATCACAATATAGCATAAAGGATGCAGTCTTTGATGTGGCATGTGCCTGGTCTACTATTGAGCCTACAACTTTAAATAAAGCATGGATAAAATGGGACATAAATGATATTTGCAACAGGAACTTCTGAAGGAAAAGAGCCAAAAAGGAGAGCACTGCAGGAGATACTTGATGTACTTCAAAATAGTGACCTCACAAATCACCAAACTCAGTGATAATGAAATTGAACGGGGTAAACGTTGACCAAAATCTAGATGTCACAAAACCCCTGAAAGATACTGACATTATAGAAATGGTTCTCCATCCACAGATAAGTTATGTGGATAAAATAGATTCAGAGGAGGCATGCCCTAGCAATGAAACCAGTCTCTAGGGCTACTGCTGCACAGTGTCTGGAAACTTTGGTGAAGTTTGCTGAGCAGCAGTTATCTTATTATCCCCTGGGGGCTGGGGATAAGAATAGGCCCTCAGTTTGGCTGTACTTGTCGTAAGAGGCGACTAAGCAGCCACCGAGTAGATGGGACTCGTCAGCCTGGGAAGGCAGCTCATCTGAAAGAAGGAAAACTCTGATCCCAAACCTCCACTGCCTTATGGCTACATCCAGTTATGGAAAAGGCTTCAGGAGTCAACCTCGAGGCAAAATCCGGAGCCAGAGTCCCTGAGGCAGTTCATGGCTGAACACAGTCACGTTCTGGCAACTCCTGCGACGCCGCTGGAACCAACTGTATTGGCCTCTGCCTTTCCATTGAACTATTTCAGCGACTTGGAGAGGGGGGATTTGCTGCATGGGTAACAGCCTATCCTCCATACCTACTTTACCCAGGCTTCGCATACTGGAGAGGACACTCTGTTCCAGAACCAACCACCATTCAGAGCGTGACTCCATAGTCTTCCGAGACTGAAGGATGCCAACCTGAGTTATCTTATTCTGCTCAGGAAGTCATGCAGCTACACATTATCCACAACAATTTCATCAGGAAAGGCAACTGCAGTGCAGGCAGTTGCAGACAAATGTCTGCAGACAAATGTCCACAAGACGCTTCAGAAAGCTGCAGCTTTTGCCACTGGTCCAGCACCATCAACACCAGCAGGCATTGATATTGATGACACAGGCAGAAGTGGTACAGTAACTTTTACAGTGATCAAGCTAAAAGGTGCATCGATCAAGCTAAAATTACTAAAAGTTAGTAATAAGTTAGGTCATTTCATATCTTGAACATGTTTGCATGCAATGAAAAATTCATGAACCATCAGTGCAAGACCCAAATAAGCAGCACATCTGATTGACAAGTAAGCCCCATTCCCTATGAATGCCAGATAAAGCTTCGGTAATTAGAGTATCAACTCTGAGTCAGTTGCTCTGAGTCAGGTAGTTACTAGGCATAAAACAAAGTCACCTTGAAGGATCAGTGGGTGACACTGATACTGACATGGCTGTTCTTAGTCCTCACTATCATGCCATACTACAGTAAAGTACACAAAGTATTGTGCTGTAAATCTGGCAAAGATTTTAGCTTTCCAGTTCTGGGCACAAGACAGCAGCCTTGCATGACTTCATGAAAGAATCATACATCTGTTAAAACTATTGACATAATTTTATGCTTCTTTACTCAGAAGTAAATTACACTGAATCCAAGGAAAGTATGCTTAGAATTGCAACCAAAATGTTTGCATTGTTCAGATTTTATTTTAAACGAGGTTATTTTAAAAAGGGAATGTTATATTTGAAATTGAAAAGTTTCCAAGTTAAATAAAAAATCATTTTAAAAAAATTGTTCATTTTTATCCATCACATAAAACAGAATTATGCTGCATCAATAAACTAATATTGAAAGAGCATTTATTATCACTGAACAATTTTAATACAGTCATGGTTTAAGGCATTCTAAAAAAATGAAGGCATGCAAAATACAAAACCTATTTTGTGTGACGTTACTTCTTGCATTTTTATAGCACCATTGAAACAGCAGTTCTAGCATTTATCTTCATTCTTTTCCCTTGATAATCTGTTGCCTTGTGTATTCCCAAATCAGCAGAGCTCCGCTTACATGAACATTAAGTGATCGAATAACTCCTTGCTGAGGAATTTCTACACAAATGTCCAGCTGTTGAATCAAATTTGCAGGAATTCCCTCGTGTTCATTGCTAATAAAAAAACACACACATGCATCACAGAGGGACATAGTTCAGCAGGAGAGCATATCCCACTTTCAGATTTAGTCACAAGCATATCCAGGTATTATTAGTTGGATTAAGACCTGCAAGATCCAGGTTCAAATTTGTACTCAGCCACAGAGGTTCCTGGATGACCTTGGGCTAGCCCAGCCATTTCAACCACTGTGCCATGGCACAGCGGCGTGCCACAAATGGTCTGCAGATGTGTCACAGGAGTTGGGGGGGAGGGTCATTTATCAGTTGGGCCATTGGAGAATGTGAGCCCTCCTGCTGGCAGTACAGTATGCCTTATCAATTGTCAAAAGACTCATGTTGTGCCTTGACAATTTTTGTCAGTGTGCAGCAAGACAAAAAAGGTTGAAAATCACTGAGCTAGTCACTCTTAGCCTCACTTATCTCACAGGGTTGTTGTGAAGACAAAAAAAGGGGACGAACTATGTACATCACCCTGAGCTTCTTGGAGGAAGAGTGGTATAAAAAATGAAAAAATAAACAGGGGCCTGCTTTTGAAGAACTGCTGACAGTACCAGGTTAAAAAGGCTGATGGTCTCTGTATAAGGTAGATTCATCTGTTCATAGTGACCTGAATCTGAAATTTTTATTGCCAGGCCACTGCCCAAAGTAGTGAAATGTGCTTCTGTTTCTGCCTCACTAGTTCTCATTGCCAAGAGAATCAAGGAGCTGTTAGGTTTAAAACACAGTTGGTATCTAGCTGAGGCAAATGCCGTAGCAAGTGGAGCTCTAGCCGAATATGCAGTTGTTTTCAATGTGTACTTCTTTGGATCATCGTCTTAATGTCTATGGGGATATCATCCACTCAAGTATGATCAAATGAACTGCATATAACAGCCTACGTTCATTAGCATGGCATAGAAATTCATGTTTAAACAAACTTTCCTGGTTGACTTTTCTCACACATCCTAGTCCTGGGAATTTTAATTGGCCTTTGGCTCGAGGGAGAGAAATCTTCACGTAGTGCAGAACCATCAATTGGACTCATTAGTAGGGTCAGAAACAGTCAAAGACATGAGAAGATAAAGGCAAAAAGAGACAAGTGGTGGTATCCAGGTGGAACAAGTGACACCAGGGACAGAAGAATAAAGATTTCACAAAGTTCACTGAAGACCACTGACTGCTAAGGAACTCCAGCCTCAAAAGACTGAGCTGAGCGAGCCTAGTGCTGGCCCCACTAGGTGTATGCCTGTGAATATGATTGGATCAGGATGAAACTACCATACAGAATGCATTGCAGACTAATAATGTAACCCATTTTATGTTTTTCCTAGAATCACATAAAATATTTGAAGTCAGTATAGTTGTCTGCATTCTTTCATTTTCAAACAGCAGCTAAAATCCCCTCAATAAGATCCCAAATTTGGGTTGAACTAGGGCCTGATCACCTCTGATTCAACCTGGGTCAACAGCTCCTCTCAGCTTCCTCTACAAAACAGGTATTTGGAAAGTACACTCAAGTATAAGATTTATTTTTCTATTTACCCCAGCAACAACAGGCATTTTTCTGGGAAGCAATATTCTGTTAGATCACAACTTTTAGCTGTTTGCTCCACGCCTACTATGGTGTAGCCTTCCATTTTTTTCTGCTCCAAATATTCAACAAGCTGAAATGGTTTCACCTACACATTAAAGAAAAATAAGGTTAAAATAGACTAATTTTTCAATACATAACCCTCTAATATATTACAAAACCAGTGATACTATTCTAAACAATTGGATACCGATTTTAACTAATCAAAAGGTTAATGATCTATAGACCAATATTATTTTTGATACGACTGATCAAGCCGCACCTCAAGTAAAAACGTCTTGTCTAATGGGAACGTTAACAAGTACTGCTGCCTGTTGCATCATACCAAGGGTCACTTAGTTCAATATCCTGTATCTATCAGTGGCTAGTCCTATGTCCACAAGTAAGATATGAAAGCAACAGCCCTCCTGCATTTGTCCCCTTACACAACACACACCCAGCTACTAGCATTTAGACCTAAACTGCCTCTGAAGAAAAAACAGCCACTAATAGCCACTGGTAGAACCGTCTTCCGAATTTGTCCAACTCTTTGAAAACCTGTCTAAGCTAGCAGTCCTCACTACACCTTCTGAATAGAATATTGAAATAATATTTTCAGAATGAAGCTACAAACACTATTTCAATGTGTAATGGAAGATCAGAAGAACATCAGGTGGATGATGTGGTGTTGACAGTGATCCCATGTTTTGACAGCTGGCTGACTGCTCTGCTAAGGGCAGGGCTGGCTCCACAGCTGTAATCAATCAAAGCCAATGGAGACCTGGATGGACACCTGAGCTTCATTTGACCTTGATGGGACTGTGAATGAGCTAACAAGGTAGTTCACAGCTGAGCTGCATTTTGGATAATGGGACATCCAAGGATAAAAGGCAGCTTCAGAAGGAGCAAAGCCCAGACCTAGGCTACCTGACCAGACGGTACCCTGACCCAGACCTACAGAACACGGATGGACCAGGACCTACTAGAGGAGACACTCTGCTGGAAAGGACACAGAGGAAGGGACTCTGCTGCAGTGGACTGCTACGGGAAGGATTGGATTGGGAAGACTGGACTGTGCTTTGGAGACTAGTTTGGACTTGGACCTTTACCCACTTAGTGGAGTTTTGGGGAGGGGGAAGCCTCTGAACAAGAGGAATTGCAGGGAGTGTCTGTGTTTATAGAAATAAATTTGGTTAGTTGCTACAGATAAGGAGTTCTGTGTTTATTCCTTTGCACACCATAGCTGTTGTTTCTAGAGATAAGGACGTATTAATTAGCCAAAAAGTGGGCATTAGAAGGGAGTTGGAATATTTGGATGGGACAAATTGGTGTAGTCAGCAGGATAAGACAAATTGGGACGGGACACAATGTGAATTTTTAAAATGGACTACAAGTTCAGTACAAACACATACACTTAAAAAAATGGTTAGTTCCAATTTATAACCAGTTCTAAAAAAACTGAATCCACCTGAGCACAGAGATCAGAAGTAGATGGACAGTCCAATCCTATGCTATCCGCTGACGCCATGGTACAGTACTAGCACTGAAATGGCTGCTGTTGTATCCTGTAGAATCAACAAGCCAGATGGAGGTCTTCTTGGGGTAAGGGATCATTGCCCCTGCAACCCCTATGGGCCTACTAAAATCTGCACCATCTCAATAGCTGATGCAGATTTGAGTAGCCCATCAGAGTTTTCATGCAGGGGGGGGCAGGATTCAGCAGCAGTCTGCCACCATGTCCACCCCCACCCAGGCCTGAACCACCTCCAGGCCACCCTCCTCCTGCCCAGAAATGCCTTCCTGCTGCTTAGCAGAATACTCACCCAGTGGCATATCTGCCCAGGGGCAAACCTGACCTTGAGCGCCAACTGCAGGGGGGTGCCAGAGCATGCACTTCAGTTGCTTCCCCAGTCAGGAAGCAACTGGAGCACATGTACCCTCTCAGCAGCCAGTCAGGCAAAATCGCCTGGCTGGCTGCCGAGAGCACCCTCATTCTCTAACTGCTTCCTGAATGGGAAGCAACTGAAGAACATATACCCTCTGAGCAACCAATCAGACGAAATCACCCGACCAACTGTTAAGAGCACATGGAGAACCCTGAAAATGACATCATGATGCTGCATGGTGTCATGACATCATGACATTGTTGCCCTGGGCGCAAAAAGCCCTGGGTACACGTCTGTACTCACCACGCTGGTCTTCACTGCTGTGGGTTCCTGACGGGCTGCCAACTGGCGCAGAGGCCCAGTGCCTTATGACACATTTGCAACAGCCATTTCCAGGGCAGCACAGTACTGCCCCAGCATAAGACTTGGCCCTTAGATATGAGACCATGCTTAGTTTCCCACCATTGTCATTAACACAGTGGGGGAAAACAAGACAGGGACATTTCAGTTGTGGTGCTGTGTTTGTAGAACACCCTCCTAAAAGGGTGTGTGGCTGCCAGCCTTTTGGCATGCAGTAAAAATAGAGGTGTTGCAACAGACCTTAGGGCTTATGTCTGTTGATTTGAAATGGTTTCAAACTGTGCTTTAGATCAATGTGTAGTTTTAACATTAATCTTTTTGTTCTGCAATTTTTAATAATAATAATAAACAGGTATTTATATACCGCCTTTCTTGGTCTTTATTCAAGACTTTATTCAAGGCGGTTTACATAGGCAGGCTGATTAAATCCCCGTAGGGATTTTTACAATTGAAAGAAGGTTCTATCTTTCAAGAACCACAACAGTCCAGGTGTTTCACTCTGATCTGGTTTCACATTCTGGCCTCCTTCTCCCACGCTCAGAGCAGATGGAATCGCTCGGCTTCAGCTTGTCAGCTGCTTCAAGGTCGCACGGTGCCGGTGGCCTCGAACTGGCGACCTTGTGGATGTTATCTTCAGGCAGTCGGAGGCTCTACCCTCTAGACCAGACCTCCTGCCTTTTAGTGTTTTACAATTGTCAGATCTGTTTTTATTTATTCTATTATGAATTGTTTTGAGTATCCTCTTAATTAAAAAGTGGATTCTAAATTCTTAGAAAAAGAAGGTGCAAAAGAGAGCAACTAAGATGATTACGGGGCTGGGGCACCTTCCTTATGAGGAAAGGCTACGGCGTTTGGGCCTCTTCAGCCTAGAAAAGAGACGCTTGAGGGGGGACATGATTGAGACATACAAAATTATGCAGGGGATGGACAGAGTGGATAGGGAGATGCTCTTTACACTCTCACATAATACCAGAACCAGGGGACATCCACTAAAATTGAGTGTTGGGCGGGTTAGGACAGACAAAAGAAAATATTTCTTTACTCAGCGCGTGGTCGGTCTGTGGAACTCCTTGCCACAGGATGTGGTGCTGGCGTCTAGCCTAGACGCCTTTAAAAGGGGATTGGATGAGTTTCTGGAGGAAAAATCCATTATGGGGTACAAGCCATGATGTGTATGCGCAACCTCCTGATTTTAGGAATGGGTTAAGTCAGAATGCCAGATGTAGGGGAGAGCACCAGGATGAGGTCTCTTGTTATCTGGTGTGCTCCCTGGGGCATTTGGTGGGCCGCTGTGAGATACAGGAAGCTGGACTAGATGGGCCTATGGCCTGATCCAATGGGGCTGTTCTTATGTTCTTATGTAGAAGTTTATAAAACTTGTTAAAAATAAAACTTGGCATCTAGTTCCAATACTACCATAGCACATACCATCTTACAAACATTACAGTACCTCATCTGTAATGGTTGTAGGATGGTATGGGCTATGGTAGTATCACCAGTACATCACCTGGAAATGAACATCACAAATTAATAATCTTTAATTAAACCTTCATTAAAATTTGTTTTAAAAGCCTCAGCATAACCAAGTCAAAGTTGAGCAATTTTCATCCCATTGATTGCAATGTGAGTTAAGCACATGCTTAAGAGCCTAATCCTGAGCTCAGCACTCCAGCTTTCCACCAGATCACTGTTGCAAACATGCCGTAAGGCACATCTGCGAGGTTTAACGCTGGGCCAGCGCCTACGCTAGCCCGGCGCTGGGCTAACATCAGGCGGGCACCTGTCTTCCGCTGCTCGACAGTCTCATGGACCGCAGAGCCACTGCACAGTAAGCGGGGGCAAGGAGGAGGTGTTCTGGGGAGGGAGGAGGAACGGGGAGGGTGGGCGGGGGACAAAGAGAGGGCGGGTAGAAGGCGTGCCGGGGGGAGGGAGCAGGGAGGCAGGAGGCCCATTGTGGGACTGCTTCCCTTACCCGGGAGAAGGGGAGGAGAGGGGACGAAGGCAGGCTGAGGCATGCAGGTTGCGGCGGCAGCCGTTCTTGGCACCGTTGCAGCTCCGCGCCCCAGGCAGCTCAGGATTGGGCTGTGAGTCTTCCACTAAAATTAATTAGATGTGAAAGTCTACTTTGGCTAGACTATGCCTCAAATTAGTTAACAAGTTATAGAAAAGGGATGGTAGAAGCAGCAGGTTAATATGTAACGACATTAACATAAACATTTATTTTAGTGCTGTAAATACCAATTTGGGATGCCAGTTAATGAAAATGGCAGGCAGACCTTTAAATTCTACATAGAACTAAATTACATTCATGTGATGGATAATTAAAATACTCATTACCCACCTCAACAAGGGAAAGCCACTGTTCAGCAGAAACACTGAGGTACTGAAACTGCTTGTCATTTATGTAATGAAGGCTGCCAACAATTAGAGCAGACACCCCAAATATTTCACATGTACGACACAAGCCTAGAAATAAGCAGAGCAGTGTCAACATTAAGTCTGCTTCGTTAAGTGACTAGAAGACTTCAATGCTGGTGCAAGGGAAGACGAGAATCACAATGGGCACACAAATAAGCAGTTCTGTTGGGCTGTTACCCAAACACACCCGCATCTCTCACTATTACCCTTGAGATCTTGAAGTATGTATACATATCTGACAATAGAGTTCTGCAAACATTTCAGTACTCTAAGTAGCTAGCCCATATGTTAAACATACAAGTACTTATTTCCATCTGAAAGTCTTAAAATATTTTCTAGGTTAAATACAAAAATACACTTTTTAAAAGATACTACAACTTAAAAATAAGTATTAGTTGTATAAAGTGGGTAAGATCGTACCTCCCAAATTGGTAGGTTTATCAATGAGTGAAGCCACCACTATCAGTTTGCTGTTTGATTTACCAAGCTTCGTAGCCCGATCCTGCAACACAAGCTCATCCAAATCAGAAGAATTTTCCTTCCAAGGGATAATCTTTTTTTGAACATCTGTCCACTGTTTTTGGTTACCTTGCTCAGCTGAATTCAAACCTGGAAAACACCGTTTAGTTATCTGAATACAACAAACAATATATTGAAAATCCAATCAGGTTAGAATTTAAGTTATTAGAGATATATATACTCTTCATGCTAAATTGTGATACTAGGGTTCTTAAACATCACAGAATAATACCTATATAAAAATACTGTATACACAATACTGTTAACAAGTCATTTAACCATGGTCAAGGATAAGCTGTTTATATCTTACCCATGTCTTGCTGAGACCAGTCACTTGGTTTTAGATCAAGAAGTTCAGTTTGAGAATGGGAGCATGGAAATGTTGAACTCAGAGGAATGTCTGTGAATGCTGTGAATTTAGAGAGTGAAATCCATTCCTCTTCAGCAATTTCTGAAAGGCGTGGTAGGGTGTAAAATATTGTCTGCAAGATAAGATTTTAATAATTCAGCTACCATGAAAATACTAAAATGTAGCTTATATGAGCCAGCTAAAGGAAGCACCTAAACATCCTACTTATTTCAATAAGCATTTGCTTAAATCTCTCCCACTGAAAAGAATGGAACTTAAAAGATGTCTCACTTTGCCCATCCAGTACATTAGACTTAATTTAATTTTAGTGCTCTTATAACTAATTTGGCACAACTTTTGAGTTAATAAAACATTTTACTAAAGTATATTCAAATTTAAAACATTATTTACTGAGACAAATTAGTCCCACTGAGAACACTGGACTTAATTTCATAAATCCTTTATTTATGATTCATGATATCCCTTCTTTCGAGGAGCTCAGAAAGGCCTACTAGGGGTAATCCCATTATTTTTCACAACAACTCTGTGAGGCAGATTAGGCCAAGACAGTGAGCGATCCAAGTGAGTTTCACTTGGGGATTTGCAGCCACGTCTTCCTGGATCAAGTCTGACCCTCTGCACCCACATCACCCTGGCTCATTCATCAGTCAAAAAATATACTGCAAATCTTAGACAAAGAATTTTTTTAAATCTGAATATTAACTAAAATAAGTTGCATCCAAAGTTTTCACTTCAAGGAGCTTCTGCTTGCAGAAAAATCCTTCCATGACCACAACTCTCCTCCTGTGAATGGAAGTTTCTGTAGTGGTTCAGTTCAGGAAGACAATTATAATCTTGAACTTCCATGTTACCAACCCCTCTGAAGAAGCCTGGGCTCTAGGTCTCTAGCAGCTGCATTGTTTTCTTACCTCCACCCTTCCCTCCACACACAACAGTGACTTGCAAAATTTAGATAATGGCAAAGCTAGGCCTCGATGGGAATGCTGTCTGTGTAACAGAGTAGCTGCTTCAATGAACAGCAAGGGGACAGAGACTTTTGAATGAAGCAAGCTCTTGAGCCTTCTAGAACAAGGGTGTCAAACTTGTTTCACCCAGAGGGCTGAAGTTGGCATCTGTGGCACCTGCTGAGGGCCAGAAGTGAGATCATTAAGCAGGAAGTGAGATCATTAAGCAGGTGATGACCGGAAATAAGCACTTTGTTCTCACCTAGGACCAGCACTCATCCTCTAATGCTGCCTCCCTCAGTCACCACACCTTGGCCCTAAGTTACTGACTTCTTTAGAAGCATTACTTCTATCAGTGATTTGCACTCATGTCTGGCTATCAAGCATAACTTCTATCAGCGATCTGCACACCTTGCCGAGTTTTCCTTCAGCAGGCTCCAGCAGGCATGAGGAAGATAAGAAAACAAAGAGGTAAATTGGAATGTCTTTCAGCTTCTACTGCAACTCAGAGTCACCTCTGCAGGTCAGTTATCACAAACTCAATAATATGGCAGGCCAGATAAGACGTTTCTGTGGGCCTTATATTTGACATCCCTGTTCTAGAATCCGCTATGTATATACCCCCACCAAGATGCCAATGCCCTTTGGATTTAAGCAGAGGATGATGAACTGTACAGGTGTGTTCTGAAGTCCATCTGCTGCTGTTCAGAATCCCAGAAATGCTGAAGGGACATTGTAAGCCTTCTTGTGTCAATGCATCAAAGGTATATGTAAAACTTATTTTATCTAATACGTACATCTAAGTTTATATTTATATTTAAATATAAATTCTTCTGGGCTTCAATCAATCTTATTCTTTCTAACGCATACTGAATTCTGACTCTCTCTGAACCGCAATGACCCAGAGTCGAGCTGGACCAGCCTCCGATGTTAAGACAGTTTCCTCCACAGACTGCTAATAGAACCCGACACTCTCTATACTTACCTCAAGACAGTAATCCTTAAGTGGATGAAAGTTTTCAAAAAAGAAGTGTTTTTGGATTCGCTGCCAATTCTTTTTAGCATTCCTGCAAAATATAAAAATAGAACTAAGATGTATTACTACAGAGAATCTTCAATAAGCTTATAAATTATAAATGAGTGACTAACTCCTTTGTTTTGCAAATTGTTTTAGTTTTCAAGTAGTAAAAGCAGAGGAATAATTATAAAGAATTACAGTGTCACCCCAGCTAAGAGATTTTTTTTTTTTTTACTAAGGGAGCACTAGTGCAGAAAGAGCACCATATGGTTTCTGTACAGGGACTGATCTACATATGCATTTTTTTGTACCTCAGCATGTTTCAACACTGAATGAAAAAGGAAGCTCATCTGAATAGATATAAATCTATGAACTGAGCTGAAAAACTCATTCCAACAGCAAGGCATTCTGCAGTGAGGGAGGGCAATCATGGAGGCCTCCTCAAGTAAGGGATTGTTTATTCCCTTAGGGCTGCATTGGTACAAGAAAGTTGGTTATGATTGGGGTCTTCATGTTATCTGTTGCTGTTAAATAACATGGGGTAGGATGAGCCATCACAGCTATATAGGAATAACAAAATGCCCCTTGAGAAGATTAGACTCTTCCACAAGTGGACTAAAAAGTGTCTTTGAATTTCAAGAGATCTGTGGCAATCAGCAAGGGAAAAAAGGAAGAGAAGTATTTTAAATAAATATGAACTAACCCTGTTCCATGCATGTTTTCTGCTTGATCAAGACTACATTCAATAACAGGAGTTAAAGTCTCAAAATCATCCACATGCAATGCTTTGCACAGTCCCCATATCTTCTTAAGAGCAATTAAAGCATACAGTCGAACACTGAAATTGTGATGGAAACACCACTGCAGGACAACAACAAGGGCTTTCTTCAAAGGTGAAGTCTAGAATGAAAAGCACTCTTTAGTTGCTAATTCAGAATTGATGCATAGCAATGTAAGAAATTACATAAATATAATTCATTTGATTCCTGAATATGAAATTTATACTTGGCACTGAATAAGCTGGAACACATTTTGCCAAATTCCCATTCCAAACTTGATCTAGAGAATGTATGCCACTTCACTAGTTTCCCCTCTTCACTAGTCTCTAGTAAGTTCATTCAGTCCATCAGTCAGTCCATTTAGTCAGTTCTTCCTCTTTCCTCCAAGCTCCGTTCTTCTGCTCTCTGTCTCTCTAACCTCCTTCCTTCTACACCCACACCCTTTTTCCTTCCTCCAGATGCTGGTTTTATCCCTGTGGGCCTTTTTGCTTCCAAGTGGCTGCAGCTGTGCAGCATACTCACTGCAATCTAAGGCCCTGGTGTTAACTCCATGCTTGCCTGCCAGAGCAAGGGGCCACTGTTGACACCACACCATATCTCCTTGAGGAATCTTGCGCATTTCCATGTCAAAAGGTCAATCATTACCAAAATTGTATGAAGGAGTCTTATATCCAGACATCAGATTTGGTAGTTGGCAACCTTCAGTCTCGAAAGACTATGGTATCGCGCTCTGAAAGGTGGTTCTCGAACAGCATCTAGTGTGGCTGAAAAGGCCGATTCGGGAGTGACAATCCCTTCCACACTGGGAGCAAGTGCAGTCTGTCCCTAGCCTGTCTCCCTGGCTATGGGCCTTCCTTCTTTGCCTCTTTGCCTCAGACTGCTGACAAAGTGTCTCTTCAAACTGGGAAAGGCCATGTTGCATAGCCTGCCTCCAAGCGGGCCGCTCAGAGGCCAGGGTTTCCCACTTGTTGAGGTCCACTCCTAAGGCCTTCAGATCCCTCTTGCAGATGTCCTTGTATCACAGCTGTGGTCTACCTGTAGGGCGCTTTCCTTGCACGAGTTCTCCATAGAGGAGATCCTTTGGGATCCGGCCATCATCCATTCTCACGACATGACCGAGCCAACGCAGGCGTCTCTGTTTCAGTAGTGCATACATGCTAGGGATTCCAGCACGTTCCAGGACTGTGTTGTATGGAACTTTGTCCTGCCAGGTGATGCCGAGAATATGTTGGAAGCAGCGCATGTAGAAAGCATTCAGTTTCCTCTCCTTTTGTGAGCGAAGAGTCCATGACTCGCTGCAGTACAGAAGTGTAGGCAGGACGCAAGCTCTGTAGACCTGGATCTTGGTATGTTTTGTCAGCTTCTTGTTGGACCAGACTCTCTTTGTGAGTCTGGAAAACATGGTAGCTGCTTTACCGATGCGTTTGTTTAGCTCGGTATTGAGAGAAAGAGTGTCGGAGATCGTTGAGCCAAGGTACACGAAGTCATGGACAACCTCCAGTTCATGTGCAGAGATTGTAATGCAGGGAGGTGAGTCCACATCCTGAACCATGACCTGTGTTTTCTTCAGGCTGACTGTCAGTCCAAAATCTTGGCAGGCCTAGCTAAAACGATCCATGAGCTGCTGGAGATCTTTGGCAAAGTGGGTAGTGATAGCTGCATCGTCGGCAAAGAGGAAGTCACGCAGACATTTCAGCTCGACTTTGGACTTAGCTCTCAGTCTGGAGAGGTTGAAGAGCTTTCCATCTGATCTGGTCTGGAGATAGATGCCTTCTGTTGCAGTTCCAAAGGCCTGCTTCAGCAGGACAGCGAAGAAGATCCCAAACAAGGTTGGTGCAAGAACACAGCCCTGCTTCACGCCGCTTCGGATATCAAAGGGGTCTGATGTGGAGCCATCAAAGACAACAGTGCCCTTCATGTCCTTGTGGAAGGATCTGATGATGCTGAGGAGCCTGGGTGGACATCCAATCTTGGGGAGAATCTTGAAGAGGCCATCCCTGCTGACCAGGTCGAAAGCCTTCGTGAGATCTATGAAGGCTATAAAGAGTGGCTCTCGTTGTTCCCTGCATTTCTCCTGCAGTTGTCTAAGGGAGAATACCATATCAGTGGTGGACCTGTTGGCTCGGAATCCGCACTGTAATTCTGGATAAACGCTCTCTGCAAGTACCTGGAGCCTCTTTAGTGCAACTCGGGCAAACAACTTTCCTACAACGCTAAGGAGAGAGATGCCACGGTAGTTGTTGCATCAGATTTACTCTTCAGCTTACACAGCCCACACGTTAACTATTTCTCTACTATAGTCTGAATATTTACAGCACCGTAATATTACAAATTGAAGTATAATTTCTCAATGACCAAGGCTGCTCAAGAAAACTTTATTTATTCTATGGAAATAAGATGCTTTAAAAAAGAAAATCCTATGCACTATTTCAACAATAATCACTTACTTTCTCAGATATATTCTGGAGAATTATATCAAAATGTGACACCACTGCTAAAAATGTGCAAATACTAGTTTTAAGCTGGTCTTCACCCTGAAAAATAAGCCATATATCACTACCAAAATTTCACAATGCATGTAATTCTTTAACTTTGATTATGCCTTTTATACCATATTTGGATATACAGCAGTCATTCTTGTCTTCATAATACAGTCAGTGGCTTAGCTATATTAGGGCGAAATCCTAACTCCTTATGTCAGTGCTTTCTAGCACTCCATGAGTGACAACCAACTGCAGGATGCAGCACGTGTCCCACTGGCACCACTATGCCAGTGCTGGAAAGCACTGACATAAGGGGTTAGGATTTGCGCCCTTAGTGACTTAATATAGTGGCTTATATTAAACTATGTAGATTTTACTTTGAAAACTATTATACAGTTAGAGACAGGTTACCTCCTAAGACAGATGAGTTCCACAGAATACATATATAATGCTTTAGGATCTTGCAATGAGCATTTTCCAGGAGCAGCACTAAACACCTTTTGGCATATGATGGTCAAGATTAAGTCCATATTATGCATATGCAAAAAGGGTTTGTTTAGTTTTTGTTTTGTTATGTTTTAAGTGTTCCAGCTTGTGGGAAGGTGCTCTTCCCCCTTGAGGATTAGGGGGAGTATTCACTTAAATACATCTATCCTATCCGTAAAGGCATGCTAGCAATTATATGAAAACTAAGTTTTTGTATATTCACTGAAATGAATTCAGTATGAAGTCAAGTCCTTTGGAAATGATTTGTTGCAACTACTAGACATAAACACCAATAGTGTCCTAAACACTGTGCAGCACACAAATAAGTTTACATTCTGCATTAGTACACATCAGTAGTAGAAGGAAAGGTCCAAAAGATGGAAATGAGTGTTAAAACAAAAACTGATAGTAAGGCAAGACCTTACCATAAGGTGAGGTTAGGCCAGGGGGGTTCAGAAATGACATTGTTACAGGGGAGACTGTTCTTAAGAGAGGGCAGGAATTCACAGAGAGTGAGGTAGTTTTAGGCAACTTGGGAGCAGGACAGAATGCACAGAGATGGGAACTTGACTCAAATACTCAAGTCGCAAAAACATGTGTTTTTCGCAACTCATGTTAACTCGAATCATGGACATCACTGACTTGGACTCAACTCACAACTCAGGGCCAGTGACTCAAAAAGGAGTCATGACTTGAGTAGACTCAAGTTCCAACTCACTTTTGTGCGTGTTTGCAACTTTATTCTTTGTGTGTGCGTGTGCGCTTGCTTACATTTTTGGGAGGGCTACGCCTGACTCAAACCGTGATTCATTTCTTGTAACAACTTGGACCTGAGTAAAAATAACTCTACATGGGCTTAGGACAAGTCGCAATAGCTGCCCATTATGACTTGTGAATCGACTCAAGTTGGGGGAGTGGAGACTTGTGACTCAACTTGGCACAATGACTCCGCCACTTCCCTGTCAAGAGGTAGCAAGGTTAAAGAAATTAGCACTAAAACATAAAAAGTCATACTGAGCATGACAGGAAACTGGCACAGAAATTTAGGTAAAGGAATTACGTATTATTTATTACCATGGGTATTCTAAATGCCCACACACACAAAAGCACATTCTAGTTAAAGAAATCCACATAAAGTATCAATGCAGTTGCATGAGCACTCAATAAAAACAAATGAAGGGGTTTTACTCACATATAAGTTTATATTTGTATTCATATCATTCCCCATTACGTGTCTAAATTCTTACTCACATAACTAAAGCAATCCCAGAATTTTTGAAGAAAATGGGGAAACTTGTGTAAAATCAAGATGATCATCCATTCTATTAAATACTTTACAGATGCTTGATTATTGCTATATCCAGCCTGAAGAATCTTGTCAACAGTTCTTGTTAAAAGATCCTAAACAACATAACGGGCATCAAATCAATTATATTTTGCAAACCCCCTTCAGTATACATCCTATACAGTCTTCCTACAGTTCTCAGAACTTAAAAGAAATTTATTTCCTAATGATGATTGGAATCCTTTGCAATACTGGAAACTATACTTCTGAGGTATATCTAATGTCTATCATTCACAAGTTCTAGAATATCAGAAAAATGCAATTGTGAATGCTTAACATGATCCACAGTACCTGTCTTCACTGAACCAAGAATGAAGTTTATTCTAGAATTCCTTCCAGGGGTCCCCAAATTATGACCAGGGCTTAGCAACCACATGTTAATTTTGGTAATCCCTGTCCCACCTTCTTCCCTCACTGGCTGTGCTAACTCAGGAGAGAAGAAAAAGACAAGTGCACTAGTAACAAAAATCTGAGAGGAAGTCTCAGCTAAACAAAAGAGAGGCCAATAAGTGGGGGTGGACACTACATGAAACAAAATCATGGAAGAGGAGAAAAAGGGCATGTGCACAAGTAACAAAATAAAGAGGAAAATGAGAAGGCAGAAAAAATGTTAGCATCTGGTTCTGTTTGATTCTCCATTATCTAGTAAAGTGGTGTTCTCTTATATTTAGAGGGCGAGAGTTATTTTCCCTTTTCTCCCCAGAAAGGTTTCTTTTCCACTTGCTGTTGCTAGTGACTCTTCTGTAACTTTTATGCTGCGTGCCCTTTTGGGACATGGGACAGGGAACCATTTATTATTTTGTTTTGTAAACTGCTTTATAGTTTATATACTCCTTAGAGTTCCCCGAATTCACATTGTGTCAATACAAGAAAATACTATTGCTACCAGGCAAGTGTAACTGTGGATTCCTGACTGTCACACACATAACCACTGTTTCTATTGTGACTGGAAACAGACAGTAGTCTTTTTTTCAGAGAGATTATAGAGCCACCACTGCCCATACTGCACATGTTATCTCTTTCTGTTGCAATGGTATATCTGATCAAATAGCTTAATGCAGCATTTCAAAAACCTGGAACACCTAATTGACCAGAGGCAATAGTGGGACAGAAGGAAAAGAATGTGAACTTCATAGTCAATGACCGTTTATCATGTCTGACTGTATGGGGGGGGGGGGAAGGAACTATCCTCTCACTTCAGTTTAATTTGAAACACACACACAGGAGGGTCAATTTAAGCAACCTGCTGTGCAGAACAAATGAATCCTAGAGATTCCTGGCTACGAGTACTAGCAGTTGGGACAAGAAAGATCAGCTAACATCAGAGATAACAAAGAAGGGAAGAGCTCCATATTTCCGTTGCAAAAAACTACCCAGTGGAGGCAACAAAGCTCACCCCACACCAGAAGAATTACTTCCATTTTCCATTCAACAGTAACAAAGCATTAATTCTAAATAAAATAGTACCTCGGGAAGTTTTGGAAAAAGAACTAGAAGTGTTTGCCACAGTCTGTTTTTAACTCTGTGTTGTAAGGAGTTTGCATAATAGCGAATTTTTGACTTGGTCATCAATTCACCCTGCAAAGAATATAAACAAGGACGGTCAAAACATAGGATTGTTTCAGTTTTGGACAAAAAATTACACAAAACCTTCTACTGTGCCGGTATGATGGTGAACTAGTACACAAGCTTTCAAACAACCCTTCAACAGATTATGGCCAAGTAAGACATTGGTTTACTGACAGTCCAATCTTAGGCATGCCAGCTCAGAAGTAACAGACCAATCCTACCTAAATCCTCCACAGGCAGAACACATGTTCTGCAGGCAAGATCCAGGCAGAACTGCTTGGATCCTGCAGGATACTGCATGCTCTGGCAACACCAGTCAGCACAGCAAGGCCACTACCTTAGTCACTGGGAGCATCATGCATAAGTCAGTGGCCAGGCCACCACCTGCTGGTGGGAGGGGACAGAATGGGAAAGGAGCCAGGAAGTTTCTCAGTGGGATGAGACACAGGACGAGGGAGACAGCGGGTTCAGCAGCATGAGCATGCAGCCAAATCCTATCCCTCTCCCTTTCAGTGGCCTTTATATGCCTCAGTCCTGTGCTAGCAAAATAACTGGTACAGGACCAAGGAGCCCCATAGGAACTATGGGAGGTTTCCCCAGGGCAAGTGAACAAAAGTTTACTTACCCCAAGAAGAGCTCTCCAACTACCTCTCCCCTTACAGCCTTTCAGCTGAATCCCAAGCATGTCTACTCACTAGTTAAGTCCACTGATTTCACTGGGACATTCTCAGGTATGTGTGCATAGGATTGCAGCTTTAGCCTATTAAGTACTGCTGGAACATAAGAAGAGTCCCGCTGGATCAGGCCAAAGGCCCATCTAGTTCAGCTTCCTGTATCTCAGTGGCCCACCAGATGCCTCAGGGAACACTCAAGGCAACAAGAGATCTGCATGCTGGTGCCCTCCCTTGCATCTGGCATTTTGAGGTAGCCTACTTCTAAAATTAGGAGGTTGCACATACCCATCATGGCTTGTAACCTGTGATGGACTTTTCCTCCAGAAATTTGTCCAATTCCCTTTTAAAGTCATCCAGGCCAGATGCCATCACTATAACCTGTGGCAATGAGTTCCACTAATTACATGCTAGGTAAAGAAATATTTTCTTTTGTTTGTCCTAACTCCCAATACTCAATTTTACTGGCTGTCCCCTGGTTCTGGTGTTCTAATTAATTTTTATGACAAAGTAATACAAAACTGTAGACAGAAAAAAATTGGTTGAACTATTTATAGTGGTATGAGTGGCAATAGAATTATTTGAAACAATCCAATTTTTTTTAACTTCTCTCAATTATAAACTATAATTACTGCAAAACAAGCCAAGAAATAAAGGACATAATCATCCCACTTGGTAAGTAGGTCAGGTAGGCATCTGGAATAGTGTAGTACTATCAGGTATCAATATGATCACAGTTGAACAGTTAGAGGCTAGGGGATGATAGAAAGGCAAGTAGGGAGGCCTATTGTGTCCCCCAATAACCAGAGCAGCCCTGGAAGTATAATACTCCTGAAGCACCACAAATAGATTCTTACTTTATCAAGCAGTTTCATGACAAAGTCTTCTATAAATTTCTTGTGCAATGTATTTGACTCATCTAGCAAGCACAGGAATTTGATGGCACAAACTCTCACGTAATGGTCATCTCTGTTCGTACTGTAATATATTATAGTAGTCATATATGAGAATTGGCTAGTAGGACATAATAGTATAACATTAAAAAGTAAAGGCACCCCATTATTGTATGTGTATGAGAACAATGTTTTTCTACAGTTAAAGGTAAGCACAGACACCTGCCAGTGTAACAAACAATTTAACAGAGGTTATTTCCCTAGAACAGTGCTTCCCAATATGGGGCATGTATACCCCTAGAGGTACTTGCCAGGATCCTTAGGGGTACTTGAAAAAGAATTGAATAATGGTGGAAAAGGGCAGGTCTGTATTAGAATGCCTTGCGGGGCTGACAAGGCAGGAAGGAAAGCAGCTAGGTGGCTGCAAAAGCCCCAGCAACTGCTAGTTTCTGGTCATCAATTCATGTATTATCAGATATGGATTAGTAGTTGAAAACATAAATTTGAAATAGCAGCAACTATATTAAGCCATTTCTGCCCAACATTGTATATACGCAACAAGGACCAAATGTGTACACCTCTGGGCTGGGCAGAAATGGGTTAATTACAAATATTTGGCTAATATGAGGGATACGTTTCATGGAAATGGGCTGCCAAGGGGTACACAAGTGAAAAAACATTGCGAACCACTGCCCTAGAAGAAGAAAAAAAGTTACTTTCTAAACCAGAGTTCATTTAATGAAAAGCATATCTACAGATTACATAGCTGTCTTCACAGCTTGTCTTTCAATTCCTGAGAACTCAACTGAAACTATTGCAGTCACATATTTCTGGGAAATTAAGTTTCCTTTTAGACCATTTACCTGAAAAAAGCATTTTAAGTGCCTATCAGGATCAAGTTTGCAACTGTAGAAGACATCTTTAGCAAGTCATATCTATGGAGTTCATTAAAAGACTTAGATCCAAATGCGCCTTTCTGCAAACAAGAGTCTTCTGATCATGGAAGGATTGTTCTGACCTAAGTGTTGCATGACAGTCATCACAAATCCAAATAAGTTTTTCCATCAGAGCAAACTCACACAAAATTTTGGGAGAGGGAAAAAAGTCATCTCTCAAGAGTTTTTTATGCCCCACTTGAGTTTATATGTTATATCCCTGTTTCTCTCCCTGCTGTACCACTTTCGGGCCACCGACTGGAAGTACCACCAGAAGTTACTGGTGATGATGCCACTGCCAGTTACTGCCAGATTGGGAGATTATAATATATCCACAAAAGCCATAGTTAAAATCCATTTTTGAACTGAGGGGAAAGATGACTACATGAAAAGATATACATGAAAGGATAAGAGCCAGGATGGCATAATAGTTCTGGAGCTGGATGTAAACCTGGAAGATCCAAGCAGAAATCCATGCTCAGCTAGAAGGCTGATGTTGGGCCAGTCACCATCTCTCAGCTTCACCTACTTCACAGAGTACAAAAGGAAGAAAAGAACTATGTACACCACCCTTAGATCCTAGGAGGAAGGGTGGTGTAAAAATAAAAATAAGTCACGCTAACTCCTCAGCTTTCCTAACCTTGTGCAAAATTATAACCACCATAAAAAGTAAGGAAGTTTTATCACAATGAGACAACACTATTGTGATGAGGGTTTTATTTTTAATATATTTATTGTATGTTTGAGACAGTTTTAAATTTGAATTAGTTATATATTGATGTCTTATTATTGTGTTTCTTTGTCAAAAAAGAAAACAGAAAATTAAACTAGCCAAACCTCTCTTCCTGTCTTTTTCTCCATCAAGATGGAAGCAAGAGATTTCAGTGAAGAAAACTAGAGAGAGCCTTTCTGAACAAAGCTAAGATTTTACCTAAGTTAACATTCTGTCTCTGACTAGCAAGCTTATGGGCTGGGATCAAAAGAGTTGCTTTAGACATCTCTGAGAGCATGGGCCTAAAATAGCAAAGTACTGCAAAAATGTTTGCTTAGTTCTCTTTCATGATGAGCTCATAGCAATCTAGCATTTACATACAGTATTGCTTCTTCTAAATTGTGTTTCCTAGTATAAAATTTTAGTGAACAGATTTCAAGATGTGAAATACACAATGCATTTAAAGTCAAACATTTATTAAATTTGAAAATCATCATTTGCAAATGGTAAAAATTGAATATTTGCAAACGAATACGGGGGAACAGAGGGTGCAAACTGAATACTAAGAAAGATACAGCTACAATTAATGTTAACCACTACTCAGACCAGATGACTAAATACTGACCTTTCTGTAACAACATTTGCTGCACATTCATCTCCGAGATTTTCTATAAAAGCACACACCTCCTGAATGAGTCTTGATATTAATTTGCATTTAAAAAGTGAAGAAAAACAATAAGAAAATTAAAGATTTTAAATAAATTCTAACATTGTTTCTTATATTTAAGTAGCCCGGCCAAAGTAAATATAGCAAAGCAAATATAGTCCATATATACAACACAAAACTGATCATTTTTTTTTACCTCTGATCACGCCTGAAAACAGTTCCAAATACACAAGCCTCTATGAGAAGTTCACTATAATTGCCGGCGTTTGAAAAAGTATTTTCTAGAGTATTTGTGTTGCAAGAAGGAAGTATCCAAGATTGACAGCAATAACATAATAGCACATTAAGGACTCCAGTCCTTGTAGAAGACATTTCAATCATTTGGAACATGATCTGAAAGAGAACAAAAGGACATGCACACTTGATGCCCAAGAAAAGCACTGATATAAATTCACAGCCTAATCCTACCCAAATCCCCCTCTTCTAACAATACAGTTGTGTCAACAGAGCATGTGCTGCATCCTTCGGGGGGGGGGGGGTACAGTCTCCTTTAGGTAAGGGAACATTTGTTCCCTTTCCTGGGGGTAAACTCTTGCTGCCCTGCCATGTCTACTTGGACATGTGCCACCAATTTTGCTGGAGTAAATCTGAGTGGACACAGGAAGGTAGATTGAGTTGGGAAGGGGGGTAGGATAAGGAGTCTTCTTGGCCTCAATCTGCCCTCCTTCCTGCCCCATTCCTCTTTCTTCCCACCCTGTTCTGCTCACCCCCACCTCTCTCCCACCACTCCCTGCACTGACTTACTGGTGCCAGGGGTCATTACAGTGGCCCAGCTACATAAAATGTGTTTTGTGACAGCTGTAAAGGGCCTTGCGTTGCCTAAATGCTAGTTCATCAATTTTAAAAACTTCTTAGAATAAGTGAACCTTGTTAAATAGGTGCATCTGGGTCTTTCTGTAACTGTGTGTTAGCAGAAAATGCTCAAATTCTGTGTATCAGTACCTGAGTAGCATTTTCTTTCAACAATTTCACATTATGTCAGAAATTATCTGAAGTAAACATAATGCATACACAGAGTTAGATCCTAACCAGGGCCATGTGGTCATTGGAGACAGGTGTGACTTCAGAGCATCTGGACCTGAGCTCCCAGATGTGACCAGAGATGTTCTCCTGTTTCATCCAGGAGCCTTTCTGAGCCTCTGTAGAGGCTGCATACAAACTGCCTCTACAGGCTCATACAGACTGCCTCATACAGGCTACCTCCACAGACTTCAGAAAGCCCCACTCTGAAGGCATGTGAGGGTGGGGCCTAGCCAAGCCTCTCCTGGAAGCTGTGAGAGGTTTGACAAAGCCCTACCTTCGGGAAGAACATTGCAATGTTCTCCCCAAGGGTAGGGCGCTCCCTCCCAGCTCCTGACTTCATAGAAGTTGGGAGAGGCTTGGCAAGGCCCTACCCTTGGGAAGAATATTGTGATGTTCTTCCCAAGGGCAGGGCACTTCTCAGTGCTTCCCTCCCACAGGAGGCAAGATGGAGTGCAGTGGAGCACCAGTTCTGCATGTGGGGGGGGGGGGGCCTTTCCGAAGCCTGCCAAGGCTGCACATAGCCTCTAAGGGCTTCAGAAAGATTCTGGTTGCATTCAGAGGCTCTATGTAACCCAGAAGTGTTACATCACTTTTGGGTCATGGACTCCATTATGTTCTGTGCCTTATCAGCACAGAATGTCATGGCACATCCCTGATCCTTATTCTGCAGCACTTCATGGTGAGAAGCTCCAAACCTTCACAGAAGGGGTTACTGGCCACAGACTGCTACTGAAAGGTTAGGGTCAAGACAGCTTAAGTACACACAACTTCATTTACTGTAAATGGGTTGTGAGTTTGTTTCAACTTTTATAAAGTAACAGAGTGCATGGATCCAGGAATAAATAATACACTTTGAAATAATATGCTTTGAATGTGTTGCTCTGTTATCAAAAGCTCCTTTCAGGAACAAGAGACTTGTGCTCATGGAAGGATCCTTCCATTTGTGAGAGATCCCTTTGCCCAAGGCAACTCTCCTTTCATTCCTGAAAGGTGTTTCCAATTATAAAGCAGCACTCTGCCAAAAGTTAGGATCCATTCAAACTAATAATTCTAATAGTTCATCCTGCACAGTTCTATTGCGAATGTGAAGAGATTTCTATTCTATATCCTGAGCTGGAACAAACAAACGAACACACACACACCTTTCCATGTAGTTTGCACAAATACAGAATAACCTATAATCTCTAACAGAAAAAGCTCATAAAATCTCAATTATAAAAAAGGAACAATGTTTTAAAAGAAGCACAATACGATGGAGACTCACAAAAAGAAACAGCATGTTTTAAACACTTACATCTTTTATTTTTGTGTATGCTTGGCTCTTGTTCTTTGCTGCAGCAGCAAGTACTTCAGGATCAAACACAAACTGAACAAAAGCTTTTAAATTAGGCCAAAATATAAGCTGTGTGTTACTAAGGGAAGATATCATTTTCCATGCTAGATCAAAAGCCTGTATGCACAAGGATTCTGAGGATCCCAGAAGCTAAAGACAAAAGAAGATACAGCATTTAGTTTTTCAGAAATATCAAACTACTTCTTAAAGTTATACATTGCTATAAATCATTTACCTTGGAAACCAGTATTTTCATGCAATGAAACACAGGTAAAGCATGGTCAGAAGGGAGAATTGTTATTGCTTCCAGTGCAAACTGTAGAATTTCTGCACTTTTTTGATGAGGTAAAAATTGCTGCAAATTTTTGTCCTTGGAAAGGTTTTGATAATTGTTGAGAATAAAATGAAGGCAAACCCACTGATCATGTATGTAGCGTGCTGCAATTTTTCCCCATCCTTGATGAGAAGTTGGCTCCTCAAAGGAACTGTAAAAGTTAAAAATACTTTCAGTTCATCTTAAACACTGTGATATATTTAAGCAGGGAGGACAATGGCACTATGTATTACCTCAAAAGAAAGTAGACCAAATTACTAATCAAGACCCATTCAGTGGCATAGCTAAGGAGGTGCAGAGGGTAGCAATTGTACTGGACCTCAAGATTGAGGGGGGCACCAACCCAAGTTCGACACTAGTGGCCAAAATTGTGAAAAACTTTTGAAAGGTTTTGAAATTGGTCTTTTCAAATAATGCCATCATGTTATATACCATTTGATGTGGAATTTAATGCAGAATGCAATGAAACAAACCACATCAAAATATCTCTATTCTATCAAAAGTTACAGTTAAATAACCAGAAAATAAAAACACAACTGCATTATAATAAAGGCCCAAATCCCAACCAACTTTCCAGCACTGGCATAGCAGTGCCAATGGAGCATGTGCTGCATCCTGCAGTTGGGTAGCACTCATGGAGGCCTCCTCAAAGTAAGGGAATATTTGTTCCCTTACCTTGGAACTGCATTGCCCTTTTGTTATGGACTACTGTGGTTAGGTCAGTTGGAGTCAAATACAGACCCAGCTATGGCACTGGCACAGACCCAGTCTCCCTAGCCACTGCTGTCATCTGGTGATCAAGGAGTAGCAGAGAATCCAAAAGGACTCCAAGCTGTGAGCCTTCTCTTGTAGAGGGAGTGCAACCCCATTCAGAACAGTTGATCAGTCCAGTTCCTGCATCATGGATCTCTGAACCAAAAGACCTCTGTTTTCACCAGTTTTAATTTTGGTTTGTTAATTCATACCCAGTTCTAACTGCCTCCAGACAATGCTCCAGGATCTCAACAGCTCCCCTGCCTTTGATGGGAAGGAGAAGTGAAGTTGGGTGTCATTCACTGAAGAGCCACACCTCCAAATCCCAACCCAGCCAACCATCCCAGGAGGATAGTGTCAAAAGCCACCAAGAGGACCAACAAATACACACTCCCTCATCCAGCCCCAGCACTGATCATCCACAAGGGTGACCAAGACTGTGTCCATCCTGAAGACAGATTGAAAGGGATTCAGATGATCTGCCTCTGGAGTTGGGAGGTTTGAGACTGACCAATAACACAGGCCTGCAAAACTGAGGGTCAGAAAAGTTTTCCCCAAACTTTATGGTGGTTTGATATGAATTTGGGGTGCTGATTCCAAAAATGGCACCCATTTTGCCCTATCATGTTTAGTTTTGGGGATATAGTATAGCCTCATTAGTGAATGGTTCAAGCAGCTTCCTCATGAGGAAGCCATGGTGTAGCTTCCTCATGTAGTCATATCTCATGTAGTCATAGATATTTTTGCCATGCCATATCTCCAAAACTAGACATGATAGGACAAAACAGATGCCATTTTTGGAATCGGCACCCCAAATATACCCAGGAATTGGTGTAACGTTTAAGGAAGCAAAATGTGTGTTGGCCTGTGTAATTAACCAGTACAGTGGAATCCAAAGAAGGCTTTTCTAGCAGTGAATGAACCACAGTTAGCTTCACTGCTGCTGGCACCACCCCCTCCAACAATGATGAATTTATCATTTCTCCCCTCCACTCAGCTAACCCCCCTGGACAGATCTGATAAGCTACAATGGGCAAGGGTAATGTGGACAGCACACATATCAGGGTTAGAAAACAACCCGGGGAAATTTGGCCTGGATAAGGTAGGGCCTAAGCTGTGTAAAATGCTGGGTCACCAAGAGTAAGGTGAAAAGAGAGCTCACTAATTGTAACAGGTGTTGAGCTAGCACCATGAGGAAGAGACACCACCCTTCCTAATTCACGCACAGTGCTTTAAAAGGACTGCAAGAGCCCTCATGTGTGGGAAGGCAGGGGAGGCTGGTGGTCATGTATATTGCACGTTGTGCCATCTTTATGTTTCTTTGCTATGCTGCTGTTATATCCGTTACCTTGTAAATACAGACTGAAATAATGAAGGATTTATGTCTGAAGTGCTCTTTGTGTGGGCTGAGTCTTTGAGGCTGCATTCTGCAGGCAGCAACAGATAAGAGGCTGCTCCTTCTTCGACAACACATCCTCATGCGCTATTAATTATTAGCAATATAGATGCACTGCATTAACATCACAACTCTGCAGACCTTTACTTGGAACATTCTTCCAAGTAAGTGTGCTTAAGATAAATATTACGCACTGAAATTCTTACCCACTAGGAAATGGTCTAAACGGCTGGTCTAATGGAACATCCTAGGAATTGGAAAGTCAGAAGAATGCACAAGCCTTTAAGTTATCCTACATTGTTCTGGTTAAGGTAAGTCTTATAAAAGCAGAACAAATAACTCCGAATATAACAGTATTTCAAAGAAAATATTTGCTAAGCAAGGTAAGAAGCACATATACCTATTGTTTTCCATATTGCAGGGCTTCTTTAACACAGGATTAACTTGTGCACATAACATAACAGTTTTCAAGGTATCAACAGCTGGTAGAGACTGAAGCTGAAGATCCGGCTTCTGATCAATAATTTCACAAACAGCACTTAATGACGCCATGCTTACTACTTTTTGAATCTGCTCCCCAAGTTCTACATCCTGAAAAAAGGTAGAAAATAAATCTCCATGTGTAAAATACATTGCAATGTTCTCTAATAAAATATGAAATACAATCAAGAATTTTATTAATACTTCTCTCAGTCTGAATATAGATTAAAAGTGTATTACACATATGACCTTATACAATACTTCACATTTGAAAGTCTACCTTACCCAGTACGTAAGAGATAAATATATAGCTACTCTGCAGATAATGAGTGGGGTGGGTCTACTCAGCCCAATTTTTCCACCAGCTAAGCCAACCGTGGTCAATTACATGCTCAGCAAGTCTTCTCTATTTTACAATCTCAGTAAAAGAGTGAATGAGCCTCTCCTTTTCCTACCTGACATGTATGTGATTTATGACAAAGAGCTTTCACCCAACAAAGATGTCATGAGTCAAGTTGGAAGTTTCTAACCCTCTGGCTTGAGTTGACTCATGAGTCCCAACAGGCAGCTGTCATGGCTCATCCTGAGCCACTGTAGAATCATTTTTACTCAAGTCCAAGTCATAACAAGAAACGAGATGCAGCACAAGTCAGGTGTGGCAAAAAAAAAGTAAGCAAGCAAGCAAGCACACACACAAAAACAAAGTTGCAAGCACACACAAAAGCAAGTCGGGACTTTAATCTATTTGAGTCATGACTCTTTTTTGAGTCACTGGCCCTGAGTCACTCCATGACTTGAATTAACACAAGTTGCAGATAATGCATGTTTTCAACTCGAGTCTTTATGAGTTAAGTTCCCATCCCTGAAAATTTATTCTGAAACTTCATACCACTGTCAAAAGCAGTTCACTCCCATGACTTGGTAGGGTGGTGGTGGTGAAGCTCATGCAGATTTCTAGATCCTGATTCCTATTTATAAATTTATGTAAGGCTTCACTGAGAAGTGGGTTCTGTTTTACCTTATTGTTTTATAACATTTCAGGAAAATCACTTTGCTAAATACAGGTAGGACCTCAGCATCCACTGATTTGACTTACCATTGATACCAACGTCTTCCTTTAAATGCCTTGTAACAAGGTAAGAAAGCACCAAAATCCAGTTTACTACTTTCATGTTGTTAAATCATTATAATTTCATTTCATTAGACTCCATTATTCATCCCATCTAGTGGCTGAATGCGGTATAGTGCCAACAACAATAAATTCTGGGGTGACAACAGAGGAGCAAGAAACCTGGAAGTGGGTCTTTAATGCTATTTTTTCACTGATTTGATATCCGCTGATTTGTTTTATCCATTAGGGGTTCCAGAACGGAACCCCAGTGGATAATGAGGCATGACTTGTATGTTTATCTTCCAGGACAGTTTCTGAAGTGTACAATCTTCTACTGTGAACGAAGCAATATCATTGCCACTTTCATAACTAAGCTGCACTTGTGCCAGTGCTTTATGACACTTTAGAAGTAGTATGAAGGACCATTTTCAGAAAACACTTGTGTTATGCACAAAGATTATGACTCTTAACTTTTAAGATTTTAAAAAATTACCTTTTCACTACTTCTTTCCTGCAAATTGTAGAGGGAGGCATTTATCAGAGAGGAAATGAAATTGCAGATGGATGATCCCTTTTTCCAGTCATTGATTGACCAGAAGTTCATTAGCTCCGATAACACTGTTAGATATAAATTGCAGCGATCCAGATCTGAAACCTAAAATGAAGGGATATGTTTTTAATGGAGGTCTATAATAATATATTCCTTCAAACAAAAAAAGCTTGCAAAATAGTTATTTTAATACGCAAGACTTCAAGACTTTAATACACAAGACTTTTAATGGCAACACATTAGGCATGTCCAATGTCATTTTTGACATTTGAACAGCATTGTAAACTACTTTTGACAGACTCTCCATTTCAAAAGTGGTTAGTCACAGGGCTGACTAGCTAAGAAAGCCCCTTGAGGCACACAGAGCTAACACTGTGATTCTTTGGATCCAGGTCTAATAGTTCTCCGCCTTTGAACCATCTGTTCAAGAAGTATAGATGTGAAAGAAGGTTCTAAAGAAAGGAATAATGAAACAGCACACGGAAGCAACTAGCAACAGTAGAGTCTTGTAACTAGGGCTCACTTGAATTAAGAAATCATAATCAATCATATGAGTTTTGATCAATTAATTCTACATAATTTGCATATATCTAAAACAGTGTTTCCCAACCTGGGGTTGCAACCCCCCAGGGCAGGCATTTGTGCTTTAATTTGAGATGCTACCCCCTTAAAGAGGGTAGTGACATGACTGGGGACCCGTAGGTACTGTTAGTATGGCACTTTCAGGTTCTCACTGCTGCTGCTACCATCACCAAATGCATGCAAGTAAAAAAGGGCTTTTTTTAGTGTTTTATTTTATTATTTTTTTGCTTTTTTTGCTTACCCATGTTGAGCAGCAGAGAGAACCCAGAAATGCCATACTAATGGCACCTTAAAGTTCCTGGTTGGGTTACTATGCTTCTTACAGGGGTAGTGCCAGTAGTGTAGCTAAGGCATTTGGCACCCAGGGACACAAAATTTTTTTAACATCCTCCCATTTTAGCACCTTCCCAATTTGAACAAGTCAAATTTACCACCACCCCGGTCGCATCTGGGAGCTGGTCTGAGGCACAGTGAGATTGTGCGCAAAAACTGGAAATACCTTTCTAAGGCCCCCAGGCGGCCTTCTGAGGTCCAGGGAGGTCACATGTGAGCTTCAGAAGGCCTTCTGGTGGCCTTATACTGCTTTTTTGCCTCAGGTCCACTGTTGGGGGTACAGGTTGGCACCCACTCAAGGTGTGGTACCCATGGCAATGCACCCCCCTGCCCACTGTTAGCTATGCCACTGGGTAGCGCACAACCAAAGGTTGGGAACCACTGATTTAGAACAATAATTTAAAATTTTATTCTTTGTTTTCAGATTATCTAAGTACAAAGCAAGTACCATCTTCAATAAGGCCTCTTGTCCTGCATGATGAGAATGGAAAATGCCCAAGATGGTGCCTGGCAGCATAGTTTTTCTAAGCCTTCATTTTAAGAATGATTAAGAAAAACATTCCTTTGCCCAGCATAAATGGCTACAACTTTATGATGCAATTTCATCCAATAATCATAAATCCTTTTGGTCTTTAGTTACCCATATCAACTCGCCTCCTTCCAATAATGCCCCTTCCCCTATCTCTCCGTCTGCTTGGGTAGCCCATTTTTCGGGAATTTTCTCTGCTACTGATTCCTGTGAACCTTCTGTCCTCACTCCTTTAAACTTCCCAGAATGGCCACCCATCACCCCTGATGAGGTGGTAGTGCTGATTAACACCCTGAAACCTGGGAAAGCTCCCAGCCCTGCTGACATCTTGAGTGAAATCTTAACCAGCAACCCCTCTTGGTGGTCGGAACCCTTATCTAACCTTTTTACTCTAATCAATCAAACTGGTCTTTTTCCAGATTCTTGGCTTTCCTCAACCCTCGTCCCTGTTTTTAAGAAAGGTGACTTCTCACCCGGGCAATTATAGACCAATTAGCCTTCTTTCCTTCATAGGGAAGCTTTACTCCAAATATCTACTTGCCAGACTATCATCGTGGGCTCATTCCAAAGCCCTACCGGGTAGAGAACAAATTGGCTTCCGCCCAGGTGCCTCTACTGTTGATCATGCCTTTCTGCTCTCCTACTTGGCCGAGAAGTATTCTGTCCATCATGGTGCCAAACTCTTCGCAGCCTTTATAAATCTCCACGGAGCGTTTGATTCTATTAACAGGGCCATGCTGTGGAACAAACTGGCTTGGAACAAACTGGTTGTGGGATTGATCCCCATCTCCTTTTCCTAATTCATTCATGGTCTTCATTCATCCAATTACTGTAGGGTTCGTCTTAATGGCCTGGGTTCCACATCTGATAAAATTCCTATTAACAAAGGAGTTCGCCAAGGCTGTATACTTGCTCCTCTCCTTTTTAATTTATTTTTGACAGATTTACCCCCTCACTTATTAAACTGTCAGAACTCCCCTCCCTCCCTCAACGGTGTCCCCCTTCCCATCCTTCTTTATGCAGATGACGCAGTCCTCTTGTCTGTTACAAGACTTGGCCTATGTCACTCATCGTCCTCTTTTCAAGATTACTGTCTATCCAATGATTTAATCATCAATTCTGTGAAAACCAAAATCTTGGTTTTCGCCAAGTCTTGGGTTTTGTTCCCTTGGAAGATAGGTAATCTCTCTTTTCAACAACTACCAACCTTCAAATACCTGGGGATTATTTTTCATTTCTGTCACAGTTGGCTCCCTCACAGGAAATCCGCTATTTCCTCATATGCACTTCACTTAAATGCGATTGCCCGCTTTCATTATTCCAGTGGTAATCAATATGTTCCCGCTACCCTCCATATATTAAAAACCAAAATTCTTTCCCAATTGTTGTACGGTGCCCCCATCTGGATAGAGGCTGCGAACCAAGATTTGGACCAAGTTGCAGCCTCTTTCCTTAGACGAATTCTGGGGGTCCCTAATTTGATTATCTACTTTTATCCTTGAACTAGGGATCCACCTCCCTTCTACCATTGCGTGGTCCCTTACATTCAAGTTCTGGCTTTGTCTGCAGCTAAGTGTTCATTCCGAGTCCCTCTTAAACGATCTTTTAAAGGATTCCTACCTCTCCAAGTGGTTCCAACTTATCAATTCCAAACTTTTATCACTAGATCTGTCCCCTGAATTTCTTGCAGATATTAACCTCCACAGAGCCCACTCAATCATCAAATCCAAGCTTTGGGAACTTGAACTCAATCAACTCTCTTCCAATCTCAACCCCACCTGTTCTCCTCAGTTTTTTGGCCTCCTTCCCTCACTTGGTCGTCCTTTTAATTATTTCAGTATGCTGATTAACCCTATTAAGAGGAGAGTGTTTATGCTCGTGAGATTTAACATCCTTCCCTCAGCCGTTTACTCTGGCAGATTCTCCAATATCCCGCAGGAATGCAGATTGTGTCCTTTTTGTTCTTTAGAACCAGACACAGTGGATCATATATTGCTTTGCTGCCTGGCCCACCAATCTCTTTGAGAAACACACTTGTATCCCTTATTTTCTTCTTCTTTTGATACCTTTACTGATCCCTTACGTGCCCTCCTGAGTGACTTACTCTGTAGCCACTACTAATGCTGTAGCAGAATTTCTCTCTGCAGTTTCCAAGTTAAAACCCTCACCTTGATCTTATCTTTGTTTCCCCTCCTTTTTTCCTTATTAGCCCCTTGCTGCGACTCTTCCTCTTAACGTAGCCATTGTGCTCATTATTGTTATTGTATTGTAATTTATTGTTTTAATGCCAATAAAGGTTACGGAATGTGTGAATGATTAAGATTATTTGTCAAAATGAAAATACAGGCCTATTTATACACGGATTTTTATACAAGGATTTGACTCAACACGAATGGCCACTGCAAATGAGAAGGAATGTGCTGATCCCTGGAGAAGGGAAAAAATGCATCCCTTTAAAATAAGTTTAAAAAACTGAACAGTCCTTTAACAGTAGCCTCCTTAATGAGGGGGGGGGGGCAGCTGGCTGACAATCCATCATTCCTTCTCTCTCCAGTGGCCCCTCCCTTCCCCCTGAGCACATCTGCATTGGTGAAAGGAGGGGCTGAGTGAAGCGCCTTTCTAAGCTCTTTGAGGAGGACTGATTGATGGATTGTCTTCTTAATGACTCTTATCTTAGAGTCAAAAGGTCAGCAAGGCTATTTTTAAATCATTGGAGCAAAGACACTTTGTTTTTTAAATTGATTCGCTATAGTGCTAGTGATTTGCTATAGTTTTTTGCCATCCACGTGAGTGCTTGGAATGGAACCCAAGCGAATAATTAGTCTCAACCTGTAGTGCAGTTCAGGCACCTATTTAAAAAAAATTGATAGTAATTTTATTTCTTCCCTATGCAGGCACAACATGCAGAGGATGTGCCCAGGGCATACCAGGAGCCTACTCCCTGTTCAGCACTTGCATACACAGATGCATGGGCAGGCAAGATTTGGGGGCATTACATGAAATGTGAAATCTACACATGGTTCACCTTCCCTTTCCACTCACTCAAGTTTCAAAGGTTCCAGAATTCATATAACCTGACTGAGTGCTGGATATGTGCACAGTGTTCCCATTTTCTTTAGTTCTATATTAAACTGTTAACAAGCATACACTGAGGAGCAAAGAAGTAGAAAACAAGACTCTGTTTAGTCTTTTGAAAATCCCTCTGCACATGGATACTACATGTAGGCTATCATACCCATAGTTTTTAGCAATACTTCACCAAACCTTTTCCACAGGGGAAGGTCACTATGTTCCTGGGATGCAGACACACATCTAGGAGCATAAGCTCTATTATTTCAAGTGGAATCTGTTTTTGTATATGAACTCAGCACTGAAGCTTAATGTTGCAGATCCAAGTTTGCACCACAGAAATTAACTTTCTTAGGGCGCAATCCTAACCCATTTTCCAGCACTTACATAAGGGCAATGCAGCTCCTAGGTAAGGAAACAAACATTCCCTTACTTTGAGGAGGCCTCCGTGAGTGCGCCCCAACTGCAGGATGCAGAACACATCCCATTAGCACAGTGCTGGAAAGTGGGTTAGGATTTGGGCCTCAGACTCAAAAGTAATTATGTTTAGGATCATGGATAAGGTCATGACTCTACACATGGTTCAACATGCATATAAGCTATGGCAATCACTTGGAACCAAGAAACTCTAAGGAATGCAAGGCTATCACACAAATGCCAGCAATCAGAATCTGAACTTAAAAGAATCTGTAAACACAAAGCAATGCAATAAGAGCTTGTATTTCTTAAAAAAGACTTCTACATATTAGGCTAACATGCTCAATAAATCAAAATGTTACACAGCCATTGGCTGTTATTCCACTTGTCAAACACAACAATTTGCCTCTCCAGTCCAAAGGGTGACTCTTCTCTGAAGAAGCCAATCAATCATATAACTTAAGAGATGAAATAAAACTCTTTTGCACCATCTCCTATATTTTTATATGGCTCACAGTGAGAGATTTCAAGTCTTTTAAATCACCATGAAAAAGTATTTCTCTTTCAGATAATTTTCTAAGCACTTAAGGATAAGGCCCTTTTAAAATAATCCTGCCCAATGCAGGGTAGCTCTGGAGCAAAGCACTGCCATTGTGCACTATATCTCCCCATGGTGCATCCACCCACCCACCTCATGGTGCAATGGGCACTACCACTGGTATTGAGAAGTAAAGGGCTGGAGAAGTAAAGGGCTGACATGGGCAAGTGGGCCCTTTGTTGGGAGTGGGCTTTCGGCCAGACCCCAACCTCCAACATCACCTTGTTCTACTTCCAGTTAAAAAAAAAAAAAGAACTTCACAAAATACTTACGGTATTTAATTCATTTGTTGTAAGTCTTCTGAGGAGAAAATCCAAAATACTTTCTGTGGCCGTAACAAATGAATTTTGGAGAAACATTATGACCCCATCTGCACAAAAATCCATTGTAATAATTTAATATAAAACTATAGATAAAAGTTGTACAATATAAACCTGGTGGACAGCCCAACCCCATGCCTCTGAAATGCTAACCTGGGCACTACAGGGTTTGATGTACCCCCTTGGACATTGGCACAACTACATCTGAGCAAGTGGAGATGAAGCTCCACTGGCATAACTTCAATTATGGGCCAGCAAAATCACAGTATTACTCTTTTCTTGAGGACATTAACAAACATTCCTTGCACATCTAACCAACGTAGGATCATTGTCAGGCTGCTGTCCCATGACTGATGCATACTGTTGAGATCCCCATGAACACTCAGTTACTGGGGAGGCTGTGACTCTGGAGTTGTGCATGCTTTGTTTCCCCCTCCCACTTTGTGCTGGATAAGCTTAGGATAAGACACTGTTCAGATGTTGCACAAGTGTAACAGGGATGCCAGCATCACTTAGGCACAGGACTGCACTGTTGTTATTTCAAGGCCCATTGAATACATACAATTACATATATTGAACAAAAAGTCCTCCAATGTCATGCTATGACTTTCAAATGAACTGTGAAACCTCTTTATCATTTTGATTTCCAAGTTATCTAATATTGGGGGGTTTTTTGGGGGGGCATTTTGGATAAGCACTTAATCCACCAAAATAACATCTTGAAAATTCAAAGATTTTTAAAAAATATTTGATTTTTTTATTAAATATTTTATTTATTTTTTACAGATACAGGTGAGGAAAATGGGTTAGACTTTGGGCAGGTACTACACAGGTACCAATATAGGTACATAAGGATATGGCCCTATATTAAAACATGCATTATTCATTAAAAAAAAAGAAGAAAAGCAATCAAACTGAAAAAACACAATCCAATACAAAAGCTATCATATTTGCCATTATAAAAATTTAAATTTATCTAAACACTCGATATTGTTTAACTAAAATCTATCCAATCATAAAAAGGCTTCCAAAATTTTCTTACTCTACCTAAATCTCTCTCTTTCATTCTTTCTGTTAAAACTTCCATTTCTGCTATTTCATAAATAAAAATGATATTTGAAAGCAGCTTTACAGATATCATTCTGCAGTATCATCAGAAAACAAAGTTCCTAACCTAAGTATAAGATTAACAGGTTTAGCTTCACTGTGGTTCAGAATGTCTATTTTCCTATCTCTGTATTTATGTGTTTTGTTAGGAATATAAGAAATATTCCTTATTAGATGCATTTTGAAGGCTTTTATCTGACTTCTAAAAAAACATGAATTACTGTTTCAGAATGAATTGCTACTGGCTGCTGAACTATTTGTGAATAGCCTGATATTTGCTGTACTTGGTAAAAGAGCAAAACTGAAAATATTTGAAGATATAACTAACCAACTTGTGGACTGGAACATTTGATTGGACAAGTCTGCAGTAACTTCAGTAGCAGCTGTAGGCTTTTATCAGTTTTCAGTGTTGAGATGTATGGATTAGTGCCAAGTTTCAGTAAGACATCCAGCAGAGGGTTTAGGAGAGCCTTCAGCTCAATCCATTCTGTGCTGCCATTGCCACTACACACACAAAAAATTCAAAAGAGAAAGATATTCTATCTGTTTTGCTGACATCTGGGCACATAAGCTGCATTCTCTAATACCAGATGGAAGGCAGATGGAAGGCAGGTTACTGTTAGTAAAGCCTCATTTACACCTTCCACACAGTAAAAAGCAAGACAGTTCACCTACTCCTTGCATTCTTCAGCAGAAACAGTGTCACATGGGAATATCTAGAACAGTGTTCCCACTGTTGTACATGTCTGGTAGAACTCTAATTCTATGTTAGATATAGTTGCTGCAATATAAAACAAACTTGAAAAATAATTATCTTCATACACTGTTTATCTGCAAACATCTTCCTGCACACACATATTGATAAAAGGTGACAAATTCCAGTGCAAGACACTAATAAAGCAATCCACAAAATCTTCAAGTAAATATATCTATGTTTATGTCCATTTGTGAATTGCCTTATACCAGTGGTTCCCAAACTTTTTCAGCTGGTGGCTCCCTTGACCTACTGGGTCATCAGGGCTACAAGCCTATACACTATACAGAGCCATGGGTTTTTCGCCCTCCTGCCCATACTTGCATCCGTATGGCTCTAGACTAGAGCCATTCTGGAAACTTTGGGTAGCCCTGGAAACTTCTTCTGGGTCGTGCCAGGCTGGGGTCCCCCTCTACTGGCCTCCATGGGCCTCAAAAAGCCACTTCCAGTTTTCAGAGACAACTTCTGGTTTGACTCCTTCTGGTTTGACCATGGAAGCCAGTAGAATGTGTTACCAGCCTGAAATGACCCAGAAGAGGCTCCCCCACACCACCAGGAGCGTCACAACTCACTACCAAGGAGAGCTGCAGTGACTTTAAGATTGAGAACCACTGCTCTATACCCATCGCCAACTCTTTCGCCAACTCTTCACCAAACCTGCTACCTTCAGGAATTTAATCTGAGGCTATTTCTTATATACAACATTTGCACCATGCCATTTAGCTTTAACTCTTTCCAGGACTTTGTCCACTAAAGCTTATAGAACAAAGCCCGCTAAAGTAGTTTGGGGATTTCATCGTATGAAAAATGCAATATGAAACAACCCTTCTGCTTACTTGTGTTCATGCATCATCTCTTCCACATCTGCAGCCAGAAGAACCATTGTAGCCACAAGTCTACCTTCAAACCAATCAGGCATAAGGCAATCTCCTGTTGGTATACAAAAATTAAAAATTACTAGCTTTTTAAAATAAGTGTTCCATAGATACGCATGAGCAAACGCGTTTTAACTAAGATACATAATTTCATCATGAATAGTACCATTTTATCATCACTCCATGTCAACAATGTTCCCTACTGCTATGTTGTACATGATGTTCCCTGAGAAGGCCTCCAGGGAGGGAAAAGGGAGCCTTTGTCAGATAAGTGAAAGCGCAGAAGCGGCCGGGTTGCAGTCATTTAACTGGCATCTCCACCTGCCTGAAGCAGTGGATAAAGATTCCGGAGAACCAAGTTTGCCACTTAACCAAGCACCAGATAACATGGCTTTTGCTGTATTTATAAAAATTTTCTGTAAAACAGTAATCTTCGTCAGCCTGTGCCAACCAGCAGAGCAGTGAAAACAGACAATTCACAATCTAGGTGTTTTTGCACAGTTGGAGGCTCCTGGGCATGTAAGGAAAAAAAAATTCATAGAGAAAACACATGCCTCATAAGACTTTGCATGAAAGCCCTCCTGTAGGAACAGAGCATTAGCAACAGTTAAAAGACTTGACTATGACTAATGCAGGGGTGGAGAGAGGGTTGGCAGTTGAGAAACAGTTACAACTGAAAGTGGCCCTTATTATAAAATAGCAAGAGCTGTTTAGAATTGTTGTAGACTTGCAAGAGAAAAGAGAATTGCTGACTGAACCATAGACCAATTTCTGAAACTGAAAACAAAAAATAAATGATACAAAATGAAAATTATATAAGATAAGCAAGTTAATTCACACAGATGAATGAAAACCCATTAAAAAAAAACAGAAAAAGAGCAACATTATAAAATGAATAAAAATGAAAAAGTGTACATATAAAAAGTCAAGAAAAATAATAAGGCATTAGCAAATTAAAAAGTGTAAACAGCAGCCAAACGAGCTTTGCAGAAGTGGGAGAATCACAGAATTGGAAGTGACCCACTAGGTTATCTAGTTCACTACCATTGCCTAGCAGGAAATCCTCCCAGAGCATCAATAGGATGTGCCTGTCAAGCCTCTGCTTGAAGTTCTCCAGTGAGGGAAAAATGCATACTTTCAGTGAGGCATGTGTTTACAGCATTGTAAAAGGCTTTCCAGAAGTGCACAGAGTTGCACACTTCCATCCAGCTGCTACAGCGAAGAGACGCTCAACTGATGCTGGGAAGTTGGCATGGCAGAAGGGTGGACAGATCAGGGGAGGGTTGGGAGCATGTCAGAAGCAGGAGGGGTGGCACCCAACATGAGGGATTTGCACTGGATGTTATCCCCTCTGGAGCAAATGGAAACACCCCTTTGACCCCTCTGACTTGCACCAGCAAATACTGCATATAAGCGCCGGAAACTCTTACCAATTGTTAAATAGTTGTCAACTTTAGCCATATAACTATTTTACAAATGAACTTATTGCTTTTTATTTATAAACCACTTACGATTGGCATTAGACGTTTTCAGATAATCTCGCATAAGAAGTTCCACATAAACACCTAATGCAGTTTTGTCTTGAGGCACATCATGGTTTAAAGGTCTTCGAAAGCTCTTGTCATTCACACGTAACCAATCACAAAGCTAATATACAATAAATGAATATCACCACATTATTAGGCTACAAAAAACATGGGAATATAATGCCTACATAAAAATCTATCATCTATATCAATATTTCTCAAAGTGTGCTCCTGGGAGCCCTGGGGCTCCATGAGTAAATGACAACTGATCACCATCTGTTGTGCCCTCTGTGCACGTGTCGGAGGTCTGGGGTTCTCTGACATTCTGTTTGTGTGCCAGTGGGATTCCCTGAAACTATTTAGGAGTACAAAGGGCTCCGGAGATCAAAAACTTTGAGAACTGCTGATCTAAACAGTCCTCTGTGACACACAACAATGAAACTATTCCTTTTAAAACTTCAAGGGCCAAGTTTATTTCAATTATGTTCTTTACAGAATCAAAGAGATTAAGAACATTCTTGAGCAAATTAAGGGTGCAATCTTACCCTGCGCTGGAACAGGGAAGCCAGGACGCTTGTGCTGTATCCAGCACAGGATAGCAGCCAAAAGCAGCTTAGCCAGAGGCAAGGGGAAACTTTTCCCCATACCTCTGGGAAAGGCGCCCTTTGCCCTATGGGTCTCCTTAGACGTGTGCCACCTCTTGAGGTGTCACAAGTCTGAGGAGAGCAGAGCGGCTTGAAGCCACTCCGTTCTCCCCAGGAACGGATCCAACTGCCAGATCCCAGCCCTGCCTCCCACTCCCCACCCACCCAGCTCCAGGGCAGCCCACCGCTCACCCTTCTCCTGCCCAGGAATTCCTCCCTCCTCCCCACCTACCTCAGAGCCTCTGTCTATACAGGCGCGCCTCTGCATGCTAGCCTAGCTGACTCCTGGGCCAGCGTAAGTGCCAGCCCAAGTCAAGGGCTGGATTACACCCTAAGTCTACCCCTCATACATCTTACACCTGACACGTCTAAATAATGAACTATATATATAATGCTCTGTTCTAACAAGTCCAATAATACACTGTCCTTTGATTCTGATAGTGTCAAAGATTATTTTTCTTTGATTTCTTTAGAAACAGATATGCTCAATGCTAACTGTTGTTTTGTTAAAATCATTTTTACAAACATACTCAGCATTTGAGCCACTGTTTTTTGTTACCTGGGAGTAAGTTTCATTTAATTCAGTGGGACTTGCCTGCTTCTAAGTAAACATCCCTGCAATACCATGACAAACAAGAAGTTGAATCCCTTGTGCTTCATTTGTTGAAGCTTCTATTCCATAAGGAAAGGAGAGGGGGTGAATCTTTCCTTTCCTCTGAATACTTCAATAAATCTGTCCCTGAGGGCTGGGAAATCCTCAGAAGCATATATTTGGGAAGTGTAGAGGGAAGGGGCAATGAGTGAAAATCATCAATGAAGCCAACTGAGGCAGTTGCCTCAGACAGGAGATTGCAAGGGGGCAGCTACCTCTGTCTGCCCACCTGCCTTCACTGCTCCTCCTTCTCCTTCCACTCTTTGGATTGGAAAAGGAAAATGAGGACAGAGCAGAAAAGAGGGGAACTGAAGAGCTAGAGCAGGAGTGTCAAACATAAGGCCTGCTTTTTCAAACATAAGGCCAGATGAAGCTTTTTCATCTGGCCATCATGCTCTCAGTGGCTGAGTAGGGCTGAGGTGCTACTGCTGTAAGGGCAGCGCACATGAAAATTGGACTCTCCCATAACTTGAAATATGATCAAGATTTGCTTGTTTTTCTCTTCTGTCATTTGCAGTTAATAAGTTCCTAAGTGAGAAAAAGTGTTTATTTTTGGTTATGATTGGTTTAGTGACATCACTTCTGGCCCTCAGCAGGCGTCATGAATGCTATTCAACCCTCTGTATGAAATGAGTTTGACACCCCTGAGCTAGAGTGCCCTCCACACATTATCTTCTGATCTGTTTTCCTCTTCTTCTTCCAATCCATGAAGTGGGGGAATTAGAGGCTGTCACATCACCAGATAAAGGGAGGCAGCATTTGGCATGTTGCCTCATGGCCTTGGGACAGCCATGCCTCTTCAGAAACTGGAAGATTTGCATTAACCAAAACAAAGTTCTCAACGCCTTCACACATTAGTTTCTTGACCACATGTATTTTCAAGCATTCATCCATTCCTGTTACTGTATTAGATACAGAAGATGAAAGAAATGGAGGCAAATGAGAAACAAGAGGAGGCAGAGGCTATATTGTATAGAAATGCTGCCACCATGTTGCAGGAGCAATATGCTTGGTACATTTCCAGATTACACTATTGGACTGAACTTTGAAAGTGTTCTGTAACATCTGAAAGTACTTTTTCTAGCATTAGGTCCTAAGAGTGTTGCTTGTTTAGTAAACCATGCTATTACATCATCCCATAACTTCTAATTTTTTCCATCTCCAGCCTCAGGGGAAAAAACCAACAAAACTGGAAAAACAAACCAGCTAAAAATAATGCCCATCATATGTTCCCAATATGGAGTCTGAAGTTTGTATCAAGTGGAGTTTCAATAAGGATTCTCCCAAATCTAAATGTTTCAGTGTTACCAAGTCAGCCTTTTCAAAGGCTAACAATGAAAAATCAACTACACAATACTCATTAAATTTCTCTCACCATTGTCCACAAACCAGTTCCTCTCCCTAATGATTCTTCTGATCGCAGAGATATAACGAAGTGTGAAATGTCTGAGAAAGACACTTGTTCCTAAATAAACAATTTGAGTAATCCATTAGAAAACAAGAAAAACAAATATAGATTAAGTCTTGTCATTTGTGAGGGTTCCATTCCCAGAACTCACATGGATGGCAAAAATTGCATTAAAGCAAATCCATTTAAAAAACAATGTCCCTTTGCTAGGCAATTTTAAACAGCTTTGCTGACCTTTGAGGAATAAGACAGATCCATTAATCGGTCTCTCTCCAGGTGCTTAGAAAGGCTTCACTCTGAGCCCGAGACCCCTCCCTTCACCAATGCAAAGCGATTATCTTTCTTTCATGTGCTCAGAGGGAAGAGAGGGGTTGCTTGTCTTGGAATGAAGCTGCTCTAAGTGCCTGGAGAGAGAATGATTAATGCCCTCTTTCACATTAACAAGACTATTGTTAAACGACTTTTTTCCTTTAAAAAGGGCCTTTCTCATCACCTGAGATAAAACCTCCTCTGCCCCAGAGCATTCTGGGACTTGTAGTCTGGCTCTCTGCTCACCCTCACCTGTCTCCCCAAGGCTTGCTGGAGCAGGAGAGTCTGCATCATCTGGAGGGGGGCAAATTTGGAAAACACTCCCTGGTTTTTTTAAAGCAATCCCCTCTCCTCCCCCTCTGTACTCAGCCCTCCCCATTGCCAGCTGTCTTGCTTCTCTCACAGGTGGGATGTTGAGCTTTTAAGAGTCCAGCTCTATGTGTTTCTACTCAGAAGTAAGCCCCATTCTAGTCAATGGGGCTTACTCCCAGGAAAGTGTGGAGAGAATTGTAGGCTAAATCTCAAGTTTTGCTTGCTAAAAAGGCTTGCTTGTGTGCATGATAGCCTGAACCATGGGGGGGGGGGAATTCAGCAAACACTCCTCGGGTTTTTTAAAGCAATCCCCTTTGTTGCTACTGCACCTGTGTGTGTGTGTGTGTGTGTGTGTGTGTGTGTGTGTGTGTGTGTGAGAGAGAGAGAGAGAGAGAGAGAGAGAGCGCACTAGTGAGCAAGCTCCACCTTGCTGTATGTGTTCTGGCTACAGAGGTTTCTGGTCCCCCCTTCCCCTCTTCAGCTGGCTCAGGGGCTCCAGGAATCTGTTCCTTTGCAAGGGGAACCTCTTCCATGGCTCCAGAGCTATTTCCCTGCCTGGGCGAGGCAGAGCCTTTTTGCAGTGTTTTGGGCTACCTGGAAACAGAGGGAGATGATAGTGAAGGGCAAAGGTGTGTGTGACTTTCTGCACCTGTGTGTGAGACAAATCTGCAGATAAAAAATCTGTGGATAAATAGGCTGCACCTGTATACGTTACATCTGAATAGACATGATTAGGATGGTGCTGTCAGTGTTACATTCATAAAAGCATGCTTTCATTTTGCAAGTAATTATATAAACCAGCAATAAGAAACTAAGTCTTCCATACCTATTTTCCTGGCACATGGATAAGATCAAAACATGCAACTGTTCTTCAACTACCATGATGACTTTCACTAAGACTTCTTATAACCCATTCCTAACTAAATCCCCCCCCCCAACTAATTCAGCAATGCGAACAAAACTTGCACTGTTCTAGGTACTATACAGAAACTCCTGTGGAGGAGGCCTCCTTGAAGTAAGAAAACATTTATTCACTTACCTCAGGGAAGCCTCCACTTCCCCAATAGGTCTGCTCAGACCTGCATCAGCTCTTTGGCAGATGCAATTCCAAGTGGACTCAGGAAGGTGAATGGAGGTCAAGAAATCATAGGATGCTGCTGCTAATCGCCTGGTTCCTGCTTTGACATACCTCTTTTCTACATAGTTCCACCCACCACCCATCCCTCACACCATCTTACAGGCACCAGAGCATCCAGAATTGCCACTGTAATGCAGACACTGCCATTGATTGGTTGCATAAGACAAGCATGTTATGTAATGCTGAAAAGGCTGCTGCGCTACTAGAACACAAGTTTCAATGGTGCAGCAGCTTCCTTTGTTCAAAATGTTATTGTTCCATTGAATTCTGAGATATCAGAATATTGATGTATGTGTTCAGGATACAATTCTACACTGCAAGGTGGAATACCAATTTGAATCCCATGCCCCATTTTCAAATTAGGAAAGAAAATAAAAAATATTCTGAAATGTGAAATCTCCCTTGAAGACTAATATCAGAATGTAGAATGTCAAGAATGTTAAAAACACAATTCTACATTTCAAGTTGAAATCCAAAATCAACTCCTGCACCTGATTTACACAGGGCCAAAAAATATGTTAACCATCAATGCAATATTCCTGTTTAACATAGCAATATCACAGTCAAACAATTTTTACTTTTTTGCAACAATTGTGCATTAGAATTTCTAATTTCTCTCTTAACCTCCCAAACCTATTTGGGGGATTAAAGAAATAAACTACATTGAAATGTAATATCTGAAAGCAAGGTCTCAAACCTATGCTTTATTAGTTTACTCTGATAACAATACTCCCTATAGCAAATAGTTTCAGTGCACTGCAGGAAAGATAAAAATGTACAAGTCAATGGTTTTTGGTTCTATAAACATGATGCATAAAAATATCATTTAAACAGAGAAAACATATTACCTGAAATAAACAATGAAACGATTTTGAAATTCTTTATCTTTAAATCTAAACTGTAAAGTATAGTAGATTTCATCACCTAAAGCTATAGAAAAAATAAAAAGTGATATCTGACGACTCTGAAATTATGTTTCCTAAACTACAATGCAACTCTGTTTCAAAATAGGAACCCTTACCACATCTGTCAGGCGTATAGCTGCTTTAAGAAGATAGCACTGAGCAGCTCCTCGGAGCAGAATCTGATGTGTAATCATGGTACATTGTAGGACATCTCTGCAAATGGATAAGAAGATAAGCACCATGAAAAGTTAAATTGTGGACTGAAGACACAAAAAATTCATATAGACAAATTCAAAATGTTACCTCAAAGCTAAGAGTCCTTCAATATCTAGTGCTCTACATGTTGGAATGTATGCCAGTGCCATGGAGAGAAATAAAATCGGAACAGCACACCAGTGCCTATTGCTCATCTTCTGAATAAACTTCAATAAAAAGCTACCTAAAATATAGTAAAATATTTGTGCTAAAACATCAACCATAACATAAGCATTGGTTGAAAAAGTAGTGCTAAACAAATTTGTTCCCAACTAAAACTTGGATTATATTCACTTCCTTTATTCCAGCCTGAACTCACAGATAATTCATCTGAATGAGGGCACAGCATGCAGTCCAAAAGGAAGAAATGTACAACACATTAGAAAAAAAGACAGTAGTGGTCACATTTGCTAGAAGCAAGCCTAAGCAATTCTGTGACACATACAGGTGCCTACTGCACCAAAACTGCAACAGAAAGATGCCACACTTAATTCTGTACGGTGAATTATTTCTGACTACAGGCAGGCCCCCATGTCTACAAACCTGGTATTCACTGATTCAGTTACATGCCGATCCAGATTCGGGCCCCTGCTGCGTGCCCATTACAGATACCTTTTATTTTTGTAGTCATGCTTGCAGTGTAAGTGTTTCTTTCTTCCTAAACTGCAGACTGAGTGTGCATGTCTGAGAGCAACTAACTGTACATTAACAGGAAGCAGGAAAATAAAAGTTACAGGTAATGGATGCAGGGGGGCATTCCCCATATCCATGTATAGCGTTCCCCTGTATCTGCGGTTTCTGGTATCCATTGGGGGCAGGAACACATCCCCCATGGATACCAAGGCATGCCAGTATGCGCATTTTTACCATCAGCTCCCAGATGCCATCTCCAACCAGTGTGGAAAGCATATGTTGAAGAGAAGGAATTTTGCAGGACATGACTTCCTATCACTTGACAAGAGCATGTCAGCATGCTACTTCTCCCACCCACTATGTTCTTCAAGCACACTGAACCCAGAGCAAGGAATCAAGGAGAAAAGAGCAACATCTCTGCAATGCACAAAGTAACACCATTTTATTCAACCTTCCATCCACACTAGGCTCAAAATCAAACTACACATTACTCATAAATGCATGCAATGAAATCATGAGAATGCAAAGTACTATTTGCACAGAGATGCAGTGTTTTCCACAACACCTGGATCAAGTTGGATTCACTGTAAAGGTTTGGTAACTGGGTATGTGAACTGGTTGTATACGCCTCTCCCAAATCAGCTTCCCACTTTTGAGCACATACATACTTTTCTCATATTGAACCTCAAGTGCGATGGAAGCAGAGAACTGATTTTTATGCAATTCCAGAACAAAAGCTTTATTAAACATACTTTTTTCTTCCTCTGGGAGGCTTGTGAGGAAGGCAGCCAGGAACACCTGCAGCTTTATTGCTAAAGGAGGACATGTTCCTATCATCTGTCCTGATGGCCTGTAAAGTTAAAAACAAAGGCATATTAGAGGCATTCTATTCTACACCATAATACAGCAACTCAAAGCTCAAGCTACTGATTGAGTCTACAATCCAGTTCAGAAATTAAACATATTACTGAAACCACAATACAGATGCCTTTAAAAATACAGATGTATGACAAATTATTATTTAATATATACCCACTCTATTAAAAGGATAACACTGAACCAACACACCAAAACCAAACTAGCCACAAACGCACACAATGTGCCCTAAATTTAACAATCATGCTGATCTAAGGCAGGGGAAGGTATACCATGGCGGTATCCACACGGATCCTTCCATCCAGTGAGTAAACCTTTCGGTTTTGCGCAGCTGCCATGTGATGTGCTCCCCATTTGGAGGACAGGGATGCTCTGGGCAGTTGCGCCTGCCTGGACATCCTGTTGCATGGGATTTTGGGATGCCAGGCAGATGATGCGACTGCCCAGAGCGTTCCTGTCCTCCAAATGGGGAGGACATTGCATGGTAGCCCTCAGAACGCTTGGATGTGGTCTGGACAGGGACCATATTCTGAATGGGCTGCTCTCGGCAGTTTAAGCAGGGCTGATCTAAGGCTTAGGGTCCAATTCTATCCTCCCCAGCACCGGTGATACATGCATACCGCCGACTCTGGGTGTCACAAATGCACTGTAAAGCACAACTGTAGCACCTGGGGAGGAGCGAGTGCTGGCAATGGGACAGCGCCAGTTGGAGCTCGACTTCAGTACCAGGAGAACCACTCATGACAAACTGCCAGTGGTAAGCAGCACAGTCAGGTGACTGTGTGGCTTTTCAGGGCGGGGGAGGTGTTCTGGAGCGGGGAAGGGCGGGGAGAGAGACCGGCCCAGAAGGGAGGTGGGACTGGCAGAGACTTTCTCCACCGGATCCTATGCCCTGCATCAGGTTGTAAAGCCTGACACAGGGCTTCTCAGGTCTACGCCAGCAAAATATCTGGCACAGACTTGAGTAGCCCCATCATAGGGACTTCGGCCTTCCTCGGCGGAAGGGGACAAAAGTCCCCTTCACCTGAGGAGACCTCCAGTGGCCTCCCTGGCCCCACTGGATGCAGTGGTAGCATCCAGTGGCGCTGCTGCACCTGACAATGCTGGGGAGTTTTGGATTGGGCTGTTAATTTCCTATAAGGCTACAGTTTTCAAACTCTCCAGGAGTTTGAAACCTGCAGTCTTTGCGGGGGCGGGGAAGGAGGCAGCAGGCGCAGGGCGAAGGCAGAGACACGACCCCCAAGATCGTGTCACTCATGGGGCTGCAGGGACTGGGATGCACTCACCAGTCCCTCCAGCAGCTGTCCCTGTATGTGGAGAGCCCTGCGCAAGCACCTGCAGAGCGCCCCAGGTCAGGGAAAGGGAGAGTGGAGCGATCTGCTCTGCCTCCGCAAAAGCAGAAGCGGAGCGCAATCGCCCCACTCTCCCTTTCCCTGACCTGGGGAGCCCTGCAGGCGCTTGCGCAGGGCTCCCCGCACACAGGGACAGCTGCTGCAAGGACTGGAGGGTGCACCCCAGTCCCTGCAGCCCCATCAGAAGGGAAAGCAGAGTGATCGTGCTCCGCTTACGATTTTGCAGAGCAGGGCACAATCGCTCCGCTTTCCCTTTTCCTGACCTGGGGAGCCCTGCCGAAGGTTGCGCAGGGCTGCCCGCACCCCCAGGAGGCTGCAGGAGGCTTGAACAAATGCACCCAAGCCCCTGCAGCCCCCCTGAGCAGCACGATCCTGTGGATCGCGCTGCTGCCTTCCCCCTGTCTCCTGGCTGCCCCCGCCCCTTAAGGGGGCAGAGGCCAGGACCCACAGGCTGGGGCATCGCGACAGCCCAGTTTGAATACCACTGCTGTAAGGTGAAGCACCTAGCGTTTTTTTTTAAACTACCAATCACAACATTTGAGAGAAACTATTTCTATACTTCCTCCACCTCTCTCTCTCTCTCTCCTTAAGGTAGCTAGATCTGCACACTATATTGCATGGGATTTACACAATAGAGTTACACAATGGTGATATGGTGGGTTTTTAAAAAATTTCTTTGCCCAGGTAGCTTCTCAAAAAGACACATGCAACAAGGTAACTTGGTTTGAAATCAGGCCATATTTAATTATCACAGGAAATACAAATAACTGCAAAGGACCCCGTCTAGGGCACTCCAGGTCCCTAAGTGCAAGCACCTACCTGCCAAGATCCCCTTGAGCAAAACTACCTTGACTCCAAATCCTTTTCTTACACATGGGAAGCCCAGAACATACCTGGGAATAGTCAGCCCTACCAAGGCATTTATATATAAAAATCTTTTATATCTTTTTGGCCTCTACAGGGATTTAGCTATTCACCCATTTTTACAGAAATTTTTATTTACTGAATAATGCATTACCTGCTGTAAAGAGAACTTTCTGAAAGAGCATCCATTAAGGGTCCAATAATGAACTAAAAAAAGAAATATTTGCATTAAAACATATAACAGACAATAAGTACATTTCATCTGCTCCACAGAACACTAAGTAGGGTTGGTATCAGTTTTAAAACCTAGATTGAGGGAACATAATATGAAACTTATTAATTGCTTCTAGTCTAATTTTACAAAAAAAAGTTTCAACAGGACAAAAAATATGTAAAGGAATGTTTATAAACACATTCAATGAACAAAATTTCATTCTAAAAGATTCACCTAAAATTGTATACATTTGAAAACAGTAAGTGCAAAAGTATTTCCTGAACTCTACTAAGCAATAAAAGGACCACCAAACTTTTCCGAGTGGTGAAGACCAGAAGTGATTGTGAGGAGCTCCAGAAGGATCTATCCAAACTGGCAGAATGAGCAGCAAAAGGGCAGGTGCATTTCAATGTAAGCAAGTGTAAAGTCATGCACATTGGGGCAAAAGATCAAAACTTCACATAAAGGCTAATGGGTTCTGAGCTGTCTGTGACAGATCAGGAGAGAGATCTTGCGGTGGTGGTGGACAACTCAATGAAAGTATTGACCCAATGTGCGGCTGCAGTGAAGAAGGCCAATTCTATGCTTGGGATCATTAGAAAAGGTATTGAGAACAAAACGGTACAAATTGATGGTAAGACCACACCTGGAATATTGCGTCCAGTTCTGGTCGCCACATCTCAAAAAGGATATAGTGGAAATGGAAAAGGTGCAAAAGAGAGCGACTACGATGACTACAGGGCTAGGGCACCTTCCTTATGAGGAAAGGCTACAGAATTTGGGCCTCTTCAGTCTAGAAAAGAGACACCTGAGGGGAGACATGATTGAATCATACAAAATTATGCATGGGAAGGATAAAGTGGATAGAGGGATGCTCTTTACACTCACACATAACACCAGAACCAGGGGACATCCACTAAAACTGAGTGTTGGGAGAGTTAGGACAGACAAAAGAAAATATTTCTTTACTCAGCATGTGGTTGGTCTGTGGAACTCCTTGCCACAGGATGCGGTGATGGCATCTGGCCTGGATGCCTTTAAAAGGGGATTGGACAAGTTTCTGGAGGAAAAATCCATTATGGGTTACAAGCCATGATGTGTATGTGCAACCTCCTGATTTTAGAAATGGGCTATGTCAGAATGCCAGATGCAAGGGAGGGCACCAGGATGCAGGTCTCTTGTCATCTGGTGTGCCCCCTGGGGCATTTGGTGAGCCACTGTGAGATACAGGAAGCTGGATTAGATAGGCCTATGGCCTGATCCAGTGGGGCTGTTCTTATGTTCCTATGACTATGGTGTACTGGCCACTACCAATGTCACCAGTACAGAAGGTTCAGGGCTTGGCCCAGCTGGGCAGGTTCTCTAATGGATGCGACTCCTCAGCCACTGTCCAACCTGGCCAATTGCTCCTACCACCTGAGGACTTATGCAAGTTTTTCTTCAAAACATTTAGTTTTTCATTAATATGAACCAAAATGTAACTTTCAACTGTTCTTTTATATCATTTTAAAAATAAGCATTTTCACCACATAAGTCTGTTGTCAAAGAAAGCTAGTCATGAAATCAAGGAAGTAATCACAACTAACTTAACTGGTCCCATTTGTTTCAGTGAGGCTTATTCTAGTGTCTAGGCTAGTATTTTTTTCTTTAACCAAAGCAATTAGCAAGTTTCTTTCACATTCAAATCAGTTTTCTGATTCAGAAAAATAGGTACACAGAAGGTTGGCACCGTTTCAATTCATAGGTTGCCATGACCTTCCAAGTAGAATGAGCCTCACTAGAATGATGTAAGCAACTATTACAAGAACCAATCTCCTTGCTGATATCCTCTTACTCCCCAGTACAACACTGCTCCCACAGTTGAATCGAAAGAGGCAGTATGTGCTATAGACACTGATGGATGATGCTCATGTACTTGTGGACTGGGTTATGCTTCTCTTGGATTCCCTTCAAGAGCCCCTAGAATACCCTGTACATTTGAGTGCTCACTATTCCACTTTGATTTGTTAAAATGTGAACACCAAAATGAAGGCATCAAAGCAATAAGTTTTTAATCTTTTCCCTAAGGCAAGGGTCTCCAAACCCCGGCCCGGGGGCCAGATGTGGCCCACAGCAAGCCTCTTTCCGGCCCGCTGCCAACCTCTTGTCCCCTGAAAGCCTCTGGCCCACTCAACTGAACATGACCAGAACTGTGCTCTGCTTTTGTCTGGAGGGTGTTCTGAGGGCCAGAGAGGTTGTATGAATGAGCCCATTCATTTATTTATTCATTCATCTAAGTTCCATCTAATTTATTTAAATTTTATATTTTAATTGCTTTTCTGGCCCTCCACACCACGCCAGATATTTGATGTGGCCCTCTGGCCAAAAAGTTTGGAGACCCCTGCCCTAAGAGAATAGTAAAAGTGGACTTCAAAGACATCTAGGCAAACTTTATTAGTACAGTACAAGAAATCTTTGGAGCAGAAGGGGAAGAAAAGCTTACCTCTGCAAATCCTGGTGATGTGGGGAGGCACTTTGTTTGCCAGACTTCAAGAAAGTGAATTACTCCTTCCCTTGTCAATGTTTTGTTTTCACTCTCAAACATTCTTTTGTAAATGCACATATGCCATGATGGATGAAACAACCAACAATCTGTTGTTTAAAAAAAAATTTCAATAGGGCACAGAGTAACCGGCATTCTCAACACATTTTATGTAGTAGTTTATGTATCAAATACATGTACCATTATTAAGCTGCATCACAATTAAGTCACATCTAGTTACATTATCTGTGGAACTCCTTGCTACAGGATGCTGTGTGGGCATTTGGCCTAGATGCCTTTAAAAGGGGTTTGGATGGATTTAAGGAGCAAAGTCCATCAAAGGTTAAAAACCATAATGACTACAGGTGCAGCCTATTTATCCACAGATTTTTTATCTGCAGATTTGTCTCAACTCTTTGGGGTGGGGGTACTGAAAGTTACACAAATCTTTGCCTGCTTTGCCCTTTGCTGTCATCTGTTTCCAGAGAGAACAGATGCTACACTCTTTCCAGGCAGCCCAAAACACTGCAAAAAGGCTCTAACTCACCCAGGCAGGGAAATAGCCCTGGAGCCATGGAAGAGGTTCCCCTTGCAAAGGAACAGTAACATTCCTGGAGCCCCTGAGCCAGCTGAGGCTGAAGAGCGGAAGGGGGGACCAAAAACCTCTGTAGCCAGAACACATACAGCAAGGTGGAGCTTGCTTGCTCGCTAGTGCTCTCTCTCTCTCTCTCTCTCACATACACACACAGGTGCAGTAGCAACAAAGGGGACTGCTTTAAAAAACCCGAGGAGTGTTTGCTGAATCCCCCCCCCCCCATGGTTCAGGCTATCATGCACACAAGCAAGCCTTTTTAGCAAGCAAAACTTGAGATTTAGCCTACAATTCTCTCCAAACTTTCCTGGGAGTAAGCCCCATTGACTAGAATGGGGCTTACTTCTGAGTAGAAACACATAGAGCTGGACTCTTAAAAGCTCAGCATCCCACCTGTGAAAGAAGCAAGACAGCTGGCAACGGGGAGTGCTGAGTACAGAGGGGGAGGCAGAAGGGGGAGGAGAGGGGATTGCTTTAAAAAAACCAGGGAGTGTTTTCCAAATTCAGCCCCCTCCAGATGATGCAGACTCTCTTGCTCCAGCAAGCCTTCCCAAGCCTTGGAGAGACAGGTGAGGGTGAGCAGAGAGCCAGACTACAAGTCCCAGAATGCTCTGGGGCAGAGGAGCTTCCATGATAGCAAAGGCCAGGGAGGGCTGCAGGAGCTGCAGCAGCGAGGAGGAGAACCTGCAGTGCTGTTGAGAGGCTGCCTGGGACACAGAGGACGAGGCATCCCAAGCAAGCTCAGCATCCCACCTGTGAAAGGGGAAGGGGGGGACGACTGATAACAGCTGCCTTAGTTTCCTTCCATCCAGAAGTGTCAGGCTGCAGCCTCTTTGCATAACTCTACGGAATTTAGCACAACGTGTTTTTTGTTAATCGCGCCGAATCAAAGAATGGAACTAATGTGGATAAATAGGCTCTACCTATATATGCAACCTCTGGATTTTAGAGGTAGCCTTTATCTAAATGCCAGATGCAAAGGAATGGCAAAAAAATACAGATATAATGTTGTCTTGAGTGCTCCCTGAGGCATCTGATGGGTCACTATAAGATACAGGAAGCTTTACTAGATGGGCCCTTGGCCTGCTGCAACAAGACTCTTATAAAATAATCATTTTCTGTTGAATAAGAAACTAAAAAAATTTAAGAAATTATTTTGATGAATGTTAAATATTCATCAAATCTAGCTAGTCAAAGTCCCATTACATCTGTGGCTATTAATGCTAAGAAGATGCTGATCCTGCTTCTTTTGTTCCCTTTGCTCAATACAACTGATAGCCAGCTAATACAATCACTAGCTAAAAACTCTGTTAAAATGATTAGTTTTAAAATAGGGTGGGGAATTAGACATGCATGCAACCCTCTCCAAACGAGCAACGTAAAAACACAACTAAGGAAAAACAGATGTACCAGTTTCTGCAATCCTTTCTTCAATATGTTTTCACAGGAAAGGATTTCAGGAGCTGAACATGCACTGGTCCCCATGTTATGAAATCTGTGCAAAGAAGTATAATGCTGATGTCCCAGCACATGTACTGAATTTTTAGGTTGCTGTTGAATAATAGTAAAATCACCTAGCCTTTGGATTGTAAATTCTGCTATAAACCATTTAGAGTTCTTTGAAAAGGTCAACAAGCATGTGGATGTGGGAGAACCCATGGATATTATATATCTAGACTTTCAGAAGGCATTCAACAAGGTCCCTCACCAAAGGCTTCTGAGAAAAATCCACAGTCATGGAATTAGAGGGCAGGTCCTCTCATGGACTGAGAACTGCTTGAAGACCAGGAAACAGAGAGTGGGTGTCAATGGACAATTTTCACAGTGGAGAGAGGTGAAAAGTGGTGTGCCCCAAGGAACTGTCCTGGGACCGGTGCTTTTCAACCTCTTCATAAATGACCTGGAGACAGGGTTGAGCAGTAAGGTGGCTAAGTTTGCAGATGACACCAAACTTTTCTGGATGGTGAAGTCCAGAAGCGATTGTGAGGAGCTGCAGAAGGATCTATCCAAACTGGCAGAATTGGCAGCAAAACGGCAGATGTGTTTCAATGTAAGTAAGTGTAAAGTCATGCACATTGGGGCAAAATCAAAACTTCATATATAGGCTAATGGGTTCTGAGCTATCTGCGACAGATCAGGAGAGAGATCTTGGGGTGGTGGTGGACAACTCGATGAAAGTATCGACCCAATGTGTGGCAGCAGTAAAGAAGGCCAATTCTATGCTGGGGATCATTAGAAAAGGTATTGAGAATAAAACGGAATAAAAATATTATAATGCCGTTGTACAAATGGATGGTAAGACCACACCTGGAGTATTGTGTCCAATTCTGGACATCACAACTCAAAAAGGACATAGTAGAAATGGAAAAGGTGCAAAAGACAGCGACTAAAACAATTACTGGGCTGGGGCACCTTCCTTACGAGAAAAGGCTAATGTTTGGACCTCTTAAGCCTAGAAAAGAGGCGCCTGAGGAGGGGCATGATTGAGACATACAAAATTATGCACGGGAAGGATAGAATGGATACAGAGATACTCTCTTCCCTCTCACATAACACCAGAACCAAGGGATATCCACTAAAATGAGTGTTGGGACAGACAAAAGAAAATATTCTTTTCTCAGCATGTGGTTGGTCTGTGGAACTCCTTGCCACAGGATGTGGTGATGGCATCTTGCCTAGATGCCTTTAAAAGGGGACTGGACAAATTTCTGGAGGAAAAATCCATCACTTGTTACAAGCCATGATGTGTATGTGCAACCTCCTGATTTTAGGAATGGGCTATGTCAGGTGCAGGGGAGGGCACGAGGATGCAGGTCTCTTGTTGTCTTGTGTTCTCCCTGGGGCATTTGGTGGGCCACTGTGAGATACAGGAAGCTGGACTAGATGGGCCCATGGCCTGATCCAGCGGGGCTGTTCTTATGTATTCATTCATTTATAAGTTATTACCTATCAGAGTTGGAAGGCTATTAATTTAGGCTATTGAGGGATCAGGCACCAGGGATTTTTACAGATCTAAAATTAAATACATAAACATACCTTTTAGACCCAATCCTGTCCAATTTTCCAGCACCAATGCAGCCATGTCAACGGGGTGTACACTGCATCCTGGCCGGGGGGGGGGGCGACAATCATGGAGATCTCTTCAAGGTAAGAGAACAATTGTTCCCTTCCATTGGGGCTGCACTGCAGCAGCACTGATGCTGGAAAGTTGAATGGTACTGGGCCCTGCGATACATAAATATATATCCCTACCAAAAGCTTGTGCCACTGTCTGAAAAGAGTCTTACCTTCCAATACAGCATGTTCATATAAACTATTCAACTTTGGCAATACTGGTTTTATTACATGTATCTAAAATTGAAACAGACATCATTACATTACTTTGATTTATTCTACAAATAAAAAAATATCCTAACTATAGTAAAAAGCTAGATGTTGATTTCTGCTATGATTTAAATGATGATATTGACTCCACAAGCATGGAAACCATAGCATAGTGCATCTGTATAGCCTCTGAGCATCTTCTCTGTGAACAGCAAATCAATAAACAAGTTTGCTGCTGTGATCTACTTTGGTGAAATTTAGAAGAAAATATAATTAGACTGAATATAATCGCTTCCGTATTTTAACATTTGGACTGTTACTTTTCAAATGTATAGAGGGCTATGGATTAGCAGTAAAACAGTCTCTGTACCTGCCAGTTTGTGCTCTCTAGATCTGTATATTGTGTGGTCATCTCTTTCACATATTTAGATCAGCAATAGACTACAACAACTTTCAACAACACTTCATAAAAATATTACATATTTACCTGATTTCCTTCCAGAGTCTCCATAATTAGAATGTAAGTTTCCCAAAACTGAATAAGCTGATCATTTTCTTCAGCACACCACCAGAACAGACATGGTCCTAGAAGAAAAATAAATCAGACATTTCCTCTCTCTTCTAAGGATAACTTATAAAGCTAACCTCACTAACATGAAAAAGATAATAAAATTAGGCCTTTATCTTATCTTTTTCACACACAAAAATTCTCCATGTGATTTTCTATGCATGCAGAGACCTAAATAAACTTTTACTGAGGTCTCTCCTCCTTTCGCCATCTGTGTATCCAATTTATCACAGTGCACTGCCTCCATGCCAAGCATGATGGGATGGTTGAATGCCTGGCAGACCACACCATATCCTCTTGTACCTCACAAGAACTAATAACTTTTCCCTACACATTGCAGATGTGCTGCACCTTGGGGGACTAGGTGAAAAGCAAGCTCTGAAAGGCAGTTGTATGAAAGGTGTGAGAGGACCTTTGTGTTATCAGAAATGGCTGTAGCAGGCAAAGAATTGTGCCAAACATATTTTGTGTGTTTACTAACTCCACTGCAACATTGTCAAATTTCATATGAACTTGCAAGGGCTTTCCTCCTTGTTACCAACCTCCGCACCCTCCTTCATATAGCAAAAAATTGTTAATCTAGTTTTGCACATATCTATAAAGGGGACAGTTGAATAGACCATTATCAGGAAACAGTGATTGTGGATAATCTCTTGAACAATCCCAGATACTCCACACTTGTGTGCAATCTCTGCAAATCTATGGGTACTCTATCCCCATTACTTGTGGTTGGTGAGTTCTAGATTGCACTGAAGCAGCTACAAAGCAGGAGTACATCAGACAAGCTAATTTGTTACAGAACTCTAATGTGTCATAACCTGTTTACTAGTTCAATGAAAGGTGTTCTGTTAAGCATGGGCCATTATTTTGAGGCATCTCAAGACTAAGACACCAACACGCAGTTAGGATATGGCTTGTGCTTTAGAAGCTACATACAAAGCGTATTTTCTGCAGATACAGCACTGCTGCAAAAATGTTTCCACTTCTGTAGAGACGGCCTGGAACCTGACCAGTGTTAAGGGGGGGCTTAGGGTCTGAGAGGGCAGGGTCTGTGACAGGCAGAGCCATTCACACAGCCAGTCACAGGCACTAAGCAAGGGGGCACACGGGCCAGATATGTACCATTTCCAGCATCTGCGGTGCACCTACACTCGGTGCGCAGCTGAGCCGACACGTCCACGGCTCTCTTCAGGAGGTAGCGGGCTCTCTTCCGACATGGGGCGTCGCTCTCCGCCAGTCCCTTCTGCACGACTGTCCAGAAGCCGCAGTGAAGACGGGCGTCGAGGGGGCGAGCGCGGCCGCCCCCCTGCGGCTGGCCGGCGGGAAACAGCGCGTCGGAAAGGGCGCTCAAGGCCAGCAGAGCGCGGCTCCCCCGCGAGGACGTCCGCATCAGCCCTTCCCACACGTGTGCCAGGGCGGCGCGGTTCCTCCCCAGCGCCGGCAGCAGTCTGCCGGCCACCAGCAGGGCTCTGCCTTCGTCCTCGTCTCCGCGCAGCAGCCCCAGGGCCACGCGCACGGTGCGCCCCAGTAGCGCCGGCTCCTCCAGCCACGGGGCCACGGCGGCCAGCACCTCCACGGCGGCCTCCGTCCACAGCTCGCCGGCCCCCGCGCCGGCTCCCAGCGACTCCAGCGCCTCCCCGGCCAGGCGCTCCGCCAGGGGGGCCCCGCCGAGCGAGGCGCAGCAGCGCAGCGCTCCGCAGGAGGCTCTCACGAGGCGCAGCTGCTGCTCCTCGGGGGGCTTCGCGGGCGAGCCGCGCAGCGCCGGCAGGCAGTGGCCCAGCGCCGCCTCGCGGGCCAGCCGCCGCGCCGCCTCGCCTCGCCCGCGCCACCCGCCGCCCTCCGCCGCCGCCGCCACCCGCTGGAGAAGGAGGCGCAGCGTCTCCGCCCGGTCCGCCGACAGCGACCCTTCCTCGCCGCACACCACCCGGAGGAGTGCGCCCGGATCGCGGCACTGCGAGAGCAGCGCGTCAGCCAGCACCAGCTCCATGGCCCGGGGGGGGGCCGCGCGCGAGGCCCAGCGCTCCACAGGCGCGCGCCCAACCGTCAACCAGGCCGGCCTGCCCGAGTCCCTTCCTCGCGCTTTTCCCAGCAGCCTTCGCGCTCGAGGTGGCGGTTAGCGCGGTGATAGGCCCGCCCGTTGCTACGCTGGTTCTGCCGAGGCCGGGCGCCTTCAAACGCAGCCAGGCAGGTGAGCCCATCGCCCACAGCCCTCCCCCTGCCTCGTTGTGCCAGGTGCTGAGTGGGCCTCTCTGGGCTCGCAGGGAAAGGCGGCTCTGCAGCCACACCGGCCACCGTGGTCCTTGCTAGGTGTGGGTTGCATCTGCCACTGCCCTCAGTAGTACAGTCCTAGGCACGTCTACTCAGAACTAAGTCCCATTAGAGTCAATGGGGCTACTCCCAGGTAAGTGTGGCTAGGGCTGCAGCCTCACAGCCCAGTCCTAGGCACGTCTACTCAGATGTAAGTCCCATTAGAGTCAATGGGGCTACTCCCAGGTAAGTGTGGCTGGGGCTGCAGCCTCACAGACCAGTCCTGCACAAGACTGCAGCCTTCTACTCAGAAGTAAGTCCCATTGGAATAAATGGGGTTTGCTCCCAGGTAAGTGGATAGGACTGCAGCCTTACACCCTGCTGGGTGTTATAAAATGCAACCCCAATCACTAAGAGCATCCCTTGGTGCATCCTTGCCCTTGCACAAGGACTACTCTGTACTGAGCACATAGTTTACACACGTTGTTGAGTTTTAAACTCATTTTTGCAGGTTGCCCACAGGTGTACACATTTGGTCCCTATTGCATAGATGCAACATTGGGCAGAAATGGCTTGCAGCCCAATCCTATGCGTTTCTACTCAGAAGTAAGACCTATCAGAGTCAATGGGGCTTACTCCCAGGATAGGATTGTGTTCTAAAAGCCTAATTCTATGCATGACTACTCAAAAGTAAGTCCCATCAGAGTCAATGGGGCTTACTCCCAGGAAAGTGCGGATAGGATTGGGCTGTTGGGCAGCAGCATCCAGAGATGTGTGCTAAATTGTGGGGCCAATCCTATCCATCTTCCCAGCCCCAGTGTAGCTGCAGTGCAGCCCCTTGGCGAGGTAGAGGCCTCCAGAACTACCCTCCCACCACAGGATGCAGTGCATGCCCCATTAGCATGGCTGCACCAGGATTGGAAAGTTGAATGGGATTTGGTCCTGTGTGTGCTTCTCCATGCAGCAACATGTAAGTCAGACACTTTTTGTGTTTCTGAGAAACAGCTATATTCGTGTTGGATCCTGCTCACAGTTCCAGATCCAGGAAAATTATGGGAATAACCAATTCTAGCACAGTGCTTCTATGCCTTTGGGGTTACGTTCAAGCATCAATTTTATTTTTAGTTATTTGTCACATTTTTATGCCACTCTTCCTCCAAGGAGCTCAGGGTGGTGTACATAATTCATATGTACATAGTTGTGAGCAGAAAATGAGTTTGGCCGTAAAGGTTTATGACAAAGCGGGTATAAAGTAACAGTGTGGAGGGCTCTGATGGAGAGTATATTTTTCTACCAAATAAATGTAACTAAACTTTTGAAGATACATAAAATCTATATATTATATTTTTGTTCTTTGTGTCAGTAAGTTGAACCCAGTGGGACTCCTTTCTGAGTAGTCGTGCATAGGATTCCACATTTAGTACAATGTGGAAAGAAGCTAAAAAATTGAGAAAGAGGAAGGACAAAAGGCTCTTACTATCATTTTGATCCTGGTCATGTTTATTGTAAAACATTGAAACAAAAAATAAAGGGGGGAGGGAATGCAAACAAAGAGTTATTAGAAAACATTGAAAACAAAAGGAGACAGATGGAAAACTGAAAAAGCATCAGCAAAAAAGAGGAAAAGGATAGAAAGAGGAAAGGCAAAGGATAGAATGAAGAGATAAAAACAATTGGAGGACAGTATGAATTTACAAAAGATAGGGCACACATGAGCTTTGTCCAATCACTTGATTAATAAAAGCAAACAAATCACTCATTTTAGGGACTGGTTAGATGCTGCAACATTTTATTGAAGGCCCTTCTTATAAGGTTCTGGTTTATACTAGAGAATCAACCTAAATTATCTTGGAAAAAGCCATACAGGTAGAATTGATGTGGGTTTATATGATCCCTCTAGATTTTTTCCTTAATGTGTGGAAAAAATTCCACAGAATAATAGCAGTAATTTTTAAAGAAGTCAGTTTGTGGAGGAGTCACTGACTTACATAGTGAACAATATCACCTCAAGAAGGAATGCAAGAGCTCCCCTTTTATCCTATTATGTCTTTTCTCTGAATTTATTAGGCTTGGTAGTGAATGAGGAAGAGCCTGCTGTGTTTGTCTCCCAACAGCAGGTGGTGCTGTTAAATCTTTTTTGTTCTTTTTCTCTCTAGCTGTATAGTGTAGACATACTGTATAAAAGAAATTTAATACCCTTTTAAAAAATGGCTAGTCATTAAAATAAGAGATGGCTCAAATGTATTTGAAGCTTTTTAAAAAGCCAGTTCAGGAACAGAATTTTTGCATCATGACAGTGGAATAAAGCAAAATGTAGAAACACAAGAGTAATAAGATCTGAATGTTCACAGCTGGTTTATTCATGTTTCTGAGCTTGTAATTCAATATTTGGGAATTTATTCTTTCAGAGGTGCTTTATATAGCTTTTCCTTGGCTGTTGAATTCAGGTATTTCAGTTACACCACAGCAAAAAGTTTGAGGTTTTTAATGCTGTATTTTGATGTTTACAGACTGCTGTTTTGGCTTTTATGATTTTTAAAATTGTGATTGTAAAACTTCTTAGTCACATTGGGACTATTGAGAAATAAATACATCAAAAAATAAATTTGTTGTTTTCACTGTGTACAGTACAATGCTGAAATTGACTTGTATGGAAGTATAATTATAGCCTCTCTGTCAAGGGCCTGAAGACAGTTTGGCTTTTTGATACAGACTGCCCATTTCTTTCATCTTCAGCTCTGGAAGTTCTATTCTCCTTTTGAATTGGTTTTGAAATGCTCTGGTGAATGCCCTTTTCTGCTTTGGCTGTGTTCATTCACCCATTGTTGGTTGGCCCATTCTGGAACCACAGTATTTGTAATTATAATATTGAAAACTAAATATTTAGAGGTAACAAATGGGATACAGCTTCTTATCCAAACAACTTCTGTTGCTGAAAGCATACACAAACTTTTGGGTTGTTCAGAGATCTTCATCAGGCATGTACAGCAACCTGCAGTGCTACTTTAACTAGCTATGCTAATAGTTAAATAGTTGCTTCAGGTAAACAGTGGCTTAATCGCAAAACTTTGTGTTTATCAAAAATATGTATACGGTAGATTAGCCAGTAGGGAGTTACCAGCTGTGTAATCACTGAAGGAGCCAAGATCTGCATTAAATAAATTGTTCTTTGTATTTATCCATTTAATGTCCCAGGCATATGAACCAGTAGCCAGATTGCCCTTATTGAACAGGAAATGTTTGTTCCAGAGGGAACAAATGGGAACAGAAACCTATAACTGAAACCCTAGATGAAAAACCTGATAAGGCAGACAGATATGAGGAGACCAACAGAGAAATGTGTAAAGGCCCTTGTGATAGGCAGGGTAATATTTGCCTGTCCAAAAATATTAAGATAATCACTACTACTCCCCCCCCCCCATGGAATGTACAGGGTAACCAATGAGGAATAAGCATTCAAAGTTGGGGGGGAGACCAGAATAGAAGGCTGGTGAAATGAAATTTGAAGGCATTTGAGGCTGGTTTGAGTCAAGGTGAGGATGTAAGTTTATCTCAGCTGGCACTGATTTGAAGCTGATGTAGGGAGGCTCACAGGTATCAAAGTTGGAAGTTCAGAGACTGAATACTCTGTCACTGTATATAAAGGCTGATCAGAGTGTGATCAGCCTACTTCTATTTTATATCCTCTGAATTGGAACTTTTTTAGCTCACTTGAATGATCAAATTGTAATAAGCTGTAATAAATTCTGAGTTTTATTCTTTCTAAATCTAGACTCCTGTGTTCTCTTGAAGGTTGTTTACTAGAATAGTGCCTAGCCATGGTTCTGAACCACTCTGAACTCGCAGCTTGAAGCTATCAAAACCACAACCAGCATTTTTACAGTGTATGCAACCATAATGCACAGCTTTTGTTAACACACTTACATTATTCCTTTAATAAGACAAGCCTGTCACAGCCTTGTTCCCGGTTTTTGGCACAAACCTTAAAAGAACTTGAAAAGCAATAATCATCACCTGAGTTGGGCCTGGGAACAAACTGGTAGTCAGTGCAACTGATATAGCGCTAATGTGGTGTGCTTATTGTGACTCATGCTGGTCAGCAGTCTATTGACTGTTCTTACACCAGTAGGCATTTCCAAATAATCTTCAAGAGCAATTACACATAGAACACATTATGGTCATCAAGCCTAGCTGTTGTATCATCATAGTAGCTGAGAGTTGATCTGGTTTCTCCAGATAGAGTTGCAGTTGACAAATCAGCCTAAGCAGATAGGGGCACTCCTGGATACTGCCACCACCTGTTTATCGAGGGTAAGTGTTAGATCCAGGAGTACCCAAGCTGCATATCTGAATTTGGGGGAGTGCTATCAACAGCCACCCAGACTGATGATACAATTTTCAACTGACAGCACCTCTGTCTTGTCTGGATCAAATTTCAGCTTGTTAAGTCATAACTATCCCCAGGCACCTTTCAGGGTTTCCTTCACATCCATATAAGCAGCATGTGGAAATGACAAGTAAACCTGGTTGCCCTATTGATGACATCAGCTCATAAGAACAGCCCTGCTGGATCAGGCCATAGGCCCATCTAGTCCAGCTTCCTGTATCTCACAGTGGCCCACCAAATGTCCCAGAGACTACAGCAGCCGCGGACCTCCACAGCCCTGCACCCAGGGCAAAGCTCTGCAATGGTGCCTCCCCGTAGGCTGTCGCTGACCCTGTGGCATAAATTCCCCCCCCCCCACTTACCAGAGGCTCACGGAGCCTCGCATGACCTCCTCCCACGCCGGGGAAACCTGTGAAGTTTTATAAACTATAAACTGCTTCCATCAAACCAGAAGCAGTTTCTGCCCCCATCAGGAGCCTCAGAGAGGCTTCCACAGGGCCCTAGAGGCTGGTGCTCGGGACATTTGCCCCAAGTTAGCCTATGGCAGGCACGCAACTAGACTACAGCAGTTAACAAGAGACCTGCATCCTGGTGCCCTCCCTTGCATCTGAAATAGCCCATTTCTAAAATCAGGAGGTTGCACATACCCATCATGTCTTGGAACCCATAATGGATTTTTCCTCCAGAAATTTGTCCAATCCCCTTCTAAAGGCATCTAGGCCAGATGCCGTCACCACATCCTGCGGCAAGGAGTTCCACAGACCAACCACATGCTGAGTAAAGAAATATTTTCTTTTGTCCTAACTCTCCCAACACTTAATTTTAGTGGACTGCTCAGACCACTAGGTGAACTTTCACAGCCATTTCATGTAGATACTAAGCAGCATGTAGGATAAAAAGAAGAAAGGATTATGCTTTCTTCCTGCACTGCTTTTCCAGTCCAAATTGCCCCAAAACTGGCAAAAAAGTAGCTTTTCTTGGACAAAAAGGGCTGTCAACCTCCCATTGCCCCTGTTTGCATGTAGTTTAGTCCTTACAGAGTATAGGTGGTGTCATTTCCAGAGTATGAGTGGGAGCTCGTTCACCACATCTAGAATCAATGAAGCAAAAAACAGCACAGTTAGGGCCTAACTAGATGTAGTTGCCCCCAATGCACATCTCCCCACACACCTGCCCAGTCTATTGCTCTCTTTAACAGTCTGTAGTTCCTGCTCAGCTCCCTGGCTTTGCTTCTTTACGTGTCCCTCTCCCTGTAGCAGAATATGCCCTTCAACTTCCCCAAAATTTAGTGGACTGCTCCATGTTTTGATAATTTTTGCTGAAAGCTGCCTGGATAACCTCTTCTTTCCAAATATCAATGAAGGGTTCCTCAGGCAGTGAGGAAGCCTCCATCCACTATGAAAGAATAACTTGAGCAATGGGAATATGAGCCAATTCAGCATAAAGATTCTCACAGGTACCAGCACTCTTCTCTTTAATGGCTCTCTCCTGAGGAAAGGGAAGAGATGAGTGTCTTTTAGAATGAAAAACAAGGTAGCAAAGAAGCGTTCGCCTGGAAGACAGTCTAGGAATCACCTCACCTCCCAAACTCAGGAATATTGAAAACTATGTAGGTTTTATGACAATGTTCAAAAACCCACATTGAAAACTGAACTCTCAGATCAAGTGAAAAAGTGGTACTGGATATTCTGTGGCAAAAAAAAAACCCCACAGCTGTCATGAATTTTAGAAACCCATGTGGGATGTGCCCACTTCCATGTGAGTTTTTGTATGTTTGGTCTGAACCTCTTGCAGAGTACAATCTACCAGAGTGTTTTCTTTCACAGGCCCCATTTAAAGAAACTGGTGCTGTGAAAGCTTATGTTTCTTTCAGTGAGACGTGCACAAGGAATCATCCTGGTGGTCTGAGCCTCATTTTTAGAGGAAGTGCCATTTTCTATACATCAGGGACCAAAATCTCCTGGAACTGTCTTTAATTGATGTTCTGTGGCACATTTTGAGAAAACATAGGGATGGTGCTATGGTAGAGCTCAAAGTGATCTGCAAATGCAAAATTAGACTTAATTCTTTGCCATCTGTTTTTATTTTGCTAGCCTATTTGACAGAAACCTCTTCCAATCAGATGTTAACTGCTAATGCATTGCCTGTGTTTACAATACAGGAAGGTAGCAGGAGTTGAATTTTCTTCAACAGTCAGCTTTCCCATTAGTTAAGCCTGGCATGTTTTTATTGAACATGATTCCTTTTATAAACAAGCTGTGTTATTTGTTTGCAGTCTTAGCCTGTGTGGCCCCCTCCTCCCACTTGAACAAACATGACAGGGAGCTGGAGGAAGTGTTCTCATGAGATACTTTCTACTGGCTCATAAAGCAGGTACAGTGTGACTCAGACCAGTACTACCAATGTCAGTGGAGCAGGTTTGCAGATCTTGGAGGCTTGAGACCACTAGTGACCATGCCAGTTTGCAATTTGCTTGGTACTGAAATGCAGTGCAGACCACTCAATGCAATTGCAAAAGTATACACAGCCAGTGAATAACTGTAAAAAGCACTAGAGCAGAGCCAATGCAAATTTACATGGCTCTTAAGGGAACAGAAACCTGTTCTGCAGAGTTATCTGCAGTAGATACATGCAGAATACTTTGCCTGTAGCGGAATCTTGTCAGTCATGTGGATTGGAAGACCATTCTGCCTCTGTGGATGTGGATTTTTCATCTTTAAATATGAGGCAAACAGGAAGTTAGCTTGCCACAAGACAGACCATGTTGGAATTTTTGTCAGTTTTGCTATCCTGGTTTGCTTCCTGGTTCTGTGTCCAGCAGGACTTCTTTGTGGTTGAGCTTGTGTCAAGGTTCACCTTTGTGAAGTTCTTTGCGTTCTCTGTGAAACCTAAGCCCTAGAATATATGAATATATAACAAACGTAGCTTTGAATATTTTGAAAATGAAAGATCCTATACACAGTAGTTGCAGCTTGTCAACACCCATGTATTCTTTGGTACAGTGGTTCTCACTCCTTTAGCACCAGGACCCACTTTTTAGAATGAGAATCTGTCAGGACCCACCAGAAGTAATGTCATAACCGGAAGTGGCAGGAAAAATTTTAACAATCCTAGGGTGCAATCCTACCCACACTTACCCAGAAGTAAGTCCCATTTACAATCATTGTTAAAAGCATCTTCATAGTAGTCTGTTAAAAGTACAGATCTGTGACATTTCCCCAAATGCAAGTATATCCCATGGTAGCATCCAGTCTAATAAATTAAAAATAAAATATTGAAATGAATGGGGACCCACCTAATGGGTCCCAACCCACAGTTTGAAAAACGCTGCTTTGGTATATTTGAACTCTACCCTTCTGATGAAGAAGGTCCTTTTGCATGCAGAGGGGCCTATGTTCAATCCTGGCATCTCCAGGAAAGACCCCTCTCAGGAACCCTCAGTCAACCATAGTGACCTAGAATGGACCAATGATCTGAAAGATTCATTTAAAGTAACCAGGTGTTCCCATACCATCTCTATGCCTATCTTCAGTCATAGTATCCCTGTTTCTCAGTGCAACTCTTGAAAGGCTGAGGCACCTTGTGAGAAGACAGATGCAAAATAAGAATTGAACAGTTCTGTATTCTCTTTATTGTCCTTCATCTCTTTACTCATCTTCTCCAAGCAACAAACCTACACTTCCTTGACCTTCCTCTTATTGTTGACACATTTTTTGCTGTTATTTTTGGCATCCCTCACAACCCTCAGCTCATTTTGTACTTTAGCCTTTCTGGCACCATTCCTGCAGGTGGGGCCAAATTTATGTGCTGTTTCTTTTAACTGTTCCTTTGTCCACTCCTTGTTGCTTCTCAGCTTTTCAGAAAGCTCTTTGTACAGCCACACTTGTTTCCTTAGAGGTCTCCCAATTTTTCTTCTTGTGGGAACGGTCTGTGACTGTGTCTTCGGTATCTCACTTTTCATCTCATCCCTCTTGGTCTGTTTTCCTCTTTTGTAGTTCTAGCCATTGGATAAGGACCAACTTTAAGCCAGTTGGATTAATTGCTCCCCATTGGGCCTTGTGCTAGGGTAAAAATAAAAAATAAACTTAATATTTTTGCTGAATCATGTCACAGTCATGATTTACAGATGGTTTTGTAACTATTTTCTTTTCAAAGGGAATCTACACATTTTGTTTGTTTACTTGCAGGCTTATATGTATGCAATTTTATATTAAAATGTGTTTGGATCCATTTGGTCCATTAACTCACATACAAGTGCACAGTTTGATTGCTATCCATTCTACCATAGAGGTATGAAGTCTATAATAAATTTTATTTATATCTCTAAGATTCTACAGATCTTAGCCGTGAACCTGAGCTCCACAAAAAAATGTTTCCAGTTGGGCCCCACAGCTCCCAAGGCCAGCCCTGCATGGCATACTACTACATTTTCCTCTGAGCTCATCAAAGCCAACTCACCTGAAATCTAGGGTACACATCTGATTGCTCTTTCGCTCAATATCACAAGTTACATCACTTTCACCCCAAGTCCCTGCCATGTTCTCATCCTTGACCAATTCTTCCCTGTTAATAGGGATTAAGTCCATGATAGCCAACTCCCTTGTTCCTTCCTTCACCTACTAAAAGTTAAAGTTGTTGTCAAGGCAAGGAATAAACTAAACCTTGAACTGGTTGGCCTGCTCTCCCATTACCTCAACTTTGTATAGTCATTTATATAGATGAAAAATAAGTGTTAGATGCTGTTAAAATGAGCTAGTGTGGTGTATTATATTGTCTAGAGTGTTGAACCAGGACTTGGGGGCCCAGGTTCAAATCCTCACTCAGCCATGCAGCTCACAGGGTGACCTCAGGCCAGTCACTATCTCTTTATCTAACTTCCCTCACAAGAGTGTGGTGAGGATAGTATGGGTGCAAGGAAAGGAGAACCATGTATGTTACCCTAAACTCCTTGGAGAGAAAAAAAAATGTATAAAATAAGTTATTACTACAATGGTGTAGCAAGCATTGAACAAGTTCGTTAAACTCAGTGATGGAAGGAAACAGTTAAATGAATGTTTTTGTGCCAGTATCACATTATCAGTTTGGCTTGCACTTCAGACAGCAGGCTTCAAAGAGTTCCTTCCACTTCCTTGGATTCCTTTGAACGTTTTTGTCCTGAAAGTGTAGAAAGCAACAACAACACATAAATGTCTCATCAGCTAGGTTGAGAATGGTGGCCTTGAAAGACATCTGTTGAGAAATCCAGAGTGTTTAGAAAACAGACCTCAGTACAGCACTTTCTCTTTAATGAGAGCGGCTAATCCTCTCAGTCAGCTCATACACACAGCAGTAGGGCCTCAGCTGAGCCTTGCCGATTACTTCGAAAACTCCTGACTCATTCCAATATCACTTAGAACCTTCTTAATTGAGTACAGAATAGCTTCAGCATCAGAGGTGGCGCCTTGTTTGGTGCTATAAAAAGGCTTTCTTGGAAGCTACAGTCTCCTTGCAATTTACCTGAAAGGAACCAGGATCACAGGAGTTACAGCATTCTGAACAGCAAATCTTTTTCAGGAATGGAGACCTCACTTAAACCATCTAATCAAGAGACACTTTTGTTGTTAGTTGCTGAACTCAATGAACAGGACCCATTTTTACTCAACATATATTTAATATCATACTGCTTCTCCCCCCTCCTTTGGTTATCCGGTTATGTGGTTAAATATCTTTACATTTGTGACAGGGCAATCACATCTTATAAACAAGTTGTCATTGGCAGCACTCCAGAAATGTTGGGAGGATAGTGCTGTTATGGATGAATTCTGCCACCGGAATTGTTCAAATACACACATCAAACCATAGTCACTGGAAGTAAGGCATGAAAGTTAGCTGTAGAGAAAAGAGCTGTGATTGGTAGCAATTATTTCCAGTGTCAACTTATTTCCAGCTCAGCCTAGTACAGAGAAGTTAGGAAGGCTTCATGGTCATTAGGCAGGGCCAAAAGCACTGAATGTTTGGCCAAAAGCACTGGGCCGTAGCATTGGCATGGAGTTCTTAACTGAACTGAACAGTTAGATACAGGATATCTAACTGACCAAGTGTTTGACTGTTCAACAATATATGATAATCAGACTCACTCTTCTGCAGCTGTGATGCTTCTGTATGGAATGAATATTAACAAAAGCTTTCATCAGAGAGAGATTGTCTCTAGATGTAAAAGCATTTTTATGCATGGTATAGATATTATAGTTTTGGGGTGAATGGGGGCAAACAACTTGGAGCTGAATCTAGTCAAGATGCTGTGGGTAGGGAATGCCAACACTCTGGATCGAACAGTTCCACCTGTTTTGGATGAGGTTGCACTCCCCCTGAAAGGGCAAGTGTGTGCAGCTTGGGGGATCCTACAGTGTTACTTGTTGCAGAACTCCCCTATTCCCATTGAAGCACCAGGCACATGTCTTTTGACGTAGGGTTAATCTCAGACAAGGATGAAGGCCAGGCATGGTTAAATAATTACTTTTATCTTTCTTCTGTCTTTCTTCCCCCTCCTGCCCATGACAAGCCACATGGAGAATGGATTTTTTTTTTCCAAACTGATTGCAGCTTAAGCTAATGCCCTATCTTGATCCAATGTGTATGGCATGAATCTTGGAACATCCTGCCATTAAATTGAAATGAGTTTGCTTGAACAAAGGACCCTCGTTGCAGAGATGTCTCCATCAGTTTGGGACCCAGTATTACTACATATTTGTTCCAATGATGACAGCAATTAACACACAACCTATGCTCCACACATCTGCCATCTCTCCAATCTATGTCATCATCCAAGAATTGGTAAACAGGTAGAGCCAACCAGGAGCTTGCAAGGTAGAACAATGAACCTAAAATTCTATACTTTGAAGAAATGGGGAAGTGATGGCCATCATTCTCTCAGGGCATGAAAGCCTGTTAAGAGTGCAATCCAAAGCACTTGCTGGGCTGGCGCAAGTCCCTTAGAAGAAGAAGGAGGTGAGAAGTGAAGTAGAAGAGAACAAAGTTCCTTCTACTTCAGGGAGAGGATAAAGATGAGGACAGGAGGATAAAGATGAGGGTCTATGAAAGACAATACAGGAAAGCAGGAAAGACGTGAAGGGCTGACATGCAGAGGTGAGGAAGGGGCTGAAAGAAAAAAGCATCCACAGGACTATGCCCTCAGCTCAGGGACAGCAGATGGGAACAAAGGATAGAGGTGACACACCATCTCTCAGTTGGGTTATTTAAGCAGAGCCCCCCCCCGGGGGGTGGGGTGCCTACAGAGCAGAACCTATCCCATAGGTGGGAGCATCCTACCCAAATCAATGCAGGAACTCATCACCAGGTTAGCTGGACACTCCTTTACCCCTGCCAGCCCCTTCCAGGAGCAATTGAATAGCCTCAGCTTGAGGCAGAGACCAGGCAGCTGAGAATGAGACAACTCCCATGCTGACTGTGCAGAACTGGTCTCAAGCACAGGGTGCTGGATGCAGAGACCAAAGGGCCCCTTTTATGTTTAAATCCTCTCCTCTGGTTTCTATTGGTTCAAATAAACTGAGAGTGCTGAAGGGTGGTTGCCTTGATGTCCTCTCTGCCTTGATGTCCTACCCCAGGCCATTAGGCATTGACCCTTGGAAGGAGGGGGAAGATGCCACCATGGTGACAAGTCAGAACAATTGGCCAAACTGTGTTGAATTTCTGCAGAGATGCAGCAACTTTAGAGACTGTATCAAAAGTCATCATCAGGCTTTGGAACGTGAGTCTTCTATCTCATTATTTGGGAACCTTGTGCTCTGCCACTGTAAGCTGATTGGAGAGATCTTTCCCTCCCGTTAAATAACTGGAGCAAGCCTCATATATCTGGGACTGGGAAACATGTCTATAGGGCAGACTCTGACCCCAACAGCACAAGCAATGGGGTGACAACAATGTTCCCAAGAACTTTAATAACTACTTCATTTACCAGCCTACTCTCACTTATGACCCAACTCTGAAAAATATAAAATATACTTAAGATGTGAAAGAAAGGAAAGGCTAGACCAGTGGTGTAACTAATGATCCTGCTGCCTGGTGCAGAGCTCAAGATGTTGCCCTTCCACATTCGGAAGTGACATCACTTCTGGGTTTTGATTTCACACCCACTTTTTTAAAAAGTGAAAAATAAAAAATCTGCCACATCCCCCAAGCTGCCTCCCCCCAGCACCAGCTCCCTCCTACTTCACCACCATTCCCTCTGAGGTCTTACACTGGGCTGCTCCTGCAGCCCCGTCAGGCTCATGGTGGGGGGAGAAGCAGTCGCCACCACTGCCACGCTACCCAGCCAGGCACAGTTGGGCCACAGGGGTAAGCCTCATTGGGTATAATGGGACTTACTTCTGAGTAGACCTGCCTTTGCTGGGCTCTCAGGCTCCTGTCCCAGCCCCACTTTCCTGGGAGTATGTCCCATTGACTATAATGGGACTTACTTCTGAGTAGACCAGCGCAGGCTTGGGCTCTGAGTTGTAATCCTCTCCACACCTTCCTGGGAGTAAGCCCCATTGACTACACTGGGACTTACCTCTGAGTAGACATGCCAAGGATTGGCTCTGAGTGGGTGAGTGAAAGGAAGGGTTTCCTGCTGCGGCTGGGGGGAGGAGGACCTGGGTCTTGGGGCAGGCAGGCAGGCGGGAGGAAGTTGTGCCTGTCTGACTGAGGCCCCAATCCTTTCCATGCTTTCCTAGGACACAATGGGGCACAATGGGACTTACTTCTAAGTAGACATGCATAGGATTGTGCTCTGAGGCCGAGCAGGAGGTGGTGGTGGTAGTGGTGGAGGAGGAGGAGGTGGGGGGGCAACGTGCCTCATCCCTCCCTCCTGCTGCTGGCTCTGGTGGGATAGGGGCAAACGAAGCCTTCAGCGCCTGGAGCTGTTGGATCTCAGCAGAGGGAGGGAGGAGAAGGAGGCCCCGTCGCTGCCGCTTCCTCCTCCTGCACCTCCTCTCCCCGCATTGAAAGCCCCACCAAGGTCTCAGGCACAGTGGAGCAGAGCTGCAAACTTTCTCCGCTCAGTGCCTCGACCCCTGTCCAGGCTCCGCTAGCAACAGACACGTGGCGCGTCTCCTCGCCTCCTTCTTGCCCAAATGCAGAGCGAGGGCACCTGGCAGGGCTGCAGCAGCCCAAGGCAATTCGCATGTGGGCAGAGTTGCCCTGATGTTGCCCCCCAGCCCCTGATGTTGCCCCTCTCAGCAGCTGTAGCCTGGTGCATTTGCTACCCCCTGCACTTATATAGCTACGCTACTGTGCTAGACCTTGGAAAATGTGAGCTCAGATTAGACTACTGTTGCATTTACATCTAAAATCCAACAGATGGTAGCAGGAAACCGTAATGAAGGAGGTTTTCACTGAATGTCAATAAATTCAGTGCTGACTTTAAATGTAATAAATAGAATTTGGGACAGGAAAAAAAATCTAAACATTGTGGTTCAAATAACTAAACTGTATAAAGGAACATAGTTCATAAATACAAATCATTCCAAATATGTTTAGTAATTTCAAATGTTTGTACTAAATTTGTATTATGCATTTCTATCCCAAATACACTAACATAATATTCAGTCCACATGTAATGGTTAAGTGTGGTTGAAATACATGTGTTTCTACTTTTTTTTTTTTAATTGACATGCTCCAATGCATGAATTTTGGTTCTCTCTGTGTTATAACCAGATACAGGCAATAGAGAAAGAGACTGTGTCACTGATAAAACTGAAGTTACGAGCACTAGACAGTACATGCTACCATTAGCCACATAATCACTGCAAGAAAACTGTGATGTGTTTGAAACAAAAATTTCAAAAGCCTTGGGGAACAGCACCAGAATTCAGCACAACAAATGATTAGAGGTTGGGTATTTGTTACTCTTGTGCTGATTACGCTGAAGACCTTCAGGAGCTGCACTTTTACTTTATACCCCTTATGCTAAAATTACTGTTCGAAACTTGGCATGTAAGAAAAATAATTTTGGCTGCAACCCTACACACACTCACCTCAGAGTAAGCCCCACTGAACATAGTGGGGCTTATTTCTGAGTAGGCATGTGTAGGATTGTGCTGTCAGACAAATTATCAGTTAAGTAGACTGTTTTAGTGACTTCCCAAGTGCATTTTACACATGGTGGTCATATGACCAATAGGAATGGAGACTACTCAAGACTGAATAACTACCAAGACCAAAGAACTTAATTTTATTTAATTAATGAAGAGACGTCTAAACTGTTCTTTAAGGGTTTTGAAAGGTCTGACTCTTGGCTGCAAAAGGTTATCAAACTGAATCATGCTGATACAGAATGCAGGTGTTGCACTGTGTCATAGGTACTAAGGGCAAATGGCAAACCACCAAGAAAATGAAAAAAATTGCTTCAGTATATCAGGAGGGCAAGTGAAATAAGAAAACCACTTGACTTTCAAAATTATTTGTTACTGTACCAATCAAAGCGAGGTATGGCCAGCTATAGATCAATTGACAACATGGTTTAGATGTGGCTTGGGAACCTTGATGGATTGTTTGAATTTTTTCTCAGGCCCTAAAGTCTCTAGTGCAGCCATTTTCAACCACTGTGCTGTGGCACACTGGTGTGCCACGAGTGGTTCACAGGTGTGCCACAGGAATTTGGGAAGGTCATTTATTAGTAGGGCCAATGGGAGATGTGGGCAGCATGGTGTGCCTTGACAATTTTAGTGCTTTGTCAATGTGCTGTGAGATGAAAAAGGTTGAAAATCACTGCTCTAGTAGGACAGTTCAGACTCTTCCTACCTTGCTAATCGCTGTTCAAGTAATTCTGCAGTACTGAAACTGAACCAGATTTTAAAAGAAGATGAACTGATAGGCTAATTAGTCTTTTGACAGAATCATAAACTAAGCATTCACTTGGAGAGAAACCTTGAAAATGGCAAAGAATAGGAAATCCTATATGATGTGGAGTACTTTGAACCAGTTGTCTGAGCCAAAGTAGATTAAATTTGTCCTCAAGTTCACAGCCCAAGCAAACAAACAAAGCCCTTTTTATGCCAAAGTCTTGAAGGCAAATGTCCCTTGCCCTGTTGCTCTCTGACTGTATGTCCCTAAAGTCTGTTTATTGTGGGCCACTAAACTCAGTGACCACCTGTTTTATTTTGTACACTCTGTTAGTTTTTAATAAGGTAGATGCTCCATTCATATGATGCTGTCAGACCCATTAGCCAATCAGTTCAGCTTCTTTTAAAATCTGGTTCAAAATCAGGCTCAGAATTGCTGAATCAGTTGAAAAGAGATTAGCAAAGTAGAAAGGGTTTGAACTGTTCCACTCTGTCAAGGAGGCCCTGTCCAGATGGGGGTTCATACACTTTCGTCTGGAATTGGAACTACTTGGTTTGTTTGTCAGAGTCTATTCTTGATACTGTAAGCAAGTTATAACCAGTCAGAAAAATGAAACAAGAGCTACTAATTATCAGGTTTTAAAGCCTAGGGAGTGGAAACAGAAGGCATTCCACATGGCTTTAATGTAGGGGAACAGATGCCATGATTCAGCATATTCTAATCCCATAGCCAGAAGGGTGCTCTTCCCCCAAGTGGCCTTGCACCAGACCACACAATTGACAAGTGTTATGGGAAAATCCCCCCATTTTATTGTATTTCTGGTTATGCTACTTTGATATCAAGAACAGGCCGTCATATATGGATGCCAGCAGGCAATATGAACTATTCTCCCAGAAAACACTGGCCTACAGGCCTCATTCCCACTTTGGTCAAGCTCAGACTCTTGGTTGTATATTCCCACTTCTCCCCTCACAATCACACATCCTGGAAGGAAACTGATAATCCTGCTTGTATCTCTAGCTGAATGAAACTCAGTAATCCTGTCAGACGGTTTTTCTTTGTATCTTCAGTTGGTGTTTACTTTCCTGAATGCAATTTCAGTAACTTCTGTATTTTGTACCAAAACATTGGCGTATACCTGTATTTTGCATTAACTTAGGTAAACCTCACTTAAAGTTGCTAGACATTCTCTGGCACCAAAGAGCTAATATGCATTTTAGCTGACACTGCTAGCCCTGTTTACCTGCATCCTGGTTGATTAAGAGGAATTCCCTCCATTCACACGCAAGTTACCTATTGATACATTAAAAACAAACACCTTAAGTTACACATTTATCCCCCAAACATTCTGCTTACACATAAGCAACTTTTCAGTATCCTTAAATACTAAGGGGGTTTGACTAGCAAATGGTCACTCTCCTGCGTGCCCAAACATGGAGTTACTCTCCCGAGTGCCCTAACACAGGGTCACTCTCCGTGGTGTCCACACAAGCTGCTCACAGAAACTGCTACTCACAGACCAGACGTCCAGACAGGTAGCTATGCCTTGCGCTTTGAACTCTTTCTCTTCCCTCACTCCCCTTGTTCCCTTCTCTCCCCATCTTTAGCTAGCAGTTGGGGTTGGCAGAGCAGGGATCCCTGAAATCCTTCCCTACCATTCTCTTTCTGATTTCTTCGGATGTAGCAAATACACTCTCACGACACTGCACGCACCACTATAGGACACTCTGTTTAGGGCATTACAATAGTCGTCTACTGATTCTTTCAGATATCTATTTTGTGTCCCTTTTAATAAAACTGTAATCATTTATTGAAATATTTCTTCTCAGTTTCTTCTTTAAGTAAAAGGAATTTCTGCAGAATGCTGGTTTGCATCCAGTCTAAGGTCCCAGTGTTCCAATAGAGCAGGTATACTAATTCCCCTAAACAACTATACCAGGGATGTGTCAGAAGAAAAAGCATCTATCTTGTCAGTAGCATTTCCTAGGCTCTAAGTTATGCATTAGAACACAGGTGTCAAACATGAGGATCATGGGCCTGTGGAAGCTCTTTATCTTGCTGCTATGATAATTGGACTCTCCCAACACCACCTTCAGCTTCTTAGCTGCAACATGATGTATCGGCAGGAGTGGCACTGCTGAAAGGGCAGCACTGGGAAGACCAATTATCATGAGGACTGCGCTTTCAACATTACTGCTTCTGTCAAAGCACTGGGAGGGAAAGATGGAAGGAAGCCTCAGAAGGCGAGGAAAAGTACATGGGAAGGGGCAGACCAAGAATCAGAGAGGAAGGCAAGGCTGAGGTGCTAGGAGAGCCCAATGATTATGCCAGTCGCCCTCTCAGCAGTGTCGCTTCTGCTGAAGCATCACTTCGCAGAGCACCTCTCAGCTGCTGAACTGTGAAGTGATGCCTTAGTGGTGATAATTGGGTTCTACCATATCTTGAAAATATGATGCATGCAGATGTGCATATTTCCTCTTCTGTCATTTGCAGTTAATGAGTTAAAATAAAGTGCTTATTTCTGGTCATCACCTGCTTAATAATGTCACTTCCTGTTAATAACATTACTTCTGGCCCCCAGCAGGCACCATGAATGCATGCTATTCGGCCTGCCTTATGAAATGAGTTTGACATATTAGAATGACAAATAGCTGCCATACAGATATATTTTGAGGTTAATGATATTCAAAAATGCTGTTTTTGCCGTAATGTACATACTCATGAAATCAAGCTTCAGGTATCCAAAGTACACACAACAACGCTTCCCAAAGCAGGTCAACGTTTTCATGATATGGGTTAAATACATGATGAAGATTGTTGCTACAGAAGGGCATCATTTTTCTGACTTACATACTCCTTCACTTACTATTCATTCAGGGAAATGGAAATTGTTCACAGATATTTCCTTTTCATCTGTAGCTATTCGACTACTGATATGGCAATTGCTACAGCAGAGATGTTCTTAGAAAAGTCAATGCCCATGTAGAAATAGGTGTCTGTCATATGCACACACTGGCTTAAAAAAAAAAAAAAAGCACTTACTGAGGTAAAAATGCTTTCAGCATCTGGGTTATGCATGTCATTCTGAGAGGTGTTCTTCAACATTTTTATTTTTATTTTTTTGCAGATTTTTCCCCCCCAAGGAGGAAAAGCGCAAAAAGCAATGTCATATGTTTTTATTCCAAGGTGCATTTTTATAAATTATAATTGCTTTAAAAGTGTACTAGATAGTTGATGTAGGCAGTATAGTGTCAGCAGATGCAGCCACAGTCATTATCCATGCACCCCTCCCCAGACCAGCCCGTTATTTATTTTTTCGCAGATTTCCCAGTTTGTTGTTTTTTTAGATTAGGGGTTTTTTATTTATTTGTTTACAGAAATGACAAGTGCAGAAAGCTGTGTTTTGTACTTTTATTATCACCCCCCCCAAAAACCAACACAAAACCATACCTCTAATCATAGTATTGCCAAGTGTGATGATGCAGATTGCATCTTAGACAGGGGTAAGGAGTACTGGGAGCCAGACTCTTTCTGTGTGTGTGTGTGTGTGTGTGTGTGTGTGTGTGTGTGTGTGTGTTGTGTGTGTGTGTGTGAGAGAGAGAGAGAGAGAGAGAGAGAGACGTTTCCTCTGTGTCTGTATATGTATTGGTAGATCAGATTGTACATTTGTCTCAGCTGCTCTACTACCAGTGTTTGGCTAATGTACAAACCAGTATCTGCTGAGTCTGCAAAGGTAAATTACTGACAGGCCTTGTGACTCCATTACAGTCTCCCTGCAAATGATTTTGTTGTGGATGAAGCAGCAGTAGTCATGTGCCAACTCTCCCCTGTGATTACTTACTAGGGAAAGACTGGGAGATAATGCGAGACATTCCAGTTTATCCAGTAGACCCCTTGAGGACACAAGAGTCTCACCAAGTTCCCTTTAGACTGCTGAACTAATCTCTCAACTCAAGCAGCTGAAAATATCCATTAAATGACTTTAATTGCCAAGTGAAGCTCCTTCTACTGAGTCAGAGCCATGGTTCACCTAGGTCAGTATTGTTTACACTGACTGGCAGTAGCTCTCCATGGTTTCGGATGGGAATTTTTCCTTGCCCTACTTAGAGATGCTAGGACTTGAACAAAGCATGTATACTTTACCACTGAGCTGCAGCCTTTATTGGTTAGATCTGCTCACAGTCAAAATATTTTTTGGCACAAAACCCTTCAACAAATGAATTAATGACCTTGTTAAAGAATATGCAGATGAGAGAGCATCTTCTTTCTCTTCCCCCTTCTCACCAAAGCCTGAGCCAACAGTCAACTGCTTTAAATGCTTCATGTCCTGAAAGTCTGCAGCCTGTGAAGCAAATTCAGTGTCAAGAAGCCTTCATAAATGCTCTGCCTCAAAGGTATCAATGTTCAAATCAAGGCATTGTTCAGAAAAGATGCCATGGTAGATTGTAACTAGCATGACAAAGGAACAGGACACAAATGGAGCATATCGGTCTCTACACTCTAAGAATTCTATAGAGCTTTTAAAAACTGTGCCAGGATCTTTGGGCCTGCCTTAAAGAACAAGGCTCAGTCCTTATCTCTCCCCCCTCACAGAAATCATAAGAAGTTGGTGAAGCAATGGAGAATATGACTGTCACAAATACCTATAAAACAAGCTGCCTGCCTCTCCATTGCTACTGACCTTTTTGTAGTTGTGATTGTGTGGCAGGAACCTATTGGATAATATCTTTGCTGTCACTGATGACAAGAGGCAGGGTTGGCCCTACCATACATCAATGTGAAGTAAGCCACTTCAGATGGTGAATTCGAGTGACTGGCATATTTGGAGCTGTCCCCCTCAAATTCACTCACCTGTGCTATGGTCAGTACCACCACACAGCTGCTGGCACCACTCTAGCCAGCTCAACTCTATAGATGGAAATCCATTCCCACCTCCTCAATAGCCACCACAGGAAGATTCTTACTCACTGCTAGCCCAGCAGTGAAGAGCAGAGGTGGCACACAGGAACAACCAAGTAAATGGATAGGGACATGTGTGGGAGGAACAGGAGGACTGCATTTGCAGCCCTGCTTCAAGCACTGTAATATGTTGAGCCACTACACTGACAAGGGACAAACTCTACCTTTCCTACCTGCACAATTTAGGGATGTTAAAAATACTGTAATTTTTAAACACTTTTCAGGATGAGTATGTATCTCTTTACTGTTTGAATGGTCATGTAGCTTGTTGAGGGGGAAAGGAAGCATTCAAGCACAGCTTCCCCTGCAAGATACAGTAGAATTTTTTGTTTGTTTTGTGTTTTTTGTAATGGAAATGTGCTGTCCTGTGCATCCAGCACTAGAACTCATATCTCATGTTTGTTTTGTTTAAGGGCAAAATGACTTTTCCACAACAGCATAGTGATCCACAGTGAATCAAGACACTGCCCTCCTCTTTGTTACGCTTTGTTACACTTGTCCCTGCAGGATTGGGGCTGGAACAATGAAACTGCAATGAAAACTGCAATGAAAACATCTGCCCTCTCTCTTGCAAAATGAATAAGCTATAAAACATGGACAAATTTGTATGTTTGTGAATGAGCAGGGGGATTCTGCTAGCAACTGTTAGTGACTGTGATTTTTTTTTCTTTTTTAGGTTGTGTTTTGGTGACTTGGTTCCAAATGTCACTTGTCTTTATCTTATTTTTAACCCACCAAGCATAAAATAAAGACAAAATATAGATATTAAAATGAACTTTTGGTTATAGGAAGAAAGATAAATTCCCATAGCTACTTCAGCTAAATGAAATACACACATAAGCAGAATCTGATGGATTAGAATATATCCACATTTTTAATAGATATCTGTTTAGATACATACATATACACTGGCTTATTGCTTCATTCTTATTCTGCATTGTTTTTAGTTTGGGTGAATTGTGATTTCATTTTAAAGCTGTTGCCCTTCATGAGGAATTGTGGGGGGGGGTTTATCGATGAAAGAGACAGAGAGAGAAAGAATATAATCTGTCATTCAGCAGAACTCACAAACGCATAATACAGTGGTAGACGAGACCAAGGTCTCCTTAACATTACAGCAAATTACATGTGGAAGATAGAGGTCACTGCAGTCACAATTTTCGAGACCGGATGCTTTTGTCTTCAGAGCAATATTGTTAATATGCATTTCTGAAACAGATGGCATAATTTAAATAATAAATACCTTACAGACATTATTTCATTCTAAAATGTAATATTAAAAAAAATAGACTACAGAGAGTTGTTCTGTCAAGGCGTCTTGCTTCTCGTCTTTATGGACGCAGCTGCCAAGCTTAGAGCTAAGCATTTTTGCTTTCTTGTAGCCTAAATAGAAACATCTTCAAACCCCAAAACCCCTTAAACTGGCCTTTTACACTGGCCTTGTGTCTGCGAACCACACTACAAACTCTGTCACCTTACTGTTTGGGGAGGAGGAAAAGAGCTATTCAGCATTAAAGATTTAGGAATGTCTGTTGACATATCAAGGAAACAACCTCAGGGGACAGCTGACAAGGCTCCGAGAAGCATTACCAAGGGAACAGTGACGCAAATGCATTCCATTTTTACAGGCTGGCAGGCTGCCCGATTCTCTCGCCTGATGTCTGATGTAATGCTAAGCCCTATCTGGGTTAGTGCTTAGCTATCAACCGCAGCAGCTCTCTCTGCTGCAGTCAATATTCTGTAGTGTTCTTTTTCACAAGAAAGGCAGAGGGGGAAAAAAAATCTCCATGCCTGAACACTAAGATAATGAAAAATGCAATGACAAGGAAAGGGTTTCTATTCAATGTGAAATTATATTGGTATCTTTGCAGATTCGTCTGCGGTTCTTCAAAGTCACACACAGAAAAGGGCTGGAGCTAATTTCTCACTTTCCCAAAATGAACTGAAGTCATTTCCTAGACTTCAGAGGATTCTGGACCACAGAGAATGAAGTGTTTGTGTTAGGCTGCACAGAAAACATGCAGCATAAATCCAGAAATATTTATCGTTTGTATTAAAGCGTGGAAGAGGATTTCTCATGTAATCACAATATTTTGCAGTTTTAGCTCCCTACCTCAGATTGATTAACATGGATTCAACTGTGTTCAAGCCAATCCATACTAAAATGCCAGTGGAGCCAAGCAATTAAAATCTAGATTGAAAGAAGAGGCTATAACAGAAGAATTGTTTCATTCAGTACTACATAGCAGTCACCTCATGGAGTGTTGTTGCCATTGCTCCAGTGTTTCCTGGTTTTTATCAAAAAAGAAGGTCCATGATGGGGGGGGGGGGTGATTTTTGCATTCTGAAGTCCAACATTTATCTTTGAAAAGCTCTCTTACATATGGAGGGAAGCTTGCATAGTAAAGATTCAAAGATCCTCCTATACTTTCTTTATAAATAAATTGCATAGAGAATTTTGGCTTTAAAAAGGAAAAATTCAACCTTTTCAGTCCCATAATGGAAGCTAGTTAATACAAACTTATTCAGATGGCAATTTAAATCCATATTTAATGGCTGCATATTTCAGATCACCAGTATTTGCCTTCTAGAGCAAGTGGATTACTTATGATGGCCTGCAAATTAACATATGACTCTATACCACACATTTCATTGACTGGCCTCCATTCAACATTTGTGTATTATTGGCTTTTGAGGATGATATAGATGAGTCACTACAAATCAATCCTTTCTCTGACTTGCATTCACTGTATTCACATTATGTTTTGCTCCAATGCAGGGAAAGGAGGACGCATTCCTGTAATTTGAAATATTGCAGAAATAAGGCATTTTTAAACTTTGTTGTTGTTTAACTTTGTTCACATATTTATCCTACTGAAAGCATTTCTAATCTGATAGGCACTGGAAGTTTTAAAAGAAGTCTGCAAAAATGGAGCATGTTTTCCCTTACAGATTCTCGTGCTGTAGGCTTATACCATAGTCTTTCAAGACTGAAGGTTGCCAACCATTTACCAAGCAACAACGAGTATGATAAGGCTGCAATCCTATATGTGCTTACTCTGGAGCAGGGGTGTCCAAACTTTTTGGCAGGAGGGCCACATCATCTCTCTGACACTGTGTTGGGGGCTGAATTAATTTACATTTCAAATTTGAATAAGTTTACATAAATGAATATATTAGAGATGGAACTTGTATGAATGAATGAAGGTCTTGCAATAGCTCAAGGCCTATAAAAGTCCTTGCACAAAGCAAGACTGGCTTTTCCTTTGCTGCCACTACTGCATCACAGATGTGAAACAGCAAGCAGTGGAGGCAACTCTCATCCCACAGCTCATGCAAGAGGTCAAACAGTCATCTTCACACTGAGAGCAGTTGTGTCAGGCCAGCATGGGCCAGAGGCTCATTGGAGACAGGGGGCTCCCCGTGGGCCAGATTGTGAGTCCCTGAGGGCCATAAGTGGCCCCCAGGTTGAGGTTTGGGCACCCCTGCCCTGGAGTATGGTCCATTAAACTCAGTGGGACCTATTTCTGAGTATACATTGCATTGTAAGTGAGCAGGTAGGTCAGGAGTGCAATGAATCACCTAGAATCAAAAAGTAAACTCTGCACTGGAAACAAAAAAATGCGTTAATAAGGGAAATATTCAATAGTTGCAGACACATTGCAAAATGAAACATAAATATCCTACCATTATTGAAAATTGTAGCATTTGAACTCTTTGGATGCAGTAAGAAATTTAAGGTACACAAAGCTTAAGAACTTAGTGTTACCCTCTAGTCTTTGTCCATCATACAAACCCCCACTGTGTTTTTACCAGAAATGACACTGAGGCCTGATTAATGGGTATGAGTTCCGAAATCACAATTGTTCCCCTGGTTCTCTGAGACACCTTGGAAGTATTTTTTTTTTTTCCATAATGAAAATCCCCTAAGTCCCTTAGGTATAACCTGCAAACTGCCCAGGTAGAAGCACTGTGGTGATCATATTCATATGGCCACATCTATTAATTCCCCAGAGAAATTACATCTGCTTCCCTAAAGAGAAGCGCAGGCTACATATATATCTACACAGCTGGATACTAAGACTAGCAAGTAAATACTGGATTTTCCCACATCATCTGACAGTGTAGTCGTTTTATTAAACCATGTCTTGACAGGTAGCAAATTAAGAAGCCATACTAAAAACTCCCTTTGAGATGGCACAGGTAATGACAAACCTCATACTAAGTGGCCCAGCTTACCCAATGACCATGTGCAAGCTTATACAGCATAGTTCCTTCCTCTGAACTACATGTGCAACAGGCATTGCATGAAGCCAGGTTTCCACTCAGTGTGCTTACAGATATCCAACTTGATTCATGAAAACCTTTCCTCTGTTAGAACTCCAATCTGCCCACCCAACTGTGTAAACATTATCTGCTCAAACTGCTTCTTTGCTTGCCACCACCTGTGTTGTTAGATAGATTAATCAGTTTTCTCTTCCCATTCATTCAGAAGAGAGGTTTAGGATCTGACTCTAATCAATGAAACAGCTGAGTTGCATGAATGTAGGTATGCAAAACTAGCCTAACAATGAGTCTACCAGTTCTCTGAGAACTTCTGGGGTGGGTATCCAGTGTCTAAAGTACATTTCATAGGGATACATGAGAGGGCATTCTCTGTCATGGTTCCCTCTCTGTGGAACATCGTCCTGCAAAAAGTCCATCATGCTTTTTCAGAGGAGGTTTAGGATCTGACTCTAATCAATGAAACAGCTGAGTTGCATGAATGTAGGTATGCAAAGCTAACCTAACAATGAGACTACCAGTTCTCTGAGATCTTCTGGGGTGGGCATCCAGTGTCTAAAGTACATTTCATAGGGATACATGAGAGGGCATTCTCTGTCACGTTTCCCTCTCTGTGGAACATCCTCCTGCAAAAAGTCCATCATGCTTTTTCAGAGGAGGTTTGAGATACACATTTTTCAACTGGTTTCCCTGATTATTACTGATTATTATTCATTTCTTATCATTCCGTTTTCTCTCTCAGAATAGTTATTTTTTACAATGCATTTTTCCAGCCTTGTTTAATTGATGTTTATTGCATTTTTATGGTACTCTTATGATCCTGTTGTGAGCCGCTTTAGATTTTGGAGAAAGGCAGGATAGAAATCTGAAAATAAATAAAAATAAGTAACATTTGCTAACCATGTAAGGAGCTTAGAAGCACTCATGAGAACAACCCCATTTAATCCTTGCCACTTATGAGATAAGTGGACTGCAACTTGCCCAAGGCCAGTGAGAACCCCAGATTGCTGGGGGTTTGGGGGCAAAGCGCTGTACTGTCCCTGCCCCAGATTTACCAGTGACAAGTAACAGCAGTGACTCTTCCTAGTCTCCCCTGGTGAATGAGTGGAGGGATATCTGCAATGACTGACTAGTATGTGGGTGGGTTAAGAGGTCAGCCTAGCTGTGCGGTCCACCAACCAATACCTGATCTGGCTTACTCTGACAGCACTCCTGACTAAGGCCATTCATCAGTTTTCATGGCTGAGTTGAGATGTGAACCTGAGCTTCCCATACCTAACATTCTAGCCATCAAATCTTATTTTAGAGAACCAGTATGAGAAATATTGTTTCTCGAAGACAAAAATTTGACCCAATTGCTTTGCTCTGTGTTTCCACAGAAACAGATGAAAATACAACAGGGGTACTTGCTCCAGGCCTCAGGCCTGCCACAGAGCACCCTAAATCATATTGGCTGTTTTTCCATTTGTACTCTTAATACCCTCTCCCTGCTGAGCGTGCTGTCTCAGGAAAGCCAATCAGCAGCCATAGTCTCCTGGTTCTACCTAATTATCCAGCAAGCCACCAACAACCAGCACCTTCAGCCTTGGCAAGTGAGCCTTATGTGTCCCAATTCACCAATTCATCTGTGTAGTAGGGCATGGCCTCTGGTAATCCTACTTAGGTAACCCTTCCTGCCAATCATTCTTACTCTGCTTCACAGCTGTTGAGTCCATGGGCTACAAGCTGGACGCATTGTCTTACTACGTACAAGTCTCCTTTCCATTTGCACCAGAAGCACTCATTCCAAAGCCATTCCTGTGGTGTTCAAGCTGACATAGTTAGGGCTAGAGAAAACACCAAGCCTCTGAACAAGTCCGCCTAGGTTACTGAGCAGGCACGTTGCTGACTCCAGGCAGAGGTGTGCTCTAAAATATTAAGACAAGATCTGTATCAGACTCAGTGCCCTGCAGGGTGTGTTGCCTTCTTCGTCTCTCTCACACACAGAGTACTCCAATTAGTATGACTCAGGTATTAGCATGCAATGCTTCTTGCTCACAACACCCCACCTTGTTGGTGTCATTCTGATATTACAGCATGCCTCAGAAAGAAACTATTTCAAAAAGATGATGATGTCAATTTAAAAACAAGTGGTAATTTAGTCAAGTCATATGAATGCATTGTATATATATGTTTGGGGGGGGGGAACTCTCTTTTCTACAACACCCTTTGCAGATGAATATCTGCTTTCTTCACTCCAGCTTTCCATAGTCTCAGTCTAGTGAAGAAATATGTGCATCAGGTCAACTGATCACCATCAGGCATTATCTGAGTAGCCTGGACACCTCCTGGTAGGGCTCTTGTAGTGTTAATTGCTGCATGGCAGGCACAAATAAAACAGGAACAGCTTCCCTCTCCATTTCAGCAGCTGAGAAATATTCATCTGTTGCATGTCTGCCTGCGCAGCATCAGCATGTGAAAGTCTTGTACAGATGCCAGTACTCCAGGAGGGCCCACCCCTAAACCAGGCCCTGTAAAGACAACTGGAAGGTCACTCCAGTATTACCTGCAATTACTTAGTGGCCTTTGGGGGTAAGCTCCCACTTTTGCCTTGCAGGGGAGAGAGGATACAAAGGTGGAGGACCTCTCTAATCACAAAGAGTTGCTCACTTGCTAGAAAGGAATAAAGGAAGCAGCCTTATAGTGAATCTAACCACTGGTCCATCTGGTCCAAAATGGCGGTGTATGGTCCTGACTGGCCATGGTTCTCCAGGGTTTCAGGCAGGGGTCTTTCACAGCCTACATGGAGATGGTTGGGATTTAACCTGCCCCTTTCTGCAGGCAAAAGGCAGTCAGATGCTCTGACTTTTGAGCTGTGGCCCCTTTCCATGTTGTAACCTTCTCTCACCCCACATCCTGAAATAAAAAATTGCCCCAGAGGCCTCAATCATTGCAGGGACTTTTGAGGAGAAGCTCCTATTTCAGGACAATGGGTAGAGGTGTCAGTGATGACCAAGCAACTGTCTTGTCCAAGAGAGTCATTCCATCACTGCCTCCATCCACCCTTTCCAGCCTGAAATGGAGGAGGAAGTGGAGATGGAAGGATTCTCTCATCTAAGAGTGTTGCACCATGTGGTGGTGACAGAGCAGCTGTCTCTTCCTGTTCTGAAAGGAGAGCTTGCCCAGAGACCCCTGTATCATTGCGAGGGCCTCACTGCAGGAAAGAAAAGGAGGAGGAAGCCATGAGGGGACTCATTCATGCTCCCTTATTGCCTTGTCAACACTGGGGGGGGGGGAGGAAGGAGGCCATAGAAGAGGCATTTGGCTGATGGCATAATGTATGATGGAAGGAGAGAAAGACCTAACCCTGACAATACCAAGGTCACACCCATTCAAACCAACTTTGTGGGGGGAAGGCACTGAAAGGCACTTTGCTGGGAATGCCACTCAAACCAGGAGCCAGCCCTGTAGAGTGATATTTAAAGAATCCTGCCCCGAAAGATGGCACCTTTGCTGCAGAAACCTATAATAGTGTAAAATTATCATGTAAAGGCTGATTTGCATTTCATTCCCAGCAATGAACACAATCTAATGGTAGCATCTTCAAGGAAGGAGGAAGTGGCAATTTGACACCATCAGTGGCCTCCAACAACTTTATAACCACTTGTTATTTCTAGTTGCTGTCACCTGGTAGGAGCAGACTAAACATACCTTTCTCATCCACAACAAACCACAACCGGGTGTGGTCTGAAACATCTCCTATCCAGCCAAGTGAAGGCCCCTTAATGTTCCACCTCCAAAATTAGAATAACTGGTGTGTTTTGCCAAGAGCTGACTCAGTGGGAAGCTGGGTGGACATGTGCAATATGCTGATAGGAAGGTCAAGACAAATACTGGAAACCGAGAACATTATGTGGGCACTCCCTTTCGGATATACCTTCCTACACCCACAAATCTCAGCTAAGAGGTTGCTAATAAATATGTCAGCTTTCATACCTTGATATGTGACAACACCTGGGCTCGTCAACAGCTTCTTCAGCACAATTATGGAAATATTATGGTGACCAGTCACTGGTGGAGAAGAAGAGCTGGATAGCACATTGATTAAGCGACAGAGCTATGAAGTCCCTAATTCCAATTTCACCTTAGCTATGACCTCAGTAGATGGCCTTAGGCAAGCCACAGTTTCTCAACTTCAGTCCCATCTTTAATATAGGAATGATTATACAGTACTGGTCTACTTTACATGGGTATTGTAAGATGTACTGATACACGAAACACTTTGAACACTTAGGAAAAGCACTGTATTAATAACAATTTCTTATTCCTTAAAGAGAAAAGCAAATGTTTTGGAAGGTGGTTTAGCAGTGGGAAGCAAAGTGGTATGTATGTTACTTGTATGTAACTTTTTACTGTATTTTATTAGATATATTCATTTAATAGACCATTTGATATTATTTTTATGTATAACACTTGGCCTAATAGAAATATTTTTGAGGCAGACCAATAACTGAAAGAATGCACACACAGATTAACAGAATTTAACAACAATATGAGTGCTTTTAGGTCATGTCCAGTGAATAGCTTCCCATAGCGTGACCATATTGCAAAACCAAAAGCAGCAAGCATTTCACACATCCATCTGCAACACAGAGTTTGCCCCTCAGAAGAGTTTGTAGTCCTGCAGTCACTGATTCAGACTGCATCCCCCAGGCTAACTCTGCTAGTCCTTTATACTTGTCATGATCAGCATGGGGGGAATCCTCATAATCTCATGCGGCTTTCAGGTTCCAGGCATGCTACGAGGCATGCTCGTAATTTAGTACACCAAATGTCTGCAGAAGTCTCTTTCGGGAAGCACCCTTACAACGTGTCTGAACTAGCCATTCACCTTGTGAAAGAGCTGTTTTGAGGTACTCTGCTGTGCATCTGACCCAGGTGCACAATTTGAGGAGGGTGGGGACAGTGACTCCTCCACCTCTTGTGTTCAGCCCACACACGATTATTCCTCAGGAGCGTCTCTATATCACTGGTTATTCCAAAGTATAAAAAGTAACCACAACAAATGCTCTTGGAGTTCACTGTTTTGCAATCTTGAATATATCCAAGAGCAAGTCTTTGAACCTTGCTGTGAATCTTTTCCTCCACCCAATCTCCCTGCCCCCCCGCAATGGTACTTTTATATCTGATCTGTGCTGTATACATTTAAAACGTCTGGGAATTGGTGTACACATAATGTCGCCACATGGAGAATTACACCAGCTTAAAGAGACTCAAATTTCTTCACTCCAGTTCATACCATTATAAAAACATATGTAGCTGGAAATCCCATGTATTCATTGTACATCATGCCTTGGGGGACAAGCATGATCATACACCACACTAGTTTCACCACCACCATCCCTGTGCTTTCCTGATAACAGCACCTACCTAAAAAGGAGAGATTTCAAGCCAGGTGATTTGCAGCAGTTTTAGCTGCTCATTTGTAAAATTTGAAAGACACAAAGTCTCTGTTATATTAGTATTTCTGGATATTTAATTCATTCCTCGACAGAACACTGCATCACTACTGTCCGTGTCAGTACTCCAGCCAGTTGGCATGACGAACTCTTGACAATACCAGTGCAGAGGCAAATAAGGAAGGTTCCAACAGGAACAGATGTACAGGAGATGTATTGGTGAAGGTGAACCTAGGCATGGAACCAAAAAAGGTCTAATGACAGAATTCAACCTCCCGAAATGTCACAGCATGTCAAAACAACGCCCCTTCAAGGAGAAGGTAGGGTTATAGCCAAGGCTGGTCCGTCTGTGAGACTGGCTGAGTGGCCGCTTCAGACAGCAAACTGGTGGAGAGCACCACTTCCATCTTTTCACTCACTTCCAGCCCAATCCTAACTAACTTTCTAGTATCAATGCAGCCATGCCAACGGGGCACACGCTGCATTCTACCAGGGCGGGAGGGCAGTCACAAAAGACTCCTCAAGATCAGGGAATATTTGTTCCCTTACCTCAGGGCTTCATTGTGGCTGCATTGGCACTGGAAAGTTGGTTAGGATTGGGCTGTTCAACTGCTCCTCCTCCCACTTCCAGGATTAGAAAAGGAAGAAGGGCATGTAGTGGAAAAGGACGTATGGAGGAGAGTTTCTTCCCCTCTACACTTCCTCTTCCACTCTGTTCCTGTCTTCCTTTTCCAGTCCAAGGAGTGGGACGAGCAGGTGCTGCACATCACCAGGTAAGGGGGGGCAGCATTTGGCATGCAGTCTTGGGAGCCGGGAAGTCTTGAGCCAACCCTGGCCATAGCCATCTACACTGGAGGAAATTGCATTCCAGTTATGTTCTTTAAAAAAAAAAAAAGTTAGGTTTTCTGCGCTCTGAGAAGAGATGCATGAGGAATGGAAAGCGCAATGTTGTCACTGACATGGTCTCCCCCTGAAATGTGCAGGAAGGAACAGTGACATTCCAGAGTAAATGTGGAAGTCCTCTTTGTCACATAGTTCATGATGTTCCTTGGGATGAATTCTCAATCTGAGAATCAGAAGAATCACAGGGGATTATTACAGCTTAACCACAAACATCACATTAGAAGCATCTCCACAATTAATGGATTTTTTTTTCTTCAGTCCTAAAGGGAAGATATCTTTGCTGTCATGTGATCAGGCCTGGCAATTGGTCCCATACATGTTTTTTTGAAACTCAAAATCAGTACACACAGGGATAATGAGGTCAGTGTAACTGAATTCACCCTTGAATTTTCTGGGTAAACTAAAACCACCTCCTTGTGAGCAGTCTGGAGGTTTCTGAGTCTTGCATAAAGCTTGACATAACAACAATAATTACTATCCACCATTATCCCCTTCTGAGAACTGTCTCCTCCACCATACAGTTTAAGGAGATGAATTCCTTTTGCCTTATGCATAACTCAAATATCCTGTGTGACATTTTCAAGTGAAGTGGGGGAGGTGTAAGGGGACAAGAAAAACAAGAGGAAAGGAAACAAAATATGGTCTCTTGCAGCCTAATTTACTATGTGCCCCTGAGGAAATTTATTTTGAAAATACCTGACACTCACTTTACCATCTGATTAATTCCCAAGGCAAAGATTTTTCTCTTCAAAGGTATTTTCATGAGCTCTGGGGATCAGTCGTGTCTGGCAGTGATGATTAGGCAGAATGAGTAGCAAGTTGTGTGACTCCATTAGAGGCAGAGAAATCACCTCCAGCTTCCCTTCAGTTTGGTGGCAGAATTTTAACAAGATGCCCAGAGAAAACCCTCCAGCTTTTCAGTGAGAGATATATGAAATCAAAGTAAGACGGAGTCAATTAGGGCCTGTTTCAGCCAACTGCATTGGTTGGATCTGCATTGCCATTTGGGCTAAAATGAAGTGATCTGTGCCTCGCTGCTAGGATTGACCCCATTTCATCAACCTCACTTCTGCACCTTTTAACAGCAGCCTGACATTCATACATTAAGAGATGAAGCTTTATCTCCATAGCTTCACCTACTCAATTTCTACATGTCAGGCTCCTGTTAGACCCAGAGGCAGGGCCAGAATAAAATAATGGTGACAGACTTATTATTCACCACATATTCCAGGTACTTTCAGACTATGGTGTTTTAGCAGTACCTGATCATTGTTTTTCCACTCCAAGCAGCATTCAGAATTGTAACTGTGTACACACACACACACACACACACACACACACACACACACACAGATGGCACTCCCACCTTGTAATGAAGCTGGCCCTCAACATCAAGGGTGTCCATTTTATAGAGACAGGAGGCTCAAGAGCTTGGCTAACAACACATACAAACAGATACAGGAAAGAGATTTTTATCTGGAAAGGCCCACAGAGCAAGCCAGGTGATGCATTTATTAGAACAACTCATGTCCAAAACACTGGCAACAGAGTTTGACTAGAATATTATTAAGCTAATGTCAGTCCTGGAACGAGCTGGAATCCCTAGCATGTATGCATTGCTGAAACAGAGACGCCTGCGTTGGCTTGGTCATGTTGTGAGAATGGATGATGGCCAGATCCCAAAGGATCTCCTCTATGGAGAACTCGTGCAAGGAAAGCGTCCTACAGGTAGACCACAGCTGCGATACAAGGACATCTGCAAGAGGGATCTGAAGGCCTTAGGAGTGGACCTCAACAGGTGGGAAACCCTGGCCTCTGAGCGGCCCGCTTAGAGGCAGGCTGTGCAGCATGGCCTTTCCCAGTTTGAAGAGACACTTGGCCAACAGTCTGAGGCAAAGAGGCAAAGAAGGAAGGCCCATAGCCAGGGAGACAGACCAGGGACAGACTGCACTTGCTCCCAGTGTGGAAGGGATTGTCACTCCCGAATCGGCCTTTTCAGCCACACTAGACGCTGTGCCAGAACCACCATCCAAAGCGCGATACCATAGTCTTTCGAGACTGAAGGTTGCCAACAACCAGTGTCAGTCTGAACATGTAAACTCTGTCCTGTGCTCTTTCAGTTTTACTTGGAGCACCTACAGTATGCCTGAAGAAAAGATCTGTGCAACTTGAAATCTTGTTTGTTACAAACAGTAGCTTACCCAATAAGGAAGCAGCTTTCTTGCTCTGTGCTTCTTGTTCCAGCAGAGGTATCACACTTTGAGCATGTCTGGATCAGAGCCAATGTTATAGAACCAGCAAAACTTTTCAGGGAATTGCTGAGGAAGAAAACAAAATTCCAAAAGCTTCTTAGGAATCAAATTGAACAGTAGTTATTCCATCCACAGGGTATTATACCTATTCTTCCTTACTGCCAGTTACCATATTTGCAAACCAGGCATTGTTTACATATCTTGGTCCTTAGGGGCTAGAAACTTGCTTTTTTAAAAAAGAAAAAAGATATTGAGTTCTGACCTTATATCAATTTCTGACCTTGCATGACATGACCACTGAAACACAGTTGGCCTAAAGCATACATTTCAACCAGCCTACAATTCACACAACATTCTGAGATAGGGTAGCTACTTTCTTTTTGCAACAAGCAAATGAAAGAAACATGGCAGCTTGTGCCCTGTCAAGATTATTATCCTCTTTCTATCATATTTGTGGTTGCAATGGATATTGGGCTGACTGGCAGAGACACTTCAGTTTAGAATAAATCAAAAGCACTTTATGGTGCTTTTAAAAAAATCTTGTCATCCTTTATATTTTTATTTCTTCCAAGATACTCAGCAGTCTCCATGAAATGAGACAACCTTCCTTTCAAATTTTTCCAGGAAATAGAGTTGTCTTCCACATGTTACACTTAATGTAACTCAAACAAATGTTTTAGGAAATTCCTACTAATTCATTGAAATGGTGACCTTGGCAATCCAGAAATGGAAACTTGACTCAAAGATATTGTATTTCTTTTTAACTGTACAGGCGAGCTAGGGCTTAAAACCAACTGCTCCGGGAGAGAGAAACTCATGTTACACATAAAGGATCTGGCAGGCCCAAGCACAGAAATTTCCAGAAGTGTTTGCGTGGCAAGAACTCTGTGCCAATCCACATATTTTAGCTATTCTGGCCAGATGCCCAGTATACAGGAAGGCTGTGTTGCTGCGCAGTTCACTGGCTTCCCTGATGAGTTTCCATCCCGCATGGCAACGCTGGGTAATTTTGCATGCCAAAATCTCCTGCTACTTATATTGTTACAAAATACCAGATGTGCTTAATAAAGAGTAAGTGAAGCCAAACCTAGGGTAATCACATAACCTATCATTAACATTTAAAAAAAAAAAAGCGCACTTGGAATGCCAGATTACTGTTTTTCTTTGTTTGCTTTACGCCCTGTTGCTGGAACCCCCCTAGGGTGATGGGAACAAGACTCGGTAGGAGTAGACAGTTCTGGAGCATTTGACGACATTGTTTACAATCACACCCCTGCACATCTGAAACATGTGTAAGAAAGTTAAAGGCTAAGCAGATTTCCTTTGCATTCAGCACAAGGACCAAAAGGAAAGGGTGAGACTGCAGGAGGAAGATTACAACAAAGCAGAGAGTGCTGGAGTCATGCTTCCTTATCCCATGGAGAGGAACAGACTCAAACAACATCACTACCTTGATTCTTTGTCCCTTGGACATCCAGAACTCCCTTGTGAGCAAGGAACACACAAACAGACCTTGTTAGGTGACTTTAATGACAATTAAATCCTCCCAGCTGACTGAAAGCCTGGTTTTAATAGGTCAGACACCCAGTCAGCAAGACAAGAGCGCATACCTCCCATCAGTTTTAAAAAGGTGTTGCACATGTGCATCTCTCCAGCTGATCCCAATTTCAGAAATAATAATTAAGTCATGTAGCAAGCAACTAGCCTGTGTTGAGGTAGACACGCGAAAGGAACAAATCCCCGAGCACTCTTGTTTTTATAGGCCTCTGTTAACAAAACAAAAAAATGCAGAACGTTTTCTCTAATGCAACAGAAATACCATAAAAACCACAATGCAGTGAAAAAAGTTATCATATGGATATAAGATACATGTGGGAGGGAAATGGCCATTTTCTCTCAGTGACAGAGTTTGTGGTTAAAGTGAAGCGTTTTAAACAAAATAAGTAGGAGAAGAAAAAGATCTCCATGTTTATCTAAGTTGTTTTATTACAGTCATTATCCAAATGGAAAGCCAGGCAAAATTGCACAGATCTGAAACTCATCAAGAACCTTAATTATAGCTTAAAGGAAAAGTGTGTTATGCATTTAGGTGTTTTTTTTTTTTTTATTGTGGAAAAGGATCTCCTGACGAATGACAAGGCTAGTCTATGTCTGAAGAAAAGGGAGGCTTGGATATTTGTGCCTCAAGTAAAATGTCTGCAGAAGTTCCTATAGTACAAAGCACATTGGTTACAACAGGAGTGTTGCTACATGACAAAAGCAGGACTGGAGATGAGAATTAATCATAACAGGTGAACCAGTTTTGATAGGTCTGAGTCACTGAAGCCTAGAGGGAGCGGAGTCAACTCCTTGACTCTTGTTCTCACAGTTGCATAACATGCCAGCCAAGCATTCAAGAATGCAATAAAGATTTCCTCATAGGGACAAGAGTAGGCCACTGCGGTCTGTCAGGCAGGCAGTCAGGATGGAAGGTCAGTGCTTTCTTAAGTAGTTCCCACACAGTGTTTCATACCAGGCTTTCAAAGGGCCCAGGTGAACTTCTGAGAAGGCTTAGAGCCTCTTCTTCGTACTTGAAATATTTGTAAAGTGACCCCCAATTACACACAAATCACATTCTTTATTTGTGAATGGGGTGCACTGTGCATGCATCCAGGCTCCAGTTTTTAGCAGGCAAAGTGGCCAGATAAATACTTGCTCCTGCATTTTGCCAGGAAAAGTTGCAATGAAAACATGTGCTTGCCGTTTGGAAATTATGCAGATTACAGTGAATAGCAGGTGACTGTCCCGCATCACAAGGTCCAGGTTCTGATGAACAACCTCTTGTAACATGGTTGTACAGCTATAATGACAACCTGCCTTTCTAGTATGAAGACGCCTCTTCATTTGCCCTTTTAAACAAACAAAAACTCAACTGGAAAGGTGCATTGCATGCTGGAGACGTGGGGCACAACCTGATGATAAAACACTCCCCTGCCATCACCACAGCTGTACAATTTTAGTCTTTAAAAAAAAAAGACAATTTGTTTTTGAGGATTAGTACTTTTCAGGAGGCGTGCTTATCTGATCTATTGCATGAGCACTCAAACAGTTCTTCAAAGGAAACAAGAACAGAAATTTCAAGGCTGCTCCCTCTTCTCCAGTAACATCCTGCCATTTTAGAACATTCTCTTCTTTCTGATACCTTATTTGTTTGAAGGCTTTGTGCCCGTCGACCTCAGCATGCAGTGCACATTTCCTGTTGAGTTTTTGTTTGTTTAAGAGGGCAAACAAACAGGCTCCTTCGGACCAGAAAGGCCAGCTGCCCTGCAGAAAGATTCCTCTCCATTACTTTGGACACAGTTGACTCAGTAACTAGCTCCGCAGGACTGAGGCCATTGCAATGGCCTAAAAAGGAAGCCACCATTGCTGTCGCTCCTAAAAGTGAACATTGCTAGAGGTCAGCATGAACAGCACCTCATTTCCAAATGCATTATTTTAAAACAACCTCCCAATCAATCCGCTCCTCCTTGCAAATTTTGTGTGAAGTAATAGGCTGAAGTATAATCTGCTGATTTATGGTTGACAATATAGTTCAACATAAAATGACATTCAGGTGGGTCTGTGCATATAACTGAATGAGAACTGCAGCCCAAGATCTTTAGGATTTGGACACAATCATACCGATGGACTCAGCAGCTATTTTCCCTGTAAGTGGTCTGCGCTGCTGCATGGACCACTGCTCTGGCTGTGTGTCATCACGACTGTGCCATAGTGCCGTTTCCAGATGCTGGGTTATGACATCACATGTCATTGCCAAACTGCCAGACTGCCAAGTTCTTTGCTGCACAGAGCTCAAACTTGAGCTGCGTGGGTGTGATGCCACACAGCTTAGTGGAAACCCTGCTCAGTGGTGCAGTGGTATATTTTGAAGCAGAGGTTGCCATGATATTCAACAGAGCTCTGCTCCACTAAGACTATGACAACAAAAATCAGCTATAAACATCTTCACTACAGTGTTTGCTTCTGCCACTTATTCCTTGTTTGAGACTTATTCTGCTTCTTTGAGGTGTGTTGTCCCTCACACTGCAGTCTGACGCAAGCCACTCTAAGGAACCATTTTACCATGTGATCTGCTATTTGGTAGAATGGCCATGAGCCCTGATTCAAATGTATTTTTTTCTTTATTAAGCTATTTACATAAGGACAGCCCCACTGGATCAGGCCATAGGCCCATCTAGTCCAGCTTCCTGTATCTCACAGCAGCCCACCAAATGCCCCAGGGAGCACACCAGATAACAAGAGACCTGCATCCTGGTGCCCCCCCCCCGATCCCTATTTGGATCTCATGCTTTCTCTGCCCAGCAGGGAAGTGCCCAAGGTGGTTTTCAACCAACTTAAAATATAGTAAAATACATTAAAAAATTTTTAAAAAATAAGAACACAGAAGCATTGTGGTAGCAACAGAGCACCAGCGAAATAAGCAATGCAATGTCAGAGGCCAACAGCTGTGTGGAAAAAGATAATCTTCAGGTGGCACCAACATAACAAAGGTGGCACTAACCTAACTTCCTGGGCATAGACGAAAATGAAAATGAGAGGGAACATGGCGGACTGTAGTGGGTGCATAGTGTCCACCCCACTTTGAGTACAGTGGGCCCTTGGTATCCATAGGGGATCAATTCCAGGAACCCCCCATGGATACCAACATATGCAGATGCTGGAGTCTGTGGGGGCAGGATTGCACAGCCACACTTACACACATTGGGGCTGTGCTGGGCCCTCCAGAGGCCATGGTAGGCCTCACTGCCTCCTCAGAAGGCCTCCAGGACACAACCCGAAGCCACTTCTGATTTGTGCCCTTGACTTCCTGTCTTGTCCAGAAGGTGTTCTGAGGTGCAAGGAGGAAGGTGGAGTAGACCACAGGCATCCCTGTGCCTCAGGACACCTCCCAGATGAGACCGGAATTGGCTTCTGGTCGTATCCTGGAGGCCCTCTGAGGTGCAGGCTCGGCATCTGTGGATGGTGGAATTCCTGAATGCTGAACCCATGGCTACCAAGGGTCCACTGTACTCTTCCTCTAAGCATTCCCTCCAAAAGACAAGGTACCTGATTTGGAAACGGTTAGTAAATTATAGGACTGCCACTTTGGCTGGAATAAAATTTGTAATCCAGCCAGCTTGTTCACATCCAGCAGCCTGGGCTCCTTCTCTTCGTTTCCCACATGCAGGGCAGCCAACAACCAGCATAGATTAAAAAAAACTGTTCCTCAACTGCCTTCAGTGACTGAGCCCCCAAGGCTGTGCTACCAATATCCAAGGAGGCGGCTTAGGATGCAGCACTGCTAGGATGAAAAGCATAATTCCTTTGCTACAACCTTAGTCAAGTGGTTGCAAATGAATGGAATGTGTGTGCCTATATATGTATGTGCATAATACCAGCAGGGTAGCACAGAGATAGCTTTGTGAAATCAATGTGAATAGGTGCTCACATCCTAAGGACATCCTAAAGTAGCTGTGTGAGTGTTCAATCTCTCTATTGTTCTACAGGCATCAAATGAAAATTGTTCCAGGTTCTACCAATGCTTTGACTGTTGATTGCTTCTTGCTTATCGAGCTCATGTGAGCAGAATACAGCAGTGCTCTTTCATCCCTCTATCATGCGCTTTATCATATTCAACAAATGTTAGAGAAAGTTATGCTTCACAGAATAATTATTTTAACTTTGTACTCTTTTAGATGTTTATTAAGGCCTGGAATTACCTTTTTTTAAAAAAGTATTAATGCTGTAGAAAACAGTAGTGAATCTATCATTAGTTTGATTATGCTGAAATTACCAAACCCCTTAAGCATTCCCGACACATAAAAGATTGCCAGACTAAGACTATTTGTGTCTACTCAGAAGTAAGTCCCATTAAGTTCAATGGAATCTACTCCATTGTATATAGGTTTGCAGTCTTAAGTCCCACTGAATTCAGTGGCACTTACTTCTAAACAGACATACTTAGGATTCTGCTGTGAATGTATGTTGGTATATATCATGCATAATGGAATGTGTACCATTTTCAAATATTTCTATTTGATATGTAATTGACATATTCACTTTCCAAGCTGCTGCCAGCAATAATACCACAATAAATAAAGAAAGCTATAAAGATTTCATTAAAAGAAATAAAATCCTCATTATAGGCCATAGATCACTGGTTCCCAACCTGCCATCTGGGAACCACAAGTGGTCTGCAAGACCCTCAGAAGAGGTCTGCAAGATCTCAGAAAAAAAGATCGTCTTTGATCATCTTGCCAAGTAAGCGCTCCCCCACAGACCACCATAGAGAGTGGAGAACAGACTGTCTGTAGCTGTCAATGAAGTGTCAGCTGTGGCTGTGGGCAGCCATTCTCTGCCATCTCTGGTACTTCATGGGGGGCCACTTGCTTCAGAGATACTTCCCCACAGTCCACCAGAGACAGCAGAGAACGGACCGCCTGCATACAGCTGGCAACAAAAGCAGCAGCTCAAAAATCTTCTCTATAAATAATAAATCTAACAAATCTCTAATTATTTTTCTCTAATTATTACAAATTTAATTGTATTTTTTGTGTGCAGGGGGTATTGTGGTTCACAATAATTTCAATTTCTGCCTCAGTAGTCCGCGAGCTCCTAAAGGTTGGGAATCACTGCCATATATAAAAAAGATTGAATATTACATGGTTTAAAAGAATTATTTTTTAATAAATGTGTACAGTGAAGATACAATAAATATCTTCCAGGCAGATCTCAGAACATTAGAACTTACCTATATAGTCCGGAACAATTGCACACACAGACAAAAATTCAGTCTGTCTGCCAATCAGACCCCTCTGGACAAAATACAGATGGAAACAAATGCATTAGGAAGCAAAAGAGGCTGAGTAGCTTCTTTTTACAACTTCTTCTAGAAGATATATGTGCTGGAAAGGGAAGGTTGAAGGCCTTCAAAAATGTGTAATGGAAGACAGTGATGGGTCTATGGTTGATGCCCGAAGATAACATCAGAAGGTTGCCAGTTTGAGGACACCGGCAGCTCCCTGAACGGCTGAGAATGGCGAGACCTTGAAGCAGCTGACAAGCCAAGCTGAGTGATTCCACCTGCTCTTGGTGTGAGCAAGAAGCATCTTGGCTGCCCTCCATGTGAGAGATGGAGCTGCTTGCCAACCTGCCTGGGAGAACTGGAGGCCAGAAGTGAGACCAAACCAAGAAGATAAATTCTGAAATGTTGTTGGTTCTTGAAAGAGAGAAACTTTATGATTGTAAAATCCCCTTGAGGGATTTAGAAATGCCTGCCTATGTAAACCGCCTTGAATAAAGTCAGAGGAGTAATGCGATGACCAGAAAGGTGGTATATAAATACCTAGTTATTATTATTATTATTATTATTATTGTTATTGTTATTATTAACATCTATAGTGGGCTGTTATAATGTATGACACTCTACGTGTTGCTGCCTTTGGAAACTGCCCAGAAACTTTGATTAGTACAGGACAGAACTACTAGGTTCCTCATGGGACTCTTATGGGATTGTGACTATGTCATGCCTCTCCAAATACATCTTACATTGGCTGCCTGTAGGTTTCTGGTCTCAATTCAAGGTGCTGGTGATGACCCATGAAACCCTAAACAGTTTAGGATGCAAGTACCTGAAGAACTCTCTCCTCCTGCATGATTTTGCCATTGCCATGATGTCATCTCAGGTGGCCCTGTGGCAGGTGCTGTTGCCTATTGAGGCTTAGCTGGTGGCAACCCATGACAGGCTTTTTCTGCTGTGCTGCCCAGTCTGTGGAATTCTCTCTCTCTGGAATGCAGGATGGCTTCTTCCTTACTGGCCTTCCATAGGGATCTTAAGACTTTTCTATTTCACCTTATATTTAATTAGGGATTATAATTAGGGATTTTTTAATGGCAGCTTTTTTATTATGCTTTCCCCCCCCCCCCCGATTGCTTTATTATATGTTATCCCTTGTTTATTTATTTGTGTACGTTGTCTTGAGCTCCTGCAATGCTGGAAAGGTGGGGTAAAAGTTTTTCTTTTCAAATAAATAAATATTGCTGTTCAGCTGCATATATAGGAAATTCCTCCAGTTTGCAGTATAAGACACCTTTTTCAGTCCTGTATGCCTCCACTGACTTCCAGAGCACCAAGGACATGGATATCATTGCAGCATTTCCGTATTGCCTTAGGAGTATAGTATTCTCTTACACAGACAGCTTATGGATGGGAATATCCACATTGATGTGCTCCGGGAGCTCCGTATCACCGGTGCTGTTGACTTGCTTGAGTTTCTAGGTTATTACATCAGTTGTGAGAAGTCTTCTCAATTCTGTCTCCATGGACACATCCCTTTGGAGTTGGGAAGCCCATTGTCATTCTTTGCTGCTCAATGAATCTTCAGAGAAAATCATGTACATCAATTGTCTTGATATGTAGCCATACTCAAAGCTCTGGCTTAGTGTCTTCCAACATTTTAGAGCAAAATTCTACAGCCTATAGACTACACAGGCAACTTGATACAAAATTCTACACCAACAAACAGCAGGTACAACATCTAGAAAACCCTCCGGAGTTTAGTGACAGATCTCTGAGATTGAGAGTTGAGAAATTAGATCATCACTCCTTGGGACATGCAATCATGAGACTGTGGAAGAGCACACCCTGCTTCTCAGTTTTTATTTGTTGCTCTAGTTTCAGTTTTAATTTGGGATTTGTTTTCGTTTGATGGATTACGGTGTTTGTAATAGAAATGTAGTCAAGCGTTGTAAGCCACCTTCAGGGCTGAAAGACAGGGACAAATACTTTCATACATATAAATAATTCTCATGTATGTGCCTCACAACTTGGCTGAGCATTTCTTTAAAGGTTTATTATGTTGGTAAGTCTTTAAACGCATTAACAAATTGCAGCAGAAAAGAAGGTTGTCTTCAGCAGGAAGATGAAAAGTGGAAATTGCCACTGTATGAACTTGCATAATGGAATGCCCAGTTCAAGCTCCTACTTCAGCTTGGAGAGTCTCTTTAATATTTACACAGTTCTTCTGAAACATTTGAATACAGAGCATCTTGTCTCTTTAGCCTTTTATTACTTAAAGCAGTTTCTCTCCTTCCTTTCACATGTGCCAATTACACCACTGAATGTTGTGCCTCTAATCTAGTATTTTCCAAATCATGACTCATGATCCACCAGTCGGTTGCAACCCATTTTGGACTCACTGTGACTGGAAGCTGCTTCCGAGTTGCACTGCCCGGTGACCTGCATCATCGGCCGCATCACACCACACTAAGCCCCCGAATGCCTTGCAGAAGCTGCCTGCAAGGCATTCTGGGGGTGATGTGGTGCGACATGGTCAATGACATGGGTTGCAGGCTGGCATGACCCAGAAGCGGCTTCTGGTTTGTGCCCCATACTGCCTTGCAGCTTTCTGGTTGCAGTAGGCCCCAGACGAGCCACAGTTGCTGAAGTGGGTCACAGAGTTAAGAAGTTTGGGGACTACTGGCCTAATCCTAATGCAGATACTTACCAAAAAATCTGTCACTGGCTGGGGTCTATAACCACTCTAGCCAAACAGCTTGTTCTAATAGGTGTGAAGGGCCAGGCCACTCCCTCTACTTTCTCCAAGGTCTCTTTGCAACTGATTTATATAGGCCAGTTGGTCACCCTTTCCATATATGATCAAAAAACACTGCAATTGATTTGCACACAGGAGCATGCCTAGTTTTTGGCAGAGCAGTCCTTGTTTCCTTTTGCACAGCTTCTTTTCCTGATGACCCCAGCACTGTTCTTAGCTGTGTTAGCTAACCCGTATGTTGAACTCGACCGAGATCACGAAGCAGAAAAACACATTGCATTCCTGTAATGGATGTTCTTCTAATCTGTGCACCCACACAGCCTGCCCTCCTTCCTCGAGGCAGGTTCTATCTTGCTTTCTAAGACTTTACTGCAGTGGTAGTAAAGGGAGTGAGTGAAAAGAAGGCACTCACCCAGGTCTTTGAAGGATGCACATATCAGTTTCTTTCATTCCCTTTGAAGGAAGGGCCAAAAGCCCCAGTTCCCTGGAGAGAGCTCTGCAGTGTTCCCAGAGTTGACTCTGTACAGGCAGAGAATCTTTATGTGATGACGACACAAACTGACAACTCAAACAACATCGGTTTACACAGCTATTGAGCCCTGCTTTTCTTCTGCCTTCACTGAAATGAATAGCAGATGCAACACAAGAGCTCTTTGTGTTGCTCCCCTTCGTTTCTCCTCGTGGCTTGCACTTGGAGAACGTCCTGGTGGATTGTGCCCTTTATCAGCCTCTTTTGGCAACTCTTCTGCATACCCTGGCAACTGTTGCAAATGGGAATTATTCTTCTGAGTATTCAAGCCCGACAGCCCCATCGTAATAGGAATGGTGTCACCAAAGACCTGTGCCATTGTAGCGGCCTTATTTATGCACCTCAAGCAAAAGCTGTTCTATAGTTAGCAGATGATGTCACCGGATTGTTTGGAACCCTGGAAAATGGCAGGGAGCCACCTCTCACATGATATATGAAATCACTGATAAATGCTTCTTTTCAGTGAAAGAAAAACAGCTTAATAAATGCAGCTCTTTTCATCTTTCATCTTTCCTCCCACCACTTCTGGGATTTGTCTCTCTGTGGCATGGCTCAGTAGAGTCTGTGAAGTGGAAATGAGTGCTTAGGATCACAGATCAAAATGAGGCATTTGGTATGCTCAGGATGCTGTCTCCCACCCCTCCAAAATCTTGGAGTGCTGCCAAAGACTGAGTGAGTCAGACAAAAAAGAGAATTGGCACAGCAGAGGCTTTGTGGGGATTCAGTATTTCTGGTATGTAGCTTCAGTAATTTTATTTTATTTATTTTCGTAGCAGACTGAGATGGGGGAGTTAAATTCAAGAGCAATTCCTTGTTCAATACAAAAAATAAAAAGGCATCCTTGCCAAGTCAATTAGAATCCATAACAAAAGGACTCTCTGATGCCTGAATATATCTGAAAGACATTCTATTAAACACATATACACAGAAACCTCAGTAAGAAATACCATTCTCTGGCAGTCTGTGAAAATAAACCTTCCCGTTGAAAGAGTTCATGACAAAGAAACCCCGTTTTGCCTGGGCCAGACCCTTCACTGCTAGGAGGTGCTACATTTCGGCTGCAGGCAAATGAGCTGATTGAGTGAGTCATTTTATGCCCAAATTTAAAATGTGCATTTATAAATGTCAGGCTGAGCGGCCTAGCGCTTTAGAGAACTCCATATCAGCAAGGTATTTGTTATCATAATGCAGCAGCCTGGAGAAAAAGAGTGCCACCCCTCTAGGGCTCTGGACTGTCATTGCCCATATAGACTGCTGTGAGAGGATTTGCACAAACTCCTTGGATAGGTAAATAGCATCTTCTCACCAAGTCCTGGGAATCACATTTTGGCACTGCATATTTTTTGATGGGATGCTTTGTCATTTGGAGTGTTACCTCCACAAATTAATAACATGTTTGAATCGATAAAACGCCATGGTAAGAATGTGCTGTTTGCTCCCACTTATTCCGGCAGCACATCAGTGAAGCATGATACATTTTAAATGCAAGGCAAAGAGGACTTGATGCTAAAACCATGAATGAGGTGAGTAAACATTAATCAGGCAGTGGGCGAGGAAAACTGGGGGACTGAATGTGCTCATTTCTGTGAGAATGACACATCAGTCAGGGTAGCAAAACTGGAGCCATTTGGATTTTTTTCTTATTCTAAAATTGTCCAATAACAAGGAATGTGGCAATACAACTGCACGAAGGGCCTTCAGCATCACTGCAGACCTATTGCAGAAGCACTGGATAATACACTGTGCACAATGACTGAAATACCAGTAGTTGCCTGCACGTTACCAATAGCCAGATCCCATTTTATTCTTGCCACAGGGATGCTACCAAATACGGCATCCTCATGGCAAGTTCTCCACCAACCCAGTTTCCACCACTTTTAGCATTTAGGATCTCTCAATGCACAGAGTACAGCCATTAGTAAATAACCCTCCTCCCCATTCCATGTCTCTGGTGATCATGTGCGCTATAGTCTAAAAATGTCAACTTGGGGTGTGTGTGTGTGTGTGTGTGTGTGTGTGTGCCTACTGACTGTGTGGGCCTTCAGCTGATGGAATGCTCACTCCATAAGCAGAAGGTGCCTATAAGATTGAGCTGCTGATCTATGGTGTAGATACACTCTAATTCTCCAAATGCCACAGTGTTTTCTAGCATTGTGAAATACAACAGTGCACATACATCTTTATATGGATTACTATTCCATAGCTGACTTTCTGTTTTTAAACAGGAATACAAACATTGAAAAGCCTGTATTAATGCAAGCTTTTAAAAATGTTTATTTCACCAAGAGGCTTGACCTAACCAGGGTTAGATTCTCCTTAAAGTGGACATTTGTACTGTACTTGTATTTTCAAAACTGTACAAACCAGCTTTCTCTCACACTTTAAATACATTGATTTTTCAGATATGCTTTCAAGGACTTCAGGACTACGAGTCATAGGGGTTGCTTTACAGAAGGTGGAATGGTCCACCCAGAAGGCACTTTTGCGTAAGGAATTGTGCAAATACTGTATCCCAGCAGGCCACTGTCTAAAAGGCAGGAACTTTGTTGACCTGAAGCAGGTCTAGTTGTGATTGGTGCCAGGATAAGAGACTGCCTAGAAACATTTTGTATGTTGACTGTTCATGGAAGAAAGGTAACAAATAAATCAATACATCCATATTGTGCATGTGGTGAGTGCACCTACATCTGAGAAGCAGGAACCTGATGCCACTTGCAGAACAGACACAAGGTTCATCATTTGTAACAAGCTACACTCTAGTTTCATGCAGTGTCCTACACGGAAGTAACTTGTATGTATTGCTTATTGTTGCTTCACAATTAGCGACACAATAAATCATCCACAGGAGAACCTTCCCTAAGCTGCAGCTATCATGGTGGTAAGTAGAGAAGGCACTCACTCTGCCCCTCAAATGTCTCCTCCCAAGGGATGGGAAAAGTGTAATACTGGCACTTGGCAGGATTCTCGCTGGGTGTCCATGGGGGGGCTGTGGGGGAAGAAGATGGGAACCTGTTGCAAAGACTGTCAGAAATTGAATGGAAGGGAGTCACCCTAGGGAGCTTTGGAAAATCTGCCTCTCGCTTGAGTCCCAAGGCACAAGGAGTGGAGGGGGTTCTCCTGCACTCTTTTCCTCTTGACATCAGGATGGCTCCCCTGGGCTGGATTCAACTGTGCCTGGCTCCAGACTCTGCTTCTGGCCTGCTCTCAGTGAGTGCCCAGCCATGCTCATCAGCAGCTGCAGCCAGGGTTTAAGCAAGCTTCCTGCTTTTTACCCTGTGCAGGTTTACTTTCCTGTTCCCTCTCCCACCGTCCTTATAAGGCACACCATTGCTATAGCAGTGGGACAGCCATTTCCTTTTCATGGAGCTGCTCTGGAAGATCTTGCGTAGCTCCCATTGCTTGAGGAGGGCCTGTCATCAATGGTGTGGCAACCAGGAAAGCCTGAGGCTTCATGCCATGCTGGTGGGACAGACATTACTGTTCCCGAATGGGCACAGTATTCATTGGATGATGGAGAGGCAAACAACAGACAGGAGAATTCAGAGGGCTTGGGAAAAAGCTTTTACTACGTTTTGCAAAACAGGTCCACCACACAGGCATGATGGACAAAGAATGGGCTACCATGATACAGTTTTTATAGGGTTTTCTGAATAGAGGAGGGGCACAAAAGAACACAAAGAAAGAGGGGTAAACATCCTTGGAAAATTACCAAGTAATCGGGCAGAGAGCATGGTCAGCAGTCTTATCAGTCTGGAACTGATTGGAGCAGTTTGGAACTTATCAGTTCTGTAGGAAGCCCAGTACAAGGTGTATTGACAGGATGTCTACATACAAGATATCCTTTATCGAGGGTTGGGTAATCAATTACACCACTTTATCCTAACTATCCTGTCTCACACCCTTTTGTTCCTTACCATCTGTCCTTCCTTGGAAGCCCGTATTTTGCGTATTCGGCTTATCTGGTTTGGCCAGATCTTTCTGAGGATGGTAGGTGCTGACTGGTAGCATTCCTGAGCAAGGGTCGGAGAAAAGCCTAAACCAAAGAAGCCTGATTTTGAAAGCCAGGCCTTGTGAGTATTTCAGTATTGTGAGTTGGGCATTTTGGGGACATTACATGCAGGAAGAAATGCCAGTTTCCTACACTAGAGTTCTAGAATATTCCAGAACACTCTAGAAATTGACTGCTCATTGTTATAGAAACCATATATGGGATCCCACAGAAACCATGAACAACTGGCACTGTCCAACACAAAGTTCTCTAACATGAACTGCATTGAAATGTACAGACACAACACATCATTATGGCAGTCCTCTTGCACACTTCCCATTCATTTCAATGCAGCTGATGCTATAACATTTCCTAGTGAATTATACACCAAGCCAGTTTCCTTATTTATTCATTTTTTTTGCGCATATAAACCCAAATGTTTTATCTATTTATTTAGTTTGCTTGCGTTGCAATGTCACCTACATTGTCATAGATTTTTCCACCAGAAAGATCTTTGTTCCAGCATTACCCTAAAGGTAGAATCTAAGAATGGGAATGCCAGCCAAAACATGGTGCCACTTCTCCAAAAAGCGATACAGTAGTTGGGTCAGGCTGGTGGTGTGACAGGAGCATCCATGGCAGGCTTCCAGTAAAATGTTTTGCATTCAAATTCATAGCTAGCTTCTAAATGGATGCCACGCAGTGTTAATCACTTTTAAGTCCTCTGATATAATTATATAAGGGCACCTAGCTTTAACGAGCACTTTAATTGGCTTTGTGGCATTATGTGCTACTCATGAAGAACCTAAAGAAGGATTAGGATTTATAATAACATTCATGGACTCCCCCACTCCCAGATTAAGACTCCATGCAGGGGGGACAGTTTCAGAACAGCCAGGAATGGGGGAAATTAAAGCAGGAAGTAAGAGGGCAATGTGCTATAAGAGCTGCCGCAAGGGTGTTGGATCTGCATGAATCTTTTTCTTCTACTGTCTTGGCTACAATAGAGCCTGTTGCTATGGAAACTGGTGTGAAAGCACCCACACAGGCAGGCATGCAAAGGCTAGAAATTAAAGGGAACATAATATTTTTAAGGCTACTTATCAGGAATGCGAAAGAGTGAGATTAGCTACTTTCATTGTTTGCACACGGGGTATAACACCTTGTGATTTATGCTACAGGGAACTAATGGAAGTGGTGGTGAGCCACAAAAACGTGCCGTAAAGGGGAAGTCAACCAAATATCGGTCATTTTCTGCAATCAGCAACTAGGATGTTTAGGACAACTGTGCTAATAAGAATTTGTCATCCAAAGCAAGAAATTCTGTGCAATGTCAGTAATCATAACAACTTCAGGAAGTAACAATGTTTTATTTTGCACCTGCTGCAAAATGTGAATAATTCTGCACATCTCTAGGAGCTGAAGGAAGATAAAAATTGACTTAGGTTTGATCTTAAATATATGGCCTAACATTTAGAAACAGAACTCATCCGTATATTATTGGTGTCTGTTGACCTTCTGAAGCACAGGCAATTCACTTCTAATCAGTACAGTACTTAATTTGTAAACTTGGGGACGCCAGAGCTGAAGCCTACTTATAGATAATGTACTTTCATCTAGAAACCCTGTCCCCCAACGGTGTAGGGGCAATATGTGAATGTACTCTGCACATGCTTAGGTGCACTCTTGTTTACAACCACTTCACATATTCTAGATAAGTTCAAAATAAGTACTAGGCCACAGCTCTCTAGCTGAAATAAAACCCTCAGGCTGTCCACTGGAGATGCATGTAACAGCCCAATCCTATGCAGCTGCCACACTGAAAGCTCAGGGCTGTTGGTGCAATGCCTGCCACATCCAAGGCACTGTCATGGCAGAGAGGCTTGTGGAGGGAGTTGAGCTATGTACCTGTGTACTGGCTTCTGCATTGCTCCCTATGGGGCTCCTCTATTGCTGACATAGCCCTTTGGAGTCTTGGTGGCATGCCTGACTTGGGAAGGGGGTTTGGGAGCCAATGGTTGCTGACTCTGCCTTGCCCTGCCCCACCTTCTGCCTTTTGTTTGCCTCTCCACTGATGGGGTTGTGCCAATAGCCAGTGTGGCCCTGTTGACAGAGGCATGCTTCCTTTCTGGTTGCTGCACTGGTGTCCATGCAGCCACCTCTGGCGCAGGGGCTTCTGTAACAGCAGGGCTATCTTTGCACTGAAGTACCTGGAGGGATGCTGGCATTTCACAGGGACAGGATTGAACCATAGGACAATGAAGAGCACCTTTCCAATGTCAAACAAGGAGGTCAAAACTGAAAGTTGCAAAGAAGGAAACAGCTAGACTTATTCTTGGCTGACTTATCCATGGCAGCTTGGCTGCAGGTCTGCCCATACTGGGCTAGTCTATGATGTTATGTGAAAATCCCCTTTTTCCTTTTAAGTTGTGATTTTATATCTGGTTATGTATTATGGACCAAAACACATGCAAGCCAAACCTCAAAACACAGGACACGCTTCCCCCAGCACACTTTTCCAAAAACCCTGGTCAAAACCACAAGCACATGGATTACACAACCCCCATTTCCCTGCAGGAAAATGTATGCAAAAGGGTCTCCTGATCCAATCACTGTTATGCAAACCTATTAAACCTCAACACACAGGACAATCAAGTCAAGTCAAGCTCATGGTGACCACATCCCCATCGCCCAGTCAAGGAGTCTGGAAGAGTGAATTGTTGTCTCAATCACTGTAAATCGTTGCTTATATGTCTCATTGTTGTAACTCAACCACTCTTAAGTACCGTATACAAACTGCCTTCAGGGGTTGGTCGAGTCCCCCCCCAGGAGGCCAGTCATGGCTGATACCTGAACATCCTGTTTTTCTTGCATGCTCCACGTGTCCCACTGGGTGTAGTGAGCATGCGCATCCAGGACAGCTCTAGGCCACATCCGGGTCATTCAGGTCAGCAAAAACCCTTTTAAGAGAAGGCTGGCACATGCTAGCTCTCTCTCTGGCTGCCCCTCCAAGGCAGAGGTCCTCCTTCATAGGACTCTTCCCCCCTGCTCCACAAGACAGGTAACTATATCTGTGTCTGGGACTCCTTCCCTGCTCCCCCCTTTTTTCTCCCCTTCTCTACCCATTTTTAGTCAGCAACTGGATTGGCAGATCAGGGACCCCTAAAATCCTTCCCTACAACCTATCCTTTTCCTAATTTCCTCAGATGCACCAAATACTTTTCACATGCAACCACCATAAAGCTAGGTACACTAGATGCAAATACTAGGAACCAAGAAACATATACTTACCGTTTTCCATGTGCATTATGTTTACCTGTGTGTTTTTGCAATAAAAATATAATCCTATTGAAAGTTATCTTTCTCCCAGTCTCTTTTCAAGCTAAAAAGGAATTTCTTTGCATTACGCTATCTTGTTATCTAGCCTGCAATCCTGAAGTTTCCAAAAAGGGTAGTATATTAATTCCCCTAAAACAAAACAGCCCTTTTGGTAACAATGATGCTACAGGAGCAAACTTACTCTTAATAAGAGGCAAAGCAACTCTATATGATTTGAAAAGACCAAGCTGCACATAGTAGCACTTTTAAAATATATGTATGCTTACAAATGTGTTCAAATCATTTTGATTTGATACTTGGCTCTGATAAATAAATGTGAAAGACTAGTAAGAAAACGATCATCTATATCATGCCCACCCAGAGTCCACAAGGGAAAAAAAATTGCTTCTAAAGCTAAAATGGTAGAGAAGATGGTCTGGTGTTTGCTTTGCATTGCAGTGCTGGCACGTAGAGCCCTGCAGCCGCACTTGAGAGACCTGAATTGCTATTCAAGTCACAGCACCAGCAATAAAAGTTAGAAGGAAAAAGCCCAAAGGAGCATGTTTCTTCTGACTGAGAAACTTTGAGTCTGCTCACCACACCAGAATAATGATTAGCGCTTGTCATGCTCAGCTAGAGAGTACAGTACCTGTCACTGCCATTGAAGCCCATCTCTAGAGCCAGGCAAGGCTGAAATTCCCAATTCACACAGGCTCTAAATCACCATAAATAATTGCCTTCCTGAAAATAGTTTCAAAAGGTTAGTCTGAATGAGAACCACTACAAAAAAATTGGCAATTTTTTTTTCATTATATCTCAGATAGCAAACACCACATTCTCAACATGTGCAAAGCTTTGCTCAATGGCATTTTATTCCTTTATGAGCAGTGAGCACAACTACACTAGTCACTTTTCTGAAAAGAGTAATGAGGACCAAAAACTGAAAACCATAATCAAAATTCAGAGCGCGATACCATAGTCTTTCGAGACTGAAGGTTGCCAACTAATAATCAAAAGAAAAACTATTCTACACACTAAATGCTAACGGGCAACCCAATCCTAACTAAATCCCAGCATGGAAATGCAGTGGTGTCAATGTGGCTTCCACTGCATCCCATGCGAGATTTTTGACTTCTTATCCTGCGGTAAGTCCCAGCAGCCTCAATCAGGTAACTCAGATCTTCACCAGCTCAATTGCTGGCACAAGTCCACATTGCTCAGTGCAGGCAGATCAGGTCCAAGAAGGGGCTCAGGATCTGGCTTGCGGTGCTCCTGCCAATCCCACCCCTCTCCTAGGCTGCCCTGTCACCACCTCGTTTCACTCACCCCTCCCCTGTTCTGCTGCCTCCCACCTTGTTGAATCCCCTCTCTGCCTCCTTCAAAGCCCCTGCATGGACTTACCTGCTCCAATGGATAGCCATAGGTCTGCCAGAGCATGAGAGGCCTCTGCAGGCTCACCACTGGCAGGCCCACTGTGGTCATCAGCAGAGGCTGCTTTACAACAACCATAAAGCAGCCTCTACCGATGTCATGCTAGATACGCTGGCAGGGAAGGGTTAGGATTGGAGCACAAGTCCATTTTCTTTGTGGGTAAAGAAAGAAGTTTCCACAAAACCTTCTACAAGATAAATACATGTATAGCCATTCTTCTTGCATTTCTCTGCAACTGACATGGACAATATTTTTTACTCACTTCTTAAGCTAGAGATCTGGGACTCAGAACTGTGTTGTTATGTGTCCTCAGATGGGTTCAGCAGTACTGCTACTGCCATTTTGTTCAGATGCTCAAGTCTGCATAGTCTGAACTGTATCCAAGGCAAGGGACTGTAGATGAAGTCATTTCTCCCAGAGACTTTTGACGGTTTGCTTTGGCCACGTCAGACTCCTACCTATCTGCCTGTTGTCTCTTGCCATGACACTTCCTCTGTTTTCTATTTTACCTCACCATACCTCTTTCTCTCCTTCCTCCTCCAAAATTGAGTGCACATCACTACCATACCCTTCTCTGACCTCTTTTACTTTCAACTAGTCTGGAAAGAAAGAAGGGGCAGAACAACACAGTAGTTGTAGACACTGATAAATGATTGGCCACCACTGGACAGAAAAAGGAGAATTATAGTATCATCCCTCTCACCAGCTAAGTTAATGAAGATGCATTCTGTCTTGCGGGTTGGCATTTGAGGTGGTCCCAATTCTTGACAAACTGAAGACCACTTGCCCAAGCAATGAGGAGAGAATTGTCAGGCTGCTGCAGAATGAGTCTCCTCAGTTGTGTAGCTAAGGGGGTGCAGGGGGTAGCAGTCGCACCGGGCAACAAGCTTTAGGGGGGGCAACAAACTGAGCTTGACACTAGTGGTCAAAATTGTGAAAATCTTGGTTTGGATGAATAATACCATCATGTTATATATCATTGGAAAGGTAATTTAATGAAGAATGCAATGAAACAAACCACATTAAATATCTGTATTATATGAAAAGTTATGGTCAATTAACCAGAAAACGAAAACACAACTGCCTTAAGGAACAAAAAGTGGATTTCTTTAACTCAAAACTGACCTATGAGACTGATTGTTCTGAGAGCCAATGTGATGTTATTATGATACAGCATGGAACCAATAAGGTGTTAATATGGAGAAGGCAGGTCCCCCCCCCCCATTTGCACTTTTAAAGAAGTCCGGGTGCCATGTCACTTCCGGTTGTGACATCACTTCCGGGGCATCATTTTGAGCTCTGCACTGGGTTACATGTTCATTAGCTATGCCACTGGGTCTCCTTTATTTTCATCTGCATGAACCAAGATGGCCTGGCACTCATTTTGAGCATGTGAGCATTGCTTGCTTACTCTTCTGTTCCACTGAGGTTGGTGGTGTGGCTCACCCTTATTTACAGAGTGTAAGGTAAAGCTCTACCCTCTCTGAGTACACACAGTATGAGTACGAGCCACAGGAGCACCATGGAAGTGCAATGTCAAGATTATATTCCGCTCTCTCTAATGGACCAAACAATCTAGTACCCTTGGCTATCTTCCATATTCCAAGCATTATAGATAAAAAGTCCCCTTATCTGAGAATAAAATATCTCATTTGAGAGCTAAACTAGACAGAGTGCATTTTCATGCCTACATCTTTCATCATTATTTTTCTCGGTTCCTTTCCTCAGATACTTAAAGTGGATCAAAATGGAGAAAAGTGACTGGTGCAAGAAATAAGATGTGGGAAGGGGAAGGCTTCAGCAGTCCTCTCTCTCATACGTACCTTTAACAGGTATAATAAAACCTCACCTGACCCACTTTATATGTGAATGAGGCAATCAAGTGAAAAAAAATTTTTTTTTACATCTGCGAGGAGTTTGGCCTTAAGACAATCAAGGTTTTAGTTAACATATGAAACATCCATGTAAATTCTTCATCAGAAGAAAAATACAAAAGAATGAAGATGTTCATCAGTCTTCTCCTCTAAAAATACTGCACTGGCGAACCAAATCAAAGAGAATTATATACTGACAAGTGCACTTCATAGCTTCTAACTGCCGGAGAAATCAACGTAATTTCATGACCCATCTTGCTGGCTTTTTGAAAGGTACCATTTTTTTTTCCCTAATGGGTAACAGGTCATCTAAAGCAGGGGTGCTCACACTTTTTTGGCTTAAGAGCTACTTTGAAACCCAGCAAGGCCCGGAGATCTACCAGAGTTTTTTACAATGTTCGCGCCATCATAACATATAACATTTATGTGTACAATGTATGTTGGTGTACCTTGAGCCCCACTGAGTATAACAGGACTTACTCCTGAGTAGACATGCCTAGGATTAGGCTGTGAGGCTGCAATCCTAGCCACACTTACCTGGGAGTAAGCCCCATTGAGTACAATGGGCCTTACTCCCGGTGTTTCCTCCCAGAGGCACCTGAAGGGGGGGGTCGGCACTCCGCGATCTACTCATTTTGCCTCGCGATCTACCGGTAGATTGCGATCTACCTATTGAGCACCCCTGATCTAAAGTATAACTGAGTGACAACCACAACAAATGCACCAGACAAGAGTTTAACACTTCACCTACTATTGGTGGTACAAGACCGCCAAATACCCCTTAGTGTAGTGGTTCTCACACATTTAGCACCGGGACCTACTTTTTAGAATGAATCTGTCAGCACCCACCGGAAGTAATGTCATGGCCAGAAGTGACATCATCAAGCAGGAAAATGTTTAACAATCCTAGGCAGCAATCCTATCCACACTACCCAGGAGTAAGTCCCATTCACTACCATTGTTAAAAGAATATACATAGTAGCTTGTTAAAAGTACAGGTCTGTCACATTTCCCCAAATGCAGTCACATCCCATGGTAGCATCCAGTCTAATATATTGAAAATAAAATATTGCGATAAATGGAGACCCACCTGAAATTGGCCCACGACCCACCTAGTGGGTCCTGATCTACAGTTTGAGAAACGCTGCAGTAGGTAACTATGTGAGGCATGTCAGGATTTTCCAATCAGATATTTCCCTTATAGCTAATCCTCTCAGGGGTAGTATCAGCAGGCAGATCACACACTAGCCAAGGGCCCATGCCCATTAGACGGACCCACCTGGCCAGGCCATCCTGAACCCTTAGAACTGGCATCAGTGGTAGCACCTAACATGCCATCACTGGGTGCACAGGGGCAGTTGCGTGCCTACCACTGACCTTCCTGGGGCAAAAGCCCCAGGCGCCAGCCGCTGGGACCCCACAGAAGACTCTCTGAGGCTCCCAATGGGGGCGGAAACCGTGCTTCCAGTTTGCTGGAAGCACAGTTTATAGTGCTGGGGAACCTCACAGAGGTTTTCCCAGCATGGGAGGAGGACGCACGAGGCTCCGTGAGCCTCTGGTGAGTAGGGAGGGTGGATTTCTGCCCAGGAGGGGCAGTGATAGCCTGCGGGGGGTGCCCCGGGTGCTTTGCCCCGGACGCAGGACTGCGGAGGTCCGCGGCTGCACAAGGGCATTAAGAACATAAGAAAAGCCCTGCTCGATCAGGCCAAGAGACTCAAACATTGTAGCTTTTCCTACAATGAAATGTGGACCGCTGAGCAGCGGAGAGGTAAGCAGGGGTATGGGGAGAGTGGGGAGGAAGCATTCCAGGGAGGGGGAAGGTGAGCGGAGGGTGGGTGAAGGGCGGGGAGGAGGCGTTAATGGGAGGAGGGAGGCAGGAGGCGGGGAGAGGGCGGGGGAGGCATGCCAGGGGAGGGAGCGGGGAGAGAGGGAGGTGGGACTGGTGGAGCAATGCTTCCACATCGGGCTCACTGCTCAACATGGAGGCAGTTTATTCACCGCTGACCTTTTTGTTGGTGGTGAATTGAGTAGCCCCATTGTGGGGCTACTCCATTTATCCAAGAGAAGGGAAAGAAAGTTCCTTGGCCCGAGGACTGCCAGCGGCTGCCCAAAGCACGTAGGATGCGGCGGTAGCCATTTTCGATGCCACTGCAGCTGTGCGCCCCAGGCAGCTCAGGATTGGGCTGCACTTGCTGTTTTTAAAATGCTCTTAACTGTGAAGGGTTTAAATGCTTTAATTTGTGTTTTTAACTGTGATTTTATGTTTTTGTATTTATGGACACTGTTGTAAGCCGCCTTGGGTCCCTTCAGAGAGAACGGTAGGGCAGAAATGCAGTAAATAAATAAATAAATATTGAATTCTATGAATAGTGAAACTGAGCTGCATGTGTGTGTTTATTCATGAGTTAGCCAACATTCCTTGGCTCTTATTGAAGGCCAGGTGAAGAGGAACACAAGGCCAACAGAACGGGCCTGATCCGATGAATGTGGAGCTCAACAAATGCTCCAGAAGGTGCCCCCCATCACAGTAAAAATGATAGAAACAGAGGCTTGAGCAGCTGATAAGGTAGTGTGTCATTTTTTAAAAAATTTTTAAAGTTTGGGAACCACTGATGTAGATGGTTTCCCAACAAACATCCCAGACATTATTGCATTGCCACATAGCATTTTTCCCTCTAGCACCTCATCTTTCAAGACTGTCACTGATCAGGATCCCTTCTATGTTAGGGTTGTAGTCCAGATGGTTGGAAAATCGTTCATTTTGACTATTTTCCAAAGGATTGAACAAAAAGAAATGTGACATGAGGAGAAGGGAAGTGGTGAAGCAACCAGAGACTCTTATCAAGGTGAGTGCTCCTGACAAGGGGTAGAGAATTGAACACTATACTACTTGAATTTTAGTATGCTGTTAAGACTTTAGAGTGTTTTCACACATGAGGTTTAAATCATCTTTTCTTCCATTAGTCTTTAATGCAAATATAAAAGTACCCTAGCTCAAATGTACATTCTGTTTCTCTTCAGCTGTCTGTCTTACATTAACCTATGGCACAAATCATGCACACAGTGTTCAAAATTGCTTTGTAAATGTCTTGTTTGGAAACAAACTCAGCCTTGAAGAAAGACCATTAAATATGGTTAGGCTTGCATTTAAGTTACAAATTGCATTATATGTTCAGTTTTTGTGCAAACTTCTTTGCTCATCTCTAGAGCCTTATCCCTTCTAACACTGTCTCAAGGCTGCACTCTTTCAATAAAACATGCCAAAACAAATTGGTGTTCCTTGGAACTCACACATCTGTACTGTTTCTGATAGATTCTTTGGGAGCGTGCACTGGACTTTGTGGGAAACTGTGGTAGGTCCCACAGTAGGTCATAAGGTAATTCTTCATGAAGGAACTATTTGCAGCTTGGAGCCTGATTTCTGATATCTAGGTAGAAAATACAGGGGGGACCCATATCCATAGTTAACAGTGGTTCAGGACTGTGCCCCCCCATGCTCCCTGCATGCACCCCCCCCCCTCTGGAGGGTCCTCTGAGCCAAGCAGAGGCTGAGGTCATCTGTCTGCGGCCTCTGCCAGGCTCAGACGGAGCTTTTCAGTGAAAAAATGCAACTTCCAGTTTCTCTGTGTTCTCAGACCTGCGCCAGTTTCTCTGTGAAACTGGAAATGACGTTTTTAGTGCCTTATAAGGCATTGGCCTGGGGAAGCCCCTGAAGGCTAGGCTGGGTTCCCAAGTCAAGTTCCCCTTTCTGAGAAAATGCAAAACAATATATTGCAAATCAGCTCAGCATGTAGAACATTATGTTCATATAAACTGCATGATGGTGTGGATGTTCCAGAAAAAAGGATGAATACTTGTTTCTGTATCCGTGTTCTTTACACTTTAAGGGTGCAGTCCTATGCAAGGGCAATCTCTATGCTGGCTTAGAGTGTCACAAACCTGCCGTAAGAATCATCAGCGATGACTCATGAGCTGGCTGGGCTGGCATGAAGACCTGTGCCAGCCCAGTAATGCCCCATCCCATCCCAGTGCCAGTCAGCACAGGTAAAATTGCACTAGGTGGCATGGGAAGTGGGAGAGAGTGGTGAGAGGGTGTGTTGGAGGCAGGGAGGGGGCATTTGTGGGTGGGGAAAGGCAGAATGGGTCCAGGAGGGTTTGGAATTGGTGGAGCAGGCCTCCACCATATCATAACCCCCTCCTGGCCAGACTGACATTACACCGGGCTTCCCAAATTTGCGACAGTGATATAGCTGGGGCGGACTGGAGAAGCCCTATAGGATTGGCTGAGGCTTTATTCGAGTTAAGGGGAAATATATCCCCTTAGCCCTAGGGGAACTCCGGCCACCTCCTGAGCTGCATTAGATCACGTGGGCCAGGCAGCTCTGCTGCGCCAGTGCAGCTTAGAATTGGGCTGCCTGTTGTTAATTTACCAGCCAACAAGCAGTCCACTGTGTCAATGAAAAAAATTATAATGCCTAGGTTATCATTGTCATTTGTAAACTGGAGCTGTGTCCTTTCAATAAATGTATATCTGATAGAATTGGTCTTAATGGAAATAAAAATGTACATTACAATAATATATGTTGCAATAATTTGTTTACAGCTTCTCAGTTTCTTTGACAACTAAAACCAAAGTGTTATGCAAAGAAATTATCTTGTAATTAGCCCCAAGGCTACCATATTTAATTGAAAGGCATGTACCAGTGTTAACAAAGAACATTTAAAAAATACCAGTGTGACTCTTTTAATGGATTTGGGATAGAGCTGACATACAAATTGAGACGGTGTTAAGTGAAATCCTTGCAATCTACAGAATTAACTTGAATTACCCTAAGAGTGCAGGATCGGGTCCTCTGTTGTTTTCTGTGAATAATTTTTTTTTGTCTGGGAAACAAAAATACAAGTGAACATCCAAATCAGTTGTTAAATATTTGATGACATAATTAAGTCTTATTAATGCTGTAAGCCCTTATTTTGCAAATTAAAGTTTCACAAGAATTCATTTTTATTGCTCTGGACTTGAATTTGTCATATTTGTTTTCTAAGGATTTGATTAATATTAAATATTGAAGAATTTAAAAAAAAATCAGTTTAGATGTAGTAGCTATGTGGAGATAGTATTAATGAGTTAGTATTTATGATGCATGCTTGCTCTAAATATTATTTTCGATATTTTTATTGCCACCCAGGACAAATACAGTTCATTACGAATGAGGAATTGTTTAATCTTCATGCTTCATGCAATAATCAACAAAACAAATTGTTTTTAGTGCTACTTTTGTATTGCTTTCCCTGTGCCTTCTTCATACCTCTAAAACTGCCTAACCTTTGCTTTTGTTTCCTTCTGCTGTTTTTCGTTTCTGCCTTCTCCAATGTAGCTCTTGTCAGGGCCCAGCCGCTGGCAGGCTGATAACCATAAGGACTAGAGCTCAAGCTTCTCATGTAAGCTGCTCAGGCAATTGTTAAGTTTTATGCCTAATAAAGGTCAATTGTGATTGTGACTAGAGCCCAAGCTAGTGCTAAGAACAGAGCAAAGGGAATAGTGGGTGTGGTCTGTATCAGACAAAGCACATCCATCTAGGAAAAGTCAAGTGTGTAGGGGTAAGACAGGTAAGATAAACTAAGCTCATATGACTTAAAAATTTACTCCATGTCACCTTGCCCCGATTCTAAAAGCCAGGAGGCCACATATGTAACAGTGATACACTAGTGGTCTCCAGAGGTGGAAAAGAGGGCAACCAAAATGTTCAGAGGAGAGACCACCTTCTAATGAAAGACTACAGCTTTGGGAACTTGTTAGCTTGGAAAAAGACAACTAAGGGGGGGGGGAACTTGATTGAGACATACAGTTATGAATGATGGAGAGAACCTTTTCTACCTCTCACAAAATACTACTAGAACCAAGAGTCATTCGTTCAAGCTGTCTTGCAAGAGAAGTAGGATGGACAAAAGGAAGTCCTTCTTCACACAGCAAGTAATTTGTTTGTGGAAGTCATTGCTATAAGGCGGCCACTTGTTGGGATGAATTTTAAAAGGGATGCACCAATGTATAGTCTATCAGAGGCTACTAGTAATCATGATGACTGTGTTTACCTCCAGGTTCAGTGGCAGTATTCAGTCTCTGAATACCAGTTGTAGGGGAGCAATGTTGGGAAAGAAGTGTGCCTTTCTCTTCTACATGTGGGCTACCCAGAGGCTGCTAGTAGACCACTGTGGGAAATCGGCTGCTGAATTAGATGCGCCGGGGTCTAACCCAGCAGGGCCTTTCTTATTTATTGTGCTCTTAATTTTCCAAACTAGTGATTGTTGCTGACTTTGTTGTACCTGACACATCTTTTTTCCTGAGAAACCAAGCTCCAGGGCTCTACACAGTGTTTCCATGAACCACATCAAAACTTAACATCAGAACATAAGAGCCCTGTTTGATCAGGCCAAAGGTCCATCCACCCAGCTTCCTGTATCTCACAGTGACCCACCAGATGCAAGTGACCCACCAGATGAACACCCAAGACAACAAGAGACCTGCAACCTGGTGCCATTCCCTTGCATCTGCATAAGGAAGGTGCCCCAGCTCAGTAATCATTTTGGTCACTCTCTTCTGCACCTCTTCTAGTTCCACTATGTCCTCTTTGAGATGTGGCAACCAGAACTGGACACAATACTCCAGGTGCAGTCTTACCATCGATTTGTGCAATGGCACTATAATATTGGCCATTTTATTCTCAATCCCTTTTATAACAATCCCAAGCATGGAATTAGCATTCTTCACTGCCGATGCACATTGGGTCAACACTTTCATCAAGTTGTCCACCAGCACCCCAAGATCTATCTCCTGATCTGTCACAGACAGATCAGAACCCATTAGCCTATATGTGAAGTTTTGATTTTTTTTGCCCCAATGTGCATTACTTTATGTTTATATTGAAACACATCTGGTATTTTACTGTCCATTCTCCTGGTTTGGAGAGATCCTTCTGAAGCTCTTCACAATATCTTCTGCTCTTCACCACTACGAAAAGTTTAGTGTTGTTTGCAAATTTTGTCACCTCGCTGCTTAACCCCATCACCAAGTCATTTATGAACAAGTTCAGAAGCACCAGTCCCAGGACAGATCTGTGGGGCACACTGCTTTTCACTACTCTCCATTATGAAAATTGCCCATTGACACCCACTCTCTGTTTCCTGATCCTCAACCAATTCCTACTCCATGAGAGAAACTGCCCCCTATTCCCTGAATCCACAAGAGGACCTGCCCTCTTATTCCCTGATCCTTGAGCCTTTCTTCTATCACATCTGTAAGCCTTTGAGCTCTGCATATAGTGTTGTGTCAGTGTTGTGTCAGTGTTGTGAGGTGGGTACAGTGTTGAAATGGGACTTGGATACCCAGATTCAAATTCCTGTTCATCTATGAAACTCACTGGGTAATGTTGGGACAGTCACTTTGTCTTTGTCCTGCCTATCTCACAGGTTATGGCGAGGATCAAGGGGAGGGAAGAATGATGTACAACTCTCTGACCAACTAGAAAGGAGGACAGGACAAAAATACAATAAATAAATAACAGTGTTCATTATAGGTATGTCAACACTACAGACTTAAATAAGCTGTCCAGATAGGTGTCCTCTAACTGGGAAAATTGCTTCAGGAGGACAACTTTTCATACATAAAGAGGCTCAGACATTATAGCTGCTATTTGTTAGAATTTAAAGAAACAGGAGACCTCCACAATCTCATAAGAACATAAGAAGAGCTCCGCTGGATCAGGCCAAAGGCCCATCTAGTCCAGCTTCCTGTATTTCCTATAGATCGACCGTGGTTTTAGAGGGAGGGAGCTGACCATCCAATGTAGAGCACAACTGAGAAGAATCTGTGGAACATGTGGCACAGGGCCATTTATCCCTGATTTCATTTATACCACAGGAGAGAGGGAAAAAGAGACTGCTCAACACTAGAAGAATTATTAGTGTGTTGTCTGGTCTGTGGAGTGTAATGTTTGTAATGCATGTGGAGTGTAATTCACATGTTCGTTCTGCCATTGCTGTGATGGTGGTGATCTGATGGCGGTGATCTTATTTGGGGCACCATTAGCTCTATTCTGGACATACTATTCTGGACACCATTAGCTGTATTCTGGATGTATGTCTATTCTGGACATACCATTAGCTCTATTCTGGACATAATTCGCATGTTCATTCTGCCATAACCATGATGGTGGTGATATTATCTGGGGAACTAGTAGCTCTATTCTGGACATATTAAATTGTACTGTATTTACATTCTAGATGCGTAATCTTTCCCCCCCTCTTTTTAAACCCAATTCCTATTGTCATTACAATCAGAGCATCATCCCTGTACAATAGCATCTGTTATTGCTTTCCATTTGTTGTAGCTAAGAGACAGCAATTGCCACTGCTTTTGGCAGCCTAAGAAAACAATGTAGCCCTTGACATGGTTTGCTAATGGTGCTATTCTAAACCCTCCAGCATTAAGCACTGCCAAGGCAAGAAAGGCGATATCATACCAGCTGGGACTACTCATTTCTTCTAGAAGCATTTCAGGGACACTGATACTGTAAACCCCCCCCCCCCCAATGCAGTGCCTTTAACCACAGCCACTCCTCTTTACATCACTTTCATTCAAGAAACAAGAGCCTGAAAAGCAGTTTGGAAGGACCCAAAGCAGCAGTGTGGCAGGTCCCCATTTCTCCAGAGACCCCAGTCTATGGTCTCTACCCCCAGCTGATTCAGGACAAGGCCACCATCCCACCCCACAGTTGTGGGAAGGAAAGATTATTTTAGTAGAATTATTTCCAGCTGGCTGAGAGTAAAAGAAGAGCTTGGCAAAGAAGATACTGCTGTCAGGTAGTATCAGGGATGACAGTTTTAGCTGACAGCATATGATGTTGTCTTCTGGTAAGGAAAAATGAAACCACTTTTGTAAGGGAAATGACATTTGTGACCAAATATGACCAGAGGTAGAAGATCAGCATTCACAAGCATTTAGTTTTCGTTCACATTCAGGGAGACCCCAAGACATTTTGGAGTCTTAGAAACAATGTGTCTCCATGATAAAATAAGGAATTAATGTAAGTCCAATTTTCTCCCTCCCACCAAACAGGATATGGAGAGGAGGTGGAAGAGCACTGGGGATGCCATCTGTAACCTGGAGAGAGTGAGTGGTATGGAAAAAGGGAGTTCTGTGGTTCTGCTGGGATATTATCTCCTTCCCTCGCCTAATGTGAAGCGGCAATCCAGATCACCCACCACCCCATCCCTTATTTTTTAAAGCACTAAGAGGCATGCCCCCCCATGACAAAGCTGCCCTCTGTACAGTTCCAACACCTACCCCCTCCATGTACTGCTGCTGCCAGTAAAAAAGGAGGGCTTGAATAATGGGACTACCTAAATGGGAGGGTGTTCCACTTACCTCTACAAAATTATCATCTTTATCTAGAATTGTTGTCCCAACCTGGGGTACATGTACCCCCACCAGAACTTACCAGGATCTTTAGGGGCACCTGAAAAAGAATTGAATAATGGTAGAAAAAGGAAGGTCTGTGTTAGAATGCCTTGTGGGGCTGGCAAGGCAGGAAGGAAAGCAGTTTTTGGACATCAAATTGTGTATTTTAAGATATGGCTCAGTAGTTGAAAACACATAAATTGAAACAACAGCAACTATATTTATTACAAACATTTTGCTGATATGAGGGGTACAATTTATGAAAATGGGCTGCCGAGGACTATGCAAATGAAAAGCATTGGGAACCACTGATCTAGAGTAATGGAAATGTTACAGATGTCCTTAGTTCTGATATAATAACTGGTCAGTTCGCAATCTGGGCTCTCACGGTGTTGGAAGGTATCAAGGACTGTTAGTTATGGTATAGAATGCTTACCTGAAATGTAAACAGCATGGTTTTGTGAGCAAAGGAAGAAATGGTTTCAGTTTTAAAAGGGTTTCGGTTTTTCCTACAAGTCAAACGGTTTGCTGAGACTGGGCAGCTTGCCATAAGATGTTCTCTTAGAACAATGTTGATACATTTGAATGAAGTCTTTGTCTTCAGAGCACAGAAAAAAAATCTAGCAGTTTGAATTCGGCTTGAAGTTTTAACATTGCTTTAATGTCCAGTTTAAAGACTTTCGGAGCACTAGGCTGTGCACACACATGCTAGAAAGCAAGTATTCACACCAGCTCTCCTTATTGTTCTTGTTCTTCATTTCAGAAACCAGTTTTGGTGCACTAACCATGTGACTAGCAAGTAGTAATATTTTAAGTTGTAGTAGTCTAACAGCATTAGAGGTTTAAGACAACATATCAAAAGCTACTTCCAGGTTCACAGCAAAGCACTTCCGGATTAACACACTGCAAAGAACTTCCCACAGAAAATGCAGAAGATAGCAGTTTCGTTGTTTTAGCAGAGCTTACAACCTTTTAGCAACAATTTTGTTGCATTTCACGGGCTGCACATGAAGGCCACAGTGGATCATGCGATAGTTATAGGTGAGGTCATTTTAAGCGAAATTGAAGTGCAGTGCCATTGGCTAACTGCTGGGGGTATATTGTATATGATGGATGTATGAGATAGCCTATTATAAAACAACAGATGTTTTGAACCCACCAATAAATTGTCTCCAAATGTGTTTCAAGGAGGGAACCCCAGATTGTAATAAAAGTCAGTTAAAGGAGGCGTTACACGCTTCTCTTCTTCCCACTTCTGGTGCAAGCAGTCTCCTTTGGGGCTTCTCTTCTTCCCACTTCTGGTGCAAGCAGTTTCCTTTGGGGTTTCTCTTCTCCCCACTTCTAATGCTTGCAGTCTCCTTTAGAGACGTGGATGGATTTACTACCTTTTGCTGATGGATTTACAATAGAGGCCTGGATTTGATCACCACTGTCTACTGAGTTTGCTTTGGTACCTGGGATTACAGTGCAACATATGAGATCTCTTGTAACATCTAGGATCCCTTGTAACATCTTGGTTTTTGCACCTTGCAACAACGGATTCCAAAGAGTAACTCCTCCTAGGCTGTTTATAAGATAAGTGTTCACTTTCCCTTGTAGCCTTTCTCTGGGTTCACTTTCTATAAAAACAACTGGTTGCCTGGTTGAGTGATGCTACAAGCATGGAAAGCACACAAGAGAAGGAATTATTAGGATTCAGACAAACAGGATTCCGTTTTTATATTCATCTATTTGTGCAGACTGTGTTTAAGGCTGCCACAGGTACTAGGAAGCAAGGCCCAGTGAATTCAGTGGTATGTACTTCTTAGTGAACAGGTGCAGAATCAAGCTGTGATAGTTTTTCAACTAAAAATTATTACTGGCCATAGTGTTGCCAGCTACCCACGCTGCCAAAATCTTGCAGGTGAAACTTCATCTCCATGCCAGAAAAAGCATGGCCTGCTTACTGTCTGTATATCTGGAAACTGTTTAAAATATAGTAACACTGCCAGAAAAGCAACCACCATATAAAACAATCCTTTGGATTTCACCCTTCGCACAGCAGAAGCTAATCTATTTTCTGATATTGATGGCATCAAACAAATATATTTTTACTTGCACAGCGTGATAATCATGAACCAGAATCGGAATCCTACTCATTACCTCAGGAGGTCTGATTTTTACTAGAGGACAGGGAATTTTACCTTCCAACTAGTCCAGATCTTTCCAATTTTTATGGCCTCTACTTCTGAAAATCAGGGCCCAACCCAAACTCATGCTGCACTAGCACAGTGGCCGCTGCACTGGTGCTAGGTGTCACAATCCCATTCCTCCTCCTCAACCTTTTGCTCCAGCATGGGGCTTCTCAGACTTGCACCAGGGATTTCGCTTGTACAGATCTTAATAGCCCCAGTGGGTAGGCTAGGGCTGGCCCTTACCCCATGGAGACCTCCAGCCTACTCAAACCAGAGCTGGATACAGCATGGGCCATGTGGTCCTGCTGTTGCAAGGGTCAATTTATGTGCCTTCTTCAACTGTCCTGTTAATGCTTCTCTCAGGAGCAGATAGCAACTGTAGGATGTCCTGATCTGGATCGGCGCCATAGCAGAGGCAAAGGATAAATGTCTTCTCTACTCCATGGTCCTGAACTGGATTAGGGAGAGGCACCACTGCCATTTAACAATGCAAAACACCACACACACACACACACACACACACACACACACACACACACACACACACAGGGGGGCGGTTCAGGGAGGTGGGAGGTGGTGGGATGGGGAGGAGGATAATAATGGCAGTTGCACACACAGAGATTGTAACCCCCCTCCCAGCCCAGACCGCCTGCCTTGGACTTGGACTGCCTTGGACTAGAGATGTAAATGTTACTGAGCTCTTGGGGAACAGCGACCATGCTGCAATCCGTTTTGACATGCACGTTGAGAGAACATAAGAAGAGCCCTGCTGGATCAGGCCAAAGACCCATCTAGTCCAGCTTCCTGTATCTCACAGTGGCCCATCAGATGCCTCTAGGAGCACACAAGACAAGACACAATCTGCGTCCCATGAAGAATACCAGGCAAATCTGTCACAAAAACCCTTGACTTCTGATGAGCAGACTTCCCTCAAATGAAGAGGCTGGTTAGAATGAGGTTGAAAGGGAAGGTAAAAAGAGTCCAGTCTCTCCAGAGTGCATGGAGGCTGCTTAAAACAACAGTAATAGAGGCCCAGCAGAAGTGTATACCGCAAAGGAAGAAGGGCTCCATTAAGTCCAAGAGGGTGCCCACATGCTAACCGGCTACAAAGGGCAAGGAAGCTTCCTTCTATAAATGGAAATCTTGCCCTAATGAGGAACAAAAAAGGAGCATAAACTGTGGCAAAAGAAATGTAAGAAGGTGATACAGGAGGCCAAGAGAGACTATGTGGAACACATGGCCAGCAACATTAAAGAGAATAATAAAAGCTTCTTCAAATATGTTAGAAGCAGGAAACCCACCAGAGAAGTGGTTGGCCCCCTCGATGGTGAGGGAGGCAAAGGGGAAATAAAAGGAGACTTAGAGATGGCAGAGAAATTGAATGAGTTCTTTGCATCTGTCTTCATGGCAGAAGATCTCGGACAGATACTGCTGCCCAAACGGCCCTTCCTAACCAAGGAATTAAGTCCTTAGAGGAATAGAGGTTAAAAGAGAAGATGTTTCAGACTTCATTGATAAATTAAAGATCAATAAGTCACCGGGCCCTGATGGCATCCACCCTAGAGTTATTAAGGAATTGAAGAATGAAGTTGCTGATCTCTTGACTAAAATATGCAACTTGTCCCTTAAAACGGCCACAGTGCCAAAGGATTGGAGGATAGCAAATGTCACACTGATTTTTAAAAATGGAGAGGGGACCCGGGAAACTATAGGTTGGTCAGCCTAACATCTATTCTGGGTAAGATGGTGGAATGCCTCATCAAAGATAGAATCTCAAAACACATAGATGAACAAGCCTTGCTGAGGGAGAATCAGCATGGCTTCTGTAAGGATAAATCTTGACTCACAAATCTTTTAGAATTCTTTGAGGAGGTCAACAGGCATGTGGATGTGGGAGAACCTGTGGACATTATATATCTGGACTTTCAGAAGGCATTCAACATGGTCCCTAACCAAAGGTAGTGAAAAAACTCCATAGTCAGGAAATTAGAGGGCAGGTCCTCTCATGGATTGAGAACTGGTTGAAGACCAGGAAATAGAGAGTGGGTGTCAATTTTCACAATGGAGAGAGGTGAAAAGTGGTGTGCCCCAAAGATCTGTCCTGGGACGGGTACTTTTCAACCTGTTCATAAATTTCCCTGGGGCATTGGTGGGCTGCTGTGAGATACAGGAAGCTGGACTAGATGGGCCTATGGCCTGATCCAGTGGGGCTGTTCTTATGTTCTTATGACATGGAGACAGAGTTGAGCAGCGAGGTGGCTAAGTTTGCAGATGACACCAAACTTTTCCAGATGGTGAAGTCCAGAAGCGATTGTGAGGGGCTCCAGCAGGATCTATCTAAACTGGCAGAATGGGCAGCAAAATGGCAGATGCATTTCAATGTAAGTAAGTGTAAAGTCATGCACATTGGGGCAAAAAATAAAAATTTCACATATTGGCTAATGGGTTCTGAGTTGTCTGTGACAGATCAGGAGAGAGATCTTGGGGTGGTGGTGGACAACTTGATGAAAGTTATCAACCCAATGTGCCGCGGCAGTGAAGAAGGCTAACTCTATGCTTAGAATCATAGGAACAAAGTTAGAACTTTGTTTCCCCACTTCTACTGGTCAAATGTTTGTTTTCTTTCCATTTATTTCATGTCAGTGAAGTCCTATCCTACTACCAGGCAGATAAATAAATAAAACTGCCACAGGCTATTCATCTGGAATAAACCTCAGCAGAGACCCAGACCTAATGAAGAAAAGCAGATTATAGTGAGAGTTAATGGCCACAGCTGCTTCTCTTCATCCTTTTTCTGGCTCTGCTGGGTTTTGAGAGACACTGTGTCAGTTCATACTTATTGGGTGCTTCTACATCCAGCATCGCTGGGGACCTCTCCGGAAAGAGAACAGCATCTTTTTAGTACTACTGTATATGCCAGACTGATTAAACCAACTGTGTTGTTTCCCTAACGACTCTTTCCCAGTGGAATGACAAAGGCTTGCCAAAGACTCCAGAATTCTATCTGCACTGATGCTTCTTCTAGGTCCTTGTGCTGGTAACAACAACAACGGATCCTGGATTTATTATGACATGAGCTGTCCTGTCTACGGCAAGAACGTGCTTTGTCAGATTGCATTTTGTTGCAAAAAATCTGTAGTCTCATTCTATGTAAACACTCTTAAGCCCATAAAAACGAATGGATATGGGTGCCTATGTCGGATGTAGCCACCTGAGCAATGTCAGCAGTTGTGCCACCTGTAGCAATGTCAGTTAGTCACATCAGATTCACTTATGAGCAATTCTAATCTTAATTCATCACTATTACTGCTTTAGGCATGGTTCTTGTATAAGCACATAATTGCTAGAGTTGCCCTATGTCAGTCTGCACTTTGTGCCTATTAAAAAACTTCAGAGCATCATAGGTTGCATTCATGGAATCAGACCCAAAGATAATACTAAAGGTGTACAAGTGTCATACTTGGAGGCCCTGTAATTTTGACCAGAGGTTCTAAAACTGTGGGCCTGAGACCCACCAGTGGGTCGTGATAAAATTTTTGGCGGTTCGCGAAACTGATAGGGCAGATTAGGCTATGTGCATCAAGGGCTAAACAAGCCGCTACTTGGGTGTGGGAGCACTGCTGCCCAATCTCCATTATAACCACATCCCTTGGCATTTATTAGTCAAGCAGCAGCCTCTAGCACCTCTAAAAAGTTTGTCATAGACATTTGCTGGCAGCAGAAAAAGAAATGTGACCTACATTCTGTAGAATCTGATACACCTTCTGCAAAAGTCAGCCCAAATCAGTGAACTTCAAACATCAGAAAATTTCTACACAGGAAACACTTTGGTGTTGGAATTAGCATGCAGTCTGCATGCAGATGGTAGCATGTAATGATCACATACATCTATGCACATGCAGTGAGGAGTACATTCTCTTGCTGAAGAGGTTAATATTCAGTGAATCATCTTTTTTCAAGGACCGTTGTAAGATAAAGGTCTAGTCTCTGCAGGTGCAGACTGAAAGCCAGCTACCTCCATGTCCCATATGTTTAGATTATTCTCCCACTGTGCGAACTGCAGAAGAAATATACAGGCACTAACTGAGGAGAAAGCCTATTTGATTGAAATAGTATCATATATTGTCTCCCTCGACTACCGTTTTATAAGGCCACTTTTTCTCTTATTTTCTGTAGCTAGAGAAAGCAATTACTAACTTTTTATGAAGGCACAATTTTTCTTCACAAAGTTAAGATCAGAGTTATGCTTATACTTACCTGTGGAAAATATTCCTCTCTGGCCTGATAAAGCGATTGTTCAACTTTGGCTCCATTCAGACAAGAAAAGCCACAGGCTTCATGCACGGGTTCAAGAGGCAAAATTAGCAGGTGCTTCACTAACTAGGAAGCCAAGAGGAAACCAGGGCACCACTAGGAACCTAGCAGGGTTTTTCTGTATTTGGTTTATTTTTTGAAAATCAAACTATTACCAATTCCATAATGAAAATGTATGGCCCATTCTAAAAGGAACTTATATGTCGACCAAGTTCAGATGAACATATAACAGCCCAATCTTATTGGGCTCTACCTCTGCTGGAATTAGTGTTCCAGCAGCGGTAGCTGCTTTATGGTGGTTGCAAACAATATTCTGGCAGTGCGTGAACCGAAATGCCACCAAAGAGGCTGGAGTGGCCCTGTGCACATCAGTGAGGTGAGAAACGCTTGCCGTCTTAGATGGGCTGGCAAGTAGGCCGAATGGGGCAGGGGGAGGGTGGAACAGGGATGGGAGGTGTATCAGAGGGGGTGGTCAGCAGCATGGGTGACTTGCACTGGATGCTATCCCCTCCTAGCCTCCTGATACAGCCCCTGGTGCAAGTCTCCTTGGAGATTTGGCGACCTGGTGCAGGTCCAAAGAGTCCCTTGGTGATCAGGCAGCTTATGGAGGGATAAGGAAAAATATTTTCCCTTGCCAAGACTCCCCATCCACTCTCCCCCCACCATAGCATGCATCATTGGCACAGCTGTATGCTATGGCAGAGGAAAGGATAGTACTGGGCTGTCAGATTCCTTTAGATTTTAAATCATTCTTTCAGAATAATTCATCACAAAATTCATTTCTATTCCTTGGACATATCTACACGATGAGCAGTTCCTGGGTGTTTCAGTCCTATACCCATGCTAACTACCCGAGGTCATTGGCAAGCCACTGTATTTCTCAATTTTACTGTGAATTTCACCCATCGGCCCTCATATTGTTTACATGATCACTTATCAAAGGATTAAGACAGGTAAAACTTGATAGGCATTCAGCCAGTTCTCATGTTACAGGCACAGAGTCCTGGAGAGGGAGATATACAGGGCTGAGCAGGGCAGGTCCTGCTGAGAGTAGGAATGGTTGCATGGTTTCAGCCCAGATAATGTGTGTTTTAATATGCACTAACAAAGCAGTCAAGGCGGCTGTAGCTGCCCCCACCTACTCTAGCCTGTCTTCTGCCCTTTCCCCTCACCTGCAATGGGGCAACTATGGAGCTACCTTGTGTCCTACTTTATTGGTATATGTTTAAAGGTTAACACATTCTCTGGGTTACAACCTGGTAACCATACAGGTAGAAGCACCCAGCACACTGAAAGTAATTGGAAATGAGCAGGGCACTGAGGAATCAGGACATTCACAATCAGTTTTAGATTGCACTGAATGTATTTTTGGAGCAATACTAGTAAATGATGACTGGCTGCCTGTTTTCACATGACCGTATCTGCCTGTTGCGGTATTTGGTAGGGGCCTTTCTTTGTGTCCCAAAGGCATAAAATGTGCAATTGGTGGAGACACATTGGGGTGTTTTGATTGTACCCAGACTGGGAAAGTCTCCCCTCTGAAAAGTTGTCTGGGGTTTTTACTTATTGACCATCAGAGAAGACCATCTTATTTCAATGGATCTTCGGTGTTGATCAATTCTGTTCCCCCCCCCCCCACACACACACACACCCACCTTGATTGGTTCAGGCTGCTGGCTTTTGCTGTTGATTTTGCTCCTGTTTGTCCTTTTATGTTTCTTGTTTAAGATTTTATTTCATTGACTTTTAATGGCATTATTTGGAATTAAAATGGTATTGGTTTATAAATTTTACAAATACTTAGATCTGAGTAATTGCAATACAAGATGTGAGCAGACCTTGATCATTGGGGGGGGGGGATCACTTCTGCTCTGTTCCCCCTAGAGTTGCTTTCTAAAAGGAAGTCTGCAAGAATATACTCCTCTGGAGTATTAAACTCCATTAAAAAGTTACAAATTATCATTCAGTGAAGTCCCCCTAAGCAAGTTAATAAGAATGATGAATCAGTTCTCCACTGTCACATTCAAATCATTCCCCTCTGCCATTTATTTGGCTTCTGCAGTCATACCATATGAACCCATCTATTTTTTCTTACATTTTATCTATTATTAAAATACTCATAAGTGCTTGAAGTTCTTAAGCACTTGAAGCGCTTAAGACAACTTCTGCCCCCATCCTTCTCAAGTAAAAATAAATAAATACTGTCATTTCCCAAATAACAGAAGTGACACAATTTACTCTAAATAACTTAAATTGCATATTAATGAAGAGACAGAAATATCAATCTGCTTTAATGTAAATTATGAATGAATGATAATACCATGCCTTGTAATAAACTGTAATTCCTATGTAGAAAAAAATTATTACTTATAATAATCATTTTCTTTTTAAAAAATGTTATAAAGTGGCAGACTGAAAATCAGAAAAATGTGATTGTTAGAGATAGGAGAAAACTGTGATAATAAAATAAAAACACATAAAATTGCTTTCTGCACTTCTCATTTTTGTAAAAAAAACCCAAACCAAACCCCTGAACTGTGAAAAAATGAAAATATTTTAATTGGTTTTTATTTATTATTTAATGGGGATTGCATGGGTAATGACTGTGGCTGCATCTGTTGACACTATATCACCTATATCACCTACCTAGTACACTTTTACAATTATTATAATTTATAATAATGTAAATTCAGGAATAAAAACACCAACACTGCTTTTTGGACTTCTAACTTTGAAAAACAATGAAATCTGTAAAAAAAATAAAATCATTTTCTCTCTCCTCTAGTGTTTGGTGTAGTGTCTTTCAGTTCTAGTCTTTCAAATACAAATGCAGAAATGTCAGGTTTTTGGCATCCCAGGCTTGAGATTGTTATTAGCCAGGATGTGGCAGGAGGTCCTGATATCTGGGCCTGGTGTGAAGCAATCAGCAAGGCAGCACAGCTGATGCAATCAATGGTGCCTGCTGCAGGTGGGACTCTGGGAAGATGTGTGCAGAGTCACGGAGGCTATGGTGGAGTGGTGCAATGCACCACTGGACAGCCAATCAGAGTGGGTCACAAGACTGTCTTGTGACTATGAAGTCGCCCTACTCTGATTGGCTGGCCCCAGTATATATGGGGCAAGCACATACTCCTAGGTGTGTGCTGTTGGTTTGTGTACGGTTTTTTGGACTGCCTGTATCCCTGACTTCTGGACCGTTTGACTGACTACTCTTCTGCCTGCTCCTTTTACCACTACCTGCTTCTGCAACAAACAAGCCTGTGTCTGCTTCTTTGGCTCTGTTTGGGATTGCCTGCTTCTTTTGCTATCTCCCTATGCTCCCAAGCCATTCTGCTATCCGGAAAGCAAGGGCTATCCTCCCCTGTTGACCTGACAAGAAATATTCATATGTGAGCAGCTTTACTTTTATTTCTTCTCCTGGGCCTTTTCTATGTATTTATCTTTGAGACTTTAAAATCAGATTACACTTTCTCCATCAGTCAGGCTGTCACCTTCTCACTCCTGTTCCTGCCCCATTTAACACCAGCTCAATATATAGAAATTTAGCAGCTGAAGCTATTTCTGGCATGGATATAAGTAGCAACCCACTGTTCACATCAAGAGAATCTCTTAAAGGCATACTGTAGAAGTAGACCCATTAAAAAAAATTAATAGCTAGATTAGAATCATAAATGTGAAAAGTTGGAAGAGAAGTCATCTGGTTGAGCACCCTGCACAGTGCTGGCCACTGCTACAGTATCTCTGATAGTTGGCCATCCAGCCTCTGCTTGAAAACCTGGGAGAGCCCACTGCCTCATCAAGCTGACTGTTCTGGTGCTGGGCCACTCATACATTTAAGTAATTCTTCCTTGTTCCTTCCTAATTCTTCCTAGTCTAGCCCAAATTTAAAAGTTTAATCCAAATTTAAAAGTTCTAGTCTTGCCTTCAGAAGTCACAGAGTAAATTATCACTTTCGTCTTTGATGGCCCTTCAATTCCTTGAAGATGGCTATTGTATTTCATCATCATCTTCATCTTCTCTAGGCCAAGTATACCAAGATTATTTAGCCATTCTTCATTGGACTTTATTTCCAGACCCCTTACCATCTTCACAGCCTTCCATTGAAATGATTTAAGCTATCAATGTCCTTCTTAAAACGGGAGCAGGTAAACTGGTAGGAGGGGGAGGCTATGGGGGGGGCTGTAATGGGGTGTTTTGGGGGAGGAACCAAGGTGGGGAGAAGGTTGATCCAGAGGCAGCTTTCCTGAGTCATACACCACCAAAATGGATGGCATATATCTGAGGAGGCCCACAGACGGCCTGTAGGCTTATGCAGAGGTAAGTAAAAATGTTTTACTTCAGGTCACCCCCATAGCATAGCTTGAAGCTTGTGCCTTTTGGGCACAAACTGCATGCTAGAGTGTGGCGGGGTTTAGGACTGGGCTGTTAATTCACAGATAAATATGCACATGATTACAGCTTTAGACACCTAGATCCTTTTCACATGTGCTGCTGCCAAGCCAGGTCTCCCCCAACCTGAACTCTGCTTTTTTTGTACCTATGTGCTGAACTTTAGTTTGTCTCCATTGAACGTCATTGTTGGAAGCCTACACCATGGCTTCCTCATGAGGAAGCTGCTTGAACCATTCACTAATGAGGTTATACTATATTTCCAAAACTAGATGTTTGTGAAAAACCTTTCTGATCCTCAGTTTTGTAGGCCTGTGTTATAGGACTCTGTGTTAGTCTGCGGCAACAAAAGAGAGTCTTACAGCATGAGCTTTCTGATAAAATAGACTTTTGCTTAGGAAGATGCATGCCACAGTACATTTGCTAGCCTTTCAGATTCACAAATACTTTTCTTATGGTAAAACATTTAAGCAGCACCAGGTCTATCAAATGTATGTAGAATGACCCCTTCAAGAACCAAATGTTGGGTACCACTGCAGAGTGGACACTGTCATTTATGTAATTCATTATTCTGTTTCTGCAGCAGACTGGGGCACCATTTAGATTTTCCACCTCAGGCCCCAAAATGGCTTTGCCGCTCCTGCACTTAAAAACCACCATTCCATTAGACGACTGTCTAGGAAAAAAGAAAACAAGAAAACCTCAAATATTCATATTCTGAAGGCAAGCTCACTATGTTGAAAAATTTCATCATATTCAAGGTCAAGGCACATCTGTGGTGTCGGGTGGAGAGGCAGGCAATGCTGTTAATAACTGTTCTAGTCTGTAGATAAATAGTCAACTTCTGTCTCTCAAACTGCATCTCTGGCACCTTTCACCGGCACTGAGATCACACACAAAATGTTTTTTAAAACCCCAAATCCATTACTCTTCATACTTTCAGAGAAGTGGCTGAAGTCCAACTTACTAACCACCATGCAAGTGCAATAATTCCCAGAAATACTCTGCCTGGAAGGTCTTACTGCTATTATGACATGACTTTTAAAAAAAGAAGAAGAAAGAGGAGATCAAAGTGAGAGCTGCATAGTGGATTAGTTAATATTTATATTGGCCTGGCAGCAGTTAGGTCATTTTCTGTTCAATACAGTAAATACACTGCAATCCAAATAAATTTGTAGAGATGGTTATATTTAAAATAACCCTCCAACTGAAAATACGTTAGTAGAGAGATGATTAGCATATGACAAGGTTTGGACTTTGTGGCAAGAGGCAGAAAATGCCAGTTTTAAGAGGGTTGAAAGTGGATTTAGAGAGGTATACGCACACAGTTCTTTTGCTTCACTGTCATGTCAGGTTAGACAGGTTTTTCAGATTGTAGAAACAATCCTGTGCACACTTACCTGGGAGCAAACCACACAGAAGACAACTGGAAAACCTTTCCCCTGCAAATATGATATTGGCTGGTGTGTGACATCACTTCCAAGTATGTCACAATCCCCCATACCCATAGGATTTTGATTACATCAGAGTGCAATCCAAACCCAACCTTCTGCTGCCACAGCCACTGCTCCACTGGCCTACTGTCACAAATGTGCTGCATAGCATGTTTGCAATTACTCAGGAGTCATATGCAATCGCGGAACAGCCAGCTCTGGTCTGCCAGTGCTATATACCATCCCAGCACCACCAGCAGAAGTATTGCGCTGAGTGGCGCAGGGGCTGGAAAAGGCTGGCAGGAAGGCATTCCAGATGCAGAAAGGGGGCATTTTTGGGCAGAGGGCAGAAGTGGGAGGAGATCAGGCACAAGAGGGGGGCAGGATCAGCAGAGGCCTTTTCTCCACTGTATCCTGGGCCTGCCCATGTTAAATGGGGCCACTCAGACTTTCCCCAGCTAAATAGCCCCATTGGACAGGCTGGGGTATTACTTGGGGTAAGGGGAATAATCCCCTTACCCCCAGCCAGCTCCCAACTAGCATTGGATAGAGCACAGACCATTAGGTCTGGCTGTGTTAGCGCAGCTTAGGATTGGGCTGTCAATATGATAAACTTCTCCTCCCTTATTTTTTTTTTCAGAAGCTGTGCGCTCACTTTTTCCAACACAAATGTTATTTCTTATACTGTAAACAAAAAAAGTAGAGTCCTCCCTCTCTTCAAACACATATCATGACTTTCAGCTAGTATGAAGGCATCCTCACTCTAGTGGTGTCATGGTAAAGTTTGAAGTTCCAGCATCATGTCACTTCCTCATTGCCATCTCTCACTAAGAGTATACAACAATGAAGGATCAAGTTTAAATGTCTTCATTAGAGTGCTTTCTTCTCCTGCAACTTAATCCAACCTTGAAATGAATACTTCATTTAAAGATCTAGCTCATTTTGTTCCAGACTCTTGTAGTTTAAAATATATAAAAATTGAAAAAATGGGGGGAGGGGGAATTCCAGATAAATATAAAAAGTATATTAGAGTGCCAGTCTACAACTATTTATCCAGAACAGGGGTGCTCACACTTTTTTGGCTTGAGAGCTACTTTGAAACCCAGCAAGGCCCGGAGATCTAACAGAGTTTTTTTTACAATGTTCGCGCCATCATAACATATAACATTTATGTGTACAATGTATGTTGGTGTACCTTGAGCCCCACTGAGTATAACAGGACTTACTTCTGAGTAGACATGCCTAGGATTAGGCTGTGAGGCTGCAATCCTAGCCACACTTACCTGGGAGTAAGCCCCATTGAGTACAATGGGCCTTACTCCTGGCGTTTCCTCCCAGAGGCACCTGAAGGGGAGGGGGTCGGCACTCCGCGATCTACTCATTTTGCCTCGCGATCTACCGGTAGATCGCGACCCACCTATTGAGCACCCCTGATCCAGAAGGTAGTCCCAATTTGTTCATCATCTGTACTTTTACTTAGGTTTACATAGGATTATAACCTTAATGTAACATGAGTGGTTTACTGTCTCTAAGGCAAACCTTGGGAAAGATGATTGACATTATCATGTCCCCTAGTCAAATCTCTCATTATCACTGAGCATTATGGTTTTTCTCGGCTTAGGTCCTGCTGATGGCATCATCACTCCTGCAGTAGGAAAAATCCTGGAATCCTGCTCCTCACCCTGGGCTCTCTCACTTCATGTGGCTAATGAAGTGTAAAAACAGCAAAAGGTCTTGTAGAACCTTAAAAACTAATCAATTTATTTCAGCATAAGCTTACAGGGACTGCAGTCCCTTCATCAAAGGGGTGACGTGGAAACCTCAGGAGGCAAGTAAAGATGCACCTGGGCATGGAGAAAGAGGTGGGGAAAGTGTTCTTTGAACATAATAAACTGCAAAAGGCTGGTAAAGTAAGGTAAATAAAGTACTAAGAGTAAATAGATTTAGAGCAAGAATATTTTTATTTTGGAAGGCCAGTTTTCTTGAATAAAAGTCAACGGAGTTCATGAACTACCATGTCTTTAGTTATTTTTGTCCTTTAAAATGGTTTTTGTGCTTCCATCAGATCTTTTTTTTCATTGTAGCTCAGACAATGACTTGTTCTTTGACCTTAGTAAGCTTACTAAACCTTTCTACGTTTCTGTTTCCACACCTATAAAATGGCAGTAATGACATGGGCCTGCCTCATGTGGGTGGTATGAGAATTAATTAAATGTTTGTGGAGCAGAAGAAGATTTTGTGATAAATAATGGCACACATGTGCAAAGTATTACATCACTGAAACCATGCATAGTCATTAATTACAAAATAATACATTGTGCATATAGAGTTTCTATTTCTAAAAGATCTTGTAAGGATAGATGGAGGGTAAGATGGGCACAGTGCCTAGCAGTTAGTGACCAATGCCCATCTTCCTGGTCACCCTTCTAATTGGGAATCAACTGGGAAAAGGCTAGTTCTCACTGCAACCACCCAGTTAGAGAGCCAAGATAAAAGGAGGCTGTCTTGGGAAAATCACCCTCCTGCATTAATAGAGATGTGGTGGGATGTGACTACTCTGGGAGGCATGGCAACATCAAAGTAGTGGAGAGAAAAGTGTAAGGACAAAGCATAAGCCACTAATAATTTGAACCAAAGGGGGCATGTGCTGCATCCTGCAGTGGGAGGGCAGTCACAGAGGCCTCCTCAAGGTAAGGGAATGTTTGTTCCCTTATCTTGGGGTTGCACTGAGGCTGGATCAGTGCTGTAGAGTTAGTTAGGACTGGGCCCTAAAGGACCAAAAGAAAGGGAGTGGCAAAGGTGGGCAAAGATATCCAAATGCAAGTGGCAAGTAAAATAAAACCTAACACTGCTTATCTGGGGACTCTCTGTACTCTGTTTATGCTCTGCTGCGTTCATGGTTCTTGCACCCACTCTTAGCACAATGAGTGGGTGAGCCCCTTCAAGCATCAAGTGCTCCTTATGTCAGACAAGGGCAAATACCCAAAAGGGTGTGTGTGACCTAAGCTTTTCATAACCTGTGAGAACTGACCCTGTGTTACATGAGGGGCTGAATACTGGGCATGACCCACCTGAGCCACTTCAATGGTCCAATGAGATCGCTCAAGACCAGGTCTTTTGCTTATCCGTTAGTTGGAGAAGAAAAATATGCTCAAACAATAAACACCACAGCAGAGCAAACAGTTAAGATCTTCAGATGGCCCAGCAGCCTTTTTATGGTGCTGAGGCATCACAGAAACCTCTGCAGTGATAGAAAGCTCCAAGACAGGTGAAAAGTAGGTAAAGAAAGAAAGAAAATCAGAGATTTTCATCGGACATCTACAATTCCACTGAAATTGGGGCCCAAATATGAACTTCTTTTATTATATTTGAGATGTTTAACCCCTGCTAACTTGGGTAAGAGGCACTTTTTTCAAGTGGGTGCTCCTCTTTTATTTAGCAGGGGGAGAGCAACTGGGCCTCCTCACCCCAGCAGTGTCTTTTCTAGTGGCCGTCTGCTGGTGTTCTTTTGCATCATTTACGAGATTGATTGTGAGTCCTTTTGGGACAGGAAGCCATTTGTTATCTGTTTTTTCTGTAAGCTGCTTTGTGAACTTTAGTTGAAAAGCAGTATATAAATACTGTTATTATTATTGTGTATCTTATAATGAAAAACTGGGGGATAAAACTAAACAAAATGAATATATTTACCTATTTATTTATTTGTATTAGATCAGCGATTTTAAACCACTGTGCCATGGCATGCCAGTACGCTGCAAATAGTCAGCAGGTGTGTCGCGGGGTTTGGGGGGAGGGTCATTTATTAATAGGGCCATTGGGGGATGTGAGCGCTCTGCCAGCCGTGAGCTGTATTTTGACAACTGTCAAGGAACGGATGGTGCACCTTGGCAATTTTAGCACCTGGTCAGTGTGCCTGAGAGGGAAAAGGTGGAAAAATCACAATATCAGATGGTCAGTTTTCCATAGGATTAAGTTAAAACCAAAACACCGTGCAAGTATTTGAGCAAGGATGGCTTAAAAAAAAAAAGACCCAAGGGAGGGGGAATCATCCCAGGGCCTTTATAAATAGCTCTCCAGGCAGCTAGCCTCGCAGCCCAGCCCCCAGCGCATGGCACCTGGGCTTCTCCCATACCAGGGCATGCACCCAAACTATGCGCCAGGCTCAGCTTTCAGCTCTGCCCTCCAGCCTGGAGTGGCTAGAAAAGCTCCTCTGAATATTCCCCAGGAAGAGCCTTCAGGCGGCGAGCCCCAAGCCAGCCCAGCTCTCTTGAGCAGCAGCAGCAGCAGCAGCAGCAGCGCCCGGGTTGCTCCCCAAGAATGCCAGGCAGCTGCGCGCGAGTCACAGGAGGGTCAGCCAGCAACATTCCCGACGCGCGGGGAAGGCACCCCGGGCACTGGCAGGGCCAGCCTGTGGCCGCGCGCCACGTCACCGCTCGCGCTGGCTCCCGGGGTGCGCGAGCCTTTTGCAGAGCAGGGGCGAGCCTGAGCCGTCTCGGCCCTTGACTATATTTGGTTCACCACCAGGTGACCTGGCCAGATAAAGCGACTCCTTTCTTGGCGCAGGAAGGCACGAGGGGCCGTAGCCTCGCAGGAGGCGCTGGGACGCCTGCGCCGCTCGCTCTAATTATAGCTGGCGCAGCAGCTGCCGCTGCTGCAGTTTCCTTGGCGGGGAGGGGCTGGCAAGAGCTCGCAGAGGAGGCTTTCGGAGCCGACGGCTGTTCCTCCTCCTCCCCCGCTGCATTGCTACATGATGATCCAGCGTTTTTGTTGCAACAATATATCCCTGCCGTGCTCCAGCTGGGCAGCTAGTCCGCGTGGCCGTCTAAAAGCCCCCACCCCATGCAAGCAGTGACCCACAGAGCAGAGCTCCAGCCCCCCTGGATCTTTCTTTGCTGCCCCACCCCTTGTCGATGGCATGGCTGGGGTGGTGCTGCCTGGCAGGCATCACTGGCATTTTTGTTACAGCTTCCTCCTTGTCCTCCATGTGCAGACAGACTGAGCCTGGTGTGTCACATGCATGCCTAGATCAGTGGTTTCCAAATTGTGGGTCCCCAGTGGGGTCGTGACCCAGTTTTTGGTGGTTCATGAGATATTGCACATTAGGCTATGTGCATCAAGGATCAAACAAGCTGCTACTTGATGGAAGCACTGCTGTCCCAATCGCCACTATAGTCACACCAGCACCTCTTGGTATTTATAAGTCAGGCAGTAGCCTCTAGGGCAGTGATTTTCAACCTTTTTGACTTGTGGCAGGAGGTCTGGTCTAGAGGGTAGAGCCTCCGTCTGCCTGAAGATAACATCCACAAGGTCGCCAATTCAAGGCCACCGGCACCGTGCGACCTTGAAGCAGCTGACAAGCTGAAGCCGAGCTATTCTATCTGCTCTGAGCGTGGGAGGATGGAGGCCAGAATGTGAAGCCAGATCGGAATGTAACACCTGAATGTAGTGGTTCTTGAAAGAAAGAACCTTCTTTCAATTGTAAAAATCCCTATTTAATAAGGGATTTAAATAAAGCCTGCCTATGTAAACCGCCTTGAATAAAGTCTTGAATAAAGACCAAGAAAGGCAGTATATAAATACCTGTTGTTGTTGTTGTTGTTGTGGCACACTGGTAGAGTACTAAAATGGTCAAGGCACACCACCAGTTTCTGACAATTGACAAGGCACACCATGCTGTTGGTGGGGGGAGATCACATCCCCCAATGGCCCTACAAATAAATGACCCTCCCCCAACTCCTGCGGCATACCTGCAGACCATTCGCGGCACACTAGTTGAAAATGGCTGCTCTAGGGCCTCTAAAAAGTTTGAGAACCACTGGCTTAGATCCACCAAAGGCAGGAGGTGGGGGTGGGGTGAGAAGACGGTGAAAGAGTGCTGGGGAGGGGAATGTAGACTTGCATTCTGCAATTTCTGTGCTTTGGTATTTTAATATATATCAAAACATATGTTTTAATAATGGTTTTTAATAGAATTTATCTGGTCAGTATAAGTAAGGTTACCAGATACAAAGTGGAACAAAGTGCCTGTACCTTTGAAACCCATTTCTGCCCAGCCCACAGGTGTACACATTTCATCCTTGTTGTGTATATGCAACATTAGAAATTGCTTCGCTGTTGTATAGACAAGGGAATTTTGGCAGGTGCAGCTCAACACAAGGGTTTAAAAAACTGCACCTGCAAAAATTCCCCACTTCTATACGATGGTTACAAGTATAGGCACTCTGTCCCCCTTTGTATCTGGTAACCCTAAGAGTATTGCATCATGCAAAAAATAATCAAGACTTAGAAATAGGACATTTCTAAGTAGTATGAAAAATTGATATTTACATTGTCAAAGCGCCTAAAGAGAACTTATTGAGAATCAGACCATTGGTCAGCTCAGTATTGTCTAGCACTGTGGTTCTCAAACATAAGGCCTGCAGGCCAAATGTAGCCCCCAGAAGCAATTTATCCAACCCTGTTACAATTGATAATTGGGCTCTAACATATCTTGAAAAAGTGAACAAGATATGAACAAGCTGCTACTTGGAGGAAGCACTGCTGTCCAATCACCACTATAGCCACTTTCTCTTCTGTCATTTGCAGCTAATAAATTTATATGCAAGAATAAAGTACTTATTTCTGGCCATCATCTGCTTAATGATGTCACTCTCTGCTTAATGATGTCACTTCCACCCCTCAGCAGGCTCCATAAATCCTAACTTCAGCCCTCTGTATGAAACAAATTTGACATCCCTGGTCTAGCAGCTCTCCAGCACAAGGTTTTTTCCCCAGCCGTATCTACAAATGCCAAGGGTTGAATCTGGGATCTTGTGCGGTGAACTTCTTGTAAATGGGCCTATATAGCATGACACATGAATGCTTAGTTGGGTATTGCAGCAAGCATCTCAATGGTAAATTAACCCATATTTATTACTCCCTCTGGTATATTTTTAGTGGACTGAGCATTTCCCCTCCCCTGTAAAGCTCCTGTGTGTTTAACCAGCTGTGCAACTGGTAGATAGTAGGTGCAGCTTTTCATTATAGGAGTTTCACTGGTGGAAGAAAACTTCACCCACTGAATCTCTGTCTGACACGCAACTGTTAAAAGCAAAGGAGCTCTGCTTGAATAGAACTGGCCATCAAGGTTGTTACAATTTGACCGCATGCTGAAGCAATCACAGGATCACGTCAGCACGTGTCAAATGTGACATGTTCATAGCATGCTGATTTAATTTCCTCATCTTGGATCTCTGAGCTTGCAACACATTTTGGGAATGTTAATCACATTAAATCACAGACAATTTGGACTGTTTTCCCCAATGGAATCAGAATGTTTTTCACTTCCAACACAAACACACTTTGGAATATTGTTCCTTGAAGAGCCAGATTCAACGATAAATGACATACAATAAGATAAGTTTAACAACCCCAGTTGTGTGGTTCTAGGGTAGGAAGGAAAACTTGTCAATCTTTTTGGCAAGTGTGTGGAATAATGCTAGGGTTGACAGACCCTAGGAGAGGGTGAACTTGGTTGTGTAAACACTATTATTTGGACTTAGGACTTTGTCTGGAGCAGTGAGCAACTTGAACAAACCTTAATCACAGAGAACACATGGCTAGATTGCAGCTCAAGTGCTTAGTAAGGAAGTTAATCATTTATAGGCATACACAACCTCTTCATTTTTAATGGGTTCAAAAGCCTTCTAAAATCACAAGACCACAATCTTGTAAAGCTTTGATGTTGGTGGCCAATTTTAAGAAAGCTAACAAATTTTTAACATCTTGTTCTTCAGTGGTTGGAGTCGGGTTTTGGAGCAGCGAGTTTCAAACCTCAGTCTTTGTGTTTAGTGAGGGCCCTTTCACTCATTAAAAGGAATAGTTTGAAGAGGAAGAGAATGCTAGCCAATCATAGCTCTCATGTTGCTTCTTTGCATGTTGAGCATTTTTTTTCAAAACACATTTGACTCCCTCATATGAGCAAAGCAGCCATATGTGTAGAACAGTTCACAGCTTGGATAGTGAGGTATTTACTGAAGTTAATGCTGAAATTCTGATAATGAACAGGTTTATACTCCAGCCCTAAACATATAAGATGGAAGTAAATTCCATTTCAGAGTGACTTCTCTGTAATGCGCCTAGAATTGCTGTGGTCATAATCTAAGACAGTAATCTCAAGAATATTTTGATTTCTCAGAGTTTTGGATGGGGTTGTTTCAGTCTCAGGTCCTCAACTTTACAATGGAACAAAAAATATTCCCCTTTTTTCCATTACACAAATATAACTGTTGTCTAAAAATTTGGCAGATACTTCAGATGAGTTGTTCCTAGCCATTTCCAATGCGGACCTGCTAATACATTTTTGTTTGCCAAAGATGCCATCTGTCTGTACAATTTCCTAACCCAGAAGTTACCATCCATTATTGTAACACAGGGACAGGCTCCAATATCCACTTCTGGTAACTGAATGACTCATCCACAGGGCTCCTAAACCACTGCTTGGGAATCACTGTGTTATAATAGGAAACAAATCTGGGCCAAAAGGAGGCAACGAGGACAACAACAAGAGTCACAATGATCGCAGTGCCTACAAGGAAAATCTATGATGGGGCTGAATCGTTCTCTTGCATTGATATCCTGTCTTCAAAGTAGACTTTTCCCCTTTAGCAATGTCTCTGAAGCGGTAATCAAACAATTTCAAAATCTAGTCTTGTGATTTCTAATTTAACTCCTCCACATGTTCCCTTCTAAACTCATTCATATAAGTGCATACAGACACACAAAAATTCCAATAAATATAATTTATTAAGGTTGTGCCAGGTGGCGGGAAGGTACGGTTGTGCTGTGTAACAGAAGAGCAGCAGGAGGGTGGTTCGGTGGCAGAGAAGGGGCATTTCAGGGTGGGGGAGGGTGGAATGGGAACAGATCAGGCCCTGGAGGAGAATAGGATCGGTGGAACAGGCATCAATCATATCCTAACCCACTTCCTAGGCTTGCCATCATTACATAGGGCTGCTTGGACTTGTCTCTCTATTAAACAGGTGCAGATCTGAGTAGCCCAATAGGGCAGGTTGGGGCATTACTCAGGGTAAGAGGAAATATATCCCCTTACACTGAGACTTCCAGCCTGCTCCTAACAAGTGTTGGATACAGTGGAGGCCCTGCTGTGCCTGCACTTGTTAGGATTCGGCTGCCCCATACAGAAGTGGTTCTACAACTTCTTAATGATTGTGCAGCTCAGTCCCATGCTTGTTTCTTTTGAAGTAGCTCACAGAATTCAGTGGGGTTTACTCCCTAGTCACTATGCATAGCACCATAGCTATTATGATATTCCTTTCACGATGGGCACAATGTAGTGAAGTCTTGCTTTGAGCTGTGAAGGAGGACCCCTACCTTTGTAAGATGGTAGAAGCGTTGAGGGTTCTCAAACTTTCCAGTTTCAAGGAAAAGAATTCTTTTCCACTTCTTTCTGTGGATACAGTTTCTTATACTATTTATGACAGATTATGTCTCCATAGTACTGGAGTACTATGTACTGTTGACCTATGCTATATGATTCCATGTTAATATTTAGACTTCAAATGTCATGTACAAATGCTGTTACCTGTTTTAGCTTTGAGAAGAGGATTTTATTGCCATCTCAGCAAGCAGATTACAAATGTTGCCAATTTGTGTGTGCATAGTATCTGCATATTATGGAAACCCTGGCCTCTGAGCGGCCCGCTTGGAGGCAGGCTGTGCAGCATGGCCTTTCCCAGTTTGAAGAGGCACTTGGCCAACAGTCTGAGGCTAAGAGGCAAAGAAGGAAGGCCCATAGCCAGGGAGACAGACCAGGGACAGACTGCATTTGCTCCCGGTGTGGAAGGGATTGTCACTCCTGAATCGGCCTTTTCAGCCACACTAGACGCTGTTCCAGGACCACCATTCAGAGCGCGATACCATAGTCTTTCGAGACTGAAGGTTGCCAACACAAATTATATTGAAATATGAAGTAATAAGCCGCATTGTTAGAATCAATAAAACTTGCACACATCACACCTAGCCAAGCAGACCATGGCATCTTGGAGTGATACTTCCCAAGCTGCTGTCTCCAATGTTTTCAATTTAATATTTAGCATTTATATGACTGTTTTTGAATGTGAAAAGTGCTTCACGCTATCTTAATGCTGTCCTTATACCAATCCTGTAAGATTAATTATTAGTCCCACACAGAACCTGGTAAAACTGAGGCTGAAAGGGGATGATTTGCCTCAGGCAACCTAGTGAGTTCGATAGAGGGGAGTTTTGAATAAGCGAAATTCAGATTCACAGATCGGTCCTCAGCCACAATTATTTTCAGGAGTGTATGTTTTTAAGAGAGACATGTGCAACTGCTTTTCAATCAAGACACAGAGGGATCAGCCCCTCCTTCCAGTCCCATCCCACCACTATTGTCCTGATTGAATTATAAGGCAAAATCCTTGCACTCATCTCGCAGTCTGGGAAATTCATAGGACCTGTTGAATGTCAAGAAGCACCTCTTCCATATGAACCTGTCTATCCATTATGATCTTCTTAGGAGATGTTTCTCTGGCTGCCCTTCCTGGTGTGATGAGATGAAAATGCATTTTTGGCAGTGGTGACTCTTCTGTGGAATAGTCTTCTCAAGACAGATCCATTGGATGGCCAAGTAGGCTGCTGTAGTTTGGAGGCAGCAATAGAAATAGCCAACAACCTGATCCTAAACACGTTACAGTAATTTGGAAGCAAGACCCTATATATTACTGAGAGTGAGGTGGTAGAATTCTGAACTGTTAGTTCAGACTGCAGTTGGGGAGTCATGTGTTTTAACTGTTCCCTTTGGAAATACACACAAAAGCAAATGAGGGAGAACTTTGCTCAAAAGATTTCTTCCAATTTACTCATCTGCTATATGCATGGAGAAGCATTCTAAAATATGAATTCCCATCTGCAATGCAAGACTAAACAGTCCAGAATTCCACCGCCTCAGCTAATGTCCTCACTCTGCATGATGTGTAGATTGGGTCTAAATCCTAAAATCTCAGTAGAATATATTTCTAAAGATGCATACAACCCTAGCTAAGCAGAATTTGTAATTAGACATGTAAAATGGAACGACTGCCATTTTCAAATAGAGAATATGCACTTCATAGTTTTACTTTAGACTTGTAATAACACAATATCCCAGTAGTAAGAAAAAAGAATAGATGTACAGGAATAAACATTCCTGCAGTGGTTTGCACCCCAGTCCTAAATCTACTATGCGGGAGTAAATTCCATTAAACTGAACAGGATTTACTGGTAGGAGTAATTGTTTTAGGATTGGGTTATTGTGCTACAATCTCCAAACCACCATTGCTGATGAAATCACCCTCTCATAAAAGCTGCAATCACGTATGCATGTACTTGGGAATAAGTTTTGTGGAATTCAGTAGGACTTCTTTCTAAGTAAACATCTGTAGGTTTCCACTGGACAGGACTTAACTTTAATAGATCTTCAGCATTCTATAAGTAGTAGTATTATATTTAAAAGTGGGAGACAACTCATGGAATAATTCATATTGTACTGCATATGGGTGTCGTCATCCCCCCCCCACAGTGCAGCTGCTTTAGAGAAGTCTTGCAATACGGATTTTTCTAAAATGGAAGAGGGTTTTAATAAAAAAGGGTTCATCCTATTGTACAGTATTAAAACATCAGTAGCATTGTTTTGATTTAACTATGTCTAGGAATGTTTTTAATATCCAAGCCAAGAGCATAATAATAGGAATTACTTCCAAGTAAATACGCACAGGATTGTGCTATGTGAGTAATTAGTTAACTGTGCTAATAGCAAAATATTTGACAACTTCTGATTACTACAGCTTAAGCTAAAGGCAGTGAATGAGTTAATAATTCATGTGTCCCAGCTCTAGTGTCTGGAGTAATGAAATGGGTAAATATGTATTCCAGTCATGTGTTAGTACAGCCTGACCTTGGTCTATGACAGAGGAAAGGCGTGTCTCCTCAATCTGCACTTCTTGAACAAAGGCAAGCAAATGAGGGTGACTCAGGATTTTGTGTGGCCTAGATGCGATTGAACATTTTCTGAATGATTCAACGTCTACACTCAAGAATCAGGAAGAGAAACCTATTACTCTCTACCAGCCTAATAAAAGTACTGTATTGTATAAACTGCCTGCAGATTTCATTTACAACCTGGTGGATAAGAAATATGTAACAGTTTTACAAAACACTTTGACTTGCCCAGAGGCCTATAATAGTAGATTTGCAGTGTTGGTATAAACATTTTTCTGAACTTGTTTATATATACTCAGTTACAATGTACAGCTGAAGCATAATAAAAAAAATCAATGGGTATTTAATAGGTATAAAACTTTCCTCTGAGGCTTCCTTTATTTTGCTGTTTCAAATAGGGCCTACTTTAGTGGCCACTAGGATAAGAGTAGTCAACAACCCATTCAATTCCCTTACTGGTTCTGCGTGCCCCATAGGTACTTACTGGAAACCCCATATTTTATTGTCTTTTAAAATCCTATGACCAAAAAGTTGTCAGCGTTTTGGCCGTATGTAATTAACTGAGTGCTCTATAGGCTCCCTCATGTTAAAATGCATCAATGCCATTTTAAGCATACAAGCAGTTCCACTGAAATCAACTTATTTCAGTGTAAATTGGATAAGTTTAAGTTTTTAGTTCTCATAGCTGGAAATATGCAAAAAGAACTGTTTGGAAAATAAGTAGGAGCAACATGTGCTTAAATACCAATGTTGTATCTGTGTTATACTTTCACTACTGAACTCATTACATGGCAATTTAAAATTTGTTCTAAAACATTCTGACAATTGTGTGTATGAAGGCACTGCGGACATGCAAAATGTCCATCAGTTGCAGAAATCCTATTTGTCATGTAACTGCAAACTGGAACTTCTCAGCTCAATCCATAAACCAGTTATGCAAGAAAGATTGGATTTAAACCGATAGTTCCACTTAAATGATTGGCTTAAAACATGTTGGCTAACTGTTTATGTTTGTGTAAATAATGTCAGTTGAACTCCTTTCACTACCCTACCCTAACAGTGCACCTTTCAGTATGAAACAACTTGCAAACATGCCCAAACCTCTCCCAGGCTTTGTTCAGTACTCCTTGCTCTAGCAAAATTCCCATTAAAATGATGTTCTACTTTTTAAAAAATGAAGGGATTATAAAGTTAAAACAAATGTGTCATAATCGCACAATCATTTTCTATCACTGAGTTTGACAAGTAAAATTTCAAGTACAGCAGCTTCTCTACATTTTAACTGGGAACTCCTAACTTGCATTTTATGCAGAGGCTCTTGTTTCTCCATCTCACACTACAATACATGAATGAGGAAGGCACCACAAAACCATTTTAGCACTCCAGTCCTAAACATAATTCAAATGAACTTTTTCCCACTTGCACATACCTCAGGGTAGCTGTTTGCCACAGCCTTGTTTATGATTCATATACGATTTGTCATCTCCAACCAGAAGCACTTTTTCAGAGCTGTAATGTACAGTGAAAAACCTGTCCTTAATGACTCTCCCATGTCACTGGCACACTGTGTCTGTTCTTCCTGGTAGTAAGGTGAGAAGAATTTGGCCCAAGTACAAAGAAAATAACCCTCTACTCTGCTGCCATAAAAAGTCATTGGAAGAGCCCTCCCAAATAAATGTTTTCCTAAATGCAATTTCCAGCACAATCCTATGCATGCTCACTCAGAAACAGATTCCCATTGTGTCCAATGGGACTTACTCCCAGGAAAGTGTGCATAGGATTGTGGCCTTCATCAAGTGTGGAGCTTGAGGGCCCAATCCTATCCAATTTCCAGTGCCAGTGCAGCTGTGCCGATGGGGCATGAACTGCACCCTGTGGTGGAGAGGCAGTCACAGATGCCTCCTTAAGGTATGGGAACATTTTTTCCTTTAGCTTGGGGCTGCATCGCAGCTGCACCAGTGCTGGAAAATTGGGATAGGACTGGGCCTTAAGTCTCTATAGGCCATAATGGGAGTATGGCATGCAGAGCTTTTCATCTTTCTACTTGTATTTTTCTGTCCCCACTTGCCTAGAACTCTTGTTGGACAGTATACCATAACAGAAAAATAGAAGGCATGGGAATTAGTCATCCTTTCTGAGAAAGAGTACTCCCTAAATTTGCATTCGTTGTGAACTTTGCCTAAATTATGTGTTCCTGTCTAAAAGATGACAATTTTTAAAAAATCCTGTTGATTTGGCTACTGCATACCTCAATAGCTGCAATATATATTTTTAAGAATAAAAAGGCTAACAAAAAAAGTACAGTCAGAGAAAGTATTTAAAGCTCCTAATTTCACTTTATTTAATGCAAAAGATAAAAAATAATAGGTAAAAATAGTAATGTGGTAAGTTTAGCAACTATAAACAACAAAAGCATAGTGCAGGTGATATTTCAATAAAGTAATTTAAAAATGAAGGTGAGATTTTGAAAATCTCACTCTCCATTGAATCAACATTTTGCTTTATTGCTATACAAATTTATCACCATTAAAAACTTCAAAAAAGGATGCAACCCCAACTCCATTGAAACAAATGATCATTAAGTTTTCATTAGCTGCAACAGAGTAAAGGTTTACATTATTATCAGAAATTAATGGCAGTATTCTTGCAGCTAAAGCACTTCAAAAATCTTGGTAGCCTAGGAAACATATCATGAAATATAGTGATCCAATGAGGTGATGTCATAAACTCATCAAGAAATGAACTAACAGGCCCAATTGAAATTATAGAAATGCAAAATATCATGCTTATGTCATTTCTGAACTATGTGTTTATAATGTATGTTAGAACCAATCACCAGAACTGGTTTGGAAGGAGTTGACTGAACAGGTGGAGAATTCAAATGTGCTCCAGTTGTCATCATGAAGAATGACAGGGCCAAAACTTCCCAATATTTAAACTGCTTGAAGACCATACAGTGATACATCACTGGTCTACAATATATGTACGAACTTATTCAGGATGACGGTGTAATAAAAGGGCTTTTGTTGGAGATTCAGATCAAATGGGTCTCAAAACCTTGACATGCCTGAATAACATTAGCAAGAAAGAAGTTACAATCATCCCACCTCAGCTCAATAAGCTTAAATCTGAACTACATGCCAAGACATCAGAATTAACTTTCCAGGAACATTTTTAGTAGGGATATTGCCTTACCTAGAATGCAACTTCTTGATACAAATTGGTATAATACATGAGGTATTATGTCAAAAAGATGCTTAAGAACTTGTTACCATCTATCCATTCAAAATCCAATTTTAATAAAGTGCCTAAATACACATTTGCACAAACTATAGTGGTTCCAAAAAAATTCTTTACAGTTGTATATATGTGCGGGTTTTTTTTTTTCTCAAACTGTCTAAACATGTGTTTACATAAGACACCAGTCTGGACTATATGTACGACTATCATTTTTAAAGAGTATTGAATTGGTTTATCATGCAAATCTTGATATTTAATATTACACTGACCTGTAATATGGAACACAATGCTAGAGGGTGTGCTTCGTAAAAACACTTCAAAAGAAAAGTTACTGTGCATGTGCAGTTTGGATTTTCAAATGTCATGACCATTTAAAAAAAACAAAACCCTACTAAAATCTATTCTGCATTAATAAATAGCAGTCTGAACAGCAACACATAAGAACAATCTGACCAAACAGCATCCAAAACTGTTAAACTTAGTCGAACAGATTCTCTCAACATCAAAAGGTATAGTGTCATTTGCTACAGAGATGGGATCATATAACCACCTTTCTGCTTCAAACAGTTGTTTGTGACCATATTATAAACACTTTAACACAAGGGGTTGCACAGCAGTGTTGCTAACACAACTGGAAACAGCACAAAAACACTACAGTACAGCTTAACTATTTCTAGTAACTGATGATTTATTGGTTTAAAACATCTGCTGTCTGATGCAAAAAAAGTGTGATCAAAATAGTAATTTTACAAAAGGATTATTGAAAGGCGTCTAGAAGGCAAGGTGAGCCTATGTGAAACTGCAGCTTCTTTCATTTAAATGATTATTAGATGTTTTCTCTTCAACATACGTATTATGAAATTTCAGGCAGAAATTTCTATTCATCTTTACACAGCCAACATAGACAAACCAGGCAAAGCCTCACCCTGTTGTCATTACCACACTGTTATCTGCCACTACCTAGTAACATGATGTCAGCAATAATAACAATAGCAACAGTACCATAGTTAAGTGATAAGACTGAAGTCCACCTGCACTATATTTAAAAAAACAAACAAACAAACCCTTCCTCAGACTTCTCCACACTAATAGGAAGTGGCAATGATGAGTGGCTCTGAAAAGGTATGGATTTGTTAAAATGATGGCAGTGCTATTCTGTCTGCACCAATGCACAGTTACACAATTATTAAACTTATCACAAAAATTCTGCAGGAACATTATGTAATCAATGAATAAATGCAGTTTTGCAATCTTGCAACCATCCGCTTGAACTGTGGTCAGCTCTGCCTTTAAGAAAAAAACAAACTTCCAAATCCCTAATGCAACAGCGCCTCACTTAGCATAACGTTCTGAAGACAACTTCCTTCTAGCAACAAACTGCTCTAAGAATCAGGCCATTTTTGTGGCTACAACAAGGGAACTGTTTCCCAGTGAAATCCCTTGTGCTCTCACCTGTCGTTGGGCTGGACTAAGTAGCAATCCTGCTTTAATCCTAGGAACACTTTAACCCATATTATACCTAAAACCTGCATGCCTCCAGCTTGACTGAGTAAGGGCAAAAAAATAAGGAATCACAGACAGTAAGGCGATCTTTACAATGTCAGAAGATGTATTTGGCATTTTTTAAAAAAAGAAAAAAAAAACAAGTGCATACAAATACAGCTAGAAGCATTTCTGGTTTGCCAAGTGCTCTCTAAAAAAAGCAGCGCAAGTCACAGCCTACACTGAACAGTAACTGTCACCAAGGAAGCACAACAAATAGTTGCTATAACAAAAAAGGAAATGCTTTTATAAGTACATACCTTTTGTCTTCAAAAAATATAGAAACACAATGTATTCAAAAAAGAAATCAAAATTATACAGCCATGTTTTATGAAGTCTACATTTCCCTTGTCTTGGAGATATATATATATATATATAATATATATATATAATATATATAGATATTTATAGGTATTTATAGATATATACACAATTCAAGCAGTTTTAGTTGAAGGTGATGTTGCACTGAGAAACTGAAAAAGTCACGAGTCTCTCTCTTTTTTCACTTTCACATCTCCTGCAAGAATGGTTGCAATCTCACCCTGCATGAAGGCCCAAGGGACATTGGAACCCACCAGAGGGCACTTCTCCCCACTGGGACAATACACCTCACCACTAGCTCCTTGCTGTTTGATGCTCTGTCTGGAACAAGGGAAGCAAAACTTGTGAGAAGGGACAGAGGGACACTGCACGAAGTGGGTGTCTTCCAAGCGCTCATGACAAAGAGTGCAGCACAAGGGGACGCTGGCTGCCAGAGAGGAGTCTGGGAGGCTGGCTGGGTGCACTGGCTCCATTCCTCCGTTGTTTGCCCCTTGACTTGGCACCTCCCTGCCCAGCCTTCTTTGGTTCATAGGGGATGGCGAGGGCGGGCTGCTGCTATTCCTCCTGGTAGTGGAGTGAACTTGGTTGGCATCTTTAGAGGCATGGTTGCCCCCAGCATTGTCTGCAACTAAAATGAGTGCGGCCATAGGGGACTGACCATTCTGGACTGCCTCAGGTGGTGTGGTCCGATTGGAATGAGGTGAAGCAGTTGGTGGTGGTGGGGACATGAAAGTTGGAGCCGCCATGGATATTTTCATTGCTTCTGATGAGGTTGGCAACCATGATTGTGCCTCTCCATTGATTTTAGGAGGTCCAGCTTCACTTTCTGGTTCAGGAGAAGGCTTCCTCTTCCTCGCAGCCCGTGCCCCTACAAAGAAACAGGAATTGAAGAGGAGATGATGTTGTAGACCTAGAGCTCCAATTACGTGTGCAGATGGGTAGGTCACGACACTGCCCAGTCATGGCAAGCAGTTGGACTTAAGCCAATTTACTCATTGAATTCAAATGCATGAAACTGGTTTAAAATCAAGTAACTTCGGCTCACCCAGGGATGTGGATTGGCAGCTCAAAGGCAGGTGAACGTGCTTGTGCCCGCACTTACACTACAGTACATGCAGCATTCAAATATGTCTACACTGTACCACACTCCCACACTGGACATAAGCCAAGTGCATGTTTGTAATCCTCCACTCATTCCAAATGCAGTCAAGTGGAAGGCAGCCTACAACCAAGTACTGTGCTATTCCTGCTTCCCTTGTTGTTGAAGGAATACACGGTACTATCCTGCTAGTCCAAGGAACTCCTGCACCTTGTCCCTTGGCATAGCAAAAGCTAGAGAGTGGCGAACATATGGCGCCTGGCTCTACTGCTCAGCAAAATGCCTGCTGCTGCTGCTCATAACAGCCTTGCATGCTTCAGCTCCCCTTGCACAAGAACGTGGCTAGGGAGGGGAAACCCTCTGTCGGTGTCTATCAGCAAGCGCCCTGACTCATCTCTCTTCACACTGCTGCTTCAGCACACCAAACATGCTGCCCACCGCCTCAGGAGCAGGGCTGCTTTCAGACACCAGGAAGTCAGAACGAAATGGCGACCCTGGTTTAGTTTTCCACAAGGGGGGTGGGAAGGGAGGCGCTTCCCATCCTAGTGTGTGCAGCACGCCCTTCCCCAGCGCCAGTGGCATAGCTGGAGGGGGTACAAAGCCCTAAGTTCAGCAGGAAGCTTCCGTTCTGCTCCCCCCAGGGGAGGGGGGGCCTTTTCACGCTGCAGTGAGGCTCCCTGCAAAACTTAGGGCTTTGCACCCCCTCTAGCTATGCCACTGCTCAGCACCATTCACTCAGGCTGCAATCCTCTCCACTTTCCTGGGAGTAAGCCCCACTGACTCTAATGGGACTTCCTTCCGAGCAGACAGGAACGGCCTGGGCCCTCACTCACCTGACTTGGCGACGGCCCCGTTGCTCTCGTAGCCCAGCAGCCTCCCGCCCGCCATGCCGGGCTCCTTCTTGAACTTGCTCTCGTAGGGCACCGCGTGGCCGCCGTGCTGCAGGGCCAGCAGCGTGTCGCGCACCGTCTTGGGCTTGCCCAGCCACTCCTGCTCCACTCCCGCCGCCGCCCGGCTCTTGCCCTCCGCGCCCAGCTGCTCCAGGTTCTCCGCCGAGCCCCGCGCCTGCTGCGGCTGCCCGCCCTTGTCCTTGCCCTCCGGGTCGCTCGCGCCGCCGCCGCTCGAGGAGGACGACACCGAGCCGGGCCGCTTGTGCCCCCCCGCCTCGCCGGGCGGCGGCTGCTGCTGGCTCTGCTGCGCCTGCGAGACCGACACCTGCAGCGGCGCCGGCGCGCCGGAGATGGCGGCCAGCGAAGCCGCCGCCGCCCGGCTGTTGATGCTGATGGCGGCCGGCAGGGAGGCTCCGTTCATGAGGGGCACCAGCGTGTGCGTCCGGCGCGGGTTGGGGCTCTGGCGGTTCAGCTCGGGCGGCTCCTCGGGCTTGGAGAAGCCGTTGGGCACCAGGATGCCGTTCACCTGCCTGCCGCCGCCGTACTCAGGCCCCAGGCGCGGCGGCGGGCGCTCGGAGGCGGCGGCGGGCGCCAGCGAGTAGCGCTCATGGGGCGGCGGCGCGCCCCGGGAGGCGGCCTCGGCCGCGGCGTGCAGATCCTTGGCGCTGAGCTGCGGCGGCTGCTTGGCGTGGGGCGGCGGCGGCGGCGCCCGGCCCTCCTGGAAGCTATGCGCCCGCTTGAGCTGCCGGGCCGTGTCGATGACGAACTCCACGCGGTCGGCGCCTTCGTAGTTGACGCAGCCCCTGCACACGGGCTCGGTGAAGTCCCAGATCATGGCCCACGGCATGCGGGGCAGGTCGCACAGGTAGCACGACTGCCGGCGGGAGGCGGCCGCCACCGCCACGGCCGCCGACGACATGTCCCGCTGGAGGTCCGGGGGCAGCGCTCGACCCCTTCCGCTGCCGCCGCTTCCCACCGCTGCTCCTCCAGCCGCCGGGGAGGCTCGGCGCGCTGCAGCAGGCTCTGGTGCCGACCGCCGCCTCCTCCTGCAGGCGGGCGCAGCGGCTCCCAGGCGAGGGGGCGGAAAGCACCGCAGCCTTCCTCGCGCAGGCTGCCCGGGTCAGTCCGGCAGTGGCTCGCTCAAAGGGGCGCGCAGAGGCTCATCCTCGCCCGAAGCACACCGGCCCCCGCACAGCGCTGCTCGCTCTGCCCGCACCGCGCTCTCGCTGCTACTACAGCGCTGCCCGTCGGCCGCCCAGACACTCGCGCTGGGGCGGGGACTCCAAAAGCTGCCGCCGCCGCCTGTGCGCTCTGCTCCAGTGACTCGATTCTTCGACAGTGCCCAGGAGCGCCTGCGTACTCCGCTCCCTCCCTCCCTCCTGCTGTTCATTGAACTTCTGCCAAGACAACAAGAGCTGCAAGAATAACCCGCTCGCTCCTAGTCAGCACGCCGGGGGGAGGGGCGGGGAGCGGAGCGCGGAGCGGCTGGCCTCTCGCCTGTGAATGGAGGCAAATGCGGGGAGCTGCTGGGGCCTTCCTGGGTGCCCTGCCGCCTCCTCTGCAAGCAGCGCGGGCGGGGATTCTCTTCCTTTCCTTTGCTTGCGTTTCATTTTGATGGTGATCCAAGAAACATCTGGCTCCGCACTCTGCCCCCCGCTCTGTCGTTTTCTGTACAGTGACTGAGTTTTGCAATGGCCGCTCTTCTTTACTTGCACCTCTAGGGCTGCAATCCTCTCCACTTTCCTGGGAGTAAGCTCCATTGTCTATAATGGGACTTACTTCTGCGTATACAAGCATAGGATTGGGCTCTAGGGCTTGCAAGCCTATATACACTCTTACCTAAGAATAAGCCCCATTGGCTATAATGGGACTTACTTCTGAGTAGATAGCATAGGCTTGAGCTGTAGATGCCCTCGTCGCGTAACAAACTGCTCAGGGCCTGAGAACCCGATCCTATGCATGTGCTCAGAAGTAAGTCCCATTATAGTCGGTGGGGCTTACTCCCAGGTAAGCGTGGATAGATTGTAGCTGATTCTCTACACTTGAAAATTCCCACTTGAATGCAAGCTGCTGATCTTCTCGGCCGTGCCCCCCTCCCACTTTCCACATCGGTAAGACACGGCTTAATTATAGTACTCGACATACAGGAAGGGATATTGTGAGGATTAGTTCATGAGTGAATCTTTCGGAGCTGTGCCACTCCCTTCGGTTACATCAGGGTGGTGTTTTTTGTTTTGTTTTTAATCCGTGTGCAGATTTGCTTTACGACTCTAGGATAAATCTTCTCCAACTAGACGTCCCGGTCTTAAACGCATTCATTTGGGGGCAGATCCTACTGATTTCAATAGGACTTGCTTCCAAGGAAGCATGCAGAAGGGTTGGAGTCTATGGCTGCAACCTTGAGCACACCAGGGAACAAATGCAGTATAATCACAGTCATGGAATTTACTACTAAGCATACATAGATTTGGGCAACCCAGGGCTGCAATCCCAAATACGTTTACTTGGAAGTAAAAAAACTGATATCAATTTCTATTTCTTTCCTAATGTAATGCATGACAACGTTCTTACTTGAGTTCAGGGCTGCAGCTCGATTGTGCTACCTACCCAACAAGCTATTCAAGGCGAGATTCTTGCTGCATTGGCAATCGGTTCTGTGGAAACGCACAGTGAATGACAGCCTAATCCTAACCACACTTTCCTGGGAGTAAGCCCCATTGACTCTAATGGGACTTACTTCTGAGTAGACATGCCTAGGATTGGGCTGTGAGTCGTGGGCCAGTGAAATAAAGTTGAAATGAAATTCTCCGTGAAGTGTGAACAAGGCTTACATCATCGCTTACACCCGAGAAAGCCCACTAGGAATCCGAGTGCAGTATTGAAATTCAGGTCATACTGTATACCCAGAGCTCAGAAACGTGTTAATGCTTCATCACTTCCTTTGGCAAACATTTAAATTCACTTATTTTTTCCAGCATTAAAAAAATAAATCTCTTTAAAAATAGAGACAGAGAGAGAGAAAATGGGGATATCCCCTATTTCCCTTCTTGTCATCTTTGACCGTGAGAAGCAGCTGTGTACTGTGCATGTTAACAACACACACACACACAGTGAATGCCAAAGATGTCCACATCATTGCTCTGCACCCACCCCTGAATCTGCAGGTATTCCTCTTCCCCCACCAAACAGATGCAAAGAGAAAGCAACAGTTGCCACTGCGGAAAAGGCGTCATGCTCCCGCCTGTGTGAGTATCATGTGCGCAGGGGATTGTGCAGAGTAAACAAAGTGGAAGCGTTTCCCTAAAACTCCAGCGTCTGGGTCACCGTTCCCACAGTTCTGCCGCCGCCGCTGAGTTATGTAGGTTACAAAGGGAAAGAGAGAAGGAGGGAGGGGGAGCTCTGACGTTCGCATTTTGTTCCAGGGCTCCGGCTCTGCCGTGTGCGCAGCCGCAGTCAGAGACGTGACTCTATGCTATTGGCACTCGCAGCCTTGAGAAGCGAAATGCACATTCCAGGGACAGAGAGAGACCTACAGCCAGCATCGCCGCTGCGCCGTCACTGCTGGGAGCGCCGCCCCCTTTGCTGCTATTTCTGGGCTCTGTGCGCTCCCGCCTGCCTGCCTGAACTTTTCCTTAAGGTGGCGTGTATGCTGCGGCTATGCACAAACGGCAGGTGTGACCCTTCTTCCTCTTGATTGCAGCTTTTTAAAATTGAGGCGAGATGTCCTTCGTTTAGACTACGATGAGCGAATGGAGCATGAGAGATCCGGCTGTCACAGCCTGGCTGGTTTGCACGTTTTGTGTGTATGTGTCGCCATTGCTCTCATTTGCCTGTGCAGCAGCTCCTTCCTAGTATGGCTGTTTGCAGACCCTGCTGTCGTGAGCTGCTCAGCAGTGGCAGATCCTGGCATTTTACAGAGTCAGAGCCCAATCCTATGACTGTCTACTTAGAAATAAGTCCCATTAGAGTCAGTGGAGCTTACTGTCAGGAAAGTGTGGATAAGATTGCAGCCTTACAACCCCATCCTATCCACACTTTCTTGGGAGTAAGCCCCACTGACTAATGAGACTTACTTCTGAGTAGACATGCATAGGATTGGGCTCTTAGTAACGCAGTAGTAGAGGCACTCGTGATTTTTTTTTTTTACAAGAAACCCATTTTTGCCCGGCCCACAGGTGTGCACATTTGATCCCTGTTGCGCATATGCAACGTTGGGCAGAAATGGCTTAAGGGTTGAGTTGCCTGTCGACCCGCCTTGCTCCCGCTGAACTCAGCGCGCATCCATCTCCTGACTCACGTTCAGCCGCTTGCCAACGCCTCTCGGTTGTAACACGAAGCGAGGAAAGTGTCCCTCCCCCCTCTGCAAACTCTGTTGCTTTAGCTGTCAACTTTCCGACCGCCATTCTTTTTTTTCCTCCCTTCTTCAAGCAAACGCCCCAGGTCGATTTAAAAAAAACCCTCTCCTTTGAACTGGAATGAGCTGGTTGTGAGTTGGAAGAGCAGAGTGTAGATCATTATCTCTGCAACAGGACTGGCAAAGGGGGGAGAGGAATCTTGCTGACGTTTCTGCAGAGCTGCTACTGAAAATGCAGTTGTGGTTGCTTTTCCCAATGAAGCGGAAAGGCTAAAGAGAGAGTAGGGCTGCAATCCTATCCACACTTACCTGGGAGTAAGCCCCATTGACTATAATGGGACTTACTGCCGAGTAGACATGCATAGGATTGTGCCCTAAACCACCACCTCTTTCATTGATCTCACTGCATCACACGAATAGACCTTTCTCAAAGTCACATGGAAGGCATTTAATCCCATATTGGGAGGGGTGTTTGTGTACTTTACAAGCACACACGCTATGAATCTCCCTTGGGGATTTCCACAGTCAGTGTTGCTTGTCACGGATGCATTTTGCAGGGCTGCCAGCCAATCCCACCAGCACACAAACCAATGCAGGGGGCTGATGCAGAGCCCCCCCCTTTTTTTCCAGGGGGCTGAGGCAGAGCTTTTTTTTTTCCACGTGAACCAACTTGTGCAGAAAAGATGGTGCAAAACCCCGCACCTCCCCCCGCGGCCAGAGCGCCGTCTCCCCCCGCGCCGCATCTTTAAAAAGGAGAACTGCAACCGATGCTGCGTTCAAGGAAAACCTATTGTCCCCTCGGTGCAACGCGGGGTTAATAGTTTCCCGCTCCCTGATGCCTCCCCAGAGAAGCTCGATGAAACGTCAGCATTGCCTGCCTTCCTCACCTAGCTCCCTGTGGCTCACAACCAGCCCTCTAGCCCCCCCCGAAACAATACCCTTGTCAAGCAGAACTGGGAGACTTCCTTTGAAGAGATCTGTGCTTGCAGATCAAGTGGAAACTGCACGAGCCTTAAAAGACAAGGCTAAAGTGTGTGTGTGTTTTATTTCCAAAGGGTGGGGCTGTTTTGTTTTCCAAGCAAAGAAGCTGCCTTATTCCCCCCGTGAATGCCCGGAATTTCTCTGCAAGGAAATGGCACCTCCTACACCACCTCCTCCCTGAGCCTCCATTGTCCGCGGGCAGGCAAGGGTTAAGGCGCCTTGTTTTCCACCTCCCCTCTTTCTGCCCCCCCCGCCCGGTTTTGCTGGGGAAACTGCATCCTGGTCGCCCGCAGACCTTTGTTTTGCTCCTCCACCCACTGCCCTCCTTCCCTCTCCGGGGTGCAGCTGGAGCCCTTCCAAGCGGGCTGCTGCAATCGCTGCCTACACCTCCGGAGAGGGCGGGTTTCTCGGGTGAGGCAATGCGTCTGCAACTCGCACACACAGAGACAAGGCTGGAATTGTAATTGCTTCCATCATGTGATGAAAAAGGAAGTCGGGCTGCTGGAGTCACGTACTGCGCTGCCCTCTCGCTTCGCCTCCAGGTTCTGTCGGGAAGGCTGCTCTGGGGAGAGCCAAGGACGAGCCTGTCGGAGCAGGCAGAGCGCGGCGGCCCTGTGAGGGAAGGAGGGAGGAAGCCATGTCTCTTGGTTCTTTGCACCAACCCCTAATGGCCACATAAAAGCTTGGACCACTGTTTGCTCTGACAAAGTTTAAAATGGAAACACACACACACCCCGTTCATTCCATGCACATCATTCCACACACACACACTCACACCCCATTCATTCCACACACACACACATTCACACCCCCTTCAACACACACACACCGTTCATTCCACACACACACATTCACACACCCATTCATTCCACTTGATGAAAAATAATAGTTTTAAGTGGGGGGGGGAGAGAATATTTCTCCTGGAAATGTGATATTTTTCAGGGCATCCGCACATCCTGGGAGTGCATCAAAGGCCCTGTATCCTTTGGGGGGAGTTTGCTCTTTTAAACTGAACTGAACCGAGACCTTGGAGCTTAAAGCTTCCATTGTGACCTGGTAATTCTATATTTGGGAGTTCTTTTTTGCTAGGGGACACCTAATGGCGGTTGGCTGTAATGCCACACGCCCTTCAAAGAACTTGCATAACCGCTGAAAAACATGTGAAAGTTCTGATTCAGCTTTGCCCACAATACAAAATGTGAGGGACCCAGGTGTCTTTATATGGAATTCCAAGGGCAGTTGTGTTCTCTGGTGCTGAGGCAATTCTAATTTAAAAAAAGGATCCTACCTAAATAGCTCAGTGGCAGAAGTGATGCTTTTTGTATGTAGAATGTCCTGGCATTGCTCCCTAGCATCTCTAAGTAGAGCAGAGAGATGGAGACTCCTGTCTGAAACCATCAAGACCTACTGTTGCTTTGTGAACTGGATCTAGATCAATGGTCTGATTTAGGCTGCAATCCTATCCACACTTATCTGGGAGTATGTCCTATTGACTATAATTGGACTATTTCTGAGTAGACATGCATAGGATCAGGCTCTTAGTGGAAAGCAAGTGCCATATAAAATAAAGAACATGGTTCTGCAACTTTAACAGCACAATCCTTTACATGTATACTCAGAAGGAAATCCCATTGAGCTCAGTGGGGTTAGTCTCAGGTAAGTGGGTATAGGAATGCAGCCTTAGGGCGCAATCCTAACCCCTTATGTCAGTGCTTTCCAGCACTGACATAAGGGCAATGCAGCTCTGAGGTAAGGGAACAACATTCCCTTACTTTGAGGAGGCCTCCATGAGTGACCCCCAACTGCAGGATACAGCACATGTCCCATTGGCACCACTATGCCAGTGCTGGAAAGCACTGACATAAGGGGTTAGGATTTCGCCCTTGCTCAAGGAGATAGTTCAGTGAATCCAAAGAACTGCAGTACTGTAATCACAATCTGGCTGTAATATAGTGAATTCTGTTATCTTCAGACTTCAGACTTAGAATGAGTCTTCCATTCAAAAGAAGTGTTTACCTCAGTATGTAGGTCATAAATCACTGGTGTTCCAGGGGAAGTGGGGGGGGGGGCAAATGCCCCAGAGCACCATTGCTGCAACCCCTCCTCTGCCACCCATTTTTTTTTAAACCGGCTCTTACTGGCCTTTCTAAGGCCTTCTGAGGGTCGGGGAGACCGCATGTGGCCTCCCAGGCCCCCAGAAGGCCTCTGGACCCCCTTGTGAGGCCTCTGAATAGACTTTCCATAATTTTTAGTGTTGAAACTGGGACTAATTGGAGTATCACCAGGCCCAGCACCAGGTTGGGTGGTGTAACAAACACCCCTAGAGCCCAATCCTGAGCTTGACATCCCAGCTCACCACTGGTGTGCACTGTCACTGTGGGCCCCAATGCCAGTGCTGCACCAGTGGTAGCCTAGCACCAGGCGAGCGCCTGAGCTCTGCGGTCACGTGGAACGCTGAGCAGCAGTGAGATAAGTGGAGGCGGGTAGGAGGCATTCCGGGGCAGGGGATGCGGAGGAAGCATGGGCAGCATGGGCAGGGGGAGGGAGCAGGGTGGGAGGGAGGCGGGAACAGTGGAGTTTTGCTTCACTGGATCCTGAGCCTCCATTTCGGGCCACTGGCCTGACACAGAGGCTCAAAATTCTATGCCGACCCAAGGGTCGGCATGGAATCAAGTAGCCCCATTGTGGGGCTACCTGGCTTACCTGGGAGAGGGGACAAATTTCCCCTTCTGACAAGGCGCCAGCAGTGCCTGCAAAGCACACAGGATGCAATGGCAGCCATTTTTGGTGCCGCTGCAGCTTCGCATGACAGGCAGCTCAGAATTGGGCTGCCAGTCCTGTGTGCACTTACCTGGAAGGGCTCTTGATGGGTCTGAATGGGATTACTCATGTGTAGAGCACATAGCATGGTGCTGGGAGGCTGTAATGTCTTGAGGGAGCACAAATGGAACACAAATGCACACACGCGCACCTTCGAATGCACCTATGCCTTAACTCTCCCCTGTGGCTTCTTCCTCGTCTCCCTCCTCATCTCCCTGGTACTCATACTCACCAAACAAAGTGCCTTTTCCCTCCATTGTGGTTTTGGCAACTCTCTTTTTGGTGTCTGTCACCCAGGACAAACTGGAACAGAATTTCAAATACTGGGACAACGTTGCTAAACCGGAACAATCCCAGTCAGACCAGGACTTATGATGACCCTGCCTCTGGAGAGTCTTCTGAAGTCTCCAGAAGGCCTAAAAAGTCACTTCCAATTTTTGCCAGAAACCAGAAGTGATGTTTTCGGCCTTCTGGAGGCCTCAGGGGGGTGCGTGTGACCTCTCTGGCCCTCAGAAGGCTTCTAGACATTTTAGACTTTATGAAAACCTCAGAAGACTTGCTGAACCATACAGCAACTCGTGTGCTGCCATTGCGGGGCAGGTTACACTGCACATTGTGGCATCTGCAATACTTACCACGCTGCTGTCCTGTAGCTATGCCATTGGTGGGAGGCACAGGTTCAAATAATTGCATAGCCATAGAGATCACCTGTGAAAAATCACTTAGGCTAGTGTCCATCACAGAAGGGCAGGAGGTCTGGTTCAGTTGGTAGAGCTACCGCCTTGTATGCCTGAAGATCTGAGGCTGCCAGTTTGAAACAACCAGAAGTACCTGATGTCATAGACTTGAGCTCACTCCCAGGATTTTGGGTGCTCAGAGTTGTTGGTTCTGAACCCTAGAGCTCTCAAAGATCCCTGTTCGGTAGTACTGCCACCACCCTGTAAGAGCCAGTGCCTCAGTCCAGGGACACCGAGACCCTTTAGGCTTAACTATATCCCTTGTAGGCACTGAGCACTTTCTTTACTTAAAGTCTCAGTCCTCAAGTTTCTAGTCCACAATGAGGATTTTTGGTAGCTTGCTGAACGGCTAAGCAGGATTCTGAACCTTTGTCCTCAACAGACAATGAACCAACATGGTAAAAGGATTTTTACTTTATTAAGTACATAGGGTTACAAAAAGTTACAAAAGGCAGCAAATGCTAGAGGCATAAAACTTCTAGGAACATATCAGCATAAAACAACAAAGCTAACTGGCTATCTCTATTATTTCCTAACGCTCACCTGGGTCAGCTTCTTTTGTAGATCCTCAGTTACCTATGAAGCCACATGGTCCTGGCCTGGGGCAGGATGTGCACCCATGCCACAAGACAAAGACAAAGACAAAGGGCAAAAAGCAAAGGCAAAAGACACCCCTTTGGGCTTTGTTCTTATCCTTCTCATGCCAAGAGGATGGTGTGACTCTCTACTCATTTCAAACTGCCCAATCAGAACTCTTGGGGACAGAATCTTCTCGAAGTGGGGCTGGATCCTAGTTCTCTTAGTTCTCTCCCTCCCCACTGGGGATTCCTGGGCGCCTCTCTGGCTACTGAGGTGCTACATTTATCATCTTCCATGAGTTGTAAATACCTTTCAGCTAGGATTCCAGCCATTCTATGTTACTGGGTTACTTTGGTTCAGGCTTTGCAATGCTACTAGGCCTGAACTGCACATATTCATGACACCCGAGAACTGACGACATGCTGATATACTGATGAGCTGACACTCGGTGGTAGAGAGGAGTTGCTGTCAAGTGCAGCATGGGAGGCCAAGGACCAGAGAGAGGCCAGACCTGGAAGGAATCCAGCTGGAATGAGAAGTTCTATGAAAGACTAGAACTATCCAATTGTAAAAATCCCTACGGGGGTTTAGAACAACCTGCCTATGTAAACCACCTTGGATTAAAGTCTGAGGAGAAATCTGACGACCAAAGAAAGGCAGTATATAAATACCTGTATGTATAAATAAATAAATAAATAAAGTGCATAAGCCCCAGTGAAGTCAGTGGGACACATTTCCAAATAAATCCTTAGGACTGAGTAATACTAGCCTACCTTAAGCTTTGGTTCAGGAGTGGAAAAATATTGTGGGGAAAAATAAATATGAATCAATGTTTGCAGTGGGGAAAAGAACCCTTAAAAACATGTTTCTGTGTCCACTCTGACAGACAAGAGTGAGTATACCACACTCACCTATAAGTCGATCTCACAGATAAGGCTGTAGGTTTACAGCCAAACATCATGGAATGTTCCATGACCCTCAGATAGGTTGGGGGGAAAATTTCAGGAATGGTGCTTGTGAGGAGGAGCTGCAGCTTACCTTGGAGCCTGATTGAAAAGAGGGAAAGAATCTGAGCCATGCCACTGTTTTTGAAGTCATTAACAAGGTGCTTATGTAGAACTGTGTGCCATCCCCTCCCCCAAAGCAACAGAACTGAACATTGCATTGAATCACTTAAAAAAGAAATCCAGGTTTGAAACTGCAGAAAAGCATTTGCAGTTTCAAAAACCATCCAAAACAAATGCAGCACCAATATAAAGCAACATGAACAGCTTACCTTAGCACAACACCCTGCTTCAATTGTTGCCAGACAATTTTGTATACTGCTCACTGTTGTTTTAAGAGGCACTCCTGGGTTTGGAGTTGAGCCTGCTCAGAAAAGTCTACAGCGGAGCCTCTGAGAAAGCTGCATGTTTGTAAGTTATCTGCAATCACCCAAAATGTTCCTCAGATGCTTCACTGACCCTCTGCAGGCACTATTAAAGCTTCTCCTGGGTGCTGAGACAATCCAGAGCAGCTCTGACCCCGGAGTGACCCACAGATAAGACAAGATGTCAAACTAGGCTTGATTTTTTTGGTAGAAATTTCTCACCTTATAGGTGAGTATCTACAGTGACCAATGGGCAGTCCAATCCGTCATCAGTCTATGTGACACAGTGGCACCAACACAGCACACATTACATCCTGGGAGGGGAACACCAGATGGCCCAGGAGGTTTTATCAACCTCCCAATAAGCTGTCTGGTCATCAATAGGACCCCTTCTAATCCTATTTAGTTGTGTAAGTCCAAGAAGCTTCAGGGGATGTTTTGGACTGGGAAAAGGGCAATAGGACCCCAGTGTGTGTAATGGAAGTTCAGAAGATAATCAGGTGGATGATGTGGTGTTGGCAGCTATTCCATGTTTTGCCAGCAGTTTGACAGCTCTGGGAAGGGCAGGGCTGGCTCCACAGGTGTAATCAATCAAGGCCAATGGAAACCTGGATGGACACCTGAGCTTCATTTGACCTTGATGGGACTTGGAATGAGCTAACAAGGTAGCTCACAGCTGAGCTGCATTTGGACTTAACAAGGGGCTGCAGGATAAAAGGCAGCTTCAGAAGGAACAGGGATCTGACCAGACAGAGCTACCTGACCCCCACCTATGGGAGAAGTAGACTGCCAGAACTCTGCTGAAGGAGACACTCTACTGGAGAGGAGGGACTCTGCTGCAGAAGACTGCACTGTGCTTTGGAGGCTGGATTGGACTCGAGGCTTCAGACCTTTACCCATTGAGTTAAGTGGAGGGAAAGCCTCTGGACAAGAGGACTTGCAGGGAGTGTATGTGTTTGTAGCAATAAATTCTTGTTAACTGCTCAACTGATGAGGAGTTCTGTTCATTTCTTTGCTGTTTTTCCTGGAAAAGGAAGGTGTTAATTAGCCAAAAAGTAGGCATTAGAAGGGAGTTGGAATATTTGTATGGGACTGTGTGTGACACTGTTGGAGTGTGCACATAGCCTCTAGCTGTTTGCACCAGTAGTCCTGCAGTGCACAACAATGGCGCACCTTTTGTAGTGCCACACCAGGCCTTACAGCAGCAGATCATGAGATCTGCCTCCATTAGGCCCTGATAGGATTGCGGCATAAGTCACTGTTTCTCAAATTGCAAAATGTGGAACATCAGCAGGGCAGAGCTTACACAAATAGTTGTGTTTTGTTGCTAAAACTCAGTAAATATTCAAACTCAGGGAGTCCCAGAGTATAGGTTCCAACCAGTAGGTTGAACCATTAAAACGTTGGTGCTATTCCAATGAAGGTTCATCAGTATTTAAATGTTCAATTTCAGTTCTGATACTAACCTTATAGAGTGGTTCAGTGACCGGTTAAGGAAGTAGGAGCCAAAGTGGGGGAAAAATGACACCATGGTCAGTTTGGCAGGTAATTCAATGAGGTTTCTGGATTGGGGGGAGGGCAGGGTATGTGACTGATCAGCTTCTAAGGGTGCAACCCTAAGGTGCCCTTTGGCTGTCCTAGGCAGGTCGCAAACATGCCATCAAGCACATTTGTGCTTCCTTGGGAGTTGGCTAGGCCGGCACATGAATGTCCCTAGGCCACCTCGGGGATAAAGCCTTCCATTGGCTGAGCTTGGCCAATGCAAGGTTCTGGGGTGGGTGGGGAGGAGGCGGGAGGGAGATGTTCCAGGGTGGGCGGGGAGCGTGTGGCAGAGCAGGACCCGGCAGATATGCCAGATTCTATCTCCTGTTCCCAAGCAGTGCGGAGCAGCTTCAAGCTGCTCTGCTTTACTCAGAGGTGGCGCAAGTCCGAAGAGACCCATTGAGGCTGCAGTGGCTTACCTGGAGATAAAGGGAAGAATTTTACCTCCAGCTGAGCCACTTCGGGGCCCTATCTTGAGCTGGATACAGTGCAGGCCTCCTGGCCTGCCTGTTCCAGCACAAGGGAAGATTGCGCTGTAATTCTCCTGTAGGCCACTTTGGGGAGAATGATGGTGGGTTGTTGCCATAACCTCCAGTTCTGTTCCTTAAACTGACCTGTTTTCACATTATTTCATATGCTTTGAGCTGAGTAGGTGTTGTATTTAAGATACCTCCATTTGGGGGCCTCCATTTTATTTATGCTGACCAACACTGATTGTTGCAAAGTTTTTACATTTTTAGTAAATCCTCCTTATTCCAGAAGAATATAGGTTTGACAGAATGAAATAAATGACCTTTATCTTCCTAAAGTGACCTCTGTTCCAGGCTTATTATTTTTCATTCTGACAATCCAAAAGATTGTGTCTGCTTTAAATATTGTCTGTTCAAAATTAGTTCCAAATTTTGAAGGGTATTTTGATACAGTATTTCAATCAATTTTGTGTTTAATCCTAGTATTTTGATTTAGCTTGTTTCCAGTAAGGCAACCTTTAAAAAAAAAAATTCTAGCAAAATATTCTTCTAGTGTTCAGGGTCTGGTCTGCTGGTTTGAAGTGATATGCTTGGGAGTAAAAAGACTGTAAAACAGTTGCTAAGTTATTCAAAAACCATTCAAAGAAAAGTAGAGGTTTTTTCTTCATGCTTTAGACATGGCAAACATTGTTATGATTAAACATCTGCCTGTTTTGCTCAGACAAGCTGAACAAGAGAACCAGTTCAGTTACTGAACTGGGAAAGGATCTTCTTGGGGCACAATCCACTGGGAAGTTCTCCCACAAAAGCTGTACTGAGAATAATGTGGCAAGCTTGTGTACTATATCTTTCAGTCAAGACTTGCACAAGATAAATTTTCAGTGATTTGAGCCTTTGGCCATCCATTCCAAGCCCCACTGTGATATAAAAAAAATTTTTATTTAAAGCATCCCCAATATATTTGGGAAACTTGAAGGAAAGATGTCACATCATCCATGAGAAACAAGTTCCACTACTGAATTATTGGGAAGTTGTTTTTAGTCAATCCTTTGTATTGTATTGGCAACTTTCAGTCTCGAAAGACTATGGTATCGCGCTCTGAAAGGTGGTTCTGGCACAGCATCTAGTGTGGCTGAAAAGGCCAATCCGGGAGTGACAATCCCTTGCACACCGCGAGCAAGTGCAGTCTGTCCCTGGTCTGTCTCCCTGGCTATGGGCCTTCCTTCTTTGCCTCTTAGCCTCAGACTGTTGGCAAAGTGTCTCTTCAAACTGGGAAAGGCCATGCTGCACAGCCTGCCTCAAAACAGGCCGCTCAGAGGCCAGGGTTTCCCACTTGTTGAGGTCCATCCCCAAGGCCTTCAGATCCCTCTTGCAGATGTCCTTGTATCGCAGCTGTGGTCTACCTGTAGGGCGCTTTCCTAGCACGAGTTCACCATAGAGGAGATCCTTTGGGATCTGCCCATCATCCATTCTTACAACATGACCGAGCCAACGCAGGCGTCTGTTTCAGCAGTGCATACATGCTAGGGATTCCAGCACATTCCAGGACTGTGTTGTTAGGAACTTTGTCCTGCCAGGTGATGCCAAGAATGCGCCGGAGGCAGCGCATGTGGAAAGCATTCAGTTTCCTCTCCTGTTGTGAGCGGAGAGTCCATGACTCGCTGCAGTACAGAAGTGTACTCAGGACGCAAGCTCTGTAGACCTGGATCTTGGTATGTTCTGTCAGCTTCTTGTTGGACCAGACTCTCTTTGTGAGTCTGGAAAACGTGGTAGCTGCTTTACCGATGCGTTTGTTTAGCTCGGTATTGAGAGAAAGAGTGTCGGAGATCGTTGAGCCAAGGTACACAAAGTCATGGACAACCTCCAGTTCATGTGCAGAGATTGTAATGCAGGGAGGTGAGTCCACATCCTGAACCATGACCTGTGTTTTCTTCAGGCTGATCGTCAGTCCAAAATCTTGGCAGGCCTTGCTAAAACGATCCATGAGCTGCTGGAGATCTTTGGCAGAGTGGGTAGTGACAGCTGCATCGTCGGCAAAGAGGAAGTCAGAAAGAAATTTCAGCTGGACTTTGGACTTTGCTCTCAGTCTGGAGAGGTTGAAGAGCTTTCCATCTGATCTGGTCCGGAGATAGATGCCTTCTGTTGCAGTTCCAAAGGCCTGCTTCAGCAGGACAGCTAAGAAGATCCCAAACAAGGTTGGTGCAAGAACACAGCCCTGCTTCACGCCACTTCGGATGTCAAAGGGGTCTGATGTGGAGCCATCAAAGACAACAGTGCCCTTCATGTCCTTGTGGAAGGATCTGATGATGCTGAGGAGCTTGGGTGGACATCTGATCTTGGGGAGAATCTTGAAGAGGCCGTCCCTGCTGACCAGGTCGAAAGCCTTTGTGAGATCTATGAAGGCTATAAAGAGTGGCTCTCGTTGTTCCCTGCATTTCTCCTGCAGTTGTCTAAGGGAGAATACCATATCAGTGGTGGACCTGTTGGCTCGGAATCCGCACTGTGATTCTGGATAAATGCTCTCTGCAAGTACCTGGAGCCTCTTTAGTTCAAACAACTTTCCTACAACGCTAAGGAGAGAGATGCCACGGTAGTTGTTGCAGTCACCCCTGTCACCTTTGTTCTTGTACAGCGTGATGATGTTTGCATCCCTCATGTCTTGAGGTACTTCTCTCCAGCAGAGACAGAGGATTTCATGCAGCTCAGTAGCAATGATCTCTTTGCAGCACTTTAGGACTTCAGCAGGGATGCTGTCTTTTCCAGGTGCCTTGCCAGAGGCAAGGGAGTCCAGGGCCACATGAAGTTCTTCTAGGGTTGTCAAGCTGTCAAGCTCCTCCAGCAAAGGCAGGCACTCAATGTTGTTCAGCGCTTCTTTGGTGACTACATTTTCTCTGGAATATAGCTCAGAGTAGTGCTGCACCCAGCGTTCCATCTGCTGCGCCCGATCCTGGATGACCTCGCCTGTGGCAGACTTCAGAGGGGCAATTTTCTTCTGTGTTGGACCTAGGGCCTGCTTGATACCATCATACATCCCCTTGATGTTGCCGGTGTCAGCTGCTACCTGTATCTGGGAGCAGAGCTGAAGTTAGTAGTAGTTAGCACATCTCCTGGCAGCCTGCTGGACTTTGCTACGAGCAGCTCGGAGGACCTGCAGGTTGCGCTCACTGGGACAGGCCTTGTGTGCTGCTTGAGCTCTCCTCTTTTCCTCAATGACTGGTGTGAACTCCTCAGAGTGGGCTTCAAACCAGTCTGCCGTCTTGTTGGTCTTCTTGCCAAATATGTACACGGCGGTGTTGTAAACGGCATTCTTGAAATGTTCCCATCTGTTGGATGCGTTTGCATCGACCAGGCCTGGAAGAGATTCCTCAAGTGCTTGTGCAAATTACTCCACTTTTCTCTGATCCCGGGTCTTGCTGGTATCAATGCGAGGTCTTCCTTCCTTTTTCGTGTGATACAGTCGCTTTGTTTGCAGTTTCACTCTGCTGCACACCAGGGAGTGGTCAGTGTCAAAGGCAGCACTCTGATAGCTGCGTGTGATCTTGGTGCTGGGACGGCTGGAGCATCTGGTGAGAATCAGGTCGAGCTGGTGCCAGTGCTTTGATCTTGGGTGTCTCCAAGAGACTCAATGTGGGGGTTCGTGTTGAAGAATGTATTGCTGACACAGAGACCATGATGACAGCGAAACTCTAGCAGGCGTTGGCCATTCTTGTTCATCTTCCCAATGCCAAACTGACCTAAGCAAGTGGGCCACGAACTGTTATCAGCACCAACTCTAGCATTGAAATCGCCGAGGATGAACAATGGCTCTTTTACAGGGATCTTCTTGATAGTGGTGGCCAGGTCATCATAGAATTTGTCTTTGGCTTCTGCTGGAGATGACAAAGTCGGTGCATAAGCACTGATGAGAGTGACAGGTCCTGCTGATGACTGGAGCTGCAGGGACAAAATTCTTTCACTTCCCACAGTAGGTGGGATGATGGACTTCAGCAGGGTATTTCTGACTGCAAAGCCAACGCCATGTTCCCTGGTTTCGTTTGGTGATTTTCCCTGCCAGAAATATGAGAAATTTCTCTCCTTGACAGATCCAGAATCTGGCAGCCTTGTCTCTTGAAGTGCGACGATGTCCATCTGCAGTCTACTCAGCTCCATGTCGATGACAGCTTTTTTGCGTGCATCGTCTATTTCTTGCAGGTCATCAGAGAAGCCAGGTGTCATTGTCCTAACGTTCCAGGTGCCCAGTTTTAGGGCAGGAGTTTTCTGTTTTCTGTTGCATGGTGCAGAGTTGTCGATCCGCTTGTCGGTTTTCACCCTAAACCCCACGCACCCCGTGAGGTTAACGGACCGTGGCGAGGCAGCACCTTACTGACTGGGGACTGCCCAGCTTAAGGCGGGCGGTAGCTGCCCAATGAGATGCAATGATCTCTCCCACCGTCAGAAGCAGCCCCTGGCGTCACGCTCTAAGCCAATCGAGCGACTTATAACCGGTAAACTGCTGCTTCCCGTGTTGTGCCGACGCCGTATGGCGAAGTTGGAGTGTCCTCTCCAGTGCGCGAAGCCTGAGTAAAGAAGGTATGGAGGATAGGCTGTTACCCATGCAGCAAATCCCCCCTCTTCACGTCGCTGGAATGGTCCAATGGAAAGGCAGAAGCCAATACGGTTGGTTCCAACGGCGTTGCAGGAGTTGCCAGAACGTGACTGTGTTCAGCCATGAACTGCCTAAGGGACTCCGGCTCCTGATTTTGCCTCGAGGTTGACTCCTGAAGCCTTTTCCACAACTGGATATAGCCACAAGGCTATAGCCTCCACTGCATTGTGGCTATACCATCAACAGTCCCCATTATTTCAACTCACCAATGTTGTTTCAACTTGCTGGTTTATATTTCTGTATAGTAGCGGCAAACAGGCAGGCATTTGATCCCAATTCATTTTCAAGTACATCTGTTTTATAAGTGCATGAGAACAGCCTAGGTTCTCTCACATGCACTGAACACAGTGGCAAAGGCACAGGTAACTGGGAAAGTCAATTTTTCAATAGAAACCTTGCATTTAAAACTGGAAAAGATCTGCTTTCTCTAGTTGCTCACAGGTACACACGGTTTCATCCTAGAAGTGAAATTAAGTCAATCCTAAACCCATCATTTTGAACGCTATTTGTGACTTTGGGATCTGAAGGGGAATGGCATTCACATTTTAGATATCAGGAAAGATGCAGACTTTACCCCTGACTTTCTATTTTTCTAATGAGGGTCTGGGAATAACCTCCACAAGCCCTTTTACAAATAAACAGGAAGCTATGGAGTCTGTGACCCTGATATGACATAGCTATGCCTTGACTCATGCCTTTAAACATTAGTTCAATAGGCTAAAAAAATGCCCCACAGAAAATGGGAGAAAGCCAACAATTTCTCAGGAAATAAGTTATAAAGTAAGAGGAAAACAAGAACCTGAAATGAATTCACTTTGCAAAACACTTTAAGTTTTAACTGAACAAATAAATTGTTTTTCTCTAACTTTTTGCAACATGAAAAAGAAAAAGGCATGGCATTAATTTAAAAAATTGTTCTTTAGAAAAGCTATGTATAAAGCATCTGAGAGATTTGTGCTAGTATCAACCACTGGAGGACCCAGAATCCAAAATCTATTAGTTGGATCTCACAGACTTTGAAGAAAGGGTCACACTTCAATCAAATAGTTTAAAATCTTCCAGGCCAAAGCCAAAACTTTCTCAAGGCCTGTGCCAGAAATATTAAGCTGTTTCCAGAATAGGAGTTCCTGTATTACTAATTTCTCTCCACAACTGCAACAAAAGCAAGATTAGGTGTCAGTTCCATAAGAGCAGTATTGAAACAACTAGTGTCCCTGTGCGACAGACGTGAAGTAGTTTGCAGCCCAGTCGCCAGGCTTTTTACAGCCTTTAAAGTCATAGCCAACTTGAAATCTAGTAAATGTAAGCAAACCGTTAACCACTTGGCTCTCTAGTTTTTCCTTATAGATGCATCACAGATGACATTTTCTAGATGATTTCCGTCCTAGTTCCACTCTTTAGCCTACGTCACCTCCTTTTTTCCCCTTGATGTTTTCCCAAATCCACTGCTTGCAATTCACCCTTATGACTTCAGCAGTTTCTGCTTGATTTTCAGGTGCACAGGGATTATCGTTCACCTTTTAATGGCCTTGATGAAGAAGTAGAGAATATAACTAGTACGTTTGTGGATTACACAAAATTAAAGGAATGCTGTTACATCAGTGAATGTGAAACTCGGCTGAGGACAGCACCTTCAAAATGAAATAAAATGAAGTATGTCATATTACATATACAAATGAAAAGTCAAATGCACAAGCATAAAATGGAGGGCATCTGACTTTGAATTGCTCCTGCTGAGAAAGGCTTGGAATTTATTCCTGAACCCACACTGAAGTTGAATAATAAGGGCAACACTGCTGCGAACAACAACAATGCTGTTTGATTCCACTACTATTGTATACAAGATGTGGAAGTTAAATATGCTGCACTCAGCAATGGTGAAGGCTTTTCACTATCCAGGTGCAGTTTGGGGCACCATATTTTGGGAAGAAATTGTAATTAAAGGAAGAAAGAAGACAGACAAGTCAAGCACATTCAGGGTGCAATTCTGAACATGCCCTGGACCAATGCAAGTCCCTGGCCAGCCCATCACTGTCACAAAAGTGCCATGAAGCACTTTTGTGCTGACTTTGGAGCAAGCAGGCTGATGTAGTACCGGCTCGGCCAGGGCAACAGGTAAGCCGGCACCGGTCAAGCTTGGCTGGCATGGGGAGGGTAGGAGGAAAGCATTTCGGGGCAGGTGTAGGGTAGGTGGGCCAATGCAAGGGTGGGGGTTGAGCTGGGGGGGCAGTGTCAGGGTCTGGCACTTATGCCAGATCCTATCCCCATTCCTGGGCAGCCCGGGGTAGCTCCAGGCTGCTTGGATCGGCTCCTCCTATTTAGGTGGTGCAGATCTGAGCAGATCCATCGGGGCTGCTGCAGCATTACCTGGGGTAAGGGGAAGGAAGTCACTTTTGGCCTCAACCCTGTCTTGGATGCGGGGCAGGCGTCCAGGCCTGCCCCCTCCAGGGCAGGTTAGAATGGGCTGTTAGAGATGACTGACAGCTGAATGGGGCTGTTAAGGACTGACCTTGTGCAGATATTATGGTCTAGCACAGTGGTTTCCAAACTGTGGTGCAGTGAGCTTGCAGGGGCACCATGTAATGTCTCCAGTGGCCTTCCTGGCTCTCTCTGTAGCTGCAGTCGTGGATCGGATGAGATCTTGTGTGAACCAAGATGGTGGCACCAGGACAGCAGGAAGAAGAAGCTGCCATGAAAGAAGGGCGCCATGACCAAGGAACATTTGGGAAGCCCTGGTCTACCGTTATGAGAAATAAGTAGGCACTGAGCTTCAACTGAAGCAGCCTGAGCTTCACACATTTTCTTCTGCTTCCTTTCTCAACTCTTGCCTAGATTCAAAATTTCCAATCTCAGTTTGTCATTTCCTCAAACTTGGCAAACCCCATGGTGTGCAAAACATAGTTGTCTGCAAACCAGCATTGTAAACTAGAATCAAGCATAGTTTGCAGGCAAACTGTTGTTTGTCCAACCCAGGGGTCTGCAACCTTAAACACTCAAAGAGCCATTTGGACCCGTTTTCTGGAGGAAAAAAAACCTCAGGAGCCACAAAACCCTTTTGACATCTAAAATGAAGATAATACTGCATATATAGTTGTTGTTTTTTTACCTATATGCTCTTATAGGTCCCGTTTTTATAATGTAGCCCCCTCTTGTAGCTTTTAGTTAGTTTTGTCATACATTCTTGTCCTGTGTTTTCAGATGCCTGATCCTCTATGGTGTTTTGCCTGATTCCAAGGCCATTCTCTGCCTGGAGAATTATGCCCACTTTAAGCAAATTAGCTCCCCTTCTTTCCCCCAACAAATGACCCTAGTTCTGCCCTGCAGTCCTGCTGGACCCCACCTCCAGGGTAGCTCACCTGTTCAACCTGCAGAGGTCCTCTCTCCTGCCAGCAGCCTCCCACCACTACAGCAGACCCTTGGTCCTCAGCAGGTCTTGGGCACAGCAGCCACACTTCAATCTCCAGTGACTCCAGCAGTCCATTAGTCACAAAATCGGTCAGAGTACCCAGGGCAGAGTCCAAAGTCAATAAGTCAAGTCACAGTCTAAGGTCAGATTCTAAAGTCAGTCAAATCAGTCAGAGTATCCAAGTCAATAAGTCAGTCTCCTCTCCAACCTGCACTCCTTCTCCAACCCACACCCCCTTCCTCAGGTGCTCCTTATATCCCTGAGGGCCCTATTGCCTTCAAGTGGCTGCAGCTGTGCAGCACACTCTGCTGGGTGCCCAGGCCTTACCCTTAAAGGGGCCACTGCTGACACCACCTCTACCTCCTCACCAGATCTTCCAGGATTCCAATACATATGTCGGTTATGACATCTGCTTATCTTACATGGATACTAAAGAACTCCCCCCACCTTCCAGAGGCACCCTGCACCCTGCTGGAAGGAAAATAAGGACACAGTTGGTTGGAGCTCTCAGGTTGCAGTCCTCTCCACACTTTCCTGGGAGGAAGCCTCACTGACTACTTGTGAATAGGCCTGCATAGGAGGGGGCTGAGGCTGCAGCCCTCCACACCTTCCTGGGAGGAAGCCCCACTGACTACAGTGAGGCTTACTTGTGAGTAGACCTGCACAGGAGGAGGCTGAGGCTACAGCCCTCCACACCTTCCTGGGAGTAGCCCAGGGACTACATCAGGGCTTACTCCAGAACAGACCTGTGCGGGCTCGCACTCAGCCGTCCTTGCACTTGGCCTTGAACGGGCTCCAAGGCTGCCATCCCAGGTACTGTTTCCTGTGAGTAAGCTTCATCTGCTGTAATGGGGCTTACAACTGAGTAGACACCTAGGATGTCTCCTCTGCTGTGGAGGAAAAGCCTCTTCTTGCACTGAGTGGGGACCTGCAAGGGCTCACAATGGCTGAGGAGGAGGGCGTCCTGCTGGAGAGTTGGGTAAGGGAAAAACGGAGCTTAAGCCTGTAGAGCGGGCAAAATTGAAAAGGGAAACCAACGCGGGGCAGGTGGGAGTGAAGGGAGAGGAGGGCAGTGAGCTCAGGGGGTGGAGGGAAGCAGCCTGCCCTCCCAACACAGGTGCCTCCTGTTACCCCCTTTGCCACTTTCACCAGGAGGAGCCGCAGCAAACAGCTGAAAGAGCCACATGCGGCTCTAGAGCCGCAGGTTGCCGACCTCTGGTCCAACCCATGGTTTGCTAGTTTCAGATGCTATGGCAAATTGTAGTTTTTGGCAAACAAAGATTGACAATTTCTAATCTTCTAATCTTGGTGTGTGAAAAAAGGGAGAGCATGTGAACTTGCTCATTCCTGTAATGCTAAACAATGGTTTTGTGTTGCATCAGAATAGCCCGATTTGCTCTAATTTCACTTTCTTGTTGATGACAAATGATAGATACACAAGCTTTGAAGTAGAATATTTAATCATGCATAAAAAATGGATTTCCAGTCCACCCATAAGCCTTTGGTAGTTTATGTTTACATATATATGTACATATGTTTACATATGTTTACACCCATAAGCCTTTGGTAGTCTATGTTTACATATATCCCTTATGTATGTAAGGGATCACTATTCACTTTGAGATGATCTGGATGTAGAAGTGCTTGCATATTTCACAAAATTACGAGACTAGTAGTCCAATCTTTGCATTGCCGGAATGAACATTTTAGTGGCACAAGGCCTTTTACAGCTGTCATAAAACGTGACATTAGTCAACGTAGCCTGGCCACTGCCACAAGTGACAACCAGCCTGGTCCATGCTGCAGTGGCTAGAGGACACCCACTGATGCTGGTAAGTCAGCACAGGGGGTAGAAGGAAGATGGGAGGGGCAGAATGGGACAAGAAGGAAGAGGAACAGGGAAGAGAGTGGTTTGGGGTCAAGAAGGGGACAGCATCGGTGGCAGTGGTCACCCAGATATCGTATCCCTTTTCCAAATCCCAATCCCTGATATAGCTGGCACAAGTCTAAGTAAACCCAGTGAACTAGTTTGGGCTCACTGCAGGGCAGGAATAAATGTTCCCTTACCCTGAGAACCCGAAACTCTCCTACAGGGTAAAGTGTGTGCCACATTGGTGCAGTTACATGGGGCTCTGCATTGGATTGGGCTGAAGGATTATAATGCAAAATTCACTAATTTCACTGGTCCCTTGTGACAATTACAGGTGCAGAAGATTTAAAGTAAGATATTCTATCATGTATCCATTGAGTTATATGCATCATAACTAAAGGGGCTGGATTACATTGTTTAAGCACTTGCACACAGCTTGGATAAGAGATGGCACTCACATTTAGACAAGGAAGAACAAATAAGATACCACTGAATGGAAGACAAATGAAACAAATTCAATTTAGAAATGGACCAGCAGGTTTTTTTTGTTCCTTCTTTCAAATCAGGAGAGTGGCAAAACAATGCACTGCCCTCCCAGAAAGGTTGTAGGTATTATATTATTTGTGGATGTCAAGTGAAAACTGAACAGCTTTTCCAGAAGTGTATTGGGGACCTAACAAAACATTATTTATGCATGTAATAGATCTGGGATAACTGCTTTTTTTAAAGTGGGAGGGGCATTTTGGGAGGGGCAAATTTGAAGGGGTGTGAGGTGGGAGTTGCTTAAACCCTTTCCCTAACCACCACTTTCTAGCCTTAGCTCCCTCCCTTTGCCAGTCCCTTCCAGCAGTGTTGTAAATGCACATTTGCTCTTGTATTTCCATGTAATTCAACTGTGACCCAAACACAACTTACAGTTCAATTTTAACAGTAAATGACTTAAATGGGACTTACATATCTCACTGGGGACTTACATGGGACTGTAAGATATGAGTCTCACTGGGTTAAATGGGACTTACTCCCCAGTAAATATGCATTCAATTGCAACCTTCGTGAGTCTGATAGTCAAGCCAAGTTATTCAGTACACTTGTGGTAACATTCCAACCTCTCAGATTATACAGCCACTGGATATATGATACAGTGAACCTTTGATTTAACAGACCTTGATTTAAAAGACTTTGGAAACTACAGACATTTTCTGTTTCATTAAAAACTAATCATATACATTTTGCACATGCACATCTCCACTTACTTCAATGCATTTGGATTCAATGACCTTCTGGTGGTAATGGAGGCTTCTTCCCCTCTATTTGTCTGAAAATTGAGGATTCACTGTATATGGATGGACCGAGGATGCCTACTGCTACAGGGAAGACTGTATAGCGGGTTGGAGGGAGGTGGAAAAGGGGTGGAATGGTGCTGGGGTTGGGCAGAATGGGTTGGGCAGATGACAAGAAGGTAAGAAGGCAAATTGGGCCCAGGAAGGGGGTGAGTTTGGCAGCGGCAGTGCCCACTGAATTCTAACCCCCTTCCCAGGCCTGATTTGCCTTCTTGAATCCACGTGGACTAGTGTCAGCCAAATCACTAGTGCAGGTCTGAGTTGACTAATGGAGGCAGTGTGGGCTTACTCTGGGGGAAGAGAACCCCTTACCCTGAGGAGGTCTCCAGCAGCCAAAACTCCCCCTCAGGATGCAGTGGATGCCATATTGGTGCCACTACATCACCACATGGTAAGTTAGGTAGAATTGGGCTCTCAGTTAATCCCTGATATAATTTTAGTATCTCCATGAAGTAATGAAAGGGATAAATTTGCTCACACGAGGGTCAGTGGGTTAAATGGCTAACAGAACATCAAGTCATCTGCAGATCTCATGTCTGTCTGGCAGAAGCAGGTATCCCAACCCAGAATGTCTAAACCACTGTCTATGACTCAAGAGATGCCTATGGTTAAGAAGGTTTATGATATCATTAGGTTAAATTCACTACTGAGGCATTCCAGGAGCAATGTAGCTTTGGAATGGACAGGAACATTTCTAAAGTGCAGTGGTTCATAAAGCATTTTGCCTTTCCCTTTGGGCTCAGGACCAAACTGCACACAGTATCAAATGTGTCATTTGTCCTGATTTGTGTTACTTTACTGTATAGGAGCTGCAGGGTTCTCAAATACAGATTGGGGGTGGGGGTGGGGGGAGGAGGGCCCTAGGTGGGGGGAGGAGGGCCCTATTAGGGCCCAATCTGGATAAAACCTTCCATAAGAAAAGCTGTTCAACAAAGAGCTGATCTTTGTCTTGCAAAAGAAATACCCCTCAGTGCCCACAATGGCTGGCTATAGCCCAGGGAGACCTATAAAATCTTCCTATTCATGCTGGGAGGAGTTGCTCTTCATTCCCCTCCCCCGGGATTCTAGGCTCCAAATTCATTTAGACTGCTCAGCTCCAGCAATATCCCAACATTTTCTGTGTATAGCCTTGCAGATTATCTAAAGGCTCTTTATGCAGTATTCCCAGTTCTAGGGAAAATAAAAGCAAAATACATCAGTTAAAATTTATGCTGGATT